>NW_028230438.1:1615092-4015092 GCF_043228905.1 Azolla caroliniana | reverse complement strand
TATCAATCCAAATCAATTACTGTAGATCACTACTAGTTCCTAGAACTGTAAGCTTCAAGCCAAAAAGTGACCTATGAATATAGTTGCTCCACAACCAATGGTGGAATGTGCTTCATCAAAATTCATCATTAGGTTCCTTGTTTAGTGGGTCAAATCTAGCTTTATTCTTCTCATACATGGGCATAAGCATCATAAACTTAAACCCATTCAATTCAAACCTTTTGCTTAGGCCAACGTCATACTTAATGATCCTTGTATATATTCGTTCTTTTCTATTTAAATTGATTTAGATGAAAATAATCGAAGTGTCCTTATGTTTGAAGAATCAAAGTTTAACCAAGTTACAACACGTTTGCTCTTCCTATTATATATATATATATATATATATATATATATATATATATATATATAGTTTTGTTAGGATCTATTTTGTAGGAAATTTGATGGGATGTTAAACTCTATCTCAACTTTATATGTATATGTATGTATAGTTTAAATTGAGTTAAATCAAACACGCTAATGGCCGAATGGGTCCAAAAAAGCACTGTGTGTGTGTAAGAGAGAGAGAGAGAGAGAGAGAGAGAGAGAGAGTGTGTGTGTGTGTTTGAGTTTGGATTGTTTCAATAATTGTTATATTTGTCGCTAAACTTAATTCAATGACATTATCATCAGTTAGCTTTCACTAAAACTAACATTTTCATTTGTTATAATTATATGAGATACGAAGTTAGTGAATCGACATAACTTTCCTCCACATAATTTCCCATCCTTGAACTTTCATAGACTCACTCATCCTTAAATTTCCATTATTTGCTTTCATCCATTACCTCCACACGTTCATTCCATTCATTCAATCAATGGAGAAGCCTCACCTCCTCCCACCCCCTCACCAATCCATCGACACGAAGTGGGAATCCGCTGAGATCAGAGAAGCGCTAGAGAAATCCAAAGCAGTCATACTCAACCATCAACAAAATCTTGAGGTCTCTCCTGATCTGCAAATTAATCTCCCCGATGTTGAGAACCTCTTCCTCGTTGATAACTCATGGTGGCAGAATGTATTTTATGCGTCCTATGGTGATGATGAAAAAGGGGTAAAACGTGGAGCTTGGAAATGGGGGGGCAGAGACATGATGTTCGATTTGAGCACAGACATCACTACAAAACAACAACGGATGGCCATCCTCACGGCTGCCGCCAATCTCACCGGCCGAGCGGTCCATCTCCTCAACCGAACGATTCCAACCGAAGAGGAGAGGGGTTGGGTGGAGGCTCTCTCTCTCGCTGCAGATCGTGATAAAGGCCCCAGCAGCCTCCTCATCAGAGAAAGTTTATTCAGGGATACTCCTGGTCTTCTGAGTGCCCTCAAGAAAAATAAACGCCTCAAACATCTCTCCCTTCAGTGCATGAAAATTGGCGATGATGATGAGTGCGTAGCCATGTTGCGCGACTTCACCTCCCTCACTACCCTCGAGCTTCTTCCCTTACCTTCATCCCTCTCAGAGTTTGATGGGTATACAATCAAAGTGTCCGAACAGTTTGTAGGGAAATTGGCAGACCTTCATCCCTCACATTCACCCCTCGCAGCCTCCCTCCACAGATTGCACATACATTCCGGTTATCCCATTGACTGGAAGAGAAGCACTGGTTTCCTGCGCCACTGGCCCCAGCTCAAAGAGCTCTCTCTTCTCGGTTTCATGGAGGAGAAGGAGCTAATCAATTTTATGAACAACCTCGCACCGCCAAAGAAGGAGGCAGAGACAGCTGCCAACACCCCTTCATCACCTCCTCGATTATACAGCCTTCAATTAGGTTACTTCAGAGTCGACCAATTAAGCCGATCTGCTACTGCTGCGGTGGTGGATGGACTTTCCCGGTCATGCCTTCCTTTCTTTCAAATTGGATTGCCTTCTTCTCCAATGAAGGTCCCTGCCATTGAGGCGCAGCTGCAGAGGAACCAGCGCGATTTCATGCTGGGATCAGATTCGACGCGAGTGCGCGCAACATCCATCCGATTATTCATCTGTGGAGATCCATTCGCAGGAAAGAGATGACCACATTCAAAATTTTAAAAATCAAAAAAACTAAATTGATGAGGAAAAACACACACTCACACTTATACTGCATTTTGTTTGGTGCAGGAAAGACTACCCTTGTATCCACCATGCGCTCCATGTACAGCGCACTTAAAAGAGATAAGATGAGAGCCATGTTTCCTGTACAGAGTCGCACGCAAGGAATCGAGGTGAGATCCATTGAAAGACATGGAATTCGAGTGTCATTGTGGGACATGGCAGGCCAACAAGAGTTCCATGCATTCCACGATTGCATGTTTCCAGACATTGGAACCAGCTCTTATCAGCTTCCATCCATGTTTACTTTCGTTTGGAGCCCCATGGACAGCAAAAATCATAAGAAAGGAGAGGAGAAAACAGAGTCCAACTTCGAAGCCAGCTTCAGGTACTGGCTCAGGTTCCTTGCCTCCAAAAGCCGTCAGTCCAACATAGCTCTCAAAGTGATCGTGGTATTCACTCGAGCAGATCAAATGCGGTTTCTCTCTCGCTCTCTGTCACGTTCCATTGATTCGCTTCGATCAGATTTTAAAGGGGTGATCGAAATTGTCAATCCTTCTTTCGAAGTGGATGCAAGAAAGAAGGATTCAGTCAAGGATGTAGTGGAATGTATCTTCAGCATTGCCAAAGAGATGCTCCAAGGTCTTGAGGTGTACAACATCTACACAAAAGTGGGCGAACGTCTCTCCAATCATTTGAAGAACACAAATGAAAGAGTCATTACATGGGACAAGTTCAGCAAATTATGCCCTATCCAATTTTCTATCGACAAAGCTAAACTGAATGCGATCGCCTTGTCCTTGAATGAGTCCGGTAATATCATATACATAAACGGAATCAGCCACATCATTCTTGATCCCAATTGGTTCTGCAATCAGATAATGGGAAGCCTCATTGGTTTCTCAAACTCTAAAGCATCTAAGGGTACTATTGTATTTGACACTGGATACCCCCCGCAACATTTCTTGGAGGGGCTTTTGGAATCCTTTACCGGATCTACAGTTAAGGGCTCATTACTAATAGATTTGATGGAAGCAATGCACCTATGCTGCAAAGTTGCAATTAACCATGGTGTCCCCGATAGCAATGTGAATTGTATCTTTATCCCAGCCTTATTAACACATGGCTTAGGTGTACAACAACTTCAATGGAGATCATCAACGTCCACGCACAATGTAAATGATAATTATAATGATAGTTTCCTATACATGGGTAGAAGGCTACAATGTGAAGACCAAAACCTCACCTTTCTTACACCAGGATTGTTTCCGAGGATTCAAGTCTTATTTAGCAATGCCTTCCAATCATTTGGGGACAATAATTCGGAGGTCACATTGGGCAAAGATTTCATATACATTTGTTTTCCTGATAAAGAAATAATCATTGTGTTCTGCAAAGCCAAATCAGAGCATGTCATAGATGTCCTCATTCGGGCTGATAATCCAATCAATAGTCAACAAAGTCATGCATCGACGACCTTAGCTTATGTTGAAAAGCATGTTATCAACACCTTACTTACAATATGTGCACAACCCACTGGCATCCAAGGGGTTAAATTAATTGAGAGTGCCATCCGACCTGACTCTTTGCATGATCCATCAAGGCCACAAGATAGAGAAGATCAATGTGTGGAAATAACTTATTTGAAGCTACAACTTCGACAAAAAGTTGAACGAGGTGAGCCCGTATCTTATGATTGGAAACGAACTCGGAAGCAAATGCATGGTCATCTCAAAAATGATTTCATTGATCTTCTTGGTTCCGAGCATTACGAGGAAGTTTTCATGTCATGTAAAGCATGGCTTGAACAAGAGGCCAAAAATCCATTATTGTACTTTGAGAATGATGAAATGAACATAACTAGGGAACAACAATGCCAACAAAATATGACAACTGAAATCTTGGAAAATAGCTTGTTGCAACATCTAGACGATCAAACATTGGAGGCGGCAACTAATGTTGAGGTGCGATCTATCAAGGTCATGGCAAAGGCAATCTCAATTTTATATCATGTGATAGACGCCAATCATAAAGAGCTCTTAGAGAAGATGGATGCAATGCATCATGAACTTCAATGTATGAGGAAAGATGTCATGACCAAGGTTGAGAAATCTATATGTAACCTATTAACGTTGGCTATGGAGAACAAGGCCGAGAAGCAACTCCCATGTGTCGCCATGCTTACAACTAATGATCATGACAAGAACGTAAAATGTTTGGTAACTTCATTGCTTGGAGCATTATCCATAAATATCCATTTGTATTGTGAGCATGCAACATTACCACATCCCGTGGAAAACCAACCGGGAATCACCCTCACGTCTTGGTCAAAGTCTCGTTCAGAGAGTCTACACAAAGTTCTTCCATACATTAATTTTTTCTTTTTTGTCTTGACTACAGCTATTAGGCTCGGTCTTAATTCTGTGGCTCCACTTGCAAGCTCTTTCATACCTGATTGGACAGCCCACCTCAAACTAGCGAAAGAGCACCCTATGATCTCAAGTATTATTAAATCCAAATTTGATAATATGTCTACCTCATCGAAAACCTCTTACGAATGTCCAAGTACATCAGAGTATTTCAAAGAATGGCAAACATGCTTGGCATTCATATTAGAAGAGAATGGAGGTGTGACAGACCAAAACATAGCTGAGAAGTTTTGTCTATGGCGTGCCAAAATAGACGGGGGTACTCGAGTTGCATGGTTATGCAAGAAACACTATGAAGAACAAAGGTCCTTCCGATGAAGCTAAAGTAAATTATTAGAAACATTCTCTCCTTGGTTTATGAAGCCTTTTTTTGAAATTGTATTCGAAATTTTCATCCATTTAGTTATCAAATCTACTTGGACTTTTGGAGTTAAAAACATTATTCCTATAATATAATATATAATAATTAAGCTTAATTTTGTATTCTCAAATAATCAGAATTGTGAAATGTTTCATTTTCCTTGTTTGTAAGTAATGCATTTGATTTACTTAATTTCAAATATATATATATGGTAATCAACACATTGCGAAGGAAATCATGTTGTATCCCTTAGAAGCATTACGTAAACTTTGTGTTGTGCATGAAGTAGTGCTTTATTTGAGGAACAATACATTCTATATGTTATTATACTTGTATGACACATCACACGGTGGGTTTTATAAATCTCCCGGTTAGCAATTCCTCTAATAACAATGAATAAAAACCAGAAATTCTAACATTTAAACTTGGGCCATGTTGACAAATACATCCCACAAAATTGTGCAATTGCACTTGTTTATTGCACATTTCTTTTGTTGTAGTTCCTCATAATGAAAATGGCTATTTTGTGTCGGAAGGTTAGGGCATGAAAACCCAAGTATATTTACATTGATTGCTAGGGATTTCAAATCAGGACAATAAGGTCATATGTTTATACCCTACAATTTGCAACGTAAAGTAGTAAAGTAGTGTTGTTTCGACATTTGAATAATTGATAGGAATATGGTTATGGTATGATGACAATATGCAAAGGAAATAAATTTAGAACTGCAAACACTTACCTGACTATACCACAAAATTTGTGTCTATAAGTTTAGAGCTATAGACACTTATCTGATTATATCATGAATATTATGAAGGTCTATGATTTAAAGAGTTATGTTAAAGAATATAGGGCATTCTTAAAAGTCAAGGAAGGATATACATGAGTACTTTCAAAAATACCCTTTGCTCTTCTTTTCTTTTATTTTTCCAAAAAAACTGCAACTTTCCCATTAGGTAGGAGAGATTTTTATAGACTGACTATAAAAGACAACAGGAATCACCCTCCAGTCGAGTTTAGAATATGAGACTACGTACATATCCTCTCTTACTTTCCACTTAATTGTAAGTTGGTGTCTAGAGCTATAAACTAGTGACAATCATCGTTGGCCAATGCGAGCCCAATCTTTCGGCTTGCAATGGAGAGATTGTGAGAGATGACTAGGAAACAACCATTATGGGGGCGTAGTTCCACCTTGGACCATTTCCTCCTTGCGTCACCATCGGCATGTTCCTCCATTTCTACTAAAAGCATAAGTGAGCAATCACCACGTGGTCAAAGTGGCTACAAACCCCACCCAATTACACTCATAGGCAGCTAATAATCACGAACCAAATATCCATGATCAATTCCACCAAGGATGTACCAGATCTTGGAAGACCTTTACACAACATGCTTCACATACATACCAAAGGGTGAAGCTTGTAGTCAACATCCAAATCTCACATAAATGAGGGGATGCGGACTTCAAGCCTCTCTCAAAATAGGTCTTGACGAGTTCACCTCTTCAGAGTGCATTCATAGCATCAACTCCCTGTATTGAATCTGTCCATCTAGCTATTAGCCGAGGGATTGATGTAGGCCATTGCACTCAACGATGTTGTCCCTTCCACTTTGTAGGCAGCTAAGAGGTGAGTCACCTTGTTCCATACCCTTTGAGCTTTAGGGTAATCTCCACCAAAAACCTTCAATATATATAGTGTTTGTGACTTGAGCTCACCTTTTGCCTCAACAATGTTAATTTGGCATGTAGCAATCAAAGACGCAACTACTTGAACATCACCCTTGAGTAATACATCTTGCATTCTGATAGGATGTATAAGACAAAGGATTGCCGTACACAATATGAGGGCTTGACCAAGCATATTAGAGAGAGTTGTGAATTAAAATAGATTATAACGACCCAAGTACTACGAATTAGAGAGGGAGACTCAAGAAATTAACACAAAAGATAGAGAAGATGAGAAAGGGGTAAGAATGTTATAATATTCAATTATCAAGACCATACAAAGGAGATAAACTCCACATTGAACTAAAAAACCAAAGACCTTCTTACTTCCAATCACTCAAACCCACTACTAAGACCCTTCCTCTTCCCCTAAGACATCTCTTCCCAAGACTCCTCCTCTATTCGGACCCCTCCTTCTAAGACTCCTCCTCCTCTATTAGGACCCATCCCTCCTACTCCTCCCTCTTTGTCCCTTCTATTATAATCTTCTTCTTCCTCCTCGTTCACGCTTTTTTTAGAAGCTTTTTATCTCCTATTTTTAGCTTCGACATAATTCTCTTGTCATCCACATATCTCCCTCATCCGAGCTCCAAATTTATAGATTTAAAACGCTACCGATAGCTCTCGTTGAGAGCTTTCTAACCCATATTTGCACACAACATTTGGCTTCCAAACAAGAGAGTTATGACCATTCCTTTTTTACTGTTTTTTATGGCCCGCTTTTTCTCTTTTTACTTTTCTTTATGTATCTTGCTTTTACTTTTGACTTCTTCTTAAGATATTGGTTCGTGTTCTTTGCCTTCAAATGGGAATGCTCCATACCTTCTATTCTTGTAATGTTCAATGGCTTGAATTCTAAAAACACTTTCACACATTCATAGTGTGAATAGACTCTATGAAGCTTGATCGATACCTTAGAAATGGTCGAATTCTAGATGTTTTAGATATGAAGGCACTAAGAAGTTGGTAGGATTAGGGAAGATGGAAGAGCAATGATTGGTTTCCGTTATTACTATTCGATAAGTACTTTTCTTCGTGATAAGTAAATAATTGGGGTTTTGGAGCCTCATCTCTATTCGACCTCAAGTTAATAAATGTGAAGAATGAGTGAATTTAGGACTTGGACAACCTTGAACTCGTCTCAGGAATCTTGGATGATGAAGGCCGTCCAAACACAGATAAAAAGAAAAGTGAATAAGAAAAAATGAAAAGTAAAAAAACCATAAAAAACCAAAAATGAAAAGTAAGAGAGAGAGAATGTTTTTTGCGGTTTTTGGGGGGGAAATTCAAAATTGATATTTCCTATGTCTAGCTTCTTCCCTCAACGAGCACTTCCCTGGCAGAGTAAAGAATTAAGGTTCTCCGATTGTACCCGTATTGTGGAAGATAAATAAGAGGTATACAAATAGAAACTTTCTTTTTTTGTTTCTCTAATTTTTTTTTTGTTTTTCCGCGTATGCTCTTTATGATTTTTTTTTGTTTTTCTATTTCCAATATTATCATCTCTATCATTTCTGTTTTTTGCTTGTTTTTATCCTCATATGTCTATTAACAATGATGACAACAATCTCCAATGTCATAATCTCTATCATTTCTGTTTTTTCCGTGGTTTCATTTTTATGCATCGATTAAAACCCAAAATCGATTGAAAGTTACATTCTATCTTCTATCATTTTATTAATAGCAAATATGCCAAGAGGAGTAAAAGTCAATGATAATGTGATTGAAAGCCCAAACAATCAAATGCATACTTTGTCAATAGAAAAGATCGCAACTCTGTATATCTCATTGCAAGAGACAATGATGCATATACAAAGCGAAATGTATGCTTGTAAGGAGAGAGAATTAACTCTTGAACGTACACTAGAAATGAAAAAATTAGAGATTAAAACTTTGCGTGAAGAACTACATGTAATGAAGAACATGATTGTTCAAATACAAGATAATAGGATGCCTGAAATAGAAAGAAAAATGTTGAGTCTTGAAACAGAAAAAGAGATTTTAGTGAAGGCAAATGCCGAAATAAGATCTACAATTGAAGGGAAGGAAGATGTGATCATGACAAGGTGGAAAGATGTTCTCTTGAAAGTGTTAAGAATTAGGTAATTAAGCAAGGGTTAATTAGTACCTAATTATGTGATTAAGTAGAAGATTATGTGATATGTGTGTGTATGTGTGTGAGAGGAAGAGAGAGAGAGAGAAGTACACTTATGAACAACACAAGATGGGGGATGATTAACTCTATATTAAATTAGAATCATCAAGTATCATCAAGTTACAAAAATACCTTCAATGAGGTATATATATAGATCTCATGTGCAATGGTGCACATGTGTGAGTTGAATATAGGTACAAACATGTAAGTCCTATATTAAATGAACATGGAGTGGAAGATCTACAATGAATCCCACTCAAGTACAAAATCCTATTTAAGGCGTTATAGTCAGCACTCCTAACTAGATTCTATCGAGGTAACTACGAAGTTACATGGTTGACTAAATACCTAAACTAAGTTAAGCTTGATCTCTCAACACACCCCCTCAAGCTCAAGTGTGAGGCATTCGACATCCGCTTTGGCTTTCGTTGGCTTCGTGTGCTTTCGTTCAGCCTTCGGTTTTCTTCGGCCTTTTCGAGGCAATCTTGGTTCCTCCCCCTCAAGCCAGTGACGAAGGATTGTAGTGTGTGGGTGAAGGTCGAGACCACCCATCGTGGGTTACGAGCCACTTCTGTAGAGCTCGCAGGCTCTTGTTCGGCCGCAACCTTGATCGCGAAGGCATAATGATGGGCCATGTATTCGTTGTTTGGTCGCCGAGTGACAGGATTCTTCTCTCTAGAAGAGCGTTGAAGTTTTTGCTTGCCGATGTGAGTGCCTTCTTTACTCTAGGTGTTCGCATGATGGGTACACCAAACTCACTGTCTAGTGAGGGAGTCGATCCATCTGAATCATTGTCGTCGGGGTGGTCGACTTCGTATTCGGGCATCTTACCTTTGCCCTAGTCCGATTTCAGACTTTGCTGCGACGTGCTCGGGTCGCTTGTGGACTCGTGTGATCCACTTAGCTTGATAGAGCTTGGCTTGTCCTTCAGTGGAGGACTTGGCCGAATATCATCATCGGAGTTGCCATTGAATTCTTCCTCGATCGGGTCGGATGGATCCAAATCGGGCTCATACCATGATGTTGATTTGTCAAAAACTACATGCCGACTTACCGGAACCATTCGGGTCAAGGGATTAAAGCTCTTGTATGTCTTTTTCTCATATGAGTATCCCACGAGGATACATTTCTCTGACTTCGCGTCGGGCTTCTATCGATGTTCGTTCGGGATGCATACATTCGCAATGCTCCCGAACACTTTGAGGTGCGACAGGATCGGCTTCTTTCCGACAAGGAGCTCGTATGGAGTTAGCCCATGCACTCCATTCGTGGTGCATTTATTCATGAGATAGACGGCCGTGGATGCCGCTTCAGCCCAATAGAAGTTCGACATGTTCTTCTCATGTAACATGGCCCGTACTACCTCGAGTATTTACCGATTCTTCCTTTCGGCGACTCCATTTTGTTGGGGTGAATGTCGGCACGAAAATTCTCTCCTAACGCCTTTACTTTGGAAGTAGGAGGTGAATTCGTCAGAGAAGAACTCCTTGCCTCCATCCAATTGTAGGCATCAAATGTGCCGACCGGTTTCTTTTTCGACTTGGCCCTTGAGCTTTTGGAAGTGGGAGAGAACTTCGTTCTTCTTCGTCATCGGGTAGATCGGCGTGTAGCGGGAGTAGTCGTCAATGAAGGTTACATAGTAGACAACTCCCTTGGTTTGCATCACTCGAAACCGTTGGAGGTTTATGTGGCTGATTCTCTTGTGCCACAACTCGATGCTTGTGACAGTCTCGGTTTTGGCCGACCGAGACCAAATTCTTTGTTATTGTGGGCACGTGCAAGACATTCTTGTTGCAAGTTTGCTCGCCTTCTTTCCCAAATGGGACATTGCCAATGTGCCGAATGGGATGTGTGGTATCATCTCTCGTCTCTATGAAGCCGGGTCGGTCCGGTATTCGTAAGTCACGAAACCACTCTTGGTGTGACATCATATGATGTGAGGCGCCGGAATTGACGAACCACACATCTTTCGAATTGGAGATGCTTGTGGAGTTGGAGGTCATCATAGAGTTCGCTCTATGCCTCATTACGAATAGTCCACCGTAATCGTCGTATTCAAAGTTGTTGATGTAGTTTGTGAGTTATCGGCTTTTCAAAGCCGACTCACTTTTCTTTTTCTGGCACTCCTCTTCACGGTGGCTGATTTTGCCGCAATAGTTGCAAGTTGCGGGCCTCATTTGGCATGGAAGCTCCCCCTTTTTCCGAAGGTTCCTATTTGGCTTCTGTGAAGGTTTGAGTTCACTTCGTGTGATGGGCCGAATTGACCTCTTCTACCGCCGCAACCTCGTCCTCGGCCACCGTCCGAACTTGAGAATAACAAATTATTGTCTTTCTGACGTCTTCGTCTTGGTTCAGACGTGGTTCTCTTCAACCAATAACATTGATTGGAGGTCGAAGAACGAAGGAGGGTTTTCTCTTGCCAAGATTGTTGTCCTCAACGAGTCGAATCGTTGTGTGAGACCGCCCAAGCATACTTGAACCATCTCTTCTTCGTCGACGTTTATGTTGATGGAGTCAAGCGAGTCACAAATGTTCTTGATCTTGGCGGTGTTGTCCGATACGGACATGTCCTTTTGCCGAATGTTGTTCAACTCTTGTCAGAATTGAAGCTTTCGAGCGGTCATGTTAGCGGCGAACACTTTCTTCAAGTTTTCCCACGCCTCTTTAGGCATCTTGGCGTCTCGAATGTGGCTAAGCATGTGGTCGTGGACACATGTTGACAAGCAATACATTACCCGATTCGCTCCTTGCTCCCATGTTGGGTAGTTGGCGTTTGTGATGTCGGGCTTGTTTTCGAGTGTGTCGCGAACGAGGTATTAGGTCATCTTGTACTCCCAAGATGAATAATTGCTCTGGTCTAGCTTTTCACTAGGGAGCGAGCTACCCATTTGTGTGTTCATGTTGATTAGTTTCTCCTGTTTTTGCTTTTCTTCCTTCGATCACATATACGTGCTACGTAGCGGCACTACGGTAGCGGATAGCCGGATTTTGTCATCAGCGTTTTGAAGACACAATCACGGAGTCGGGTAGGCTTAGTGGATTTTCTAAACCACATGCTCTAATACCATGCTAATAATTAGGTAATTAAGCAAGGGTTAATTAGTACCTAATTATGTGATTAAGTTAATCGGAAGATTAAGTGATATGTGTGTGTATGTGTGAGAGAGGAAGAGAGAGAGAGAGAGAGAGAAGTACACTTATGAACAACACAAGATGGGGGATGATTAACTCTATATTAAATTAGAATCATCAAGTATCATCAAGTTACAAAAATACCTTCAATGAGGTATAAATAGATCTCATGTGGAACGATGCACACGTGTGAGTAGAATATAGGTACAAACGTGTAAGTCCTATATTAAATGAACATGGAGTGGAGGATCTACAATGTATCCCACTCAAGTACAAAATCCTATTTAAGGCGTTATAGTCAACACTCCTAACTAGATTCTATCTAGGTAATAACTACAAAGTTACATGGTTGACCAAATACCTAAACTAAGTTGAGCTTGATCTCTCAACAGAAAGAAAAACCAAAAATCACGCAAAGACATTTTAATACCATGGATGTGTTAGATGCAAAGGAGCAATATGAAATCGAAAGAAGAAAGAATAATATTGTCAGTAGAGGTATGCAAGAGAATGAAATAGAGAATGCATTATCTCTTGGTCAAATATTACGAAATTCTTTGAAGATCACGTAACTTTGTGAGATGTTATTATATATGCCACACATAGGATTGGCAAAAAGAAACTAGAGGAAAAGTCATCTTGAGCTATTATTCGTACAATCCTCGATGAACGTAAAAGGGCAATGATTCTAGATAGTAGTAAAGTGTACTTAAAAGGAACAAGTTTTTTTGTAACAGATGATAGAACTCCACAAGAGCAAGAACGTAGAAGGCAAGCATGTGCATCTCGAAAAGCAAATCAAAATGCATAGCAAGCAATGACCTATGGGACTATTAAGTGCTTCATGATTGAAGGTAATGTTTTGGAATTGTAGAGGATATCCATGGAATAAGGGCTTAGGACTCAATGATATAGCTCAAGGTATGGATATTATATTTTTGGCTAAAACATGGGAGCATGAGACAAAATGTATACCTGAGATAGATGGTTACATCATAAAATCGATATGGCCTCACTCCAAAGGGAATATTGGGTGTGCCGGGATAGCATGTATATACCATGAGACCTTGGATAATTCTATCAAAGTATGCAAATATGATGACTATAAGAGATACATATGGATAGATGTTAATTTGGGGAAAGAGAAGTTGTATATAGTTGCCTGTTACATTCCTCACAAAGACTCAAACTACTATAGTAGGTTTGGGTTAGATTGTGATGATCCTTTTACATAATTATGCCATGATATACTTTCATTTGAGAAGCTTGGTAAAGTTTTAATTATGGGTTCAGACTTCAATGCAATAGTTGGAAAATTCCAAATTGTGGAGACAAAATGTAGTAGAACATTGTCTATTGCATGACTCAGAGGATTGTGTCATCTCAGATTATGGAAAACTTTTGATACATATGCTAAATTGCACAAACTTTATTATCATAAATGGTATAATGACATTCCCATTGACAAACGTGCTCACATGTTTGCCATCCTCGGGTGGAGGAAATGTGGTTGATTATGTTGTCGTGCCTTTCGGCTCCGGATCGTTGCGTGAGTCGGGTGGGAACCACCGGGGTTTTGGACTAGGAGGAGGAAGAATTTGAGGCTAATCTAGTTATGAATATGAATAGATTATAAGAAAGAGATATAGAAACTTGTGAATCCCACAAGTATACTTGTTTTAGTTTATCTTAATCGTAGTAATAAATTGAAATAGTTTAGAATAGATTAGAGTAGATTGAGAAAAGAGATCAAACCTTGTGAATCCCACAAGTATTACATTAATCAATATTTATGTAAGAATATGAATTTAGATTGAAAGAGATAGATTATATAAAACTTCGTGAATCCCACGATTCTATTTTATTATTGGTGTTTTAGGAAATATATCCAATTTCCCAAATATTTCACACACTTACATTGTGCTCCTCATCCTTATATAGAGATGAGAGAGTCTTAGGAATCCATGCTTTTTCTTCTCTAACTATAGACTCCATGCTTTTCCTATAGATAGACTATATGCTTTATCTAAAGTGATCATGCTTTTTCTAACTTGTGCATTTTTTATTATCAACTATAGCGTTCATGCACGCTAGATGTGCATGCGTAGTTTTTTTTTCTTTTAGCATGCGTTTTTCTTTTTGCATGCGTTTTTCTTTTAACTAAAGTTTATCCTAGGTGAACTAACCTTTCTATGTGGAACATTTACTTTTAAACATTAATGAAATGCTAGTGTAATGGTAAGACATTACATTATTAACATGGAGGTGCAAGGTTTGAATCTTGCCCGATGCATGTATTATTTATTTTGAGATTTTCTTCTATTTCTTCATATTTATTAAATCAGTACTTTATAAGTTTTTCACGTAGTGTACAAAATACACTACGACAACGCATTAATGTTGGCATGTGATCTATCATTGGTGAATGTGTTTAAAGTTGGTTCTCTATCTCCGTAATCATACCACAAGCCATTGTACTTAGAGCTTACAATTCCAAATTTCACCAATAGATGTCGTGGAGTGAAAGATGAAAAGAGATGTATAATCCGACCTTGCTATGAAAAAGCTAAGATGTATGCAAATGAAGTGGAGAACCATTTGATAAATTTTCTCTAACCAACGATGTTAAAGAAAATCGTCAACATTTGAAGGATATAATCCTTAAGGTTGGATATCAATACTTTAAGATATATGTGGGTTTGCTTAATATGTGTAGTTTTCCATATAATTCTTGGTCCGATGATGAATGTAAGATGTATCTCAAATGGTTTAAGTACATAGAAGGGGGGAGTGAAAAGATTGTTGCATGGCACCTATATAAGAAAGTAGTGAGGAGAAAGAAAAGAGGATATTTCCAAATGCATCAGGTGAAAAAGAAAAACTCCTGGAAAACCTCCAAAAGCTAGAAAGTGGGCTAGTTTTATTTTGTAAGTGATCCAACGCCATGATCAATTGGCACAAATCCTGTGCAATATGGCTCTCTCAGGAAACACATCCGGCGTGGCACCCACACCCCGCTTTCAAGTGGATCAATCAAGGAGCGAGCACCAAATATTTGGGCTTCCAAATTGGTTTCAAGATACTGCTGGAGACTATGATTGCACCCGTTATCCTTTCCATTCAACAAAAGTTGATACATTGGAGCTCTAAAAAATTGTCGCTAGCAAGTCGCATCATAGTGGCAAATCAGGTACTCCTTGCAACAACATGGTACAGTCTATCATGTTGGACAATCTCCAAGGAAAGTATACATCAGATTCAATGACTGGTCCGCAACTACATTTGGTCTGGTAAGGAAGACCATATAGCTCGCGCCAAGGTGGCGTGGCCTATACTCACAACGCCTAAGTCGAGAGGGGGATTGGGTGTTATTGATCCCCTTTCACAATCGAAAGCCTTACTTGCCAAATTTGTGGTGCGAGGACTCCAACCAGGAAATGATTGTTGGAAAATGCTACTGAGGTTACGTTTCGCTTACTTTAGGCCACGAAAAGGGGTCAATTGGGCCCCCCAAACGGGATGGATTCTAAACATGGATCTCAAACCTAGTTTCTCCCGCCATTTGGAGGACAGGTTCAGTGCATCCATGTGTACTTCCAACGTCACAATCTCACATCAAGTGAGCAAGCATCGGAAAAACCAAATACAAGTTTTTATGTGTAAATCCTCTCTTCTATATACTAGAAACAGTGAGTCCTCTCTGTTTCTACCTTTCACCAAAGGTCTATTTTTCTTTTCCCAAAAAAAATTGGCACGAAGAATGTTCATATAGAAACGTGTACTAGATATTACCTCTGTCGAGGTCCTGGAAAAATAACATGCGCAGAGGGGGAAAAACTGAGAAATCAGATGCTTTCTGCCACATGCAATCTTCACGAATCCCTGCACTCTGATACCACTGTTGGAGAAGAACGATGGAGGCGGACGAGCTGCTGTTTTGCCTTACCAGCAGAGAAAATGTCGAACAGCACACAAACAGAAAAAATACACAAACAACCTTTTGGGGCACAAAGAAACCCTCGTTTCTATTGCTTTTATACCTATGCTTAATAGTAAGAAATTATGTTTTTGGCCTTTTCTCACTATCAGGAACCAGCGCAATTTCATGTTGGGATCCGATTTGAAGCGAGTGCATGCGATCCACTTGAATTGATCATAAATATTTTACAACAATATTATCAAGGCTACCAAGCATCACACCTATTTTTCAAGGCATCCCTTCGTGGAAATAAAATAAGACGTCTATTAGTCGTTGATTATCTTTTTAGGTCGTGAGCTTAAGCGAATGAATATATCGAAAACAACACGTCCATCCGATTGTTCATCTGCGGAGATCCATTTGCAGGCAACATAACATGCCCACACTCTCTCAAATACTGAAAAATCAGACAAGCCAGATTGATGAGGATAAATGCACACTAACACACTTGCACTGCATTTTGTTTGGAGCGTTCCATTTACGGGCGAAAGAGAGATCGGGAGAGATCCCTGTTTACTGGAGGTCGAACACAAGGAATCGAGGTGCAAGCCATCAAGAAAGAGGGAATTCGAGTGTCTCTCTGGGACATGGCAGGCAAACAAGAGTTCCACACATTCCACGACTGCATGTTCCCAGACACAGGAACCAGCTCTTATCAGTTCCCATCCATGTTCATTGTTGATGGGTGGGGGATGGAGATCGGCTCCACCCCCCTCCCAAGGGGGTTTGAATATGAGGGGAGAGGGAGAAAGAGATGCATAGACAGAGAATGAATGAGAGAGAGGGAATCGAGACAGAAACGAGTTGAGGGTAGCTTTAATATATTTCTGTTTTTTTTCATGCCCCACGGGTGGGGTTTAAATAGCACAAGACGTGATCATTACAAAAAGCCGAATGGGTGTAGTTACACCTAGTTACCCCACCTAACACTCACAAATTCACATTTCATATTACACCTTACACACCACCTTCCACATTACACCTAACCCTCCCGTACACCTATACGTGTAACACCTGGCACACCCGTGGGACAGTGCATTGCACGTCGAACCCACAATCCCTTGATTAGAAGTCAAGTGCCTTATCCATTAAATGAGAAAGCTCACAGTGATTACAGTACACGACTCTCGGTCGGAAACAGTTTGTGCAGAGCTCAGTGCTACGATATTAATCTTGCTAAATAGTCTAGAAATCCCCCCCTTCGAGGTATGCAGATCTCAGTTTATATAGTCCTCTGTTTTTAGACAGAGTCCAGCCATCGGCTGATTGTGAGGGCTAAAACTCGACTTATTCTCGTTCTACCTATTTCCTCACCTACTTTTCTACCTACCGACGAGTTTACATATTATGTATTTATATTTCTAGCCTATGGACAAACTCGCACGCCCGTGGAACAAGACTTTGTCCGTCGGACCCACAGTTCACCAAGTAGAGGGATAACAACGGTTTTTGCAAAAACAAAAAGTTTACAAAAGTTGCCTGTTTATACAAGGGGCTTATGGGTTTGTTTTAATCCTCTTCTAATATACCAAGGATATCCTCGGGGGCATGGGGTTGGTCTGGCATGGAAGGTGTGGTTGGTGATGGGGGTTTTGCTGCCGAGTCAGGGATGGTTGTGTCTTCGCGTGTGCTGCCCTTTGTTGGTTCCGATTCAGGCAAGGTCGTGGTCGTAGTTTGTGGCCTCGGGTGTGATGTGGGATCTGTAGGGGCGGGTTCCTCCTGTCTGGCTTCCGTGGTGGTTGGCTCGGGTTCGTGCTCATCGGTTGTGGGAGCTCTATTAGTCACGGTAGCTAGGCGCTCCTTCTCATAAGCTTCGGCTTCTAGACGAAACATCATTTGCTCGTCGTTGAAATCCTCTAGAAGTTGCTCGATGGCCGCAGTGTGGGATGCTGCTAAGGTATGATATTCCTCAATCAAGTGTTCACGAAAGGTCTGGATTCTAGTGTCATCCATCTTGTAAAACCCTCGGCCCTCCTTCCTTCAGTTCTCGACGTCCGCGCATAATATGTGTAGTTCAACGGCTTGGGCTGACCATTCCTGCCATACACGGTCGAGCATTTCCTCGATCTTCTTGGTGAATTGTTGGCGATACTTGTTTATTAGGATCTTTAATTTAGTATCGTCCATGCCGATGCTAGCTCGATGAACTTCCACTTCCTCCCTTGCGGCCTTGGCGTCTTCTTGGCATTTGCGGACGAGGTGCGCCATATTAGCTTGGTTATCTTTTGCTTTTGCGGTTACGAGCACGATTGTCTGCTCATAACGTTTGGTGAGCTGAGTTACAGTTTTGTCCATTTCCTGTCTCCAAGCGTCTCGTTGTCGTTCCCTAGCGGCGATGTCCTCTGTTTGCAACTAGTGATAAGCATCGAAAATTTTCGTCCTTTGCTCTTCAGAGATCCTCCACTTTTGCATGTGTTCGTTTGCCAATTCTTGTAATGCCCTTTGTTGACGGCGTAATTCCTGGTTGTCTGCGAATAGCTCGCGTTCCCGTTGGCTATTCCTTTCTGCTTCTTTGATGAATCATTCTTTGGCCTCGGTGATAGAGACCTGAAGGTTCCTCACCTCTCTTTCCTGTCCTTTAAGTGCAGTCGAGCTTTCAGCAAGCAGTCGCTTGAGGTCAGCTTCACGGCCCGCGGCTTGTTCCCGTAGTTGGCCAATACTGTTGTTGTGGTTTTGTTCTACCAACTCGGCCAGAGCGATCTGGGCCTTACACTCCTCTTGGAAGTCACACAAGGGAGGCCCTATCTGGGTGGCAGTTTGCTAGTTCCGGGGAGTGGGTTCCCTATCCATCTGTGTAGATCTTTCCATGACAATAGTGTTGGAAGCAATGTCGTCTGTGCGGAAGATCGAGAAGCACTCGATTCCTGTTTATTCCCTGTGTATGACAGAATGTAGGTCGTTGCACAGAGAGAGAGAGAGAGAGACACAAAAGTACTTCTTATTTCATAAAGCAACAATACAACAACCAACCTCACAAAGAGGTTACAAGGTCACTATATATAGTGACCGACTTAGGGCAACTACCCTTTATGCTAATTACATAAATGGCCGAGACGGGATGGTGTGAATACGTCCATTATACACATGTATTCGACACTCCCCCGTAATGGGCGTATACATGGGTTATCTAAGATTACAGGTATAGACTTAGGTTCTCGGACATATCAGCTTTGTTCGAGTCGGCAGGATCCGAAGACAGAAGACCGAACTGGTCGGGTCGGAACAGTTGAGGCCGATCATTAAGGAGCTGATGTCGGTTGTCGGGAACCATCCTGCTCTGTGTCCGGCTCTAACCGGAATGGTTTGTCGTTACGCCCATCTGATGCCGAAGAGACCGAAAACGGTCTGCCGAGAGACATTTGGTCATTCCATCTGCGACATTATCGGTTGTAGATATTTTCTCTAGACCGATTTTCCCTGAAATGACGCAGTCCCGAACGAAGTGATATCGAACGTCGATATGTTTGGAGGCGTTGTGGTGAACCGGATTTTTCGACAAGGCAACAGCACCTTGACTGTCGCTGTAGACAACTGGAGCCGAGTCATGTTCGACTTGTCGAAACGTGTGCGCCAGCCGACCGAGCCACAAAGCTTCTTTTGCTGCGTCGGACGCAGCTACATATTCTGCTTCGGTCGTTGAGGTCGCTGTGCACTCCTGAAGTTTCGACTTCCACGAGATTGCTCCATTGCCGAATTTGAAGCAGTATCCGGTTGTTGATTTCCGACTGTCTATACAGCCGGCGAAGTCCGAGTCGGTGTAACCGACTACGCCTGAGGTTCGGTTCGGTCCGAAAAGAATGCCATGGTCTTTTGTGCCAGCCAGATATCTGAACACATGCTTGACTGCGTTCCAATGCGATCGGCCAGGATTGTGCATAAATCTGCTAACGACTCCTACGGCATGAGAGATGTCAGGCCGTGTCGCGACCATCAGGTACATAAGGGAGCCGACTGCCGGTGCATACGGTACCGACTTCATATCTTCCCCCTCCGAACCGGATGTCGGGCAGTCTCGCTGAGAGAGCCGAAGATTCATGGGGAGCGGGGTTGAAGCAGATTTGGCTGATTGCATGTTGAAGCGTTCCAAGACACGTCCGATATAGTCGGTCTGAGACAAAAAAAGATGTCGTTTATCGCGATGCCGACTAATTTTCATGCCAAGGATGTGTCGTGCCGGACCGAGGTCCTTCATGGCAAACTTCAACCGCAGTTGCCGAACTAGATCGGAAAGTTCGCCCGCGTGGCGTCCAGAAATTAGCATGTCGTCCACGTAAATGATGAGGAAGATGGGTGATCCATCTCGAGCTGTGTTGGTGAAGAGACAATGGTCCTCATCGCTTTTGGAGAAGCCGATTGATTGGATGAAGTCGTCGAACTTCTTGTACCATTGTCGCGGTGCCTGTTTGAGGCCGTATAGACTCTTCCTGAGTCGGCAGACTAGATGTTCTTGGCCAGTTGCCACGAAGCCTTTTGGCTGCTCCATATAAATTTCCTCCTCGAGATCACCATGGAGGAAGGTTGTTTTGACATCTAGCTGAATCAGCTCCAAGTTGTCGGCTGCCACGACGCCGAGCAGAAGACGAAGGGTTGTCATTTTCACCACTGGTGAAAAAATCTCGTCGAAGTCGACGCCATATTCTTGTCGGAAGCCCTTCGCAACTAATCTGGCCTTGTACTTTGGGGTGGTCGAATCAGACGTCTCTTTTAGTCGATAAACCCACTTGCAAGGAAGAGCACGTCGGTTCCTAGGTAATTCGACCAGATCCCAAGTCTTGTTTGCCCGGATGGAGTGCATTTCCGACTCCATCGCCAGATGCCAGGTGGCCGAATCGACAGATGTCGATGCTTCTTCGTAAGACGTCGGTTCGCCGGCGTCGGTGAAGAAAATTCCAGGAGAATACCTCTCCGGAGGTTGCGACAGTCTCTCGGATCGTCGAGGTATGATTGGACTGGTCGCATCGGGTATCGGGGTCGGATGGTCCGAAACCGAATCATTCGGCTGTGCCGAGTCAGAGTTGTCCGAGTCGGTAGTATAAGGTTCAGCTACCCGTGAAGCTGACCGTGTGTTGAGAGCGGGGCCTTCTTGAAGGGTCGGCACATCGGAGAATGTTACCCTTCGGACTTCGATCGGTTTGTCGACCGATGGATTCATAGTCGACTCGTTGAACACAACGTCCGAACTTCGAACGATTTGTCTGCGTTCGGGGTCCCAGAGTCGGTATCCCATTTCGCCGTCTGATCCATATCCAAGGAAAATGCATTTCCTGGACCGAGGTGCAAGTTTTCGGCGATCATCTTTCGGAATAAGGGCGTACGCCTCGCATCCGAAGATCCTCAGCTTGTCGTAATTCGGCTTGCTGCCGATCCATAATTCCTGAGGAATTTGAAGTCCTAGAGGTCTACTTGGCGACATATTGATTATGTGTACTGCCGTGAGTAGAGCCTCTGCCCAGAAGCCATCCGACAGTCCGGAGTGTTGGAGCATGGAAACTGTCCGTTCTTGGATTGTCCAATTCATTCGTTCTGCAATCCCGTTTTGCTCCGGACTGTGTGGTGCCGTAAGTTCACGTCGGATGCCGCGTTGTCGGCAGAATTTGACGAATTCTTCGGATTTAAACTCTCCCCCATTGTCTGTCCAAAAGCATTTCAGCTTTCGGTCGGTTTGATTTTCCACCATAGCGAGCCAATCTGAAAAGATCGAGAAGACACGATCTTTGGTGCGAATTGGATACGCCCACACCTTTCGAGTCGAGTCGTCAATGAAAGTGACGAAGTAAGATGCACCGCCTAGAGACTGATGCGGCATTGGGCCGCAGACGTCCGAGTGGACCAAATCGAGAGGTCTCGTTTCTCTTGGTGCTGATGTCGGGTGTGATGCGGCGGCTTGTTTGCCATACTGGCAATGCTCGCAGAATTGATGGTCGGAGAAGGAGAGTTTGGGGATGTATCCGGCTCTAGATAGATGCGTGATGCCGGCCTTGCTGAGGTGTCCCAATCGTCGGTGCCATAGTGATGACACAGGAATATCCACCAAAAACAGGTTACCCTCTCTGAGCGTAACATGTAACGGATACAGTGAGTGTATCTTGGGTCCTCTAGCAAGCAGGAGGTTCCCCCTGTGGAGTGTCCACCCTCCCGAAGAGAAACCGGCACGAATGCCGTCTTCATCTAGTTGTCCGACTGAGATCAATGGCCTTGAGAGCTCGGGTACATGTCGGACATTGTGGAGTACAAGTGTAGAGCCACCTGCAAGGTTGAGCTCTACTGTGCCGATTCCGATGATGTCACAGTGTTGTGAGTTGCCGACCCGAACTGAGTCGGAGTGACGGATCGTATATTGCCGAAATTGGGATCGATGAGGAGTCACGTGAAATGACGCGCCCGAATCTAAGAGCCATGTGCTCGATTCTTCAGTCGTGAGCAGAACTTCTGAGCCGACTGGATTTTCGATTGATAGTATATTCGGGTCTTCTGGTAGCACATCAGCTGAGAAGCTGACGTAATTGATCTCCTCATGCCGGCCACTCTTCTTGTTGTTCTTGTTCTTGAGTGCGCGGCAGTCGGCTTTGATGTGTCCGGGTTTCTTGCAATAGTTGCAGATTCGGTTATCCCGTGACTGGCTCCGTCTTCGCTGATTGTTCGGCGGTCGTGAGGAATCTCTTCCTCGTATGTTCGATCGGTCTGTCGAACCTTGTACTACGTAGGCGTCGTCTGTTGAGTCTTTGGCGAAAGACTTTCTCCGAGCTGCTTCGGTCAGGATTGCGCTCGTGACTTCGGAGTATTTAACAGCCGTGGTTGACGCGTTGCACACGGTTGTGACGAAAGTTTCCCATGATGGGGGAAGGCTGCTCATGAGTATCATTGCTCTGAGTTCATCCTCGATTGCCGTCCCCTGTGACGAGATTTGGGAGCTTATGCTTTCGTACTCATTGAGGTGTGCTTGGACCGAGTCGGATTCTTTCATCCGCAAGTTGTAGAGGCGCCGGATCAGAAACATCTTCGTTGCGGCGACCTTCTTTTCGTAAGTGTCCGACAGTGTTTTCCACAGTTCGAATGCTGTTGTACACGATTGCACCGTGAAGTATACCGATTCCGATAGGTGCATCCGAATCGTGGCGCGGACGATTCTGTCCAGCTTCTGCCACTCAATTGGTTTGTATCCTTCTGGAGGTTCTTCATTTTCGATGGGATCGATTTGCCCCTTGACTATGAGATAGTCCTGCATTTGTTCCTTCCAGAAGTTGAAGTTCGATCCATCGAACTTGCGTAGACTCATTTCTGACGAGCCGGATGTTGATGCCATCAAATTCGGTTTTGGTTGACGAAGCTCGGTTCGGAGTTGACTGTGAACCTTGTTGGAGTGCAGCCGGTTGGCTCACCCGATATCGTTCTAGTCGGATTTGAACCCGAGTCGGTTCGGCTTCGGAACTTGCTCGAATTGACTCCGGTAGCTTGAGGGACAGAACCGACTGGTCTTCCCGAATGTTGCCGAGTCGGAGTGAGCCCGGTTCGCTTCGGATATATGTGCCGAATACCGATTATTGAAACCGATTATCTGAACCGATTCTGCTTCGGGTGGCTGCAGCGACGAGAGAGACAGATCCAACTGATCCTCTCGAATGTCAATTAGCCGGATGAAGCACGAATTGGGGTTGTTGTCTTGAGACCGATCTGCACCGAGTGGTTACAACGAGCAGCGTTTGGAGACCTCTTCGGATGCCGTTTAACCGAATGGAGCACGATCGTGTCAATGATGCACAAGGGGATTTCACCTCGAGCGGTTACGATCACAAGGAGGGAAGTACAACCTGCTGGCTTACTCCAAGCAAAGATGATCTAACGCGATGAGATGCAAACCTGTTTTTCTTCTTCTTCTCTCTTCTTCGAATGACGCAGGAAACCGAATGCAGAGACGACGGCCGACAGCGGATTGAAGGACCGACTACTGTGCAGGCTCTGATACCAGATGTTGGAAGCAATGTCGTCTGTGCGGAAGATCGAGAAGCACTCGATTCCTGTTTATTCCCTGTGTATGACAGAATGTAGGTCGTTGCACAGAGAGAGAGAGAGAGAGACACAAAAGTACTTCTTATTTCATAAAGCAACAATACAACAACCAACCTCACAAAGAGGTTACAAGGTCACTATATATAGTGACCGACTTAGGGCAACTACCCTTTATGCTAATTACATAAATGGCCGAGACGGGATGGTGTGAATACGTCCATTATACACATGTATTCGACAAATAGGTGGTGGTGGCGTTTGCATGGCTGGTTTGGGGGTGCGGGCTTTTATCTGCCCGTGACGGTGTCTCGCTTGTCTGTAACGAATCCATCATTGTGCTTGCATCGACCGTGGCTACCCTAGGTTGAGCCGTGTCGTCGTCGTGTGCTTTGATAACAGTAGCACTCAGGCTCGGGTTCAGCAGAGGGGCTGGTGGGACATCGTTACTCGGGGCAAGGAGGCTTAAGGGAGGTTGTTCTTGATGTTGTTGCTCTAATGACGCCAGTTTCTACTCGGTGGTTTGCCATAGCTCGATGGCCCGTTTGGCTTGTTGTTGTGTCGTTTTGACACGTTGGGCCATGTCCTTGGCTGCCCGAGTTGCAGATTTCGATATGCCTCGACTAAGGTCGTGTTCAGATATTGTAACTCCATGAGGAGAGAAGCATTTTGTGCTTGCTTCTTCTGCCCTATCTTCTGTAAAGTCTGATCCTCGTGAGACTCGATTTCTCCCATTAGAGCACATTGGATCATCTTTGTTTCCGCGTGCTCCTTGGCCATACGAGCAGCAGCAGCTACTTGGGCGCGCGCGAGGAAATCCATTAACTCATATGTTGTGCCTAGTTGAAGTAGTGCACTGAACTCGTATGCCTCTACGGGGAGGTCATTGTAACTGAGGACTTCCTCCTCTGATATCTCCGTGGTTTGTCCATAGTCGATCCTACCTACTTAGAGCCATGACTCTACTTGTACCATGGTCGTGGAGGTCGGGCTGGCCTCCTTTGATTTCTAATGCTGAGTCCCCTCTAGTTCTATGGTCGACTCGTGATTGATGCGTCGTCTCGTTTTCGGTTGATCTTGTGAGTCTGGGGCCTGTGGTGTTAGCTCCTCGTCTTGTTTCCTCTTTTGTTGTCGTATGCCTGAGGGCTGCTAGTTTGTGGGGCGTGGGCTCGGTTGTGGAGAGGGCATTGATGTCCTTGGTGTCTTCTGTCGTATGGTGACATCCTCAGTGACGGGCTCCTCGGCCTCGTCCCATTCGACACGGGTCGCCCGTTGCTTCTGTGTTTTTTGTGGGGGTGGTGGTGTGGTGGAAGTAGGATTCCGCACTGATGAGGGAGGTGGAGAAGGCGAGGGGTCTTCTCATTCTTCCTAGGTTAAAACCAAAATCTTCTCCCGTTGTTTCCGTGGTGGTGGTGGAGAGGTAAGGATGCAACGAGGGGAAAACAAAGGAGGTGGGTAGAGGACTGTGAGGTAATGATTCATCACAGGTAACAATCGCTTACTAGATTGAAAAGATTCTAGCGTTGCACGGACTCCTTCGCCGGTGATGATTCCCCAATTGATTTTGTCTCCTTCGTACGCTCTGATGATGATGGCAGCTTTATTCTGTGGCATACTCGTGGGATTTGTATGCACAAAGACGTATTCCATTAAAATCCGGGCGATCTCCCCAAAAGCCTTGTTCGGTCCTCCATAAGTGCGGTAAGCTTTTCCCAACATCAAATACATCCCAAAATATTCCTTGAGGGTCGAGTGGGGAGGAATTTCGACCTCATGGTCTTCGCCTCATGCAAGCTCCAGAGCAGCGCAAATCATGTTGTTGGTTATTGTGTCGGGGTGGATTTTGCGTGCTATTGCTTGGGCGTCAGGGTGCGATGGGGCATTGATGACCCGTAAGTACCCGCCCAGTCCTCGTTGTTGTAGCCAAGAACGGGTTTCCTGCGATGCTACGAGAGGCATGGTGGACTCGAAGGTTTACTGACAAGGAGCATGGGGGGAAGCGATGAGACGAGGGCGAGACAGAGAGATGGAAGAAGATGGTGGGGAAGGACACCGTTGTTCTGTGCAGGGGCTACGAGGGCGAGAGGAGGCCTATTTGTAGGAGCGATGAGAACGAGAGAGAGTTTGGGAGCTTGAAGGTGGTGAAGGCAAGAACGCTTTTGTGTGAGTGACGCATTGTATGTGGGGTAGTTTCTTTTATGTGCCTGCCTAGGGTTTTGTGTAGGGAGAAGATCCTTTAGATTCTTGGTTGTGGCTGCCATAATAAGGTATTATGGCCATGCGTCACAGGAGTGTTATGTCTGGTGTGCATGTTCCTTAAATATTCTTCTTTAAGGTGAAGGTGACTAGTTGGTGTGCCTAAGAAAATGTCGTGATTTGGGGTGATTTGTTAGGTAGTTTAGGTAAGGCTAATTTAAATGCTAAAACTATTCCTACTATATACATTTGGTGGGTAGGTCATTATTTTACCGGCGGGGACACGTGGCCTCCTTCGTGGCGTCGTTCGTGTCGTGGGACTCAGCGAAGGGATTATCTGGGGTATCTCCATGGTACGGTCGAAGTCGGAATCCATTTACCCAACTTTTGACGATGTCTCCGGCAAGTGTGCCGAGTTGGAATGTACCGTTAAACTCGTCAATTATCCAGAAGGGACTTGTCCATCGAAATCGTAATTTCCCCGGCATAGCACCCAATCGTGTTTGGAAGACCCGTACTGGTTTGCCGATGGTAAGTGTTTTCTCCGTACCTTTCCGGTGACGATCGACGAAGGCTTTGCGTTGCTGTTGACGTTGTTCCAGTTGAGCCATGTTGGCCACTCGATGTTCGCCGAGTTCGAGGAGTTGTTCGAACCGATATTGCTCTGATTGGGCCTCGGGTAGCCTTTCCTTAACTTGAACTCGGAGACTCGGCACTTGGAACTCGATTGGCATGACTGCTTCCAAACCAAAGGCCATCTGAAAGGGTGTAGATTGAACGCTAGTTTTAAATGTGGTGCAATACGCCCATAATGCACTCTGGAGCTTGTCATCCCAATGGCCCGAGGATAGTACAGTGTACTTTTCTTATGTACGACTGCGTAGTGTGTAGTGAGCTCGTGAATTATGTGGTGTAAAGAATCAGGTATGATTCTTGTGTAGCGGAATAGATGTGTGTTATGTGCATATATGTGTGAGAGAAGAAGAGTGGAGAGAAAAGAGAACTCAAGATAGATAAATGATAGGAAAATAGAATACTCAAGAAGAAGGTGTATATTTCACAAGTAGAATGAGATTTACAAAATGTAGCATAACAAGGAGTCACAACCGACTTAGTATGAAGTATGAGGAGGGTGCTTTATATAGAGTCACCCTCTCTCTTCATTAACACAACCACTCTCTCTCTCTTGGGGATTGTGAAGACTCATAGTCATGGGGAATATGTAACTCATTAGTTATGTGTCATAGAATGTGTAGAGAGTAGTGGTGTGACTCTTGACTTTTGAGTAATCATGGATTCTCAAAAGGTGTGTTCACACGTTGTGCTATGTTAAGCTTGATTCTCAACATGTGGTTTATAAAATGCCCGCCTTGGTCACTAATGAGCTCAATTGGGCATCCATAACGGCACCATCGATGTTTGTATACGAATTTTGCCGTGGATGCAGCCGTGTTATCTCGTATTGCCTTAGACTCGACCCATTTTGTGCAATAGTCATGGCCACGATTATGTATTTGTTACCGGTGCGAGCCACAGCTGGTTTGAAAGGTCCCACAAAATCTAACTCCCACTTTTGAAATGGCTCTAACGGGAGAATGGGTTGGTGCGGCATCCGAGCTTGCTCAATCGGTTGTCCCATGCGTTGACACAGATCGCACTATCGACAGAATTCATGAGCATCTTTTTTTGTTGTGGGCCACCATAAGCCATCTTTTTTTGTCGACCTATTGTCCATAAACACATCAAAATGTTGGATAAATATCTAGAGGGCCTCTTCATGAGTATGAATTAGCCCTTGTGTAAGAAAGAAACCTTGATATCTAGCACATCTAGGTAGATATTGACATATGCAATGGAGGTACTTTTAATAAATTAGGGTGGGAAGTATGAAGGTAATGTTCATAGTTTTGGTGACCATTGAACTATAGTTGTTAAAAAACACGTATTCTACATTTAGAGTATGTTTTAGAATAGTCTGAAGTATTCTACATGTATTGTACGGTTTAGAAGTGCCATTTTTTAAAATTTGACGTATTCTACGTGTTCTAAAATGGGACATTCTACGTATTTAACAAGTATTTATCATTTCAAAAACAAATTAGCTTTTTTAAATTTTTAATTGGTTTTTGAAAAAAAACTTTAAATTTTAAGAAGTATTTAACGTACAAGTATTTTACACGTATTCTAAGTATTTAACGTATTTAGCATATTTTATCTATAAAATACATATTCTAAGTATGTTTTTAAGAAAGTTAGAATACTTATAGAATATGTATTCTACACGTAATTTATGCTAAGTATTTTACAACAATGCATTGAACTTATTATTGGTAATGGTATTGATATATTTATATCTGTCACTTCGCACATTGCCCAATGCACTCCACGTTCTTTTACTTTTTGGCCACCCCAATATTGTAACTTGTAAGTCAAGTGAAGACAATAGAGAGCTTGGATATACCCAATATTGAATCATAATGTGCAATTAGATCGTGACATCGAATAATTATGGCATCACGTCGATATCGATCCGAATCAATTCTTGTACATCACTACTAGCTCCAAGAATTAAAAGCTTTGAGCTAGAAAGTGACCCATGGTTATAGTTGTTCCCTGATCAATGGTGGAATATGCTCTTGACATATATAATGGAGGTATTTCTAATAGGTTAGGGTGGGAAGTTTGAAGGTAATTTGGGTTGTTTTGCTGACCATTGAACTTATTATTAGTAATGGTATTGATATATTTATATTTGTCATTTTTCACATTCCCCAATGCACTCCACGTTCTTTTACTTTTTTGCCACCCCAATATTGTAAGTCAATTGAAAACAATAGAGAGTTTGCATAGACCCAATATGGAATTATAATGCTTAACGAGATCATGACATCGAATAATTATGGTGTCACGTTAATATCGATCCTAATCAATTCTTGTAGATCACTGCTATCCCCTAGAATTATAAGCTTCAAGCTAGAAAGCGACCAATGGATATAGTTGCTCCCCAATCAACGGTCGAATATGCTTCACCAAAATTCAACTTTTGGTTCATTGTTTAGTGGGTCAAATCTAGCTTTATTCATCTCACACATGGGCATAAGGATCGTAACTTGAACCGATCAATGCTAACTTTTTGTTTATATAGATGTTGAGCAAGTAGCAATGTGTGACGACCCACCTACCCCATGTGTTCACATCAAATACATCAAGAAAGGCCATCCTAGTAACTCCATTGTAGATATTGTATATGTATAGAACCACTCATGTATTTGTTTTTCTATATTTATTGTTTTATTTCGTTGACGTGTTTGGAATAATTGTGAGTGAAGACGATGGAGAGCCTTATGCAACCCCATTATGGAAATGTGGTCATGTGTTCCTCAACTATTTCACATCTCTATAATGAGCCAACTTATTACACAAGTATCAAATTTTAATATTGGGTTTGATTTTACAATTATAAAACAAGCCATTTTTTGTTTTACATTTCTAGCCTCTTCTCATATACATGATCATCTTGTGTGTAATTGGCCCACAAAATGGCCACAATATTGATATGAATTCTAAGTTTTGGGCATTACACAATTTTGAATGCTTATTAAATGGCATACTCTTGAGAATTTATTACTGAAAAGAACTATTATTTACATACTAGCCTTTCACTCGTACAAAACATTACGTTAAACACTCGAGACAAATCTCTCTCAACGAACTCAACATACCATGTAGTTTAGAATATGTTAATTAGCCTAATTTGTAGTTCTCTTCTATGGGAATGGATAGCAATGTTGTTTCACAATTTGCACATGTTGCTCATTGGATTCCTGTCAAAAGTCAGTAGTTCACTAACTGCTTTCCTTGACAACATTATTCATATTAACTTCTTGAGGTTGATATGGTCAATACGTTTGTGCTACATTTCTTATGACTCTATGACAGTCTAAATCACACTTTTCTTTATCTTGTCTAGAGTTACGCCTTCCCAAGGTCATGTTGTGAGTTTGGTCCGCCTCCAACCATATTGTATTATGACACAAGTAGAAGATTCCTACAAATGGAAACAATTCATTCTCAATTTAAAGCTCTCTCAAGCAACTCTTTTATACCTCGTCACCATCTTCGTTAAGATCCAATAAGAGAAGAACAATTTAGAGAACCTAACTTGTTAGCTTTTATACCTCATCACAAGTGGGTACATTTGTCAGTCCCCTAAGAAAAAACTTGACAAAATTAAAAAACATTAGACATATTTATAAAAGTAGAAAACCGAACCCAATAATAACTCTTTTGACAAGTCTCCTCCCTCCTTAGGGTTTAGGGTTTAGGGTAGAAAATGTGATGAATAAATATCCAATAATTGACATTTATGGGGGCGAAATAGGTAGGGTGGAACGAAGGCAAAAGTTTCCCAAAATATTAAGCTTATAGTTTCTCACAATCAGCATAAGATATCTTAATCTTCAGAGCTCTTTTCAGACACATTTTGAGTAATTGCAATGGTACATGCCCTGTAGAACCCGTAGTCTCCTTAACGATGCGGATGTATCAAAGCAATTCACATTCTATCAATCTAAAGATATGCATTATAACATAACCTCAAACATTCCATTACCACAATAACACTAAGAAATGTTAAATTCAAAACATTTCAACAAATCATACATTTGATCATATTCAAAACTATTAACTTGATATGCCACCAATGAGACATTAAGTGATAAAGCACATTGTTCATAAAGAAGAAATTATTTTCATAAATCATATCATATGCTTATGGTGTTCCCATAAAATATTGTTTATAAATTCATATTTTAACCTAGTTAACATGCTAATCTTCAATATGTAAAGATGATGGTGTTGTAAAAAACATAGTTTGAATTAGTGCCTAAATTTGACGGATTAATATTAATGTTTTTTTACAGGCATTTTTTATAGATCTAAGTCATATGAAATAAGAGTGCAAAACTAACATGTGATTTGACATACAAAAATTTTAAAATGAAAAACTCTATATAATGCAAGTTCTCTTTGTAACTTACATTGTTTTGCAAATTTTTCTAATTGAACATTGTTGCAAGCATAAAAATGAACCAACTTTATGCATAGAAGTACCTCTCATATTTTAAATACAGTGATTTTTGAAATTTTGTCATCCATTGGGCCTTTCACATTTGCATTTTCATTAAATTGTATTTTTACATGATATATGACACTTGCTATTACATGATTGTATGACTTTGCGTGTTCATTCAATGAAGACATTTGCATGCTTTGAGATCCACATTTCGTAAAAGCATTGACCTTTTTTGCATCTTCAAACCACATGTATTGGCTTTTATGATCACCTAATAAGGACTTTGTGACATATGCCTATGAATGAAGTAAACTCCATTGGTTTCTCCAGTTTCTTTTTTGTATATTAGAAGAAGATGTTGACCCATTTGCATTCGTAACAACCTCTTACTCATTCTTTGGAGTGTCATTAACATGTGCTTCCTTGCAAAACATACTCTCGATAAAAGGTTCATGTGCTTTGTTTTTTGGTTTCTCCCGTTAAACATTTAAATAATAAACATCTAAAAATGTACTAAAAGTCTTTCATTGCAATATAAAAGAGATAGTCCAATTATTGTTTACCTAATATGATTTCAATATAATAGAGACAATCAAGTTATTGATTCCATAATACAAAAACTATATTGTATAATAACTTGTTAGTATTACATAATATGTTGGATAGCAAGTTAACATTTTTAAAATGTAGTTCCACAATGTTGAAGCTTGAAGGATAAACACTTGAATCACCCAATAATGTTTTATTTTATTGTTGCAATATATGCACAATAACCACAAATAAAATTGATGTAAATTAACTTTATTTTAAAATAGCTGCAAATAGTATTAAAAAGGGAAAAGTACCAAGATACCCCTGGAAGTTCGTCTATTTACCAGAATGCCCCTGGAATTTCCAAATTTACCAAACTACCCCTATGTCCAAAAAAATACACTTTATAAAATAAGTACAAAGGACCCAAAGAATCTCTTAAGTAAAGAAATTTGTGTTTGAAGGGTATTCTGGTAAATAGGGCTTGTAGATTTGAGTGTATAATTACTTTATAAAGTGTATTTTTTTGGACATAGGGGTAGTTTGGTAAATTTGGAACTTCCAGGGGCATTCTGGTAAATAGACGAACTTCCAAGGGTATCCTGATACTTTTCCCTATTAAAAACTTACCCTGCTGATTTTTATTAGAGTGTGCTCCCAAAGCGTGCTACATCCACCAACTACCTTCCATGTGACCCAACCCTAAACCCCAACATTTATGTCCTCACCCTTGTCTACACAACCATCATTTAACCATTGCAATGGAACAAGCCTAGGTAGCCACAACACAAACCAAAAGTTGAATGATGTCACAAAATTATATGTGTGCATGTGAAATGTGAGTAGGACCTCTAGGGACTTGAACCAAAGAGGATGGGATTGGTCGAGTTGTTGATGTTAGAGTGTTCATAGTTGTAGATTTACACACTCGATTTCTTTTGGGGAATTAAGTTAACATTTCTCTTAGTATTCCTCCATGGACGAGACCCTATGTCATGTGAGTGCACAAGTGTGCATATGTGTGGTTTTATATCTATTTGTTTGTATGTATTTATACTTTAATATATAAGTATATTTTTCTCTCTTTCCCTTTATTTTGTTTTGCATTTCTATCCTCTTAAGACACCACCTAGAAGGTTGAGCTCATATGTGTATGATTTATTCACGCATAGAGACTTGTGCTTCAATGCATGAATACCTCTTCTTAGGAAGGAGACACATATCAAGAACACATGTATAGTCTGATCCCAAAGGTCAAATTTGGCCTCTTTAGGGACGATAAAAATTCTAATTCTAATTCTAATACACCATCATGTTTATAGATGGCGAAGATCTTATCCATATTTCCTTGGAGGCCGATAAGAAGTCATGGAATGGAAAAGGAAACGTGGCATTGCATTGTAAAAATCTAAAAACATGCCCAAGACTTTTGACTTTATGGTAAGGTGTAAAAATCCAATGTGAGAGAAGACGAAGATGCCAAAAACCACAAAAAATGGCAATGCAAAACCAATCAAATCCTTCCTTTTGGACTCATTGAAAATGAATTTGTTTTGTGGTTTTAACATTCAAAGTATAGTTCAAGTTGCGTTTTTCATCAACATGCTAACAAGGAGATTAAATATTTATCTTTAACTACTCTCCGCCCACAAGTGAATGATCGTTTTAATAAATGTTATGATTTGATTATTATGTTAAATGGAAACTTTGGCTAACACTAACATTTATCATTCGTAACTTCTTCTTCACATGCCATTCTTTTCTTTCATTCATTCCCTCCACCAATCGATCCAGTCATTCTTTCCATGGAGAATCCTCACCTCCTCCCACCCCCTCACAAACTCATCCTCACGGTCTGGTCCTTGGATGAGCTCAGAGAAGTGGTCGAGAAATCGAGAGCAGCTCTACTCGACATCATGTCAACCTCCATCTCAACCTCTCATGATCTGGTAATTAATCTCGCCAATGTTGAGAACCTCTTCCTCGTCGATACCATGGCCTTACAAGGGGATGGAGGGGGAACTTACAGCGTATGTTATGCGTCATATGGTCCTGATGAAGCGTTAGAACGTCGAGCTTGGGAATGGGGGAGCAGAGACATGATGTTCGATTTCAGAGATGCCACGCCTTCACAACGGATGGCCATCCTCACGGCTACCGCCAATCTCACCGGACGAGCTGTCCATCTGCGGAGATGCATTCGCAGGCAAGACATGAATGACCACACTCTCTCCAATATTGAAAAATCAGATTGATGAGGATAAACACACACTAACACACTTGCACTGCATTTTGTTTGGCGCAGGAAAGACTACCCTTGTATCCACCATGCGCTCCATGTATGGGCGCAAGATAGATAGGCTAAGAGCCCTGTTTGCTGGAGGTCGAACACAAGGAATTGAGGTGCAAGCCATCAAGAAAGAGGGAATTCGAGTGTCTGTCTGGGACATGGCAGGCCAACAAGAGTTCCACGCATTCCATGACTGCATGTTCCCGGACATAGGAACCAGCTCTTATCAGTTCCCATCCATGTTCATGTTCGTTTGGAGTCCCATGGATAGCGAAAGTAGCGACAGAGGAGTAGAGAAGAAAGAGACTGACTTCGTAGCAAGCTTCGAGTACTGGCTTCGGTTCCTGGCCTCCAAAAGCCGTCAGTCCATCATCCCTCTCAGAGTGATCGTGGTATTCACACGAGCCGATCAAACGGAGTTTGTCACTGGCGCTCTCTCACAATCCATTGACTCACTTCGATCAGATTTTAAAAGGGTGATTGACATCCTCCACCCTCCTTTCCATGTGGATGCCAGGAAGAATGACTATGTCAAAGCTGTAGCAGAATCTATCTTCAACAATGCCAAAGATATGCTCCAAGGTATTCAGCTGTACGACATCTGCACACGGGTAAGCAAACAGTTATCAAAGCATTTGAAAAACAAAAATGAACGAATCATTACATGGGAGAAATTCCAGGATATCTGCAATATGGCTCTCCAACATTCCAATCCCGCTAGTGCCAAAGCTAAGTTAAATGCAATTGCCATGTCCTTGAATGAGTCCGGTAACATCATATACATAAATGGAATCCAACACATCATTCTTGATCCCAATTGGTTTTGCAATGAGATCATGGGCACCCTCATTCATTTCCCAAACTCTAAAGCATCTAAAGAGAAGGGTACTATTGTATTTGAGAAAGGATACATCCCTAAATGTTTCCTTGAAGACAAGTTTGAATCCATTGCCAAATCTAAAGCGGAAGGTTCATTACTGGTACAATTGATGGAACCCATGCACATATGTTGCAAAGTCCCTAGTAGCAGTGGAGATAAGATCTTTATTCCTGCCATATTGTCTAAGGATGTGGATGGGGAAAAACTCCAATGGACATCAAAGAATAAAAATTGTTTAGATGATGATAAGGATATGTTTGTGTATATGGGCAGAAGGCTAGAGTGTGAGAACAAAATCCTCACATTTCTTACTCCAGGATTGTTTCCAATGATTCAGGTACTATTTAACAATACATTCCAATTTCAGGATGACAAAGTCGAGATCACGCTCGGCAAAGATTTTATATCCATATTTTTTCCAGACATGGAGATCATCGTCGTATTTTGCCAAGCAAAATCGAACCATGTGATAGATGTGTTGGTTCGGGTTGATCAAAATATTAATACTGAAAAACACACACCAAGTATCTTAGCTTTTGTTCAAAAACATATCATCAACACCTTGATCACAATATGTGCACAACCTAGTGGTGTCCAAGGGGTTAAGTTGATTGAGAGCGTCATCCGCCCCGATTGTTTATGTGATCCATCAAGGACACAAGATAGAGAAGGTCAATGCTTGGAAATAACTTATTTGAAGGAAGAACTTTGGAAAAAGCTCGAGCAAGGCCAACATGAATCGTACGTTTGGAAAAGGACTAAGTTAAAGCCTGATGGTCTAAGAAATGATTTAATTGATCTGTTGGGGATAGAGTATTATGAGGAGGTCCTCTGGTCATTTAAAAAATGGCTTGTAGTGGACGTTAGGGATGAATTGTTGGAGGATGATGATAAAGTCAATGAATCTAGGGAATATCAAAGTTCATGCGAAAATGTGATCATGACTAGCATGCAAGAAAATGGCTTGATGCATGGTCAAACATTAGAAGAAGCAATTCAGTTTATGGCAAGGTCAATTTTAAGTTTACATCGTAAGGTGGATGCCACTCATGAAGAGGTTCTAAAGATACACGATAAGGTGGATCAAATGACTAAGAAGCTAGGTGAAATGCATAAAGAAATTCAAATTATGAGGAAAGATGTTATGAGCAATGTTCAGAAATCTATAGGCAAGTTATTGAAAATGGCTCTAGAAAATGAGGTAGAGAAACAACTTCCTCGCGTCGCTCTCCTTACCGCGAAAAAGTTTGGATCAACCATTGTACAACTTTTGACATGGGTGCCTAAAGTTTTGGGAGGGGAAATTGTGAGAATCCAATTATTTTGTGAGGATAGAAATTTGATACACCCGGTTGAAAACCAATCTGGTATCACCCTTACCTCTTTGTCAAACTCTCAACAAGAGATTCTAGAAAGAGCTCTTCCATATATCAAGGGTTTCGTTCAAGTTTTGACTATAGCTGCCAGACTCAGTATTTCCTCTGTGGCACGTCTTGGAAGCCCTTTGGTACCTGATTGCACACCTTACATCAAACTAACAAAACAATATCCTATTATACAAAGACATACTATGAAATCAAAAAAAGATATATTTCTAAGTACATTAGAGGATGCTTCCAAAGAGTGGCAAAAGTGCTTAGCATCTATATTAAGAGAAAATGGAGGTCTAACAGACGAAAATATAGCTAAGAAGTTTGGTCTCCAACGAGCCATCTATAATCAAACTCATGGGAGTACTCAAGTTGCATGGTTATGTCAGAAACACTACAAAGGACAAACACCTTTCCGGTTAGGTTGAATCATATTGTGTTATGCAAATTTGACTAAACAACATTCTCTCATTTGTTTGGAAAGGTTTCTTTTATTGTAAACTTTTATATGTAGTTGCTTCACCATGCCTAAATGGATTTTGTGATTAATCTCAAGCTTATTTGTGGATTTGAAATAAGTATACAATGTGTTATTTTCTAATCAACCTGTCTCCTCTAGGTATGTTGCATTGAGCACATGTCTCTCTTGATTAGAGTCTTATCTTTTTAACGACATAAAATGCACACGAGTGATAAGGCTGACAACTTTCCGAGCTCTAGCAAGTGGAGGTTAATATTCTCTAACTCACTATATATGCATTAGTGCACTTAGGTTACTATTGTTTGTGAAGATTATTGATGTTACTCCATGCACAGTGCACCATAAGTGTCGCCACCTGGAAGACGTATATACTTCGAGCTCTTTGAAACATGCCATTCCATGCATACTGCGGCATAAGTGTGTGTATCTGAAACAAATGTAGGTTACTTTTGTATACATCTGCTTAAGCTCTTTGAACAAGAAGGCAAAACTTGATACACGTTTTTACACATTTCCAAAGCTCATTAAACCCTATAGATGTACACTTACACATTTGGAAGCATTTAATGAGGGTTGTGTACAGTGGTTAAGCAATTTCAATCCAAGCGTTTTGTATACAGTGGTCACATTTAAGCCAGAAGGTCACATATGTGTATATTACTTGAGCATTCTTAACCTGTAATTACATTTGTATGTTGTCATTAAAAGCAATTTTAATGGTTTACATTTTTGTGTCTGTTCTTAATTTACTATAGGAAGAGCTAGAATTTCTTTCTAGTTTAATCATAATGTACTCACTTTGTCACTCATCGTGATAAGGAGATAGAGACAATATGCTAGACTCTTAATCTATGGAGGAAATAAAGAAGCAACATCCTCCTATCATCAACTTTCGATATTCGGAGTCCTTGGCATTTTGGATATTGATACACTATGAGATCATTGGATGGCTTCTTGTTTGCAAGAATCGCTTCTAAATAATCTTCCTCGTAATCTATCCTACAAAAGAAGCTCTTCACCTAAAACCTTCATTCCATACAGTAGATGTGTCTTGAGTTCGCCTTTTGCTTCCACGATGTTAATTTGGCATGCAGCAATCAGAGAGACAGCTAGTTGATCATCACCCTTCTTGTTCCACATAATATCATCCACATCTCTACCTTTCCTATTCGACAAAAGCGTGTAATTTCTGCCACAATCTCGTAATGTAAACTTTGAGACCCCAATGTAGACATTCAAACCATTAATTAAATGACATTCTTGGATAAGACAGTCCACAGGACTATGTAGAGAGACATATCATATTTACAGGAAGAATCGAGATGGTTGGGTAATACATTTTGCATTTGCTGAGTGAATAGTCTCTGTGAGGCAGAACGGGATGGATGATCACTTGATCTATACTTTAGAAACGACCTAATTCAAGATGTTAGAAATGGCCGAATTCCAATTATTTTAGATAAGAGGGCACAAAGTACTTGGTAGAATTGGGGAAGATGGAAGACGAATCATTGATTTCTGCTATTACTATCCGGAGAAGTAATTTTCATCTCTTCCCATCCTTGAACCATAGCTACATATATCGAGTTCCTCTTCCATTCCTTGTTGTGTGGGTCTCTTTAAATGTCTTCGAATCAACAATGAAAGCTTCAAGTTCCTGGAAAAGCAAAGGCATAGGACATAAGTGAACAAGACAAATAGGACATCATCCATATGCAGAAACAACAAAAACTTCCTAACAGATTATCCCAGTAATGATTCTTTTTTATCTGGAATCTTCATTATTGGGAACATACTATACATTTAGGGCAATAAACAAGGATTGAAGTACGATCCAAACTATACCCCACCGTCCGACACTCTAGTGAGTAATTTATCATTGGTAGAAATGGGGAAGATGGAAGACGGATTGTATTTCTTTATCTAGTGAAATATTCTACCAAGTATTTTAGTAGATAAAGAAATACGTAATGTCAAGCCATATGGCAATAAAAACCAAGTGCCATTAGGAGAAGGCAGGATGTGGGATGGAAGGACAAGATTGTTTGCATCGCATTGTGGGACCATTATGCCTCTCTTGCAGGGGATTTACATCATAAACGATGAACATTACAATCCAGTTCAAGAATTCATATTAATATAACACAATATTAATCGAAACAATCTGACATCAAGGATTTATACCATTACACCACAACATTAATCCGATTTTCACTTCAATTCCTAGCATTTGCAAACAGCCTCAAAAGTTCGAGATGCGGTACTTATCTTCTCAATAGTTGAAGGCTCCACAACCTCGACTACATCACCAAGAGGTTCAACATTACAAATAATCAAGTAAAAGAGGCCAACAGAGCCCTTCCCTAATGAAGAAATGTTTTGGAAATATCGACATTAAATTTGGGAAAATATATCTCTATGTTAGAGTGTGAAAATAACCCTTGTTGGAGGTAGGGACATTGAACTATGATCTAAAGATCTAAACCACCATAGAGTAATACAACACTCAAAGACACAATGTGACAATATAGTCAATTAAGGCACACAAACTTGACATGGCAAATTTGGTAGAAGGGCAAAAATGACCCTCAATTTTTACATTCATTTCTCCTGAAATTATATACATGTGTGTTAATACATGTATACTTTAAAGGACCTAATACAACGATATATGTATGTTAATATTATTGGGCCTAGTTTGAGAAATATACAAAACTCTCTTTTGTTTCTAAAGTACTATATATACCTCTGCTTGCATAATCACAATCCTTTTGATTAATGGCCCACCAGATGGCCAACATCTGATGAGGTATAGACACGTAAGAGTGTAACACGCGTCACGTTTTATGCTCGATTATAATGTAAAAGGAACACAACAACATACACACAATGACACAAAAAGATTACACAAGATTTAACGTGGAAAAACCCTCAATGAGGGAAACAACCACGGGACAAAAGTCCAAAACCAATCCACTATCAAGAAAGAGATACAACACAAAGTACAAGTTCTACTTCTAGATATACTAGAAATATGTAGAGATATGTAGCATAATACTACCGACAAAATTGGTACAATAATCCAAAGGGATAAGACTATCTCTCAAGCATATAGTAGAAAAGAAGAGAGAAGAAAACCCGGATAAGAATGTCCACAAGTCGAAGTAGTAGCCGTGTAGATCTCACGTTGAGTAGCGGAGATGGAAAGAAGATTAAGAGTAGATGAGTCGAGCACCAAGCTTCACCAAGCTCCACCAAGCTTCACCAAGCTCCACCAAGCTCCACCAAGCTTCACCAAGCTTCACCAAGCTTCACTAAGCTTCTCTATGCTTCACAATGCTTCACTCTCCTTCACCCTCTCATACTTTGTTCTCATCTCTTCCCATATATATATATCTCCTTTCCACCTTCTCTTTGTCTCTCTCAAAACAAAAACGGTCGTTTTGTTTTGTTTTACTCTTTATTATTATTATTAGTATTATTATTTTCTTTCTTTACTCACTAAAAAACGTAACTTACATTTACCCTTTTAAAGAATAAAGTAAGGGTAATAATTACTAAAGAAACAAAACTTTTGTTTTGTTTCATATTACTATCTAATAATAATAATAATAAATGTTATTAAAAAAAAACAAAACAAAATAGTGACCGGATAATTAACAACATCCTCATCCCCTACATCCATGGAATCTCTCTCTCTCTCTCTCTCTCTCTCTCTCTCTCTCTACATTAGCCTCCTCATTCTCGCACCTTTATTCAAGCATACTCATGATTACCCTCAAGAAAAACGAAGGCCGAGGAATTGGTGTCCTCCCTTTGGTTTCTCTATATGACATACATGTGGGGTACATAAAATCCCATGACATTCATCAGAACTCAAATCACATGTATTCACCCTGAGAAAATTATCCTTACATCTTTGGCAATCAAAGAAGCCTGGATGTACCCGTGAGAACCTGCATAGGAAAATAATCATACGATAGCAAATGGAATATCATCAAAATGTTTAACATGAAAAATCATGGTCATACAGTCATATATTTTAGTACAGAAGCCTATTGGACCATCAGTGTCATGTATCTTTCGGTTGTTTTTTTCTTTGTTTTGCCATTTAAGGCGTTGAGTCTTGGCATTTACCTATGTACAAGACATCTATGTGGTGGCCATGTACTCATCTAGAGAGACCCATCTAAATTGACTGATATCTAATCAAAACAGCCCCAAATATCTCTAATTGTGAGAGTCCATTTGCAACAAGGATTGCCAAAGTGCTCCTCAAATAATTCCTCTTTATGGCATAATTGACAAACCTTCTCAATTTAGCAAAGTACACCGATTCCTATGTCTATATCTGATTAATGAGTGTGGTCTTGCGCCACTAGACACAAACAAATACAGATCAGTTAAATATCACTGTAACAAAGCGTGAGTGGTGAAATAAGATCTCTTTATCAAGATCTCTTGTGTGTCCTTCTTGGTACATTCTTCCCGAAATCCATCTTTCCTGCCATCAGCAAATATTACCTTTCCCCTCGCACTCACAGGTTCAGGCCATTGTTCTTTAACCGTGATAACCTCTGTAGCCTAAAATAATAAAGCAAATTTAAGCAGCAAAATTTCACATTATCGGATCAGCAGGAAAACGGAGTTCGAACAAGCGAGAGAGGTCTCTGGTTGGTTTAGTTGAAGTTCATGATGGATGGATGGATGGATGGCCGACCATGTTCTCTCTGTCATACCTTGTCCATTCAACATATAAAAATTCACTAACAGTAAGGATTGTGTTGAAAAGATCCAGAATAGCCGAATCCAAAAGATTGTATTTGCTAAGAAGGCTTCAACCAACAGTCCAAATAGTGGTAGTAAAATTCATCCTAGATAATAATAAAAGGCACCATCAGGCATTGTACAAATTGTTCAACCTATCTATAAAATTTCAAAGTTAAAAGAAAAAATTGCTAAGGTACAAATGCAAGTTAACATCACAGGTAAATGGTCCACCTAGCTCTATAATAGCTTTGAGAATGGACATTGTTTTGTCTTAGATTGACTATCTCCACCATTGCTCAGCCTATTATGAGATCTAAGCATGCTACCACTGATTTTAACATAGATTTCTCAGTGAAGGATGCAGAACTATTGCTATCATAGATAAACAGAAATCGAGAATGCCTATTGTAGATAGGACTCCACTTTCATTGGTTGAATAGTTGTTAGATTACAAACGATCAATCATAGGAATGACCACAACCACATGAGATAATGATCAAAGTCACAAAATGTTGTTACAAGTGGAATCTCCCATGCATAGATCAGCAGGTTACTTTTATTTCAGACTTGATCCTTAAAGACCGTTGCACAAGTGGAATCTCCCATGCATAGATCAACAGGTTACTTTTATTTCAGACTTGATCCTTAAAGACCTTTAGGCAACGCACTTTCCATACATACCACAGGGTGAAGCCTGCGATCAGCATCCAAATGTCCGGAAACCTAGGGGATGCGGACTGCAAGCCTCTCTCAAATTGAATCTTGGTGATTTTGCCTCTCATGCATACGTAGCACCAACTCTCCGCATTGAGGGCGTCCGTCCACCTATCAACGGAGTGATCAAGCCATGCCGCAACACTCCACGATGCTTTTGTTTTTGCAATCTTATGTCATATGACATACATCTTTAAAAAATGCCCGTCAAAAAACTTTACATGTAGTTGTTCTGCAGCAACAATAGAACACTTCAAGAATACATCCTTCAAGCTTCAACATTTTAAATAGGTAAGTTACCATCTATCACATTATATAATATTATACATATAGTTTTTGTATTACCTATGCAATAAATTGACTGCTTGTATTATATTGAAATTAAATACTTTTAGTACAGAAGTTTTAAGTTAAAACTAAAACTTTTACCAACCATTCTTTTTATACTTATTAAGTTATTACTAATAAGTATCATCTATGCTTTATTAACAAATTAAGGTTAGTAATAACTTATTAGTATAGAAAATAGTTGCATGTGAACGAGGCTTTTCACGTCAAAATATCACAAAAAATTATATTAAAAAGGTTTATCTTTGGAAACTTTAGATGTTTTGATGTTTATATCCTTAAATGCTCAAGATATATCAAACATTTGTTGGAAGGATATATTTAACCTTTGGTTTGAAGAGAAAGATGGAAGGATGGTACCATTGAAGTAGACACATAATGCACAATGCTTAGTATGACGAGCTACGGTATGATAAACATTTTTGTATCTTTTTGGGTTTTACGGAATATATGATGATTAAGTATTCAATTTATATGTTTTTTTTATGTTTATTGTATCCACTTTGCAAGAATAGATTATGATTATCGATAAATATGTTGTTTGTGTTTTGGCTTAAATACATTAACATGATATTTATTTTATATATTTCATTATCTTGGTGAGGTAGTTATGTTGATTTGTGTATCTTTATGTGCTTTCTATAGCAATGAAATATATAACAATGTAACATTACATAGATCTTTTCATTTCTAAAATCTATATGTAAAATGACATGTTTTTTTTTTTTTTTTTCCCTAAAATGAAGCTACTTTCCCATTAGTTAGGAAGGATTATTACAAAGAGACTGTACAAGGAGGCTTATACAGAGAACGAGGAATCTCCCTTTGATCAGGTTCAAGAAAAGGAGACTAGTTACATTGCCTTTTGGACTGACTACTTAATGTAAGTACCTATAACTAAAAATGGTGCCCTTCAGTGATGGCTACTACGAGACACCTCCTAGGGTCGACATCGAAGGGAGGGTGGTAAGTGAGCCGAAAACAGCCAACGTGGGGGCTGGTAGTTCCACCTCGAGCCACTTCCTCCTTGTGCCACCATAGGCGTGTTTGGCCATTTCTGCCAAAAGTGCAAACGGGTCGTAACCACGTCATTGGAATGGCTACAGACCTCGTCCAATTGCCCTCATAAGTAGCTGCTAAGCGCAAACCATATGTCCATTATCACTTCCTCCGGGGGGCCGCACCAGATCCTGAAAGACCTTTAGGCAACGTGCTTTCCATACATACCACAGGGTGAAGCCTGCGATAAGCATCCAAATATCCGGGAACCTAGGGGAGGCGGACTGCAAGCTTCTCTCAAATCGAATCTTCGCGATTTCGCCTCTCATGCATACATAACACCAACTATCCGCATTGAGGGCGTCCGTCCACCTATCAACGGAGTGATCAAGCCATGCCACAACACTTCACGATGCTGTTGTTTTTGCAATCTTATGTCATATGACATACATCTTTAAAAAATGCCCGTCAAAAAACTTTAAGACTAACTTGTCAAGTTTAGGCCTTACTAAAAACTAAAAACTATGTAGTATAAAGTGTGTAATATACTAGACTCTAGAGTCTAGTCTAATATATATATATGACAATATTATAAATTTATATATATGTATATATATTATATGTTTTTTAAAAACACGCTTAAAATCATATCATATAACTTGTAATGATGAATCATGACTCATGATATAAATTCTCAAATCGATTTAAATTTTAAACAATAACATTAGTCCTTTGTTAAATACTCTAAGATACTCGAGTGTAGACTCTAGGTTTAATTTTAAGTTTTAAGTTAAAACTAAAACTTTTACTAACCATCTTTTTTATACTTATAAGTTAATACGTTATTACTATTATCTATGCTTTATTAAAAAATTAAGGTTAGTAATAACTTATTAGTTGTAAGGATTAGTACTATGCCAGAGAAGGAGTTAGTACTAAAAGATAAGGATTAGTACTAAGAGAGGTGTAGAACTCTCGAGAGAAGGAAAGAGTGAGCGAGAGAGAGAGAGAGAGAGAGAGAGAGAGAGAGAGAATGATGATAAAAGATATATATTATGTGAAGAGAGTATACAATAGTAGCTAGGAGGCTTAAGACTGGCGTTGAACCGATTTGGTTTGAAATAATGCCTTGTGCCTCCTTTTATAGTGTTCTCAGGAGTACTCCTGAAGTTTCTAGAATGTTCTAGAGAACTCTAGAATATACATCAATTTCCTATAATAAAACTTAAATGAAAATAATATTTTTTGTATTACAATACATAGTCTAATGGTAAGAGCTCGACTCATGTAGCATAGGGTCATGGGTTCGAGTCTTGCCATATCATGACACTATCCCTTCTTTAAAACGATGAGTGTCACGAGTCGTTTTGGATTGAGGACCCGGTTTGTCTGGATATTGACGATGGAAGTCTTCAAGAAGAGCATGAGGATTGGTCACATTCTTTATCGGTTCCCAAGTATGCTCGCTAGGACTATATCCTAGCCAATCGACTAGATAGTAGAGCTTGTTGCGAACAATCTTGGAATCAAGGATGGCGGCAACCTTGTACTCAGGTCCATCTTCAAGCTCGATCGAGGGTGGAGGCTGTGTAATACGTCCTGGGATGGTGTTCTCTTGATAGGGTTTGAGGAGAGAACTATGAAACACTGGATGTATCCGAAGTTGCGGAGGTAGATCGAGACAGAAAACGACATCATTAATCCTTCCTATAATACGGAAAGGACCTAATCGCCGATAATCCAACTTCTTTCATGGGCAAGTAGTCTTGATGTGTCATCGTAGTAGCCATACCCGATCTCCAATGTTAAAACTGGATGGAAGTCGATGACGATCCGCGTAAACCTTGTGTGTTTGTTGAGCTTGCTGGAGATGAGTAGATAAATCGGCTTGTATCTTGCGTAACCGCTCTAAACGATCCTCTGCGCAAGGATTTGTGGACAACTCTAGGGTTTCAAATACACACCACTGAGGGTGCTAGCCCGTATAAGCATAAAATGACATAACTTTAGTCGATGCGTGGACAAAGTTATTATAGGCAAATTCGGCGAAGTGGAGAATATCTACCCGATCATCTTGATGATAGCTTAGAAAGCACCGAAGATACTGCTCCAGCGTTTGATTTGTTTGTTCTGCTTGGCCATCGGTTTGTGGGTGGTAGCCGGAGGAGAGGTTACAAGTAACCTTGAGCATTTTAAAAAGGTGCTTCCAGAATTTTGATACGAACTGGGGTCCACGGTCGCTGATGATACTATCGGGAAGGCCATGATGTCGACATACTTCACGCATGACAATTTCAACGGTTTCTTCACTGGAGATTTCCTTAGTACATGGCAAGAAATGAGCCATCTTCGTATATCAATCTACTATTTTTAGAATCGCATTGAACCCCTTACAGACTGGAAGATCTGTGATGAAGTCTAGAGCAATGGATTGCCACGACTTGCTTGGAATTGGTAATGGTTCTAATAAACCATATGGATGATGCCTTGGCATTTTTGCTCTGCAACATGTATCACAAGTTCGAACAAAATCTTCGACAAATTGTCGCATACGGGGCCACCAGAATGATCGTTGTACTAAATCTAATGTTTTAGTACTACCAAAATGCCCAGTTGTATATGTGTCATGACAGTTTTGGACTACTCGAAGGCGACCAGAACCATTAGGAACATACAAGAGTTTTTTAAAGAATAGAAATCCATCATGGTATTTGAATTGCCGATAGTCCGTGCTTGGTGGTTCCACTGCGAACAAGATTCTCGAGAGGGATCGATTTGTGCTAGAATGGCTTGGGCGAAAGCATCTGTCTTCAAGTCCTCACGTATGGTATCGATAACGTGGGAATCCATGGGCATGCCAAAGACCTGTGTTGCTTGCAGTCGTGCCGGTCCTAAGATTACTTGCTTTTGGTTATCGAAAGCTGTCTTGTGAGGACGCGGTGCTAGGTACGAATGTCGTGATAATGCATCTGCCTTCCCTTGGTGCTTCCCCAGATGATATGTAACTTTGAAGTCGAAACGCGTGAGGAATTGGGCCCACCGAGCTTGACGTCCATTTAACACACACGCGTCCTGAAAGTAGGCAAGGTTTTTGTGGTCACTGAATACAGTGACTTGATGAGAGGATCCCTCTAGAAAATGCCTCCATTGCGTAAAAGAGTCCACTATTGCCAATAGCTCCTTATCATGAATTTCGTAGTTGATTTCGGCAGCGTCAAACTTGCGTGAGTGAAAAGCTATAGGATGTAGCTTTTCATCATTACCTCGTTGTAGAAACAACTTCGGAGTCTAGCTAGCTCAACTAGTTCGTAGTTTCTTCCTATAGAACTCTTCAATACGAACCAACACTGGGGGAAGGTCCGATCCCTCCCCTCTATATCTTCTTTGAAAATAACACTTTTCATTGTTACGGCTTCAGATATTTAAACCGCACACAATTGTTGGATGGTTCCCAGCTTTTCGTATGGGGGTTTCGTGTACCCATCGGACGTTGCCCTTTCGGGGTTCCTTAGGGACCGATTCACTCTGCGTAGATTGACTAAACAAATCAAGAATTTCACTTCGAATCCTGGACTTTAGCACCTTGCTGTTTATGGTGTTGAAACTGATCAATATCTATTCGATCCGTTCCAATTTTGGAAAGGCCAGAGGAGGACTCCTTTTCCCTCTTCTTGTGGTCCTTCGGACTTCAACAAAGGAACCTCAATCTATCTCGGGGAGAGGGCGGGTGGGTCCCCTCGCCCGCAACCCGATCGAGTCAAGCAGCTAATCAAGAAGCACTATTACGCGGCAAAGATTGCAGCTGCTTAGAAATTTCTATCTTTTGCTAGATTGATGAACTGATCCTCCACCGATCTGTAGTTCGTGATCTGTAAGCCTCACCTGTGTCTTGGGTTTATTATCCACTCCCTAGATGTAGCTTAGTCTTAGATTGTGACTTGGTCGTAGGCAAATTAGTGGATGTGGTACTTGGACGGTGAGAGAGGTGTATTTTACTACGACAGGCAGTTGGCAAATTTGTTTTACTGAAAGAAAGGTGTGGTTGGCTTTACAAATGAAGGCTGAAGGCGGTTCATCATGAAGGCGCGCGCGCCCCCGTGTGGATGATCCACAGGGTTCATAGCTGCACCTCGCACCGTAGGACGTCTACCTAACCAGCGTGTAGATCCAGCCTTTCCTAAGCCTTTACTCGATAATCTCAGGATCGCCGCACATTGTTTCTAGTTCGGAGAGAGACACGATCGCCCTGAATCCGCGTGTTTGCGTGTGGAAATCGCAGCGGCCTAATCGTTCATTCCCAAAGAATGCTTTGACACTAGTGTTTCTCGAAAAACAGAAGAAGGGTGTAGATCTTTTTCTGATTCATTTTTTTCTTCTTGTTTGAACTCCCCCCCACGACTCGAACTATCTAGAAGCAGATTCCAAATCTGCCTAAATCAGCCTTCGAGTGCAAAGGCAGAAGGGAGCTTGACTGCAAGACCCACTAGTCGAGGAGATAATCACTTAGACTCAAAAGATATTTGGGTGGAATTCAGTATATGTCAAATTGGTTTTAAAATTTGAAAGATTTTTGGAGTTTTTTCTTGAGATGAAGCATTCTGGGTCGTCTTCGCTAGTTCAGGCTATGAGTTTTAGGGAATCGGGCCTATTCGCCTTCATTGAAGCAATAATCTTCATACTTATACTAATAGTTGGTTGCAATGGCAGAATTGGAAGAGGGAGATATATCAGCTCAACTCAACGATCAGGGAAGTCGTGAAAGCTTCTCTCCCTTTATTGCGGTCGAGTGCCCCAGCAAGCAAGCAAGCAAGCACAATAAGGGCGCGCAAGAAAGAAAAGAAAAGTACTAATCGTCTTTATTGTTGTAAAATAAGAGCACCTGGCTTCGCCTATTTACAAGGACCTGACTTTACAAACTTGACCTGCTTTCATCTTGGGGCCTGACCCGCTTTATTCCTCGTCGTTGAGGGTGTGCTTGCTTGCAGACATTTCGTTATATCTATACTAAACCGATCCCAGCAAGCAAGCAGTATTTTTAAGTTGCTATTATTGGGATGGACGTTACTAAACCCCCGGGAGTTAATTTACGTTTACGTCTGACGGATCTACGAGAGAGTGGACTTCAGGAAATCACAAAGTGGGTCCCCAAGGAGGAAAGGAGGGAACCCCCCGCGGAACGTTAACAAATCTGAGTATTCCGAAATCTTTGGTTATCTACTAAAATCTCCTTTTGGTGGGGAAGGCTGGATTGTAAGCGTAGATAACCTCGAAGATATTATTGGGGGCCTGGCTAACCGCTGACTGAACACAGATTCATGGGCAGGTACCGATGAAGCGGCTCACTTACCACCGGCTCGCTCGTCTTCACCGGGCCTTTCCCTCTGCAAATCAAGCGAGCTTGTTTTTTATCCGTACCACAACGCGTTCGCCCGTGAAGGGAGAGAAGAAACCCATTTGATTTCTCACTAGAGGCCTAATGATTGCATAACTCTGAGGTTCCCTACTTATCGGCTACGGTAAAGTCAGACGGCCCGATGGGGGAGTTGGTAGCAGAAGCTGCATGCAGTAGAATCAAACGATTCAACAACTAGTAGTAGTGTACCAATACATAAAGATAAGTAGGAAAAGAATTCTTGCTGGTAGGTACAAAATATTAGGGAGGGCCGGGTCATTTGACGGGAATGAGGAGGCCGATTTCTTCTGTTCAAGCTGCCTGCTGGAGACAGGAGTGAGCTACTGGACTTTCACCATCTGGGGTGCAGCACTCAATTGCTTCGCCTAGCAAGACAAAGCTCTCATCGCTCTCCCACAACCGCGTGGATATTTTGCATTTCAAATCGAGAGGACTCAGCGTACACTGATCTTGTTGATTGGTGGAAAAGCAGCTTCACTCCTTATTCCAAATATGCTTTTTCAGCATTTGGTAGACGTTTTCGTCGAAACAATGAATCGTCTTTTATCTAATCCGCTTCATAGCCCGATAAGGTTATTGAACCAGACAAAGCAGCAAGCTGTGAAACCAAAAATAGCAAGAGCTGCTAGGCTATAAGCCCTAAAGAACCCCGAAAGGGCAACGTCCGATTTTTGAAATTGAAGGGTTTTTGGGAAATTAGCTTTATATGCGAAGCTTGTATTATTGACCCGAATGAAGCCAGCCCTGCAACCCCCTTTTTTCCCTATCTCTATAAGAGGGTGATGGAGTTGTGAAGGGAGCGGACATGTGAATCGGAAATTTTATACTACTTTCCACAGGACCCATATTGTAAATAATGATTCCGTGTGGTTCACAAATCCATTCTTCTGTGATTCCACGTGAAAAACCGATTGAAAGATGTGATGCCTTTCACATTGAGCCTCTTCCTTTGGCCTACCTGAAAATATTGCACTTGTGCCCGTTAGTTGACCAGTCGGCAGCCGCATGAACCGCCCCGCCGGGTTATGGGGAGTGGTTCCTATCTTAGTTGACGAAACGAAGCCGTATATCCTTCGTCTCCTAGCTAAAATCTTCCACAGCCAAGGCTTCAACTCAAACGGATATAATATTTTTATTTGCAATCCCTCTTTCAATCAACGATTCTTTTTTATCTACCACAGCAGGCAGCAGTGAGCCGTTCGAGAGCGAAAAAAAAAACTAAACGCAGAAGCTAGACAATTACGGCGCGGCCCACATGGCTTAGTGATGCAGTTGTCAGGGGAAGATTATTACACCCTTGTTTTGGAAAGAAACTATTGATACAGAAGATCCATTTCATTACCTTTCTTCCTGTTTGTTCCATGGGACGAACAAGGTAAACTTTAATATTGGAAATTATTCATGTTCGATCGGTTAATCAGGTTGAATCAGTATAAAAATATACGAACCATTCGTGGATCACGCAATGAGGTAGCGGGACAGGGCGAGAATGCCCTAGCATCCATTAGAGGGACTTGCGTTGGCTTTCTTTGCCAACACGAGGTCTGTTCTTGATATTTATAACATTTTAGTAATAAGTGGAAGACTGAGCGAGCCTACGAAATAAAAAACTATGCATGATTTCGCGGGTGAGCGTGGGGGGAAGACACTACGCATAGAAATCGACATCTGCAGGAAATAACCACAAGTCTTCATACCGATAACCAAAAAGAAACTATCTTCGGTGGCTACGAACCACGGTGTCGGGGGTTCGAATCCCTCCTCACCCACAAGAAACCCTACGCCCCATAGAAACTGTCTACCTGGGACCAACAAAAGGATAGAGGCTAGAATTCGAATTGATTCGAGGGGATTTCTAGCAATTTCTTTTCTCCTTGTTCTCTACGTATAATTTCATTTCAATATTTTATACCTCTTCCTTTATGAACTTCAGGGGGTTTACAATTTTTTATGGAGACAGCTTCGATATCTGACTTTCGTTCTTTCTTTCGTTCCAACGAGGCTACCTGAGAGGGTCGCGTTTACCAATTCCACCAAGCAAGCAAGCAAGCAAGCGGAGTTTTGAACAGATCTAACCGACACGTCATGAAATATTCCGGGCTACTTAAAGATTTCTAATCCAGTAATGAGCAATTCTATTACCAAGGACCATCCGTATTCCCAACTTATCAGCCCTCTCCTTCCCGTCACTGGGAAAGTTTCGGTTATGATTAATAGTAAGTAATTTATAGCAGTCGAGGCCTTGGGTTCTTCTGGGAATAATACGCTAGAATTCCCGCCCGTTCTGCTAACATTTTTACCTTCCATTCCTGGAGAGGCGACCGTTAAACCACCAAGTAAATGTATTACTAAACGGCAGTTGCTGGCTGCATGGGCATCGTCACGATCAAAAGAGGGGTGGTTGGCTTTGGCCGCCTTTACGAGCCAAAGACGAATCTCCAGGTCCCAGCTTATTATCCTGCAATAAGTAAGCCTCTCTAGACCAAACAAACGGTCGTGAGTGGGAACTAAGCTTCCGTTTGGGTATGCGTCCTTGGATTGTTGTTGCATACTCAGCTCCTAATCAATCTACAGTTCGATTTAGCAGCGAGAACGAAAGCCAGTAAGTACTGTAGTGTAAGAGAAAGGCTATGAATGAGCAATGCTTTGAATGCCGCCTTAGGATCAGCGCGCGCTGTTAACCGCTTCATCCGCGATTGGTCTACGGTTCAAATCCTGCTTCCGCGGATGAAGCGGGGAGATACCACCTTTCAATACAATAATTGTACAGGTTAGAGTATAAGGACAAAAATCATTTACCAATGTAGGTAAAGTGACCGAATTCTGAGAATGAGAATGTAGGAATTGTTATATCCGGTAGTGATATGGAATAGCGAGAGAGGTGTCTCCCTCCACAATATGGATTCAAGATATTCATGAATTATTCCAGTAGTTACCGCGAAGAATAACGTCATAGCTCCCACAAAAGTAATAACAATCAAACTGTCGGTTTCGGGTACAGGTACCCACTTGTCGACAAACCTCTTCTTTAAAGAGGCATAACTCTCCTCCGCCTCGTCTTTCCGAAAAAAAGCAAGCGATTCAACCAATTTCAATTTAAGGCTACAGTTACGAAAATTCGTGCTGATCTCCAATCACTAAGAGATGCAAAAGAAATTGGCTACTTCTCTGACCAAAGAGGGACAACTTTCTCTAAGGAACTCGGCAAAATGGCCCTGTAACTTCGGGAGAAGGGGTGCCTTCTGCTCCCCAATGCGAAATCCGATGTGTCTGCTTCAATGATGAATGGTTTTTCTAGGTCAACGTGAGCTAGAATTGGAGCCGATGTAAATGCCTTCTTAAGATTCTCAAAAGCCATGTCTGCTTTTTCAGACCAAATGAATGATTGTCCCTTCTTAGTAAGTTGTGTAAGAGGCAAAACAAGCTTTGAGTAATCCTTTATAAACTTGCGGTAGAAATTGGCAAAGCCTAAAAAGCATTGCACATCTCGCAATGAACGCAGAGTTTGCCACTCTACCACTGTCTTGACTTTAGCGGGATCCATGGAGATGCCTTCCGCGGAGATGACATAGCCCAGAAATTCCACCTGGTTGCACCCGAAACAACATTTTTCCAGCTTTGCATAAAGACCATGTTCTCAAAGTCGTTTTAGTACTAACAGTACATGAGAATCATGCTCTTCTTGGGTCTTTGAATAAACCAGTAGATCATCCAAATAGATGATCAAACAAACATCCAATAGATCTCGAAATATATCATTTGCCATGTGCTGGAAGACTGTTGGCGCATTAGTGAGGCCGAACGGCATGACCGTATACTCGAAGTGCCCATATCTTGTGCGAAACGCAGTCTTCCATTCATCTCTTGGTCGGATCCGTACGAGGTTGTAGGCTCCCCCGTAAGTCAATCTTCGTGAAGAATCTTGCACCATTGATCCATTCTAAAAGACTTGAGATAAGGGGAAGTGCATACCTTTTTCTGATTGTAACCTTATTCAAGCCATGGTAATCTACAACGAGACGAAGTGATCCATCCTTTTTCTTGACAAAGAAAATGGGTGCGCCGGCTGGAGATTTTGAATGCCGAATGAAACCATTTTCCAAATTCTCCTCTATATAGGCTAGAAGGACTTCCAGCTCGGTTGGTGATAAATTGTAGATCGGTCCCCATGGTGGCTCCTTTCCCGGTTGTAAATCGATGGGGCAATCATACGGTCGATGGTGAGGAAGCGTTGTCGAGGTATTCCTCGCGGATGCGTGGAATGAGGCGGGACCTCAGGGGTCCTGTACCGAAGAGCAAGAGAGAAAGGACAAGAGACCCACTACGTGCGAGCGTAGATTCACAGGGACACGGCCCTTCGACACAAAGACGCGAGTGGGACAACGACTCAGAGAGACACGAATGTATGTATGTATTAACAAAGACAACAACAAGAACACGGAAGCAACAAAAACACGAAGTCGGTTACAACCGAACAGGCCGGCGAACAGATGCCGATGCCTGTTCGTAAACGCACAGAAAGACAGGAGCAGGTTGGAGGTGCTGCCGGAAGCACTCGGGCATTCCTCAGAGCAGCGCGAGCCTCCCGAAACCTGCACAAAAGGGAGCTATGGAGTTTGCGAACCAGAGAGAGAGAGAGAGAGAAGCCTTCGCACGCAAACCGACAGCACTTCGTCCTCGACTCTCCGCGATCCCCTTTCTGTTCTCGTCTCCCTCCTTTTTATAGGCAAGGAAGGAGCCGTTTCCCCTTTACTTCCTACCCACTAAATCTACCCGCCTAGGATCTTCTATGGACAACATTCGAGAAGAGCCGGTTCCTACGCTCCTGTGCACCGATTCCGCTTGTGGACGGTTTTCTTCACGACATCCGCCCCCACCTAACCGTGCATCGACCGGCATGCGCCAAATTGAGTTGGGACGGAGAAAACCTGTCCAGCCTTCATTCCTCGCCCGTTGGTTCTTCCTCGGTTTCGGATCGTTCATTGTCGCGGTCCAGGTCAACCGGATCCGGCTTGTCGTCGTGACGCTTCTTGAACGCTTTGATCCGCTTCCCCGCTACCGGTATTGCCATTCTCGTACCGTCGAGTTTTGCCAGATGGTACGTCCCGTTGTCGTTGGCGCTTTGTACCACGTAAGGCCCGAACCACCTTCTTGCGAACTTCCGTGTCGCTCGGTGCTGGTTGTCAAGGCTGCTGTCGTAGACTAGCACCCAGTCGCCTTCCTCGACCTTCTTCGGTCGGAGCCAGTGCGTTTGGTCGAACCGGGTTTTGTTCCTCACCCTTGCTTCTCGAAGCTTTTCCGCAGCCTGCTCCATGTCCTCCAATCTTCGCTCGAGCTGTCATATACGCGCCGCCAGCAGTTCCTCCCGGCTCATCTCGCCTCTCCAGTCCACGGTTGCCCACGAGGAGATCGTGCGTTCCATCGGCATGACCGGCTTCTGCCCAAACATGAGTTCTGCCGGCATGAATCCGGTTGCCGAACTGTGCGTAGTTCGGTCCGCCCACAACGCGTAAGGCAGCAGCCGCGGCCAGTTCCCGACTTGACCTCCGCATGCCCGAACTAACACCTTGACGATCGGTCCATGCCCGCGGTCCACCTTTCCATTCGCCTCCGGATTGTACGCAGTGGTAAGTGAGAGCTTGACTCCTAGCCGGTCGAACAGCTCCTCGGCCTCTTCGGCGTCCAACTCCCCGCGGTCAGCCACGATCTTCCCGACGCACCCGTACCGACATATCACGTCCTCAATAAGGAACCGACATACGGCCGCGGTCGTTTTGTTCTAAAGGGCCCGACCTTCTACCTGGTTCGTCAGATCTTCCCGAGCCAGGACCAGATACCGCATCTGTCCTACTCCCATCGGCATCGTCACCAGATCTACCATCCATTTGAAGTGGATGGTTGGAGGGTACGTAGGGTGAAGCTCGTCCCGATGTCGGACTATGGAGTACATCTGACAGCTCTCGCAAGTTGTCACGAACCGATGCACGTCCCGGTACAGCCCCGGCCACCAGTACTTCCCCTTTATCTTCTCGAACGTGGCCCACGTTCCACGGTGTCCAGCCCAAGGGCTGTCGTGGTAGGCCGTCAGCAGCTCCTCCTGTTCTTCCTTCATCGCTACCACCCGGAGCGGGACGTCGTTCCTCTTCTTCGGGTGCTTCCATAAGTATCCATCCCGAAGAAAGAATCGGTATGCTTTCTTCCGGATCCGGTTTGCCTCGTCCCTCGTCCATGACGCATCCGGCGTCATCGTCCTCAAAAACCCACTGATCTGGAGCCACTCGCCGTTGTACTTGCTCTCGTCGAAGTCGTTAAGTGCCGGAGTGCTCGTCCCATCGGCCGTTACGTATGTTGCCTCGAAGAAGTCCACGCCGACTTCTTCGTCCTCCGAAACCATGCCGCCCTCGTCATCAAACCTTGCCCTCGAAAGCATGTCGGCCATGGCGTTGTCCTTTCCGGAAATGTGCCGTATTTCCGGGTCCAGGGACTTGATGTACGCTATCCACCGGAGCATCGCCAGGTCCGGTGTCGCGCATCCGGAAACCATGCCGAGAATCGGCAGACAATCCGTCTCGATAACCACTTCTGTCCCGATCAGGTAATCTTTGTCGGCCTTTACTACCGAAACGATACCCCAGAGTTCGCGTTTAACCTGGGCGTACCCTCGCTGTCGTTCACTGAGGACCTTCGCGCCGAATCAGATCGGGAACCGAATGCCGTTCTTGTCCTCTTGGTTGACGACCCATCCGATCCCAGTCGGACTCATATCCACTGTTATTTATACCGGGGTACCCTTCCCGTAGACAGCCTTCTGGAGCGCCGGTGCTGCCGCAAGAGCTTCCTTCAACTTCCGGACTGACTCCGTGTGCTCGTCTCGCCACTCGAATTTTCGCCCTTTCTTCAGCAACCCGTATAGCGGCTCCGCAACGTGGGCGTAACGCGGGATCCAAATGTGGTAGAATGCGCATGCCCCCAGGAACCTCTGAACTTCCGTAACCGAGCTACAGTCGGTCTTCATCACGGAGATGGCTTCTACCTTTGCCGGAGACGGCTTCCGGCCATATGGTCCACATAGGTGTCCGACCACCAGGATTTCCGATTGCCCGAAGGCCGATTTCTCCCCGGAGAAGGTGAGCCTCGCATCCTCTAGCCTTTGTAGTACCTTCTCGCAGTCGTCGATGTGTGTTGCCACGAATCGCCGGCATCCGTCCGGTCCGAGTGTTGCGTCCCTCTCTTCTACCGGGCACCCCTTTATCGGAATGTCGTCTAGAAATGGCATGGTGAAGTCCGGGATGCAATCCCTTAGTACCTTGTTCATTGCATTCACCATGTGGGCCACCGAGTTGGTCCCCCCTTGTGGCAGGGTACACATTCGCACTAGGCCGAGTGGAGTTCGCATCGTCGTAATGTCTCTGCTCTCCACGGCTAGCTGGAACTGGTCGTACCCCGAGTACAGATCACCGACCGAGTAAATTGACCTTCCGGCGAAGGCCTCCGCGAACTCGTCTATGGTCGGTCCGATTCCTGCGTTCCGAATGGTCACTCTGTTGACCGGCTGCAGGTCCTGAATGAAGCGCAATGTTCCGTTTTTCTTTGGTACGGTAAACCATCGGTTCGAGTATGGCGCGCTCGACGGTTCGAGAATACCCATATCGACTTTCTCCCTCAGTAGCTCCATCAACTCCGGGATGTGAGCTCTTGGTACCGGAATCGGCTTGAGATTCCACGGCACATGCGGTACCGTGAATATCACCATCGGCTCCACGATTGTCTGGTCTACGCACCCGATCTCTTCCGGCGAGAATGCGAAGGCTTTCCCATGCCTTCCGAGCATTCTCCGAAACCGGTCTTCCTCCGCCGGTAGTAGGAACCCGCCCCCACCGATCTTGAGCTCCCGGAGCGTCCGATCGGTGAAGGTGTGTCCTATGCAGGCCGGATCTCGTAAACTGGGGTCCGACGCCACCCCTCTGATTCGGGACTCGCTGCCCTCCGGCAAGGGTGCCGCGACTGGCCTTACCTTCCGGTCCACAGTCTTGTACTTCGTGCTAACTCGGGCCGTCCGATCCGACCCGAGACCCCGACTGAAGTTCGCGATGACTTCGTACATCTCTTCGGAACATACCGGTATCATCCGGTTCTCGTTAAGGTCTTCTCCGGCCACCTTCCTCAGTATTCCCAAGGTGTCGTCGAAGGAGACCGCCTCCATGGCTCCGCTGATTTCCTCGTTCGGGCCGAGAACTCCGCACACTCGAAGTCGCACTTCCGCCCTTGCCTTTTCTCGGCCAACGATGCCGACTAACATACACCCTCCGTCGCCGGAGAAGTAAAATCCCTTTCTTATCGTACAGGGTTTCTTCGGTTTCGGTTCTATCGTACAGCTGTGGGGTCTTTCCCGAGTGTCCGGACTACCTCGGCCCCACGCCTTGGCAGCCCTCTCTAAAAATCCTCTCGGTTCTCGCCACCGAGGGATTCGCGGTTTCGCTCGTGGTTCGGCCGCACCGTCAGAAATTGGACCGAATGGCGCCCGTCCTGGCTTTTGACCCTCGCGTAGGCCGAACCGTTGTCCAGCACCTTGGTCTCCATTCGCGCCGCCGTGATGTATGGTTCCCCTAATATGACCGGGTGCGAGGACGTCTCCTGTACGAAGAAGTGCTGGTCAATCTCGACGTCGCCGATCTTGACTCGCACGTTCGGGCAGGCCCCGTGCAGTTCCTCGGTGGCGCGCGTCGCCGCCCGTATCTTCCACCTGTGCTTGGTGTTGATCGGCCACTTCCCCTTCTTATAGAAGTCCATGGACATCAGGTTTATTTCCGAACCGTGGTCCACCAGTGCCACCACCGGTGCCTGAACCTCTCCGATCTTTACCGGGGTCTCAGTGGTCGCTCGGGCCCAGTGCGGCCTCGAATAGTGGCTCTCCGCCCACTCGTCTTCCATCGCCATGTCGTCGATGTGCGTCATCCACACCTCCACCGGTCTTTCCGGTTCCGTCTCCGTTGACAGCCTCTTCCGTTTCACCAGGTCCACAATGGAGTCGTGGAATTCCTTCTTGGCGATCCCTAGCACCTCTCGCAATGACAACTCCACTTTGCTGTTGAGGATCCGTTCCTCTAGGACCTTCCGTAGGTCCGTAGTCCTTTCTATTTCCGTCCCCAGTCGGTACCCGCCCTTCCTGGGGTTATCTTGCGAGCTGGACCCGCCGGCATCGTTCCGTCGTTGCCCGAATCAGGTCTCGTACCGTTGTGAAGTCCCGGCCGCTCCGGCTTTCCCCACTCGTTTGTCTTCTACCAGAGCCTCGTAGTTCTGGCAGGCGGCTTCTACGAAGCCCGTCTTCTCCTCGACCGGATCGCTCCACCCGGTTATTTCTCGGACCCGTCTCTCAGCGCGGTCCGCTTCATCTTTCTTCAGTCGTGCGCCGGCAAGACCTTCCAGCATTGCCGACCAAAATCCGTCTTTGCCCTCCTTTCGGGCCTCGCTGCCCCCGACCCGAATGCCGGCTGACGCCGAGTAGTGGATGGCCTCCACGTGTCGGGCCGCTGCCTCTTCCATCAGTCTCTTCATACCTCCTCGCCCGTCGTTTCGGTTTAGGGCCCTTCTGGTATCGCCGGCATGCACCCGGCCTTCCCACAGGTACACAACCCGGTTCCTCAACGCCTCCGCGAAATCGCCGCAGTCCTTCCGAATGTGGCCGACCTCGTCGCACCACATGCACCTGTTCCCCGCTGCCGGCCGTCGGTCACGAGCCGGTTCGCCGCCTTCCCTTCGAGTCTGGGCGATCTGGAGATCCTTTATCGCCCGTGTCAACTCCTCCAGCGCTGCTCCTCCGGACGAGCCATTGACCATGCCGGTCGAAGCCGGACCGGTTTCGAGCCATTCCCGGGTTTCTTCCCTTCGCACTTGCGGTGCCGGTTCAAGCCTCCTTGCTGTAACAGAGCCCGCACCGGCCGCCCCGTTGTCAGCCCATTCTCGCCGTTTGTCGAAACGGCCATAGACTCTCTTAACCGCAGCCCAGTCGGTTGTCAGCCCGTCTTCGGTTTCCAGCAAGGAGCCGACTTGATCCCGGTCCCGCTCGTCCACCGACTTGACGAACAATAGGACCCGGCTCGTATCCAGAACGGTTCGGTCAAGTGCCGAAAGGCGCGCAAAGCGTTCTTCGAACTCCCGGAGGAGTGCCGACGCGTTTCTTCCCTTGCCAGGGGACTCCACCCATTCCATGAAGTCTCGTTTCAAAAGCCGGAGCGTGTCGTCCAACCCATATTTTTCCAGGAGTCGGCCTTCAAACTCCTCCCAGGTACGGCTCTCCGCCCGCACCTCGAGCACCTCCGCATGGATGCTCGGCATCGCCACTCGAGTAAACCCGGCAAGGCGCCTCTCTTCCGGAATATCCCGCATCAGCATTTCTACCCCGTAGGACGCCAAATACTTCGTGGCATCCTTTCCGCTGAACCGGCCGATCGTACCGACGACCGCCTCAATGGCTCTGTCGAGGGCGTCGGTGCCCTCGCGTGCACTCAATATCCGATCCACGGCCGAAGCCATGGCCTCCGCAAGATCCGACCCTTTCATCTTCTACTCTTCTGCCGCCTCCTTCACGTTGGGTTCACCAAGATGTCGAGGTATTCCTCGCGGATGCGTGGAATGAGGCGGGACCTCAGGGGTCCTGTACCGAAGAGCAAGAGAGAAAGGACAAGAGACCCACTACGTGCGAGCGTAGATTCACAGGGACACGACCCTTCGACACAAAGACGCGAGTGGGACAACGACTCAGAGAGACACGAATGTATGTATGTATTAACAAAGACAACAACAAGAACACGGAAGCAACAAAAACACGAAGTCGGTTACAACCGAACAGGCCGGCGAACAGATGCCGATGCCTGTTCGTAAACGCACAGAAAGACAGGAGCAGGTTGGAGGTGCTGCCGGAAGCACTCGGGCATTCCTCAGAGCAGCGCGAGCCTCCCGAAACCTGCACAGAAGGGAGCTATGGAGTTTGCGAACCAGAGAGAGAGAGAGAGAGAAGCCTTCGCACGCAAACCGACAGCACTTCGTCCTCGACTCTCCGCGATCCCCTTTCTGTTCTCGTCTCCCTCCTTTTTATAGGCAAGGAAGGAGCCGTTTCCCCTTTACTTCCTACCCACTAAATCTACCCGCCTAGGATCTTCTATGGACAACATTCGAGAAGAGCCGGTTCCTACGCTCCTGTGCACCGATTCCGCTTGTGGACGGTTTTCTTCACGACAGCGTATTGGCTTGTACTTTATCGAACACATCGGCATAATGACGATACTTCTCTTGGAGTTGAACGGTGGACTCCTCTTTTGTGGTACTGGAGGGTTTTACTGATATTGCGAAGAGAAACATTTCCTCCTTGCGTCCTTCCTCACGCAACTGATGTAGTGAAATGGTTGCAATCTTCTGAGTAGATCCTTAGGTTTGTTGACACTGGATTTCTCTGGTTCTCCAATGTATGTCTGGGTTATGTAACTCGAACCATCGTAATCCCAAAACAATGGGATGTTCTGGGATACTAATTATATTAAATGAGACTTCACACGCTAAGTTATCTAGGACAATATTAACGGGCTCTAACTCTTCTATGATATTTCCGGAAGCAATGGGACGACCATCAATGACTACTACATAGACTGGACATGGGAGTTTTTTGAGAGATATTTGATGAGCTTGGGAAAAATTCCTATCCATGAAGCAAGAATTAGCTCTGGAATCTAGAAGTGCTAAGACATGTACTGGAGGGGTACTTTTAGTACTAAATGTTACTTGGGCTACGAACACATTGCTAACTTGCTTAGAGGGAATGGAACCACTAATGGGTTGCATAGATCTAGGGTTGTCCAACCAAACGGCTCCTATTTTGGCTGGACTTAGTCGTTTAACTCTTCTTCTAACTAACTAAGGACATCAAATTTGTTCGCTAGATCTGGGCTATTAGTACTATTAGGACTATCAGATATTCCTATTGAGATAGACTCGGGTTTAGTACAATTAGAACTAGCAACTATTTGGTTTACCTGTCTTCTTGGCCTATGGGGACAATTTACTGCAATATGCTCTGGTCCACCGCAATAAAGACATAGTCGATTTGCTCGGCGTCACTGCTTTTCTTCTTCGGACAATGGCCCTCGACGACGTGTAGTGTCAATCGCCATCGAAGTCCGAGTATTCACTAGAGGTGCAGTATATGACTCCCTTGGAAAAGGTTTCGCTACCACTGAGGCATAGGTGGGCTCTGATCTTGCCCTTGGCATCTAGAATTATTGTTTCGAACGTCATTCGAAGAGGCGGTTGTCGCATCTCACCGCGCGACTGATTGCTTCTGTTAATGACTTTGGCTCTTCGGGGAAGGTCAGGAGTAAATCCTTGACATCGTTGCGTAAACCATAACGAAATTGCTACATCAATGCTTGATCATCCCAAGGGATATCAGCAGCGAGTAGGCGGAAATCTGCAGCGTATGTAGAGGCTGGACGATCACCTTGGCATAATCGCTAGATTGCAGTCCTTATGTTGTCAGTATCTCCAAAACAAGCCTTAAACTCACTTATAAATTCTTCAAAATTGTTTAGTAATGGAGATTCATTTTCCAACAATGGAGCGAACCATGCTAACTCTGAGCCACTAAGGAGAGTGCCTACTAGTCCCACTCGTGATGCATCGGTGGGATATCGAGAAGGATGCATTTGTATCACTAAACGTGCCTGATTCGAAAAACCTCTAAACTGTGATCGGGTCCCATCAAATTTTGCAGGAAGACCGATCTTGGGTTCTTTGTGAATCCCTTGAGTGCTTGATCCTTGTTGTTGTAATGATACAATAGTCGCTTCGAGTTGTTGTACACGTAACGTCAGCTCCCCGTGTTGTTGTTTTTCCAACGCTATTTGTTGAAAGATCCCCGAACAAATGATGATTTTCTTGTTCTAGTGCTACAAATTTCTCTTTTAAGCACTAGTGCTCTGAGAAAACATATTGGTATTCCTGAGCGCTAATAGTTTCCATTTTACTAGGGAGGATAAGAGGATTAGTATGAAGGGAATATGTAAGAAGATAAAAGGAAGAGGAGGAAAGGAAGATACGGAAGGAAGAAAACCAAATCAGTTCAAACAGTTAGGATCAGTACTAAGACAGAGAAGGAATTAGTACTAAAAGATGAGGATTAGTACTAAGAGAGGTGTAGAACTCTCGAGAGAAGGAAAGAGTGAGAGAGAGAGAGAGAGAGAGAGAGAGAGAGAGAGAGAGAGAGAGAGAAAGGGTGAGAGAGAATGATGATAAAAGATATATATTATGTGAAGACAATATACAATAGTAGTTAGGGGGCTTAAGACTGGCGTTGAACTGATTTGGTTCGAAATAATGTCTTGTGCCTCCTTTTATAGTGTTCTCAAGAGTACTTCTGAAGTTTCTAAAACTCTAGAATATACATCAATTTCCTATAATAAAACTTAAATAAAAATAATATTTTTTGTTTTATAATATATAGTCTAATGCTAAGAGCTCGACCCATATACCATAAGGTCATGGGTTCGAGTCTTGTCATATCATGACATTAATACAGAACAAAGGTGAGTACTTCTACTACGGTAGCAAGTTATTATTTCACTTAAAATTTATTGCTTTTATATGTAATTGTTCTGCAACAACAATAGAAGAAGACATCCTTCAAGCCTCAACATTTTAAATAGGTAAGTTACCATCTATCACATTATGTAATATTATACAATATAGTTTTTGCATTACCCAAGCAATAACTTGGTTGTTTGTATTATATTGAAATGAAATACTTTTAGCACACAAGTTTTAAGTTAGAATTAAAACTTTTACTAACCATCTTTTTTATACTTATTACTAACATCTATGCTTAATGAAAATATTAAGGTTAGTAATAACTTATTAGTATAGAAAATAGGTGAGTGAGTACTTCTAATAGGTTAGCAGGTTATTGTTCCACTTAAAATTTATTGATTTTATATGTAGTTGTTCTGCAACAACAATAGAAGAATACATCCTTCAAGCTTCAACATTTTAAATAGGTAAGTTACCATCTATCACATTATATAATATTATACAATATAGTTTTTGCATTACCTAAGCAATAACTTGGTTGTTTGTATTATATTGAAATGAAATACTTTTAGTACATAAGTTCTAAGTTAAAACTAAAACTTTTACTAATCATTCTTTTTATACTTATTAAGTTATTACTAATAAGTATCATCTATGCTTTATTAACAAATTAAAGTTAGTAATAACTTATTAGTATAGAAAATAGTTGCATGTGAACGAGGCTTTTCACGTCAAAATATCATAAAAAACAAGATTAGAAATGGTTTATCTTTGGAAACTTTAGATTCTTTGATGTTTATATCCTTAAATGCTCAAGAGATATCAAACATTTGTTGGAAGGATATATTTAACCTTTGGTTTGAAGAGAAAGATGGAAGGATGGTACCGTTGAAGTAGACACATAATGCACAATGCTTAGTAAGACGAGCTACGGTATGATAAACATTTTTGTATCTTTTTGGGCATTACGGAATATATGATGATTAAGTATTCAATTTATATGTTTATTGTATCCACTTTGCAAGAATAGATTATGATTATCGATAAATATCTTGTTTGTGCTTTGGCTTAAATACATTAACATGATATTTATTTTACGTATTTCATTATCTTTGTGAGGTAGTTATGTTGATTTGTGTATCTTTGTGTACTTTCTATAGCAATGAAATATATAACAATGTAACATTACATAGAGCTTTTCATTTCTAAAATCTATATGTCAAATGAAATATTATGTTTTTGCAATCTATGTCATAGGACATACATCTTTAAAAAATGCCTGTGAAAAAACTTTAAGACTAACCTGTCAATTTTAGGCCCTGCTTGAACCAATGGATGTTTTTGTGAATAGTTTAGTTCTCTTGTTACTTGAAATGCTTCACGAAAAAGGTCAATGTGTTGGTTGCGATAGTCATTATAAATAGCTATACATCTTGAACATTATTTGAGCCATGGAAGTTGGAGTAGAGTTGTCTTGAATGGTACTATACTACTAGATGAATGTTGGATAAATATCTACGGGGCCTCTTTATGAATATGAATTACTCCATGTGTAAGAAAGAAACCTTGCTATCTAGCACATCTAGGTAGATCTTGACATATGTAATGGAGGTATCTTTAATAAATTAGGGAGGAAATTCTAAAGTAATGTGGGTAGTTTTGGTGAACATTGAATTTATTATTAATAATGGTATTGATATAATTATATCTTTCATTTTGACACATTGCCCAATGCACCCCCATATTCTTTTACTTTTCTACCACCTCAATATTGTAAGTGAAGTGAAAACGACAGAGAGCTTACATAGACCCAATATTGAATTATAACGCTCAACCACACGACCTAGACCAAGATCGTGATATCGAATAATTATGACATCACATTGATATTGATCACTACTAGTTCCTAGAATTATAAGCTTCGAGCCAGAAAGTGACCCATGAATATAGTTGCTCCACCACCAATGGTGGAGTATGGTTCATCAAAATTCAACATTAGGTTCCTTGTTTAGTGGGTTGAATCTAGCTTTATTCATCTTATACATGGGCATAAGCATTGTAAACTTAAACCCATTCAATTCAAACCTTTTGCTTAGGACAACATCATTAAGACCGATTTAGATGACAATCATGTAAGTTTCCTTACGTTTGAAGGATCAAAGTTTAACCAAGTTACAACATGTGTACTATAGTCTATTTACTATTATATTTATATTTATATACTTTTGTTAGGATCTTTGTTGTAGGAAATTTGATGGGATGTTAAACTCTCTCTCAAGTGCATGCTTGCATGGAAGCCAATCATAAAATGAGGTTGTCTTATGAGCATACTAGATAACTATTATTAGCTAAGTTTCAAAGTTTAGAGAATAACTCATGTTTTCCTCTCACTAAAAAATAATGGGATAAGCTTCTCTTACGAGCATACGCATTATCTAATGGGGTTCAGGGTTTAGAGAGTAAGTCATGTCCTGTTACTAAGCCACAATTTTGTACCTTTAAATCAATATAACAATATAATCGGCTAATATTTTCATTTATTATCATGATTCATAACACATTCACTTAACGTCAAAGACTCGTCCTTAACTTTCCTTCACATTCATTCCATTCTTTTTCATCTTCACTCATTGTCACGGTCTTTCTTTTTCTTGCATCCATCACATACACACATTCACTCATTCATTCATTCCATGGAGAAGTCTCACCACCTCCCACCCCCTCACAAACGCATCCACACGGTCTGGGACTTCGATGAGGTCAGAGAAGCGGTCGAGAAATCGAGAGCATCTCTACTCAACCTCACTTCAACCTCAACCTCTCATGATCTGCTAATTAAGCTCGCCAATGTTGAGAACCTCTTCCTTGTGGATACCACCAAACTTCAAAAGGGAAAACAGAATGGGATAAGTTATGGGTCATATGGGACATATGGTGAACGGGTAAAACATGGAGCTTGGGAATGGGGGAGCAGAGACATCATGTTCGATTTCAGAGATGATGCCTCCACAACTGAACAACTACGGATGGCCATCCTCACAGCTGCCGCCAATCTCACCGGACGAGCTGTCCATCTCCTCCTCCTGTATCGATGGAATCTAACCCAAGAGGAGGAGAGGGCTTGGGTTGAGGCTCTCTCTCAGGCCGCAGATCTCGATGCAGCCCCCAGCAGCCTCCTCATGGAGGCACCATCATTTAAGGATACTCATCGTCTTCTGAGTGCCCTCAAGAAAAACAAACGCCTCAAACATCTCTCCCTTCAGTCCATGAAAATGAGCGATGAGTGCGTGGAGCTGTTACGCGACTTCACCTCCCTCACATCCCTCCACCTTGACAGTGTGAGAGTGTCTTCCGGAGAGTTTGTGGGGAGATTGGCAGACCTTCATCCCTCACATTCACCCCTCGCAGCCTCTCTCCACATACTGCATATAAATGGCGTACCCATTGACTGGAGAAGAAGCACTGGTTTCCTGCGGCACTGGCCACATCTCAAAGAGCTCTCTTTATACAGTTCACCGGGAACGACAGAGGAGGAGCTAATGGATTTCATGGGACACCTAGCACCGCCAAAGAAGGGGGCGGAGACAGTTGGAAACACCCCTTCCTCACCTCCTCAATTATACCGCCTTCAATTACGCAACATTAGAGGTGATTTAAGCCGATCTGCTACTGTTGCAGTAGTGGATGCACTCTCTCTGTCCGGCCTTCCTTTCTTTGACATTAAAGGCCTTCATAGGAAGGACCCTGCCATCGAGGCACAGCTGTGGAGGAACCAGCGCAATTTCATGTTGGGATCAGATTTGAAACGAGTGCCTGCGACCTCCATCCGATTGTTCATCTGCGGAGATCCATTCGCAGGCAAGACATGAATGACCGCCACACTCTCTCAAATACTGAAAATCAGATTGATGAGGATAAACACACACTAACACACTTGCACTGCATGTTGTTTGGCGCAGGAAAGACTACCCTTGTATCCACCATGCGCTCCATCTATGGTCGAAAGAGAGATAGGTTGAAAGCCCTGTTTGCTGGAGAACGCACAAAAGGAATCGAGGTGCAAGCCATTAAAAAGGATGGAATTCGACTGTCATTGTGGGACATGGCAGGCCAGCAAGAATTCCACGCATTCCACGACTGCATGTTCCCTGACATAGCAACAAGCTCTTATCATGTTCCATCCATGTTCATGTTCGTTTGGAGCCCCATGAACAGCCAAAGTAGCGATAGAGGTTCAGAGAAAAGAGTCGGGGACTTCGAAGCAAGCTTCAGGTACTGGCTCAAGTTCCTCGCCTCCAAAAGCCCTCAATCCATCATTCCTCTGAAAGTTATCCTGGTATTCACGCGAGCAGATCAAATGGATCTCGTCTCGAGCTCTCTCTCAAATTCAATCAACTCACTTCGGTCAGAATTCAAATCCGTGATTCAAATTGTGGACCCTCCTTTTGACGTGGATGCAAGAAAGAAGGATTTTGTCAAACATATAGCACAATGTATTTTCAACATTGCCAAAGGTGTACTCCAAGGTATTGAGATCTACGACATCTGCACGCAAGTAAGCAAAAATCTCTTGAATCATTCCAAGACCACAAATGAACAAATTATTACATGGACGAAATTCATCGAAATCTGCAATAATGATAAAGCTAAATTAAATGTCATCGCTTTGTCCTTAAATGAGGTTGGGAAGATCATCTACATAAGCGGATTCAAACACATTATTCTCGATCCCAATTGGTTTTGCAATGAGATTATAGGAAGCCTCATTGGTTTCCCAAAGTCTGGAGCATCCAAGGGTATCGTTGGATTTGACAAAGGATGCATCCCTCGGCATTTTCTAAAGCATAAGTTTGAATCCATTACCAAATCTAATGTGAAGGGCTCATTACTAGTAGACCTAATGGAAGCCATGCACCTATCTTGCAAAGTCCCCAAAAGATGTGAAGATATCTTTATCCCAGCCATGTTATCAGATGTGGGTGTCGAACAACTCCAATGGTCCACACGAATGGATGATAATGATACTTTTCTGTATATGGGTAGAAGGTTAGAGTGTGAGAACAAATTCCTCACCTTTTTTACACCAGGCTTATTTCCAAGAATTCAAGCATTATTTAGCAATGCTTTCCAATCTAAGGATCATAATGCTGACATCACACTCGGCAAAGATTTCATATCCATTTGTTTTCCAAAGAGTGAGATCATCGTCATGTTCTGCCTAGCAATATCAAACCATGTCATAGATGTCCTAGTTCGGGCTCAAAATAATACTCAACAAGACATGCTAAGTAACTTAACCTTAGTGGAAAAGAGTATCATCACCAACTTGACTACAATATGTGCACAACCCACCGGTGTGCAAGGGGTCAAGTTGATCGAGAGTGTCATCCGGCCTGACTGTTTACTCTATCCATCAATGGTGCAAGGTAGAGAAGATCAATGCGTGAAAGTAACTTATTTGAAGAAACAATTAAGAAAAAAGCTTGAGCGAGGCGAGAAAGAATCATATGATTGGAAACGGACTAGGCATATGCCCTATCCATTATCAAGCGATTTAATTGATCTCCTCGGGTTAGAATATTATGGGGAGGTCCTCAAATCATATAAGGAATGGTTTGAGGTGGAGTTGAGGGATGCATTATTGGAGAATGATGAAATTGTCGATGAATCTAGGAAATATCGAAGTCGTGAAAATGTGATTACGACTAGCTTGGAATATGGCCTCATGCAAGAAGATCAATTAACTTTAGAAGAGACAAGAGAGGTACAATCTAGTAAGGCTATGGTAAGGTTACTTTTAAGTTTACATCATAAAATGGATGTCACTCACAATGAAGTCCTCAAGTTACATGATAAGATGGATCAAATGATCAAGGAACTGGACAAAATGCATCAAGAACTTCAATATATGAGGAATGATGTTATGGACAAGGTTGAGAACTCTATAAGTAAGCTATTGAAAATGGTTGTAGAGAATGAGGCTGAGAAGCAACTCCCTCGTGTTGCCCTCCTTACGACTAAGTTTCCCGAGTCAACCTTTGAGGAACTTTTGAGATGGGTGCCTCGAATTTTGGGAGGCAAATTTCTAAGAATCCAATTATATTGTGAGGATAAACAAATGCCACACCCAGTAGAAAACCAGCTTGGTATCACTCTCACCTCTTTGTCAGAGTCTCATTCAAAGTATCTAGACAAAGCTCTTCCATATATCAATGGTTTGTTTCATGTGTTGACGATAGCTGCTCGACTCGGTATTTCATCTATGGTGCCTCTTGGAAGCTCCTTTATTCCTGATTGGACAACCCACCTCAAACTAGCAAAACAATATCCTATGATACAAAATAGTTTTGAATCAAAAAAGGATATATTTCTAAGTACACTAGAGTGTGCTTCCAAAGAGTGGCAAAAGTGCTTGGCATCTATATTAAGAGAAAATGGAGGTTTAACAAACCAAAACATAGCTAAGAAGTTCCATCTCAAGCGTACCATCTATGATGAAGGTGGCAGGAGTACTCAAGTTGCATGGTTATGCAAGATGCACTCTGAAGGAAAAAGGTCCTTCTCTCTAAGTTAAATTATATATTTGCTATGTGGGTTTAAATAGAAAGGTCTATTGCCCATATTTAATATAAACATTTGAATATTCACTTTTTGAATTTAGATGGGATTCTGCAACTAGAAATAATTGTCTTGTTTTATAACCGATACTAATCAAGGTTATTTGTATACTTCAATTAAGTGTACAATGTCTTTTTCTTATTAAATGTGTCTCTTCTAGGTATGTTGCGTCAAGTGCACAACTTCTTCTCAAGTGAAGTTGTAACTTGCAAGAATGGTTGACAAGTACTCTTTAGTTATCAAAAATAGGGTATTAGACATAAGGAAAATTCTGCCTCTGCTCCCTTAACTATCTTAACATAATTTGGCTTCATCTACCACTGAATGAGCGAAACGATGTACAAAAGCACATCAAATGAGATAAAAACACTTCAAATAGTTATGAATCACATATTAGAACATTAGTGAAACCTTAGATTTAAGTTCTCAATACGAATCTCTTTATCAATGAGTGAGAGAAAGATGGATTTTATTATTGTTTTTGGAGGTTAAGTTGAACTAGGATACCCATTAAAAAAAAGTGACATCATGTAATACATAGGGAAGTGAGTAGTAACTATTAATGTTCAAGAGCTTTACTAAGAAATTTCACGATTGAGACTGCAGACTATGATTATAGAGAAATTCATGGAAGGATTGGTTTGGTTGAGCATGTTAGGGCCCATGCATCTTAAAGATTTATAAATCCATTGGATTTATTCCTATAGTTTAAACTATTAAAAGCTAATTCTTACATCTCATCATATTCTTGCCTAGGTTAGATTGCATCAAATTCTTACATCTCATCTCTTAAGTGATATATTACATCCCTAACAGGTTTTTATATCATTTATATTGGTTCATCATTTTTACTTTGTAGAATGCATTGACTTTGACCCTTGAATTAGATTCTATGAACGTAACTCTAAATTCTTAAATAGTGAAAAACATCCCTAATAAGTTTTTATATCGGTTCATCAGTTTTACCTTGTAGAATGCATTGACGTTGACCCTTGAATTAGATTCTATGTTCGTAACTCTACATTCTAAAATAGTGAAAAACACTTAGAATGAACATATCAAGAAGACCAAGAAATGTAAAGAACGTAGTTACTTCAACAAACCCTACAAATTCTATGGATGTTGCCTTGTGAACTTCCTCATGATCTTCAACTAGATCAAGTGAATGGGCTAAGGATAAATGTTGTTTCTTTTTACGAGGAGAACCCTACAAATTGGTGGTGCATGACTCTAGAGTCCATCATAATCGTGGTCACGTAAATTCTCAAGTCGATGAGTGAGAGTAAATAGTATTCAAGGCATTCAATCTTCCAATAGTTGACATATGTGGGGAACAAATCCGTAGTGAAAGTAAGGCAAAACCTTCCCGAGTCATTTAGCTTATAGTTTCTCCCTATTGGGATAAGGTCTCTTGATTTTAGGAGCTCTTTTCGAACATATTTCAAGTAATGATTATGTTTCAACTTATCGTAATATTCTTCTACTATATAAATCGGCTGAGATTTTGCATCATCCAGCACAATGTATGAGTCCAAGCTATTATTAAAGCCACCCGCAGTATGCAGGCTAAACAGGACCTGATAAATCAACGCATGTGCTCGTCGTCATATTCTTGTCCATTCAAATATATTGAAATTCATTAACCACAAGGATTGTGTTAAAAAGATCCAGACCAACTGAATCCAAAAGATTGTAACGACACCCATTTGCTAAGAAGGCTTCAACAACCAGTCCAAATAGATCATTTTTCAAAATATAGTGGTAGTAAAATTCATCCTATATAAGAATAAAGGCACGATCAGGCATTGTACAAATTATTCAGCCTGTCTCTAAAATTTCTAAGTTACAAGAAAAAATTTGTAAGGTACAAATGCAGGTTAACATCACAGGTAAATGATCCACCTAGCTCTATACTAGGTTTGAGCATGGGAATTGTATTGACATAGATTGAATATGTGCACCGTTGCTCAGCCTATTATTATGAGATCAAAGCATGATACCACTGATTTTAACACAGATTATTTAGTAAAGGATGAAGAAGTATTGATATCATAGATAAACATACATTGAGAATACCTATTGTAGCTAGCATGACACTTTCAATGGCGGAAGAGTTGTTAGATTACAGACTATCATAGAAATGACCACGACCACAGGACATGATGCTCAAAGTCACAATGTGTTCCATGTGGATCTCCCGGACATAGATCAGTAGGTAACATCTATTTCAGACACATATGGATGGAGCCTATGCATACTCTCAAGGGTGAATAAAACAGATTTATATGAAGGATAAACAAGAATTCATCTATGTAGCAAGCAATATTTTCTAAAACCAAACTAGCAGTTAGATAACATGCAATACACAAATTGGAACGAAAACACTTACTTTTCGACCAATACATATCCATAAAACAGGTTAGTTGTGCCGTGGAACACATTCACTCTGGGTGGTCACAAAAAATCTAAAACATTGTGCATTAAGAAATGAATAGCCATACTACCCAATATCGATAAGAAACAAACAAATTACACCAAATAATACATTTATTTTGTATAGAACAAAACCTCTAGTTTGTATTGGCAATGTAAAAGACAAACACCAAACAAAGAGGAAAAGAAAGGAAAAAGACAAAGGATTAGAAACATATCCTGCATGTATACATATAGACTTGTTGAATACGAGTCTGAATCCCCTAGGTCAAAAGATGCGGGTGTCATGATGGAAGATGGGATGGAGAATGATATTAGATAATGAGGCAACTTGTTGGAGGTGATTAGCAACAAAGGAATATATGGATTTCTTGATATGTTAATTGTCCTAAGGCAAATTTTGGGCGCTTGAGAAGATACTTCTTTAGTGATTAATATTTTCGAAAAATAGAATTTGGGGAGCAATTCAAAGCATATAGGATGGCCTCTTTAGCATTAACTAGGTGTATTGGCTGCTTGATTTGATCGATCTTGACTAGTTGGGCATTAAGCACTGTTCAGGTGAGTTGAAATAAGTTGATGAACTCAATGTACAATCCAGTTGTGTCAGACATCTTGGATCTTCACATTGTTGGTATCTTTAACAGTTGGTGCTGATTCAATCTACCAGTGGCACCTAAGGTCTATGACTATGACTATTGTTGTTGTTGCTCTTATCACTGCTATTAGCATCCGGGATTGATTTTTAGTTGTTTAGATGAACCATTAGTAAATGCCAAGATACATAAAGATAACTGAAAAAGAGATTATGTGACTGCGTTCACATCATCTATCTGCATAGCTTTTTCCAAAACTGGTTTCAACAACCAAGAATCTCGACAATGTAGCCTGTAATTTGGTCTTGGATTGATTCATCCTTGGCATCATCGAGCCCTTTTCTGTTTTACATTTCCATTCTTTTTTTCTTGTTCATTCATAGTCAAACTCTTTCTTTTCTTGCATTCCCTCCACACATCCATCCAGTCCTTCCATGGAGAGGCCTCATCTCCCAACCCATCACAAAATTCATCCTAACGAGGTGGAAAATCCAATGAGTTCAGAGAAGCCCTCGAGAAATCGAGATTGTGGTAATATGGCCCAAGAGGCTTCTAGAATACATTGATGGCAACATGGTGGTACATGCTCATGAAGATTAAAAGACATACATGACCCAATCAGCCATGGCATGAATCTTCGTAGTTACAATGGGTTACAGTTTACAATGAGAGCAAGGATGAAAGCTTTCAAAGCCTTCAACTCTTTCTTCCTATTTTCATCTCCTCCTACTTCCTATATATATATATATATAGATATAGATATATTTACGATTAACTGTTTCCAACTACAAATTTCTCTTTGTAATCTACTTACGAAAAGCAATGTCAAGAATCATTACCAATTGTAAGACCACATTATGCATACACCATCATGTCATCTGATGCCAGTATATGGTCAAAGCTATGCTTCACTATTATTCAGGAAAACATAAAAGTGCGTTGTTACGTTAGGGCAATCTAGTTAACAAGCAAGAGATCAAACTTCATAGAGCTACGTAGCCTGATTGGTGTATTTCTGACAATGCCGATTAGAAAAGGCAGGTAATACTTGCGATAATTATGAGAAAGCAAAGATATGACAGAGGATAATAACCAATTTGAAAATTGAAAATTGGTGGGACTTACAATCATAATCCATCTTTGTTCTTGTGAAAATTTGAACTAAAACTAATATTAGATAGGGGACGAAGATTGAGGTACTTAATCAGTTAAATGGTTTGTGAAACTGAAAACTTGTGTACACTTGCATTTGGAAGCAAACAATCACAGTTGTATACAGTGGTTAAGCAATTTCAATTCAAGAGTCTTGTATACCAGGTCACATTTGAGCCAAAAGATCACTTGTGTATATTACTTGGGCATTCTTAACCTGTGATTCATTTGTATGTTGTCATCATTAAAAGCAATTTTAATGGTTTACACCTTTGTTTCGGTACTTAATTTACTATGAAAAGAACCATAATTTCTTTTTGATTTAATCATAATGTACTCACTTTCTCACTCATCCTGATATGGAGATAGAGAGCATATGCTATCTTACTTTGTGGAAGACATAGAGAGGTAGCCTCCTATCATCAAGTTTCGATATGTGGAGCCCTTGGCATTTTGGATATTGACACACAATGAGATCATTGGATGGTTTCTTGTTTGCAAGAATCTCTTCTTAATAATCTTCCTTGCAATCTATCCTACGAAAGAAGAACTCTTCACCTAAAACCTTCAATCCATACAGTGTCTGTGACTTGAGCTCACCTTTTGCCTCCATGAATTTAATTTGGCATGCAGCAATCAGAGAATCAGCTACTTGATCATCACCCATCTTGTTTCTGTATCAAATTTGTGAAACCCTTTTTTAAGAAGCCATACAATACCATCCACATCTGTCTTTCCTATTCGACAAAAGAGTATAATTTCTGCCACAAATTCGTAATGGAAGCTTTGAGACCCAAGTGTAAACATTCAAACCATCATTTAGATGAGATTCTTGGATAAGACCGTCCTCAAGATTATGTAGATACATATTATATTTACTTGAAGAATCGAGATGGTTGAATAATACATCTTGCATTAGCTGAGTGAATGGTCGAATATGAGGCTTGATCGATACTTTAGAAATGATCGAATTCCAAATGTTTTAGATATGAAGGCACAAAGTAGTTGGTAGAATTGGAGAACACAGAAGACGAATCATTGGTGTCTGCTATTACTATCCGGAGAAGTAAATTTTTTCTCTTCCCATCCTTGATCCATGGCTACATATATTGAGTTCCTCGTCCATTGCTTGTGTGTGTGGGGGTCTTTTTTAAATGTCTATGAATCAACAATGAAAGCTTCAAATTCCTGGAAAATCATAGAAATAGGACATAAGTAAACAAGACAAATAGGGTATCATCTATATGCAGAAACAGCAAAAACTTCCTAACAGATTTGCCCAGTAATGATTCTCTTTTCTCTAGAATCTTCATTATTGGGAACATACTATACTTTTAGGGCAATAATCAAGGATTGAAGTACGATCCAATCTATACCCCATCGTCAGACACTCTACTGAATAATTTATCATTGCTAGAAATGGGGAAGATGAAGACGGATTATATTTCTTTATCTAGTAAAATATTCTACCAAGTGTTTTAGTAGATAAAGAAATACGTAATGTCAAGCCAAATGGCAATAAAAACCAAGTGCCATTAGAAGAAGGAAAGATGTGGGATGGAAGGAGAAGATTGTCTGCATCGCATTGTGGGACCATTATGCCTCTCTTGCAGGGGATTTACATCATAAACGATTAACATTACAAAGAATTTATATTATTATAACATGACATTAATCCGAACAATCAGAGTTCAAGGATTTATACCAGTACACCACAACATTAATCTGATTTTCACTTCATTTCCTAGTATTTGCAAATGGCTTCAAAAGTTCGAATTGCAGTTCTTTATCTTCTCTATAGTTTAATGCTCTTGGACCTGGACTACATCACCAAGAGGTTCAAGATTACAAATGATCAAGTAGAAGAGGCCAAGGAAGTCCTTCTCTAATCAAGAGATGTTTTGGACATTAGATTTGGGAAAATATATCTCTATGTTAGAGCGTGAAAAGAACCTTTGTTGAAGGTGGGGACATTGAACTATGAACTAAAGATCTACACCACCATAGAGTAATAAAACACTCAAAGGCACAATGAGACGACATAGAGATTTACAGCACACAAACTCAAGATGGCAAATTTGGTAGAGGGGCAAAAATGAGCCTTAACTTTTACATTAATTTTCTCCTTAACTTATATATACATGTATACTTTAAAGGGCCTAATACAACAATATATGTGTAGAAATCGGCAACTATACAAATAGAGATTTAGATAGAGATCACACATACACAAAATTGTTCTATATTAATTGTGTGTGTTTCATTAGCCCAAATGGCTTCTTTGTAGAGACGATGAACAAAAAGTTATGTCTCTTCAAATGAAGAGTTTTCTCTAAAGTATAATAATAGAAATAACTTTTCGTAATAATAAATAAATATTATATTTAGATTAAATATTTCCATACCCCCCCTTAAGCTAAATATTATTTTATTCAAAAGTATTGTCGTTCGACGAATAGTTTGGCATTGTTAGACCAATCTTTCGGCAACAAGCGATATGCTTTGTTTGAGGTACTGGCTTTGTTAGAAAATCGGCCCACATTAGTGTTGTGGACGCATACTTCAAATCTAGCTTCTTCTCTTCGATTAAGTCTCGTAGAAAGTGATGCTTGAAAGAGACATGTCGAATATTATCACTCATTTTTGGATTACAAGCTAACTTGATACATGATTGATTATCACAATGAAGGATTAGCTTTGAGGTTTTAAACAAGTTAAGTTCTTCAAGTATGGAATGAATCCATATTCCTTCTTTAGCAGCGAGTGCGGCAGCTACATATTCGGCTTCCGTTGAAGATAATGCAACCGTTGTTTGCTTCTTAGACCTCCATGCTATAGCGGCTCCGGCGAGACAATATACGAAGCCACTTGTTGACTTACGACCATCAACATCCCCCCCCCAATCCGAGTCCGTCCATCCAGATAATTGTGATGGATTGGTCCATCCTTCAAGGTTCATGTTGATGGACTCGGATTGCGATCTGGAGTAAGTTAACACCATATCTTTCGTTCGTTTTAGATAACGTAGTAGTCGTTTTAATGCTTGCCAATGTTTCGGTCCGGGATCCTGCATAAATCTCGAAAGAATTCCAGCGGTGAAACATAAATCGGGACGTGTACAACTAACAAGGTAGCGTATACATCCAAGAATTTGCTTGTAAGGAACATTGAGCATCTCATCTCGCTCTTTGATAGTTCGAGGAGCATCTTCGATTGATAATTTGCATGGAGTTGACATGGGTGTCGAGATAGGCTTGCAATGTAGCATGTCAAAACGTTTTAATACACTTTCAATGTATTGAGTTTGGGAAAGAGAAATGGTTCCTTTGGCACGATCTCTTTGTAGGTTCATTCCAAGGAAATACTTCATTGGACCAAGGTCAGTTATTGGAAAAGCTTGTTGAAGTTCCTTCTTCGCAAGTTGTAGATACGCGAGTGAGTTGGCAAGTAGAGGTAAGTCATCGACATAAACACCGATTATGATGAAATTATTCTTAGCTCTTTTAATATATACATTTGGTTCATTCTTTAGTCGTTTATATCCATTCTTAGTTAGAAAATTATGAAGTCGATGATACCAAACTCGTGGAGATTGTCGTAGACCGTATAAGGATCGATGTAGGCGACATACAGCATTTGGTTGAGTTGAATCTTCAAAATGTGGTGGTTGTTGCATATAGATCTCTTCTTCGAGTTCTCCATGAAGGAAAGCGGTTTGAACATCTAAGTGATGAAGTTCCAAATCAAGTTCGACGGCGAGAGAGACGAATATGCGAAATGTGATACTTCGCAATGTAGGGCTAAATGTATCTTTGAAGTCGATTCCAGGTATTTGCGAAAAACCATGAGCTACGAGACGAGCTTTGAAACGTATAATATTTCCAGTAGCATCGGTCTTCTTCCGAAGAACCCACTTACAACTAACAATTTGTCGATCAGGTGGTGGATCGACAAGGCTCCAAGTTTTGTTCTTTAATAAGGCTGTCATCTCTTCTTCCATGGCTGCTCTCCATTTAGGGTCATCGGTACCAGACAACGCTTCGCGAACGGTAATAATTAATTCATTTGCGGTATCTGGTTCTTCTTCAACTATGAGAGCGTCCATATCGAGGTTCACAAAGTGTGCCTCGAATTGGTCAAGTTCCTTATAGATATCGGACAAGGAGCGCGTACGACGAGGTGGTGAGTCGTTATCATATGAGTTTGGATAGTCTTGCGAGGATTGTGATTGTGAGTTAATTGAAACATCACTAGTGATGTCGGGTGAGTGAAGATGAAATGGCGGAATGATTTGAGAGGTTTGAGGGCTTTCAAGAGTATTTTGAATAGAATTCGAGAAATTAGATAAAGAGATTGGTAAAGTGGTAGATGTATGTAAGCGTGGTGAAGATAAGGTTGATGTAGAGGATGTGTTTGTGAGGTCATCATAATGTGTAGAGTTAGATGGTGTGAAAACACTATCAAGATGTGGGTTAATATAGTTAGTTTGTTTAGGTTGGGTATTTCTTTTATATTGGTTGGTTACATTTAAAGATGCATTTTTTATTTTACTTTTATTTTTATTAACTTTAAATTTAAATATTGGCTTTTTATGTAGACGGAGTCGAACGGGAGGAGTTCTTGGAGGAGAGGAGATGGGAGGAGATGCAAGGGGTCGATGTGAAGGAGAGATTGGAGGAGGTGCAAGCGGTGGAGGTAGTGGCTGATCAACGTGAATAAGAGGGCGAGGGATTACCACATAACGATCGACAGCATCGAGGACTTCATCAAAGTGAGAGGCAACGTTGATATTGGCGGCTTTTCTTGATCGATTGTTGGCGGCGATAGTAGCGGCATCAACATTCTTCGCTCGATGGCCAGTGGGTATTCTCTTTGAAGGGCGGCAATTATCATCATCACTGTTGTGTTGGTGGCAAAGGGCGGCATCGACGGCGGTGCTGTTTTGGAGGCGGCGGTCGGCAGCAATAAAGATGTTTTGTTGGCGGGAGGCGGCGGCGGTAGTGTTGGTTGGGAGGCGGCGGTCGTCAGAACCAGAGATGTTTTCTTGGCGGAAGGAGGCGACGGTGGCGGTGCTGTTTGGGAGGCGGCGATAGTCTGCAACCGCCATGTCCTTTTGGCAGGAGATGTCGATGGCATCGGTGGCGGCGGCGCTGTTTGGAGGGCAGCAATTATCATCAGCAACACTGCTGTTTGGGCGACAAAACGTGGCGGCGGCGGTGGTGGCGGCGACGGCGGTGTTTGCAGGGCGGCGAACAGTGGCGGCATCATCTTTTGACTGTTCGGCTCCTTCACGAGTATTAATTTTAGGGTTATGCGTTGGTGTCGTGGATTCAAGAAATGGTGACTCATCAAATTTGACGGTACGACTATAAAAGAACGTGTTCTTGCTTGGATCGAATAAACGGTAAGCCTTGTAGCCGTTTGCATCTCCGTACCCAACAAAGATCGCTTTTCTTGCTCATTGTTCTAACTTGGATCGTTTTTCAGCAGGGACGAAGGCGTATGCAAGGCAACCAAAAATTTTGAGATCTTGCATATTTGGTTTTACTCCAAACCATAACTCGTATGGTGTGATTAACCCAAGTGTTCGATGATAGTTGCGATTTTGGAGATAGCATGATGTTGCGACGGCTTCTTCCCAAAATGAGGGTGAAAGTGACGCTAGATTCAACATGCTCCGGGCCGAATTAAGGAGTGTTCGATTCTTGCGTTCGGCTAGACCATTTTGTTGTGGTGTTGAAGGAACAGAAATTCGTTGTAAAATTCCATGGTCTTTACAAAATTTTGTAAACTTGTTAGATGTATATTCTCCTCCCCCGTCAGATTGTAGACATTTCAATTGTAGATTTAGTTGCTTTTCTGTTAGTGATTTGTAATTTGTAAAAGCAATGAACGCTTGGTCTTTGCTTTTGAGAAATGTTAGTATTGTAAACCTTGTATAATCATCGATGAAACTAATGAAATATTTTGATTTTAAAAGTGATTGAGTTGGGAATGGACCGCATATGTCACTATGGACGAGTTCAAGAGGTCGACTTCTTCGTGAGTTACTTGTAGGAAACTTTGATGATGCCATTTTGCCGAACAAGCATGCCTCACATAAGTCGATTTTGCAAAACATATCCTTTGGGACTCCTTGAGCGAGCTTGTGAGTTTGGAGTGTTCGCATAACAGCAAGGTGTGGATGTCCAAGTCGGTAATGCCAAAGTAGAGTGAGTTCTTGTTGTCTTTCGATTTCGGTTGTGTGAACTTCGATTGTTGATTGGGTTGTTGGATGTACACTAATGGGATATAACCCTCCTTGTCTTTTGCAAGAAGTTCGTATTGTGAGGCCATTTGGTAGAAGGTGACGAATCACGGCTTGGTTATGATGGAACTCGATGATGGTTCCATTCGAAGTTGCTTGACTTATCGAGAGAAGGTTCTTGGTGATACCAGGTACGTGGTACACATCATTGATCATGAAGTTTCCTCCTCCGGGGAGATGAAATGTAAGTTGGCCTTTGCCTAATGCTTGTTTTACTCCATTATTTCCAAATCTAACAGTTATTGGATTTTGTAGGGGTGTGTACCTTTGAAGCCAATCCGATCGATGTGTAAGATGATTTGTTGCTCCGGTGTCGAGATACCATTTGTCGTCCTTCTTTGTTGGTATGTCTACGACAAGTGCTTCAGCTACGAAAGCTTGCATCAAGTCACTGTAACCTTCTTCTTCATATTCATTCTTTTCTTCCATCGAGGCGGCATAAACCTTTTCTTCTTCTTCTTCTTCTTCTTCTTCTTCTTCTTCTTCATTTCTCTCTTCCTCAAATTCCTCGACAATGTGCGCTTGTGGTCGGCGAATATTGCTTGGAAATCTCCGAATCTTTTGTTTTGCCTTACATTCTTGTGGTGTGTGGCCTGGCCTTTTGCAAATGTTGCAATAAGACCTAGTGAACTTCATTCCTCCTTTCGTCATCGGTGCATTAGTCCATTGACTCTTGAAACTCTTGTATCTTGGTTGTGATTTGAAATGAGGTCGATAGGCTGCCATAGCGATTGCTTGTGTTGATGTGTTTTCTTCTCTTGTCTTTCTCATCGAGTCTTCTTGCCTTATGTCTCCCATGAGATCTTCCACGGTAGCTTTTTTATTTAAATTTTGTGTAGTCACAAAAGATGACCATGAAGAGGGTAAAGCACCTAGTAATAAACATCTTTGTAGTTTGTCGGAAATGTCCAAGCCAGATGTAATTGTATCATCCAGTTTCTTTTCCCATGTGGTTAGAACATTATCTACATCATCTTCTTCTTTCATTGTAAATGTGACATATGCACGTAGTGTGTGCACTTGTGCTGCATCCGTTTGTGGTTCATATTGTGTCTTTAATTTCTCCCAAATTTGATGCGAAGTTTGTAGCTTTCTGACCGCTTCTCCTTGAACATCTGATATATGTGCTAATAATTCCATTTTTGCTACAAGATCTTTCTCTTCCCAAATAACTTGATCGGGTCCGGGGGTATCAGGTTTTAGTGATGATCCTAACACTACATTCCAAAGTTTGTAGTGTTGAAATAATAATTCGAGTCGAGCACTCCAAATGCGATAATTTTGCTTTGATAACTTTACTAATGAAAGTTTATGTGTGTTGAGAATGTTGGCGGGAGATGAGGATTGTGCCATTTTTATAGAAGACGGCTATCCGGCTTAGCGCTCGTCTTGATGACAAATCGATCAATGCTCCTAGGATTCTCTAGTCTTATTTGATAGATGCGGAAATCTATAAATCTGATACCATGTAGAAATCGGCAACTATACAAATAGAGATTTAGAGAGAGATCACACATACACAAAATTGTTCTATATTAATTGTGTGTGTTACATTAGCCCAAATGGCTTCTTTGTAGAGACGATGAACAAAAAGTTATGTCTCTTCAAATGAAGAGTTTTCTCTAAAGTATAATAATAGAAATAACTTTTCGTAATAATAAATAAATATTATATTTAGATTAAATATTTCCATAATATGCATGTTAATATTATTGAGCTTAGTTTTACAAATATAAGTGTGAGAGTATCTTGTGGTGAAATTGGCAGACCTTCATCCCTCACATTCACCCCTCGCAGCCTCTCTCCACATACTGCATATAAATGGCGTACCCATTGACTGGAGAAGAAGCACTGGTTTCCTGCGGCACTGGCCACATCTCAAAGAGCTCTCTTTATACAATTCACCGGGAACGACAGAGGAGGAGCTAATGGATTTCATGGAACACCTAGCACCGCCAAAGAAGGGGGCGGAGACAGTTGGCAACGCCCCTTCCTCACCTCCTCAATTATACCGCCTTCAATTACGCAACATTAGAGGTGATTTAAGCCGATCTGCTACTGTTGCAGTAGTGGATGAACTCTCTCGGTCCGGCCTTCCTTTCTTTGAGATTAAAGGTCTTTATAGGAAGGACCCTGCCATCGAGGCATAGCTGTGGAGGAACCAGCGCAATTTCATGTTCATCCGATTGTTCATCTGCGGAGATCCATTCGCAGGTAAAACATGAATTGACCACGAGGAATCGAGGTGCAAGCCATCAAAAACAAGGGAATTCGAGTGTCGTTGTGGGACATGGCAGGCCAGCAAGAGTTCCATGCATTCCACAACTGCATGTTCCCTGACATAGCAACAAGCTCTTATCATGTTCCATCCATGTTCATGTTCGTTTGGAGCCCCATGACCAGCCAAAGTAGCGATAGAGGTTCAGAGAAAAGAGTCGGGGACTTCGAAGCAAGCTTCAGGTACTGGCTCAAGTTCCTCGCCTCCAAAAGCCCTCAATCCATCATTCCTCTGAAAGTGATCCTGGTATTCACACATACACACCAACCACATCATTACACATACCCTTATGCCTCCCTGTATATTCTTACGGGTAACACATGGCACACCTATGGGATAGTGCATTGCACGATGAACCCACTCGCCATGGCAATTCTTCTCAACCAGAACTCCATCGGTCGTCTCAATGGTCGAAAATCCCTCGACCGGATCACTGCTCTACGATCGATCACTTCGATCGGAGCTTTGCTTGACTCAAACCTTCTCGTTCGGTCAGCACAAGTTGCGATTGGATCATACACCAATCGGCTAGTACAATGTGGCATGGGTCGTGAAATCGTGTTGTGCCTTTGTGTATTCTTTCTTTTATCATGTGAAGTGAGTTTTATATTTTTTACCCTTTGGTCTTTGAAATTTTTTACCCTCAAATTTTTTTGAAATTTTATTTTTGGCCCTTGTGTTTTTGAAATTCTGCATTCTGCCCTCCAAATTTTGAAATCTCATATTCTAGCGGATTGCGGCGGCGGCACTCGTGGAGGTGGAAATGATTGCAGCGGTAGTGGCAATGGCGGCGGTGATGACAATTACGGCAACGGCAGCGATGACGGCGACAATGACGGCGACGAGAGCAATGACAGCGATAGCGGCAACGATTGCGGTGACGGCAACGGCAACAATTGTCAGGAATAGTACTAAAGCAGAGATGGAATTAGTACTAAAGAAGAGCAGTACTATTAGTACTAAGCGGACGGGACTGCGTAAGATTCCCGAGAGAGGAAGTGAGAAGAGGAGAGAGAGAGATATAGCGAGAATGAGAGAGAGAGAAAGATGATGACAGTAGCTAATATATTATGTGAAAAGATAAGTACAAAGTGGCTAAGAGGCTTAAGACTGGCGTTGAACCAATTTGGTTCAAAACAATGTCTTGTGCCTCCTTTTATAGTGTTTTTAGGAATAATCCTGAAGCTTCTAGAATGTTCCAGAGAGATCTGGAATATACATCAATTTTCTATGATAAAGTATAAATGAAAATAATATCCTACAAATTACAATTCATAGTCTAATGGTAAGAGCTCGGCCCATGTAGCATAAGGTCATGGGTTCGAGTTTTGCCATATCATGACACTATCTCCCCCTTAAAGACGACGAGTGGAACGAGTCGGCACTGATTGCGGACCGGGTTTGCCGGATACTTTCGGTGGAAATCAGCAAGAAGATCCTGAGCATTGGCAACATGCTTGACGGGTTCTCAAGTACGTTCGCTCGGACTATAACCGAGCCAATCGACCAAATAATAAAGTTTGTTGCGAACAAGTTTGGAATCGAGGATGGCAACAACTTCATACTCTGGGCCGGCGTCCAACTCCACCGGGGGTGGCGGTGGTGTCACACGATTGGGAATGGTGTTTGCTTTATAAGGTTCAAGAATAGAACAATGGAAAACTGGATGTATCTGAAGTTGCGGAGGGAGATCAAGGCGGAATGTGACATCATTAACCTTACCCGTAATACGGAAAGGACCGAGTCGTCGATAATCCAACTTGTCGCACGGTCGAGTAGTCTTGATGTGACGACGTAAGAGCCATACTCGATCGAGTCCGATGGCAAAAGAGGGAATCCGATGACGATCCGCATATGTCTTCTGTGTGTGTTGAGCATGACGAAGGTGAGTAGAGAGATCCATCTGGATCTTGCGTAGCCTCTCCAAATGATCCTCATCACGAGGGTTGGTAGGTAGCTCCGGGGTGTCGATCAACGACTAGCGAGGATGGAAACCGGTATAAGCGAAAAATGGGGAGACCCGAGTCGAGGAGTGAATAGCATTATTATACGCAAACTCCGCAAAGTGGAGAATCTCGGCCCAATCGTCCTGTTGATAACTCAGGAAACACCGGAGATATTGCTCCAGCATTTGATTTGTTCGTTCCGCCTGCCCATCGGTCTGAGGATGGTAGCCGGAGGAGAGGTTGCAAGAGACCTTGAGCATCTTGAAGAGATGTTGCCAAAATTTGGAGACAAATTGCGGTCCTCAGTCACTGATGATATTGTCGGGGAGGCCATGATGCCGAAATACCTCACGCATGACAAGGGCGGCGGTTTCCTCGCTAGTGATGGCCTTAGTACACAGCACAAAATGTGTCATCTTCGTATATCGATCGATGACGGTTAAGATAGCATCAAACCCCTTCGAGACCGGCAGATCTGTGATAAAATCAAGACAAATAGACTGCCACGGCTTACTTGGAATCGGTAAGGGTTCCAACAAGCCATATGGATGGTGTCGTGGCATCTTTGCTTGGCAGCAAGCATCACAGGTCCGAACGTAGTCGTCGACAAAACGGCGCATGTGGGGCCACCAAAAAGATCGTTGTACTAGCTCCAACGTCTTAGTACTACAGAAATGTCCTGTCGTATGGGTGTCGTGACAATGCTGGATGATTTGAAGGCGACAGGAGCAATCGGGGACATATACGCGCTTTTTAAAGAATAACAAACCATCATGATATTCGAATTGTCAGTAATCAATACCTGGTTGTTGAGAGTGAGAACAGGATGCCCGAGAAGTATCAATGTGCGTCAGGATGTCTTGAGCAAAACTATCCGTCTTCAAGTTTGCACGTATGTGATCGATAATCCGTGAATCCATCGGGGTGTGAAAAATCCGGGTCGTGTGCAATCGTGTTGGTCCCAAGATTACTTGCTTTTGATTATCAAATGTTAGATCACCAGGACGAGGTGCAAGATATGAACGTCGTGATAGTGCATCTGCTTTTCCTTGCTGCTTCCCCGGTCGATATGTGATTTTGAAGTCGAAACTGTGGAATTTGCCACCCTAGTACAGTTTGGACTTTAGCTGGATCCATGGCGATGCCCTTTGAGGAGATGACGTAGCCGAGAAATTCCAGTTGCTTGCAGTCAAAGCTACATTTTTCTAGCTTGGCATAAAGACCATTCTCGCGGAGTCACTTTAGTACTAATAGTACATGAGAATCGTGCTCTTCCTGGGTCTTCGAATAAATCAATAGATCATCCAGATAGATGATCAAACAGATATCCAAGAGGTCTCTGAATATATCATTTTCCGTGTGTTGGAAGACTGCGGGTGCATTGGTTAGGCCAAACAGCATAACAGTATACTCGAAATGCCCATACCGCGTGCGAAAGGCGGTCTTCCATTCATCTCCTGGTCGTATCCGCACGAGGTTATACGCTCCGCGTAGATCGATTTTGGTAAAAAACTTGGCACCATTAACTCACTCTAAAAGACTTGATATAAGAGGAAGTGCATACCTATTCCGGATGGTGACCTTATTCAATCCGCGGTAATCAACGACGAGATGAAATGAGCCATCTTTCTTCTTGACAAAGAAGATGGGTGCACCGGCCGGAGATTTCGAATGACGAATGAACCCGCTTACCAAGTTCTCCTCTATGTAGGCTCGAAGGACTTCTAACTCGGTGGGTGACAAGTTGTAAATTGATCCCCATGGTGGCTCGGTTCCTGGTTGTAAATCGATGGGACAATCATAGGGACGGTGATGAGGAAGGGTACCGGCTTTTACCTTGTCAAATACATCGGCATAAGGATGATATTTTGCCGAAAGTTGTACTGAGGAGTCCTTAATAGTGCTGGAAGGATGTACTGATATTGCAAATAGGAACATTGCCTCCTTGTGTCCTTCTTCGCGTAATTGATGGAGTGAAATGGTCGAAACTCGATGAGTAGATTCTTAGGGTGGTCGATATCAGACTTCTCTTGTTCTCCAATCTATGGCTGGATTATGTAATTCAAACCAAGGTAATCCTAGGACAATGGGATGCTCTGGACTACTAATTATATTAAATGATATTACACACACAAAACTACCTAGGACAACTTGAATGGGTTCTGATTCTTCTACAATATTCCCGGAAGCAATGGGACGACCATCAATGACTACTACAGATGCGGGACAAGGAAGTTTTCTTAAGGATATCTGAGAAGCTTGGGCAAAATTTCGATCCATGAAACAGGAATTAGCTCCGGAATCTAAAAGGGCTAGGACGGGTACTGGGGGAGTACTTTTAGTACTAATAATGACTTGGGCTAGGAACACATTGCTAACTTGCTTGGAAGGAATGGAACCACTAATGTGCTGTATAGATCTAGGGCTGTTGTCCAACCAAACGGCTCCTATTTTGGCTGGACTCAAATTGACTCTTCATCTAATTGACTAAGGATTTCAAATTTGTTTGAGATACTTGGGCTATTAGTACTATGAATACTATCTTACACTCTATTAGTACTATTAATACTATCAGACACTCCGAAGGGAAGAATGGACTCGGGTTTAGTACAGGCGACGATTTGATTTACCTGTCTTCTTGGCCTATGGGGACAATTGATGGCGATATGCCCTGGTCCACCGCAATAAAGACATAATCAATTGGCACGTCGTCGTTGCTTTTCTTCTTCCGATAACGGGCCGCGTCGACGCATGGTGTCGATCTCCATCGGTGTCGGAATATTGGCTTGAGGTACATCGCGTGCAAACGGTTTAGCTATGACTGAGGCGTATGTGGGTTCCGGCCGAGAGCGTGGTATTTGTAACTGACGTTCCGAATGCCGTTCAAAAAGGCGGTTGTCGCATCGGACCGCTCGACTGATTGCCTCCGTAAGAGACTTTGGTTTTTCGGGGAAGGTTAAAAGCAAGTCTTTGACATCGTTGCGCAAGCCGTAGCGAAACTGCTCCATGAGGGCCTGATCATCCCAGGGGATATCTGAGGCGAGTAGACGGAAATCTACCGCGTAGGCAGAGGCTGGACGATCGCCTTGACGCAATCTTTGGATCTTGTTGATCGTCGTCCTGATGCTATCGGTATCTCCAAAGCAGGCTTTAAACTCACCAATAAAATCTTCAAAGTTATTAAGCAAGGGCGATTGTTTTTCTAGAAGCGGAGCGAACCATGCCAAGGCTGAGCCGCTAAGTAACGTGCCTATTAGGCCGACTCGAGATGCATCAGTGGGATATCGGGAAGGATGCATCTGGATAACTAAGCGTACCTGATTAAGGAATCCCCGGAATTGTGATCGTGTTCCATCAAATTTCACAGGAAGTCCAATCTTGGGCTCTTTATGAAATCCTTGGGGACTTGATCCTTGTTGTTGCAACGCTGCTTCAAGTTGTTGTACCCGTAACGCTAACTCCCCATGTTGTTGTTGCGTTTATTGTTTTTCTAGAGCGATTTGTTGCAGATCCCCTATCAACCATTGGTTTTCTTGTTCCAGGGCAACAAACTTTTCTTTTAGGCACTGTAGCTCGGAGAAAACGGATTGATATTCTTGGGCGCTAACAGTAGCCATAGTATAGGGAAAAGGGTAGGAGGATGAGGGAGAGTGACAAGTAGGCTGGAGGAGGAAAATTTGGTTCAAACTGTCAGGAATAGTACTAAAGTAGAGATGGAATTAGTACTAAAGAAGAGCAGTACTATTAGTACTAAGCGGACGGGACTGTGTTGGCCGGTCAGAAGAGCAAGGACAAGTGGGAAGGCGGAGTCGGATCGGATAATAGGAAGTAAATAATAGTAGAATTATTATTCGGAGGGACGGATCCGGTACAGTTGTACCGATCCGGATCCGGACCGATTCGGATGTCGGTTGCCTAAGCGCACCGATTGTAACCTTGCCGGATGCCTATAAAAGGATCCGATGATTTGTAAAGGGTTTGACGGAAGTAATACAATAGTAATTATTGCGTGTTTATCTGTATCTCGTATTGTTTACCGTCTGTGCTTAATTGTAATCATCTTACGCGTGTAACCTAGCATCCAATCCTTACCACCCCTTTGGAGAACTGTCGGATAGACACCTATGTTGAGGCTAGTCCGGCCAGGCAGACAACACTATTTTGGTGACCACGACTGCAGGCAAGGGAAGGAATTCAACAAGCACAAGTTGTCACCGAGCCGGTCGGGACAACAAGGAAACAACCAGAACCAGAACCAGAACCGGTAGCCTTGCAAACCGGCCCTGAGACCGAAAAAATAATAGAAACCTTACAAGAGGAGTTAAAAGCTCAGGAGGCATTAAGGGAAAGAGAAAGGGAGCAGCGGAAAGCGGTGGAGGACGACAGACGAAAAATGGAAGAAGGCCTCCGGAAAGGTCGAGCCGCTAATGACCGACTGCAAGAAGAAAAAGAGAAGCTGCAAAAGGAGAAGGACCGACTACGTCGACATGCCGAGCAGGAGATAGAACGACTGCAGGAAGAACTCCGACAACAAAAGGACCGGGACGATCGGTTAAGAGCTCAGGCAAACCGACGCCTGAAGCAGAAGACGGAGGACTTCGACCATCTCTACCGAGATCACAAGCAGGCCGAGTCGGACAACAAGAAACGGGCAGCAGACTACGACCGGCAAATAGAGAAGCTGAAAGAACAGCTCAAAGAGACCCGATTAGACCTGGCTAAGGCAATGGATGAGGTCAGTGCCAACAAGGAAGTATTGTCGGCGGAAATAGCCCAAGCGACGGAGAGAAGGAAGGAATTAGAGGCGCTAAGGCGGGAAAAGCTGGATCTGACCAAGATTAGGAATGAAGAAAAGGAAAAATCGACCTTCACGATCAGCAAACTGCAAAGTACCTATGAAAAGCAGAAAGCGGATTACGAGGCCCAGGCTCAGATAATGGCCGACATTATAAAACGGGCAAGGAAGGAAAAGCAGGAAGCTTATGCGCATGCTAAGGCAGGGGTTGACCGGATCAAGCTCATCATGTCAGGATGGAGTACCCGAGCTCAGGCAAGCATCAACGAAAGTACGGAAAAGCTATCGAAGGAGTGGTCACAACAGGCAGCCGAGCTGCAGACACTCCGAGCGGATGCCGAGAATCGGAGGAAGACCGGTGACAAGTTCTACAAGATGGATGAAGAAAGTATCGTCGCCATTCGGGAAGAATTGTCGGAGGATTTCTACACTTTAGCAGAAGAACACCTCAAAGAAATCCGAGGGTTGGTAGAGAGGTTGGATGACGGGCAGCTCGCAACTCAGTTGGAGTTGGAGAGATACGAGCAGGACCGGTTACGACAGGAAGCTAAGGGAAGAACGACGCCAATCACGATAAGTGAGGGAGAGCGACCGGCTGAAGATGAACCAACCGACACCGAACAACCCCGACAAGGAATACCCGAAGAAGAACTTCCGATCGAAGGAGAAGAAGAAGAGCAGGAGCAGCCCGATGCCGGAGAAGAAGAAGAGCTGAGACCGGAAGACACCAGAGCAGAGGAAGAAGGCGTACTGAGCCAACCAGTCGAGACCGGAGAAAGCGACACTGGTAATAGAACAGAGCCTGGAACAGAGGGAGAACAGGAAGAACCCGGACGAAGCGGTGAGGAAGCACCAGCACCACGGAATCAAGCAGAGCCGGAGTAGCAAATTTTTACGGAACAGCCCACCCAACCGGAGGTCGGAGACCAGGCAGGCAAGGAACAGGAACAGGAGGAAGAAGCACCACTTGACACCATCGAGCAGAGTGTGCTCGATATTTTGGAGGAAGAATGAGGCCGGGAGTGGATTCGAAGTGCAAGGCACTTTCCCACGGCCGTGCCATGTGTTGGCCGGTCAGAAGAGCAAGGACAAGTGGGAAGGCGGAGTCGAATCGGATAATAGGAAGTAAATAATAGTAGAATTATTATTCGGAGGGACGGATCCGGTACAGTTGTACCGATCCGGATCCGGACCGATTCGGATGTCGGTTGCCTAAGCGCACCGATTGTAACCTTGTCGGATGCTTATAAAAGGATCCGATGATTTGTAAAGGGTTTGACGGAAGTAATACAATAGTAATTATTGCGTGTTTATCTGTATCTCGTATTGTTTACCGTCTGTGCTTAATTGTAATCATCTTACGCGTGTAACCTAGCATCCAATCCTTACCACCCCTTTGGAGAACTGTCGGATAGACACCTATGTTGAGGCTAGTCCGGCCAGGCAGACAACACTATTTTGGTGACCACGACTGCAGGCAAGGGAAGGAATTCAACAAGCACAAGTTGTCACCGAGCCGGTCGGGACAACAAGGAAACAACCAGAACCAGAACCAGAACCGGTAGCCTTGCAAACCGGCCCTGAGACCGAAAAAATAATAGAAACCTTACAAGAGGAGTTAAAAGCTCAGGAGGCATTAAGGGAAAGAGAAAGGGAGCAGCGGAAAGCGGTGGAGGACGACAGACGAAAAATGGAAGAAGGCCTCCGGAAAGGTCGAGCCGCTAATGACCGACTGCAAGAAGAAAAAGAGAAGCTGCAAAAGGAGAAGGACCGACTACGTCGACATGCCGAGCAGGAGATAGAACGACTGCAGGAAGAACTCCGACAACAAAAGGACCGGGACGATCGGTTAAGAGCTCAGGCAAACCGACGCCTGAAGCAGAAGACGGAGGACTTCGACCATCTCTACCGAGATCACAAGCAGGCCGAGTCGGACAACAAGAAACGGGCAGCAGACTACGACCGGCAAATAGAGAAGCTGAAAGAACAGCTCAAAGAGACCCGATTAGACCTGGCTAAGGCAATGGATGAGGTCAGTGCCAACAAGGAAGTATTGTCGGCGGAAATAGCCCAAGCGACGGAGAGAAGGAAGGAATTAGAGGCGCTAAGGCGGGAAAAGCTGGATCTGACCAAGATTAGGAATGAAGAAAAGGAAAAATCGACCTTCACGATCAGCAAACTGCAAAGTACCTATGAAAAGCAGAAAGCGGATTACGAGGCCCAGGCTCAGATAATGGCCGACATTATAAAACGGGCAAGGAAGGAAAAGCAGGAAGCTTATGCGCATGCTAAGGCAGGGGTTGACCGGATCAAGCTCATCATGTCAGGATGGAGTACCCGAGCTCAGGCAAGCATCAACGAAAGTACGGAAAAGCTATCGAAGGAGTGGTCACAACAGGCAGCCGAGCTGCAGACACTCCGAGCGGATGCCGAGAATCGGAGGAAGACCGGTGACAAGTTCTACAAGATGGATGAAGAAAGTATCGTCGCCATTCGGGAAGAATTGTCGGAGGATTTCTACACTTTAGCAGAAGAACACCTCAAAGAAATCCGAGGGTTGGTAGAGAGGTTGGATGACGGGCAGCTCGCAACTCAGTTGGAGTTGGAGAGATACGAGCAGGACCGGTTACGACAGGAAGCTAAGGGAAGAACGACGCCAATCACGATAAGTGAGGGAGAGCGACCGGCTGAAGATGAACCAACCGACACCGAACAACCCCGACAAGGAATACCCGAAGAAGAACTTCCGATCGAAGGAGAAGAAGAAGAGCAGGAGCAGCCCGATGCCGGAGAAGAAGAAGAGCTGAGACCGGAAGACACCAGAGCAGAGGAAGAAGGCGTACTGAGCCAACCAGTCGAGACCGGAGAAAGCGACACTGGTAATAGAACAGAGCCTGGAACAGAGGGAGAACAGGAAGAACCCGGACGAAGCGGTGAGGAAGCACCAGCACCACGGAATCAAGCAGAGCCGGAGTAGCAAATTTTTACGGAACAGCCCACCCAACCGGAGGTCGGAGACCAGGCAGGCAAGGAACAGGAACAGGAGGAAGAAGCACCACTTGACACCATCGAGCAGAGTGTGCTCGATATTTTGGAGGAAGAATGAGGCCGGGAGTGGATTCGAAGTGCAAGGCACTTTCCCACGGCCGTGCCATGTGTTGGCCGGTCAGAAGAGCAAGGACAAGTGGGAAGGCGGAGTCGAATCGGATAATAGGAAGTAAATAATAGTAGAATTATTATTCGGAGGGACGGATCCGGTACAGTTGTACCGATCCGGATCCGGACCGATTCGGATGTCGGTTGCCTAAGCGCACCGATTGTAACCTTGTCGGATGCTTATAAAAGGATCCGATGATTTGTAAAGGGTTTGACGGAAGTAATACAATAGTAATTATTGCGTGTTTATCTGTATCTCGTATTGTTTACCGTCTGTGCTTAATTGTAATCATCTTACGCGTGTAACCTAGCATCCAATCCTTACCACCCCTTTGGAGAAGTGTTAGATAGACACCTGTGTTGAGGCTAGTCCGGCCAGGCAGACAACAGACTACGTAAGATTCCCGAGAGAGGAAGTGAGAAGAGGAGAGAGAGAGATAGCGAGAATGAGAGAGAGAGAGAGAAAGATGATGACAACAGCTAATATATTATGTGAAAAGATAAGTACAAAGTGGCTAAGAGGCTTAAGACTGGCGTTGAACCAATTTGGTTCAAAACAATGCCTTGTGCCTCCTTTTATAGTGTTTTTAGGAATAATCTTGAAGCTTCTAGAATGTTCCAGAGAGATCTGGAATATACATCAATTTTCTATGATAAAGTATAAATGAAAATAATATTCTACAAATTACAATTCATATTCTAATGGTAAGAGCTCGACCTATGTAGCATAAGGTCATGGGTTCGAGTCTTGCCATATCATGACAACAATGGAGGCGGTGGCGCTGATCTCTTTGATTTTGTTGGAATCACCATTCATCATCTTTACTAGTTGTAGTGCCATAGTTGTTACAAGTAGGCCACACAATTCTAGAGAAGTTACATACAAAACACAAGCCCTGGTAGAATCATCTTTTGCTACTGGAGCATTGAAGAGAGTTGCGATACTCAGAGAGACAATCTATGTTAACTTAATAAGTGGTGAGAAAATGTAGAACGTTCTTGTAGCTCAGTCGCCTCTCTACTACACTCCTTATAATGACCTGTAGGAATGGATCAGAAACCCTCAGGTCAATCGAAGGATCAACGCAAGAAGAAGCAACGTCAACATCCAAAGATTTTGAGATGTTGTGAGAGGCCCATCCTAAGAGAAGTATCCGATGAGATCTTAGATGGAGATGGTGATGGTGTGGATGATAATGATGATGAAGAGGGCCCCATAACCTGCATTAAAGCTTTGTCTTTCCATCCATGGATCCATCTTCTGCTTACATCCTCCGTCTTCTTCTTCTGATCCTTCTCGTTGAGATTCTGATTCTTTTTCCTCCTTCTCAGCCTCAAAGAACTCGCTCTCACTTTTCTTCTTCTTCTTCTAAACTTCCTTTTCGAAGTAGTTGTCTGTAATTTTACCCATATCTACTTTGCTTACATCAAGCTTTGTAGTGGTTGCTATTACATATGATTGACTTACTCGACGTAGAGGTACACCATTTAGCTTGAATGGACTTGTAACCAAAAGCAAACCAGATTCCAACTGCATAAGGAAAACAACCCTCTTCCCCTTAAAATGTCCAGCAAGCAGATTCAAGACAGTGCCTAGGGTGATGCTTGACCTGAGCTTAGTAGGTTTGAGGACACGTTTATTTCGAAGGTGTTTAGGAACATCATCGGCAAGGTAGAACTTGGGAGGTCTCTCAGATACGAGAGTTTCAGAAGCTTGCTTATGGTGGGAAGGGAAGGATCCACCGTTCTTCGCTTTGATGGCCCACAAACCACGCTTATGACAAACACTGGAGCGTGAATGGCGACCTACTCCTCGAACGACCTCTTTACTTTGTAGGTCGCCTAAACCCTAAACCCTAAACCCTATCGGTTCATCATTTTTACTTTGTAGAATGCATTGACTTTGACCCTTTCATTAGATTCTATGGATGTAACTCTAAATTCTTAAATAGTGAAAAACATCCCTAATAAGTTTTTATATGGGTTCATCATTTTCACTTTGTAGAATGCATTGACGTTGACCCTCGAATTAGATTCTATGGACGTATCTCTAAATTCTTCAATAGTGAAAACATCCCTAAGAAGGTTTTATATGGGTTCATCATTTTTGCCCATTAGAATGCATTGACGTTGACTCTCTAGAAGTCGTCTAAGAATTAGGTCCCTTTCGCATGGGCCAAATTTAGGACAAAGGAAGATGTAAATAGTTTTCTTGAGTCAAGCCTACTTAGGCTAGTTATGTAAATGGCCCGAAAGTTATCTAAGTAAAGAGATAACTACGGCAAACCTTACATGAGAGCGAATAGAGAGCAGTCGTAGTTTTCTTGTTGATCGCTGTGTTTGAGGTGTCTCTGCAACTGTGTACAGCTTGTGCGAGGTTGTTGCGTCTATAGCAGAGCTGCCATAGCCAGAGAGAGAGAGAAAGAGAGAAAGAGAAAGAGGTAGCGAGAGCTTCCCTATTGTAATCGCCTGTCGGTGAACTTTACGAGCTCAGGTCAATGCCTGTGAGTTCGTTCGTTCGTTCGTTCGTTGTATATATTTCTCTCATAGTGATTTGTTTGGTGCCTGTGGACTCCCATGGTTTTTACCCATTTTGGGGTTTTCCACGTAATAGGTTGTCCACTTCCATTTCTGTTTCTCTCTATTTTTACATGTGTTCCCTATTCCGCATTTGACTTCATTGTGGCCAAGTTCCCATTTCGCGTATCAATCTAGTATCACAGCATTTAAGGAAAATGAAAGATTCATTCGGTGGTATTTTTAAGCTAACCAGCTCCAACTATTTAGTGTCGCTCTCAGAGTGATCGTGTTGTTCACACGAGCAGATCAAATGGAGTTTGTGTCCAGCTCCCTCTCACGTTCCATTGATTCCCTTCGATCAGAATTTAAAGGGGTCATTGACATTGTCAATCCTGTGTTCGATGTGGATGCAAGAAAGCAGGATTCTGTCAAATTTGTGGTAGGGTGTATCTTCGACATTGCTAAAGACATGCTCCAAGGTGTTCAGTTGTACAGTATTTGCACACAAGTAGGTGAACATCTCTCCAATCATTTGAAAAACAGAAATGAACGAATTATTACATGGAACAAGTTGAAAGAGATATGCTATCCATTCCATTTATACAGTGAAGCTAAATTGAAGGCTATTACCCTATCCTTGAATGAGTGCGGTAACATTATATACATAAACAGAGTTGATCACATTGTTCTTGATCCCAATTGGTTTTGCAAGGAGATAATGGGAAGCCTCATTGGTTTCTCAAAGCCTAAAGCATCAAAGGATACCATTGTTTTTTATAGTGGATTCCCCTCTCGAGATTTCATAGAGAGGCGCTTGGAATCGATTACTGGATCTAAAGGTAAGGGCTCATTTCTAGTAGACTTGATGCAAGCAATGCACCTATGTTGCAAAGTTGCCACTAATCATGGTATCTCCAATAGCAGCGTGGATCGTATCTTTATCCCAACCTTATTGACAGATGAATCGGGTATAGAGCAACTCCAATGGATATCATCAACGTGCACAGATAATGTGGATGATGATTACAATGATATTTTTCAACACATGGGTAAAAGGCTACAATGTGAAGATCAAAACTTAACCTTTCTTACACCAGAATTGTTTCCGAGGATTCAAGTGTTATTTAGCGATGCCTTCAAATTAGTTGAAGACAATAATTCTGAGATCACATTGGGCAAAGATTTCATATACATTTGTTTTCCTGATAGGGAGATCATCATTGTGTTCTGCAAAGTAAAATCGGAGCATGTGATAGATGTGCTCATTCAGGTTGATCATCCAACTAATAGCCAACAACGTCATACACCAACGACCTTAGCTTATGTGGAAAAACATATTATTAACACCTTGATTACAATATGTGCACAACCTACTGGAAGCCAAGGGGTTAAACTAATTGAGAGCTTCATCCGGCCCGACTGCTTACATGATCCATCAAGCACGCAAGATAGAGAAGATCAATGTGTGGAAATAACTTATTTGAAGGAACAACTCAGACATAAACTTGAACGAGGCGAGCGAGAATCTTATGATTGGAAACGGACTCGTAAGCAAATGTATGGCTATATGAAAAATGATTTCATTGATCTTCTCGGTTTCGAGAATTATGAGGAAGTTCTCACATCATGTAAAGTATGGCTCGAGCAAGAGGCAAAAAATCCATTATTGTGCTTTGAGAATGATGAAGTCAATGTAACTATGGAACGACAATACCAATGAAATATGACCACTAAAAGCTTGGAAAATAGCTTGTTGCAACATCTAGAAGATCAAACATTGGAGGCGGCAACTAATGTTGAGGTGTGATCTATCAAGGTCATGGCAAAGGCAATCTCAAGTTTATATCATGTAATAGATGCCAATCATAAAGAGCTCTTAGAGAAGATGGATGCAATACATCGTGAAATTCAATTTTTGAGAAAAGATGTCATGATCAAGGTTGAGAAATCTATTTGTAAGCTATTAAAGTTGGCTATGGAGAACAAGACTGATATGCAACTCCCACGTGTTGCCATCATTACAACTAATGGTCATGACAAGAATGTGGCAAGTTTGGTAACCTCATTGCTTGGAGCATTACCCATGCAAATCCATTTGTATTGTGAGCATCCAACATTACCACACCCAGTGGAAAACCAACAAGGAATCACCCTCATGTCTTGGTCAAAGTCTCGTTTAGAGAGTTTACAAAAAGTTCTTCCATATATTAAATTTTTCTTTTCTATTTTGACTTTAGCTATTAGACTCGGTATTAACTCCGTGGCGCCAGTCACAAGGTCTTGCATACCTTATTGGAGTCCCCACCTCAAACTAGCGAAAGAGGACCCTATGATCTCAAGTATTATTCAATCCAAATTTGATAGATCTATCTCATCAAAAGCCTTTCATGTATGTCCAAGTACATCAGAGTATTTCAAAGAATGGAAAACATGCTTGGCATTCATATTAGAAGAGAATGGAGGTGTGACAAACCAAAACATAGCCGAGAAGTTCTGTCTTAGGCATGCCTTAATAGACAATGGTACTCAAGTTGCGTGGTTATGCAAGAAACACTATGAAGAACGACGACCCTTCTGATGAAGTTAAACTAAATTAGTAGAAACATTATCTCCTTGGTTCATGAATGTTGCTTTTGAAATTGTATTCCAAACATTCATCCATTTGTTGATCAAACCTATTTGGGCTTTTGGAGAATATTTGTCTTATTATATAATATATAACAATTAAGCTTAATTTTGTATTCTCAAAACAATCACAAATGTGTAAAGTTTTCTATTCCTTGTTTGTAAGTAATGTTGAGAGACAAGCTCAACATCGGCCGGATCGGCTGAAGAAGCCGAGGACCGGATCGGTTGGGACCGATCGGTTAGGCCGAGTGCGTAAACCAGGAGGCCGTTAGGAAAGATATTCCGTGAGGAATATATTTGGGAGTTAGTGTAGGAGCTCTTAAAGAGCATTGAAGTATGGTCAGTACTTCGGTCAGTCCTTCGAGGACTTGTATAAAAGTGTTCATGGAACACACATATGTATAGAGTAGTGAATCGAGATCGTTTTGTTGAAATATAGTACTTGTGTTTTCTCTCTCTCACTCTCTCTGTCTCTCCCGCGTATACTGCGTAAGCTCAAGCTCTCCATTAAACCTGAGTTTTCTTCCTTCTGTTCGAACTTCATACTTGCTTCCGCACGTTACTTTTTACATGGTATCAGAGCGCGAGGGTTGTGAACCTCTTTGCAGCCGACACAGCTTGATGAAGAAGAACAAGAAGAACGATGGATAGAGGCATGGCAAGCTCGCTTCCAACAGAGAAGCTCGACAGAACCAACTACGCATCTTGGTCTTACAAGATGCACCAGTACCTACTCGGCCACGGCTACTGGAGTTATGTCGAAGGAGCTAATGACGCGGCACCCGAATCGACACACAGAGACTTCCCGTCATGGGAGCAATCGGCGAGCAGGGTTTTATACTGCTTCGCGTCATGTGTGGGCGAACAACTATTGAGCTATGTTTGGGATGCAAAGACGCCGAAGGGTGCGTGGGAAAATCTGAAGAAGATCTTCGCCGCGAGCACCACAGCAAGGAAGCTTCAGCTCCGACAGGAGTTGAGCAACCTACCACAACGCGACTTGTCGGTGGCGGACTATACCTCGAAGATCAAGGATATCTGCGACTCCCTCGCCTCCATAGAGGTGAACATCGAGGAGAGCGAGATGGTCCAGATCTGTCTCGGAGGTTTGGCGTCGAAGTTCGGAGCGTTCCAGACGGTTGTGTGTACCCAGGAGAATACGCCGTCCTTTTTCGACTTACAGTCAATGCTCCTGGTAGAGGAGAACCACGCGGGTGCGTCTACAAGCACGCACACCGACAGCAAAATGTTGTACACGGAGGGAGATACGCCCCGTGGACGTGGAGGACGAGGCGAGTCGGCGCGCAATGGAGGCGGCCGACGAGATCAAGGAAGAAGGCACCAAAGTGATGCCGACAACAACTCCGGACCCTCCGGAAACATGGGGAGTTGAAGCGATGAGAACCGGCAAGGGAAGGCCATCACGGAGTGCTGGTACAGGGAAAGTGAGTGCTGGAAGAAGCGTGCCGATTTGGAGAGAACCAGTTCCGGAAACGGCTCCGGACATACCGACAAGGGAAATCGGCAACGATCACACTACGCCGAAGACTCCGAGAGAGCCAGAGAAGGGTCTGCCTTCGTGACGAGACATGAAGCAAAGTCAATGAAACGGATCACCCCGAGATCGGACGAGGTGTGGTACGTAGACTCCGGCGCGTCAAACCACATGACGAGCCATAAGGAGTGGTTCTCGTACCTTGAAAAACCGATACAACCTGGAGTAGTCGCAACTAGAGACGACACTCCGCATCCGATCGCGAATGTCGGAGAAGTTCCCCTTAGCCATGTCGGGCAAAAAGGGAAACTCATGAACGTGTTCCACGTTCCGACAATCACGAAGAACTTGGTCTCGGTCGGACAGATCGTCGACCAAGGGATGGAGGTTCGGTTTACACACCTCGGGTGCTTCATTGAGGAAGAAGGCCGTGTGATTGCGCAAGGGCGCAGAGACGGGCACCGCAATGTTCGCGAAGGGAAGAAAAACCGAGTCGGACATCGACTTGTGGCACAAGCGGATAGGCCACGTCAACTACCAGCGGCTTCAAGATCTGCAATCGAAACAGGTAGTGTTCGGATTGCCCAAATTTAGTGGCCGAAAGGCACAAATTTGTGAAGCTTGCCAGCTCGGGAAGTAACACCGACTTCCTTTCCCCAACGAGCAAAATCGGAGCCGGAATAAGCTCGACCTTATACACTCCGATGTATGGGGGCCGACACAAAACGTTAATCTTGGCGGGAGCCGAATTTCGTCTCCTTCATCGACGACCACACGCGGCACACGTGGATCTACCTCATTGAGAGGAAGAGCGAAGTCTTCGACTGTTTCCGGGACCTCAAAGGGTTCGTGGAAACGGAAACGGGACGAAAGATCAAGTGTCTGCGGTCGGATGGCGGGAAAGAGTACTTTTCTGGTCAATTCAACGGTTATCTACAACAAATGGGAATTCGGCACGAATTCAGTTATAGATACACGCCAGAGCAGAACGGCGTGGCCGAGAGGAAGAATCGGTCAGTTGTGGAAGCGGCACGGGCAATGTTGGAGGAGACGAGCTTGCCCAAGTTCTACTGGGCCGAGGCGGTAAGGACCGCGGTATACATCCAGAACCGGATCGGAGACAAAGTGTTGGCGCACGAGCTGTATTTCGGAACGAAGCCGAACTTGCGACACTTGAGGGTGTTCGGTAGCATTGCGTATGTGCATGTACCGAAGGAGAAAAGGAGGAAGCTGGACGCAAAGGCCGAGAAATGCATCTTGGTCGGTTACTCGGACGAGCAGAAGGGTTATAAGTGCTATAACCCTCGCACCAAACAAGCGCGTGTTAGCCGCAACGTTGTGTTTGACAAGTCCGCGTCCTGGTACCAGCCCCCGACTCCGAACCCCGACTCCAATCCGAGCTCTGACGATGAGGTCAGCGAGGCCGAGATGCCTCCGGATGAGCCCGAAATCGAGACCCACGAAGAGAGTCCGATTTCACTCCATTTAAGTGGACCGATTGGACGACTGAGTCGGTACGACCAGTCCGATGAAGAGTCGGCGAGTAGTGGAGACTCGGCCGCGCATTCCCCGCGCAGGAAGCCGAGGAGACGGCTTACGCGCAAAGAGAAAGGGAAGAAGGAGGTGTCGGATTCTGGCACGGATAGGAACGAGTCAGACTGACGCGAGTCCGACTCCGAGGGAACCGGTGACGGGTCTTTAAAGGTGAAGACCGCGTCGACCGAGAAGGCCTCGACATCGGCTAATGTGAGATTACGCCGATCAGAAGAATCCTGTTTTGCGGTTCGGATACAACGAGTACATGGCGCATCATTATGCATACATGACCCATGTAGCGAAAGTGCGTGAGCCGGAGAGCTACGCAGAAGTGGCTAAAGACGCGAATTGGCGTGCCGCGATGGAGGAAGAGATGCACGCATTGGCAGAGAACGAGACCTGGGATCTGGTTGACGCACCAAGAGGGGTAAAACCGATCGGGTGTAGGTGGGTGTACAAGGTCAAGTACAACACCGATGGCTCGGTCAACCGGTACAAGGCTCGGCTAGTGGCAAAGGGCTACGCGCAGAAACACGGCATCGACTACGATGAGACGTTTGCGCCGGTCGCGAAAATGACGACCGTCCGTGTTTTGCTCGTAGTAGCTGCGGTGAAGGGGTGGCACTTACATCAGATGGATGTAAAGAATGTGTTCCTGCAAGGTGACCTTGAGGAACAGGTGTACATGGTACAGCCCCCCAAATTTCACTCTGGAACGAACTCCTCGGTAGTATGCCGACTGAAGAAGTCCCTTTATGGACTAAAGCAAGCCCCGCGTGCCTGGAACGCGAAGATCACGCAACAACTGCGTCGGATGGGCTTCGTCACGTCAAAATCGGACTCTTCCTTGTTCATCCGTAGGTCGACTCGGACCGGTTAGTATTTTACTATATGTCGATGACTTGGTCATCACCGGCGCCGACCTACGTGAAATCGACCGCATGAAGCTCCAACTTGCGGCATCATTCGACATGAAGGATCTGGGGGACCTTCATTACTTCCTCGGGATCGAAGTGATCCGTACCCCCGAAGGCATATTGATCAGCCAACGTCACTACGTGCTGAGTATGCTCTTCAAATTCGGGATGGCCGACTGTAAGTCAGTCTCGACTCCTTTGGACAGAACCGTCAAGCTTCGTCCCGATACGGGAACGGTACGCGACCCGACGAGGTTCCGACAAATTGTCGGAAGCCTCATATACTTGACCATCACCCGACGCGACCTCAGTTATCCGGTCGGAGTGATCAGTCAGTTCATGGCGCAACCTACTGAGGACCACCTTCAGTGTGTGCAACGCATACTTCGGTATGTCAACGGCACTAACGACCGGGGACTGCTATATCGGACCGGTGCAGCCGCGCAGTTAGTCGGCTACACCGATGCTGACTGGGCTGGCAACGCCGCCGATCGCTGATCCACGTCCGGATACGTGTTCTCCCTCGGGAGTGCCGCGATTGCGTGGAGCAGTAAGAAGCAGCCGAGAGTTGCACTGTCGAGCACCGAAGTTGAGTACCGAGGAGCGGCTGTCGCGACATGCGAAGCCATATGGTTGAAGTGGCTACTTAAGGACCTGCAAGAGGAGGTGTCAAATCCGACGACGATCTACTGCGACAACCTCAGCAGCATCCAGCTCGCGAAAAACCCCGTTTTCCACGCACAGACCAAGCACATTGAGGTGCACTACCATTTCGTCCGTGAACGTGTCCTTTCCGGTGACGTCGAACTTCAGTACGTTCCGACAGATCGGCAGACTGCCGACATCTTCACTAAGCCCCTTGGTCTAGACAAGTTGCGGCAATTCTCTGGTGTGCTCGGATTGCGTCACCTCGACGTGCCAAACTTGAGGGGGAGAACAGTCCCGAACGACTAAGCAAAGCAGCAGGAAAGGAGCGGAGGCCGCGACACCGAGTCGGTTGACTCGGTTGTTGACTCGGTTGTCGAGTTCGACTTCGGACCCGCGGAAAAGTCCGAAAGCGGACAGAAGGGGAGCAGCCGAAGGAGAGAGCCGAAGCCAACCACGCATGGGGAAGATGATGCCACCAAGGGCGAGAAGACCGAAGACGAGTTGGAGACAGCCAACTCGGACGGGAGCGAAAACTGATCGGAGGTAGCCGAGTCGGTTCGGATGTTTGATTCCGATATGCTGAATCAACCGAGGCCCAAGCAGAAGAAAAGGCAGCAGGAGAAGCGTCAACACCGCAACAGCAGAAGAGCTGATAAGGGCCGCATGAGCAGACAAGCCGACCGAAAGGGTCGAAGCACGCGGAGTCGAACAGGTCGAGGAGCGCGAGCGAGGTGTGAAGCCAAGAGGAACCGGAGCTGTGAGCCCCAGGATCCCGAAGAGCCTCAAGTTGAGCTTGAGGGGGAGTGTTGAGAGACAAGCTCAACATCGGCTGGATCGGCTGAAGAAGCCGAGGACCAGATCGGTTGGGACCGATCGGTTAGGCCGAGTGCGTAAACCGGGAGGCCGTTAGGAAAGATATTCCGTGAGGAATATATTTGGGAGTTAGTGTAGGAGCTCTTAAAGAGCATTGAAGTACGGTCAGTACTTCGGTCAGTCCTTCGAGGACTTGTATAAAAGTGTTCATGGAACACACATATGTATAGAGTAGTGAATCGAGATCGTTTTGTTGAAATATAGTTCTTGTGTTTTCTCTCTCTCACTCTCTCTGTCTCTCCCGCGTATACTGCGTAAGCTCAAGCTCTCCATTAAACCTGAGTTTTCTTCCTTCTGTTCGGTCTTCATACTTGCTTCCGCACGTTACTTTTTACAAGTAATGTGCTTGATTTGCGCATTGTGAAAGAAATTATGTTGCATCCTTTAGAAGCATTATGTTAGCTTTGTGTTCTGCGTGTAGTGATTTTTTTGACACAATACACTGGATATGTTATTAGGCTTGTATGACGCATCACATGGTGGGTTTTCTAAATTTCCAACATAAATTTGGATATTGTACATTCCTCTCCTGTAGTCCCTCATATTGAAAATGGTTCTTATGTGTTTCTTGGATGAAAGGCCAAATAGAACTACACTGATTGCTAGGGATGTTAAATGGAGACTTGTAAGGGTATATGTTCATAACCTACAATTTGTAATGTAAAGTAGTAACATAGTGTTGTTTGGAGGTTTGAGGAACTGATAACCCAATCCGGATCTGGTTGGATCGCAGTGTTTGTCAGTGGCAGGCTATATTATGGTGCCAATATGCAAAGGAAATAAATTTAGGGTTACAAACACATATCTGGCTATACCACAAAAATTGTGATTATAAATTTAGAGTTACATATACTTATTTGACTAGAGTTCCAATCTTTCCCCATCCCCTGCATCTACATCTCCATCGCCCAATTACCCCCTCCCCTCGCCTAACCCTATTCCATTGCCACATATTTAATCCTAGAATTTATCGTGCCACCATCAATCAACCAGTAGTAGCTGAAGAAGGAGAAGGAGAAAGAGGAAGAGGCTATAAACAATAGTCTCATAATGCTTCATTACATAAAGGAAACACTTGTATAATAAAAAACTGAACATTATAAAAATTCTATTGTTCCCCATTATTGTTGGATTGTTTGTCAATCTTTTGAATTATTGACCTTGGATATAATTATTTTCATTCTATTTGTTAAAAATTGGCCATATTTCGTTAGAGGCCAATAAAAAAGTAATGGAAAGGAAAAGGAAACACGGCATTGCATTGTAAAAGCGAAAGACGTGCCCAAGTGTTTTGACTTTATGGTATTGCCTAAATATCCAATGTGAGAGAAGATGAAAATGCACAAAAAAATGGTCATTTAAAACCAATGAAATCGTTCTTGTCTCATTCATAGTGAAATTGTTTTGTGGTTTGACATTCAAATTATAGTTTGAATAGCGTTTTTCATCAAACACGCTAACAATAAATCTAGAACTACTCTCCGTCTACAAAACATGAAAGGTGGACGAAGCCGATGAGAAATCTTTGTCATGAACTACGTGGGGCCCAAATAAGGAATTTTCAGTTTTGTATCGTTTTAATCATTGTCATGTTTGTCGGTAAACATAACGTGCTTGATGATTATGTTAATGTAAACTTTGGCTAAACCTAACATGTTCATTTATTAAATTCATTTATCATTCACAACTTTCCTTCACATTCCATTATTTTCTTTCATTCCATTCCTTCCTTTCCATGGAGAAGCCTCACCTCCTCCCACCCCCTCACAGCCTCATCCTCACGAAGTGGACATCCGAGGAGGTGAGAGAAGCGGTAGAGAAATCGAGAGCAGCTCTACTCAACCTCCCTTCAAATTCAACCTCTCAACAACAACATCATGCAGCTGCTGATTCTGATTCTGATTCTTCAACCTCAGCCTCTACTCATGATCTGTCAAATAATGTCGCCAATGTTGAGGATCTCTTCCTCATCCATAGGCCGCCGGAGGAGGATAATCAAAGAATAGCATATTGGTCATATGCTGATTCTAACGTCAGGAAGAAACGATCTTGGGAATGGGGCAGCAGACACATGATGCTGGATTTAGGAGATCCTACCTCCATTGCAGAAGAACGGAAGGCCATCCTCACGGCTGCCGCCAATCTCTCCGGACGATCTCTCCATCTCCTTCTGAATCTAAGCGAAGAGGAGGAGAGGGATTGGGTGGAGGCTCTCTCTCTCGCTGCAGATCATGATGCCGCCCCCAGCAGCCTCCTCATCGAAGCACCAGAATTCAAGGATCCTCATGGTCTTCTGAGGGCTCTCAAGAAAAACAAACGCCTCAAACATCTCTCCCTTCAGTGGATGCGGATGGGGGATGAGTGCATAGAGGAGTTATGTGACTTCACTTCCCTCACCTCCCTCCACCTCACGTCTCTGGACATATCCGCTGAGTTTGTGGGGAAATTAGCGGACCTTCATCCCTCACATTCACCCCTCGCAGCCTCCCTCCACAGACTGCACATGTATTCAAAGTGCATGAACTGGAGAAGGAACACTGGTTTCGTGCGCCACTGGCCGAAGCTCAAAGAGCTCTCTCTATTCGGTATAATGACAGAGGAGGAGCTAATGGATTTCATGGATCACCTAGCACCGCCAAAGAAGGAGGAGGCGGAGACCGTTGGCGGTACCCCTTCATCTCCTCCTCAATTATACAGCCTTCATTTAGCTGTCTCCCCAGATGAATTAACCCGATCTGCTACTGCTGTGGTTGTGGATGCACTTTCACGATCCGGACTTCCTTTCTTTGCGATTCGAGGCCTTCGTATTAGGATGGACCCTGCCATCGAGGCGCAGCTGTGGAGGAACCAGCGCAATTTCATGTTGGGATCTGATTTGAAGCGAGTGCCTGCGACATCCATCCGATTGTTCATATGCGGAGATCCATTCGCAGGCAACATAACATGCCCACACTCTCTCAAATACTGAAAAATCAGACAAGCCAGATTGATGAAGATAAACACACACTAACACACTTGCACTGCATTTTGTTTGGCGCAGGAAAGACTACCCTTGTATCCTCCATGCGTTCCATTTACGGGCGAAAGAGAGATCGGGCGAGAGCCCTGTTTACTGGAGGTCGAACACAAGGAATCGAGGTGCAAGCCATCAAGAAAGAGGGAATTCGAGTGTCTCTCTGGGACATGGCAGGCCAACAAGAGTTCCACGCATTCCACGACTGCATGTTCCCAGACATAGGAACCAGCTCTTATCAGTTCCCATCCATGTTCATGTTCGTTTGGAGCCCCATGGATAGCGAAAGTAGCGACAGAGGATCAGAGAAAAGAGACACTGACTTCATAGCAAGCTTCAGGTACTGGCTTCGGTTCCTCGCTTCCAAAAGCCGTCAATCCATTATCGCTCTCAGGGTGATCGTGGTATTCACACGAGCCGATCAAATGGAGTTTGTCACTAGCGCTCTCTTACATTGCATTGATTCACTTCGATCAGATTTTGAAGGGGTGATCGACATCCTCCACCCTCCTTTCCATGTAGATGCCAGGAACAAGGACTCTGTAAAAGGTACAGCAGAATTTATCTTCAGCAATGCCAAGGATATGCTCCAAGGTATTCTGTTGTACGACATCTGCACAGGGGTAAGCAAACAGTTATCAAAGCATTTGAAGAATAAAAATGAACGAATCATTACATGGGAGAAGTTTGAGGAAATCTGCCATATGGCTGCCCAACTTTCCAATCCCAACAGTGACAAAGCTAAATTAAATGCAATCGCCATGTCCTTGAATGAATCCGGTAACGTTATATACATAAACGGAATCCAACACATCATTCTTGATCCCAATTGGTTTTGCAATGAGATCATGGGCAGCCTCATTCATTTCCCACACTCTAAAGAATCTAAAGGGAAGGGTACTATTGTATTTGAGAAAGGATACATCCCTAAACATTTCCTCGAAGAGAAGTTCGAATCAATTACCAAATCTAAAGCGGAGGGTTCATTACTGGTACAATTGATGGAACCCATGCACCTATGTTGCAAAGTCCCCACCAACCATGGAGAACTCATCTTCATTCCTGCCATATTGTCCAAGGATGTGGGTGTGGAACAACTCCAATGGACTTCACCAAGAGCAAAGCGTGACGACAATTTAGTTGAGGATAAGGATTCATTTGTGTATATGGGTAGAAGGTTAGAGTGTGAGAATGAAAACCTCACATTTCTTACTCCAGGATTGTTTCCCAGGATTCAAGTGTTATTTAGTAATGCATTCCAATCGGAACATGACAATGCTCACATCACACTCGGAAAAAATTTCATAATCATACGTTTTCCAAAAATCGTGATCATCGTCATGTTCTGCCAAGCAAAATCAAACTATGTCATAGATGTATTGGTTCGTGCTCAAAATATTAACACTGAAAAAGACACTCTAAGTACCTTAGCTTTTATGGAAAAGCGCATCGTCAACAACTTGATTACAATATGTGCACAACCCGCGGGCGTCCAAGGGGTTAGGTTGATCGAGAGTGTCATCCGGCCTGATTGTTGTTGGGATCTATCAAATGCACAAGATAGAGAAGATCAATGCGTGAAAATAACTTACTTGAAGGAACAATTAAGACAAAAGCTTGAGCAAAACCAGCAAGGATCTTATGATTGGAAACAGACTGAACTCCTCAGTTCTCTAACAAATGATTTCATTGATCTCCTTGGTTTTGAAAATTATGAGGAAATTCTTGCGTCATATAAAGCATGGCTTGAGCAAGAGGCACAAAGTCCATTATTGGAGAATAATGATGTCAAAATATTTGGAGAACAAGAAAGTCAACAAAATGTGACCATGACTAGCCTTGAAAATAGCTTGGTGCAAGAAGATCCAGTATCAGAAAATCAAGCAATTGAGGTGCGATGTAGCAAGCTCATGGCAAAGGAAATTATAGATAAGTTGGATGCCACTTATGAAGTGGTCCTAAAGATACATGATAAGGTGGATCAAATGACCAAGACAGTAGATGAAATGCACAAAGAACTTCAAATTATGAGGAAAGATGTTATGAGTAACATTGAGAAATCTATAAGTAAGCTATTGAAAATGGCTCTAGAGAATGAGGCTGAGAAGCAACTCCCTCGTGTCGCCCTCCTTACAACTAGCTCTAGTGCATCGACCATTGAGGAACTTTTGACACGGTGGCCTCGACTTTTGGGAGGAAAAATGGTGAGAATCCAACTATATTGTGAGGATAAAAAATTGCCACACCCGGTGAAAAACCAACCTGGTATCTCCCTCACCTCTTTTTCAGAGTCTCATTCAGAGTATCTAGAAAAAGTTCTACCATATATCAATGGTATGTTTCATGTTTTGACTATAGCCGCTAGACTCGGTATTTCCTCCATGGTACCTCTTGATTGGACACACCACCTCAAACTAGCGAAACAATACCCTATGATACAAAGTCATTTTGAATCAAAAAAGGATATATTTCTAAGTAAACTAGAGTATGCTTCCAAAGAGTGGCAAAAGTGCTTGGCATCCATGTTGGTGGAAAATGGAGGTTTGACCGACCAAAACATAGCTAAGAAGTTCCTTCTTAAGCGTACCATATATTATGAAGGTGAGGAGAGTACTCAAGTTGCATGGTTATGCAAAATTCATTGTGAAGGAAAAAAATCCTTCCCACTAAGCTAAATTATATCTGGCTACGTGGGTTTAAATAGAAAGGCCTACTTTTGATATTTCTTGTAAACTTTTGAATATTCCTCCAATGAACCTAGACAGGGGTTTGCAACTAATAATAATTGTCCTGTTTTATAACCTATATTAATCAAGGTTATTTGTGGATTTGAATAAAGTCATGGATGAGAATGTTGCCTTTACATAAACCTTTACATAAACACATATAGAATGCACGCACATGAATATATTAAAAAACATTTACATGTTTAAATTGTACACATATAGAAGTTACAAATATATAGTTATACACAAACATTTATGTTTACACATGTACTTTCACATACATACACATTAGAAATTGTCTACATGTTTACAACATTATTGGGACTAGGACCGCTTCCAAGAATATAAAAATTCAGCTAAAGTTTAGAGAATTGACCGAGTACATATGGGTGATATTACCTATACTTTCAATGAAGGCATGAAATGTATGCAACATCTTGAAACACTCGCAAGCACATACCTTTATGAATGATAGTTATCGAATGATCCATTCTGACATTCATGTGCAATACTACTCCATGTTCAGATTCTCTTGTATTTGTTTGCCTAACTAGTATGATAATCGATAATAATCACTTGCTTATCATGTCGAACTAAGAACTTGCTAGCTACATCCCTTTTTATTAAACATCCAATTATTCCACGTAAACCAAAGTTCGAGCGGGGCATGATATGAGAGGCCAAGGCCCATTAGAAGGAGAAGTTTGGCCGATCATTTTTAGAACATATTGGGAAAGGGAAACTTCGAACAGACGAGGCTAGCAAAGCTGAATGAAGAGTTCAAGAAATATCAGAGTGGAATGACCTTGTGGACGAGAAAACAATCCTTGTAGAGACCATATGCCAAAATTATGAAGCCCTTGTCGAGGAAAAGAAAAAGAGACGGGGCGAACACATAGGATCTTCAAAGAAACATGAAATGAGGGAAGTTGTTTGAAGAAGGGAGAAGACAATGTTGCTTCCTCTAATGATTTACTTGTTGTATGTACAAGTTACAATGAAGTTAACATAAGTAGGCATGAAACCACTTGGGTTCTTGATAGTGGTACCTCCCACCATGTTACGTCTAGAAGGGATTTTTTCTCATCTTACACTCCAGGTGACTATGGTGTTGTGAAGATGGGGAATGATGGATTTGCAAAGGTAGTCGGCACAGGAATCATTTGCTTGCAAAACCAACACGGGATTCAAGTTGATTCTACATCAAGTACGACACGTGCCCGATATTAGATTGGATCTAATCTCCACAGGTACATTAGACGACGAGGGCTATAACCATTCGTCTCAAAATGGTAAGTGGAAAATTTGTAAGGGTTCTTTGATTATTGCGAAAGCAAATAAATGTTGTCACAATGGTTTATATCTTTTGCAAGCTTCTGTCTCTACTAACTTTGTCAATGCAGTTGAAAATCAAGATGTTTCAAAATTGTGGCATAAGAGATTGTCCCATATTAGTGAAAAGGGACTTGACTTTCTAGCAAAAAAGAACGTCCTACCAGGTTTAAAAGATGTGAAGTTAGATACATGTGATCATTGTTTGGCAGGGAAGGCTAAGAGGGTTTCCTTTAAGCATTCTTCTCTTCGACAAAAAGGTATACTCGAGCTAGTGCATTCTGATGTGTGTGGACCCTTGAAGGTAAGGTCAATGGGTGGATCACTTTATTTTGTTATTTTCATTGAATCTGATCATTCTAGGAAGCTTTGGGTTCGAATGTTGAAATCAAAAGATCAAGTTTTTGATGTTTTTAAAGAGTTTCATGTTTCTATTGAGAGAGAGACAGGGAAGAAACTGAAATGTATTTGTAGCGATAATGGTGGCGAATACTGTGGATCTTTTGATGCGTATTGTCGAGAGCAAGTTAGCAAACATCAAAGAACCCCTCCTAAGACTCCCCAATTAAATGGTTTGGTCGAAAGAATGAATAGAACCCTAGTTGAAAGAGTTAGGTGCTTACTCTCAGATGCAAGGTTACCTAAATCATTTTGGGGTGAGGCTTTGAATATTGTTGCACATATCATTAATCTATCTCCTACTACCGCATTGCAAGGTGATGTACCGAATAGAGTGTGGTATGGTAAAGATGTATCTTATGATTACTTACGTGTGTTTGGGTGTAAGTGTTTTGTACATATACCCAAGGATGAAAGATCGAAGTTAGATGCTAAATCTAAACAATGCATTTTTATTGGATATGGTCAAGATGATTGTGGTTATAGGTGTTACAATCCTATGGGAAAGAAGCTCATTAGGAGTCGTGATGTAGTGTTCATCGAAGACCAAACCGTTGAGGACATTGACAAGGCGGAAAGGTCAAGTACCTCTTTAGATGGTGACCTAGTAGATATTGATCCAATTCCTATGATGGATGATGATACACAAGAGAGTGCCTCACAACAAGAGGAGCAACATGAGGATGTTGGTGAGCCGTTGATTGTAGGTGATGCTAGTAATGATGTTGTTTTGCCAGAGACAGGTCTTGAGCGGGGGGAGCAACTTCCATTACAAGAGGTGGCAAATCAACCTTTAAGGAGATCTACAAGAGAATGACGATCATCCACGAGGTATCCTAGTTCTGAATATGTTCTACTCACTAATGAAGGTGAACCAGAAAGTTTTCATGATGTGCAAACTCTTAAAGACAAAGATAGTTGGGTAGAGGCCATGCATGAAGAAATTAATTCTTTGAAAAAGAACAACACATTTGAGCTAGTTGAACTTCCTAAGGGTAGGAGAGCTTTGAAAAATAAATGGGTGTTTAAGTTAAAAAGGGGTGATGATAACTTTATAAAATATAAAGCTCGTTTGGTGGTAAAAGGATATGGTCAAAAGAAAGGAATTGATTTTGACGAAATTTTCTCACCAATTGTGAAATTAAGCTCGATACGAGTTGTGTTAGGTTTGGTAGCTAGTTTAAACCTTGAACTTGAACAATTAGATGTGAAAACTGCTTTTTTACATGGTGACCTAGATGAGGAAATATACATGGAACAACCGGAGGGTTTTAAAGAGAAAGGGAAAGAACATTTGGTATGTAGGTTGAAAAAGAGTCTCTATGGCCTAAAACAAGCACCGCGCCAATGGTATAAAAAGTTTGATTCTTTTATGGTGAATCAAGGTTATAAAAGAACTAATGCAGACCATTGTGTGTATGTTAAACAATTTGAGGATGGTAATTTTATTATACTTCTTTTGTATGTTGATGATATGCTAATTGTTGGGCAAGACCTAAATATGATTAATAGGTTAAAAGTGGAGTTATCTAAAACTTTTGACATGAAAGATTTAGGGCCTTCTAAGCACATTTTAGGTATGCAAATAACTCGTGATAGAGAATCAAAGAAATTGTGGCTTTCACAAGAAACGTACATAGAAAGAATCCTCGAAAGGTTCAACATGCAATATTCGAAACCAGTAAGTACTCCTCTTGCCACTCACTTTAAATTGAGTAGGAAATGTTGTCCAATTACCGAGGAGGAAAGAGATGAGATGTCATCGATTCCCTATGCCTCGGCGGTTGGATCTTTAATGTATGCTATGGTTAGCACACGACCAGATATTGCACATGTAGTTGGTACAGTGAGTAGGTATCTCTCTAACCCTGGTAAATCTCATTGGAATGTCGTAAAATGGATTTTACGGTATTTGAGAGGTACATCTAAGTTGTGCATTTGTTTTGGAGGTTCTAAACCAATTCTTGAAGGCTTTACAGATGCGGACATGGCTAGAGATCTTGATGGTAGGAAATCTACATCCGGTTTCTTATTTACTTTTGCAGGGGGAGCTATATCATGGCAATCCAAATTGCAAAAGTGTGTTGCCTTGTCCACTACAGAAGCTGAATACATTGCAGCAACTGAGGCTGGCAAAGAAATGCTTTGGATGAAAAGGTTTCTTTTAGAATTGGGTTTGAGCCAATTAACTTATGTGGTTTTTTGTGACAGTCAAAGTGCAATGGACCTAAGCAAGAACTCAATGTATCACTCACGGACAAAACACATCGATGTAAGGTATCATTGGTTACGATTGGCGATCGAGGAGCAAATGTTGCAACTAGATAAAGTTCATACTGATGACAACGTTGTTGACATGCTAACAAAGGTGGTTCCAAGGGAGAAGCTTGAGCTATGTGCCAAGCTTGCCGGAATGGAGATAAATTGATAAACAAGCAATTCTCTCCTTATGTGACCGGAGGGGGGGATTGTTAATGTATCCGGTCACTATTTTGTCTTTTCTTTTTTTTAATAATATTTATTATTATTATTAGATAGTAATATAAAACAAAACGAAAGTTTTGTTTCTTTAGTAATTATTACCCTTACTTTATTTCTTTAAAAGGGTAAATGTAAGTTACGTTTTTTAGTGAGTAAAGAAAGAAAAGAAAAATAATAATAATAATAGTAAAGAGGAAAACAAAACAAAACGACCGTTTTTGTTTTTGAGAGAGACAAAGAGAAGAGAGGGTGGAAAGGAGATATATATATATATGGGAAGAGGTGAGAACAAAAGGATGAGGAGTGTGAAGCATAGTGAAGCATAGAGAAGCATAGTGAAGCTTGGTGAAGCTTGGAGAAGCTTGGTGAAGCTTGGTGAAACGTGACGCGTGTTACACTCTTACGTGTCTATACCTCTATTGAGGGTAAGATGAACTATGAAGACCCAAAAAGAGTGAAAACTCATGTTTTGATAAATATATCCTCACAACAATTTGGAAAATAGAAGCTGATCAATAAACAAACTCAAATCAACAGAAAAACGGCAGTGGACCAAAAAACACTTCTTTAGTACAAGAAAGGAAGGCCACAATAAAACAAATGTTGAAATATTAACTTGCATTAGAAAGAAAGCTACATTAATGTGACATTTAAAGAGGCTAAAATGGCAGAGAGTGAGAAAGCTTACTCATTGATTTAGCTATGTTGAATAGCATATGCTAAGACTCAATTGTGCTGATATCCTTACAAGTTGTGAATAACATGCACAGTTTACAAAGGAAGTTTGGCTAAAACCTAGCAAAAAGGTGTTAGACTCACAAAAGATAAGAAATGTTCTAAATTGGAAAGACCAAATTTAGCTAAACAAAAGCCAAATAAATCAACTATACATTAACAAAGAAATATCTGGTACATTGATCCTTTGATAATATTTGTTAATAAAGAACTAACCAGGGACAATTTACGCATGTTGAGAAGTGTACATAACTCGTTAAAGATGTAGACATATTATGCCAAAACTTAGGACAGACATTTGTGCTGCAAAAATGTTGGGGACATAGTTGTGTCGTGGAACACATTCACTTGGACGTCACAAAAAATCTAAAACTTTGTGCATTGAGAAATGAATAGCCATACCACTCCGTATCCAGTATCTTCAATCCAAGGAATCGCTTAGAATGTTCTAAAAATTAAGTTTAGTGATAAACACCAGAGTTAAGAATCACATACTAGAACATTAGTGAAACCTTGGATTGAAGCTCTGAACACGAATCTCTTTATAAGTGAGTGAGAGAAAGATGATGTATTTTATTATCGTTTTTGGAAGTTACCTTGAACTAGGACACCCATAAAGAAAAAGTGACATCGTGTAATACATATGAAAGTGAGTAGTAACTCATAATGTTCAAGAGCTTTACTAAGAAATGTAACAATTGAGACCACAGACTATGATTGTGAGAGAAATTCATGCAAGAATTGGTTTGGTTGAGTATATTACAGCTCATGCATCTTAAAGATTTATAAATCCATTGGATTTATTCCTACATTTTAAATAATTAAAAGCTAATTCTTACATCTCGTCATATTCTTACATATTCTTGCATAAGTTACATTGCATCAAATTCTTAAATCTCATCCCTAATGTGATATATTACATCCCTAACAAGTTTTTATATCATTTATATCGGTTCTTCATTTTTACGTTGTAGAATGCATTGACTTTGACCATTGAATTAGATGTTATGGACATAACTCTAAATTCTTAAATAGTGAAAAACAGTAATGAACATATCAAGAAGAGAAAGGAATGCAGAAAACATAGTTACTTCAACAAACCATAGAGGATGTTGCCGTGTGAACTTCCTCATAATCTTCAACCAGATCAAGGGAATGGGGGAAAAATAAATGTTGTTTCTTCTAACTAGGAGAGGTCAACCCTAAACTCCATCATAATAGTGGTCATGCAAATTGTCAAGTCGTTGAGTGAGATTAAGGGCATTCAAGGCATTCAAACTTCAAATAGTTGACATTTGTGGGGAACAAATCCGTAGTGAAACTAAGGCAAAACCTTCCAAAGTCATTTAGCTTATAGTTTCTCCCTATTGGCATAAGGTCTCTTAGGAGCTCTTTTTAAACACATTTCGAGTTATGATCATTCAACTTATCGTAAAATTCTTCTACTATATAAACCAACAGAGATTTTGCATCATCTTGCACAATATATGAGTCCAACCTATAAACAAAGACCACTTGCAGTATGCAGGCTAAACAGGATCAAATAAATCAATGCATGTGCTCGTTGTCATATTCTTGTCCATTCAAATATATATAAATTCACCAACTAGAAGGGTTGTGTTAAAAAGATCCAGAACATCTGAATCGAAAAGATTGTAATGACCACCATTTGCTAAGAAGGCTTCATTTGTGAAAAGGAAGTGTTGTTATATATCAATGCCTAGGCAATGGACTATTCACAAATCATATATTCCCATCTTGTCTTTACAATAGCGAAATAAGTCTAAGTGATGACATAGAAACAACTTCAATTAAGACACACATAGTCAACTTCCCAAAGTGATTTTTGAGTCTCACATTATTTTTTATGTCAATCGTTAATCTGGTAGGAATTAAGGTTTAGGGTACTGTTGAATACCATAAAAACAATTTTGGGTCAAGTGTTTGCTAAATTCACGAATACTATGAAAACTAATTGGGATGCTTTTTCTTGATTTATGTTTTCATTTGTAATCATTGATGCTATGGAAAACATGGATTTCATGTGTGGCTTGTAGAAAACAGGCTTTGGCTTATTTACGCGTCCTTCACAGAAAGGACCATGTGTTGAGGGTGTTCATTTAAAAAAACACATGCATTAGGGATTTCATGAATCTAGTAGAAAATAAGGATTTCAATCCCGTTGTACACATGGTTGTACACATGGTTTAGGCATTCTTGAACTTCTGTAAAACAAGGTTTAGGGATTCTTGATTTCTATATAAGACTGGGTTCAGGGTTAGGCATTCTTGAACTTCTGTAAGCCATATGGAAACAACAGATTTAGTTAGCCTCAATATTTGAAAATTTATGAAAGATTAACATTGCCAATCTATTGAAGGATTTGGATGGATTATGTCGTTTAAATTTTTTCAATGGCCACCTCATCTGAAAGACCATACATTTTCGATATATGACCACACCAAACATAAACCAATGGCAGTGGTGACGAAGCTAAAATGTCTGGTTTTGTCCAAGTTTGATTGATTCAATGTTCATGATTTCATTGATGTTTTTAATGTTGAAGCATGTGTCTGATATTCCTATTTGACAATGTACTGCATGCCCTAGCAAAGGTGAATGGAAAAGAAATGATGTTTATGGTGGATTCTCGTGCTAGCTTGATATTTCCAAGCAATGGTGTGCAAGGTTTTGATGACCCTGAAGTAGATACACCAATGGTATTCCGTGGCTGACAAATGATAGTATCTCAGGTTATGAATATATTGTAAGATCCTGGGATACAATATTCCATGGCCAATGAATGACAGTATCTCAGGCAATACATATATTGTAAAGTCATGGGAAAAGTAAATCTAGATTTACGTAGCTAGTACCTAACCGGAGACCGAACTATGGAGAAATGTTCCTTATGAGATATAAAGCTATTCTTGGACTATCTATAGTTGTTCCTTAGCCTTGGCCTTCTCCCGAACAAGAGTGCTCATGTATTGCACAGATTACACAGGTATTCTCTGTGTGCTGAAATCTTACCCTTTGTATTTGATTACGCCAACCAGCCAATGTCTCATTTGAGAGATTGGCAATACAATTTCACATTAACATTTTCTTTTAATTCATTCATCCTTTCCTTCCATGTCACCGCATCATCTTCATAAAGTGGGAATGTGATGAGATCAGAACGAAGAGTATGAGAAATCGATAGCAGTTCTACTCAAACTCTCAATCTCACATCATAGCCAACATCTCATTTTCTTTTGCTATAATAATCCATGTCCTGATTCATTTGTTTTGGGCACATCTCTAAATATATTTATATCTGTTATAGAGATCATGACACTAAATAGACATTAGCGATCTAAGTGCTCGCACACCCTTTTGAACATGTGCAAGTGCCACATTAAACTAGTGAAGCTTAATGAGACCATCTTCGACTAGTTATGATGAGTCTATTTTGATTATGATCCCTAACAATTGTAAGATGCAGAAGGTGACAAACTTGAATTCTAACATATAATGATACTATGTATGTATGACCACCTTGATGGATGTTGAGCCATATAATGGTACTAGTCTCTAGATGAATGTTGAAGTCCTTATATCTAAAGTTCCTCTTCATGAATATGAATTACAATTTACCCCTCTTGTAAGAAAGAAACCTTGATATCTAGGACATCTAGGTAGATCTTGACATACATATAATGGAGGTATTTTTAATATATTAGGATGGGAAATTCCAAAGTAATAAGTCAATAGTTTTGGTGACCATTCAACTTATTATTAATAATGGTATTGATATATTTATATCTTTCTTTTCGCAAATTGCCCAATGCACTCCCCATTCTTTGACTTTTTCATCACTCCAATATTGTAACTGAAGTGGAAACATTAGGGAGCTTGCATAGACCCAATGTTGAACTATAACGCTCAAAAACCACATGACCTAGACCAAGATCATGACATTGAATAATTATGACATCACGTCGATATCGATCCAAATCAATATAGTTGCTCCACAACCCATGGTGGAATGTGCTTCGTCAAAATTCATCATTAGGTTCCTTGTTTAGTGGTCAAATCTAGCTTTATTCATCTCATACAGGGCATGCCGCATAAGCATCGAAAACTTAAACCCATTCAATTCAAACCTTTTGCTTAGGCCAACGTCATACTTAATTATCCTAGTGTATATTCAATCTTTTCTATTTAAATTGATTTAGATGACAATCATCGAAGTGTCCTTACGTTGTGTCCTTACGTTTGAAGGATCAAAGTTTAACCAAGTTACAACACACGTGCTCTTACTATTATATATATGTATGTATGTATGTATGTATGTATGTATGCATGTATGTATGTATGTATGTATGTACATATATGTATATGTATATCATATATGCTTTATTTGATGGGATTTTAAACTCTATCTCAAGTGCATGGCACTTATATGGAAGCCAATCATAGAATGAGGTTGTCTTATGAGCATGAATACGTAGATGGCTATTAGCAACGTTTCAAAGTTTAGGGAATAATTCATGTTTTCCTCTCACAAAGCATTTAATGCGATAAGCTTCTGTTATGAGCATACACATTATCTAATGCATGCGGTTCAGGGTTTAGAGAGTACGTCACGTCCTCTTCCTAGGCCACAATGTTGTAACTTCAAATCAATATAACAATATAACAATATAATCAGTTAGCACTTTCATTTATTAGCACATGACATACATATTCACTTAACATCCTTAAACTTAAGAGTCTCATCCTTAAGTTTCCTTCACATTCATTCCCTTCTTTCTCTTCTTCACTCATTGTCAAACTCTTTCTTTCTTTTTCATTCATTCCCTCCATACATTCCTCATTTCCATGGAGAAGCCTCACCTCCTCCCACCCCCTCATCAATACAATGTAACGAACTGGAATTCTGATGAGGTCAGAGAAGCAGTCGAGAAATCGAGAGCAGCTCTGCTGATTCTGATGATCTGCTAATTAAGAAGCTCTTCCTAGTCAACAATGTTGAGAACCTTTTCATAGTCAATGAAGGGTCTATATGTTATCCGTCATATGGTCGTGACGAAGAACAGTTAGAACGTGGAGCTTGGGAATGGGGGAGCAGAGACATGATGTTCGATTTCAGAGATGCCACCATTACTAAACAACAACGGATGGCCATCCTCACGGCTGCCGCCAATCTCACCGGCGGAGCGGTCCATCTCATTAACGTAAGGAATCTCACAGAAGAGGAAGAGAGGGTTTTGGTGGAGGCTCTCTCTCTCTCGCTGCAGATCGTCATGCGGGCCCCAGCAGCCTCCTCGTCGATGGAATTAAATTCAGGGATGCTCCTGGTCTTCTGAATACCCTCAAGAAATAACAAACGCCTCAAACATCTCTCCCTTCAGATGATGGAAATTGGCGATGAGTGCCTAGAGGTGTTATGCGACTTCACCTCCCTCACATCCCTCCACCTTTTCTATGTGTCATTACATGGGAGGATTTCAGCAAAATCTGCAATAATGATGACAAAGCTAAATTAAATGCAATCCATTGCCAAATGTAATGTGAAGGGCTCATTACTGGTAGACTTAATGGAAGCCATGCACCTATGCTGCAAAGTCCCCAAAAGATATGCAGAGCTCATCTTTATCCCAACCATATTGCCAGAGGTGGATGTAGAACAACTCCAATGGACTCAAATCAATGATAATGTTACGTTTGTGTATATGGGCAGAAGGTTAGAGTGTCGGTACAAAAACCTCACATTTCTTACACCAGGCTTGTTTCCAAGAATTCAAGCATTATTTAGCAATGCTTTCCAATCTAAGGATGATAATGCTTCCACCACACTTGGTAAAAATTTCATATCCATTTGCTTTCCAAAGAGCGAGATCATCATCATATTCTGCCAAGCAAAATCAAACCATGTGATAGATGTGCTAGTTCGGGCTCAAAATAATATTCAGCAAGACATGCTAAGTACTTTAGCTTTTGTGGAAAATTGTATCATCAACAACTTGACTACAATATGTGCACAACCCTCTGGTGTCCAAGGGGTTACGTTGATTGAGAGCGTCCTCCGTCCTGATTGCTTACTCTATCCATCAATGGTGCAAGGTAGAGAACATCAATGTGTGAAATTAACTTACTTGAAGAAACAACTAAGAAAAAAGCTTGAGCAAGGCGAGAAAGAATCATATGATTGGAAACGGACTACAGCTATGCCGAATCCTCTATCAAATAATTTAATTGATCTCATGGGGTCATAGTATTATGGGGAGGTTCTCAAATCATATAAGGAATGGTTTGAGGTGGAGGTGAGGGCTGCATTGTTTGAGAATGATGAAATTATCGATGAATCTAGGAAATATCGAAGTCAAGAAAATGTGATTACAACTGGCTTGGAAAATGGCCACATTCAAGAAGATCAATTAAGTTTAGAAGAGGCAAGAGAGGTACAATCTAGTAAGGTTATGGTAAAGTTACTTTTAAGTTTACATCATAAAATGGATGCAACTCACAATGAAGTCCTCAAGTTACACGATAAGATGGATCAAATGATCAAGGAGCTAGGTGAAATGCATAACGAACTTCAAGATATGAGGAATAATGTTATTGGCAAGATTGGGAACTCTATAAATAAGCTATTGAAAATTTCACTAGAGAATGAGGCCGAGAAGCAACTCCCTCGTGTTGCCCTCCTTACAATTAACTATAGGAAATCAATGGTTGAGGAGCTTTTGAGATTGGTGCCTCAACTTTTGGGAGAAAATTTTGTGAGAATCCAATTATATTGTGAGGATAAAAAATTGCCACACCCTGTGGAAAACCAACCTGGTATCACCCTCACCTCTTTGTCAAAGTCTCATTCAGAGTGTTTAGAAAAAGCTCTACCATATATTAATGGTCTATTTCATGTTTTGACTATAGCTGCTAGACTATACGAGAGGAGTTAAAAGCTTAGGAGGCATTAAGGGAAAGAGAAAGGGAGCAGCGGAAAGCGGTGGAGGACGACAGACGAAAAATGGAAGAAGGCCTCCGGAAAGGTCGAGCCGCTAATGACCGACTGCAAGAAGAAAAAGAGAAGCTACAAAAGGAGAAGGACCGACTACGTCGACATGCCGAGCAGGAGATAGAACGACTGCAGGAAGAACTCCGACAACAGAAGGACCGGGACGATCAGTTAAGAGCTCAGGCAAACCGACGCCTGAAGCAGAAGACGGAGGACTTCGACCATCTCTACCGAGATCACAAGCAGGCCGAGTCAGACAACAAGAAACGGGCAGCAGACTACGACCGGCAAATAGAGAAGCTGAAAGAACAGCTCAAAGAGACCCGATTAGACCTGGCTAAGGCAATGGATGAGGTCAGTGCCAACAAGGAAGTATTGTCGGCGGAAATAGCCCAAGCGACGGAGAGAAGGAAGGAATTAGAGGCGCTAAGGCGGGAAAAGCTGGATCTGACCAAGATTAGGAATGAAGAAAAGGAAAAATCGACCTTCACGATCAGCAAACTGCAAAGTACCTATGAAAAGCAGAAAGCGGATTACGAGGCCCAGGCTCAGATAATGGCCGACATTATAAAACGGGCAAGGAAGGAAAAGCAGGAAGCTTATGCGCATGCTAAGGCAGGGGTTGACCAGATCAAGCTCATCATGTCAGGATGGAGTACCCGAGCTCAGGCAAGCATCAACGAAAGTACGGAAAAGCTATGGAAGGAGTGGTCACAACAGGCAGCCGAGCTGCAGACACTCCGAGCGGATGCCGAGAATCGGAGGAAGACCGGTGACAAGTTCTACAAGATGGATGAAGAAAGTATCGTCGCCATTCGGGAAGAATTGTCGGAGGATTTCTACACTTTAGCAGAAGAACACCTCAAAGAAATCCGAGGGTTGGTAGAGAGGTTGGATGACGGGCAGCTCGCAACTCAGTTGGAGTTGGAGAGATACGAGCAGGACCGGTTACGACAGGAAGCTAAGGGAAGAACGACGCCAATCACGATAAGTGAGGGAGAGCGACCGGCTGAAGAAGAACCAACCGACACCGAACAACCCCGACAAGGAATACCCGAAGAAGAACTTCCGATCGAAGGAGAAGAAGAAGAGCAGGAGCAGCCCGATGCCGGAGAAGAAGAAGAGTTGAGACCGAAAGACACCAGAGCAGAGGAAGAAGGCGTACTGAGCCAACCAGTCGAGACCGGAGAAAGCGACACTGGTAACAGAACAGAGCCTGGAACAGAGGGAGAACAGGAAGAACCCGGATGAAGCGGTGAGGAAGCACCAGCACCACGGAATCAAGCAGAGCCGGAGTAGCAAATTTTTACGGAACAGCCCACCCAACCGGAGGTCGGAGACCAGGCAGGCAAGGAACAGGAACAGGAGGAAGAAGCACCACTTGACACCATCGAGCAGAGTGTGCTCGATATTTTGGAGGAAGAATGAGGCCGGGAGTGGATTCGAAGTGCAAGGCACTTTCCCACGGCCGTGCCATGTGTTGGCCGGTCAGAAGAGCAAGGACAAGTGGGAAGGCGGAGTCGAATCGGATAATAGGAAGTAAATAATAGTAGAATTATTATTCGGAGGGACGGATCCGGTACAGTTGTACCGATCCGGATCCGGACCGATTCGGATGTCGGTTGCCTAAGCGCACCGATTGTAACCTTGTCGGATGCTTATAAAAGGATCCGATGATTTGTAAAGGGTTTGACGGAAGTAATACAATAGTAATTATTGCGTGTTTATCTATATCTCGTATTGTTTACCGTCTGTGCTTAATTGTAATCATCTTACGCGTGTAACCTAGCATCCAATCCTTACCACCCCTTTGGAGAAGTGTTAGATAGACACCTGTGTTGAGGCTAGTCCGGCCAGGCAGACAACAGACTACGTAAGATTCCCGAGAGAGGAAGTGACAAGAGGAGAGAGAGAGATAGCGAGAATGAGAGAGAGAGAGAGAAAGATGATGACAACAGCTAATATATTATGTGAAAAGATAAGTACAAAGTGGCTAAGAGGCTTAAGACTGGCGTTGAACCAATTTGGTTCAAAACAATGCCTTGTGCCTCCTTTTATAGTGTTTTTAGGAATAATCTTGAAGCTTCTAGAATGTTCCAGAGAGATCTGGAATATACATCAATTTTCTATGATAAAGTATAAATGAAAATAATATTCTACAAATTATAATTCATATTCTAATGGTAAGAGCTCGACCTATGTAGCATAAGGTCATGGGTTCGAGTCTTGCCATATCATGACAACAATGGAGGCGGTGGCGCTGATCTCTTTGATTTTGTTGGAATCACCATTCATCATCTTTACTAGTTGTAGTGCCATAGTTGTTACAAGTAGGCCACACAATTCTAGAGAAGTTACATACAAAACACAAGCCCTGGTAGAATCATCTTTTGCTACTGGAGCATTGAAGAGAGTTGCGATACTCAGAGAGACAATCTATGTTAACTTAATAAGTGGCGAGAAAATGTAGAACGTTCTTGTAGCTCAGTCGCCTCTCTACTACACTCCTTATAATGACCTGTAGGAATGGATCAGAAACCCTCAGGTCAATCGAAGGATCAACGCAAGAAGAAGCAACGTCAACATCCAAAGATTTTGAGATGTTGTGAGAGGCCCATCCTAAGAGAAGTATCCGATGAGATCTTAGATGGAGATGGTGATGGTGTGGATGATAATGATGATGAAGAGGGCCCCATAACCTGCATTAAAGCTTTGTCTTTCCATCCATGGATCCATCTTCTGCTTACATCCTCCGTCTTCTTCTTCTGATCCTTCTCGTTGAGATTCTGATTCTTTTTCCTCCTTCTCAGCCTCAAAGAACTCGCTCTCACTTTTCTTCTTCTTCTTCTAAACTTCCTTTTCGAAGTAGTTGTCTGTAATTTTACCCATATCTACTTTGCTTACATCAAGCTTTGTAGTGGTTGCTATTACATATGATTGACTTACTCGACGTAGAGGTACACCATTTAGCTTGAATGGACTTGTAACCAAAAGCAAACCAGATTCCAACTGCATAAGGAAAACAACCCTCTTCCCCTTAAAATGTCCAGCAAGCAGATTCAAGACAGTGCCTAGGGTGATGCTTGACCTGAGCTTAGTAGGTTTGAGGACACGTTTATTTCGAAGGTGTTTAGGAACATCATCGGCAAGGTAGAACTTGGGAGGTCTCTCAGATACGAGAGTTTCAGAAGCTTGCTTATGGTGGGAAGGGAAGGATCCACCGTTCTTCGCTTTGATGGCCCACAAACCACGCTTATGACAAACACTGGAGCGTGAATGGCGACCTACTCCTCGAATGACCTCTTTATTTCGAGTACCTTGGAATGTAGGCTTAGCCATGGCTTCGTTCGTTCTTCTCTGCTCTGTTCTGTTGCAGAGAGTCGTGAATCTCTGTTCTCTACAGCGGAGTCCGCGAACAGTTGGGCAACAGACCTCACATATGTCGAAGTGTTTCCTTCCCTTCTCTGCGGAGAACCGTTTCACTTTCCTCCTCTTCTTCGCCCTTCACCTTTTGGAAGTGGACACTAACAAACACATGCACAACACAAACGCAACACAAATTCACAGAATGAGAGATATGGATGGACATAGAGATGAAGGTTGGGGTGTCTAGGGTTTTAGGTAGAGAGATTGAGGAGAGAAATTAATGATGGGGACGGGGAGTGAGGGAGTGAGGGAGTGACTTCTTCTCAAGTGAGGTCGGTCGTTCGAGCGTGCCAAAAGTGTTGTCGGGGTGGGGAGTGAAGCCTAGAATGGCTTCACCCCCCTCCCAAGGGGGTTGCGATAGGGAGAGAGCTAGAGAGAGAGAAAAATAGGAAATGACACAAATGTGAGAGGGGAAAATTGTATATCCATTAGATGCCCCATAAGCGGTTTATATAATACATAATGTAACGGTAATAATGTATGTTACAAAAGAGAAGACCGTTACACTCTTGTCACATGCACATAATTGTGCATGTGCTCACACATACTCATTTACTTTACACATACACATCATTACACATACCCTTATGCCTCCCCGTATATTCTTACAGGTAACAATGATATTGATACTTTTGTGTATATGGGTAGAAGGTTAGAGTGTGAGAACAGATTCCTCACCTTCTTTACACCATGCTTATTTCCACGAATTCAGGCATTATTACTCAATGCTTTCCAATCTAAGGATCATAATGCTGACATCACACTCGGCAAAGATTTCATATCCATTTGTTTTCCAAAGAGCGAGATCATCGTCATGTTTTGCCAAGCAAGATCAAACCATGTCATAGATGTCGTCCTACTTCGAGCTCAAAATAATACTCAGCCAGACATGCTAAGTAATTTAACTTTAGTAGAAAAGAGATCATCACCAACTTGACTACAATATGCCCACAACCCACCGGTGTGCAAGGGGTCAAGTTGATTGAGAGTGTCATCCGTCCTGACTATTTACTCTATCCATCAATGGTGCAAGGTAGAGAAGATCAATGCATGAAAGTAACTTATTTGAAGAGACAATTAAGAAAAAAGCTTGAGCGAGGCGAGAAAGAATTGTATGATTGGAAACATACTAGGCATATGTCCTATCCTTTATCAAACGATTTAATTGATCTCCTCAGGCCAGAATATTATGGGGAGGTCCTCAAATCATATAAGGAATGTTTTGAGGTGGAGTTGAGGGATGCATTATTGGAGAATGATGAAATTGTCAATGAATCTAGGAAATATCGAAGTCATGAAAATGTGATCATTATGACTAACTTGGAAAATGGCCTCATGCAAGAAGATCAATTAACTTTAGAAGAGACAAGGGAGGTACAATCTAGTAAGGTTATGGTAAGGTTACTTTTAAGTTTACATCATAAAATGGATGCCACTTGCAATGAAGTCCTCAAGTTACATGATAAGATGGATCAAATGATGAAGGAGCTGGATAAAATGCATCAAGAACTTCAATATATGAGGAATGATGTTATGGGCAAGGTTGAAACCTCTATAAGTAAGCTATTGAAAATTGTTGTGGAGAATCAGGCCGAAAAGCATCTCCCTCGTGTCGCCCTCCTTCTGACTAAGTTTCCCAAGTCAACCTTTGAGGAACTTTTGAGATGGGTGCCTCAAATTTTGGGAGGAAAAATTCTAAGAATCCAGTTATATTGTGAGGATAAACAATTGCCACACCCAGTGGAAAACCAACTTGGTATCACACTCACCTCTTTGTCAGAGTCTCATTCAAAGTATCTAGACAAAGCTCTTCCATATATCAATGGTTTGTTTCATGTGTTGACAATAGCTCCTCCACTCGGTATTTCATCTATGGTACCTCTTGGAAGCTCCTAGATTCCTGATTGGACAACCCACCTCAAACTAGTGAAACAATATCCTATGATACAAAATAGTTTTGAATAAAAAAAAGGATATATTTCTAAGTACACTAGAGTGTGCTTCCAAACAGTGAGAAAAGTGCTTGGCATCTATATTAAGAGAAAATGGAGGTTTAACAAACCAAAACATAGCTAAGAAGTTCCATCTCACCATCTATGATGAAGGTGGCAGGAGTACTCAAGTTGCATGGTTATGCAAGATGCATTGTGAAGGAAAAAGGTTCTTCTCTCTAAGTTAAATTATATATTTGCTATGTGGGTTTAAATAGAAAGGCCTACTGTCCATATTTATAATAAACATTTGAATATTCACTTTTTGAATTTAGATGGGATTTTGCAACTGGAAATAATTGTCTTGTTTTATAACCGATATGAATCAAGGTTAATTGTGTACTTGAATTAAGTATACAATGTCTTTTTCTTATTAAATGTGTCTCTTCTAGGTATGTTGCATCAAGTGTGCAACTTCCTCTCAAGCGAAGTTGTAACTTGCAAGAATGGTTGACAAGTACTCTTTAGTTACCAAAAATAGGGTATTAGACATAAGGAAAATTCTGCCTCTCCTCCCTTAACTATATTAAGAAAAAACTTTGTTTTAGCCATAATTTGGCTTAATCTACCATTGAATGAGTGAAACGATGTACAAAAGCACATCAAATGAGAAAAAAACACTTCAAATAGTTATGAATCACATACTACAACATTATTGAAACCTTGGATTGCAGTTCTCAATACAAATCTCTTTATCAGTGAGTGAGAGAAAGATAGATTCTATTATCATTTTTGGAGGTTGAGTTGAACTAGGATACCCATAAAAAAAAGTGACATCATGTAATACATATGAAAGTGAGTAGTAACTTTTAAGCTTTAAGAGCTTTACTAAGAAATGTCACGATTGAGACTGTAGACTATGCTTGTGAGAGAAATTCATGCAAGGATTGGTTTGGTTGAGTATGTTAGGGCCCCTGCATCTTAAAGATTTATAAATCCATTGGATTTATTCCTATAGTTTAAACTATTAAAAGCTAATTTTTACATGTCATCAAATTCTTGCATAGGTTAGATTGCATTACATTGTTACATCTCATCCCTAACACATTTTTATATCATTTATATCGGTTCATCATTTTTACTTTGTAGAATGCATTGACTTTGACCCTTTCATTAGATTCTATGGATGTAACTCTAAATTCTTAAATAGTGAAAAACATCCCTAATAAGTTTTTATATGGGTTCATCATTTTCACTTTGTAGAATGCATTGACGTTGACCCTCGAATTAGATTCTATGGACGTATCTCTAAATTCTTCAATAGTGAAAACATCCCTAAGAAGGTTTTATATGGGTTCATCATTTTTGCCCATTAGAATGCATTGACGTTGACTCTCTAGAATTCGTCTAAGAATTAGGTCCCTTTCGCATGGGCCAAATTTAGGACAAAGGAAGATGTAAATAGTTTTCTTGAGTCAAGCCTACTTAGGCTAGTTATGTAAATGGCCCGAAAGTTATCTAAGTAAAGAGATAACTACGGCAAACCTTACATGAGAGCGAATAGAGAGCAGTCGTAGTTTTCTTGTTGATCGCTGTGTTTGAGGTGTCTCTGCAACTGTGTACAGCTTGTGCGAGGTTGTTGCGTCTATAGCAGAGCTGCCATAGCCAGAGAGAGAGAGAAAGAGAGAAAGAGAAAGAGGTAGCGAGAGCTTCCCTATTGTAATCGCCTGTCGGTGAACTTTACGAGCTCAGGTCAATGCTTGTGAGTTCGTTCGTTCGTTCGTTCGTTGTATATATTTCTCTCATAGTGATTTGTTTGGTGCCTGTGGACTCCCATGGTTTTTACCCATTTTGGGGTTTTCCACGTAATAGGTTGTCCACTTCCATTTCTGTTTCTCTCTATTTTTACATGTGTTCCCTATTCCGCATTTGACTTCATTGTGGCCAAGTTCCCATTTCGCGTATCAATCTAGTATCAAAGCATTTAAGGAAAATGAAAGATTCATTCGGTGGTATTTTTAAGCTAACCAGCTCCAACTATTTAGTGTCGCTCTCAGAGTGATCGTGTTGTTCACACGAGCAGATCAAATGGAGTTTGTGTCCAGCTCCCTCTCACGTTCCATTGATTCCCTTCGATCAGAATTTAAAGGGGTCATTGACATTGTCAATCCTGTGTTCGATGTGGATGCAAGAAAGCAGGATTCTGTCAAATTTGTGGTAGGGTGTATCTTCGACATTGCTAAAGACATGCTCCAAGGTGTTCAGTTGTACAGTATTTGCACACAAGTAGGTGAACATCTCTCCAATCATTTGAAAAACAGAAATGAACGAATTATTACATGGAACAAGTTGAAAGAGATATGCTATCCATTCCATTTATACAGTGAAGCTAAATTGAAGGCTATTACCCTATCCTTGAATGAGTGCGGTAACATTATATACATAAACAGAGTTGATCACATTGTTCTTGATCCCAATTGGTTTTGCAAGGAGATAATGGGAAGCCTCATTGGTTTCTCAAAGCCTAAAGCATCAAAGGATACCATTGTTTTTTATAGTGGATTCCCCTCTCGAGATTTCATAGAGAGGCGCTTGGAATCGATTACTGGATCTAAAGGTAAGGGCTCATTTCTAGTAGACTTGATGCAAGCAATGCACCTATGTTGCAAAGTTGCCACTAATCATGGTATCTCCAATAGCAGCGTGGATCGTATCTTTATCCCAACCTTATTGACAGATGAATCAGGTATAGAGCAACTCCAATGGATATCATCAACGTGCACAGATAATGTGGATGATGATTACAATGATATTTTTCAACACATGGGTAAAAGGCTACAATGTGAAGATCAAAACCTAACCTTTCTTACACCAGAATTGTTTCCGAGGATTCAAGTGTTATTTAGCGATGCCTTCAAATTAGTTGAAGACAATAATTCTGAGATCACATTGGGCAAAGATTTCATATACATTTGTTTTCCTGATAGGGAGATCATCATTGTGTTCTGCAAAGTAAAATCGGAGCATGTGATAGATGTGCTCATTCAGGTTGATCATCCAACTAATAGCCAACAACGTCATACACCAACGACCTTAGCTTATGTGGAAAAACATATTATTAACACCTTGATTACAATATGTGCACAACCTACTGGAAGCCAAGGGGTTAAACTAATTGAGAGCTTCATCCGGCCCGACTGCTTACATGATCCATCAAGCACGCAAGATAGAGAAGATCAATGTGTGGAAATAACTTATTTGAAGGAACAACTCAGACATAAACTTGAACGAGGCGAGCGAGAATCTTATGATTGGAAACGGACTCGTAAGCAAATGTATGGCTATATGAAAAATGATTTCATTGATCTTCTCGGTTTCGAGAATTATGAGGAAGTTCTCACATCATGTAAAGTATGGCTCGAGCAAGAGGCAAAAAATCCATTATTGTGCTTTGAGAGTGATGAAGTCAATGTAACTATGGAACGACAATACCAATGAAATATGACCACTAAAAGCTTGGAAAATAGCTTGTTGCAACATCTAGAAGATCAAACATTGGAGGCGGCAACTAATGTTGAGGTGTGATCTATCAAGGTCATGGCAAAGGCAATCTCAAGTTTATATCATGTAATAGATGCCAATCATAAAGAGCTCTTAGAGAAGATGGATGCAATACATCGTGAAATTCAATTTTTGAGAAAAGATGTCATGATCAAGGTTGAGAAATCTATTTGTAAGCTATTAAAGTTGGCTATGGAGAACAAGACTGATATGCAACTCCCACGTGTTGCCATCATTACAACTAATGGTCATGACAAGAATGTGGCAAGTTTGGTAACCTCATTGCTTGGAGCATTACCCATGCAAATCCATTTGTATTGTGAGCATCCAACATTACCACACCCAGTGGAAAACCAACAAGGAATCACCCTCATGTCTTGGTCAAAGTCTCGTTTAGAGAGTTTACAAAAAGTTCTTCCATATATTAAATTTTTCTTTTCTATTTTGACTTTAGCTATTAGACTCGGTATTAACTCCGTGGCGCCAGTCACAAGGTCTTGCATACCTTATTGGAGTCCCCACCTCAAACTAGCGAAAGAGGACCCTATGATCTCAAGTATTATTCAATCCAAATTTGATAGATCTATCTCATCAAAAGCCTTTCATGTATGTCCAAGTACATCAGAGTATTTCAAAGAATGGAAAACATGCTTGGCATTCATATTAGAAGAGAATGGAAGTGTGACAAACCAAAACATAGCCGAGAAGTTCTGTCTTAGGCATGCCTTAATAGACAATGGTACTCAAGTTGCGTGGTTATGCAAGAAACACTATGAAGAACGACGACCCTTCTGATGAAGTTAAACTAAATTAGTAGAAACATTATCTCCTTGGTTCATGAATGTTGCTTTTGAAATTGTATTCCAAACATTCATCCATTTGTTGATCAAACCTATTTGGGCTTTTGGAGAATATTTGTCTTATTATATAATATATAACAATTAAGCTTAATTTTGTATTCTCAAAACAATCACAAATGTGTAAAGTTTTCTATTCCTTGTTTGTAAGTAATGTTGAGAGACAAGCTCAACATCGGCCGGATCGGCTGAAGAAGCCGAGGACCGGATCGGTTGGGACCGATCGGTTAGGCCGAGTGCGTAAACCAGGAGGCCGTTAGGAAAGATATTCCGTGAGGAATATATTTGGGAGTTAGTGTAGGAGCTCTTAAAGAGCATTGAAGTATGGTCAGTACTTCGGTCAGTCCTTCGAGGACTTGTATAAAAGTGTTCATGGAACACACATATGTATAGAGTAGTGAATCGAGATCGTTTTGTTGAAATATAGTACTTGTGTTTTCTCTCTCTCACTCTCTCTGTCTCTCCCGCGTATACTGCGTAAGCTCAAGCTCTCCATTAAACCTGAGTTTTCTTCCTTCTGTTCGAACTTCATACTTGCTTCCGCACGTTACTTTTTACATGGTATCAGAGCGCGAGGGTTGTGAACCTCTTTGCAGCCGACACAGCTTGATGAAGAAGAACAAGAAGAACGATGGATAGAGGCATGGCAAGCTCGCTTCCAACAGAGAAGCTCGACAGAACCAACTACGCATCTTGGTCTTACAAGATGCACCAGTACCTACTCGGCCACGGCTACTGGAGTTATGTCGAAGGAGCTAATGACGCGGCACCCGAATCAACACACAGAGACTTCCCGTCATGGGAGCAATCGGCGAGCAGGGTTTTATACTGCTTCACGTCATGTGTGGGCGAACAACTATTGAGCTATGTTTGGGATGCAAAGACGCCGAAGGGTGCGTGGGAAAATCTGAAGAAGATCTTCGCCGCGAGCACCACAGCAAGGAAGCTTCAGCTCCGACAGGAGTTGAGCAACCTACCACAACGCGACTTGTCGGTGGCGGACTATACCTCGAAGATCAAGGATATCTGCGACTCCCTCGCCTCCATAGAGGTGAACATCGAGGAGAGCGAGATGGTCCAGATCTGTCTCGGAGGTTTGGCGTCGAAGTTCGGAGCGTTCCAGACGGTTGTGTGTACCCAGGAGAATACGCCGTCCTTTTTCGACTTACAGTCAATGCTCCTGGTAGAGGAGAACCACGCGGGTGCGTCTACAAGCACGCACACCGACAGCAAAATGTTGTACACGGAGGGAGATACGCCCCGTGGACGTGGAGGACGAGGCGAGTCGGCGCGCAATGGAGGCGGCCGACGAGATCAAGGAAGAAGGCACCAAAGTGATGCCGACAACAACTCCGGACCCTCCGGAAACATGGGGAGTTGAAGCGATGAGAACCGGCAAGGGAAGGCCATCACGGAGTGCTGGTACAGGGAAAGTGAGTGCTGGAAGAAGCGTGCCGATTTGGAGAGAACCAGTTCCGGAAACGGCTCCGGACATACCGACAAGGGAAATCGGCAACGATCACACTACGCCGAAGACTCCGAGAGAGCCAGAGAAGGGTCTGCCTTCGTGACGAGACATGAAGCAAAGTCAATGAAACGGATCACCCCGAGATCGGACGAGGTGTGGTACGTAGACTCCGGCGCGTCAAACCACATGACGAGCCATAAGGAGTGGTTCTCGTACCTTGAAAAACCGATACAACCTGGAGTAGTCGCAACTAGAGACGACACTCCGCATCCGATCGCGAATGTCGGAGAAGTTCCCCTTAGCCATGTCGGGCAAAAAGGGAAACTCATGAACGTGTTCCACGTTCCGACAATCACGAAGAACTTGGTCTCGGTCGGACAGATCGTCGACCAAGGGATGGAGGTTCGGTTTACACACCTCGGGTGCTTCATTGAGGAAGAAGGCCGTGTGATTGCGCAAGGGCGCAGAGACGGGACCGCAATGTTCGCGAAAGGAAGAAAAACCGAGTCGGACATCGACTTGTGGCACAAGCGGATAGGCCACGTCAACTACCAGCGGCTTCAAGATCTGCAATCGAAACAGGTAGTGTTCGGATTGCCCAAATTTAGTGGCCGAAAGGCACAAATTTGTGAAGCTTGCCAGCTCGGGAAGTAACACCGACTTCCTTTCCCCAACGAGCAAAATCGGAGCCGGAATAAGCTCGACCTTATACACTCCGATGTATGGGGGCCGACACAAAACGTTAATCTTGGCGGGAGCCGAATTTCGTCTCCTTCATCGACGACCACACGCGGCACACGTGGATCTACCTCATTGAGAGGAAGAGCGAAGTCTTCGACTGTTTCCGGGACCTCAAAGGGTTCGTGGAAACGGAAACGGGACGAAAGATCAAGTGTCTGCGGTCGGATGGCGGGAAAGAGTACTTTTCTGGTCAATTCAACGGTTATCTACAACAAATGGGAATTCGGCACGAATTCAGTTATAGATACACGCCAGAGCAGAACGGCGTGGCCGAGAGGAAGAATCGGTCAGTTGTGGAAGCGGCACGGGCAATGTTGGAGGAGACGAGCTTGCCCAAGTTCTACTGGGCCGAGGCGGTAAGGACCGCGGTATACATCCAGAACCGGATCGGAGACAAAGTGTTGGCGCACGAGCTGTATTTCGGAACGAAGCCGAACTTGCGACACTTGAGGGTGTTCGGTAGCATTGCGTATGTGCATGTACCGAAGGAGAAAAGGAGGAAGCTGGACGCAAAGGCCGAGAAATGCATCTTGGTCGGTTACTCGGACGAGCAGAAGGGTTATAAGTGCTATAACCCTCGCACCAAACAAGCGCGTGTTAGCCGCAACGTTGTGTTTGACAAGTCCGCGTCCTGGTACCAGCCCCCGACTCCGAACCCCGACTCCAATCCGAGCTCTGACGATGAGGTCAGCGAGGCCGAGATGCCTCCGGATGAGCCCGAAATCGAGACCCACGAAGAGAGTCCGATTTCACTCCATTTAAGTGGACCGATTGGACGACTGAGTCGGTACGACCAGTCCGATGAAGAGTCGGCGAGTAGTGGAGACTCGGCCGCGCATTCCCCGCGCAGGAAGCCGAGGAGACGGCTTACGCGCAAAGAGAAAGGGAAGAAGGAGGTGTCGGATTCTGGCACGGATAGGAACGAGTCAGACTGACGCGAGTCCGACTCCGAGGGAACCGGTGACGGGTCTTTAAAGGTGAAGACCGCGTCGACCGAGAAGGCCTCGACATCGGCTAATGTGAGATTACGCCGATCAGAAGAATCCTGTTTTGCGGTTCGGATACAACGAGTACATGGCGCATCATTATGCATACATGACCCATGTAGCGAAAGTGCGTGAGCCGGAGAGCTACGCAGAAGTGGCTAAAGACGCGAATTGGCGTGCCGCGATGGAGGAAGAGATGCACGCATTGGCAGAGAACGAGACCTGGGATCTGGTTGACGCACCAAGAGGGGTAAAACCGATCGGGTGTAGGTGGGTGTACAAGGTCAAGTACAACACCGATGGCTCGGTCAACCGGTACAAGGCTCGGCTAGTGGCAAAGGGCTACGCGCAGAAACACGGCATCGACTACGATGAGACGTTTGCGCCGGTCGCGAAAATGACGACCGTCCGTGTTTTGCTCGTAGTAGCTGCGGTGAAGGGGTGGCACTTACATCAGATGGATGTAAAGAATGTGTTCCTGCAAGGTGACCTTGAGGAACAGGTGTACATGGTACAGCCCCCCAAATTTCACTCTGGAACGAACTCCTCGGTAGTATGCCGACTGAAGAAGTCCCTTTATGGACTAAAGCAAGCCCCGCGTGCCTGGAACGCGAAGATCACGCAACAACTGCGTCGGATGGGCTTCGTCACGTCAAAATCGGACTCTTCCTTGTTCATCCGTAGGTCGACTCGGACCGGTTAGTATTTTACTATATGTCGATGACTTGGTCATCACCGGCGCCGACCTACGTGAAATCGACCGCATGAAGCTCCAACTTGCGGCATCATTCGACATGAAGGATCTGGGGGACCTTCATTACTTCCTCGGGATCGAAGTGATCCGTACCCCCGAAGGCATATTGATCAGCCAACGTCACTACGTGCTGAGTATGCTCTTCAAATTCGGGATGGCCGACTGTAAGTCAGTCTCGACTCCTTTGGACAGAACCGTCAAGCTTCGTCCCGATACGGGAACGGTACGCGACCCGACGAGGTTCCGACAAATTGTCGGAAGCCTCATATACTTGACCATCACCCGACGCGACCTCAGTTATCCGGTCGGAGTGATCAGTCAGTTCATGGCGCAACCTACTGAGGACCACCTTCAGTGTGTGCAACGCATACTTCGGTATGTCAACGGCACTAACGACCGGGGACTGCTATATCGGACCGGTGCAGCCGCGCAGTTAGTCGGCTACACCGATGCTGACTGGGCTGGCAACGCCGCCGATCGCTGATCCACGTCCGGATACGTGTTCTCCCTCGGGAGTGCCGCGATTGCGTGGAGCAGTAAGAAGCAGCCGAGAGTTGCACTGTCGAGCACCGAAGTTGAGTACCGAGGAGCGGCTGTCGCGACATGCGAAGCCATATGGTTGAAGTGGCTACTTAAGGACCTGCAAGAGGAGGTGTCAAATCCGACGACGATCTACTGCGACAACCTCAGCAGCATCCAGCTCGCGAAAAACCCCGTTTTCCACGCACAGACCAAGCACATTGAGGTGCACTACCATTTCGTCCGTGAACGTGTCCTTTCCGGTGACGTCGAACTTCAGTACGTTCCGACAGATCGGCAGACTGCCGACATCTTCACTAAGCCCCTTGGTCTAGACAAGTTGCGGCAATTCTCTGGTGTGCTCGGATTGCGTCACCTCGACGTGCCAAACTTGAGGGGGAGAACAGTCCCGAACGACTAAGCAAAGCAGCAGGAAAGGAGCGGAGGCCGCGACACCGAGTCGGTTGACTCGGTTGTTGACTCGGTTGTCGAGTTCGACTTCGGACCCGCGGAAAAGTCCGAAAGCGGACAGAAGGGGAGCAGCCGAAGGAGAGAGCCGAAGCCAACCACGCATGGGGAAGATGATGCCACCAAGGGCGAGAAGACCGAAGACGAGTTGGAGACAGCCAACTCGGACGGGAGCGAAAACCGATCGGAGGTAGCCGAGTCGGTTCGGATGTTTGATTCCGATATGCTGAATCAACCGAGGCCCAAGCAGAAGAAAAGGCAGCAGGAGAAGCGTCAACACCGCAACAGCAGAAGAGCTGATAAGGGCCGCATGAGCAGACAAGCCGACCGAAAGGGTCGAAGCACGCGGAGTCGAACAGGTCGAGGAGCGCGAGCGAGGTGTGAAGCCAAGAGGAACCGGAGCTGTGAGCCCCAGGATCCCGAAGAGCCTCAAGTTGAGCTTGAGGGGGAGTGTTGAGAGACAAGCTCAACATCGGCTGGATCGGCTGAAGAAGCCGAGGACCAGATCGGTTGGGACCGATCGGTTAGGCCGAGTGCGTAAACCGGGAGGCCGTTAGGAAAGATATTCCGTGAGGAATATATTTGGGAGTTAGTGTAGGAGCTCTTAAAGAGCATTGAAGTACGGTCAGTACTTCGGTCAGTCCTTCGAGGACTTGTATAAAAGTGTTCATGGAACACACATATGTATAGAGTAGTGAATCGAGATCGTTTTGTTGAAATATAGTTCTTGTGTTTTCTCTCTCTCACTCTCTCTGTCTCTCCCGCGTATACTGCGTAAGCTCAAGCTCTCCATTAAACCTGAGTTTTCTTCCTTCTGTTCGGTCTTCATACTTGCTTCCGCACGTTACTTTTTACAAGTAATGTGCTTGATTTGCGCATTGTGAAAGAAATTATGTTGCATCCTTTAGAAGCATTATGTTAGCTTTGTGTTCTGCGTGTAGTGATTTTTTTGACACAATACACTGGATATGTTATTAGGCTTGTATGACGCATCACATGGTGGGTTTTCTAAATTTCCAACATAAATTTGGATATTGTACATTCCTCTCCTGTAGTCCCTCATATTGAAAATGGTTCTTATGTGTTTCTTGGATGAAAGGCCAAATAGAACTACACTGATTGCTAGGGATGTTAAATGGAGACTTGTAAGGGTATATGTTCATAACCTACAATTTGTAATGTAAAGTAGTAACATAGTGTTGTTTGGAGGTTTGAGGAACTGATAACCCAATCCGGATCTGGTTGGATCGCAGTGTTTGTCAGTGGCAGGCTATATTATGGTGCCAATATGCAAAGGAAATAAATTTAGGGTTACAAACACATATCTGGCTATACCACAAAAATTGTGATTATAAATTTAGAGTTACATATACTTATTTGACTAGAGTTCCAATCTTTCCCCATCCCCTGCATCTACATCTCCATCGCCCAATTACCCCCTCCCCTCGCCTAACCCTATTCCATTGCCACATATTTAATCCTAGAATTTATCGTGCCACCATCAATCAACCAGTAGTAGCTGAAGAAGGAGAAGGAGAAAGAGGAAGAGGCTATAAACAATAGTCTCATAATGCTTCATTACATAAAGGAAACACTTGTATAATAAAAAACTGAACATTATAAAAATTCTATTGTTCCCCATTATTGTTGGATTGTTTGTCAATCTTTTGAATTATTGACCTTGGATATAATTATTTTCATTCTATTTGTTAAAAATTGGCCATATTTCGTTAGAGGCCAATAAAAAAGTAATGGAAAGGAAAAGGAAACACGGCATTGCATTGTAAAAGCGAAAGACGTGCCCAAGTGTTTTGACTTTATGGTATTGCCTAAATATCCAATGTGAGAGAAGATGAAAATGCACAAAAAAATGGTCATTTAAAACCAATGAAATCGTTCTTGTCTCATTCATAGTGAAATTGTTTTGTGGTTTGACATTCAAATTATAGTTTGAATAGCGTTTTTCATCAAACACGCTAACAATAAATCTAGAACTACTCTCCGTCTACAAAACATGAAAGGTGGACGAAGCCGATGAGAAATCTTTGTCATGAACTACGTGGGGCCCAAATAAGGAATTTTCAGTTTTGTATCGTTTTAATCATTGTCATGTTTGTCGGTAAACATAACGTGCTTGATGATTATGTTAATGTAAACTTTGGCTAAACCTAACATGTTCATTTATTAAATTCATTTATCATTCACAACTTTCCTTCACATTCCATTATTTTCTTTCATTCCATTCCTTCCTTTCCATGGAGAAGCCTCACCTCCTCCCACCCCCTCACAGCCTCATCCTCACGAAGTGGACATCCGAGGAGGTGAGAGAAGCGGTAGAGAAATCGAGAGCAGCTCTACTCAACCTCCCTTCAAATTCAACCTCTCAACAACAACATCATGCAGCTGCTGATTCTGATTCTGATTCTTCAACCTCAGCCTCTACTCATGATCTGTCAAATAATGTCGCCAATGTTGAGGATCTCTTCCTCATCCATAGGCCGCCGGAGGAGGATAATCAAAGAATAGCATATTGGTCATATGCTGATTCTAACGTCAGGAAGAAACGATCTTGGGAATGGGGCAGCAGACACATGATGCTGGATTTAGGAGATCCTACCTCCATTGCAGAAGAACGGAAGGCCATCCTCACGGCTGCCGCCAATCTCTCCGGACGATCTCTCCATCTCCTTCTGAATCTAAGCGAAGAGGAGGAGAGGGATTGGGTGGAGGCTCTCTCTCTCGCTGCAGATCATGATGCCGCCCCCAGCAGCCTCCTCATCGAAGCACCAGAATTCAAGGATCCTCATGGTCTTCTGAGGGCTCTCAAGAAAAACAAACGCCTCAAACATCTCTCCCTTCAGTGGATGCGGATGGGGGATGAGTGCATAGAGGAGTTATGTGACTTCACTTCCCTCACCTCCCTCCACCTCACGTCTCTGGACATATCCGCTGAGTTTGTGGGGAAATTAGCGGACCTTCATCCCTCACATTCACCCCTCGCAGCCTCCCTCCACAGACTGCACATGTATTCAAAGTGCATGAACTGGAGAAGGAACACTGGTTTCGTGCGCCACTGGCCGAAGCTCAAAGAGCTCTCTCTATTCGGTATAATGACAGAGGAGGAGCTAATGGATTTCATGGATCACCTAGCACCGCCAAAGAAGGAGGAGGCGGAGACCGTTGGCGGTACCCCTTCATCTCCTCCTCAATTATACAGCCTTCATTTAGCTGTCTCCCCAGATGAATTAACCCGATCTGCTACTGCTGTGGTTGTGGATGCACTTTCACGATCCGGACTTCCTTTCTTTGCGATTCGAGGCCTTCGTATTAGGATGGACCCTGCCATCGAGGCGCAGCTGTGGAGGAACCAGCGCAATTTCATGTTGGGATCTGATTTGAAGCGAGTGCCTGCGACATCCATCCGATTGTTCATATGCGGAGATCCATTCGCAGGCAACATAACATGCCCACACTCTCTCAAATACTGAAAAATCAGACAAGCCAGATTGATGAAGATAAACACACACTAACACACTTGCACTGCATTTTGTTTGGCGCAGGAAAGACTACCCTTGTATCCTCCATGCGTTCCATTTACGGGCGAAAGAGAGATCGGGCGAGAGCCCTGTTTACTGGAGGTCGAACACAAGGAATCGAGGTGCAAGCCATCAAGAAAGAGGGAATTCGAGTGTCTCTCTGGGACATGGCAGGCCAACAAGAGTTCCACGCATTCCACGACTGCATGTTCCCAGACATAGGAACCAGCTCTTATCAGTTCCCATCCATGTTCATGTTCGTTTGGAGCCCCATGGATAGCGAAAGTAGCGACAGAGGATCAGAGAAAAGAGACACTGACTTCATAGCAAGCTTCAGGTACTGGCTTCGGTTCCTCGCTTCCAAAAGCCGTCAATCCATTATCGCTCTCAGGGTGATCGTGGTATTCACACGAGCCGATCAAATGGAGTTTGTCACTAGCGCTCTCTTACATTGCATTGATTCACTTCGATCAGATTTTGAAGGGGTGATCGACATCCTCCACCCTCCTTTCCATGTAGATGCCAGGAACAAGGACTCTGTAAAAGGTACAGCAGAATTTATCTTCAGCAATGCCAAGGATATGCTCCAAGGTATTCTGTTGTACGACATCTGCACAGGGGTAAGCAAACAGTTATCAAAGCATTTGAAGAATAAAAATGAACGAATCATTACATGGGAGAAGTTTGAGGAAATCTGCCATATGGCTGCCCAACTTTCCAATCCCAACAGTGACAAAGCTAAATTAAATGCAATCGCCATGTCCTTGAATGAATCCGGTAACGTTATATACATAAACGGAATCCAACACATCATTCTTGATCCCAATTGGTTTTGCAATGAGATCATGGGCAGCCTCATTCATTTCCCACACTCTAAAGAATCTAAAGGGAAGGGTACTATTGTATTTGAGAAAGGATACATCCCTAAACATTTCCTCGAAGAGAAGTTCGAATCAATTACCAAATCTAAAGCGGAGGGTTCATTACTGGTACAATTGATGGAACCCATGCACCTATGTTGCAAAGTCCCCACCAACCATGGAGAACTCATCTTCATTCCTGCCATATTGTCCAAGGATGTGGGTGTGGAACAACTCCAATGGACTTCACCAAGAGCAAAGCGTGACGACAATTTAGTTGAGGATAAGGATTCATTTGTGTATATGGGTAGAAGGTTAGAGTGTGAGAATGAAAACCTCACATTTCTTACTCCAGGATTGTTTCCCAGGATTCAAGTGTTATTTAGTAATGCATTCCAATCGGAACATGACAATGCTCACATCACACTCGGAAAAAATTTCATAATCATACGTTTTCCAAAAATCGTGATCATCGTCATGTTCTGCCAAGCAAAATCAAACTATGTCATAGATGTATTGGTTCGTGCTCAAAATATTAACACTGAAAAAGACACTCTAAGTACCTTAGCTTTTATGGAAAAGCGCATCGTCAACAACTTGATTACAATATGTGCACAACCCGCGGGCGTCCAAGGGGTTAGGTTGATCGAGAGTGTCATCCGGCCTGATTGTTGTTGGGATCTATCAAATGCACAAGATAGAGAAGATCAATGCGTGAAAATAACTTACTTGAAGGAACAATTAAGACAAAAGCTTGAGCAAAACCAGCAAGGATCTTATGATTGGAAACAGACTGAACTCCTCAGTTCTCTAACAAATGATTTCATTGATCTCCTTGGTTTTGAAAATTATGAGGAAATTCTTGCGTCATATAAAGCATGGCTTGAGCAAGAGGCACAAAGTCCATTATTGGAGAATAATGATGTCAAAATATTTGGAGAACAAGAAAGTCAACAAAATGTGACCATGACTAGCCTTGAAAATAGCTTGGTGCAAGAAGATCCAGTATCAGAAAATCAAGCAATTGAGGTGCGATGTAGCAAGCTCATGGCAAAGGAAATTATAGATAAGTTGGATGCCACTTATGAAGTGGTCCTAAAGATACATGATAAGGTGGATCAAATGACCAAGACAGTAGATGAAATGCACAAAGAACTTCAAATTATGAGGAAAGATGTTATGAGTAACATTGAGAAATCTATAAGTAAGCTATTGAAAATGGCTCTAGAGAATGAGGCTGAGAAGCAACTCCCTCGTGTCGCCCTCCTTACAACTAGCTCTAGTGCATCGACCATTGAGGAACTTTTGACACGGTGGCCTCGACTTTTGGGAGGAAAAATGGTGAGAATCCAACTATATTGTGAGGATAAAAAATTGCCACACCCGGTGAAAAACCAACCTGGTATCTCCCTCACCTCTTTTTCAGAGTCTCATTCAGAGTATCTAGAAAAAGTTCTACCATATATCAATGGTATGTTTCATGTTTTGACTATAGCCGCTAGACTCGGTATTTCCTACATGGTACCTCTTGATTGGACACACCACCTCAAACTAGCGAAACAATACCCTATGATACAAAGTCATTTTGAATCAAAAAAGGATATATTTCTAAGTAAACTAGAGTATGCTTCCAAAGAGTGGCAAAAGTGCTTGGCATCCATGTTGGTGGAAAATGGAGGTTTGACCGACCAAAACATAGCTAAGAAGTTCCTTCTTAAGCGTACCATATATTATGAAGGTGAGGAGAGTACTCAAGTTGCATGGTTATGCAAAATTCATTGTGAAGGAAAAAAATCCTTCCCACTAAGCTAAATTATATCTGGCTACGTGGGTTTAAATAGAAAGGCCTACTTTTGATATTTCTTGTAAACTTTTGAATATTCCTCCAATGAACCTAGACAGGGGTTTGCAACTAAGAATAATTGTCCTGTTTTATAACCTATATTAATCAAGGTTATTTGTGGATTTGAATAAAGTTATGGATGAGAATGTTGCCTTTACATAAACCTTTACATAAACACATATAGAATGCACGCACATGAATATATTAAAAAACATTTACATGTTTAAATTGTACACATATAGAAGTTACAAATATATAGTTATACACAAACATTTATGTTTACACATGTACTTTCACATACATACACATTAGAAATTGTCTACATGTTTACAACATTATTGGGACTAGGACCGCTTCCAAGAATATAAAAATTCAGCTAAAGTTTAGAGAATTGACCGAGTACATATGGGTGATATTACCTATACTTTCAATGAAGGCATGAAATGTATGCAACATCTTGAAACACTCGCAAGCACATACCTTTATGAATGATAGTTATCGAATGATCCATTCTGACATTCATGTGCAATACTACTCCATGTTCAGATTCTCTTGTATTTGTTTGCCTAACTAGTATGATAATCGATAATAATCACTTGCTTATCATGTCGAACTAAGAACTTGCTAGCTACATCCCTTTTTATTAAACATCCAATTATTCCACGTAAACCAAAGTTCGAGCGGGGCATGATATGAGAGGCCAAGGCCCATTAGAAGGAGAAGTTTGGCCGATCATTTTTAGAACATATTGGGAAAGGGAAACTTCGAACAGACGAGGCTAGCAAAGCTGAATGAAGAGTTCAAGAAATATCAGAGTGGAATGACCTTGTGGACGAGAAAACAATCCTTGTAGAGACCATATGCCAAAATTATGAAGCCCTTGTCGAGGAAAAGAAAAAGAGACGGGGCGAACACATAGGATCTTCAAAGAAACATGAAATGAGGGAAGTTGTTTGAAGAAGGGAGAAGACAATGTTGCTTCCTCTAATGATTTACTTGTTGTATGTACAAGTTACAATGAAGTTAACATAAGTAGGCATGAAACCACTTGGGTTCTTGATAGTGGTACCTCCCACCATGTTACGTCTAGAAGGGATTTTTTCTCATCTTACACTCCAGGTGACTATGGTGTTGTGAAGATGGGGAATGATGGATTTGCAAAGGTAGTCGGCACAGGAATCATTTGCTTGCAAAACCAACACGGGATTCAAGTTGATTCTACATCAAGTACGACACGTGCCCGATATTAGATTGGATCTAATCTCCACAGGTACATTAGACGACGAGGGCTATAACCATTCGTCTCAAAATGGTAAGTGGAAAATTTGTAAGGGTTCTTTGATTATTGCGAAAGCAAATAAATGTTGTCACAATGGTTTATATCTTTTGCAAGCTTCTGTCTCTACTAACTTTGTCAATGCAGTTGAAAATCAAGATGTTTCAAAATTGTGGCATAAGAGATTGTCCCATATTAGTGAAAAGGGACTTGACTTTCTAGCAAAAAAGAACGTCCTACCAGGTTTAAAAGATGTGAAGTTAGATACATGTGATCATTGTTTGGCAGGGAAGGCTAAGAGGGTTTCCTTTAAGCATTCTTCTCTTCGACAAAAAGGTATACTCGAGCTAGTGCATTCTGATGTGTGTGGACCCTTGAAGGTAAGGTCAATGGGTGGATCAATTTATTTTGTTATTTTCATTGATGATCATTCTAGGAAGCTTTGGGTTCGAATGTTGAAATCAAAAGATCAAGTTTTTGATGTTTTTAAAGAGTTTCATGTTTCTATTGAGAGAGAGACAGGGAAGAAACTGAAATGTATTCGTAGCGATAATGGTGGCGAATACTGTGGATCTTTTGATGCGTATTGTCGAGAGCAAGTTAGCAAACATCAAAGAACCCCTCCTAAGACTCCCCAATTAAATGGTTTGGTCGAAAGAATGAATAGAACCCTAGTTGAAAGAGTTAGGTGCTTACTCTCAGATGCAAGGTTACCTAAATCATTTTGGGGTGAGGCTTTGAATATTGTTGCACATATCATTAATCTATCTCCTACTACCGCATTGCAAGGTGATGTACCGAATAGAGTGTGGTATGGTAAAGATGTATCTTATGATTACTTACGTGTGTTTGGGTGTAAGTGTTTTGTACATATACCCAAGGATGAAAGATCGAAGTTAGATGCTAAATCTAAACAATGCATTTTTATTGGATATGGTCAAGATGATTGTGGTTATAGGTGTTACAATCCTATGGGAAAGAAGCTCATTAGGAGTCGTGATGTAGTGTTCATCGAAGACCAAACCGTTGAGGACATTGACAAGGCGGAAAGGTCAAGTACCTCTTTAGATGGTGACCTAGTAGATATTGATCCAATTCCTATGATGGATGATGATACACAAGAGAGTGCCTCACAACAAGAGGAGCAACATGAGGATGTTGGTGAGCCGTTGATTGTAGGTGATGCTAGTAATGATGTTGTTTTGCCAGAGACAGGTCTTGAGCGGGGGGAGCAACTTCCATTACAAGAGGTGGCAAATCAACCTTTAAGGAGATCTACAAGAGAATGACGATCATCCACGAGGTATCCTAGTTCTGAATATGTTCTACTCACTAATGAAGGTGAACCGGAAAGTTTTCATGATGTGCAAACTCTTAAAGACAAAGATAGTTGGGTAGAGGCCATGCATGAAGAAATTAATTCTTTGAAAAAGAACAACACATTTGAGCTAGTTGAACTTCCTAAGGGTAGGAGAGCTTTGAAAAATAAATGGGTGTTTAAGTTAAAAAGGGGTGATGATAACTTTATAAAATATAAAGCTCGTTTGGTGGTAAAAGGATATGGTCAAAAGAAAGGAATTGATTTTGACGAAATTTTCTCACCAATTGTGAAATTAAGCTCGATACGAGTTGTGTTAGGTTTGGTAGCTAGTTTAAACCTTGAACTTGAACAATTAGATGTGAAAACTGCTTTTTTACATGGTGACCTAGATGAGGAAATATACATGGAACAACCGGAGGGTTTTAAAGAGAAAGGGAAAGAACATTTGGTATGTAGGTTGAAAAAGAGTCTCTATGGCCTAAAACAAGCACCGCGCCAATGGTATAAAAAGTTTGATTCTTTTATGGTGAATCAAGGTTATAAAAGAACTAATGCAGACCATTGTGTGTATGTTAAACAATTTGAGGATGGTAATTTTATTATACTTCTTTTGTATGTTGATGATATGCTAATTGTTGGGCAAGACCTAAATATGATTAATAGGTTAAAAGTGGAGTTATCTAAAACTTTTGACATGAAAGATTTAGGGCCTTCTAAGCACATTTTAGGTATGCAAATAACTCGTGATAGAGAATCAAAGAAATTGTGGCTTTCACAAGAAACGTACATAGAAAGAATCCTCGAAAGGTTCAACATGCAATATTCGAAACCAGTAAGTACTCCTCTTGCCACTCACTTTAAATTGAGTAGGAAATGTTGTCCAATTACCGAGGAGGAAAGAGATGAGATGTCATCGATTCCCTATGCCTCGGCGGTTGGATCTTTAATGTATGCTATGGTTAGCACACGACCAGATATTGCACATGTAGTTGGTACAGTGAGTAGGTATCTCTCTAACCCTGGTAAATCTCATTGGAATGTCGTAAAATGGATTTTACGGTATTTGAGAGGTACATCTAAGTTGTGCATTTGTTTTGGAGGTTCTAAACCAATTCTTGAAGGCTTTACAGATGCGGACATGGCTAGAGATCTTGATGGTAGGAAATCTACATCCGGTTTCTTATTTACTTTTGCAGGGGGAGCTATATCATGGCAATCCAAATTGCAAAAGTGTGTTGCCTTGTCCACTACAGAAGCTGAATACATTGCAGCAACTGAGGCTGGCAAAGAAATGCTTTGGATGAAAAGGTTTCTTTTAGAATTGGGTTTGAGCCAATTAACTTATGTGGTTTTTTGTGACAGTCAAAGTGCAATGGACCTAAGCAAGAACTCAATGTATCACTCACGGACAAAACACATCGATGTAAGGTATCATTGGTTACGATTGGCGATCGAGGAGCAAATGTTGCAACTAGATAAAGTTCATACTGATGACAACGTTGTTGACATGCTAACAAAGGTGGTTCCAAGGGAGAAGCTTGAGCTATGTGCCAAGCTTGCCGGAATGGAGATAAATTGATAAACAAGCAATTCTCTCCTTATGTGACCGGAGGGGGGGATTGTTAATGTATCCGGTCACTATTTTGTCTTTTCTTTTTTTTAATAATATTTATTATTATTATTAGATAGTAATATAAAACAAAACGAAAGTTTTGTTTCTTTAGTAATTATTACCCTTACTTTATTTCTTTAAAAGGGTAAATGTAAGTTACGTTTTTTAGTGAGTAAAGAAAGAAAAGAAAAATAATAATAATAATAGTAAAGAGGAAAACAAAACAAAACGACCGTTTTTGTTTTTGAGAGAGACAAAGAGAAGAGAGGGTGGAAAGGAGATATATATATATATATGGGAAGAGGTGAGAACAAAAGGATGAGGAGTGTGAAGCATAGTGAAGCATAGAGAAGCATAGTGAAGCTTGGTGAAGCTTGGAGAAGCTTGGTGAAGCTTGGTGAAACGTGACGCGTGTTACACTCTTACGTGTCTATACCTCTATTGAGGGTAAGATGAACTATGAAGACCCAAAAAGAGTGAAAACTCATGTTTTGATAAATATATCCTCACAACAATTTGGAAAATAGAAGTTGATCAATAAACAAACTCAAATCAACAGAAAAACAGCAGTGGACCAAAAAACACTTCTTTAGTACAAGAAAGGAAGGCCACAATAAAACAAATGTTGAAATATTAACTTGCATTAGAAAGAAAGCTACATTAATGTGACATTTAAAGAGGCTAAAATGGCAGAGAGTGAGAAAGCTTACTCATTGATTTAGCTATGTTGAATAGCATATGCTAAGACTCAATTGTGCTGATATCCTTACAAGTTGTGAATAACATGCACAGTTTACAAAGGAAGTTTGGCTAAAACCTAGCAAAAAGGTGTTAGACTCACAAAAGATAAGAAATGTTCTAAATTGGAAAGACCAAATTTAGCTAAACAAAAGCCAAATAAATCAACTATACATTAACAAAGAAATATCTGGTACATTGATCCTTTGATAATATTTGTTAATAAAGAACTAACCAGGGACAATTTACGCATGTTGAGAAGTGTACATAACTCGTTAAAGATGTAGACATATTATGCCAAAACTTAGGACAGACATTTGTGCTGCAAAAATGTTGGGGACATAGTTGTGTCGTGGAACACATTCACTTGGACGTCACAAAAAATCTAAAACTTTGTGCATTGAGAAATGAATAGCCATACCACTCCGTATCCAGTATCTTCAATCCAAGGAATCGCTTAGAATGTTCTAAAAATTAAGTTTAGTGATAAACACCAGAGTTAAGAATCACATACTAGAACATTAGTGAAACCTTGGATTGAAGCTCTGAACACGAATCTCTTTATAAGTGAGTGAGAGAAAGATGATGTATTTTATTATCGTTTTTGGAAGTTACCTTGAACTAGGACACCCATAAAGAAAAAGTGACATCGTGTAATACATATGAAAGTGAGTAGTAACTCATAATGTTCAAGAGCTTTACTAAGAAATGTAACAATTGAGACCACAGACTATGATTGTGAGAGAAATTCATGCAAGAATTGGTTTGGTTGAGTATATTACAGCTCATGCATCTTAAAGATTTATAAATCCATTGGATTTATTCCTACATTTTAAATAATTAAAAGCTAATTCTTACATCTCGTCATATTCTTACATATTCTTGCATAAGTTACATTGCATCAAATTCTTAAATCTCATCCCTAATGTGATATATTACATCCCTAACAAGTTTTTATATCATTTATATCGGTTCTTCATTTTTACGTTGTAGAATGCATTGACTTTGACCATTGAATTAGATGTTATGGACATAACTCTAAATTCTTAAATAGTGAAAAACAGTAATGAACATATCAAGAAGAGAAAGGAATGCAGAAAACATAGTTACTTCAACAAACCATAGAGGATGTTGCCGTGTGAACTTCCTCATAATCTTCAACCAGATCAAGGGAATGGGGGAAAAATAAATGTTGTTTCTTCTAACTAGGAGAGGTCAACCCTAAACTCCATCATAATAGTGGTCATGCAAATTGTCAAGTCGTTGAGTGAGATTAAGGGCATTCAAGGCATTCAAACTTCAAATAGTTGACATTTGTGGGGAACAAATCCGTAGTGAAACTAAGGCAAAACCTTCCAAAGTCATTTAGCTTATAGTTTCTCCCTATTGGCATAAGGTCTCTTAGGAGCTCTTTTTAAACACATTTCGAGTTATGATCATTCAACTTATCGTAAAATTCTTCTACTATATAAACCAACAGAGATTTTGCATCATCTTGCACAATATATGAGTCCAACCTATAAACAAAGACCACTTGCAGTATGCAGGCTAAACAGGATCAAATAAATCAATGCATGTGCTCGTTGTCATATTCTTGTCCATTCAAATATATATAAATTCACCAACTAGAAGGGTTGTGTTAAAAAGATCCAGAACATCTGAATCGAAAAGATTGTAATGACCACCATTTGCTAAGAAGGCTTCATTTGTGAAAAGGAAGTGTTGTTATATATCAATGCCTAGGCAATGGACTATTCACAAATCATATATTCCCATCTTGTCTTTACAATAGCGAAATAAGTCTAAGTGATGACATAGAAACAACTTCAATTAAGACACACATAGTCAACTTCCCAAAGTGATTTTTGAGTCTCACATTATTTTTTATGTCAATCGTTAATCTGGTAGGAATTAAGGTTTAGGGTACTGTTGAATACCATAAAAACAATTTTGGGTCAAGTGTTTGCTAAATTCACGAATACTATGAAAACTAATTGGGATGCTTTTTCTTGATTTATGTTTTCATTTGTAATCATTGATGCTATGGAAAACATGGATTTCATGTGTGGCTTGTAGAAAACAGGCTTTGGCTTATTTACGCGTCCTTCACAGAAAGGACCATGTGTTGAGGAATAGCGAAATAAGTCTAAGTGATGACATAGAAACAACTTCAATTAAGACACACATAGTCAACTTCCCAAAGTGATTTTTGAGTCTCACATTATTTTTTATGTCAATCGTTAATCTGGTAGGAATTAAGGTTTAGGGTACTGTTGAATACCATAAAAACAATTTTGGGTCAAGTGTTTGCTAAATTCACGAATACTATGAAAACTAATTGGGATGCTTTTTCTTGATTTATGTTTTCATTTGTAATCATTGATGCTATGGAAAACATGGATTTCATGTGTGGCTTGTAGAAAACAGGCTTTGGCTTATTTACGCGTCCTTCACAGAAAGGACCATGTGTTGAGGGTGTTCATTTAAAAAAACACATGCATTAGGGATTTCATGAATCTAGTAGAAAATAAGGATTTCAATCCCGTTGTACACATGGTTGTACACATGGTTTAGGCATTCTTGAACTTCTGTAAAACAAGGTTTAGGGATTCTTGATTTCTATATAAGACTGGGTTCAGGGTTAGGCATTCTTGAACTTCTGTAAGCCATATGGAAACAACAGATTTAGTTAGCCTCAATATTTGAAAATTTATGAAAGATTAACATTGCCAATCTATTGAAGGATTTGGATGGATTATGTCGTTTAAATTTTTTCAATGGCCACCTCATCTGAAAGACCATACATTTTCGATATATGACCACACCAAACATAAACCAATGGCAGTGGTGACGAAGCTAAAATGTCTGGTTTTGTCCAAGTTTGATTGATTCAATGTTCATGATTTCATTGATGTTTTTAATGTTGAAGCATGTGTCTGATATTCCTATTTGACAATGTACTGCATGCCCTAGCAAAGGTGAATGGAAAAGAAATGATGTTTATGGTGGATTCTCGTGCTAGCTTGATATTTCCAAGCAATGGTGTGCAAGGTTTTGATGACCCTGAAGTAGATACACCAATGGTATTCCGTGGCTGACAAATGATAGTATCTCAGGTTATGAATATATTGTAAGATCCTGGGATACAATATTCCATGGCCAATGAATGACAGTATCTCAGGCAATACATATATTGTAAAGTCATGGGAAAAGTAAATCTAGATTTACGTAGCTAGTACCTAACCGGAGACCGAACTATGGAGAAATGTTCCTTATGAGATATAAAGCTATTCTTGGACTATCTATAGTTGTTCCTTAGCCTTGGCCTTCTCCCGAACAAGAGTGCTCATGTATTGCATAGATTACACAGGTATTCTCTGTGTGCTGAAATCTTACCCTTTGTATTTGATTACGCCAACCAGCCAATGTCTCATTTGAGAGATTGGCAATACAATTTCACATTAACATTTTCTTTTAATTCATTCATCCTTTCCTTCCATGTCACCGCATCATCTTCATAAAGTGGGAATGTGATGAGATCAGAACGAAGAGTATGAGAAATCGATAGCAGTTCTACTCAAACTCTCAATCTCACATCATAGCCAACATCTCATTTTCTTTTGCTATAATAATCCATGTCCTGATTCATTTGTTTTGGGCACATCTCTAAATATATTTATATCTGTTATAGAGATCATGACACTAAATAGACATTAGCGATCTAAGTGCTCGCACACCCTTTTGAACATGTGCAAGTGCCACATTAAACTAGTGAAGCTTAATGAGACCATCTTCGACTAGTTATGATGAGTCTATTTTGATTATGATCCCTAACAATTGTAAGATGCAGAAGGTGACAAACTTGAATTCTAACATATAATGATACTATGTATGTATGACCACCTTGATGGATGTTGAGCCATATAATGGTACTAGTCTCTAGATGAATGTTGAAGTCCTTATATCTAAAGTTCCTCTTCATGAATATGAATTACAATTTACCCCTCTTGTAAGAAAGAAACCTTGATATCTAGGACATCTAGGTAGATCTTGACATACATATAATGGAGGTATTTTTAATATATTAGGATGGGAAATTCCAAAGTAATAAGTCAATAGTTTTGGTGACCATTCAACTTATTATTAATAATGGTATTGATATATTTATATCTTTCTTTTCGCAAATTGCCCAATGCACTCCCCATTCTTTGACTTTTTCATCACTCCAATATTGTAACTGAAGTGGAAACATTAGGGAGCTTGCATAGACCCAATGTTGAACTATAACGCTCAAAAACCACATGACCTAGACCAAGATCATGACATTGAATAATTATGACATCACGTCGATATCGATCCAAATCAATATAGTTGCTCCACAACCCATGGTGGAATGTGCTTCGTCAAAATTCATCATTAGGTTCCTTGTTTAGTGGTCAAATCTAGCTTTATTCATCTCATACAGGGCATGCCGCATAAGCATCGAAAACTTAAACCCATTCAATTCAAACCTTTTGCTTAGGCCAACGTCATACTTAATTATCCTAGTGTATATTCAATCTTTTCTATTTAAATTGATTTAGATGACAATCATCGAAGTGTCCTTACGTTGTGTCCTTACGTTTGAAGGATCAAAGTTTAACCAAGTTACAACACACGTGCTCTTACTATTATATATATGTATGTATGTATGTATGTATGTATGTATGCATGTATGTATGTATGTATGTATGTACATATATGTATATGTATATCATATATGCTTTATTTGATGGGATTTTAAACTCTATCTCAAGTGCATGGCACTTATATGGAAGCCAATCATAGAATGAGGTTGTCTTATGAGCATGAATACGTAGATGGCTATTAGCAACGTTTCAAAGTTTAGGGAATAATTCATGTTTTCCTCTCACAAAGCATTTAATGCGATAAGCTTCTGTTATGAGCATACACATTATCTAATGCATGCGGTTCAGGGTTTAGAGAGTACGTCACGTCCTCTTCCTAGGCCACAATGTTGTAACTTCAAATCAATATAACAATATAACAATATAATCAGTTAGCACTTTCATTTATTAGCACATGACATACATATTCACTTAACATCCTTAAACTTAAGAGTCTCATCCTTAAGTTTCCTTCACATTCATTCCCTTCTTTCTCTTCTTCACTCATTGTCAAACTCTTTCTTTCTTTTTCATTCATTCCCTCCATACATTCCTCATTTCCATGGAGAAGCCTCACCTCCTCCCACCCCCTCATCAATACAATGTAACGAACTGGAATTCTGATGAGGTCAGAGAAGCAGTCGAGAAATCGAGAGCAGCTCTGCTGATTCTGATGATCTGCTAATTAAGAAGCTCTTCCTAGTCAACAATGTTGAGAACCTTTTCATAGTCAATGAAGGGTCTATATGTTATCCGTCATATGGTCGTGACGAAGAACAGTTAGAACGTGGAGCTTGGGAATGGGGGAGCAGAGACATGATGTTCGATTTCAGAGATGCCACCATTACTAAACAACAACGGATGGCCATCCTCACGGCTGCCGCCAATCTCACCGGCGGAGCGGTCCATCTCATTAACGTAAGGAATCTCACAGAAGAGGAAGAGAGGGTTTTGGTGGAGGCTCTCTCTCTCTCGCTGCAGATCGTCATGCGGGCCCCAGCAGCCTCCTCGTCGATGGAATTAAATTCAGGGATGCTCCTGGTCTTCTGAATACCCTCAAGAAATAACAAACGCCTCAAACATCTCTCCCTTCAGATGATGGAAATTGGCGATGAGTGCCTAGAGGTGTTATGCGACTTCACCTCCCTCACATCCCTCCACCTTTTCTACGTGGACGTACCTTCCGGAGAGTTTGTGGTGAAATTGGCGGACCTTCATCCATCACATTCACCCCTCGCGGCCTCTCTCCACCGACTGCACATACACGGCGAACCCATTGACTGGCGAAGGAGCACTGGTTTCCTGCACCACTGGCCACTACTCAAAGAGCTCTCTCTATTGGGTGAAATGACAGAGGAGGAGCTAATGGATTTCATGGATCACCTAGCACCCCCAAAGAAGGGGGCGGAGACAGCTTCATCTCCTCCTCAATTATACAGCCTTCAAGTAGCAGGGGATAGTGATTTAAGCCGATCCGCTACTGCTGCGGTGGTGGATGCACTTGCTCGCTCCGGCCTTCCTTTCTTTGAAATTCGATGCCCGTCTTGTAGAATGGACCCTGCAATTGCGGCGCAACTGTGGAGGAACCAGCGCAATTTCATGCTGGGGTCAGAGTTGAAGCGAGTGCCTGCTACGTCCATCCGATTGTTCATCTGCGGGGATCCATTGGCAGGCAAGATATGAATGACCACACTCTCCAAAATACTGAATATCAAACAAGCTAGATTGATTATAAAGATAAACACACACTAAGTTAGACATTTGAACTGCATTTTGTTTGGAGCAGGAAAGACTACCCTTGTATGCACTATGCGTTCCATGTATGGGAGGAAGAGGGATAGGTTGAGAGCCCTGTTTACTGGAGAACGTACAAAAGGAATCGAGGTGCAAGCCATCAAAAAGGATGGAATCCGAGTGTCATTGTGGGACATGGCAGGCCAACAAGAGTTCCACGCATTCCACGACTGCATGTTCCCTGACATAGGAACCAGCTCTTATCAGTTCCCGTCCATGTTCTTGTTCGCGTGGAGTCCCATGGATAGCCAAAGTAACAAAAGAGGAGAAAGGAAAAAAGAGACAGACTTCATCGCAAGCTTCAGGTTCTGGCTCAGATTCCTCGCCTCCAAAAGCCCTCAATCCATCATTCCTCTCAAAGTAATCCTGGTATTCACAAGAGCAGACCAGATGAAGTCGGTCTCAAGCTCTCTCTCAGATTCGATCAATTCGCTTCGATCAGAATTCAAAAAGGTGATTGACATTGTCGACTCTCCTTTTGATGTGGATGCAAGAAACAAGGATTCCGTCAAACCTATAGGAGAGCATATTTTTGACATTGCCAAAGATGTGCTCCAAGGTATTGAGCTCTACTACATCTGCACGCGAGTAAGCAAAAACCTCTCGAATTATTTGAAGATCACAAATGAACGAATCATTACATGGGAGGATTTCAGCAAAATCTGCAATAATGATGACAAAGCTAAATTAAATGCAATCGCCATGTCCTTGAATGAGTCCGGTAACATCATCTACGTAAGTGGATTCAAACATGTCGTTCTCGATCCCAATTGGTTTTGCAATCAAATTATAGGAAGCCTCATTGGGTTCCCAACATCTGGAGCATCAAAGGATATCGTTAGATTTGAAAAAGGATGCATACCTCGACATTTCCTAGAGCAGGAGTTTGAATCCATTGCCAAATGTAATGTGAAGGGCTCATTACTAGTAGACTTAATGGAAGCCATGCACCTATGCTGCAAAGTCCCCAAAAGATATGCAGAGCTCATCTTTATCCCAACCATATTGCCAGAGGTGGATGTAGAACAACTCCAATGGACTCAAATCAATGATAATGTTACGTTTGTGTATATGGGCAGAAGGTTAGAGTGTCGGTACAAAAACCTCACATTTCTTACACCAGGCTTGTTTCCAAGAATTCAAGCATTATTTAGCAATGCTTTCCAATCTAAGGATGATAATGCTTCCACCACACTTGGTAAAAATTTCATATCCATTTGCTTTCCAAAGAGCGAGATCATCATCATATTCTGCCAAGCAAAATCAAACCATGTGATAGATGTGCTAGTTCGGGCTCAAAATAATATTCAGCAAGACATGCTAAGTACTTTAGCTTTTGTGGAAAATTGTATCATCAACAACTTGACTACAATATGTGCACAACCCTCTGGTGTCCAAGGGGTTACGTTGATTGAGAGCGTCCTCCATCCTGATTGCTTACTCTATCCATCAATGGTGCAAGGTAGAGAACATCAATGTGTGAAATTAACTTACTTGAAGAAACAACTAAGAAAAAAGCTTGAGCAAGGCGAGAAAGAATCATATGATTGGAAACGGACTACAGCTATGCCGAATCCTCTATCAAATAATTTAATTGATCTCATGGGGTCATAGTATTATGGGGAGGTTCTCAAATCATATAAGGAATGGTTTGAGGTGGAGGTGAGGGCTGCATTGTTTGAGAATGATGAAATTATCGATGAATCTAGGAAATATCGAAGTCATGAAAATGTGATTACAACTGGCTTGGAAAATGGCCACATTCAAGAAGATCAATTAAGTTTAGAAGAGGCAAGAGAGGTACAATCTAGTAAGGTTATGGTAAAGTTACTTTTAAGTTTACATCATAAAATGGATGCAACTCACAATGAAGTCCTCAAGTTACACGATAAGATGGATCAAATGATCAAGGAGCTAGGTGAAATGCATAACGAACTTCAAGATATGAGGAATAATGTTATTGGCAAGATTGAGAACTCTATAAATAAGCTATTGAAAATTTCACTAGAGAATGAGGCCGAGAAGCAACTCCCTCGTGTTGCCCTCCTTACAATTAACTATAGGAAATCAATGGTTGAGGAGCTTTTGAGATTGGTGCCTCAACTTTTGGGAGAAAATTTTGTGAGAATCCAATTATATTGTGAGGATAAAAAATTGCCACACCCTGTGGAAAACCAACCTGGTATCACCCTCACCTCTTTGTCAAAGTCTCATTCAGAGTGTTTAGAAAAAGCTCTACCATATATTAATGGTCTATTTCATGTTTTGACTATAGCTGCTAGACTTGGTATTTCCTCTATGGTACCTCTTGGAAGCTCCTTGATTCCTGATTGGACACCCCACCTCAAACTAACGAAACAATATCCTATGGTACAAAGTCATTTTAAATCAAAAAAGGATATATTTCTAAGTAAACTAGAGTGTGCTTCCAAAGAGTGGCAAAAGTGCTTGGCATCTATATTAAAAGAAAATGGAGGTTTGACGAACCAAAACATAGCAAAGAAGTTCCACCTCCAACGTATCATCTATGATGAAGGTGAGGGGAGTGCTCACGTTGCATGTTATGCAAGACACATTGTGAAGGAAAAAGGTTCTTGCCACTAGGATCAATAATATTTTACTAGGTGGGTTTAAATAGAAAAGCTTATATTCCATATTTAATGTAAACTTTGAAGATTCCTTTGTTGAATTTAGATGAACTTTTGCAACTAAGAATATATGTCATGATTTTTAAGCAATACTAATCAAGGTCATGACTCATGCCTAAAAAAATTAGGTTAGTAAAAAAATATGGGTAGTAAATATAATTGTGTAAACTTACATATGTAATTTTACACCATAATATGTAAAGTTACTACTATCATTTATTAAAAAATTTAGGTTAGTAAAAAAATATGGTCATTAAATATAATTGTATAAACTTACATATGTACGTTTACACCATAATATATAAGTTTACACTATCCTACAAATAGCTACATATCTTGTTTGTGCTTTGGCTTTAAAAACATTTCATTATCTTTGTGAGTTAGTATCTTTGTGTTCTTTTTACAGTGATGAAATGCATAACAATAACAATAACAATATAGAGAGCTTTTCAATTTTAGAATTTGTCTATCAAATGACATATTAGTTTTTTCCCAAAAGAAAACTCCTTCCGTTAGTTATACAAATTTATAGATGATATTGTTATATACAAAGAAAACTCCTTCCAAAGAAGGGGGCCGAGACAACTGACAGCACCCCTTCATCTCCTCCTCAATTATACAGCCTTGAATTAGGTTTTGTTGATGACAATTTAAGCCGATTTGCTACTGCTACAGTGGCACTTTCTCGATCTGGCCTTCCTTTCTTTCAAATTCCAAGTTCTCTTCGTAGGACGAATCCAATGCAATTGTGGAGGAACCAATGCAATTTCATGTTGGGATCAGATCTGAAACGAGTTTCGGCAACTTCCATCCAATTGTTCATCTGTGGAGATCCGTTTGTAGGTAAAACATGACCACACACTCTCAAATATTGAAAATCCGATTGATGAGGAGAAACACACTAACACTTGAACTGCATTTTGTTTGGTTCAAGAAAGACTACCCTTGCCACCCCCTGCCACCATGTATGGGTGCAAGAGAGATAGGCTTCACCTCCCTCACAAACCTTCCGAGTTTGTTGCGAAATTGGTAGACTTTCATCCCTCACAATCACCGCTTGCAACCTCTCTCCAAGGACTGCATATAGCCTTATCATTCATTGGACAAGGAGCATTAGTTTCTTGTGGCACTAGCCATAGCTAAAAGAACTATCTCTCTATGGGGAAGATATGATAGTAGAGGAGGTAATAGATCTCAGGAGCACCTACTACCATCAAACAAGGACGTAGGTACAACTATTGTCTCCTCAATTATACAGTTCTGCAATTAAAGTTTACCTCTTAGCGAAATTAAGTTGTTCTGCTATTGTTGCGATGGTGAATGCACTTTCTTGTTCCAATCTTCCATTCTTTGGATATCCTTATAAGAAAGTTCCAAAAATGATACCTTGTTGTAAAGGAACCAACACAATTTTTAGTTGAGATTTGATGCAAGAAGTAACTCCCACATGTCATCATCCTTACAACCAATGGACATGACAAGAACAAATCAAGGTTGGTGACTTCACTACTCGGGGCGTTATCAATGCAAATCCAATTGTATTACAAGTAGGAAACATTGCCTCACTCGGTGGAAAACCAACGTGGAATCACCCTCACCTCCGTGGTCATTTAAATGAGGAAATCTACATGGAGCAATTGGAAGGTTTTGTATCACCTAGTCAGGAACAACTACTCTACTATCACAAGATTTTATACGGCATGAAGCAAGCAACCCAATAGTGATATCAAAATTTTAATAATTTCATACAATCACCCGGATTTTCTCAGTGATAATGATCACTATCTAGATTTGAAAAATAGAACACATGAATTAGCTATCCATCTTATCCTCTACATGGGTAATATATTGCTTGCCAATGGCAATGGACTTGGTTTCAGCTCAAACCAAACTGAACTGTTAAGCCATGATTTAAAGGTTTATAAGTTCCCAAATAATTAAATGGTTTGGTTTGGATTTAATTGTTAATAAATGGTTTGGTTTTAGTTCCATTTGGCTCTGAAACAGGGGTTTATCAGTTTATAGGTTTAAGTGGCTTGGTTTAAAGGTTTATACATTTTTGGGCTAACTTTTTTTATCCCTTAAATGGAACCATTTAATTAAATAAGCATATATGTTTAATTGATTAAATAAATAAATAACATTAATTAAGCCATTAGATTAAATCAACATTGCTACTTAGGTCCTATACAACTTATTCTTGGGATGAACACCACATGACATAAAAACGCATCATTGTTGTATTTGTCTCAAGCAAATTACATCTTATTTATGCATTAGATTCTACCCAACAAACCCTCAACATGGCACAATTAACTTTGCCCGTTATATAGATTTGGATGTGCAAGATGTTTGGAGAGTTAAAAATCAACCTTCCGTTGTTTCTTCCAATTCACAAGTGGAACAATCAATATATTCTTCTATTGAACATTCTCCATCTATCTCAAACACAAGTTGTCATCCTCGCTAGAGTATACTTAAGTAATAGAGGCCTTTTCTGAATTCTAATGCTAAGTATCATCTACTTCAACTCCAAGGATTCAAGTTGAGATCCCTAATTTATGAAGAGCCAAAAGTCACACAAATTGGTTGCACATCAGATCATGATTCATGATCATGATAATTCTGCCTAAAGTTGTAACTTGGGAGGATGTTGGAGCTTTCTTGGTTGCCTTCGAACATCATGCATATCAATGGGTACGATTAAAAATATCCAAAAGCTTCCTTTACTGCTGGCCATTTTCTATGAGATCATATTCCCTATTGATATTACATTATGTTCGAATCTTCTCTATTGCAAATCATGACCGTCTTGATTCTGCCTACAGATAACTAAGCTGTGAGTTGGGAGGATGTCGTAGCTTTCTAAGGATGGGCAAGAGGTCTCCTCCAAAGGTTTTAGGCATGCAAATGACTAATCTCTGCCCTATTCAACATATCCACCAATCATATCACATAAACAAAGAAATGAGAATCCAGCCCCTCCTAAGGATAGATCTCTTGAGTTCCACAACTAAGATAAAAGTAAATGTGTGTTATAGGTCTTCCACAAACTAGAAAGGAACATTATTTGATTTAGTATCAACGATACAGCAAATCTTATTGCAATTATAAAAAAAATGCTGGAATTAAGTGTAGGGCTGGATTTATAAACCTTCTCTACCTTGAGTCTATCATTCTTTATTGATTATTTTTTATCTTGGCCCTAAGAAAATTATTTTGGCACATATGTAACATATTCAACAATTATCTTATATATACATTTGCATGATCCTATATTGCTCTTCAACTTTTTAGTTCTTGAATACACATTTCCTCCATTAAGTAGTTGTAGGATTGTTTATCATCAAGGTCACTATAGGTCCAAGTCGGAAACTATTATTGTTTACTCAAAATATTACATGGAGTGTGGAGTTAATCAACAAATAATAATTTGGGTACGATTGAGTGGTGTCCTTAGCCAAATGTTATTCATGACAAGTTGGATCACATCCACTTGGACTACTAGTCCATTCAAGTCTTTGGGCCTCATTTCGAACACATACAAGGTTATTTTGGATTTCATAGCTTAACCTTCCTTCTACAAGCCTAACAGGTAGCCAAGCTTTTGGTTGGACATCAACCACATAAGTGAGTAGGGTCTTAGTAATATCATTATCTGTCGTGGAAATCACCTGTAATACAGAGAGGTACTGTGAGATTTTAGGAATTTGGTGCAAAATAGACGAGAAATGTGGAGAATAGATCTAAGTTTAGACAAGACATTGAATATGTATAGATTGCTAATATACATTGCTAAAATCCGATCGGAAATATTTATGCAAAGAACTAAACATGGATACATTTCTAACATCCATCACCAATTTTCAAATGGTATGTTGCTTATATTTAAGTAAGATGAACCCTAAACATAGGTGCCATTAGAGGCTAAACTGGCATGATAAGAAGCTAAAAAAATTATACATAGATATAGCTACAAAACAATGTTCTATGTGATCAAGATTGTAATATACCTAGGAAATGAACAAAATGATCAATAGTTGCAATCTATATACTTTGAAAGATTTGAGGAAAGGAACAAAATAAACGAATGATAAGACAATTACGAACAGCAAAGTATAACCTGCTTTGCTAAAGGAAATTAAGTGATGGTTTTCAGCAATAAATGTTTATTTTAGATGGAATCTAGAAGAAAAATAGAAAAACAGTTAGCAACATATAAAGAGAATGATTATTCTAATTCTTGGTGTGATATTGGAAAAAAAAGAAATATACATAGTTTTAAGGCCAACCAAGATTTGAACTGATGAATAATAACGAAAGAAAGAAAGAAAGATATATTAAAGTATCTTAAGAGGCGAAAATGGCCTATAAGACCAAATAAGCGATTGCATCGTGAGTGGTGTCTCATCTTTGAGAACAACAAATCAAAATAAAATAAATATAACTAAGTAAATATAAAAGTAAATAAGATAAAAAAGATGACTGAAAGTAATTGGAAAAGAGAAAATATAACACGGAAATGAAAAGCCATGATTACAAAAGTAGACGAAAAGAAAATGAAAGCATTCATACAACAAAAAGGTGATGAGGACATTCTCAACCAACCATGGATGTTGGCATATCGTTGTCGAGGCCACCACAGGTTGTAAAGTTATGTGGGTATGTAAATTGTGAGCTTTCAGAGTAGGTTGAGGTAGGTTTTGTATTGTATAAAAGGGGAGTCTCCACATAGATGATCTCAGATAGATTGCAACCACTCATTGAATTGAAATTATAGACTTGCTTATTAACTCATTGCTTGTCCCTTGTTCTCTTTTCTCCCAAAGGATTTGCTTCAACTCGTGGCATGTTGCTTGCTGCTTAGTAAGAGGATACAAGTCTTGAAGAGAAGGGATAAAAGAATAAGAAGTATAATAAAGGTGTGTTCTAAGGTTTATCTTCCCAACCAAGGACATGCCTTTATATAGTAGTTCCATTACACACTAGTTAGGATGCATGTTCGCTCCTTGTCCACAAAACTTTAGTGTCATATAACCAACTTACTCTTGTCAACAATGGTCCCATGACAAACTTACGGCTCTAACACTAAAGACAATATGGTTCTGACACTAAATACAATATCAACCGCATCTGCTTTTGTTTATTCTCAACAGGCCAATGTTGCATCGTGTTTTGGGGATCCCACTCTAGGCCACCAATGTTTTGTCGTGTTTTGCAAATAAGGTGGGAGATCACTTATTTGCAAGGATTCAGTAAAGTGAAATGCAGTAGAGGGTCATGGACTTGAAATTCGGCCAAACATATAAATGTATAGAATATATGCAATGATGAATATTGATGCTTGTTTATGTACTATTTTTGTGGAATGCGCCATATTATTGATGCAAAGATGCAATACACTTGCTGGAAGTTTCCAATTTATGTCTTCTTGTTGTTGTGGGGTTTTGATTGTTTATTTGCATTGTTTACATACTATGGCCTCAAGCTTGTCTAACGTGGGAAGTCTCTTTGAGATAAAGAGTTTTGAAGGCATAGAATTTGATTTATGGAGAGATAGGATGCAAAATATTCTTTTCTTTAAGGACTGTGATGGTGCATTGGCTTAGGTTAAGACTGCACATTTATCAAATGTTACATCGGATAATCTGAATAAGAAGGCAATGGTGCATACATTAAAACTTTGGTGGACTTTAAAGGTCTTCCAAAAGTTTATGACGCATGGAAAAAGTTCAGAATATCATTCCAATGAATCAAGTGCATTTGATGAGGTGGGATAATGACAACTATAAAATTGGAAGAATCAAAAAGTACAGCGGCGCATATTGCTCTCTTCTCTAGCATCCTTTCACAAGTGCAAGATTCTGGTCTATGTGCCTGTGACAAATTGAAGGACATATTGAAGATACTCCAGGATTCTTGGAAGACATTGGTTGCCTCACTTTCAAATAAACCTAATCTCACTTTTGATGGTGTAAGAGCTTCTATCCTTATGAAGAGATCAAGAGGAGAGCTAGTGGAGAATGTGGTGGATCAACTAACATGATTAGAAAAAGATCTGAGAAGAATACAAATGTAGGACAAAGGAATAGGAGCAAAAACATAACAACCAGATGCAACATGTTATGAATGTGGCAGAAAAGGCCACAGGAAACCAGATATTGTCGGTATTTTAAGAAAGAGCAAGAAAGAAAAAGAAATGTAAGTGAACAACGAAAAAAGATGAAATCTAGGCTTCAGATGTTCCACCCTGTTTTGCGCACCCCTCTCGAGCCTTTCGGCTGCCTCCACCTGAGCATGCCCTCAAAGGGCCATTATTCCATTCAACTTCAGCAAACCCTGTTTACACCATGCTGTCCTGCTTTTGTGAGCCCTCTCCAAACTGTTGTTCATCCTGCTTCTGTGAGCCATCTTTGGGCTGTTCTCTCCACCTCTGTTTTAGCATCCCTCTTTGGACAAATGCTCCATCCGCTGTAGTCATTTCCACTTTCACTGTTCCCTTTCCCTTTGCATATTTTTGCAGGCCCCCCCATCTGCTCTGAAGCTCCACCTGTTTCCATGAACCCTCTCGGCTGGACTGTCATTTTGCATGTTTCTGTGAGTTGTCTCAGCAAATTACATAGATTTCCAAGAGTCCTCGTTGGGATGTTTTATCTTCCATTTTACTCTGCCTATTTCCATACTTTCTCTATATGAAGTACATGGATCTGTGACATCCCACTTCATATTGATGCTCTCGCCTTCACGCAAAGAGGGCCCATTCTACTTTCACTCCCTATAAGCCATCGTCAAGCTGCTGTTAGCATCTGCTTCTACGAGCCCTCTCTAGGCCGTTGTCTGCTTGTTCCCCTGGCCCTCTCGACCAAGCCAGAGTTCCTCTTGTTTATGCAATATCAAGGATTTGACCAACATGTTCCAGTAATTCCATGTCTGGTATCCTCACACCCACTCCTCTGAGAAGTCTGCATTTGAAGAAGAGATTATGTTTGGCCCCCAAAGAGAGGAATGTTGTAAGGTTTAAAGCTTGAGGGGAGTATTGTAAAGTCTATAGTGAGATTGTAGACTTTTGACACGTGTAAAGTTGTGAGGAAGGGGGTTTCCCACCCAGTTGATCTCAGGTAAATCAATGTCAATCATCATGTGATAATCATAGTCGTGATTCATGACTCATTGTGTGTGTCTTGGTCTCGTGCCTCAAGTATTTGTCTCAATTCTCATCTCATAGACTGTTGCCAGTTGCTCGTTACTTGACTCTTGTCACCTAGGCCCATCATCCAATGCTATCATTCGGTCCAATCTCCTCATCATCATCCAATCCAACCGCCATCACAATTGCATCACAGTTGCAAAAAGGACAAAGCGAATAGGCCATACAACAACCTTCTTTATGCCCCGAAGTCCACATTTAAAAACATTTTGTAAAGATATCTATATTGTGAAATCTCATGTCATCCAGAGTGGATGTGGAATCAAGATTATGATCAAGACCAAAGCAAAGCTATAGAGGCTTGCACTTAGATATCAAGAATTTGGTTGGAGAAGTAAGTTTTTTGAAGCTTAGTTAGTTCTCAGAGTAAAGAACATGGCGTTCAGCTAAATAATATCAGGAATTGGAGTCTGTTGATAACTCTGAAGTTTCATAGTATTTTTTTGTTTCAGGCAGGAGGGAGCATTAAGGTCAAAGTTAGAAACCTTGTTTATTATAGATTTTCTATACAGGAAGTATTCTAAACTTATCCTGTGGTCTAGACTAACTTATCAATACATAAGTTGGACTACAAGTTATTATGAGACTTCTTGGTCTATCTATCGCATATCACAAAAATCGCAAATGATTAGAGAATTGCTTAAATTCAAGAGACCATATATCCATAATGTTCAAACCAAATATATTTACTTAGTTAGTGAGTCCAAGTTGAGCTAACCTCCTCCATCTGCCAGGCTCCTTTGAAGATTTTGAAGTCTCCTTCGACCATCTCAAACTCTATACTCCTGTGGATCCCGCATGGCATTGCTTCGAGTTGCTTCTCAGTTACAACAATCACACCTTTGGCTTTGAATTTCAAGCCAAATGCCAAATTCTGCTCTCCAATCTGAAAATATACAAACTTTAGATATTTGGGAAAACAAACAGAAAAGTAAATCATACAAAAATCCCCAAAAGATATTACATTGAGTAAGAATGGTTTCTTGTTATAGGGTTCATATATTATAGGCGTCTCCAATTTTCTGACAAAGTCAAATAAATCCTTCTACTTGAGTCTTGGGCATCATATATTAGCATAAAATGGTAAATTCTCTTAGTTATGGGTTATCATAAGTCATACAAAATCACAATTTTTTCCTAAAATTGGAAGGAAATGCATTCTTTCTCCTAGAAATTACCTATAGGATATCATGGTGTTCGGCTACTCATCCCATTAAAATTTGAGAATATTTTTTGAACAATGCTAGGTTTGTAACTTAACTAATTTCAAGAATGAATATTCTGAAGGAGATCACAATCTTAAAACATGAATCTTGGCCACATCCCCAACAAGATACGAGCTATGACAATTTTTTAAATATAATTATTAAACTCTTCATATTAACTTACTGGCAAACCAAAAAAGTATCCAGACATGGAGATTGGGAAATTTAATTGTTGTAACTTTAACTGCTTTCAAGGGCAAATATTAAGGCCACAATCTTGAACCTAAAATCATTGCCACATCCTACATATCTTCTATGATCATCTTTTAAATATAATCTTTAGACTATTCATACTAACTAATTGGAAAAGCATAAAATGATCAAGGAATAGAACACATTAAAAATTGGGAATGGGAAGTTTCGTAGTACATTAGACACTTAAAAGTTAAATTTGGATTTTATTCATATGAGCAAAGCCATCTCTCCATTTTCTAAATGCTCAACAAAATCCTCCTCCTTTACAATATCCCAATGTTTGGTTGCCTTGATGAATAAGAAGGCCCATAGACGGAGAGAAATATAAAGTTACACATGCATATAAACAGCATCTTCTATCATCTTATGGTGAAACTCGCCCCCAAGCAATGAAGCCAATATAGAATCACCTATAGTGTTTTAACACAGTCACAAGGATTGGCACACCATTATTTATACTACCAGCCACAAGTCCATTATACATGAGACTCACCTCTGAGCCAATACAGGATCACCCATGTTGAGCCAACACTATCGGGGTTTTGCCTGTGGCCACAAAGGCAGTCACACCATTAGTTATAGCAGCATCCATAAGGGCCTAATACATCTGACTCACCTCCCAGACACAGAGCCAATACAAGATCAACTAGACACAAGGATTGTGATGGAGCCGAACTGCATTAATGTACAATCAAGGCTACACATACAAGAGTCCAAGAGTTGTGAAAATATCACAACAAGGAGCTTTGACGATATTCAAGAGACCACCTTAACTAAACTTCATTAGAATCTCAATTTATTGGTGCTTTCAAATGATGAGACACATTCTCCAACTGTCGTTCTATTTTCAATAAATGCATTGAACAGTAGAGAAGGAACAAAAGAGAAATTTTGGAAACTCTTTAACGTTGAACCTTGCAGGCAGGAAATTCATGGAAAATTTTGATAGGCTCTGGCACAGTAAAATTTCCTACAATTTCCTGATGTTGGAACAAAAATAGGAGGGCAAATGGGCCCTTTCCAAATTCCAGCATAGGAAATGTTTAGTGTTCTGCAGAGAACCATGAGGTAAAATGGCTCTTTTCCCACATGGAAATTGTCCAAAACTTTGTTGAATTTCTAACATGGGAAAGCAAGCATCCTGTGCAGGCAAGTCAAAAGATGTCAATCTTTTGAGGATAGAAGAGAAGATTTCCATTTGCTGGAAATTGCTGAAGATGAACAGGATCATTGGCTCTCTTCTCATGCTAGAACTTCTTCAATGCTGATAAAAAAACACGAGTTGAAATGTGCCAAAGTGAGCGGGAAAGAGAAACTTCCCGCATGGGAAATGAAATGGGATAGATGTCAATCAATGGGCAGTGATTTGAGCTTCTTTGATGCTAAAGACAACCCTAAGATGCATGCATTAAAGTGGGATCGTCGGAATAAGGAATGAACAAATAGTAGGTTCCCATGTGGGAAACAAGAAAAGAAGAAAGAGAGTAATTATATTTTGTAATACCAATGGGAAAAGACATCACTTGTTTAGATTTTTACTTGGTAAAGTCGAGCTCCATCATGCCATCGCTCCTGGACCTCACAAACAGAGAGACCGGGAATGAACTCAGAAAGCCTTTCATAATCCGTGAGAGCTCTCCAGAGTGTATCAAGCGGGGCAGAAACGGGTATGGTAACCGAGATTCGGCGGCTGTTTTTGCCATTTCGCTCAATGTGCAGGGTTGTCTCAGCAGCAGCAAAAGAGAAAGCTACTCCTTCTCCTTCGACATAACCTCCTCTTCCTCCTTCATAGTCTCTTCCTCCTTCTCCTTCTCCTTCTCCTTCTTCTTCTTCTTCTTCTTCAGCTGTTACTGATTGATTGATGGTGGCACGGTGACCCTTAGGATTAGATCTGTGTCTATGGATTAGGATTAGGCGAGGAGAGGGGGTAATTGGGCGATGGCGAAGGAGAGATGGAGATGGAGATGCAGGGGAGGGGGAGAGGTTGGAATAGAGAAGAAGAGAAACAGGGGCAGGAGCAGGGGCTCTTTGGGCAATCATATTTTTGTTAGTGTAAAATGTGTTGTGGTTGCATTTTCAACAAAACAAAGAAATTCCTTATTATTTGCGCCATTTGTGGTGTTGTTTCTGCCAACAATGGCTTCTTCTTCTTCCTATGATGGTACCATGGGGCCTACCTCTTATGTGGGTCTACAAGGCCCCATGGGCATGGTTCATGGGCGGCTCGTGTTTCTTCGTAGAGTCGAGATAAGGGGCAATTGGGTGCTACACAACCCCACATAAGAGGAAACCGAGCACACCCATGCAACCTACTATAGGCATATGTAAGAGTTATGAAACAAAAGGATACAATCCATGTGAGAGTAAACATGATCCACCCATCAACCATATGCCCTTGGGGCTTGCCAAAGGCTCAAGTAAGAGGAAAGAAGGGGCTACACAACCTTGGGTAAGAGGAAACACAAGCACACAATGAGGAATCGATTCGTCCCAAGTTCCATTGGGACTTGTTCAATACCTTTGTGTTGCAAGCTCAAGCCCAATGGCTTCACATGAGCATGCATTGAGAAAGGTCACGAGTTTCATTGCAACTTGTTTGTTACCATTATATTACAAGCTTGAGACTTTGTTTGATAGCTTTCATGAGAACCTTGCCTACCTCTTGGGGAAGGGCATGAGGATTCAACTACTAGTTTTCAAGAGCTTCTTTACCAGCTTAGGCTCACATCTTGCTTGTATCCTAGGGAAGAGGATGAAAAATCAACGCAACTTCTGAGGATTTTCGCACTACTTTGTGCTAATCTTTTCCATTTAAAACCATTACTTGTTATAAGATATGGGGTTTATTCACAATGGTGTAAACATTTTCTCTCTTGCTATTAAGAAATTTATGCACAATTGTATATATTACAACATGGCATGCTTAACTTCCCACCATATATACCTAAATGACATCCCTTTCTAATCTAATGCTCTTGCTATCTTATAAGTAGCTTTGCGATTATGCACTTCTTTGCAATTTTAAATATTAGCCTTAGCTAGTCAAATTACGAGTCGCCATTGGATGATCAACATTATGGCCCAGCAATGAAACAATGCAGCGCTTACTAGAGACAATGCATTAGCAAAATGAGATATAAGTATACAAATGCTAAATCAAAAAATAACACATGCAACTCAAACAATATACCAAAGTTAACCATCATTAGATACAAGGGAGGGGCTTGGTTTATATAGAGAATTCTATGTGTGCTCAATGTAGAAGTTTGAATCAACTGTACTATCCAATACATTCAATGCTAGAAATCCCCCATTTATTTATATAAGGGTGGACTTTAACACACAAAGGCCCCTAGGAGTGTGTGTGGTAGAGCTTGATATCTCAACAAGGAGGTTATTTATGGGTGGCTTAACAAAATATCTAAAGGAATGTTGAAGGAACAAACGCTCAAAACTAATAACTAATTTAAAGAAATGGTGGAAGATGCCAAATAGCAAAGAAACCTTTAAAGAAGAAAAAACGGGAAGAAACCTTCTATGAAAAAAATATTGGTCAAACATTGATCCATGACTAAAATTAGAGAATTTTGAGAAAGGTTTAGACTCAAACGAGTAATAAGGGAAGTTAAAAAGAAGAAGAATGAAGCCAAGGTTAGGGATAATAAAAGAAATGGAATACTAAACATTGCTTATAAGATGAGTATCGCAGATTTTGTGGAAGAAAACAAACGTGCAGTGTGATTAAAAGAAGAATAGAGAGACACACCTAGTAAGGTATTTCTATTAAAAAGGAAAAGACTCTTTTAGTTATAAACCATCAACCTTTGTATAAGCTAATGTGGGAAAATACATCTCGACATGTATCATGTCACCCTCGTCATCGACGCATTGTAAGCCTCCCTCAGATCCTCCGTAATTCACTAACCCCTAGCTCGAACATGAAAATGGGCTCTATTGCTCTACAAATTTACAATATATTGACACTATGATTTGGTACTAGATTCCATGATTTACAATTATTGTCTTACAAGGTTGAGAAGATAATTAGAAGAAGAAAAATTATATGGGATTAAAAAAGGAAAGCGCTATTTGCCCCCCCCCCCATTTTGGCTATTTGTCCCCTAAATAGTTAAACCGACCATCACTTTCCGAATCTTGCTCCTAAACAGACCGAGCATCACAATCTACTCTTTGATCCAGGATTTATCACCCCAAATCATCGCCAGATTGCCCCTGATCAAAATCCACTGATCAAATGGCAAGGATCAATGACTTACGATAATGATCTTCAATTAATCGCAGACTGTAATCAGTGGGCGATGGGCGACCAATTGATCCAAGAGTTTTATGATTCGACCATGAGCGACCATCCCCTGGAATTTTCTTCTGGTTGTGATGATTTTGTTGGTTATCCACGTGAATTAGAGTGGACTGAATCTTTTGCGGCCGATTTCCAGTTCGACTTAGAGCCATTCTCGGTGGATTCCTACTACCACGGTTAGATTGAGAATAACCTCTACAACACCCACGATTACTATAATCATAGATTGACACATGCGTGATATTCGTGATATTCTCCATATTCGAGAATACAAAATGGCCCCAAGAATATTAAAAAACCATTTGTTTTGTAAAATAAATATAAAAATTTATTTATTTATTTAAATAAATGTATTTCACAAAAAAAAACAATTATTCATTAATAGATTATAGTGTTAAGAGAGTTTATGAAACTTTTAATTAATTAATTTTTTTAAAAATTTATTATACAAATATGATTACTAATTAATATGAACTTTGAAGATATGATTAGTTTGAAGTACTATTTTTAATTTCAACATAAAAATATCCATAAAATTTGAGGAAATAAAAAGTGAGAAATTAATGAGCCTTTATTTTATTTTATTTATTTATTAAAAATAAAACGAATACTTATAAGTTATACATTTATTATAAAAATTTAGTACTGTCAAGTCCCCAAAGTCCCTCTTTTATTATCCCTATTTATTAATAAGTTCCTTTCTTTTTATCCTAGGAATTTTTTTTTGGGGGGGGTGTTAAACTAATACTTGACTACCCATTCGTATTCGTATTCGTTTTCATTCGAATGGGAAACCCGACGAATGCGAATATGTCAATCTATGACTATAAACTATAATCATAACCTAATCGATCTGATCCATCCATATTAATCGCTAGCAGAACTGATTGCTAATTACCCATCGATCCACACATATTTCTCATGAGTATGGCCACGGAAGTAATTACTGTCTTCTGAATAACTTTGGGGTGGATGATTTCCGTGACCTAAATGGAGCTTCTTCATTGAACATTCCCCATATCCAGAGCTATACCATGGAGGGGCGTAATATCTTCTGAAAATTTCCCAATAACTTTGCCATGAGGGGGGGGGGGGACCAAAATGGGTTTGGGGGGCCAAAATGGATGTAGTGGTTTAGCCAAAACGAGGGGGCAAATAGCCAAAATGGGGGGCAAATAGCGCATTCCTTAAAAAATTGTTGGACGATTATTTGTTAAGGAAATAATGTCATATTTCTTTATAAATAACAAATCCTGTAAGGCTTTAGTATGTCAATCTCAACTTTTGGTCCTAAACCTAATGCATGTATGATGTAATAAACATGGTTATATTGTAATTTGTAGGGAACTACATTTTATTAGGTAGGAATAGTTAATGGACAATAAGATTATAATGTGAAAGCGAATCTTTGGAGTTTTTGACTTGTATAAAAGCACAAGAGCTCTAAGTTCAAGTGCCCCATAATTGGGACTGCCTTTTGGTCCTTATTCTTTCCCCTTTACATCTACATAGTGTCATTTTCCTCAATATGGCTTTTCCACATACCTAACAGAGATCTATTTAATTGAGACTAACATATTCATTAATTAATGTAGTGACTAAGTGTGTCTTACATTATATCAACCCGAGAATCCTTCAAGGCTTATGAGGTTGCATTGAGCAGAGAGGTAAGTGCCTTTATGCGTTGATGTATGATGTGGTATTTGCCATCAGGGGGTGACGTCCTTGAATCCCTAGATTAGCCCACTAACACAAAACTGACCTCTTGGGACTCGGCATTGACCCTTGGAAGTGCAACATTTTGAGAGATGAGTTGTGTTAATCCCTTTGCAAAATAGGAATTCAATATAATCATGTACAATCAATGACATGTCACCTTGATAATTGGCGGTGTCTGTCGTGGCCCCACAATTTGCTACCCCATAAGATTGGTTCTCTAAAGTTAGAGTGTTGGAAACCCCATCGTAATGAACTCAAACGAGCTCTCTTGCTAATTTTATAACACTTTGGAACTCTTTTATTGGGAAGAATAGTGTTGCATTTTTTTATGTGCACCAATGGTTCTTCTTTTAGCATGCTCTTAATCTTATCCTTGAACTAGTGCTTTATTTTTGCAGAATGTAAATTATCATGTATGTATTTACTTCATGCTTCCTTGTCTTCATGGATCATAATTTATCTTTCCCTCTTTGACACATGTAGCAAGTATTAGAACTTTTGACCTCTCCTCTTACCATTTGAGATATATGATGAAGTTTCCTTGATCTCCATTTTCTCACCTTTTGCCTCGGTGATTAGTTCAACTTGAATCTTGACCTTCCATGAACTTTGAAAATTTGGCTTCTTTCTCTCTACGCACCTAACACATCAACTCTAGCCTAATTAAGGTTATTCTTTGCGTTGAAGCATTCTCATCAACTATGATTTTATTTCATGTGGCATAGCTTCATACCTATTCTCATTGAGATCAATCTCTTGTTGTGTATTTTTAAGTTTTAGCTTCGGACCTCTTCCTTTATAGAGTATTTGGAAACATGGTATTCGTGACCACCATTCATATAGAAAATTTAAGGAATATCCAATTCTTTAAATTCCTAGTACTTGTTGCACTATAACAATCATGAAACAAAAGTGATTGAAAAAAAAGAAATGAAATTAAGAAGCCCAAAAAATTTTGAAATAGCAAAATAATAGGCACTAAAACAAACACAATTTGAGTGTCAAACTAATATATGGGGGAACTTTAGGATTTCGGGGAAGGGATAGTTTAAATACTTTGTAGTATTTGTTGGAATCAAAGGGTATTTCCAATACATAAAGCTCCCCCTAGGAATGTGAGTAGGAAGACAAGTGAGCAATAGATGGATGGTGAAGGAAGTATGTAGTGAAGTGTAAGTCGAGGAATGAAAAAGAGGCGGAACCTAAATTGGGCCCCGAGCCTAGGTTCGGCAAATTGGATGTAAGGCTCAGGTGTTGAGGTTCGCAACATCATTGTTGTCAAGTAATGTTAACTGCAATTGTTGTTGCTTTGATGCAACAACAACAATTGCTTGGATGATGAGTTCCTATGTCCGTCATCTATACTCATGTGTTCCCTATCTTTGTTTCTTGTCGAGCAACTCTATTTTCTTATTGTTCTTCTCCCTTATAGGTAGGGCCAATTTACAACATTGGTCTTAGCTCTTGAAACTCCATTTTGGGCGTTGGAAACCCCAATCCTCGATCCATGTAGGAGTGGCTCGATGATACAGTTATAAGCCCCAAAACCTCCTGATTGCCCATTTGTGCAAGAGTGGCTCAATGATGTGTTAAGGGGCCTCGGGTATGTGAGTGAGTTGGTCAATGGCAAGAGCATCAAACACTCTCGAAGAACCCTTGCCTGATAAAATAACTCGCCAAAATATATACATTTACATACACATATGCATATACCTATACATACATATTATATATACACTGTACACATACACATATGCATATACGTATACAATATACTTATACATGCATATATACACATACACATAAACATATGCATATACTTGCATACACATACACATACACATACACATACACATACACATACACATACACATACACATACACATACACATACACATACACATACACATACACATATACGCATATACGTATACATACATACGCATGTATGTATACGTATATGTACATAACAATAAGGATCTGGCTTTTCATTTGGCGGGGAAAACTATTTTCAAAAAAGAGCTTTTGTGGCGATGGCGACACTCTTACTCAGAATCTGACGAAGACGAAGAAGAAGAAGAAGAACGCAGTGAAGCAACAGGCCGAAGAAGATCGATTCGTCTGCTCTATGGATCAGCACGAAGAGGACGAAGACGAAGAAGCAAAAGGAAGCAGAAGAGGTGGAGGAGGGGAAGACAGATTCTTCTTGAACCTCTGCACCTTGTTCGTTGCCACCATTGAAGACGCTAAAGATCGTATCTCTCAGCTCGAGCTCGTCTTCTGCAATCAGCTCTTTCCTGCCTTTCAAAGCAAGATCAGTCAATGTTCTGCTTCTTCTCCTTCTTACGATGCAGATGAGAAGATATCGGAGGAGGAGCTTTGTAAGGATTTCAACGTAGAATGGAAGAACAAACGTGAATCCATTCTTCTGCGGGAGCTTCGTGACCTGCGCGATGAAAGAGATTCTCTTCTGAAAACACACGACGATCGCTTACTGCTGCGCACTCAGGTTGACGAGCTTCTTCGAGAAGCTGAAGACTGGAAGAACAAACGCGATGAAGTTCTGAAAGAGCTTCAGGATCTGCGTAATGAACGAGTTTCTCTGCTCAAAACGAAGGAATTACTGCGATCTCAGATTGATGGCGATGATGATCACCATCTTCCCCAAGAAGCTAAAGATTTGCAACAGTCAAAACGGAAACGCGTTCTTCTCCAACAACTTCATGATCTGCGCAGTGAAAGAGATCTTCTGTTGAAAAAGCGAGATGATCAATCTCTATTGAGAACTCAGATTGATGAACTTAATAGACAGCTAATGCAACAGGATAAAGAATTTAAGGAGAAGATTCAATCGGCAGAATCTGAATCTGCATCTATGCGGAGAGAGATATATGACCTTCAACAACAGCTTCGTGCCAAGAACTCAAATTGGAATATTCAAGCAGTGGAATCCGAATCTGAGTATCTGCCCGCTGATATGCATGGACTCCATCACCACCTTAGAGAAGCTAAAGAATCAGAACAGAATATTCAAGCACTAAATTCAGAATCTCCTGAGTGTTTTTCAAAGCTTAGACGAGAAAATGTAGAGCTCCTTAAACGTTGCTCACAGCTTTCCTCTGATTTAAGTATGCTGAAGGCAAAATTGGGTTCGTCATCTTCTCTGAGTGGTTCGTTAGAAAATGGATCCGAGTCTTCAGAGAAGAAGAAGAGCGAGGAAATGAGCTGTAGTTCTCTGAAGAAACAGTTCACCTCAGAGATCGAAAAGGAAAGAAACGCAAATCAAACTTTGCTTAACAAGCTCAATGCTTTAAAGAAAAGCTACCGTAGCCTCAGGAAGCAATATATTGTTCTCTTTCGAAGAACCCATCCTATGGGAATGCATCATAAGGATACAGACGTTGTGAGCATTTGTGAGAAGAAAGATCATCATCATCATAGAGATGCAAAAGATCAAACACATACACACAATGGTAATCTTTATGATCCTGGTTTCTTTATGCTTTAATTAAACTAACTCTTGATCTAGTTGCTTAACGATTAAGGTCTCTACTAAAATGGGAATATAATCTTTGAAAAATCCATTTTTAATTGACGGATTTGTGACATATTTGCAGATATTGAAGATGCAAAAGAAACCTCTGACTGTAAAAGCGTTAAAAATGGCACTGAATCTTCAAGCTTGAATCCTTTTAATCTAATGGAAAATGAGGATGATTCAGATCAGGAACCATGTGTTCCTGCCAGAAAGCCGAAATTACAGGTAAATCAAGTACATTTTGGGTTGAAACATGAAAAACCCATGCTCAAAGGAGAAGCCATCACTACATTTGCTCACTGTAGCCCTCCAAAAAGCCCAGAGCCTGTTCAAATTGAGAATACTGATAATCATCCTTGCCCAGAAAACGAGAATGATCATTATGATGATATGATTCTGGATTTAGCCAATGTGGAGAAGAGTGACAATAAGGATCTGCATCAAGAAAATGTGATCGAAAACAGAATGATAGATTTGGACAAAGCAAGCCAAGTAGGATCGGTCAGTGTCTCTCAGTTCAATGTGCTAGAACCGAATTCCAATACATGTAATGATGATATTTTGGTACAAGGAATGGAATCTTGCTCCCCAGGGAGAAGTAGACACAGTCAGGGAAGTCAAATACCTACAACATCTTTTGCTCCCATGAGAATGTCTATACAGCAAGTAAACAATGAAGTGAAATATTATCAGAAAGCAATGGAAAATGGATGGCTTCCTGTACAAAAACGAGCTCTCTCCGGTGATTCCTACTCTAAGTCAGTGAAGAGCTTGAAGACAAAATGGCGAAACACAAGGACTGAGCAAACAGGTTTCGATCCTCATGATGACTTCCTCAATACTCCTCTTGAGAATGTTCTTAACGGAAATACAGATAAAGCAATGAAAAGTAGTGGTGATATTAACACCCTCTATCAAAATGGTAAGAGCAGGCATCATGTGGATTGTGGAGTGAATAGTGTCTCCTTTAGTCAAGTCACCACTCAGGCACCTGTTGGTGATGGAAATGGCTTTGATGAAAATGAGAATGAGAATACGAGTGAGAAGCATGAAGAGGAGAAACCGGAAGCAATTCGTCAACCCTCAGCAATGTCCAATCTTAAGCTTAAAAGAGATAGACCAAATGTTGAACCTTTGGGAATCGATAAGACCGATAGTAATACTCACAAGCACATTTTTAGCAGAGCAAAGCTTCCCTCTTCATCCAAACCAGGCCCAATGTACAAGTATATTGAACCAGTGAGGAAGAAAGATGAAAGGGAGAAACTTCAAGGAGTGGAGTGTAATCAATGCAAGAAATTTTATGATGCTGTGCTTATGAATAATGGTTCTTCTGGTACAGCAAGATGTGAACACCATAATTATGTATCTCGTCATCGGTATCGATATGTCCCTCCATCGACTCCTGAAGGGTTTTGGAACATAGGATTTGATTCAGATCTCTGAATTCTACATATCTCATTTATTCGTTCATAAATTCATTACAGTAAGTTATACAGATCAATGTCTTAATGATTTTCTGAATGAGGAATCTATAGTTTTTCGAACATAATGTGGAGGTCCTTTTTGAAGAGAAGTTTTTTAATAAGTGGTATGAAGATCTCTCATGGATAGGAAATGTCTTACAAAATTCAAGGGATACAGATGCTTCTTGTTTGAGAAGGTTCGTGTTTAAAGGAATTGGAAGAAACAAGCAGGCTCATTAATTAAGGAAGTGTTGTTATCGACTCGATTTATGTATGTTTAGATGCCTTCAGGGAAATCCATCAGTGGGTTTAGATGCCTTCAGTACCACAGTTGAGTTCTAAAACCAATTAGGTCCTCGTGCATGAAGGGATTTAAAGACCTACATCTAACATGTATGGAGTCACCCTTCCTGCATTAACATAGCACTGGATGATTCAAATCTCATTTATACAGGGCCTGCCTAACATATCCCGGATTTTACTAACACGTACTGTGTAGACTACTTGAAAGGCATTAAATTGAAGCATCATATGAATCTAACCTTAGTTAGACAATGTAACACTAGTCAAAGAGGCAAATCTTTCGTAAGTGTTCCTCCAAATGTGGATAAACACAATGCAGGAGTAATTGCAAGTCTAATCTTACCATTAAATAATAACAAAAAAGAGGTATTAATGTTTGTTAATGGGAAATCTAGCCTTTGAAGCTGATATGAAACACACATCTATGTTAAGGAAATAACAAAACAGTGCATGAAAAAAGTACCTAGTGCTTATTGTTAGTTTTGACTTCAATTCCAAAATCTCTTCTACAACTCTCACATCGGTCACGTTGCTTTGAATGATGGGGTTGGTACCTTTGAGTTTTCAACCTTGAACACGCTATGATTATCAAGGGGAATCAAAGTTTACGATATTACATTTGCATAGACCTGAACTCAAAGTTCTGTATATTCTTACCAATAAGAGCTATAGTAAGCTCCTTGTTATCAAAAGGCCAAGCACCACAGGAATGGCCAAAGTGTGAAACTAATGGAAAGCAAAGGATACAGTGCAATTCCAAGGTTGAGTGTGAAAGAAGAATGAATGTCTAATAGCACATGATTCAAATGACTATTAGCAAAGGAAAGCAAATGAACCTAGTGCTTATTGTTAGTTTTGACTTCAATTCCAAAATCTCTTCTACAACTCTCACATCGGTCACGTTGCTTTGAATGATGGGGTTGGTACCTTTGAGTTTTCAACCTTGAACACGCTATGATTATCAAGGGGAATCAAAGTTTACGATATTACATTTGCATAGACCTGAACTCAAAGTTCTGTATATTCTTACCAATAAGAGCTATAGTAAGCTCCTTGTTATCAAAAGGCCAAGCACCACAGGAATGGCCAAAGTGTGAAACTAATGGAAAGCAAAGGATACAGTGCAATTCCAAGGTTGAGTGTGAAAGAAGAATGAATGTCTAATAGCACATGATTCAAATGACTATTAGCAAAGGAAAGCAAATGAACCTAGTGCTTATTGTTAGTTTTGACTTCAATTCCAAAATCTCTTCTACAACTCTCACATCGGTCACGTTGCTTTGAATGATGGGGTTGGTACCTTTGAGTTTTCAACCTTGAACACGCTATGATTATCAAGGGGAATCAAAGTTTACGATATTACATTTGCATAGACCTGAACTCAAAGTTCTGTATATTCTTACCAATAAGAGCTATAGTAAGCTCCTTGTTATCAAAAGGCCAAGCACCACAGGAATGGCCAAAGTGTGAAACTAATGGAAAGCAAAGGATACAGTGCAATTCCAAGGTTGAGTGTGAAAGAAGAATGAATGTCTAATAGCACATGATTCAAATGACTATTAGCAAAGGAAAGCAAATGAACCTAGTGCTTATTGTTAGTTTTGACTTCAATTCCAAAATCTCTTCTACAACTCTCACATCGGTCACGTTGCTTTGAATGATGGGGTTGGTACCTTTGAGTTTTCAACCTTGAACACGCTATGATTATCAAGGGGAATCAAAGTTTACGATATTACATTTGCATAGACCTGAACTCAAAGTTCTGTATATTCTTACCAATAAGAGCTATAGTAAGCTCCTTGTTATCAAAAGGCCAAGCACCACAGGAATGGCCAAAGTGTGAAACTAATGGAAAGCAAAGGATACAGTGCAATTCCAAGGTTGAGTGTGAAAGAAGAATGAATGTCTAATAGCACATGATTCAAATGACTATTAGCAAAGGAAAGCAAATGAACCTAGTGCTTATTGTTAGTTTTGACTTCAATTCCAAAATCTCTTCTACAACTCTCACATCGGTCACGTTGCTTTGAATGATGGGGTTGGTACCTTTGAGTTTTCAACCTTGAACACGCTATGATTATCAAGGGGAATCAAAGTTTACGATATTACATTTGCATAGACCTGAACTCAAAGTTCTGTATATTCTTACCAATAAGAGCTATAGTAAGCTCCTTGTTATCAAAAGGCCAAGCACCACAGGAATGGCCAAAGTGTGAAACTAATGGAAAGCAAAGGATACAGTGCAATTCCAAGGTTGAGTGTGAAAGAAGAATGAATGTCTAATAGCACATGATTCAAATGACTATTAGCAAAGGAAAGCAAATGAACCCATTCAAAAGGCAAAGCAAAATTCACATGATGCTAATGCATGACGAGGAGAAACAGAACACCATGGAAAAAACAATGTGGATATAAGCTTGGTGTAGTGATATCTTATGTGCATCTTGTGAATGCACGTGCACGTGTGTGTATATGGGTGTTCGTGTGCACACTCGCACATGTCTCGTATGTGAGAATATAGTCCTTTCATGGAGCTCCACTACGTGATGTGATGAGAGGAGTTTTGTGTGACCAAGGGTATAGAAGTAGGATGAAGAAGGATTAAAGATGGGTTATTATTTAGGTCTAATATGAGGAATTATCATTGAACCATTATTCCTTGTCGGCACACCTCTATATTAATCCTTGTCGGCTATATAAGCTCTTACAAGCAACAAACTTAAATCAAAGGGGAGAATCAAGTTAGCAATAAGAAAAAGAACTAATAGCCAACGACATTCATTATGCCCTTAATTCTCCTATTAACCAGTATCCACCCATCTTGACTTTGTCAAGCAAATTGGCACTGCATCATTTTGTAGAGTTTGGACAAATATCACCGTCAGTTTTACCTCCATTGATGTGGAACCTAGCATACCATGCTTCAAGTGATACTTTCTCTAGCCGACAAAGACCTCCTTTCTCCCTTTGATACATACACCTTTAGTCATAGGTTAAAGTGCATCACACCTAGATTTATCATATGCTGGCATTCTAAACTTAGCTTCCACTTGAACCAGCCAAGATCAATTGAGGATCAACTGCAAATATCAAACAAAGATCATTATCTACTCACCGTTAGGTTAACTTAAAGGGCAAGATATGATAGATTCCTCAAAGTTAGAGAGTTATTAGTTAATTGAATGAGAGTTATTAACCTCAAGTTGAGGATTTCTTTACATGTACAATCCTTTCTTGAGATTTATTAGAGTATTAGGACATTTCACGCATATATATGACCATATCAGCAAAAGCAAATAGTGTGCGAATGAGGAATTTTTACCTTTTGATATCTTCAGTATTTGTGATGAAAAACTCTCATTGCGTGGTCATCTACTCATGTAGGTGTAGATCTTGGATATGAAGCGTGCCAAGTAGCTTTTTAGTATAGAGTCAGATCTAAGATCATCATCCATAAAAACAGAGACAGGAGTTTGGAACATCACAAAGTACATGTGAGCATGCATTGTGCACAGTTTGTTGGAACTGGGACTTGGAACCTCTGGACAAGTATGCATCATTTCATTGACCAAAACTATAATTTCAAACGATGAACACAAAGATGAAACATGGCTAGGCTTCAAACTTAAGAGGTTCCAATATCAAAATGCAAAGGAATGTGTTCATTGAAATAACAATAAATAAATACAGAGTTTGTGTTATACATTTCAAGGCAGTAATGTTAATAAAATACCAAGATAGTTGTTTTAATTATTATATTAATGTACAAGATGTTTTATTACCGTACGTAGGGTAAAGATAAATGATACACAGATTTATATTCCAGATATCAGCATCTAATTATTATACATCATGATATATTATTACAAATAATGACTGAAAAGAATGAACAGCATCACAAGTTTACAGTTTGAGTGGCTTCTGGTAGCTCACTTCACGATATCTGAGTAGATCCGATCACCTCCAATCTCCTCTCCTAACGCACCAGCAGCAACCTTAATGATATCTTTAATCCACGCAAAATTCCCCATTATATCAACATGTGAACTACTCTGAGTACCTTGTCTTTCGAGTAAATTCGATGGTGGAGTGTCCTTATATTCTCTAACAAATGTTGCCGACCCCAAAGGATTGAATCAAGTGTGGCCAACCCCGATGTTTTATTATCTTACATAGGGTAAGATAAATAAATAGAAATACAATATTTACGTTCTAGATACATTAGCATTTAATTATTATGCATCATGATGAGTTATTACAAATAGTGACTGAAAAGAATGAACACCATCTAAAGTTTACAGTTTGAGTGGGATTCTGTCAGCCCACTTCAAGATATCCGAGTAGATCTGATCACCTCCAATCTCCTCTCCTGACGCACCAGCGGCAACCCTCATGATATCTTCAATCAACGCAAAATTCCCCATTATATCAACATGTGAACTGCTCTGAGTACCTCGTCCTTCGAGCAAATTCGATGGTGGATCGTGCTCATATTCTCTCACAAATGTTGCTGACCCTGAAGGATTGAATCGAGTGTGGCCACGCCATCCTTTGGCACACATGAAACCCGCACTTAACACTGGAACAGTCTCATCCCCGTCCACAAACCTAGTGCCCCCCTTGAGGCATGTATCTTCATCTGAATCTCCATGTATGGTTGTATCAATCCGAAATGGTATGTGACATGTTTCTAGATGTGGTGAGAGCTTGTATACATATGCTCTCTCTGTCATTAGGCCCACCCCATACATACAATAAACCTCCATGTCGGGAGCATTTGGCAACCTTCCAACATAAAAGAAACATACAAAAAAATATATATTAACTCTTTCAGTAAAACACCCAGCCCATTCATATACATCTATTTCTCAGGGTCAGTACTGGGATTGCCCATGTAGGTGCTAACATTTGCATATTCGGTAAAACATTTGAAAACATTGGCTAATTACTCGTTATGGTCAACTAGGCTTTTATTGATTTTTATTTCAATTTGCTAGCCACACTTGCTAACAATTTTTAAACTTGAACTTCTGTTCATTGAGGAAATTAAGCACCCTTTAATATGGCCTTGATTGTAAACCAATTGGCGTGATTTTGCTATATAATCATGATCATGGGAAAGAAAATCTAAAGATCAACTATGAATCGAGGGTATCATGATCATGGGAAAGAAAATCTAAAGATCAACTATGAATCGAGGGTAAGAATAGCCAACCTTGTTAAACATTATCATACATTTCTTAGAGGAAACCTTGATACCACATTTTTATTAATGAATGCAGTAGTAATATGTAATGCTTACCTAGTTTCTAACGGATTCGACCAATACTTGAAATGTTGGTATTTAGGATCATCAAGGTCTTCGGCAAGTCCATGAGAGAATTGAGCCTCTCCTCGCTGCATCATTGCAGGTGCCACATACCTCAAAAGATCTGGCACGGTGTCTGCAGTAAACACTTCATGCTCTGCAACGTCGTGAATGTTTTCAAGGCTCATCTCATGATACTCTGTCCATGGATCTCCACACGAATAATTCACACTTATGGGCATACCACTTCTCACAGGCTATAATGGAAAGAAAAACACCATTTTCTATAATGAGAAGAAAATTAACATTTTATGTGATGAAACAAAAATAAAATCTTAAGCCACTAGAGTTATCAAGCTTTTTCAATTAAAGAGCAAATCTGCACTAATTACAAACCTTGAATAACCTTTAACATGAAATGAAAATAGCATTTTAAGATGCTATGATTATCAAGCCTTTCAACTAAGAACCAAAAGTACACTAGTTACAAACCTTGAATGGTTTGCTAATTTCAGCAACATCGTTGCCAAATGAGATCAGTCTCCCATAACGAGTTTCATTTGCCTTCTTTCTGTTCCTTGTAGAATCATGTCTTTTTCTCCCATTGCTTCCACTCTGTTTCGTATGGCATTCAAAACCATCTTCGGGTGACCAATCCATGCCTCCCCATATCACCTCCCCACCCTTGGGAATCATGGACATAACTGAATCCCAACTTCGAGCCACATGCATGATATGTTGGAGAGTTTGTATACCAAGTGCTTCTGAATCCATCAGACCTGGAGCTATAGCCCTATATGAGTAAGAAGAAATTATGAGCTCCACACCAGATATTTAACCTTCATCTACTTTGCACAGTGTAATCATCCACTACGGATTACTTCTTCGCTGGACAATGGAGCTTTATTAGAAAACTAGGGGAGGAATGAACCACATGTGTTCCTACTCATAATGTATCAGATACACACCATGAGATATTCTTAAAACCATGAAAATCATAAAACATAAATACCAATACATCCGAGAGTCAATGGAATGGCCGAATCACATATTACATATACACAACTTGTCTGAATACCAAGGAATAAGTTTTGTGAGCCAAGAATGGGAATTTTTATTACAAAACTAGGAAGAATGAACCATAGGTGTTCCTACTCATCATCCATCACGAGGCAAGACTATGAGATATTCAAAAAACCAAGAATATCATAAAACATAATTATTGCTACATCTGAGGGCGATTAGTGTGGCTGAATCACATATCAGATGTGAGCAGCTCGTCTGTAAATCAAGGATGAACATTGCAACCTATGGATCATCTTCTTTAGGTATCTTAGATCCAAAGAAAATAAGGAATCACATCTAGAGCCTACAGCCCAGGATTATCCCCAGGAACCCTTGGCTTAGAATTGCCTTCGTTAACCTAAACCCTTCCATAACTATTTATAAAATTAAGAATTAGCACTTTATTTCAGTTTCTGAGCAGCATAGAGATAGCCGCCCCAAACAAGTTTAAAATATTAGACAATTCTAATTATATAAAGTACCTGGCTACTGCAATGTCTTTTGCTTCAGCAGAGAAGATACCAGATAAAGCTTTTGGAACACCAAGCAAGGGTCCAGCTATATTCATAACAGATTTTATGTGTTTGGCACACCAATCAGGGCCTCCACCACCACCCATGGGTAATGGAGCTTCAACCCATTTCATGAAATGCATGAAATAGAGAGTTCCCATTGAATGTGGTACTGCCACTATCTTATTCCCTCCATTTGTTTGAACAAGTAACTCAATGGTACTCTTCAGTCTGCTCAAAGTCTTGTCACGGTACTGTTTGCAACAAAAACAAAGGATGATAAGTAATAACCAAAACATTTCAGGGAAAAAACTCCAGAGTACCCCTTCAGTTTTCTTTATTTCCCCAAAAGACCCCTAAGTTTTTGTTATTCTGCTGATCAAACCCCTTATGAGCAATTATATGTTAAGTTCATCCAATTCTCTCATTTACACGAGCTATTTGTTCATGTATATGGGGAAATCACTCCCGTTTTCTCTCTTCTAGGGGTGACCAGGGGCATTTGGGGAAATAAAGAAAAACTCGGAGGATTTTCAAATTTTTTGTTCAATAAGATTATCACTGTCGTTTATGTTTTTTGTTGTAAATGGTTAGCCAAAGACCTCTGTGTTTTGGAAAGAGAGACGCCAGTCATAAGCAGCCATATGCAGATTCTTTTCTTCATAACCTATCTTCGCGAGATTCTGTATCAGAATAGCCCAGACGAAAAAACCCCCTACAAAGTAATCAGCTGCTACTAGACCAGAGACGGGCCTTACTTTTAAACCTTCTGGATCCAATCCAGTTATGTTGTCCAGCGCCATATGGGTCAACCAGCAAAAAGGCCTGAAAGAGAAGAAACGTACAATAAGAGAAACCCACAATAAAATGTTTGCACATAATATGCAAATAAAACCTTAGAAATTACAAGTTATTCTGTTTAATTTTGTTTGTTGTTCTTCAAGACATCACTACATTTTTCAGAAATCCAAACTCTTGTTCAGTCTAATTAAGCCTCTTAAGATATCTTCTGTTTGTAAGAATCTTTATACAAATACATATAACAACAAGAAATCAAAGAGAATTCCCAACATTTTGTGAAGAAAATAACTACCCCAAGTAATATCAACGACCTTTTGAGATGGACATAAAAATGCCTTCGCTTGGACTGGCATGATAAGACATACATATTTATAGTGAATCATTTAAATATTTCTCAACCTAGATCTTGTATTATTATACTAGTAACTACACCTATATCTTGCAAAAATTTAACCATCTCATGTAATTTGGTTCCACACATGCAACATTAATGCTTGTCACTGAAGGTTTGCAGACCATAGGGATCACTTATGAAGTATTTCTTAAGCGAATTCTGGCAGATTATCATCTAATTAAGCTTCGCTTGCAAGATTGCATATACCTAACCTTGTGCAAATATCTCCAAAAAGGACTTTATGGAACCATTAAACCATATCATCTAATCTAGATCCATATATGTATAGCTACACCATCTTTCCCAAGTATCGTGAATTGTATACAGTATAGTATGGATGCAACAACGCTATTTTGGGTTTCCCAAACATTATGAAGTATTTCATTGACCTTATTCTTGCAATGTTAAACCATATCATCTAAATGATATATTTTCTTTACCTAATTCTAGCAAACATTTAACTATATCATCTAATGTTCTCACTTGTAGCACTATGTCGGTTATCTTTCCAAAGTAAGGATGACGATGCAGTAAAATGCAATCATTTATGAGGTATTCCATGATCTAAAGCTTGCAAGCCTTGAATTGATGCCATACAAAGTCCCCAGATATGGCATTACAAATATCTTTCCAAGTTGATGCAACAAAGTTCACTCATTTCTGAACTATTATCTCATGACCAACTAAGTGCAAGAAACCATTTAATCTAAAAATTCCCTTGAAGCATTATAGCTCATATCTTACCTTTTGTAGATATCTCCAAATGAGGCAACGAGGACTTTATGAAGCACTAAACCATCTCAAGATTCCGTGGTGCATTACAGATACCTTACCTTTCAGACATTTCCAAAGTATGGCTTCTCATAGAAGCTTTTGTAGAAATTTATCTCAAACTTTACAATAACTACTCTTTGCATACATCTCCATTAAACTACATCCGAATCACTTATTATAGCAATCATTTACTGACAACCATCAGAATATATAATCTAAAGATTCAATTGAACGAATTATTAAATCTATCGTACCTTTTGTATGCATTAAACTATGGTGAATCACTTATGAAGTATTTCCTTGATTTAATTCTTGCAACGTTATGACATCTTATATCTTACCGTTTGTATACATCTCCAAATGTCCCTCCCCATAGCCGTTTCCTGAATAATCCTTCTGCACATGGATGGCCTTCCCATAGCTCTAATCCACCCGTCACAATTCCAGGTACAAAGACTACAGGATGCAGAGATTTCAGTCCTTCTTTCTTCAGAATTACTCCTGGAGGATCAGTGTGTGGTCCAGATATGGCTTCTGACAGAGATGGCAAAGCTTTGTAAAGCACCAGGAGCACCCACCATACACAACAAACGTATCCTATAAGCCAACAGCATGTGTCGATACATTTCCATTTAGAAGAATGGCGTATTTTCTTTGAGTTCTTCTTAATCTTTCTTGTACTTGAAACATGAGGTTTTGCAGAGGATTTAGTTATGGAAAGTGTGTCTTTTACATCGTCATAATTGCCATTGTCGTTCACAATGATGGAGGAAGGTTGGGACTGATGAGCACTTCTTTCCTCAGGTACATTATTAAGGTAAGAAGAAGAAGGATTATCACTCTGATGCTTAATCTGAAGATTATTCGTCTTCTTCTTTTTCCTATCTTCTTCTTCGTCAAGAGAAGAAATTTGAGAAGCTTTGACCTCTTGGATTTCTTCATTTCCTCCCCCTCTCCCTCCCCCTCCTTCTTCTTCCTCCTCTTCTTTTTCTTCTTCCCCCTCTTCTTCTTCTTCTTCCTCTGACTCGTCTTCGTCTTCGTCTTCATCTTTGTCTTCTTCTTCTCCTTGTCTTCCTTCTCCTCTTTTCAGTGAAGCTAGAAATGTCTTCTTTTCTTCTTGTTGTACATGTGCAGAGGCCAGATATGGCTTCCTCCCCTCATCTGCATCTCCTCCTCTGTCTTCTTCTTCTTCTTCTTCTTCTTCTTCTGCCTGTGCAGAAGCTGGATATGGTTTCCTGCGCCGAAGGGAGGTCATGATGATCCCGACAATGAGAGCTTCAATCTATGAGATGCACAGAAGAGGAAGGAGAAGAAGAAACAAAGAAAGAAGGGCTGAAGGACTTAAGGAAGGAAAGAAAAAACAAAGGTCAACTGGCCATGGAGATGGTGATGGCGATAGCAATGCCGATGAAAAAGGAGGAGGAAAAGAAAATGGAAGGAATAAGAAACAATTGGAACAAAAGCAAGAAGGAAGGAAACGGCGAGTCAAACGGAGGTAGTGGCGATGGCGAAGAAGGAAATGGCGATAGAAGTTTCGGGACCAATCGTTCGCGTGTATCTGTCTGTCTGTCTGTCTGTCTGGTCAATGGGATTTTGCAGTCTCTCCGATTCTTCTGATTCAACGCAGTAAATGTGTTTTCCACCTGATCGTGGCCATGGCCATCGCCATCGCCAGGAGGAGGAGGAGGAGGAACACCAAAACCACCACTACCATTTTGCTTGACATGACTTGACTTGACTTTTCTTGTCTTGTCTTAACCTGACTTGACCTCACCGAACCTAAAATGGCCTGATCTATAATCTGATCTGACCGGACGAGTGACCTACCCAAGAAAATGGGCGGCATTTTTCCTGGCTGACCTATGATGGCCTGCCCGCCAATCACGACTCCCAGCATACAAGAAAGAAAGCTTCCCATTCCATCATACATATATACTTCTTCTCCACTCCTCTCGGCCTCGCGAGGCTCTCCGGGAGTTGCGTCCATGTTCCTTAGATCATCCCCAAAGTTAATGAGCGTCTTGCCAATGTCTGCACCTAGAGGGCTAAGTAAGACGCACACACGCTAGATTTATACTACCGGATTAGTTAGCTTCTTTGTATGTCCTTGCTTCTAGCTTCGGTTTCAGACTCATCAAGAACGACAATCGACGGTCACAAACAAGGTAGCGCTAAGATAACATCCTTGTTTGTTTCCCCCATCGCCGTAGATACTTGCCATTCACGAGAGCCTAATGCTTGAGAGGCTGAGAGAAGTCACGTTTGGCGTTCCAAGGAGGCACACAAAAAAACATTTTTAGTTGTCTATGCATCCCCAACTACCTTTTTCTTTTGGTAAAGTATTGCTTTCTAGATAGGCTTGAATTGATTTGAAAATATAATATATGAAAGGTGTATCCTTATCTTCTAGGTGGAAGAGGATGGCAATGTTTTGATCTCCCTCGATAGAATCCAATCATCTCGATATTCAATGTATTCTACAACTTGCTTTGTCGTGCGTTCGCACGAGTTTCATAGGCAGGGACATTCCTCCTTGGATTGCTCCCAAAAACACCCCTTGCCAATAATTCTTCTCTTTGATTATCCCTTGATGTTGGGCACTAATTGGTGCATCCACATTTGGGGCTAACTTGATCATGAGAACCCTTTCACACTCCCCCTTCCTCCGGTTGATATATTTCTCGCATATACCAAATAATGTCACAACCATCGATCATGTCTATGCAAGTCACCTCCTTTACCATGTCTCACTTTGTTATGTTATGAATTGGAACATTTTGCTAGGGATAATCCCAAGTGAACCTCCCATGAAATTGGCAAAGAAGCATAAAAATTAATCACTTTTTGAAACGCCCATGCCCTTTATTGTTGCCACATTTATTTTGATTCACAAATGTCTCTTGTGTTTCCATGGTATCTTTATGTTCGGCCATCTCTAGAGTGGTCGCAAGATGTTGCATGTCTTTAGGTTCTTGTTTTCCAAAAGAATAAGTCTATTAATGTCTCTTGAGAGGACAACATGGTTCGTAAGACCAAAGCAAACAAATGTTTGCGTAATGAAAAAGTATTTAACCTTGAATAAAGGAAAAACGAGAGAATCAATGATTGATGATGTTAACCCATCTCAAAGCCCCACAAGACACGTCATGGATTTGTTTTCTTATTTTTGAGATATTGAAGATTGCATCATAATTGGGATATGACAAATGTTTTTTCTATTTGATGGTACATATGGGGTCAAAGGATTTCTACAAAAGTTAAGGTATTGATGTGATTCTTTGTTGGAGCAAGTAGAAATTCTTTCAACAATGGAGTGTTCTTTTTGCTTATTGGCAATTCAACATGTCCCACTTATCCTATATGAGTGTACTATGTTAGACCACATTCAATTACAGTACCATCACAATGTTTTTCACATTCACTTATTAATATAATTGCCTGTTTTCACTAGACAAAAAGAAACAGAGAGATTTATGCTCATGGTGTGAATGCTACAATAGCAACTGCCAACAAATATAAATAGGGGATGGGGATATCCTCTTGCAAGCAAACCTTAAATGCTTGTCAACGGTAATAGCGTAAGCTATCTACATCAAGTTAGAAAAGCAAGATTTTTTGGTAAAGGGAAACTAATTCTTAGGTTGGTTATTTTTGTCAATGAAAAGTATGAATTTCCTTTAGGTTCGCTCTTGAAATTCTTGAATCTTGAATGTTGTTATTCTACTCTACACACACCAATGAAATGTTTCACTTTGTGCAATAGATCAATCAAAAACATCAAGACATTGTGCTTGGAAGCATGAATATCTATCTCTTTTTATGAAGGAGATACACATCAAGAAAACTTGTGCACTTAGGTACCATGGGTCAATATTGGCCTCTCTACGGACACTAAAATCTCTCTCTCTCTCTCTCTCTCTCATCTTCCCCTGATTTGCAATCCATATCTTTAATAAAACTTCTTTATTCAATAACCATGGGTTAATATTGGTCTCTCTATGGATTGTGAGAAAATCTCTCTCACCTCCTCCCTCATTTACAATCTCTATATTTAACAAGAGGGCATGCATTTGGAGCTTTGTATTTGCACCCCCATAACAGATCGACGACGAGGTCAAAAACTTCAGTTACTATGAGTGGACACAACACATGGTTTGTCGAGCATGTTAAAAGAAATGCGAGGGAGGGGGGAACATGCGGGGCTTCTCGACGATTACGTACACATTATGTGAGAGAGGCATTCGAGGAGAGTTGAGCAGGTCACATTCTGGGAGGAAGAGAGAGGTATATTGAATCGGATTGGAAAGATATCTTTAAGTTGTTCGGCCACGGTCTCGGGCCAGCAATTTTGATCTGAAGACCTCTCTCGAGTCTCCGGTGGACACGGTTTCGGGATCGGCTCAAATCCTTCCATTGGAGCTCTTTAATCTCTCTTTCTCTCTTCCCACCCAAATCTCTCTTAAGCTTTGCTCTGCTCTACTCTACGGTTTCGGGATCGGCTCAAATCCTTCCATTGGAGCTCTTTAATCTCTCTTTCTCTCTTCCCACTCAAATATCTCTTAAGCTTTGCTCTGCTCTACTCTACGGTTTCGGGATCGGCTCAAATCCTTCCATTGGAGCTCTTTAATCTCTCTTTCTCTCTTCCCACCCAAATCTCTCTTAAGCTTTGCTCTGCTCTGCTCTACTCTACTCCATCTGCTCTGTCCCCCCCCCCCCCCCCCCCACACACAGCTACAGAAACAGAGACAGCAGATAGCGAGGCAGAAAATCTCTCTCTCTCTCTCTCTCTCCTTTTCTTCTCCGTTTTGAAATTCGATGGGGAGCTCTGAAGAAGAGGAGGATGGAGGAGGGGACTGTAGTGATGCTGTCATGGCAACTGCTGCTGAGAGTGATGGCGACGGCGAAGACCATGGCTTCTTCAGAGAGGGTGAGAAGGTCCTTGCCTACCATGGTCCTCTCATCTACGAAGCCAAGGTAATATCTCTTCCTTTTTCGTCTTCTCCCCCACGTCTCTCTCTCTCTCTCTCTCTCTCTCTCTTTCTCTCTCTCTAGCTTAAGTCTTATTTTATTTTATTTTTACTTTCGATGAATGGGTAACTACCCCATTTTTGTTGTAAACCAATTGTCTCATAGGCCAATTTTGGTCTGAGAAGACGTTAATATATCTTTCTTTTCTTTCTTTCTCTCTCTCTCTCTCTCTTCGAGCTAACCATGCTTTTCAAGGGTTGGACTAGGTCATGCTTATGTGGGTTACGTACTTTGCAAAACTGTCGAGACACAGAGGGTTTGTACCCTACCTAGAAAAAACAGGATAATTGTTGGAAATAAGGAATCCTGCATTTTATGGTGGTGTAGAATAATGACTGATGATGAAGTATTATTTTCCTTCCGAAGCCAGTAACATAACCTATAAGAACTAAAGAAATCATTGATGAAGATATATTAGATCAGACATCTTATTAATGTGCCCGGGGGACAGTAATATGATCTCTGGGATGGAGTGGAGCCCATGGAATTAACGTCCTCAAAAGGCCAAAGGAACCTATGAGACAAAAAGCTGCATCCATGTCTCTGATGAAAGCAAAGCATCTTATTAATGTGCTCGGGAAACTTAATATGATCATTGGAATGGAGTGGAGCCCATGGAATTAGCATCTTCAAAAGGCCAATGGAATTAGCATCTAAGTCAGAATCCACGCCAGAAGCGACGCTCTCTACCTCCGCTGTTGTTACCGTGGTTAGCTAGAGTGGTTTTGTGACATTCCATCTCTTAAATCATTTGTGCATGGTCACATGACTAAAGTAAAGGACATGGCATTGGGTTGGGATCAGCATACACATCAGGCTGTGCCAGTCTGACAGTGGTGGTGGTCAAAGCAGCAGTGGGTGGATTAGGGTTGGAATGCAATGGTTTGGCAGCGGTGGTTCTAGAATCCACAGAGTGAGGGTTGGAATGCAATGTTTGGGGGTGGTGACTAAGCTGCAGCTGACTGAGATGGTGGTGGCTGGTGTGCAGGGCAGCTGGCTTATGTTCTGGATCAGCAGGGCGGGCAGATACATGGCTATTGGAGTGGATGAATGAGTCAGGTGGCAGCTATGGCTAGAGAGTGACGGTCCTAAAGAAGGCAGAGATAGTGGACTACCACTGTTAGAGACCTCTCTTACAAATTCACGGATAACACCGACTTTGAGATATTAGCAGGAGAACATCAAAAACAAATACTCCAACATGATGTAGGGATATCTTTTGTATGCTTCCTTGCCAGACCTCCAACCTATAAGAAAGAGTCTGATTCCCAATGCATTGAAATGTATTATATCTGTCTGCCATTTATGAAGGTTTTACAATGGAGGCATAATGATCATGCATTGAACCTCTACCTTCTACAAGGTCATCTAATAAAATTGTGATCGTAGGGATTAGTGAGATCTGAACCAAGTTTATGATTTAACAAAAAATGGTTCGCCACGTGGGTAGAAAGAAAGAAATATATATTAACGTCTTTTAAGAGGCAAAAATGGCATATAAGATCAAACAAGAGATTACATCTTAAGATGTTGTCTCGTCTTTCAGAACAACCCTAAATAAATATAACTAAGTAAAAAGTAAATAAAAATAAAAGTGACTAAAGAATCCCATTCTGTATACATGTAAGATTCTCATGTCGGATAGATTGTAATTTTTATCTTCGAAAGATCTGTAACATAAGTCGATGTAGAATGGAGATTCTCATTCTCTATACATGTAAAGTGAATCCCATTCTCTATACATGTAAGATTCTCATGTCAGATAGATTGTAATTTTTATCTTCGAAAGACCTGTAACATAAGTCGATGCAGAATGGAGATATCTCTGAAGCGAGGGAAGCACCTTTGATGGTGGAAGATAATGGGCTTTATCTGTCCATGACAAGGGTGTTGAGATTGTGGTTCATGAGGCCAGCGCTTACTTGCACAAGAAATTGCTACTGTCTGATCTATTGTAAACCCTTTGCAATATCCTGTTAGAGAGCCCACTTGTGTAGCCTTTGATTGAATTCCAGCATGAGTAGGAGTGATGTGTCTAAAGAAAGTCACTATTGCTCTTTTGTTGAGGATCTTGTGTGCTTGTATTGCTGTCCTTCAACAACTTCTCCTTGTGTCTCGAGAGAGATCAATCCATCAATATTTCTTTCATGTATTTGATGCTAGAGGCGGGGTTGTTTTCTGCCTTGTCCTGCCAATTTATCTATTCCAATCTTTGCTAAAGGAATATATTATTGTAGGTTTTGCTAAACCTTTTTATATTATAGGATCAAAGATAGTATACATATTTCATAATATTCTTGGTTTGTATTTTTCGTTTCAATAGCTATATTCATTTCGAGCTGTGCTGCTGATGATTTGTATTTCTTCTTCTGAATTTAGGTTATTTATATAATCTTCTCTGTTATAATTCATCAAGATTCGTATTCTCATAGGTCCAAAAGGCAGAAGTGCGGAAGAAAGAGTGGAGGTATTTTGTGCATTACCTTGTGAGTATCAGCTATGCCCTTTGCTGCTAAGAAATTATTCTGAACTTTGTTAGCTTTTATTTGGTCACATGATGTAAATTTTTTTTGATATGACGATGGTTATTTGCATACAATCTGTGTTTATATGCATGTATATATTATAAGTAAACAAATTGTATTCATAGCTAGCTCAGGTGTGCTTAGTAAACGCCAAGATTTCTTTGGGCATGCTATATAATTTGAAGGTAATTTGTAGTGTCAGAGGATTGATGATATAACAAGTTTCTTTAATGTTATAGCAATTTAGGGTGGTTATAGCAAATGATGGGACTAACTGTCCTTAATTTAGGGTGTTTATTACCTGCTTTTTGCAGAGATAGATTGGGAAGGACAACTCCAAAGTCTATATAGAGAAGAAAGTATCTGGCAATTGTGAGACTATGATCAACCATACAAAAGATGCTGATGTAGTTGCTAGATGAAATCATACATGATCTATTGCAACAAAAACTTCATGATCCAAACACAAGCGTTATCTTCATTGAGAAAAGAAATACATGATCTATTGCATCAAAAACTTCATGATCCGAACACTAGAATTCTCTTCATAGAGAAAAGAAATACTTTGTTTGGTGCTGCCATATGAAACCTTAGAAAAGAATGATAAAGCCTCAGTGAAGACTTGATACACAAAACCACCTATAATGGAGATAAACTATGCTTTTAATGTACCCAAGTTGAATTTCAGAAATTTAGATGATTTAGAAAATCATATATAATTATAATATGACACATATAGGTAGAAAAACATTAAAGAGAAAAAGAATAGGAAGTTTTGTTGTCCTAAAACTCAGAAGGTTGGCTACAAGAAGAATAAGAGTAAAGCAGGCTGTGGCCAATATATATACATATATATATATGGATATATATGGATATATATGTATATGTATATACATATATATAAAAAATATATATATATATATATGTATATGTATGTATGTATGTATGTATATATATATACATATCATCCGAGGATTGGTCAGAGGATTGCCACAGCCTGGTTTATATATAGACATATACATACATACATACATACATACATACATACATACATACATACATACATACATACATACATACATACATACATATATATATATATATATATTCTGCAAGCTTATCTTCATTCGTTCTTATTTCAGCAGTCTTTGCTTACGTTTGGATGACACAGGAAATCTCTTCAAAATAAAATTTAAACTTATGTTTCATCATGCATTTGTTGAGATTGCTTTGCAGCTTATGCAATACATGTGTATACATATGTTTCAATAAGCATCTGTTTTCAAGTTTCAATAGCTGACAGATACCTTAAAATTAAGTAATTCTATGAAAATCTTAAACTCATGGGTCTTTTTCCTTTCCTAGGGATGGAGCAAAAAGTGAGTAAAACCCTTTTTCATCCTGCAATGATAGTGTTGTAACTCTGTAAAGTAGTTCATGAAGTACATCTTTCTACTGGTAGCTGGGATGAATGGGTAGGCGCAGATCGTTTGATGAAATGCACTGAAGCAAACCTTGAGAAGCAAAAGAAGCTCTTTAAAAACCAAAGTGGAGATAAAATCCTCCGAGGACGTATGCCACAAAGTAAGCCCAAGGGCACAACAGGTAACCTGCAATGTTTTTATGAAGGATCTGATTTGAAGCATTTATAATTAATGAGAATGTTTAAGTAAATATGGAACCCAAAAGTTTGTAAGCTCTGAGTAGATTGAATGAGGCAAGTCGCAATCCTAACACCAATTGATATCTCTTGCTATGTATTTTGCCCCCACACATAATCTTTTAGCTAATCATATTATGATCTTATTTTTTGATCCACAGCCAAAAGATTACCTACTAAGTTTTCTTCCAAAAAATTAACATTGCTTGTGTGAAGATCCGTGTTCCCATAGACATCGTGAGCATCCTAATTGGTTTTTATATCCAGCAGTATCCCTTGTGGATGAGGAAACTGCTAAGCTGTCAATACATCATTAGTAGAGAGGAAGGAAATGCGGATTTAATTTCTGCAAATGGCCAGAATGACCCGTGGAACTAAAAGTTATAATCATCATTGCCACAAGAAGGGAAGCTGGCCTAAGAAGTGCACTGTGGGGATATAAACATCATTACGAGAGATTATAACATGATTGGAAAACTCGAGGAGGAGACTGTAGAGATTAGAACGAATGGGAGTAAGAAGAGAGATTGCTTTGGATGAATCTCATCCCATGAAGTCTGATATAGGTCTCTTTTTGAATTCTGATGGCATTGATATCAGTTGCAGTCAACCAATGGGACCTCATATACTGCAGCTAACAAATTATTCATGTGTCCTCCGAACTAGGCCACATTTCCTATGTGAAAAACCCATGTATCCATGGAGTGCTCTATTAAGTACTATCCCTTGTTGAGGCATCGCCAAACTGCCATTGATACCTCCTTAGTAGGACCCGCGTACTCTTCTGTTATCTGCCTCTGGAAAGGAACTCCATGTTCTGAGTCTATACTCGAGAGAAAATGACAAAAACATGAAAATATATATACTTATTTCGTACTTCTTGAATTTATAAATTCAAATAAAACATTTCTTTTTATTGAATGTGTATGCATGCATGCATGTGTGTCCATGTATACGCCTGTATATAACCATCCATATACACATCAGTTTGGCATGGTTAAGACAATTTAGTTAGTTAATTGAAGTGTGGTTACTGCTATAGGCATGATTGTATAGGATACCTAATATTTCTGTTCCTGATGTAACTGCAGTTACAAGGGCAAAGAAACGTAAGGCAGACTCAGGTGTTGAAGTATGTGATTCTCCTTGGTAAAACTGAAATTTGTTTCATTAATTAGTCTAGCATGTCTCTAAATTCCTTCATTTAATTTGTGTATCGTTTGAGTATATCTGAAGGACACGTGATAATTGCAGTGCTAGATTATAAAACGTGTCATTATTTGAACTTTTGATTTGGCAGGACAGGGATACTGATGAGCCTGATCAAGTTATGAAGATTCCTCTTCCAGGAACGTTAAAGAAGCAGCTAGTTGACGATTGGGAGTTTGTCACTCAACTTGGCCAGGTAAATAATTTAGTTCTGGTGCCTTGTTTATGTTTAGTAATCATTATGTCTGTTTGCAATGGTAAAGGCTGAGCGTTCAGGTGTGTGCATTATAGCTTGGAAAGGGTTAATTGTCTATCCGTAGATTGCTACTACAATTTTTGGTAATATTTACTTGTCTCTAGTCATACTTACCTTTATTGAGAAAACTTTTATTGTCAAATGGCTTGCCCAAAATGCCCCAAGATTCTGATGTTTCAGATCAAAATTCTCATATATATCATAAAAAATGTACATGGTACCAAAATAAAAGTTGAAGCCTGAACAAGAAACATGTCAGGAGAGTTTTCAGTTTCTTTGCCGAGGAATGAAAAATCATTCTCATCAATGTACGTGTCATGTATTTATTTGGTCCATTCTATTCATAAACAAGTGTGCTAAGACATCTCTCAGGATCTAGGTAGATAAGACATCTCAAGCCACATCCATGTACTTGAGATCCCTATTCTGGGATGTTGTTTTACACATAAAACTGTCATTAAAACTTTTTGCATAGTGCATCTAGCTTCAATTGTCTCAGGACCAGTGCTCCAAATGTCTGTTTGATCTATCTGTGAAAGTTATTATTTTGTTTTCTAAAGTCTACAAGGTTTTGTTTGTATTTATTTTCAGTTAATAAAGCTTCCCCGACATCCCACTGTTGATGATATTCTGAAAAAGTATTTGGATTTCAAAATGAAGCAGGAAGGCGTGTAAGGATGCTGTTTTCTCCTTCACTTATAATTGGAAATTCAATCTATGCTTCTGATACTTGCATTTACCATATGTTTCACCATACTAGTGATAAATCTCTCTTCAATTTCAGATGATTATCTGCATAGTATTACATCATGGCAGAGTGCCATTTGACATTGCTGTTTGAATTAGACTTCCAATGAAATATAACTGATCTATAAAGCTAAGATCCTTGCAATGGACAGCCAAGGAGGCAAAAAAATTAAACAAAAAAATCCAGCTATAGCAGCAAATTGATAATTAAAACTGTGGTTTGCATTCATCTCTGCATTAGAAAAAGACAAATGATTATCCTCCAACAATGTTTTTTGAGATTAACCACAAGGGAGTCATTTCTTTTGAGGTTTCAATAAATAACAATAATTTGTTGGTGGCCTTGTTGTTTGCAGTGTTGTTGACACTCTGATGGAAATTCTCAATGGCTTACGAACATACTTTGACAAGGCGTTGCCTGCAATGCTGTTATATAAACAAGAGAGAGGGCAATATACTGAACATATACATGAAAACAGCACTGTTACTGCTTCTTCCATCTATGGAGCTGAACACCTCTTGCGTTTGTTTGGTACGTAGAGTATCATTCATATATTTCTCATTGCCTGATAGATGTATGTTGTTTTATGATGCTAAACACCTGAATGAGGAGGTTTGTTTATTTGTTTTTCAGTGAAGTTGCCAGAGCTGCTTGTTTACACCAATATGGAATATGATGCTCTCATGCAATTGCAACAAAAACTAGCAGACTTTCTGAAGTATGTATCATTGTTTAACACCAAAGCATTAGATATCCAGTAGGTTGTTCCATCTTTTTCTAGCATTTTCATGCACATGGGTTGGCGGGCACATTCTGTTTTTCTCTGGCAGTATAGGGTTCCCGCCCAAGTTATGGGCTTTGTGGATTTGATGACACTTCCTGAATCTGAAGGTGTCTGTTTAGTGTAATTAAAGTTATTTATCAGTGATTTTATGCCTCATTCTCAGAGGATCAATCTAGTTTCTGTCCATATGCAATGTCTTCAATATTGCCTCTTTGGACTTAACACGTAACCATGTATGTGCGATTTCTGTTGTTTCCAAATAAATATGTGCGATATGTAACTCAGCAAAAGATATAGGCCTATGGTAGGATGATTTGGTTGATCATTGTAAATACTTGTAAGGAGTGTTGAGCTTATTCAGGATATGTGAAAGGATTGTGGTGGCCATGAGAGTACATGTTATAATCTATAGCCTAGAATGTAAATCAATTTCAATTGTTAATGGTACCCATCGGTCTAGATAAGGAAATATTCAAGAGCTCCAAAATGTTATGTGATTCGTCTAGCAGGAATCAACAATCAATCTCAGAATTTTCCACTTTTCACCGTATATTTTGGTTTCTGACAGATATTTGCAAAAGAACCAGAGTGTATTCTTTTTGTCAACATACGATGGGCCAAAAGTTGATGTTGATGAGCGAGATGGGAAGGACAAACATTAAGAAAACAATCCAACGGGTGCAAATGGATTATATATACCTAAAATATGATCAAGGATTTTTCAGTGAAAAGTGTTTTGTGAATGTTGTATTTGATCCATTTTATACTTTGTTTGCAGGTTCTTAGAGCACCGAAGGCGTTGCCACTCATGGAAACAAGGCTCTTGACACCAGTTTCTTAACTCTGTGTATTTTCTTGCTAATTGATATCGAATGCGGGCTAAAAGAATGATGTACCATATTAATGCTACTAAATCTTCGTGTGTATGTAAGGCGTAATTAACCCTGTGAGTGTACAATATATATTCATTTTTTTCATCTAGTTGGTGGCAAGACCTGTCGAATTTAAGCTCAAAATCACATTATATTGTATACTTGTTTGTGGTCATGTTGATGAGAGATTCACTTAGAAATATCAAAATTCAGTTAGAAATTTTGAGGTTCAGTTAGAAATATCGACAGGTTGATTCCTCCAGGCATAAACATCGGCTGTATTGTCTGTTCACTTTATGGAATGTTGAATTCCTTTGCTGACTATTAGACAAAGCCTAAATCACTACATCAGTCAGCTGGTTTTGGGTTGCTGGCTTGAAATACTAATAGAGTACCGTTTATTGGTTTTAAAAAGCTATTTAATAGAAAGTATTATGTAGAATCGTCGCGTATGCATAAAGATTCTTTCAAATTATGTAGTTTTGGATTTGTATTTCTTTGAAAAAAATATCCCCTAATTTCTTGGTTTATTTGTTCATAGGTTGAATGGATTATTTTTGTGCAGTGTAACCATTTTTTTGTGCACTTTATTTGTTTTTGAATTGTTTGATTTTGGGTTTTGGTCTCTATGTTTGATATATAATTCCAGTTTATTGGGTTTGAAACTTAGATGCAAGCATTGAAGTTGGGAGTATGTTCTTGATGCAAAGTAATGGTTGAACATTTAACTTTTGAATGATCTCTTGATTGAAATGGCATTTCCCTTGATGTGAGAATTAGACAGCAATGTCTTGATTTTGTACTTTGCTTGTGTTGGAATTTCCATCAAAAACTTAATTATACTCTTTTTGCTTTAGTTTGATGTTGTCGAGGCCTTGTGTTTACCTATGCACAGTAGGAGCCGTCTAGCCATTCCCTCATCACTTATGCATGTTAGTAGAGATCCTGTGTATCAGATTTATGATCTTGGAATCATAAATTGAGTCTTTGCATGCATCAAACAAGATATATGCACAATGGAATGACAAATCCATTTGTCCAAGTTGAATAGGAACTATTAGTAGAAGGTTTGAAAGTGAATGGATGGAAAGTGTCACTTTTTAGTGCGAGATTTTGCCATTGGTTAGGTCTCCAACTCCATTGAAGAACTTCTCAATCAATGCACATAGGGGTATGAAAGTCATTGAAGAGAAGAAAAACCAAATTGATGTCATCATCATCTCTTTGTTCAAGATTTTTATACTATTTGTGTGTTTGAGATGTTAAATGATGTTATGAGTCAAAGTCACTACATTAATTCATTCTTTGAGATGTACTTGTTCAAAATAGATATCAATTACATGTGCACAAAGTTGAAGGTATGGTTTGATAATTACTTGATTACCCGTGGGGTCTTTAGGTTGCCCTTCTCTCAAACTTGGGTTAATATAGAGGGGGTAGAGCCTAGAGGTTATCCTCATTGCTTGCAATAACTCTCGTTCAGATCAGAAGTATGCTTGTGGGATGCCTTTTTCATTGGTTGCATAGCTACGAGGCTCAATTGGATAGTTATGCATCTCGACATCCTATGACCACCCAATATTTGTATGAAAGAATTGTACCATCCCAATGATTTTGTGGTCATATTCACTTTGAATTCGACAAATCTATTGCTTGCAAAGTCTGTGTCGGATTGTGCCCTACCAATTTGACTATTGTTGAGGGTGAAATTAGCTAAGGGTATGAGACACATCTAATATAGAGAACTCACTTAGCCTAACAATCTTTCACATATATTTTGAGTCGTAATATTGGGAACAATTGCTTGTACCATATCCAATTCGGTATATGTTTTTGGAAGGTTCTCAAGAATGTGCATGCAATTAGTTCATGGTTTGGAGGGATAATCTCTACACCTTGAATTTGGTCAATGCTCTTGATAAATAGGGTTGAGGTTCACAAAGATCACCTTAATAATCAAACCAAGTACTCTGTCTCTAGCCACATCACACCATTATTGGAGGGAGATCATGTGTGTGATGACCACATTTATTTCATACGTATATGGTAATGGTTGACAATTGTTACTCATCATATTCGAATATTTCAAGAATATTGCATAACGTCTAGAAGATTCTATCTAGAATGTACGTGAATATTCCAACTTCTTAATGTTCACAAAGGTTCTATCTAAAATGTTCAAAACATTTGAGAATATTCCAATCAAATAATCTAAAGCTTCTTAACGAGTCTATTTTAATGACAAGATAAAAGAAATAGTCCATAGAAAATGCCAAAATATTTTAAAGATCTTCTCACCTAATTATATCACATGCATTATAAGGAGTTGGTTCCCATACTATATAAGGAGCCTTCGAGGATTAATCTAACATTTGGGTTCAATGCCATTTATGAACCCTCTTTTTCGAATTTAGTTGTGCTCTACATAGCATTGTGTACGCCATCGATCGTGTCTTCAAGATAGTTTTTTTTATTCTCGATGAGTGATTCCTTTTATAATGCTCAAAATATTCTACTATTCTATTCATTGGGTTCACACCATGTCTTATCTTACGCATGATATATAACATTGGTGTATGTAATACCTAGAAATGTAACTTTTTTAGTTATATATAATATTTTGGATATTGTTGGTTTACAAGAGCGTAATCAACATGATTGTATCAAATTTATATTTCAGAATTTGTATGAGAGGTTGACTATTGGATCCAAAACTCTTCTCCATCAACCATTATTATTTTGCTTATGAGTGGTTCCAAGTTATGGTTTGTGTATGATTTTAATTCTACAAGATCAAATATGATCTTACCAACATTTCACAACATACATATGTCACAAGGATTTATCTTTTAGTCGAGACTATGGTAGTCGGTTCATGTGAGAACAATGATAATGAGTTGGATCTAGCTAAGGCATATTGTGAACAACTAAGCATGATCAAGCCAACACCCATTATATAAGGGTTTATCTTGTAAAGGATTCTTCAAATAATTTCATTATGAGAAAACGTATGTTCAACAAAACAAAATTGGTAACAAAATGAGCGCTTATTCCTCTTTCATCCCCCCCCATTCCTCCCTCCCCAACCTAGTTTTGATCCTCCATCTCGAGTTGTTCTAGACCCACAACACAATATAATTTTATGGTTTAAATGGGCACTAATAAGTGTTCAAAGCATGTAATAAATATAAGCTATTATATACACATAATTGGAATTTGGGACAATGTGATGAACTTTTTGTTCCACTGTTACGAACTTTCAGGAAAATCATTTGCATTTTTTTTCCATAGAAATTAGCAAGTTTAAAGTTCAATAATTCAAACTCTAAATGCACGCCTTCACTTCATAGCTTGGTAGAACCTTGGCATCCAATAATAACAGTTCTAAGAGTGGCCAATATATTATGGTGTCATGATCTATCATAAACATGGCCTTTGCACTATTCCAAGTTCTCTTGATCCACATAGCTAATAATGTTCTATATCAACTTTAAAAAATAATTCATGAAATTACTCAAAATACAATAGGTCTTTATATAATTATACCATTGAAAACTATAATACAATCACAAGCGCTCTTTTTGACCACTGGTTTGTACAATATATGGAATACAATATTTTTCTCAATTTAGATATTACACATCTTGTTAAACACACAAATGTTAGCACGAGGACAATGAGATTTATATTGAAATAAAAAATGGTTCAAATGAAATGTCACTTGAGATCCCTAGCAAGTGAGTTTGTGCAAGTTCATGGATCTTAGATTGTGGCTTACCCGTAGTGGACTGATGGTACGTGCATTCGATATCACAATTGTAGGGATTTTATTTGTGATTACTTGAACCAACAAGCTTACTAGTAGTGGACTAGTGGTACATTGATGTGATATCGTTTTTTATATCACAAATTTAGGGATTTTTGTGTGTGTGTGTGTGTGATTACTTGAACATGTAAGTGAGTGCCAATTGATGGGAAGCTTGTTGATATTATGGGTAATTGTGACTTCTTACATTTGCATTGGATTCTAGCTCTCATTGTGAAAACTCGATCCAAGGAGAATTTTCCGTACAACTCAACTTTCCTTATTGGTCACAATTAAAAACATTTAGACTATCATGTGATTTTCTTGCACAATGGTCTTCTTTACGATAGTCATTCTTGATAACACAATGTTTTATGATATAATGTCTATGCATTTTCATTATCTCATAATGATGGCACTCTTCTAGGCGTCAATTGACAACATTTGGGAACATAAAGAAAAATTCAGGAGTTATATCCTAAAAATGTTCACTTTGTTTCCACAAGAAACAATCGTATTTCCCTTCAAAAGAACAAAACATTTGAAAGCATGTTTGAATATTAAGAACTCCATTTTCCCACAAATTGAAACTTCACATGCACTCATAGAAGAATTGATAAGATACTTTAACCCGCAGTGGGCCACATGTATGAATGCACACACTAACAACCCATTAAACTTAAGGAAAACATCAAATTCATCCTTCGTACTAGAGGTAATATTACCTTGGACCTTCATATATCTAGAAATTTCTATGTCCCTAGTTGACGCACAATGCATTTTCCTAATATTTTATTGAAAGAAATTCGAAGAGCTTACATCATACTCTTTATTAGATAGATAGATAGGTATCTTTTTAATGTTCATGGAAGACCGATTGCAATCTATGAGACAAGCACACAGGATTGGGGGGGGGGGGGGGTTGACTTATGGGACTAGAGTATACATGTCTTCTTGATATGTTACCCTTCCTAAGAAGGGGTATTCATACATTGAAGCACAAATTCTCTATGCATGAATAAAGCATACACATATGAGCTAAACCTTCTAGGTGGTGTCTTAAGTATGATTATCACTCCCTCTTAGTATGTCAACATATCTTGAACGAATTGCACTATATGTCAAGCATGTGAAGAGCAAGTGACATTCATCCTCTACCATGCCTTCATTGCATACTTTACATGCCTTCAATTTCGTTACATTTTGATACGGATGCAACTTCAATACCTAACTTGTGAGAGCGATTGCGGAGTAGTGTAAGGATTCTATGAGCATGACTACGCATATTGGTAATGAGATAAGGTTGGATACGATCAATAGGCATTCTTTCTTTATATTGAGACCACCATTTAGGGTTGACATTTGCAATGTAGTATTCTAGCTTTGTCCCCTTAACATCTTCCCATTTCATCCTTAATGATTCTGCCAACCTTTCCTCAATCATTACATAATGCATAACATCGCCCGAAAGGTCTAAAAGATTATCCACACCCCATCTTCTAAACCATTTCCTTATGTCAACAACCCAACCTGATGAGAGAATCTTACTCTTATGATTTTTTTGTAGCTTACATCCAACATTCCAAGCAAGATGTGGTAGTTGATGATTCGGCATATTCTTGACTTTTGTAATGTATCTATATACTCTTTGGAGTACCAATATTTCTATGGGCTGAACACCTATTTACAAGATCATAACTTGGCAAGAGGTAATGCATTTAACTCCTAATTGCCTCCTTAATAACATATTTTGTATTTTCTCAATCTTATTCCATGCATTAGTAGAGAGGGTGCCAACCTAAAATTCTACTCCATAAAGCAAAACTTGAGTTACCATCGCATTGAACTACATTAGTTTTTTTTTTCCAAATATGAACGGCATTAGTTTTACTTCACATCCACAAGTATCACTTTGGTTGCATTGGTTCCCCAAAAGGTAATACGATTTCCAAACGGCTTGGAGCCTAGAATCAAAGCATGCACTTCATTTATTTGTGGGGGTACATTAATACCAAGATATTTAAAGCTTTGAACAAATCGTATATGTTAATCTCTACATGTGAGCATAGGGTAAAATGATGAGGTTGGATGGTTTGCGTTGTAATCATTTTTGTTTTCTCCACATTCACTACTAGTCCACTACTATGGCAAAATTCTTCATATACCCCAAGTAAATGTTGCATACTATCAACATCATATGAGAAGAGAACCATATCATCTACATATAGAAGCAATAAGATAACATGTGGCATCAATTTGGTGAACAGAATAACGAAGAATATTGCTCGGCCACAACCGAGCCTTGAATCACAGAAATGGGAATGAAACACAAAAATGGGAAGTGGAGAGTACACAAAGGAAATACACAGGATGTTTACGTGGAAAACCCAAATAGGGAAAAAAACCACGGGAGCCCATAGACTCCAAACTATCACTATATGAGAAAGGTACAATCAGAGACTCGGAGGCAACGACCTCGAGCTCTATTTCTTTGCTAGCCAACGGTTGCAACAAAGTATCGCTCTGTATCCCCCCTCTCTCTCTATTGCTCTCTGTACAACGATTACAACAATATGAACAACCACTCATAAAGTCATTGCCCTAAGTCATATTTATACTTATATGAACTTAGGGCTATTTATAAATATAGCATCAATAGGCTTACTCAAAACATATTTACGAATATGTCTTCACTTCCGAGTCTCCTTTGGTTTCCGGATCTCTTCCGGTTCTCACGGGTCCATCCGATCCGGTTTCAGGATCTCTTCCAGTTCTCACCAGGTCCTCTTCATTCATAACCGGATCCCATCTGGAGGGACCGATTTCCCAACAATCTCCCCCTTCACTCCGGCATGGGATGTCTTGTCAGCCCGATCCGCTTTCGGCATGCGTCCAGCTTGTCGGTTGTCAACACCTTGGTCAGCATATCCGACCCGTTCTCCTCCGTGTGGATCTTCATCAACACGAACTCTTGATCTTCTACTCTCTCTAAGATCCAGTGGTATCTTCGCTGGATATGTTTCGTTCGGGAATGGTAGGCCGCATTCTTTGCAAGGTGGATGACACTTTGACTGTCGCAGTAGAGCCAATATTCCTCGTGTTGGATTCCTAGCTCTTCGATGAAGTCCTTCATCCAGATTATCTCCTTGCCGGCTTCTACAACTGCCATGTACTCCGCCTCTGTGGTTGACAACGCAACCGTCTTTTGCAGCCTCGACTGCCACGAAACAACTCCCCTTGCATAAGTCATGACATATTCAGATGTAGACCGACTGGTATCCGCATCAGCCGACATATCCGAATCCGTGAATCCGTCAAGTTGGAGATTACCGGAGCCGAACCGGAGGCACATACTCGAGGTGCCTATCAGATACCAGAGTATCCACTTGACCGCGTTCCAATGCTCTCTTCCGTGATTCCTCATGAACCGACTTACCACTCCGATTGCATATCCGATATTCGGCCGGGTACAAACCATCGGGTACATCAAGCTTCCAACGGCAGAGACATATGGTATCTTCATCATATCCGTCTACTCTGCCTTTGTCCTTTGGCTTTGTTTTTTGGATAGCTTGCAGTTTGCCAGAAGTGTCGATCCGACCGGTTTCGCCTCTGACATGTTGAACTGTTGAAGCACCTTTGTCACATACTTCTCATGTGACAACCACAACAACTTCTTCGACCGGTCCCGGATGATGTGCATTCCCAATATTTGTCTTGCCGTACCCAAGTCCTTCATTGAGAAGGTCTGGTTCAAAGCCTTCTTCAACATCCGAATCTTGCCTTGGTCTCGTATGACGATCAACATATCATCCACATATAGGAGGAGTATCAGGAAATCTCATCCGTCAAATTTCTTCACAAACACACAGTGATGGCACTCAACCACCTGCGGTTGTGGGTGTCTCTCTTTGCTTCTTCGAAGCTTTCCGGCTCCCCCTCATCGGTCAACAACACATGCTCTACATCCGAAAATCTCTGGGGGCTCTTCTCTCTCGGAGAGGATATCTCCGTCCTAGGTTTTTGACTACCGGTTCCTCCGTTTGTTCCTCATTTGAATCCAATTCGGGATCTTGTCCGGTTTAGGTGTCTACTTCCCTTTCTTCTTCTTCTTCTTCTTCTTCTTCTTTGGTCGGATCAGTTTCTTGTCTGTATCCGGCCGGTTCGTCGAGTGTCCTCAGGTTGCCGACCAAAATCCGGTTTTCAACTGGGTAGGTACTTGTGTCCTCAAACCGGTTTTCATTGGATGATCCGGAGTTCATCGCCTTCTTCTCCTACTCCCAGTCGACAATGGTCCTGTCTTCCATGAAGACTATGTCTCGACTCTGGAACACCTTCTTGTCGACCATATCCCACACCCGAAAACCTAACTCATCATCGCCGTATCCAAGGAATATGCATGGCCGGGACTTCGGATTGAGCTTTGCTCTCTTGTCCTCCGCCACATGCACGTAAGCGAGAGACCTGAACACCTTTAGATGCCGGTCCATACTTTCTGAGGTGAGTCTCCTTCGAAGGGTGTTGAGGGTGATCTGTTTATCACATAGGTCACCGTCGTCAGTGCCTCAACCCAAAACGTCTTGGGTAACTTGGCATGTGCAAGCATGCTCCGGACTCTCTCCATTATGGTCTGGTTCATCCATTCAGCCAACCTGTTTAGTTCCCGTGTCTTCGACACGGTAAATTCGAGCCGGATTCCCTTCGACCAACAATACTCCTCAAACTGCCCCCGATATTCTCCTCTGTTATCTGCTCGAACCGCCTTCAACTTCCGACTGGTTTCTCTTTCCACTATCGCGTGGAGTTCCTTGAAGACGGATAACACTTGATCCTTCGTCTTTAGTGGTGAGACCCACAACTTCTGGCTGTGGTCATCTATGAATGTCACGAAGTATTGTGATCCGGCATGTGACTTCGTGTCCACTTGACACACATCGGTATGCACCAACTCCAGTGGTGCATTCCGTCTCATCGGTGGTCGTGACCGGAAGGCGGTTCAGTTTTGCTTGCCGGCCAAGCAATCGGTGCACTTCTCAAGTTCCACGTCCTTCACCGGATTGAGGTTGTCTTTAGCAAGCCTCTTCATCCCCTTCTCACTTATGTGATACAGTCTCTTGTGCCACAACTCACCGGCAGTGTTGGATGCTACATTCACTTCTTCCCGGCATATCCGGGCATGCATCAAGTATAGAGTGTTGACCTTCTGGGCTCGAGCCACTATTAGGCTCCCTTTGCTGAACTTCATAACTCCGTTCTGGATGCTACCCGTGTAGCCTTCATCATCTAGCCGACCGACTGATATCAGGTTCAGTCGAACCTCCGGAACGTGCCAGACATCCTTCAGCAGCACCTTGCATCCGGTTGATGTCGACAACAACACATCTCCTATGCCGATAATTCGGCACGTCCCTTCATTCCCAATCCGGACACAACCATGATCACCGACTGTGTAGAATGAGAAGCATCCCCGATCTGGTGTCAGGTGGAACGATGGTCCGGAATCGACAACCCACGTTGTCTCGTCGCCGACAAGGTTTAACTCATTCTCCTCGGTGATGAGCATCAGTTCCTCTTCACTTGTTGTGATTGCCGATGCTCCTTTCCGATCCGGGCCTTTGCGGTCCGAACTCTTCTTCGAATCAGTGGTGCCGGTTTCTTTCTCCTTCCGGAAATGTCGGCAATTCTTCTGGAAGTGGCCCAGCTTCCCCCAATAGAAGCAAGTAGGCCTCCCCCTTGACTTTGACCTCGTCCCCGATTTGTCCCGGTTTTGGGGACTCCGATTCCGGCCTCTTGTCCGGTTGTGGTCATCTTCCATGACCAAGGCCTTCGGATCGGTTCTGGACTCCCGGTCCTTCCGGCGAGCTTCTTCATCTTGCAAGCTTGATTTTACCCTTGCTAGGGACAACTGTTTTCCTTCCGGCCCGGCGTTGCCCAACGTGACAACTATCGTCTCCCAACTATCCGAGAGGGAACCGAGTAGGAGTAATGTGAGTACCTCATCGATAAGAGGTACTTCCAACGAGGTTGCTAGGTGGATCAGTCCATGGAAGACATTCATGTGCTCCGCCATACTGGAGCCGTCCTGGTACCGGAGCCTCACTAGCTTCTGGATTACCGAAACCCGATTAACAACATTCTTGTTCTGGAACATGATGCCGATCTTCTCCCAGAGTTCATAAGCCTTGCTCTCTTCATTGAAGTTGTCATTGATCTTATCCTATCTCTTTTCCCCGAACTGAATTGGCAACCAAAGATCTTTAACCACCAACATATCCCTCATCTTCGACTTCCACACTGAGTAGTTGGAGCCGGTGAGCTTGAACATGCCGCCGAACGATTCTTCCATTTTCTGTGTTGTTTGCTCGGATACCAGATTGAAGAGAATAGCGCGGAATATTGCGCGGCCACAACCGAGCCATGAATCACAGAAATGGGAAGTGGAGAGTACACAAAGGAAATACACAAGATGTTTATGTGGAAAACCCTAATAGGGAAAAAAAACCATGGGAGCCAACAGACTCCAAACTATCACTTTATGAGAAACGTACAATTAGAGACTCGGAGGTAACGATCTCGAGCTCTGTTTCTTCGCCAACCGACGGTTACAACAATAAAGTGTTTTTCCTTGTAGTCGACTCTCTTCCATGATTACTCTCAATGTGACCAATGATCCACATTCGAGTGTTTTGGTCTAAATCCAGATTGCCCAAGTGGTCTTTTGCTTGTACTTTCAGCCCATGTGCTTATCTTTTGCGCCATAATAGTGCCATATAATTTAGCAATAGTTGAGTTCACCATTATTGTATGATAATTTGATACTTAATTCTTATCTTCGGCTTTAAATATTGGTTTAATCCAATTAAAAAACCAATCATTTGGAAAACCTTGTTTTATAGCTTGCTCTATAATTGTCATTATCCAATGATGAGTATGTGGCCTTGTCCATTTTAAAAGCTCACTTGAGACATAGGTTACATCTGTTGCTTTCTCACTCGTCATTCTCTTTAGTCCCTTTTGACATAATTAATATCAATACATGTAGTGCATGATGTTTCAATTTTCTCAACCATAGGAGCCACACCTTCATGCATAGATAGTCAAGTTTGTACATAGTCTAACATCTCTTCATTTTTAAAGTGACATATTCTTTCTTACCCTTGAGTTGTCCCCATGCTAATTTTGGTTTGAGCTTAAACAAGTTTTTCTTTTTCATCTCTTGCGTTTGGAAATATCTTCTTTTCTTTCTCCTCACTACCTTCTTATATAGGTGCTATGCAACAATCTTTTCATTATCCCCTTCTATGGACTTAAACCATTTGAGATACATCTTACATTCAGTGTCGAACCAAGAATTACATGGAAAACTATACATCAGAGTGTGATACTTAGACTCGCGAACTTGTTTTTAGGACAAAGTGTGCATAGTTGACCACTCTCAACACTAGTGCCCCAACGCCTTGTCTCACATCACAATGCATGTGAGCTAAGTTGCATGGAAGCAATGGTTCGAATGACAAATAACAGTATGGGCTCTAACATGTATCGATGTGTATGGTTTCCCCGTTCCACAAAGAATATGCTTTTGTAGTTACGTGCAACATGTGTAGTATAATGTGTGAAGCGTGAGCCTCCACATTTGTCCCATGTCATGATACATTGGAGTTGCAAAAATGCCTCATTTATAGAGGAATCTAGTGATGTATCATGAAGCAAGTGTCTTGCATCCCATCTACCAAACCATTTTTCTATATCTTGCATCCAACCAGAACACAAAATTTTGCTTTTATGCGTCTTTTGGATCTTTTTGTTTGCTTCCCATGCAATTCTAGGAAGTCGATGTGAGGAACTTTTTTGAACCTTAAGCATGTATTCAACAACCCTTTCCATGGCCATGATCTCAATGGGAAGTGATCCCGTCTCAAGGAGGAGGGTGTAGGGCGTTTGTTTCTTAACTTGTAGAAACTTTGTAAGAAAATGTTTTTGGACATTTTCAAACTCTTTCCACATAGATTTAGGGATGCTACCGCCGCATACTTCCACCCCATAGAGAAGAACCGGTGTCACCAAAGTGTCGAAAAGATATTTCTTGAGGACCCAACACTTAATATCTCCAAGATTGCATGTGTTCTCAAATGCATAGTATGCTTGCTTACCCGCCTCGAAAGCGGCGAGTCGCACATTCATTCCATCTATGATTTGAAGGAACTTCACGACCAAGATATTTGAAACTTTCCGCACATTCAAGTGGCTCATTGTTCTACATAATTTAAGAGAGAGAGAGAGAGAGAGAGAGAGAGAGAGAGAGATTTTATAACATTTGTCATGATAAACACTCACATCATGCATCAAAAGGATCATAACACTCACATTATGACTCGAAAGGATTTAAACCCACGACCTTGTTGTACACATGTCAAATCCTTAACCATTGTATTAATATTCTTATATGTATAGTCTCTAGAATATGAAATCTAATATCATAGGAATATTCTATATTACTCTACATTCTAGAATGACCTAGAATATTCTAGGGTGTTCTATACCACTAGAACCTTCTAGAATACTCTAGAGATCTTCTAGATTACTCTACATTCTAGGATAACCTAGAATATTCTAGAGTGTTCTCTATTACTTATAAATAGGGATCTACCACCCATCCCAAACCTAAATTGGTTCAACGCCATTTTGTAGCCTACTCTTTATAATCCATTTTACGCTTCAATATAATAATTCTCTTTCAATTATCTCTCTATCTCTTTTTCTCTCTTTCTCTCTCTCTCAGTCTTGACAACATTTTCATTTCACGTAGTACATGTGAAAGTGAGTAGCGACCCTCGATGTTCAAGAACTTTAATAATGAATGTAGCAATTGAGAGTGCACACCAGGACAATGAGAGAAATTCGTGCAAGCATTGGGTTTGGTTGAAGATGTGTGGAATGCTTAGTTTGATGAATTCAAATACAGAGCATTATATCAAAGTGTGATGCTCAAACACTTGAACTTGTTAAGGACAAAGTGTGCATAATCGATTACCCTCATCACTAGTGACTGTGAGCTAAGTTGCATGGAACCAATGTGTGAAGTAAACGTGCGGAAGTGTTAGACAGAACCGGCTCAGCCGGATAGCAACAGAAAATGAGAGAAGGTTTAATGGAGAACTTAACACAGAGAATATGCGTGGGAGAGACAGAGAGAGCAGAACATAAACTCTATTTAAAAATAACTCTACAACTTTGTGTATACAACGTGCTAAACAACCCTATTTATACAACTTAAGGTGCTCGACGATCGGCTTCTGCATGAACTGGTTGATCACTCCGACTGGGTAACTAAGGTTGGGTCGAGTGATTGTCAAGTATATGAGGCTTTCGATGATTTGTCGGAACCGTTTCTCATCACAGGCCGGTCCAGAGTTGGGATAGAGCTTCTGGTTCCGGTCCAAGGGTGTGGGGATAGGTTGGCATTCCGTCATGCCGAACCTTTACAACATATTCAACACATAGTGTCGTTGTGAGAACAATATGCCCTCGGGGGCTCGGATCACCTCGATCCCAAGAAAATAATGAACGTCCCCCAGGTCCTTCATTTCAAATGCGTTTGACGGCTGGGACTTTACTCGGCCAATTTCATTTAGTCTGGGTCCGGTGATGACCAAATCATCTACATAAAGCAAGATGCAAACCGAACCGTTCGGACCTTGCCGGATGAACAATGATGAGTCGGATTAAGAGGTCACAAACCCCATCTTACGCAACCGGTGCGTAATATTCGAATTCCAAGCTCGGGGGGCTTGTTTCAAGCCGTAAAGCGACTTCTTAAGCCGACACACCGCCGACTTGTTCATCTCCAACTGAAAACCGGGAGGTTGGATCATATAGACCCGTTCTTCAAGGTCACCTTGAAGAAACACATTCTTCACGTCCATATGGTGAAGATGCCAACCCCTTGCCGCAACAAACGCCAGTACAACACGAACCGTCGTCATCTTCGCTACCAGAGCGAAGGTCTCGTCGTAGTCGATTCCGTGAGTCTATGCATATCCCTTCGCCACTAATCGGGCCTTGTACTGGTTAACCAAAATGTCGGCATTGTACTTTACCTTATACACCCATTTGCAACCGATCAATTTACAATGTCGGGAAGGGTCAACGAGGTCCCATGTGTTGTTGGCATCGAGTGCCCGCATTTCTTCTTCCATAGAGGCACGCCAATTTGCGTCCTTTGCCGCTTCTGCGTAGCTCTCTGGCTCACGTACTTCCGCCACTTTGATCATGTACGCATAGTGATGCGCCATGTACTCATTGTACCCGTACCGCGTAACAGGGTTCTTCAAGCGGGAAGACCAGCGTAACTTGGTATCACCCGGTTTGGGGCCCTTCTTGGCCGGTTCAGACTTCGTTCCCAAAGATCCGCCTTCATCCTTTCCGGAGTCGGATGCGCTCCGATCCGACTCAACGTTGCCGGTTTCATATTCCGGCATCTTCTTCTTCCCCTTCTCTTTGCGTGTGTACCGTCTCCTTGGTTCCTTGCGCAGGGAGAGCAGGACAAAGTCTCCACTACTCACCGGTTCTTCATCTGACTGGTCATCCCGACTCAGCCGCTCATTCGGTCCATTCAACTGGAATGAAATCAGACTCTCTTCTAGAGTGACAAAATCTTCATCTTCTACCTGGACCTCCTCGGTCTCACTAGCCTCATCTTCCAGAATCGGGTCTTTGTCGGGAGTTGGAGCCGGTAAGGTGTACCATGATGCCATCTCATCAAAATCGACATCTCGGCTTACTTAGACCTGCTTAGTCTGAGGGTTATAGCACTTATACCCCTTCTGCTCATGCGAGTAGCCGACTAGGATGCACTTCTCCGAATAGGGCATGCTCTCCTCCTCCAACATTGCCCTTGACGCGTTGACAATCGACAGGTTCTTCCTTTCGGCCACACCGTTTTGTTCCAATGTGTACCTGCAATTGGATTCTCTTCGAATTCCGTTCTACTGCAGATAATTGTTGAATTGGCCGGAAAAGTATTCTTTTCCGCCATCTGACTGCAAGCACTTGACCTTCCTCTCCGTTTCCCGTTCAACCAAGCTTTGAAGTTTCTGGAAACACTTTAAGACTTCACTCTTCCTCTCGATGACGTAGATCCACGTGTGCCGGCTGTAGTCGTCGATGGAGGAGACGAAATACCGACTCCTGCCAAGACTAACGTTTTGTGTCGGTCCCCATACATCCGAATGGATTAGGTCGAGCTTGTTATGGCTCCGGTTTCGTTCGGTGTTGCTTCCCGAGTTGGCAAGCTTCACATATTTGGGCCTTCTGGCCACTGAATTTCGGCAAACTGAAAACAACTTGTTTCGATTGTAGGTCCTGAAGCCTCCGATAATTGACGTGGCCGATCCGCTTGTGCCACAGGTTGATGTCTGATTCGACCTTCTGCCCTTTCACAAACATAGCGGTGCCGACGTAATTAGTGTTGAGGATGAACATCCTCCCTTCCCTGCGGCCTTGCACTATTATCCAGCCTTCTTCCTCAATGAAGCACCCGAGGTGCGTAAACCGCACCTGCATCCCCTAGTCGACGATTTGTCCAACCGACACCAGGTTCTTTGTGATAGTTGGAATGTGTAGTACGTTCATCAGCTTCCCCTTTTGTCCGACATGGCTTAAAGGGACTTCTCCGACATGCACAATCGGGTGAGGGGTGTCGTCTCCGGTTTTGACAATCCCCGGTTGTTCCGATTTCTCCAAAGAAGAGAACCACTCTTCATGGCTCGTCATGTGGTTGGACACTCCAGAATCAACGTACCATACTTCCTCCGATCTAAAGGTAGTCTTCTTCATCGAGTTAGTCTTGTGTTGCCCTTTACCGGTTTTCCCGGTTTCGGATCCTTCAGCGTACTGCGAGCTTTGCCAATTCTCCCGACCGGTTTTGGCAGATCCGGATTTGTCCGAATCGGCGCGCTTCTTCCAGCACTCGCTTTCCCTATGGCCCTTTTTGCCACAATACCAGCATTCCGTGTCGGCCTTTCCTTGCTGGTTCCCGACGCCGCTTTGACTCCCCCTGCTTGTGGAGGATTCGGAACTGCTGTCGGCACCTCTTTGTGCCTCCGATCCTACTCTTGCCGGCCGCCTCCATTGTGTGCCGACCTACCTCGTCCACCACGTCCATGGGGCCGATCTGTCTCTGTGTATAGCATCCGGTCGTCCGATTGAGTAGTCCTTGACCCACTCGCGTGGTTTTCTTCGACCATCAGCATTGATTGCAAGTCGAAGAAAGACAATGGTTTCTCCCGGGTGCAGATCGTTGTCCAGATTGGCCCGTACCTTTGCATTAGACCACCGTGGCAAATTTGTACCATCTTGTCTTTGTCCACCGTCACGTTGATGGACCTGAGTGCGTCGCAAATCTCCTTTATCTTGGTGGTGTAGTCCGTAACCAACATGTCTCTTTGCCGGATGTTGTTCAGCTCTTGCTGGAGCTGCAACTTACGGGTTGTGGTACTTGCAGCGAAAATCTTCCGTAGATTTTCCCAGGCCTCCTTCGGCATCTTTGCATCCTTGATATAGTTGAGCATCTGATCATGTACACCGGACGCAAGACAGTACAGTACCTGACTCGCTCCTTGCTCCCATACCGAGAAGTCACTGTGTGTCGGCTCCGGTGCTACTTCGTTCATTCCTTCCACGAAGCTCCAATATCCATGCCCCAGCAGGTACTAGTGCATTTTGTATGACCAGGACGCGTAGTTGCTCCGGTCGAGCTTCTCTGTTGGAAGTGAACTCACAATTCCTCTGTCCATGTCTTCTCTCTGTCTGTTGTTGCCGGGTTCTAGGGTTTGTCTACGAAAGCAAGTGTCGACTGCAGAGGTTCTGAACCCTCACGCTTTGATACCACCTGAATGTAAACGTGCGGAAGTGTTAGATAGAACCGGCTCAGCCGGATAGCAACAGAAAATGAGAGAAGGTTTAATGGAGAACTTAACACAGAGAATACGCGTGGGAGAGATAGAGAGAGCAGAACATAAACTCTATTTAAAAATAACTCTACAACTTTGTGTATACAACGTGCTAAACAACACTATTTATACAAGTCCATAAAGGACTACCAGGTACTTCAATATTCCTACGTGCGACTAATACTAACTATGAGACAATAATTACCTAGTAGTCTAAGCTACTACTAGGCTTCCGGTTCCCGCTCGAATCTAGCTCACCGATCCGTCCCCCTGATCCGGCCGGTTGTTTCCGGATGTCGATCCAGCTCAGGCTTATTTAGCCGATCCGGATCCGGTTGAGCTTGCTCGCTCAACACAATGGTTTGGTTGGAAGACAACAACATGATGGGCCCTAAAATGGATTGACGTGTGTGGTTTCCCCATTCAATGAATAACATGGTTTTGTAGTTAGGTGCAACATATGTAGTATAGTGTGTGACACGTGAGCCTCCACATTTTTCCCATGTGGAACCACTTGATCACCTTGATACATGTGAATCCACTGATTCTTCATATCTTAAGTGATTGCACATGCAAAATATGCTTTGCTCTTTCAAGTACCTTCATGTCAACATTTTGGCTTAGGTTTTTCTTGAAAGTTTGAATGCCCTTCATGGACCTTGTAAGCATTAAGAAAAGTTACGTTTTTTCCCACACATTTCTTTATGTAGAAATATGAATTCCCATTCTTGTTATGAAATTATTTTGATTTAATGAATGAGTCGAGCATCTGTTACCATTGGTAGGGTGCTTACTTTAGGTCATATAGGCCCTTTTGAGCTTAATATATACCATCATCTCTTTGGTAGGTTCCATAAACCCATCTAGTTGCCCTATATACACCACCTCCTCAAGGTCACCATGCTCATCAACATTGATCTTGCGTTGCTACTTGGCGATGAGTTGAGCTTGTACGTTAGAGTTGAGTTGTTCTATGTGTACTTTAGTTGATTAAGAAAAGTCAAACTTGGGAGTTCAATTCTTCTAAATCAACATTCTCTAGCTTTCCATGACGAGGCTCCATTTCGCTTTTCTTCAACCTCCATTTCCCCGTTGCCAGAGGGTGACTTCAATGAGAGTTGAACAACATTCAATAGAAGAGTGTCTATCTATAACTACACTCCAAAGATAAAGACTTTTTGAGACTCTATTCCCTTGATAAACTTGGTTCTAAGTCGATGAGGATGAGATGGTTCAAATATGTCTTGACAACTTATCAGAGTGATTAACTAAGCATTGGTAGAGTAATTCACTATTATATATCTACAACTATATTATATCATAATTGGTGTAGAGGAATTCACTAGATTGGGCATGCTCCTCAACATATACATTGACATCAACCACCAAATCAAGAGTATGGAAACTTAGTCAATGATCATTCATACCTTGGGTTTGAAGGAGGAACGTGTGTATGAAGCTAGAACTTTGCCACTCTATTAGAATCTTTATCAAAAATAATAAAGATGATCCCTTTCATGAATTATTCCACACTCAATCCTTACAACTCATTCCTTATGAATTATTCTACTCTAACCATAACCTTAGAGAACACCAATTATGGTTATGATCATAACAACAATCTTTTGATCCATGTAATAGACAAGGATCCATTAGTTTTTTCTTTGATATCTCTATATTTTGGTATTTTCCAATTCTAGAGTTAAAATCTCCCATAATCAACACTTCACCAAGCTTCTAGAAAAAGTATATCTTGACATAATAAGTATGTGACAAGATCACCACGTTATCCATATTATCCATTGGTATCGCTTATGTTTATCTAAGGCTCTCATCGTAATTACATGCTACCCTTACAATGTGTCCAATGTGTTAAAAGTTAGTGTGTGTGGTAATGACAACATACATATGGCTTATGTTATGAGCCTTCATAGTGGCTATTTATGTGAACAACCAAAAGGGTTAAGTTAATACTAACTTGTATCTAAGATTCATAAACTTGTACCTACATTTGCCTTCATTAGCATTTATTTTTTTACTTCTAAACATAGCATTTTTGTTTCTATTTTAGGCATCTGATTATCTTGCATTTTAAGAGTCATAATTTTCATTGCATGTAGTTCCTCCAAACTTTTCATATCTATGTTTTGCATTTTCATTTCATGTTGAAGAGATCATTCTCTTTCTTTGTAAATTCAAAATTATTTCTTGCAAAGATATATACATAGTTGCCATTTTCTCAAAGGATCGATTATGCACATACTTGTTTGGACTTTCTATTATGTTGTCAATAGCTCTTGTTCCTTTAGCATCTTCACTATTCATGAAAAGAGAAGTCAAGGAGAATTTACCTTGTAGTTGTCGAGTTAGATTTATGCAAATTAACCTTTAGTTACAAAGAAATATGGACTAATGAAGGCAACAGAAAAAATTGATCATAACTTCTGACCAAGGTGAAGGAATGCGGTGTCTAAACATGCATTAAAAAGCTCTCTAAAAGAACATAAAAAATAGTAGACTAAGCATAAAGCAATTATGGAAAACTTACGAATAGAACCCTAAGCTCGACATCGAGACTAAGGTAGAGTTGTATGAATTTGAGTTCATGTAGGCATGTGTGAGGAGGTTGGAAGTTTTAAAAAGAAGGGGGGGGAAGGGTAGTGACCAAAAATATGTTGAGAAGACAATGATAATTGTAACTTAGATATTTGTAATTTCCCAAGTGTGTATGTGTGTTTGTAAATGAAAATATATGTAGTGATATATTTGTGTTCTCTTTGAGTGTGAAGTGGGAGAGTAGAGTATAGTAGGTAGTGTAAACCCTAGGCTCGATGTGTAGGATATTCGACAAGGAATTCCAACACTAGTCTCCTTGTCTAAAGTATATGATAGTGCAAGGGATTGCATGGTGTGTAGGCGCTCCTTACATGAAGGTTTGAAACTATTGTAGGATGGTTTTCCTCCACAAATGTTGACAATGAAAAAAATTATGTTCTTTTATGTTGAACTTGGCATGATATTACTTTTATTCGCCCTTGTTGAGCTAGAGATGAGGGAACTAATTAACATGCGTAATCCATCATGAAGTTTGAGGAATCGAGCATCGCCAAATGGAAGGGCATCGCCAAATGGAAGGGATACAATCGAAACTACTTGCCAAACATTAGAGTAGACTACCGTTTATTTTCTTTCCATTAAGCTTGGGCTCACTTTTGCGTGTTTCTTTGGGAAAATAAGCCAATTCCATAGTATTGACTTTTCCATATGTAAATTCACTTTTGAGTAACGTGTAGTTTGCTTGGACCTACATCAAAGAGTGTCCCCATATGTGTTGGGAAATCGGTCCCTCCGGATGGGATCCGGTTATGAATGAAAAGATCCGAAAACCGGATCGGATGGACCCGATGAGAACCAGAAGAGAAGACATAGTTGTAAATATGTTTTGAGTAAGCCTATTGAGGCTATATTTGTAAATAGCCCTAAGTTCATATAAGTATAAATATGACTTAGGGCAATCACTTTAGTTGGGTGTGTAGTTGTAGTCATATAGTTGTATAGAGAGTAACATAGAGAGAGAGAGAGAAGATACAGAGCGATACTCTGTTGTAACCGCCGCTTGGCGAAGAAACAGAGCTTGAGGTCATTGCCTCCGAGTCTCTGATTGTACCTTTCTCATATAGTGATAGTTTGGGGTTTGTGGGCTCTCATGGTTTTTCCCTATTATAGTTTTCCACGTAAACATCCTGTGTATTTTCTTTTGGTGTACAAGTATTCATCTCCATTCCCATTTCTATCTTTGATCCTTTAAAGAAGTGACCTAAGACTCGTTGTAGCCGAGCAGTATTCCACGCCATTCTTCACAATCTAGTATCAGAGCAAACAACACAGTAAATGGAAGAATCGTTCGGCGGCATGTTCAAGCTCACCGGCTCCAACTACTCAGTGTGGAAGTCGAAGATGAGGGATATGCTGGTGGTTAAAAATCTTTGGTTGCCGGTTCAGTTCAGGAACAAGAGACCGAATAAGATCGACGCCACAGTGTGGGAGGTGATGCACATGAAGACGGCGGCATACATCCGGTGTTTCATCAACATACCCTGTACAACAACTTCAATGAAGAGCGCAAGGCTCATGAACTCTGGGAGAAGATCGACGTCATGTTCCAGAACAAAAATGTTGTTAATCGGGTTTCGGTATTCCAGAAGCTAGTGAGGCTCCGATACCAGGACGGCTCTAGTATGGCAGAGCACATGAATGCCTTCCAGGGACTGATCCACCAGGAAACCTCGTTGGACGTACCTCTCGCCGATGAGGTACTCTCATTGCTCCTGCTCGGTTCCCTCCCGAATAGCTGGGAGATGTTAGTTGTCACATTGGGCAACGCCAGGCCGGAAGGAAAAACAGTTGTCCCTAGCAAGGGTAAAGTCAAGCCTGCTAGATGAAGAAGCTTGTTGGAAGGACTGAGAGTCTGGAACCAATCCGAAGGCCTTGGTCACAGAAGATGACCGCAACCGGAGAAGAGGCCGGTATCGGAGTCCCCAAAATCGGGACAAATCGGGGACGAGGTCAAAGTCAAGGGGGAGGCCCACTTGCTTCTATTCCGGGAAGCCGAGACACTTCCAGAAGAACTGTCGGCATTTCCGAAAAGAGAAAGAAACTGGTGCCACTGATTCGAAGAAGAGTTTGGACCGGAGAGGCCCGGATCGGAAAGGAACGTCGACGATCACGACAAGTGAAGAGGAATTGATGCTCATTACCGAGGAGAATGACTTAAACTTGTCGGCGACGAGACAACGTGGGTTGTCGATTATGGATCGTCACTCCACTTGACACCGAATCGGAAATGCTTCTCATCCTACACAGATGATGATCATGGTTGTGTCTGTATGGGGAATGAAGGTACATGCCAAATTATCGGCATAGGATATGTGTTGTTGACGACATCAACCGGATGCAAGTTGTTGTTGAAGGATGTTACCGGCCGGCAAAGGAGTCCAGAGTGGGAAACGGAGAGTTATTTAAGTAGTAGGAATGTGGTTGTAATTAAGCTATGAGTGTGGACGGACGGACTGGAATCGGTATGCCGTTCCGGATCCGGACCGATCCTGAACAGGTGCGGATGGCACCGTTTTGTAATACAGACCGGAAACCTATTTAAAGGCCTGGATACAATGTAATGAATAGCAGTTAATTAATAAAAGCTTAGTGTTGTTATCTCTTTGTGTTAATTGCCGTTCTGTCTTAATTGTTATATCTTACGCGTGTGATTATGAAAGACGATCATGCTAAGTAACTTAATTAAGTCGAATTAAGCGTTGAGTCTAATCTGGTTGCCGTAACACCCTTTGGTGAAGTGTCTTCCGTAGACACCTTGTGTTAGGCCATTGTCCGGCCCTAAGAGTTAACACAGTTTTTGGTGACCACGATTCCTGTTTTTGTAGCGAACGACGGCACGGATGGATGTCTAGATCAACGCACGACCTGGTTACAGGCCGAACTCGACGCCTTGCTGAAAGGCAAAGGAGATGCGAGGCTTTCCAGCAAGCGGCGCAGGAAATTAGAGCGGATCGCTCGTTTTCCAACGTAATCCATAGAGTAGCGGAGGACTCCCTCTGGTTACAGCAAACATCGCACCCAAACAACGGCAGCAGCCTAAGCAGCCTCCGGGAAACCGAATCCCTTCTCCACGCGTTGGCAAATGGAGAAGGCAAAGCAGAAGCCTTTTCAGCATATGAATCGGACTCCGAAGGGGAATACAACGTGCACACGAACTACCGTAGCAGCAACGAAACCCCGGGCGGACCGGAGGACGAAGGATCGGATACCTTACCAACAGCGGAACCGGAAGTGCTAACGCTGGAACCCCCGGAACCAGCAGAGGAAGAGCGACCTCCGACACCGGAAGTCGAAGAGGAGAGGCCTTCGTCACCAAAAGAAGAGGAAAAACCACCGACGCCGGAGAAAATTCCGGAACGAGCACCAACACTGCCAGCCCGAGCACCGATACCGGACGACGACATGCCGTTCCAGTACTCCAAGTATAGAGATGATCCGGACGCGGAAGCTCATGTGCACGCCTTTGAACAGACATGGGAAGCCAACCATGTGTCCCAGCGATTGACCCCGGATGAAGAAGAACGCTCTAAGATAGCGGAATTTGGTGTCACATTGGAGGGACCGGCAGCAAGATGGCGCCGGACGCAGGACCCGTCTACCATCAACACCTTTGCAGATTTAAAAGCTAAATTCTTGCATTTCATCCAAAAGGAGGTGGACCAGACAGTAATGGTAGGCTTATTTTATACCATCCGACAGGAGGCAGGGGAGAGCATTCCCCAATTTGTCATCCGGTTTCAACGGATGCATAGTCAGCTTGCCCGCGCACCCCCGGAGGAGGAATTACGGACTATATTCCTAAACGCGCTCCGGGAACCCCTACGCACGGTTTGCACGGTGATTGACTTCCGCACAAGTACCATCGACCAAGTCATTGACCGGGTGAGAGAGATGGAAAAGACAAGCTCCTGGCTCAAACTGGGAGCACTCCAACGGGCGTTACCGACCGATGAAGACCTCCGGTTTCGGCAAGCAATACAGTGCACAACCTGCTTGAATTCCGGACACTCGGCTCTAGAATGCACTATGAGGACGCAATGTGTAATCTGTCAATCCAAGAGCCATACGACGGATAGGTGCGAGTATAATCTATTGAACTGGCAAGCACCGCCCGTCCGACAAATTGAGCCACGCAGCAGCCAGGATGAAGAAGAGGAACGCTAGCGGCGAATGGATCGCGACCGACCGGCATAGGATGTCCGGTATGGCGATCGACGGGAGAATGATGTCCGATACGGTGATCGGCGGGATAACTATGACCGGCATGATCGGTACCGGGATTACAATAGACGATACGAACATTACGACCGGGAGCACTCCCCCGGGTATCGTCAGCAACGGGAGGAATACGGCAGATATAACGGGCAACCCCGTCAAGAGTACCGCAATAAGAAGAGCTATAACAAAAAACAGCATTTTAAAAAAGGCGGCTACCCCCGGGATCCGGAACAAGGAGCTCCAAGCAGCCAACCGGTCCAAAACCCCGCGCGTACTGCAGGAACTGCCCCGGGTACAACAGACAATGCCGAATCTAGCAATACACGGAAAGCCTACTGCTACTACTGCCGACAGGAAGGCCATTATAGTAACCAATGCCCGGTGAAGAGCTATGAAAAACGGTCGGCGGTAAATATGGTAGTCCCTGAGGTGGCAAATCTGCAACAGGTGACCACAAGGTCGAAGGGCATGGCCAAGGAATGGGAGACGCATGAGACCATCCGGAAACAAGCAACGGAATGGGTAAAGAAAGCAAACGAGCAGAATGTCACAGACTTACAACGGCAAAAGGAGAACACCGTAGGGCTTGCCGGCGGTAGTCACTCCGAGAACGAGACATGGCAGGTGTTGCAAGAATGCCAGATTACGTTGCCACTAGGAAGACTCCTACAACTCGTGCTAAGATTCACGGAAGGACTGAAGACGGCCATGACGGCAGGAGCACCAGCACCGGCACCGGTACACTTCTCGAATCCGGAGGAGGAACCAACGGTGGTGGACACCAGCAGTTCCGTAATCACTGCCATTGTAAAAGGGAAAGAACTCCCCGGCACAGTTATAGACGGAGGCTCTGGGGTGAATGTAATAAGCCTCCGGACGTGTGATGCCCTAGGAATCCACGAGTGGGAGTCGTGTCCATTCTGGTTGCGGATGGCCGATACAAGCTCAGTACGGCCGACATGATTAATACGGAAATTAGAAGTCACCGTCGGCGGTCATACATTTCACATCTCAGCAGTAGTGCTACAATTACAGGCACAAGGCGCATACCCGCTATTGCTGGGGCGGCCATGGTTGAAAACGGCACATATCAAACAGAATTGGAGGAAAAATATAATTACCTTCCGGCGAGGAAAAGCCAAGGTACGGGTACCAACACAGCCAAGGACGAGCACTGGCAAGGAATGTACACCGTTGTATGTGGAATGCTAGAAGGGTTAGCTGACGAAGAAGAAGCTCAGTACTTGCAGGAAAACCCGAAGATCATACCCCTCTTCAAAATTGACATTGCCGAAGCAGTAGCACCATACTTACCGCAACCAGAAGAGGCTGAAGCAGAACCGGATAAAGACGCAATCCGAGAGTTACGTCAAGCGCAGGAAGCATTGGAACGGGAAATGGCCGTTTCACAGCACGTAAAAGCGTCGCAACTGGAAGAGGTGAACCTAGGGACCACGGACGAAGCAAAACCGGTGCACATTGCCAAGGAGATGAAGTCCGAAGACAAAACGGCGATGACCACACTTCTCACGGAATTTCGCAATGTGTTCGCCTGGTCATACGAAGACATGTGGGGACTCGACCCTCAGTTATACCACCATCAGGTTCAGTTGAGTAAGGACGCAAAACCAGTGGCACAAAGACGGTACCGAATGAATCCCAATTATGCCGCCAAAGTCAAGGAGGAAATCGACAAACTGCTAAGAGTTGGCTTTATCCGTCCGGTAAAGAAAGCGACATGGCTAAGCCCGATCGTAGTCGTACCGAAGAAGAACGGAAAAATTCGAGTTTGTGTGGACTACCGGAAACTCAATGCAGCTACGGTAAGGGATGCGTTTCCACTTCCGTTCACAGAGGGAGTGTTGGATGTCGTCGCCGGCCATGAGCTCTATAGCTTCCTAGACGGATTCAGCGGGTATAATCAGATCCGGATGCACCCTGACGACCAAGAGAAAATGGCTTTCGTCACCGAATGGGGGGTGTTTGTGGCCGTGGTGATGATGTTCAGACTCAAAACGGCACCGGCAACATTTCAACGAATCATCATGGAAATCTTTGGTGAATATATTCCGGCTTTTATGCAGGTTTTCCTTGACGATTTCGCCGTCTATAGCCAGGAGGAGGACCATTTTCAGCACCTCCGCCTTTGTCTTGAAAAGTGTAGAGCGTACCGGCTAAGCTTGAATCCGGCAAAATGTGTATTTGGAGTGTCCAGTGGAACGCTATTAGGACATATTGTGAGCCAGGAAGGTATTGCAGTCGACCCGGACAAAGTGAAAGCCATATTGGAAGCACCGGCACCGGCAACGGCAAAGGCATTAAGCCGATTCTTAGGCCAGATCCGGTGGCACATCCGGATGCTCCGATACTTGGCCAACCTGGCTACATCGTTGCATGCCGCCGTACATCGGACACCATTCCAGTGGACCAACACCGAGGATAGGGCGTATAGGGCCCTCAAGGTACTATTGTCGCAAGCACCGGTAGTGCAGCCTCCGGATTGGAGTAAAGAATTTGACGTGTTCGTGGACACCTCTGACATCGCAATCGGAAGCGTACTGATGCAGCTTACGGAACCAAAGTGGTACCGGCCAGTGTACTATGCCAGCCGAAAGCTATCCCAAGCAGAACAGAACTACTCTACCACGGAACGGGAAGCTCTAGGGATGATCTACAATGTGACAAAGTTTCGGCATTATTTATTGGGAAGGAAGTTTTCCTTCCATGTAGATCATTCAGCACTCCTTTACCTGGTGTCCAAGGCGTCACTCACCGGCCAATTGGCCCGGTGGACCTTACTGTTACAGGAATTCGAGTTTGAAATATTCCACCGACCCGGTATACAACATGTCGTGGCGGATTACTTAAGCCGATTAGAGTCCGGAGAGACGGGTGACGGAGTAGCGGATGAGTTTCCGGATGCGGAGCTATTTCGAGTCACTACAGAGACGGCAGCAAATGAGACGGTGGCCCAGGAAGACAAGTGGCTCACAAATATGCACCAGTTTTTGAGATCAGGACTGCCTCCGGAAGAGATGAACTGGGACGAACGGAAACGCTTGGCGGTGCAAAGCCGACATTTCTGCTTACTGCAAGACACACTTTACCACAAGGGCGCGGACGGCATATGGAGACGGGCTGTGTGCAGCGATGAAAAGGACCTCATACTGAGGGAAGCCCACTGCGGAGTTGCCGGAGGTCACTATGCCGGAGATGCGACGGCCAGGAAAATATGGCAAAGTGGCCTATGGTGGCCAACGACATTAAGAGATGCGGTACGGTACACAAAAGAGTATGACCTATGCCAGCGAATGGGCCAGCCAACGGAGCGGGCTCGTATGCCACACCAGCCGGTACTACCACTCGAGCCATTCCAGAAGTGGGGGCTGGACTTTGTGGGACTGTTCAAACCACCGGCAATGAGAACGGGTAATCGATACGTCATCGTCGCGACGGATTACTGCACGAAATGGGTGGAGGCCAAAGCACTAAGGGACAACACCGCTGCGTCAACGGCGAAATTTCTATATGAGTACATTTGGTGCCGTTACGGATGCCCAATCGAATTAATAAGCGACCAAGGGGGGCACTTTCTCGGCCAAGTAGTGGAAAGCCTGACGACATTCTATGTCGTTGTCCACAAATGGAGCACACCTTACTATCCGCAAGTGAACGGTTTAGCGGAATCAACGAACAAGACGCTCCAGAATATCCTCCGGAAGATCGTCAACGAAAACCGAACGGATTAGGATACCAAGCTACATAGCGCGCTTTGGGCATACCGGACGGCATACAAAACGAGCATCCGAACAACACCGTTCCGGTTAGCATTCGAACTAGAGGCGGTAATGCCGGTGGAATTCCAAGTACCCAGCTTACGGATCCAGCTACAGGAACGGTTGAATGAGAAGGAGTCGGAGGCAATACAACTAACAGCGCTGTGTGAACTCGAGGAACAACGACTGGCAAGCATTTTGCACTTAGAATTGGAGCACCGACAACGGAAAGCATTTGTACACCGGCACAGGAAAGGGAACGAAAAAATGTTTGCAATCGGCAAACCGGTGTTAGTATTTCAGACCCGGATGGGCAAGATGCCGGGTAAACTACGGTTGAGATGGACCGGACTGTATTGGCTAACATGGGAGTATAATGGGTCCTACCAGTTAGGGACACTTGCCGGCGAAGTGCTAGGCAAATGGGTCAACGGATTCATATTGAAGCCATATAGAGGACCGATGCCTAAGAACCCATTTGAGCAAAGGACCGACACCAGGGAGGAAAACGGCAACCACCAAGACGGCAGAGATGGCAAGCCGGTAACTGGGGAGAATGAGGCCGGTAAGGGTCCGAGAGGACCAACGGACAAGTAATGTCACACTAATAATAATAATAATAATAATAAAACAATCATGCAAAAGCGAGGAATGAATGGATGAAAGAGCGAGGAGCGAAAAGGTATGTAGTGGGCATTTAAAGCGCCACCACAGGACATAATGCTATTTTAGTACACGACATGCACACACTCGAAAAAGGCGCCAGAATGCACAGACAAAAACCACTGCGCGTAGAGACCCTTTACTTTCGCGAACCCAGGAGCACAGAAGCACCAAGACACTGCAAGATCATCAGACGAGAACCTACGCACAGAGAACCCCTGCCTTCTGAACTCTCTCTCTCTCTCAACCTCACTCTCATCACCATCCAACCTCGCCACCGCAATCCGACCTCGACACAGACATGGACCCGCAAACGCTGTCGGAAGCCGCCAAGACATGGATAAAGCAACACGGGCTCGAGGGCTTCTTGATGATGATGGAAGTACCGCCACACAAAGAAGCCGACAAAGTGATCAAAGAAATCGACACAGAGCTCATAATGGCAGAGGCGATTCGAGCGTTAACAGGCCTTCCGGAGGGAGGCATACTCACGATTGACAATCCAACCCCGGAGCAACTCATCAGGTATTTTGGTGAGTATTCTCTAGCCAGCAAGGGTTACCGGACATAGGGCGGCGGAGATATGTTGTTCCACGAGATTGCTTGTGTGCTCCACGAATACGGCCACGTGTACCCTAGACCCCCTGTCAGGCCGCAGAACCGGGTAGGGATGATCATCGCCACCTATGAAGGGATCAAGGTGGATTGGCCGGTATTGATCACAGACAGGTTGTGTGCTGGCTCCCCATATTGAGACTCCCACGCCAAGGAAGGAACCGGAACCGGCTCGGCCAGCCAAGAAGAAGCGCAAAGGGAACCAGGACAGCAGGGTGGTCCACGGGCAGAAACGGAACTGCAACTCGGCACAACCAGGCGGGACCACCCATCTACAAGTGAGCCCATCTGTCAAACCTCCGTGCAAGCACAACAAGGCACCGGTAGCCTGTGGCTCCGGTGGATAGGCGATTAGATAGCCGGAGCAGTGGGGTATATTGAGGCGGAAGAAAGAGCGCAAAGCGAACGGCTGCTCGTCACAACTGAACAACTAGAGACGGCCCGGTCCAGAATCCAGTGCCTTGAAAAAGACTTGGATCAGGTCACGACAGGGATGGCCAAAATGGCCTTAACGGCAACACAGATCCAATCACCGGTGACTCCGGTAAGTGTACAGAATAAAGAAACGGATCGACCTGTACATACCAATAAGACCCCGGCAACGGAAACCGTTCCGGCGAGAGATGCGACGCAAGCCTAGGAGCTTGCGGAATTGAGAGATGAACTTGCCGCACAAGAAGCGCTAAGGAGCCTTGAACGGGAATTGAAGACAGCGGCCGAAGCCGAATTAAAGAAGACTGCTGAGAACCTCCACCGGGCAGAGGAGAGACTCCGGAAAGGCCATCATGCGTACGACCGGCTAAAGGAGGAAAAAGACAAAGTGCTGCAGGAAAAGGACAAGCTGCGGAAGATGGCGGAAACGGAAATTGAACGGCTAAAGGAAGAGCTCCGCCAGCAGAAGGACCGCGAGCATCGGGCCCATCAACAGATCAACGCACGGCTCAAGCAAAAGACAGATGATTTTGAGCACCTGCACCGGGACTACAAACGGCTTGAAACGGAGCATAAGGAACGGATGGCTGAGCTCCAGCAGGAAGTTGATCGGGCCGCGACGGTGATCGCCGACGAACGTGCGGAAAATACAAGACGCTTGGACGAGGCGGAGAAGGTCCGGATGGAGCTCTAGAGGCAGCAGCATGAAGAAAAAGAGAGAGCGTCAACAGTATTGCAGAAATTACAAAGCACATATCAAAGGCAATTGACGCATTACAAGGCGCAGGCGGAAGACAACGTCAAAATCATCAAGCAACTGAAGGAGGAACGGCAAGCGGCAAAAACAAAATCGCAATTGGGAACGGGTCGGATTCAGTCCATCCTCCGGGCATGGCTGAATCAGACAAAACACTTGATTGATGAAAGCTCCGTAAGATGGTGGACAAAGTGGGCACAAAACGCGGCGGAACTCCAATTGCTACGGGCAGATGTGGCAAACCGGCGGAAGGAAGGAGATGATTGTTATACGTTGACTTCCGAGGACTTCACCGCCATACGGGACGAGCTGGCCGACGACTTCCAAGTCCTGGCAGATGAACAGCTGGCGCAGGTCAGGCAACTCGTAGCTCAGCTAGACGATGATAGGTTGGACGCTCAAATCTAGTTTGAAAGCTACGAGCGGTCCCGGGTTCGGGATGAAAAAGCAAGGGAAGCGGCAATGGTTAACCTTAGTGATGAGGAACCGTCGCCGACTGAGGGCCAGCCCGGAACCAGTCAACCGGAGACCACTACGACGAAGGGAGCAACGACGGAGACGCCGGTGTCAGAGCAACAAACGGAGGAGCAGCCGCAACAGCCACCAACGGACCCGCCGCAGCAGACATCAACAGAGCAACAACAACAACAACAACAACCAATTCCAGATGAACCATTGGAGACTCTCGAACAAAGCATTCTTGATATTTTGGACGAAGAATAGCAAGGGTCGGTTGTGGATTCGACGTACAAGGTACTGTCCCACGGGCGTGCCATGTGTTACCGGCCGGCAAAGGAGTCCAGAGTGGGAAACGGAGAGTTATTTAAGTAGTAGGAATGTGGTTGTAATTAAGCTATGAGTGTGGACCGACCGACCGAAATCGGTATGCCGTTCCAGATCCGGACCGATCCCGAACAGGTGCGGATGGCACCGTTTTGTAATACAGACCGGAAACCTATTTAAAGGCCAGGATACAATGTAATGAATAACAGTTAATTAATAAAAGCTTAGCGTTGTTATCTCTCTGTGTTAATTGCCGTTCTGTCTTAATTGTTATATCTTACGCGTGTGATTATGAAAGACGATCATGCTAAGTAACTTAATTAAGTCGGATTAAGCGTTGAGTCTAATCCGGTTGCCGTAACACCCTTTGGTGAAGTGTCTTCCGTAGACACCCTGTGTTAGGCCATTGTCCGGCCCTAAGAGTTAACAAAGGATGTCCCACTTGTTCCGGAGGTTCGACTGAACCTGATATCAGTTGGTCGGCTAGATGATGAAGGCTACACGGGTAGCATCCGGAACGGGGTCATGAAGTTCTGCAAAGGGAGCCTAATAGTGGCTCAAGCCCAGAAGGTCAACACATTGTACTTGATGAATACCCGGATAGGCCAAGAAGAAATGAACGTAGCATCCGACATTGTCGGTGAGTTGTGGTACAAGAGGTTGCTTGCCAAAGACAACCTCATTCCGGTGAAGGACGTGCAACTTGAGAAGTGCACCGATTGCTTGGTCGGCAAGCAAAATCGAACCTCCTTCCGGTCATGACCACCGATGAGACGGAATGCACCACTGGAGCTAGATCGCATGCCGGATTGCAGTACTTCGTGACGTCATAGATGACCACAGCCGGAAGTTGTAGGTCTCACCACTGAAGACAAAGGATCAAGTGTTACCGTCTTCAAGGAACTCCACGCGAGAGTGGAAAGAGAAACCAGCTAGAAGGTGAAGGCAGTTCGAGCAGATAACAGAGGAGCATATCGAGGGGATTTCGAGGAGTACTGTCGATCGAAGGGAGTCCAGCTCGAATTTACCGTGTCGAAGACGTCGGAACTAAACGGGTTGGCTGAACGGATGAATCGGACCATAATGAAGAGAGTCTGGATGAGGAACAAACGGAGGAACCGGTAGTCAAAAACCTAGGACAGAGATATCCTCTCCAAGAGAGAAGACCCCCCGGAGATTTCCGGATGCAGAGCATGTGTTGCTAACCGATGAGGGGGAGCCGGAAAGCTTCAAAGAAGCAAAGAGAGACACCCACAAACGCAAGTGGTTGAGTGCCATGCAAGATGAGATGGATTCCCTGCATGAGAACCACACATATGTATTGACGGAGTTGCCGAAAGGGAAGAGAGCACTCCGGAATAAGTGGGTGTACAAGCTAAAACCGGGAGATGTCAGAAATCCACCAAGGTATACAGCCTGAATCGTGGTGAAGGGCTTCTAGCAGAAGAAAGGAGTGGACTTTGATGAGATCTTTGCCCTTGTAGTAAAGATGACATCCATCCGGACGGTATTGGGAATAGCGGCAAGCATGGACCTCGAGGTAGAGCAACTGGACGTCAAGATGGCGTTCCTACATGGCGACCTCGAAGAAGAGATCTACATGCATCAACCGGAAGGATTTGAGAAGAAAGGGAAGGAGCACCTGGTGTGGCGTCTGAAGAAGAGCTAATATGGATTGAAGCAAGCCCCCCGGCAATGGTGCCAGAAGTTCGACTCCTTCATGACTGACCAAGGGTACTACAAGACGCAGGGGTATCACTACGTGTCTGTCAAGAAATTATGATAGAGGAGATTTCCTGATACTCCTCCTATATGTGGATGATATGTTGATTGTCAGACGAGACCAAGGCAAGATTTGGATGCCGAAGAAGGCTCTGAACCGGACCTTCTCAATAAAAGACTTGGGTCCGGCAAGACAGATATTGGGAATGCACATCATCCGGAACCGGTTGAAGAAGCTTTTCTGGTTGTCACAGGAGAAGTACATGACAAAGGTGCTTCAACGGTTTAACATGTTGGAGGCGAAACCGGTCGGATTGACACTTCCGGCAAATTGCAAGTTGTTTGGAAAGCAGAGCCCAAAGACAAAGGCAAAGAAGACAAATATGATGAAGATACCATATGCCTCTGCTGTCGGAAGCTTGATGTACGCGATGGTATGTACCCATCCAGATATCGGATATGCAGTCAGAGTGGTAAGCCGTTTCATGAGCAATCCCGGAAGAGAGCACTTGAACGCGGTCAAGTGGATACTCCGGTATTTGAAAGGCACCACAAGTATGTGCCTCCAGTTCGGCTCCGGTAATCCCCAACTTGACGTATTCACAAATTTGGATATGTCGGTTGATGCAGAGTCCAGTCAATCTACATCCGGATATGTCATGACTTATGCAGGGGGAGTTGTTTCGTGGCAGTCGAGGCTGCAGAAGACAGTTGCATTGTCAACCACGGAGGCGGAGTACACGGCAGATGTAGAAGCCGGCAAGGAAATAATCTGGATGAAGGACTTCATCGGAGAGCTAGGGATCCAACAGGAGGAATATCGGCTCTACTGCGACAGTCAAAGTGCCATCCACCTTGCAAAGAACGCGGCCTATCACTCCCATACGAAACATATCCAGCGGAGGTACCACTGGATCTGGGAAAGAGTAGAAGATCAAAAGTTCGTGTTGAGGAAGATCCACATGGAGGAGAACATGTCGGATATGATGACCAAGGTGTTGATGATCGACAAGTTGGACTTATGTCGAAAGCGGATTGGGCTGACGAGACATCCCATGCCGGAGTGAAGGGGGAGTTTGTTGGGAAATCGGTCTGATTATGAATGAAGGGATTCGGAAACCGGATCGGATGGACCCGGTGAGAACCGGAAGAGAAGACATAGTTGTAAATATGTTTTGAGTAAGCCTATTGAGGCTATATTTGTAAATAGCCCTAAGTTCATATAAGTATAAATATGACTTAGGGCAATCACTTTAGTTGGGTGTGTAGTTGTAGTCATATTGTTGTATAGAGAGTAACATAGAGAGAGAGAGAGAGGAGATACAAAGTGATACTCTGTTGTAACCGCTGCTTGGCGAAGAAACAGAGCTTGAGGTCATTGCCTCCAAGTCTCTGATTGTACCTTTTTCATATAGTGATAGTTTGGAGTCTGTGGGCTCTCGTGGTTTTTCCCTATTATGGTTTTCCACGAAAACATCCTGTGTATTTTCTTTTGGTGTACAAGTAATCATCTCCATTCCCATTTCTGTGTTTGATCCTTTAAAGAAGTGACCTAAGACTCGGTTGTAGCCGAGCAATATTGCACGCCATTCTGCACAATATGTCCTAGAAGAACACAAATGTGTTCTTTTGTGAAGAGTCGTGTTGAGTTTGTTGATCCACAAACTTGGGGATTTCTAAACCCACATCCCAAAACTTGTGGATCAGCAAAATTTGGAAATGCAGGGTTAAATCATGTTGTTCGAGGGAGATGCAATTGTCTTGAAGAGGGTCATCTTTCTTTGGGTTGACCGCTTTTCCCTTATTTCCACCCTATCTTGTTACATGGTCAACCATATATTTGCCCAATTCTATGAAACCATTATCATTTATCTTACAAATCCATGATCCCCATTTTCTCACCATACCCACATTGATTGCACAATCCGCCATATGGTTTTATCCACTTATCAATCCAAGCATAACCATTGATGGACTTGGTATATGTGTTGTCATCTTCTCTTTTGTTCTTTGTTAAGTACATGTTGTATATAGTAGGAACCATAAAGATATCGGCATTGTGGCACTAAAGACTAAGGGAAAGACCAAGAAAACAATGATGAAATAAAGTTGGCTCTAGAGCTTTGGGCCTAATGGTAGCCGTAATGTGAAAGCAAATAATTTCTTGGTAAAGGAGCTATAAAAGTCGTTTTCTGACTTTTTTGCTCTTTTTCTTGAAACTTTAGTTTTCTCTCCCTTTTTAATTAAGCAATACATCTTTCTCTCTTATCCTTATATTTTTGAGTAGTTAGTATTAAGAACTTCTAAGACAAACACTAATCACCCTTCTCATTGTATATGTTCTCGTGGCATAACAATTGAGATGTGGTAACATATTTCTATTTGTTATGAACAATTAAGCCCTTAGAAGGAATTAGTTAACTTTTTAATATTGTTGACTTTGTGACTGAGAGTTATTGAAGTTAGAGTAGACAAGGTTAGCGACTTGAAAGTTGAGAGTGCTTGATGAACACTCTTGTCTAGTTTGCCACCAACATGACATATGGTGGTATGAACCCCTTAAAAAATACTATTTTAGCAAGGAGAGAGAACTCTCACCAAAACAAAAATGTGCACTCAGTGCAATCTACCTCGAGAAGACACATCTTTTATTGTTGTTAGGGAGCTCAATGCTAATGCTTAATGTTATTGTTAGCTCAAACGCATGTTTTTACGCAACAACGTGTTATGTACACATAACGTTGGTGAGGGTATGTTCACTAATGTTAAAAAGGGGACTAATGATTGGATAGAAGGAATGATAAATGCATGCACTATCATGATTTGGACAAACAATGAATGGAGAGCCTTTTAGAAAGGCACATCTATTCAAGGGGCCTAGGAAAAAGGTATAAATATGAGGCTTAGCTACCCTCATAAGGACATTACGTCGGAAGGCTACTGTCTTAGACACCGGTGGTGCGGGCTAGGCTTTCGTCTCGATGATCGTGTTTATCTCTTCCAAGGTATTAGTCATCCTAATATATGGCGGTATGGGACGTCGGTGGTAGGTTGGTTGTGTCTAGATCATAGCTCAGGAGTGGTCGGGTGGAACGGGTTCTTCTATCCAATCTATTTTCCTTCTTTTACTTTACTTTGGTCTATTGATTAGTAATAGATTCTTAACAGTGGTATAAGAGCATTTACTATAAAAAAAAAAATTTGATTTTTTTTGCGTGTGAGCGATGTTGACGTCTATGCTGATCAGGATAGACGTCCTCGTGCATTTACTATTGGCCAAAAAGTTTTTTTGCGTGTCCCTACTAACTCTACGTCATTGTCTACGGGCAAGTGCCCTAAGTTAGCCCCACGATATCGTGGCCCATTTGAAATCCTTAAGCGGGTTGGGTCATCTGCTTATCACCTTAGCTTACCCCGTAACGTTGGTATTCATCCTGTTTTTCATGTCAGTTGTCTAAAACTTTCTTTAGGCTTTGGTGATAACACCATCTCAATCCAAGATCTTGTAACATTAGAGGATTTTTCTTACAAACCTCATGTTCTTGAACGAATTCTTGATTCTCGTACTAAACGTTTACGTTCTAAAGAGATTCGGCTTTTCAAGATCAAATAGATGGATAAACCTATTGATGATGCCACATGGGAACACGAGCATACTCTTAAGGCACAATTTCCTCACTTTATATTGCAAGAGTGAAATCTTTTGAAGTAGGGGAGTATGTTATGTACACATAACGTTGGTGAGGGTAGGTCACTAATATTTACATTAGTGAAGGGTAAGTTCACTATTGTTAAAAAGGGGACTAATGATTGGATAGAAGGAATGATAGGTGCATGCACTATCATGATTTGGAAAACCAATGAATGGAGAGCCTTTTAGAAAGGCACATCTATTCAAGGGGCCTAGGAAAAGGTTTTAATATGAGGCTTAGCTACCCTCATAAGGAGATTACGTCGGAAGGTTGTTGTCTTAGACACCGGTGGTGCGGGCTAGGCTTTCGTCTTGACGATTGTGTTTATCTCTTCCAAGGTATTAGTCATCCTAATATCCGGCGGTATGGGACGTCGGTGGTAGGTTGGCTATGTCTAGATCATAGCTCGGGGGTGGTCGGGTGGAACGGGTTCTTCTATCCATTCTATTTTCCTTCTTTTACTTTACTTTGGTCTATTGATTAGTAATAGACTCTTAACACAACGGCTTCACACGAAATTCGTTATACCAAAACATCTCACAATGCCTTTTCATGAACACAACACAAGATGAGAACACACAAATGTATCGCACAATAGAAACACATTGTTATGAGCATAATCTCTAACCTTAGGATTAGGTGTGAGCTAATTCATAAGGAATGAAGGGTAATGATTGAACTATTCTCAACCCTATGATATCGATATGAAACCCTTCATAGAATTACATTTCATTAAGCCTTTTTGCGAACACAACACATGATAAGAACACATGAACCCATCACACAATAGGAACACACTAATACTAGCATAATCATAACCGTAGTTCTCTAACATTTGGATTAGGTGTGCTAAATTCATAAGGAATATGGGTAAGGACTGAGTTATTTTTAGTCCTATGATATTCACATGAAGCCCTTCATACAAACACATATCACAAAGTCTTTTTGCGAACACAACACATGATAAGAAGACACGAACCCATGGCACAATAGGAGCACATTGTTTTTCTTTTTCTTCAAAAGAACATATCCTTCCATTAGTTTTAAAATAGATGGAAAGGAAGTGACTATCCTTACCAAGCTCATCTTGTGTAAGACAATGGCTGCCCATGAATCCTTTGTTTGATAGATTTGATTGAGCACTTCCTAAAATTTCCCATTCTCAACATATCCTACAATTAGTGCAATCCAAAAGACCTATTCCTAGACTGAAAGCCTGTTAAATACTATGTGTCCTTCGGCAAGTGACCCGTAGCATACATATCTACTAACATATTCCCAATGAAATAATCTCTTTCAACAGCTTTTTGTATACTTTCCCTGTGAATTTCATTGCCTGCTAATGTAGCTCCAATGTTACCACATGCTTTCAAGCAGCAAACAAGTGTGTAACAGTATTTGGAGGGATGCCTAGTCTTTGAATTTGCTCAAAGAGGGAGAGATATCCATGTTCCACATATCCTGCAGTCAATATATTCCATAAAATTGCATCTTTCATAGGAAGATCATCGAAAATTGCATGTGTTGTTGAGAGGAAACCACATTTGGCATGCATATCCATTAAGGTATTGGCAATGAAGGTCTCAGTTTGTAACGCGTTCTTCACAATATCGTCATATATTAACACTACCTTGATTGATGTCTTTGGTATCACCACAAACTTTCAAGCGAGAAACAAGTGCAAATGTATTTGACGAGATATAATTATGTATTTACATCTCCTTCATGAGGTTTAATACTTCCTCACCATGCTCATGTTCTGCATAAGCAATGATTAGTGCAGTCCATAGGATCACATCTTTGACTGGCAGGTTGTCAAAAGACTAAATTTCCATTCCTCACTTCTATAATCAATTAGTACCTTTATATCTTATTCACTTTCCTTTAAGCTTACAAAATGCATATAATCTTGTCCCAGAGAGACCAAGAAGCTGACCTAAATCCATGGGTGAGCTTTCCATTTGAGGGCCAAACTCACTATCTCCGAGATAAATTTGCCCACAAGAAGTTATAGCATCTGGAGAAATACCATGAATTTGCATATGCTCGAAGCAAATCAATCTTCCTCATCATATTCATGTTCAACATATCCAGATATATACAATCCTCAAACCTACACTTTGGATTGGATGCTTGTCAAACAGTTCTTGTGATTGTGTTAAGAAACCATTTTTTTGCATACATATCAACCAATACATTGCCAATAACTGAGTGTTTGTCTACAAATGATGCCTTTTCGATCACATAATGCATTTCTCTACCCTTTTGAATGGCGCTAATGTTGCTTCAAGACTTCAAGCTACATGCTACATTTATTTTAAAAATTCCAATGCCCTTTCATAATGCTCATATTTCATGTAAAATGCAATGAGATTACTCTACAAGCCTACATTCTTTTGTGGAATCACGTCGAAGACTTCTTGAGAATCTATGAAAGAACCCAATAATAACCCGATCTTTCTCCAACAACCCCTTCTTTATGATTTGGATATGTAATTCTTTTCCTCTCTCTCCATTTCTAATTCTACTATATATCTTAAGACCAGATGTGGATGTAATAGCATCGGGAGGAACACCCTCAAGTAGCATTTGATCAAAATAGTTAATTGCTCCTAGATCATCAGGAGCGTAGTATATGTTCTTATCAGTTTAATAGGAACGCATAATCATAACCATAGTTCTCTAACTTTAGGGTTAAGGCATGGATTAATTCATAGGGAATAAAGGGTCAGGATTGAGGTATTCTCAATCCTATGATGGGAAAAAATTTATAGTGTTTCATCACTTAATCGCGTCTAATAAAGTAGCCAAGTGTGAAACACAAAGAGACCTATCCTATATAAGAAGGCTAGCTACCTTCATGAAGGGGATCATCATCTTTATTAATTTTGATAAAGTCTCTTAACTATGTGGAAAAGCTCTAGCCTCATACACGTGTGCCTCCTTCATACCCAAGATAAGATCCATGTCTGAACTCTATGGTATGGAACATTGATGGGGGACTATGATCAATCTTTCACCTTCACAAGGCAGTGTTCATGTGGTCTAGCGCCCTGTTTTCTTTATTTTTGCTTAATGGTAATTTAGAGTCTTATATGCACAAAGGCTAAAAAAACAAGGATAATGATTCCCTGACAACAATTTCAAAAAATATATAATCTTAAGTTGTGACACACTGAGTGCACTTCCTCATTTTAGTGGGAGTTCTCTCTCCTTGCTAAAGTTGTGTGCCGAGGGGTTCAAGCAAGTGTGGTCATCAAGCACCCTTAAGCCATTAACTTCATCTACCCAAATTTTGCGAAGTCTCACTGACTTCTATCACCAAGATGATACTAGTGAGAAGTTAACAAATGCCTTTTAAAGAATTAAGTGTTAACTACATTAAGACAAGTAAGCAAATGTCAATAGAACCATGCTAAGCACACCATTGTTATTAGGTCACGACAACACATATAATGAGGAGAGTGATTAATGTTTGGCTTTAAACCTCTAACATTAATCATTCACAAATATGAGGGGGAAAGAGAGAGAGCTCTAGCTTAAGTTACGAAGGGGGGGGAAATTAAAGGTTCACAAAGAAGAGTTTAACAGTCGTAGAATTGACATTTATTGCTACAAAGAGATTTCCCCCTCTCCATTGGAGTAGGGATTTATGCCTAAGGCTCTATAGCCAACTTTGATCAATCCCTTTTTTCTTGGTCTTGCCTTTAGTCTTTAGTGCCAAAACCAATATTGATGTCTTCACGGGCATGCCACGTACAACAAGTACTTAAAGATTCCCAATATCATTTCCATGATGCATAGGTCTTCCATTGATCTTCATGTCATCTTTCCATAAAATATCTTTATGTTTTGTGGAATTCCTAAACTACCCCTCATGTTGATGAACTCCCAAAGTACCCCCCTCCAAGTTCCCAAAATACGCCTCATCAAAGAGAGTGAACACGTAGATTTCTATCTAAGGACACGTGAACACAATCGTCAATACATATGCAAAGGATCTTAACTAAAAACTTAATACTTACAACTTTTTTCCAACCGATATATAATATATGACTATGATTTCATAAACCTTTCTTTTTTTGTTACTTTATACAAAATTAACTTGGTCTATGAATTAAGAGAGTAAGCGTAGAGGAGATTGAGGCTTATGCATTGCACTCGAACAGACGGCCCTCTAAACTATGCTTAGTTTACCCCCGATCAACTTATTTGAGGCAAAACGTCGAATACTCTACTACAATGCAATGAGCACTCTCAATTGCAACATTTAGATGCAAAAATCTAAATCATCAAGTCACTACATAATGTGAGAATGATTCATGTTGGTGCCACAAGTGTTGGAACATAATAACCTCTCTCTCTATATATATATAGTGCTTCATTTCAAATTGTATTTCTAGAGTGAGTATTGTACCTAAAGGCTTAAGGTTGTTAGCCTTGTAAGGATTTCAAGATTCATGATTAATCTCAAGTCTATTTCATGAGGGAGGGAAAACTTGAAGATTGGTCTCTCAAGTTTGAATGTTGTAGCTAGCAACACATACCTTGTTGGGATTGTAGTGCAAATACTATATTTAATCATATCCTATGTTTCTCATGCCACAAAATTGGAAGTTCACAATCCCTTTAGATGGCTTACATTGACATTTCAACTCCTTTTCACCATCTTATATTGGTTTGTAAGCAAAAGGCAATAATGCCAAAAAAAAAAGTGAAAGTATTTGTTTACATGGATGATTAAGCATACATATGTCACAATTTTGGAGGTTGTTAATCACAATGCCATCAACAAACATTGTATCATTCCCCTAAGGTTCAACATTTTGAAGTTGTACTCACTCGACTCCTTGGTTCCATCAAATAATAATAGCGAACCATCATTTGAGGACCCCAAAAAAGCTTTGACATGATGAATTTCTCAATGTGCTCTAGCACAAGCTCCCTTGTGATTTCTATAAAATGATAGTGGATGTCAAAATCTCATCATAATTTTGAAGGGCATAGAAAAAGGACAACGAGGGTGAAAAAACATGAGGCAATAGGAAGTACATGAAAGTTTGCATTCACAAGTATTATATGATTTTGATACAAACAACCTAACTTATATATCATTGGCATGCCTTTCAAAACATCAACAATGTCATCTACTCATGAGAAATACATTCATGAATAGCAAAGAGGGTGTTATGATACATGATTAGCAAAAGACGCAATGTTTTTTTAGAAGTACATCTACATGCTTGGGGAATGTGCAAAATCAAACGCCAAGAAAGTGGTCGAATCAAAAGAAGTAATGAGTGGTAATAGTGTCATGATGGAATGTAGATAAGAGTTCTAGTTACGAAAAGGAGTTTACGCTCATTGCTAGCACTAAATGTCCAATATCGAGTCTCGACAAAAGAGATTAGAGCTTTGATACACTAAGCTCATTTCACAAGTGAATGGCATGGATCATGTATGAAGCAATTGAATATATATTGCAAATTTTGTGGTGTTGCGACATCATCTTTTATAATCTCGTACATTAATGTTTGCTAAATTTTCTAGCTTAGCTATAGAGCTAGCAAGTTCCAACCACCCATGCAATGCCTCGAGGGAAATTCGAAGGCTGAGAAAACATTGGGAGAAAGATTGACCCCAAGCATTCCTGCCATTGAGATTCACCTTGTTGTTTTTCTACCGAAAACTTTCCTATCACACTGACATTGCTCCATGTGAACATGATTATATAACCTCATAATTTGTTTGATCTCAATTAATCTTCGGGCTCACATCCGTACGAAAAATTAAAACAATTAAACATCATCTTTCGGAAAAATAACAAGACCACTTCCGATCTTATACGACTTTGGCTTTCACATTTTTGGATATATGCAAGAATATTGATTTGTACTATATTAACAAACTTCTCGAGAAGGAAACCATAAAAAGATGCTTTCAAGTGTCCCTTTAACCTTACTGCATCGTACTTAGTAGTCCAGAAATGAGTAAAATATGTCTACTCACTGAAATAAAACTTCATCATTGGAAGACTTATGTAGATAGGTCATTACACGATTTATTTATTGTTTTTCCTTTTAGAGCTCGTCAAGGTTTCATATTCGATGTCCAAACCTTCTCCTTTTTAATGATAGCTACTATGAGTCATATCTAGAAAGAGCCACAATCATAAAACATACATTGCTCAAAATTTCCAATGATGACTGTGGAAATGTCCAAACAATTACAGTGCTCTACTCGTCTGCCAGTAGTGGTAAGAAATGTTGTTTGCAATGCAAATAGGGAATCCCTAGAGATAGATTTATTTTTTTGGCGAGTATGATTGTATATCCCATTCATTAAAATGAGTAGAAAAGTTAACCTTGTTGCATTTCTTAATACTTCCAAGTTTCGAATCCAACCACGTCAATTCTACGTAATAACAAACAATACCAGAACTAGCATACATATGTCTATCTACAACTCTTGAATTGACACGCTACAATAGGATAGTGATATTATTATCATGTCGTGTCTTGGAGCCCATACAACTCTTTATACAATATGTTAATATAGACATGACACACATCTTATCTCTCAATTTTGTATGTTTATACTTGATCGAAGCACGGCGAGGTCAAGACGGTGAACAAGAGACGGTGGCCAATAATTTAGTGGTGCCAACTGGTATACAAACATGTGTATGGCCGCAAGAAGATATAACGAATGTAGTTGCACTTAAGCACATGGAGGGACCCAAAGCAGCGAGAGTAGGTAGGGCCAGGACTCAGGAGAGCTAGGATATAACTAAAAAACCTTTGAAAACCAATTGGTTTTCATGGTAAAAATTTAAATTTTAAAATTTGTAATTTGTCTAGTTTGAAATCCAGAGAGAGGAAAATGAAGAAGCCAACGTTACATTTTTAATACGAGGAAGGGGAGAAAAAATACCAAATAAAATAGTGTTATAAAATCTTAGTTTATTAATTTATTTATTAGGTCAATTCAAAGGCCCCTCTCTTTAAAATGATGCTCAAAAATAGATTTAATAAAAATAAAAAACTATACTCCTTATTGTTTTTAATTAGTTATTTATATTGTTTTTTCCCCTAAGGATAATTTATCATTAACTCAAATTTCACACACACACGCACATGAAAGAAAAAACAAATAAGAATGTAATAATGAAAGCAGTTCAAAAAAACAAAGGTTTATAAAAAAAAAACCAGAAAGAAAGAAAGACAAACTAAAAATTCCTCCCTAAGACAAGTTCCTCCATTTTCCTTTGATGACATGTAATGTTTCTTTTTGCCCCTCCATAGTATAGTCTTGACTCATGACTCTCACCTACGATGCTCAAGATCACTACTCGGTGATGATGTCCATGCGTTATACCATGCCGACCCGAAATTCTCTAGACAACTCTTATGACATGCTTGATTTGTAAATGCTCAATATCACTACCCTACAATCTTGATCCAAATCGCTCACAACGTACATGCAACCCACTTTTTTTTCAACTGATTGAAATACGTGTCAATCATGATCTTTGTCAATGGTTATAGAGGTCGATATGCCTCGTGATACAAAAAAAACGTATATACATATAGCTTGTTCAAGAATGGAATGTATAGAACATTAGATCGAGATAAAAACAGAGAAGATAGTAAGATTGATCGTGGTAATCTATATCAAAGCCCCACATGATGCCTCATCCAGATTGTATCGTTGTAAAGAACCATATAAGATTATGCAATTTTGTCTAAGGAAAGGATTTTGGAATAAGAAATAGATTACACCCTTGATTTTTCATGAGTGTGTGTTACATATTATTTGCTTCCCCCTCCCATCACAAGCATATACACATATGTCAACCATGCCGCCATGCCTTGTTTGCAAAATCAAATTCGTCATCATAAGCTGAAAATTTGGTGAGATCATCGATACCTTATCCCATGTTTGTCATGCCGTGCTCTCCTCTACTCTAGGTGACCACAAGCGAGGATTTATGTAGGGAAAAATTGTTTTCTTAGTACTTTGTTTCTCATTATTCAACAATCTCACATGATAGTTAGTAACGATAATGTGTGTGTGTGTGTGTGTGTGTGTGTGTGCGTGCATGTAGTGTAAGATGATATATTTGATTACCAAGTGGGTCACTTTCCCCATGTGCCAAACTTAGTGCACAATACCCCACCTAACCTTTCAAGAATCAAAATAGTGCTCTTTCATTATTACTCCTAAAGGCTTGACTTTCTTTTCAACACTTTTCCCGTCATATTATATGATTACCCAATTCAATTCATAATGAGATTTATTCTTTCTTCAACAACATATAGAGGTTTCCAATTGTCCAAAAAATCCATCATTGTAATTTGTTACCCTTCGTAACTGAAAACAGATTCGGCGTAAAGTCAACATCCACATAAGAGGTTGTATCCTTGTAACTCTACTCTTTTTTTCATTTTTCCTTTCTTCCGGACAACTTTACCGTGGAACCCCACATGGACATCTCCGTCTTTAGATGTAAAGTATATATGTTATGCATATCTACATCCACCCCGACATCGAATTGTCATTGGATAACATCATTAAAGCAACACCTCTTTAAAATTCCCTCCTAGTTGTGCACAAAAAAAAGACACCTTTCAAGTTACAAATGTAATATGTTTATGTGAATCGCGCCCTAAGATGTCCACGCTCAACTCAAATGACAAAAGAAAGGACCTCTAGATCCTTTCATGCCTCGATTAAGAAATTTAATGCCACATTCCTCAATATAATTATGTATCATGTGCTTCTTGTTTATGTAATAAACAAAGTCAATCCTCCATTTTCACACAAAACATACTTTAGAGATTGCAATTTAACCTTCAAATTTTATTTTCTCCATTTTCACCACACAACATATAATAATACACATTCTCAAGTGATGGATTATGACATGGTTAGGCTTGAATCGCTTGTTAATCACCCCCATTTCCTTTTCCTAAGGGCACATTTTGATGATTGAATGTAATAATGTGTAGCCCATTAATGTGCACTCTCATTGCCTTCCCACCACTTTAAATTTTAGGGATTTGATTAATTAATATGGAGCGAATATAGTATATCTATAAACTCAAGTGTGAACTTGCATCCAATATGTGGATGACAATTGTCTCTTGCACGTTGCTATTGGCTTACCAACGATCCCTATAAATGGATTTCCTTTATAATAAAATGGTTCCTCATCAAGCATCATATATGAGATAGGGGGTCAATTAGCTATTAAAAATCGAGTTTAAGTTATTGGACTCAATACCATGGGGTTAGCAATAGTCCAAACAATAATGAAGAAATGAAGAGAGAGTTGTAGATGGGATAACCTCCATGACACCAAAACTCTAAACTACAATATATATATATGCATTCTCCATACATTTGAATATTTTGAGCTAGGAAACATTGTCTCATTGAGTTCCATCTAATTTGATTGTTAATAGCTTATGATTTTTTCTTTTGGGGGGGGCGAGACACTAATGAGAGATTTTTTTGTTCTTTTTTATCAAACGACATTGGTATGATAACAAAGGATTTCATATGTTTTTTAACTGGGGGACCGATGTGAAAGAATTAAATTGTCTCATCACTAGGCAATGGATGTGGCAACAATTTGTATGGAATAGAGGATAATTGATATTCGCAATGGTCTTTGTCTCTTTGCCACATAAATGTCCAATTTACATTACCCTTTGGTCAATGGATATTCTCTAAGGGTTATTCATTGCTCACACAGAAAATATTAATGTCCATCGGCTTCATGCCTACTATTAAGTGAAAATGGCCACTTTCTTAGACGGATTTTGCTTCCTTGTGAGAGTTTTATTCTACTTTTGCACATATGCCAAAGGTATTATGTACACATTGACCAGGGGTATATAGTGATATTTTTCCAAACTACGAGGCACAAATTTGATATCCCCAACACGAGTGCGCATTGCAAGTCTTGATCACAAGTCCTTGTCTTTTCATGGTGTATTCATGCTACACCTTATGAATCTACAAGACATCGTACATGGCTCATAAACACATAAATGTTAATAGAATTCTTTGTCATATTATTTTGGGGGAAGGGGACTTTGAAATACATTGCAATAAAGTAGTGTTGTTGTCGGTTGTAGTCAAGGTGAACTAGGAAAAAGATGCTTCCTTAAATAAAGAAAACACATTAAATATTTTCAATCAACAAGGTTAGCAAATGTATTTCGTGTCAACTATGGTCAAACCAAGTGCTACTTGAAGGAGATTGTGGTACATCAAGCGTGTTTCGGTTTATCAAAATATAGAGGAATGTACATGGAGAGTAATGCTTAAGCATGCATTTATACATATGGGAATGCTAAGAATGGAACTCTACAAAGTTGCGCACTACCTTTGCATGAAATGTGTTGTTTGTAAACTTCCTTGTGAATTTTCCATCCACTTGAATGTCGGATGTACCCTTCCGAAGATTGTACACATATATGCATAAACATGACCTGTGTTCTCACTTGATTTAACATTAAGTCAAAACTTAAGTTTTCGTTAATTTCTTACAAAGGTATATAATTTGAGGAGGACGATGTATGGATTATTTGAGTGGATCACGTTTCGATTATTCTCTAAATGAAGAATATGGAAATATTCTTTCAACATTAAAGGTGGCATTAACCTATGAGAATCGAATTATCTAAGTTGAAACATGCCCTATTATGATGCTTGGCTTCCACTTGTTATAGAAAAAATGATGTGCTATGTATAAAATTTGATCACAACATTGAGTAAAAACAGACATAGTTGTAGATGGCTTTATAACAAGAAACATAAACATGTTGATATCAAGCTTATCATGCATCTTTGCTTGATGGAATTTGTAAAGTTCATTTTCCATCTAAACTCATAATTGTCATACTATATCTATATATAATGACAAGACAAAATCCCCAAATAGTTAGATTATGCACCTTTTTTATGGATAAAGGATCTAAAGAATCCTACTTGAAAGGGTTACTATCCTTTAATAGATCATGTATCAACAAGTTGTGATGTGTCTACGTGTCTCAACGTGTTCTGATGTTTCGGAAATAACAGAAGAAATATATCTCCTTGAAATAACAAAAGTCAATGTCCAAGGTCTTATAGATGTTATTAGCTTTAAGACTCCCCAATACATCATGTTGAGGATTGTATGTACTATGTATGTATTACTTTCTCCACTATCCCCCATAAGGTTTGTGTTCTCAATTGCCGAGGTAGAGTCATTGAGTTAGATAATTTATTACAAGCCATTAACTTTAAGCCTCCCTAATCATCATTCATACATTTAAACCATACAGCCTTGGTACACATAATGCTACATTGTATTCATATCTCTTATATCACAATCGTCCAAGATGTATGAAGAAAATCACAATTGATTTAAACTCTTTTTAATTACAGCATCACGCACATACAAAATGAGCTCAAAACCCCTCCTCTTGTGAGCTCATCTTCAACAACAACATTACATATGTTTGCTAATTGCAAACACTATCATAAAGTAATCTAAAACAAAAATACAGACCTTGAAAATCATGGAGAACTGATTTATGAGCTTGCACTAATCAGAATGATCACCAATAATCCTATGTGCAAGCATTCAAGCACGTGGGTTTCCACTGGGAAACAAACCCTAGGAAGCACATGCCACCATGACTATATTTACATGCAGAAGAAGGGATACACTTATAGTTATAATGAAAATAAAAAATAATATAGTTTGAGTCACAAAATTCGCAATATTATAATATTAAGTCATGTTTTGAAATTCAACATTTCTAATGCCATGATAGATTATGCGATTAATGGCTACTTATGAATCAATAGAGAAAGTGACATACATAGTTATGTGTGTCAAAAGAAGATTTGGAGATCACGGAAGAGGATACATACTTTGTTATCTAAACCTATATGCCCACTAGAGGAATGAGGTTTCTTATAGAGTAAACTTAAAGATGTAACAGTCGTAACTTCTTATTGAATAAACTTTGTATTGTAATGGCAACAAGTTGTTATTGAATAAACTATGTGTTGTGCATTTTGCAAGGAGAATTATTTCAAAGCCCAAGATCTCTTGGATTTAGAAATGCACGTACTTTTTATGCCTCATATATTGGTGGGGAACATCCAACTTTGCCTACACTTTTTCCTAGAATGTGCTACCTATCTGGGTGTTACAAATTGACAAGTGAGTGGATAAAATTATTGTTAAAAAAATGCTCGCTGCAAAGATCTATACATCTATGAGCCATGTTGTTTTTATATTGCAAGGCTCCAAAGGGCACCACAATAAGTTGGCCTTGACTCAATTTACATGACGTGTTTGTGTACACACCATTGACGTGCTCCTCATTCTATGAATGTCGTCAACTCCATTTAAATATGTTGGTTATGTATATATGTATCTATGTATGATGTGCAAGTACATAGATGCTTACATGCTACTCGTGATTTTGAGGATTGACAAACAAATACAACCCCATGAAGTTTGGTACATTCTGTAGTGGCATCTAGTAAATTGAGAAAAAATATATCATGTGACAATGATATGTGAATGTCGGGGTTTTCAACCCGAGGTGTTGCACTGATAATTTAAAGACTAATCACTAGTGTAAGTTGACTATGAGAAAGAGAAAGAGAGAAAGAGAGAGCGGTTTGTATGTCAAATGGTAAGATTGCTCGGAGGAGACCAGAAGTTCATGCGTTGAACCCTAGAATCTAAAGTCTCACCTAGTGAAGTAATGCCATGTATATGGTTCAAAGAATGATGTGTGAATGTCGGGGTTTTCAACCCAAGGTGTTGCGTTGATAATCTAATGACTTATCATCAATGTAAGTTGACTACGAGAGAGAGAGAGCGGTTTGTATGTCAAATGGTAAGATTGCTCGGAGGAGACAAGAAGTTCATGCGTTGAACCTTAGAAATCTGAAGTCTCATGAAGTGACGTAATGCCATGTATATCAAAGAAGCCAAGAAAATCATGTATTCAACCCATACCCATCCACCCACTCATTAAAGGTCATGTAGCAAAGAAACCGTGAAATAGAGGGGTGGGTTTTGAACTCCAGTGTCTCTCTCATACTCAAATGGTTGGTTTTTGAACTCTGGTAGCTCTCTCGAAATCAAATGAGTTGTTTTCGAGCCCATGGGGTGTCTCCATTTTGAGAGAGAGAGAAGGAGAGTTCATTTCATTTCTTTTGAACACTAGGGTTAGCATGAGCATGAGCATGAGCATGAACACTAGGGTTAGCATTGGCATGAGCATGAGCATGAGCATGAGTATGACTCAATAGCATAGATATAGATAGCTATGATGAGGGAGAAGGAAGGTCATAGAGGGAGGATCTAGATAGGGATCTAGAGAGTGAAAGAGAGACTAGAGAGAGAGAGAGAGAGAGCCTAGTTAAAAAGCAGAGTATTACATATATAATATGTACATATATGTATGTGTGTTAAAAAACAGAGTATTTTGTGTGTGTGTGTGTGTGTTAAAAAAACAGAGTATATTTTTGTGTTTGTGTTACAGAAACAGAGTATATATATACATACATCTACTCACCACTGATTTTCTTCCTGGTGTCTTCTTCTGCTTCTTTCTTCCTCCAGCTATGGCTATCCAACCTTTCTTCCTCTTCATAGCCTTCTTCTTCGTTGTTTCTAAGCTTAATACTATTAGTGCTACTCCTTCTACCACCACCACCACCACCACCACCACCACTGCCACTGCCACTACCACTAACAATAACTATGCCATTGGAGCTCCCATTGATGGTGAGATGAATGCATTACTAGACATAAAGCATAGTCTTATAGATACAGAGGGCCACTTAAACAGCTGGGTAATCCATCTCCAAGAGCAAGGGGATGGTGATGGTGATGATGATAATGCTGGGTCTATAGACTATGCAATGAGCCCATGTAGCTGGAATGGAGTGAAATGCTCTTCAAGGAGAAACCATGGCAGTAGCAATGGTCTGCTAGTTGTGGAGTCCTTAGACCTCTCCAACATGAGCCTCTCTGGCTCCCTTTCCTCCTCAATTGGCCTCCTCCACAACCTAGTCAATCTCACCATAGCCTCCAACAATCTCAGTGGACCCCTGCCCCCAAGTGTTTGTGACATTGGCCCTACCCTAAGGTCCCTAAACATATCCAACAATCTCTTCAATGGCCCCTTTCTAGCCCAAAACCTGACCAATCTGGCCTCCCTCCATGTCCTTGATGCCTACAATAACAACTTCACTGGCCCATTACCCTTAGAGATAAGCAAGCTCAATTCTCTCCACCATCTCCACCTCGGTGGTAACTACTTCGAAGGCCCGATCCCGCCTCAATATGGCTCCCTCATGAACCTCTCCTACCTTGCGCTTTCCGGAAACTCTCTAACTGGAAGAATTCCCGTGGAGATCGGCAATTTGGCCCTCCTTGAGGACCTCTACTTGGGTTACTACAACCAATTTGATGCCGGTATCCCTTCCGCATTGGGACGGCTTACCCGATTGGTCCGCCTCGACTTGGCCGATTGTGGACTGTCCGGAAACATCCCACCGCACCTTGGGAACCTCACCAATCTTGATTCACTCTTCCTACAGATCAATTCTCTCTCGGGTCCGATACCCGAGGAGCTCGGCCAGCTCGGGGGCTTGCGGTCCCTCGACCTCTCTAACAATCTCCTCTCGGGACACATCCCGGACACTTTCTCGGGCCTCGGACGATTGGAGCTTCTAAACCTCTTCCGGAACAGGGTACAGGGCCTAATCCCGGGGTTCATCCCCAGCCTACCTTCCCTACAAGTTTTGTCCCTATGGGAGAATAACATGTCCGGGATGGTCCCGCAAACCCTAGGCTCACACCAAGGCCTCCTAACCCTAGACCTCTCCTCCAACTCCTTCCATGGTTCTATCCCACCTTCACTCTGTGCTATGGGTAGACTAGAGAGGCTCATCCTCTTCAACAACATGTTCTCTGGTCCTATCCCACTAGGGTTAGGGCAATGCGTTAGCCTCACAAGGTTGAGATTTGGGCACAATTTTGTCAATGGCTCCATCCCAGATGGACTCATCTCACTCCCTTCATTACAGATTCTAGAAGCTCCCAATAACCAGCTTAGTGGGAGCATACCTTCACCTAACATATCTCTCGTCGACACTAAGATGGGCCGACTAGATTTATCTCGGAACTCGCTTACCGGTTCCATCCCATCCAGCCTTAGCAGCCTATCTTCCCTTCAAGCTTTGCTCTTGCCAGATAACATGCTCATTGGACCCATTCCATTGGAAATAAGCTCTTTGAAGCAGATTTCAAAGCTCGATTTGAGCGGGAACCAACTAGATGGGTCCATTCCATCTACATTGGGGCAATGTGAGGATCTAACCTATTTGGACTTGAGCAAGAATAAGCTTGATGGCGAGATACCGCCTAGTCTTCAAAACTTGGGTGTGTTAGATTACCTAAACTTGTCGAGGAACCGATTGTATGGTGCCATACCTCCATCTTTCCAGAAAATGCAGACCCTCACATCGGTCGATTTCTCGTATAACAACTTATCGGGAGTTATTCCAAATCTTGGGCAATTTGCTACATTCAATGCAAGCTCATTTGTGGGCAATGATGGGCTATGTGGGGATCAAATTGAAACACCTTGCCAATCAGACATGGTGAGGAATAATGACTCCACAAGAAGAGGTGGGAAGCCCCAGCCTGAAACTATATATTGGATAATCGTTGGATCGATATCGTCTCTAACGGTCACGGTGTTCATTGCCGGAATCGTATACAATCGGCATGCTTTCTTCTCGTTGCTCGGACATGGAGACGGTTTCACACTCGAGCCATGGAAGCTTACAGCCTACCAAAAGCTCGATTTCACCGCGGACCATGTGTTGGCGTGTCTATCCGATGACAATATCATAGGGAAAGGTGGGTCGGGCATAGTGTATAGGTGCTCAACCCCTTCTGGATATGTAGCTGTGAAGAAACTACCTACATACAACAATAAAGTGGGTGAACACCACCACCACCACACACTAGATGATCATGGGTTTTCAGCTGAAATTCAAACCCTAGGGAAGATAAGGCACAGGAATATAGTTAGGCTCTTGGGTTGCTGTTCTAGTAGAGATACTAACCTATTGGTATATGAATATATGCCTAATGGGAGCTTAGGTGAGTTGTTACATGGCCCTAGGGGTGGTTCCTTAGATTGGTTGAAAAGATATAAGATTGCTACTGAAGCCGCCCAAGGTCTTCATTACCTACACCATGATTGCTCTCCTATCATTGTTCACCGGGACGTTAAATCGAATAACATCCTCCTGGACTCGAAATATGAAGCCCATGTTGCGGATTTTGGGCTCGCGAAAGTGCTTCATTTCCACGAATCTATGTCCTCGGTAGCAGGATCTTATGGTTACATTGCTCCTGGTAAGTCTTCTTGCTTATTTTTGTAAAGATTCTACTATAGATGTCAATGACTGTATATGTTACGAAGGTTCTACTATAGATGTCAACGGCTATATATAGAGATATGGTAAGATTAGTTACAAACACATAATGTGGGTTTATACTAAGGTTCTTTTTAACAGTAGATGACATAAACCCTAACATAACATGTTCTTTTAACCCTAAACCCAAACATAACAGAAAAATATTTGTTTTTTTGATGATTTGCAGAGTATGTATACACATTGAAAGTGGACGAGAAGAGTGACATATATAGCTTCGGAGTAGTGTTATTAGAGCTCGTCACGGGGCGGCGGCCCTTCGAACCCGAGTTCGGAGAAGCCATAGACATTGCTCAATGGGTCCGGATGAAGTTACAGAGCAAAGAAGGATTAATGGAAGTCATCGACCCTCGCATCAAGCCCGATTCGAACCGAGAACCTAATGTTATCATGACTCAGATAATGCTTGTCCTTAAAGTAGCACTTCATTGCCTTGCTGAGCTACCTATGCAGAGACCCACTATGCGTGAAGTGCTTCAAATGCTCACCAATTCTTCTTCCCCTTCATCATCATCATCATTATCATCATCATTTTCTAAGAAGATGTGTATTGATTCTCCTCCTGACCTCATCTCCATCTGACATTTTCCATTTTGAGCTGAACTCCTCTATTTGGGCTGTCTTTGGATTCCCATTTTAGGAGGTCTAGGATAGATTCCTGCTTGGTGGCATAATGGTCCTATTGGGTGGTCCTATTGGTCCATTTTTGGCCACTTTGATGGATTTGGGCACCTTTAGATCCCATTTTGAGAAGCCTTCGATGTTCAAATCCACTTTCGGTTGGATTTTGACTTGGGTGCGATCGAATATTCCATTTGGGGACTCTCGGATTTGATCGCGTTTTGGTGCTCTTTGAATGATTCGGCTACGATTGGAGCAAGGCATGGCTCGATTCAAATTACACTCTCAAATGATTGATTCAGGCATAATTTTCGATGGCTCCATGATTGGATTCATTTTGGGTGCCATTGGATACCATCATAAGCACTCTTGGATTTGATTTGGGTGTCATTTTTGGATGGTAGTCTCCGAATTGAACACAACTTGTAAATCTCGAGCCCGGGTTGATTCATTCTAGAGTCCAATAGAGATTTGAATATGGGTGGACAACTTTGGGGGGTACTTGAACTTGAGATAAACATTTTGTGGACACCCACTCTTGCCGATGCCTCTAGTCACTCGAGGACTTGCCCTTTATTTAGTTGATATAAATTGGAATGAATCTCTCTCCTTCCTCGAAAGATCTATCAACACCTAGCTTATGTATAAAAGTAGTTGGATATATGTAAAAAAACACTTTATTTAGAAACACTTTATTAATGTACACGACGTAATTCTTCCCTTTTTTCTCCCCTATATTTTTCTTCTCGATTCCCTACATGTGGTGGCATGGTGCTTGCTCTAATGCATCGGATCGAAAACTTTAATATTAAAATTGTTGGAAGAGTTGCCTAGGAATGATTATTTTTTGTTAAGAGGAGTTGGTTGTCAAGACATTGAGAGTGTCTAATTTGTGGGTTTATGAGGACTCTTGTCGGACATTACCTGGTTTTTATATCAAAAGTAATGGTCATCTCGAATGTCAATCAACCACTAACACTCAACTCAAGTACATGCTCCATTCAAGTACTTTTTTGAACTAGGCATAGCAATGACATGAACATGCCCATGCAAGGTAGAAGTGATTAATGTCCTTACCTTTGAATCAAAATGATTTATCTTCTTTTATAAGCTTTAATAAGGCTTTCGATTTTTGAAACTACAATATTTTGTGTAATGTTAAATTCATATTGTCAATGTGTAAGATCTACAAAAAATGTTCAAATAGGGAAGAAGCCAATGTAATTTCGGTCAATGGTTAAAAGGGATTGATGTGTGTTTATTTTAATTTTAGACAACATGAATTACTTGATGCATGGTATAAGTTTGTATCCTTGATAAAACACAACCGATAACTATGAATGTGGTAAAGGGAAAAGTGATCAATTGAACTGTATTTACCGTTCAAACAATATGAAAGGCATCTTCAAAAATGAAGAGCCTATATAGAGGGTGCCAAACGTGAAATGACTGCTTTGAGACTTGATGCCTATCACTACACTCATGATCATGAAAACTATATGGTAAATTTGTTTAAAAACCTTATTATAGACATTGTTTTATACCTATCTTGTGGCATCATTTATGTTGAGATTGGTTCGTTTTCGTATTGTTTTGGACGAAGCTTGCTCTTCCAAGTTCACTAAAAACATTTCTCACCAAAAAGTTACCTAGTGGGTCTATTCAAATTAAATTGTATAAAGGCATACTTCACATTGCATTTTATTCGCAATGCCTTGTTTCATCTTTGTCCCTTTTTTGGAATATAGCTAATGGACATGTTCTGAGAAAAATGTTGAATTTTTGGGAAAGCATATTGTAAGGCAACATGTCCTTGAAAGTTTATAGGAATGTCACGTTGCGTGAAAATATTTGCCATGGGTGTGTGCAAATTTAAAGGCTTGTACAACTATTTAGAATATGCAACAAGAAACATCCATTGTTTTGATTATGTTGGCTCTCCCCAAGAAGCAAAAATGTTCATATGTTGAGGGTTAGGTAATTGCCTACCTTTTATATGGTAACATGAGAAAATTTAAATATTGTTCTATACATGGCTATTACATGATGGATACACATTTATTTACGTACATAACAATAGCCCAAGCCTCCACATCAGTAATTCTCTTTGTGAGTTGGCATCCTTGATAACTGAAGGTAAGTTTGTTTCTTTTTTGGCATATAGTTGATGGATAGGTTGTGACTAAAGTACTGGGAGTTTGGGAAGAACAACTTGCATGACAAAATGTCCTTCACAGGTTATAGGAATGTCATGCATTGGTGAAAGTGCTAGCCATGGTGTCTCCGCGTAAAGTTTTTTACACAAATTTGGAGAATCCTACAAGAGGAAGAAATGGCTATATGTTGCATGGTTACGTATTAATCTCCCTTCTAGCTAACAACAACACAGGTCTAAACGAGACCAACATTAATAATGACTTACGTAAGTTGGTATCTTTGATAAGGGAAGGAACATCATTTACAACAACATGTCCTTGAAAGGTTATAGGAATCTCCTGCATTTGGAAAAGTACTTGCCATGGTGTATGCCCATTTAAAGGTATGTATAAACATTTGGAAGAGATATCCATTGTCTTAAGTATTTTGGCCATTTATGAGAAGAAACATTGTATGGTTAGAAATTTATTTATTTTTGGCCAATAACATGTAAGTTTTAAACCACACACACACGTATATAAATATATATGAGGGTTGCATAGTGGAGCCATGCACTTTCGGTTCTTAACAATTGCCCAACTTTCCACATTAATAGCGCTCCATACAACTAAAGGATAGGTTGTAGGAAAAATATGAGTGGTAATGCACAACTTGCAAAGTAACATGTCACATTGAATGTACAAAGTCCTCACCATGTGCATGTCTCCACTCAAAGGTTTATAGAACCATTTAAAAATAGTGGCAAGAGAAGTCCACTAGGTTTGCCATCCCAACTATTTATCTCTTTTTGAGAGAGAACACATTGATACATCATCTGGTTATGCATCTATTATCTACCAATTGGACATGAAGGCATCACTTTAAAACTACATCCCCTCAAGCCAAGATGTATGACTATTGCATATGGATAGGAGTAACTTTAGGTCGTTAACAATTGCCATCAATCCACATCAATGCTCTTGGAGAGAACACCTTGGAATTCCCATCCATAATACAAAATATTGTTGGCATGTTTTTTGTTGTCATAAACCAAAATCTTTGACTAGAGATAGTTGATCTACGATGGTTGCATATTCATAATGCATTAGTTGAGCAAAAAACATTGAATTTGGAAGAGCAACTTGCAAGACAACATATGCATGAAATGTTTATCAACATAATATTCAAGCAAAGTTCTTGCATTGTGCAATTGCACATCTCAATTTGAAGGTTTATTCAAACATTTAGAAAGGGTAATGAAAGATTCTGCTCTCCTGTAATTCCCGGCACTACATCCTGGTCGTGCTACGGGAGAGTCTTCTAGAGATCATGGAATGCACACATTAATCATCTATGACGATCCCAGTAAGTAATCAGTGGCATATTGATAAATGTCATTATCGCCACGTTGACTACTAGGTTGTGAGGTTTCCCTCGGAGATGTCTTCTATTCATATCTCTGTTCATCGGAAATGACTAGGCTATTCTTGACGATGAACAAAAGATACCCTTGATCCATTATATTGCTATAAATTTACACATAGTTTAATTATATGCTTGATCTATTTTATGATTTTAAATTTACAAATTGTTCTTGGTTAGGATAGTCGCACATTCAAACTACGCTCTTTCGAAAAAGATGTTAACATGTTGCATTATGATTATGTATTTACATATGGTTTTTAGTTAGTATGTCGTACATTTAGACCACACTCTTTAGAAAAAGATGTATGACTATTGCATTGTGAAAGCAATTTATTTTAGGATCTTAATAGTTTAACAATAAAATCACGGGAAAAATGCATTGAACTTTGCCAATTTATGCTTTGAGTCATGACATTGGGCATGTTTTGTGAGGTGAATTGATATCATTGTCAACTATAGTACACAAGTACACCAACCTACATTGTCCATAGACAAATATATACACACCAATGTTAACAAACACAAGCATGAATACATATATAGTGAGCAAGGCAAGAAATGTTCTCTATTTGAGCTCGGCACTACATGTAGGAGCATTGTCTTTGGCACTAATTGTAAAAACCAACAACCTTTTGTATCTTAACTAAGATTGAAACCATGGTGTGATAAGGTTGTTTTTTCTTTTAGGATACCCAAGTTTGAAAATTTGCATATATTTTTCAGGTTACAATAATGTGCAAAAGTGCAAACAAATGCACAATATATATTATAGATATTCAACTGATTTCCAACAAATAAGGTGTCAATTATCCAATTAAAGCCCTAGCAAATTGTATGTTAAGTACATGATGCATGCTTCATTGATATTGGCATGAGAAGAGAAAGAGAAAAAATGTAGAACATTTAGATACCAAGAAAAGGGCCTTGCATCCACATTATGTAAACGAAACAAAGGACACAAGAACACCAACACTATTCTAAAAGGGCCTTGCATCTACGTTATGTAAAAGAAGAGCTTTGGCCACATGAGGAATGTGCTATTTATTGGATAACAAAAATAAGGAACAAACAAAAACCAACCCATTCTTATATATAGGATAAATGTATTGAAAAGAGAACACCATGCTCTAGGAAAGAACATATGTCACTCTCACCAATCCATGTAGCCTAGGAGAGAGGTATGTGCCCACATTACAACATACACACATTCTCAAAGAATGTGTTGCCACTGAACACCACCCACATCCTCTAACAAAGAGCTTAAGCTTACCAATCACATGTGTACTCTAGCATAGAGTATGTGTTCGCCTCAAATACACATGTTCTAGCAAAGGAAAGATGCATACAAATTCCATTCAACCATTTAACACCTCATATGCTCTAACAAAGAAAACTTTACTTGACAACACCTACATGCTCCAATGAAGAACCCACATTGACACACTACCGGTCTCTAATAACGAGCAAATGTCTTAAAAGTTAAACCTATAGGATCCATCAAAGTTCCCTAGTTTACAAGACACTTATATGCATGGGCATGCCAAATCACCATAACAATTACTTTGATAATGACATTTGACATACCAATCATGACAATAGTATTGATGGAGGTCATGATGATGCTTAACCATGTCCACAAACCCCACCACACACATTGCCACAAGATTGTTAAAAGAGCCAACATTTCCGCATCCTCCAATCACACCTCATCAATAAACTAATGTGGTTGAGATTATCGAAGTCATTGCCCATTCATTGACACCTAACAATGTGCATACTTGACTTCGACATCTAAGTTAGTTTTCAACATTTTTTCACTTCTCTGAACAATCGTGTTAGAGCCCATACATTTAGTAAAATACAACTATCCCAGTTAACAATACATCAATGTAAAGTACAACTATCCTTGTTTCATTCCCCTCAATACATCAATGTGGTTGACAACATAGTAGATACCAAGTTGATGTACCTAAAAATAACCCTACACGCTACGCATTAGTACATTGTGTCAAACAAAATTTACCATGCCAACATTATCGATATAACATATACCCTCAACACCAACAAACATTCAATGTCTTCAACATGTTGCCATTAATCACACATTCCTTTACAACCTCTTCAACTACGCCACCATGTTAGAACCACCACATCACAAGTTCCTTCCTCTGATGGTTGCCTTCACCCACCTATCACTCACTGTTTGAATGACACCCATGCAACCACCTCCCTCACCATCCCATCATTGGGTTTTGTGCTTTTAGAAGTCTATATAGGCCCCATACCACACATTCTATCTGAAGTGAAGTGGTTACATCATTGCTAAATTCCCTCATACCCTCTCTCCATATTTTTCCCTACCACAAGCCCGCACTTTCCTCACTCCATGACACGTGAATCACCACTCAACACATGAGACAATGTAAGGGTTGAATCTTCGGTGAAGGTTGTGTACTTGAATAAGATAGTTTTGTGACAAGAGAGAAGATGGTGCATGGAAGGCTCACAATGACCAAGGCATCTATCTATTCCATCGATAACAAAGTTACCACCCTAAATCAAGGATATCCCCCTACTTTCTATATCTTTTGTTATACTTCCTATGTATTCAATATAATTTGTTGTAAAATTTGCTATTACTTGAACCTACCTACTTGTATCTATGTAATTATAGGGAATTATATCCATTGTCATTATTTGATTATTTGCATTGCAAAAATGCTTATTTAAATTTGGGACATGTCATAACAAAGAGCAATTTTCTTTGAAAGTCCATTGGAGAATTTGCTCATCAAGTGCCCATGAAAGAAAATGCCAACCAAAAACTAGGATTGAGTTACAATTGATATCTACATGCAAAATAAACCCATAGAAAAAATGAAGCATGAGATTTTTTTGTCTAAAGGAAGAAGTGTCAAAAATAACTTGTTGAATTAACTCGGTTAAATTTTTACCTTGAACATTTTACAATTTTGGGCTTATATCAAAATTCACCTACACCTTTGAATTGGTAATTTAGTGCTCTTGCATGGAGCTACACCAACTTCCAGGCAACACAAAACTACTAGGAAGGGAATTGATGAGAAATGGCAAGAAGGCAACCATTGTGTGAACAAACAATTTGATTAGGTGTCAAATTCCACACGAAAACTTAATCTATTGCGTCAAACGTGCATGAGAGAACTCACTTTGTGTATGACCTAGATGAGACTCGTGGAGACTCCAAAATGAGAGAACTTGTTTATTCTCTTGTGTGGAATTATGCTAAGAGAACTCAACAGAGTTTGAACGTTCTTTGCTCATGCAATGCTCCTACACAAGGGCAACGACATTGCCCAAGCATTGGCAACTTATGGTCCTGACATTGAGTTCTCACCAAACCTAGATTTGTTGAACCAACTCTCTGACCTTTAACCTAAGTTTCACACTAATTGTTTTCCTTTTCTCTTTCCAATCTGAATACACACACTTACACATATGCCCAAATTTACATGTACACATATATACACATGAAATACATTAGCACACATTTACATCCACATATAATGATATATGTAAACAAAAACATATACACAAAATGTTCATGTACACTTGCACACATTTTTCAACACACAAGAACACTTGCACGCTTGAATGTTCAAATGCAAATTTACACATACTTGCACACATTCATACATTTACACAAACATGCAAAATCACACACGCACAGGCACGTGCCCGCTCGCGCGCGCACACACATATGCACACACACACACACACTCTCTCTCTCTTTTCGTAAATCAATGTTTTGTTATTAAAACAAGATGATAATACAACCCTTGCTATCTTCACTACATCATGGGCAGTGATAATGCATGGGAAACCCTCTCAAGTGTTGCAAAACTAGATGGCATACCTCTATCTCCTCTCGGGACAACGTTCCCAAACAACATAGTTGTGAAAATTGCCACATTAATTTCCCTTTCATCCTACGGAGTTGTTGTGTTACCCACATGAAGTCCATGAAACAAGAACCCATTTCTCATGGTCCAATTAAACCACATCCCCCAATACCTAAGGTAGTCAAACACGACCTTTTATGATAGTGCAGGCATGCCTTTATCGTCATCAATAAAAACCCAGTTAAAAGGTGACAAAATATTGCATGTTATCGATGCCCAAATTTGTGATATAACAACCCAAATGGCTTTAGCAACCGGACATGTAATGAACCTGTGTCTGGCATCTTCCTCAACCACCGCAAAAAGAACATGTCCCATTTGAAATATTTCGACGTTTTAAAGCCATCGCCAAAGGCAACCCACCAACAATCACACGCCAAAGAAACACCTTAGCACGGAACGGAAGATGAGACTACCATCCTGCATCCAAAACTCTACACACACACACACTCTCTCTCTCTCTCTCTCTCTCTCTCTCTCTCTCTCTAAAACATCTATTGTTGGTTGACAAGTTTGTTGCCTTCTCCCTTTGTAGACAACTTTTGGTATCCTCAACTTCCCACACCATCTTTGAAGTATTGGTTGATTGTGCCTTACACATGAATTGTATGTAGATGAGTCTAATGTTCAACATTATGACTACTCACTAGGGGGAGAAGGCAATAACAAATATAAGTCCTTTCTAAGCTGTCACATTGACCCCATGAGAACAAACCTAAGGAACATTTCTATTGGCACTTCAATAATCCATGTAGACAAAATTTGGTATCCTCAACTTCTCAACACCACCTTTGGAGTATTGGTTGATTGCGCCTTACACATGAACTGTATGCAAATGAGTCAAATGTTTAACAACATGAGTACTCGCTAGAGGGAGAAGGCAAATTAGTTGTGGACATTACAAGGGGTGCCAACTATCTATCATCGAAGCAATGAGCCTAGTTGACATGACCTGTCTACAAGACTGGATGGCAAATCTCGATGCAATGTAGCTAGCCCTCGCATAATTTTAGGTATTCATTTTGCTGAAACAACTCTTATATTTGTTATTGCGCCTCAATGATATGCTCAACAACATTCTCCATGGACTAGCATAGGTGGAGGAACCATGGGTACTAGTTGCCACTTCATTGGCTAGTTTCATCAACCCCTCTAGTAGTACAATCGTGGATGCACATTAATTGGCAAATAAACATGAATGACATCTTAGATGTTGTCATCATGACAACTCAAACATAAACATCACCATTGGGGAAAACCACCCATTTGGTTTTGAATGGCAAATTCTGCCCCCCTCCCACCAAATTGACTAAGTATATTCCCAATGACACATGAGGTTAACCATCATATATCTCCTCTATGATGCATCACTCACCATTAGTGGACTTACCCAATGCTTTTAACAAACCTTGATTGCATATGCTCCACATTAAGCAAAATTCGTAGTGGAGTGTGATCACATTTCACTAAGAGAATCTTGAGACAAATGTTGTGCCGCAACCAATCAAAATTGCTAAGGGCTTATAGTTCCCTTCTTTCTAAGAGCTAATCCATCTAGTGGGTGGTGAAAAGGCCACATTATCTTGGTCCTAAGGATATATATGTGGCATTTTCACCCCAAGTTTGATCAACATATAATCCACTTGAAGGGCGACTCAATAAAAGCCCAACACTTGTAGTAGATGAACCCAAACTACACATGATTCATCAAAAGGAAATTGACAAACCACTTCGCATAAGCTTCATCCAACTGGTGAGAAAAGGCCACATGGTTAAGTCTAATAGTTGTGGACCCAAAAATAGAGCAGCAAAATATGGTTGTGTTCATAATCGGAAACTAAATGCAGCAACTGTTTGTGATGCTTTACTTTGTCATTTACTGACAGCATCTAGACATTGTCAAGGAGTACAAAACCAATAGCTTATTCAACAGCTTTAATGAGTACAATTAGATAAATATGCCCCTATAAGATAAGGAGAAAAATGAATTAGTTACAAGATGGAGTGTGCTTGTCCTGGTAGCTACAAGGTTTTGCCTTAAGTCTATGCTGAAACCTTCCAACATATCATAGTTAAAAGCTTTGAGCCATACATTCCATTGATGCAAGCTTTTCCCGATGATTTCACAGTTATGATCAATCCAAAGAAACTTAAAATACATAGAAAATGCCCATTCTTTGTCCTCCATATTGCGAAAATATGGGCATGTAAGCTTTAAAACCTTGATGGTGCAGAAATCCTGAACTTTGTTAAAGGGAATAAATTGAAGAGATGCTACTGTGGGCCCATGACATTGGAATCATCACTTACCTTAAGGTACATTACATGTTGTGTAGCATATCTCAAAGTAACTTACTTGAATCCAAGGATGGTGCCAAGGCAACACCAAATTCGGGTTCCTGAGAGAGGCCAAACTTTAATATAAAACAGTCTCTGTGGCCATCACCAAGTAAGAAAATCCACCTAGATAGGTCATGAAAAATCCACCTAGAATAAAATGAATATGACCCTCAATCATAAGAATCCTTAAAGTTCTGACTAGCTGAACCAAAGTTGGTCAAATGATGTTCCACTTTGATGTTCAAATCCACAATATAATGGCAGAGCCATAATCTCCCATCCATTGGAGCCTATACGAGATCTCGGTGCCTGCAACTAGCAACACAAGCACTTGCTAAGCTCAACTCCAAATATCAGTGTCAGTTCCATACCACCAATCCACATCTATTCAGTGGATGAACATATTCCTTACGGGTGGTGGAGGCCTTGGTATGGGCTGATGGAAATGCTGAGAGCCTAGTACGATTAGATGGATACATTTGGCCCTTGATGTAAAGAGATCCACATGCTACAAATGGATTATAAGTTCCTGACTAGCACTGTGAAAACTACTACGGAAAAGGATGTTCATCAGTTGCTGAAGCATCATTCCACATTCAAGATAATTGAAGTATTGTTTTGTATCAAGCATTATACCAAATTAACTTACACAATGCTTCATAATATACAGTCTAAACTCTTTCTGCGGTTATTAGAGGTCATAATTCACTAGCAAAAGAAAGACAAGTACATTCAATCACCGGAATAGATGTTATCTAAAACAAAAGAAAAACAAACAGATGTTTCATGTGCTATTGAGTTTATATTAATATCAATGTCAGAAAGGATTGTCAATCCTCCTAGGTATCAAAAGCTTCCAAATAGAAGTTAATCCAATTGTGCTTAGGCATAAATGTGCTCACACCACCAATGCTCCAATCCCATCAAGTAACAATGTCATTTATTACTACAATTATGATCATAATATCTTCTTCATGTGTTTCTTTCACCTGACTAAGTTGAGTAACTGAACATAGAGCTTTGTCAAAATGAGGTGCATTGACACAAACCATATGTTTTTAAGGGAAATTTACAGAAATTTTTTGTGCAAGGAACAACCTTTCCACCTCTATTGAGGTTAAACTTGATGAACGTAACAAGAAAGATGATAACACAAAAAGACAATTATTTAGTCATAGTAATATGATGTGAAATGCACCTGTAAGAATCAGGGCAAATCAGCCATGAAATTCACCTGTCATCACCAGTGAAACCAGAAGTGATGTCACTAAAGAAGCATAAGCTGTTATTAACACATTCCAATGTTAAACAAGAATTGATGTCACTAAAGAAGCATAAGCTATTATTAGCACATTATAAGCTTAATGGTTTCCACCAGAAATTTTATGGCCAGGTTAAAAGAAATCCATTTGCTAAAAATTCTGAAAGTATTTCCATGGATGTGAGGTTTGCCAATCTTTGGAATCAATTGAACCGTGGATTGATTATATAAGACTCTCTATCTTGCCCTCAATGAGGACCATGAACCATTGGCATTCTTGAAATGGTTTAAAGAACTTTTTTTATGGATTCCTGACTTGTCCTTGTGTTCTCATACTACATTTCCCCACTAAACAGTAGTTGACATTGGTTCACCTGGGAATCTTTACCCTTCGTGTTATGGACATATTCAAGCCGGCTCTCATATGTATTGTGGCACCTGTTATCATGCATACCTGCCACACCATGCCCATTGTATTGTTATTATTAGACTTCAGTCCAAGATTTCATTTTAATGTACTACACACCTATGCTCATTATATTTATTAGACTTCAATTTTAAACTCAACAGAAAGATCTTACTAATGTGTGAGCAATCCAAACCCATTGAAATATTAGACTTCTATTTGAACCCCATGCAAGATCTTTCCCTCAGTCTCCTAGGATCCATACATATTCTATTATTAAGGTCATATTTTGCATTATTCACTAAAAAATACATTGCTATACTATTATTATTATGATTCTAGTTGGACACAATGCAAAGATCTCATTAATGTACCAAGGATCCACCCATGCCCTTTGTCAGACATTCGTTATTTTTAAGTGACTGCACTAATATACTAAGATTCTTGTTAAATCAAAGCCAAACTGCCGGATAATAATGGATATACCCAAATATTCTGAACAGTGATTACAGAACACCGCCCTGTATCATCTTAGCTTTATTTCATTTGGATCAGGACCATCAAGACGCCATTTTTCAGGCTTAAATTCTTTATCATCCTCCCTAAGCTCAGTGATTGGTGACGATTCCACGATGAAATAAAGATATCTTCACCGATATGTATTAATTATTTTTCCGTCAATATATATCCTCTTTAGTTCTTTTAGTTCTCATTCATGTACTCTTCACTGAAGTTCACATTTTCCTCATCAACCATTTTCTGCTGAATACAGATAAGATATTCATGATAAAAAGAAAATTATGAGAATGACAGCAATGGTCAATTGTATACAATCTTCACACCCCTAGTAGGAAAAGGCAACATAATCAGCAATATTATGCATACCAGAAAACACAATACATACATACTCAGCTCATCACAATCCAAGAGCACACATGTTCATATTTATGTTTAGGATTCCATAACGTAATCGTCACATTTATGTTAACAATTCACAAATTAACGGATACCCATATGAATAGGAAATGAATGTGTTGCAGCGAATTAAGAGAAATAAAGATACATCACTGGGATCTTTGGCATTCAAAAGAGGATTAATAGTAGTGTTTTTATTATAGGCCATTATTTCTAAACCAAGGGCATGCCAGGTTTTCCTGACATCAAAGTTAACTTAATCTAGATATGCATTTTGGCTCATGTCACAATATGTACTTTCCGAAATCAGTATATCAAAAAAATGTGATTTACTTTTCAGAGAAGACAATTAGCTCTTGTGATAACATCGTTTATAATACCTTTGAGTTATCTATGAGATCATCCAAGATCTTACTCATCAGATTAAGAGAAATTGCCACTTTCTGCTGCCTTGGATAAAGGTTCTTGATGATAGGAAATTTGCAGTATGGTATAACTGGTAGACATCGGTCTTCCACCTCACGTAAGTCCACATAAACTGCCTGGAAAAGGTGGGTGACCAAATTTAAGTACATTTAAGAGAGGCCAAACCTGGGAAACAGGAAGAGAAACGAATACAGAACAGTGATACTCACCTCTACAATACCTGTATCATGAGATAATGAATCAAAATCACAGTTGAAAACAGCTTTTCCAATTATGTCTAGAATCAAGCGAGAAAACATCTATTCCATCTCTACATTTTTGCCATTGCTAGCAGCAACTTCAAAGGCTTCTCACAAAGGTTCAGGGCTGCCCTCCCAAAAAATCCAACCATCTCTGCAACATACTGAGATTTTTAAAATATCACAGTATTTGTTATCATAAATTGCTACTCAAAACTGAACATTCTTAAGTTAAGAATAGTGTCCTAATCGAATATCCTTCCCTTTAACATTAAGAATCCAAACGAACACCTTTTTATGCAAAGCAGGGACGATTATCCACCTCCGAATCTGCCGCAGTCCGTCCTGTGCTGGTGTAAGCACTTTTTCCATTACAAAATCCAATGCCTCTGCAAGGATCCCCTGTTAAATGGGGCTTCAAAGAACCTGTCAGCGAATCATCGTTTTGTAATGAATCAACTAAGAAAAACAGAAAAAAAAATGGCTGCCATTTCTCATGCTTCTTACCTTAGAATATAACTTTGTATTGTCGCTCAAAATCTGCTTCTCCATCATAGGATCAGAAACAACTAGAACTGACTGTGGACAAGAATACACACATACACATTGGTATAGGCTTATAGCATACAACTGCACAAAAATTCAGATAATGTGTTACAATGATTCTATTTCATTTTTATAGAGAAATCAATTTACCATCAAACTTCAGGCTTCATACAAAGGTATAAGGAAAGGTTCTCCTGAGATAGCTCGCGAGTTTCCTCATGCTTCTGGAATCCTGTTTTTCTTCTTGTGAAGATAGTTTTTCTCAGAGTTTTTCAAGAAACTGTGCACGCCAACACCCCTCCCTATTGCCCAAAAGGTCTGCAAGAGTCCTCCTAATTTCCCTAGACTTCGCCTGCATTTCAAATCCTCTAATTATCTGATTCACAACTGATACAGAGCAAATACTTATGCATAAAAGTAGCATGTTACTTACTTTCTCCATAATATTACTGTTTACATTACATATGATTAGCTGAATGATCATCTCTATATGTGCAAGGTAAAATGAAAACCAAGATTCAATATTTAGCACAGAAGGTATGTGAATTCCTAAGACATTATGTCAATCAATATAAACTTTGTTCTTTTCTCATTACATATTATATCAGTGCATGGACATCTCAACAAATGCAAAAGTAATGGACAGCCTTCCAATCTCATTACACATGATTAGAGGAAAAAATGAATGATTAGTGGGAAAAATGAATGTCGATACAAGATAATGGAAAAACACTATTAAGTATAAGGTATGTGAATTCCTTTATACATTATGTCGGATATTATTTCAGAATGAATTGGCCATTGGTCTCCCTTCTTTACATTCTCGATTAACCCTCACATTTTTATCCTTGTGTGTGGAAAACTATGGTACAAACTACCACAAGAGAAGTTATGGTTATGCCCATAACAGTCAAGAACATGATTAATGGTGGAATTGCTTTGGTCTAAAACCTCGTTGACCAAGTGCTCATTTGTGATCATGTTTTAGCCCATGAGCTAATCTTTTGTTCCATGATAGTGTTATATAACTTCGTCATAATCCAACAAACCATGTTAATTCGATACCAAATTTTTATTTTCCACCTTTATGGATTGGTTTAATCCAATTCATGAGCCAACCTTCCGAAAAATCTTTTGTGATTGTTGTCGCCCATTGACAATTTTGTCGTCTTGTCCATTTCAAGAACTCGGTTGTCATTAATGTTGTATATGGCGTTTTGCCATTAGACACATTTTTTGCATCTCTATTAGCAACTTTCATAGACACACATGTATTATATGTCGTCTCCATACTAAATACCATAAGCATAATTACAACGGGCATATAAAAAATATGTACATATTGTTCTATCTCTTCATCAATGAATTCACCCATTATATCTTCTTTTTTGCCCTTTGAGTTGTCTCCATGCTAACTTTGGTTGGCGTTTAAACATTTATATTTTCTTTCTTTCTTGCATTTGATAATATTGCCTTTTCTATCTCCTCAAGATTCTTCCATGTCGATACAATGTTAGGCCTTTTTTATTCTTATCTTTTGTGAGCTTGAACATTTTGTGATGACCTTTGTGTTCTTCATTAAACCAAGCATTCGTTGTCCACTTATAAGTGCACTAAAATATTGATACCCTACCTTGAGAATGAAATCCTTCAATTGCTCCCATTGGTTTTCACATCTTTACTAGGGGAGAGGTTCATGACATGACTATAAACCTCATTTGCGTATAGATGAACTTTTAGATGGCAGGATGGCATAATGTGCCTCTTTCGTTTGTAACCTAATGCATTTGTCAATGTGCACGTATAAGAGATTCTAGTTCAAGTCTAGTGACAATGGGCCAATTATGAATGTATTCCCAATGGATGCATCAAATTCTTTTACTAATATATAATCGAATGCATTTCCTTCTCCGAAGACTAGGAGACATGTCAAAACATTTGTCATTGGAAATGCATGGTTACCATCTAGAACATTCAAGTTTGTGTAATTAAGCATGTGTATGAGAAGCCTACCATAATATTACATAATACAATCTTATGAGTCACATGTCAAATCAGACACCATTACATGACCATCAACTTTTACATTTTGATAAATTGCAAGTCTAGCATTAGAATATCACACAACTAACACTTTTCCAATCTTCTTATATGAAAAAATTCAACACACACATTAGAACAATGACCATGACAATCTAGGGCATGCAAGTTTATTTTTACATAGTGTTACTTCAATGCAAATATATATTTTGCATTCATCATACGTACATGCATACTCATATGTAGTTTTCATAAGTCCCCATCATAAATAAATCAAACACTTGTAAACAAGATTTTTACTAGGCTACAAAGTTATTAATCACTTAATGAATGCATGGCACTTCAATAGGAATAAGATAAGTCACTTTCTACTCATAATTTAATTGTGATTACAATCATGAGTAGTCTAACTTGTTGAGTACCCTAGTGCCTCCATGTATGGCATCACAACATTCATCATTGCTACATTTCAAACAATGTTTCATATAAAGAGAACAAAGAAGACAATGGTTCCGAAGAAACAAAAAACACACATAAAGAAAGTATAACCTCAATGAAAGATAGTTTTGACAAGTGGAAATTTGATGCAATCTATGATATTTTTGCACTATGATAATAACTCATCGGTAAGTGATAGGTTTTTGGTTGTATCAAGCTTTCTCTTCTAGCTCTTCATCTTCAATGCTCCCTGGATGGACTAATGCTTCCATAATTCTAGCAACCACCATGTCTCTGATTTGTTTATCCACACTAGGTTAGCCTATTAAGCAACAATACTAGATACATTTACACATATATTACAAACTTCCCTAAAAATGGTAATAAATCATTAGCTTACGAACAAACTTACAAACCTCAACTTTACTCAAACACATCATTATTATAGACACTAATAGAACACATTTTCCAAAACACTTTGTCATGAGAAATATTTAACATATTTCCAACACTTTGTGACTAAACAAACAAATTTGAATCAATTATTTCTCTCAAAGGTGTACATCATGAAGAAAGGATTTGCATCTCATTCAAACCCATGAATAAGCAGATGTTGCCTTGATGTAAGGTAGACCAACGTTGCTCCTAACACCTACACACAAACTATCACGGAACCAACAATGGAGATAACACCATGAACTAGAACTTCACGATAGATGTTGATCGTTCCAGCTACATGACCGTTCACAGCCACGACGGTTGTGCTGTCTTCAAATCTAATAGGTGCACTAGTGATGCCATTGCCGAGATTCTTTATAGTAACATACAGATATGCAGGTGGCAACTCCACCACAACACCCACCTTGACAATTATGTTAACATCGGCATGGTTTCGAGGGATAATGACAATGTCATGGCTCGCATTATTCTTTATCTTGCAAGTAGCTTCAGCATTGTGCATGAGGAGGGCCACCATGAAAATGGTACACATGAATTTCTTGCTTACGTATGCCATCTTTCTATGACAAAATACAAACTCTCTCTCTTTCTCTCTCTCTCTCACTCAATGTACTCTTGTAATGGAAATATGCAAGAGGCTTTGTTGGAATAGTAAGGTTTTGGCAGCCTTTTATAGGAATTGTGGTTGTTGTAAGTGATTAATAAATAAAATGCTTTTGGATTATCATAATGCTATGGAGTTCTTAAAAGTTAATGAGTGCATGTTATGGGATCTATGCCTCATCATTCTATGGTTGGAAAGGCTTGTACTTAATTGTTATTATTTTGGGTTCGGGCAGCCTTATGGTTGTAAGCTTAGAGAATCAATCAAATGTTGGTTGTTCATATGTAAACGACATATGATTTTAATGTTAAAAGTTATGATGCTACTCTAAATGTTAGGTAGCCATACGAGAAGTTTGATGTGGACTTGAGGAAGCAAAATGTGTGTTTTTGATAAGGATGAGTGTTGGTGGTGTGGGGTTTGAAGTAGAATCTATTCAGAAGACTAGACTCATTTAGTTGTTTGTATGTACAAGTTTTGGCAGTAATATGTGAGAAGTTGATGTGGACTTGATGAAGCACAATGTATGTTTTTGGATAAGGATGAGTGATGAGGCCGTGGGGGACGAAACATACTCTCATGAGGGTATGAGGAAAAAAGACTCATGTATGTGCAGGATTTTGATGGTATTCGGCGAGATGGATGATGTGAACTTAATGACGTAAAATTTATGTTTTGGATAAGGATGAGTGAAGATGGTGTGGAGATCGAAGCACATTCACATGAGGAGATGAGGAATTTAGACACATTTTATTGTTTATGTGCAGGATTTTGGTGTATTTGGCGAGATGGTTGATGAGGACTTAACGAATTAGTTTTTATGTTTTTTTTATAAGGAAGAGTGATGATCGTGTGGGGGGCAAAGAATATGCTCATGAGGAGAGGAGGAAACTTGACTTAATTTGTTGTTGTATGTATAGGGGAATTTGGTGGTAAACCAACAAGATGGTTGATGGGGAAAGAGGAAGCATAGTTGTTGACTTTACAACCACGAACGTGGAAAATGGTCTCTTGAAAAACCAAAGAACGTAGTTGATCGCCCTCAAAACCGAGATGTACATGTTGAAGAAGTATTGAATGGCTCATAACTATGACCTCAGAGGGTTTGTTTCCGAATAGAGCTACTTTCGTTGTTGCCTTGCAATGTATCTAGGGAATAGATTGTTATTGCTGGACTGTTTTCTCTATGTTGGAGTACATAGATTTGTTTCCTTAACCGTTGTCTACACAAGACGAGCTTGGGAAAAAAAACTTTGTATGATATAATCGTTATGACCTTTCTTTATAACTAATGGAAGGATAATTTGTTTTGGAAAAAAATGTTAGGTAGCCATAGGCTTTCTCAACTTGGAGAGTATTATGTAGAGATACAAATTGTACATGTAAGGAAACATGGCTTTTTTGAACCTTCCACAAGTCATAGCCTATAGATATGCTAACAAAATCACCAAATACATTATATTTTCATATTCGGTATGATTTGTGCATATTTGCTCTCATGATACATAATGCTCCTATTTTATATCACTTGAATGCAAGAAGCATCACTTTCCCCTTGCATATTGTTGAGAAATCGACGCGGAATAGATCACAATAAACGAACTATGTGCTGAAATACGAATCACAGAAATGCCAGAAAAAACAAGACACACAACAATGCACAAATATTTACGTGGAAACCCTAAAACGTAGAAAAACAACGGGTGAACAAATTCTTCACTATAGTATAGTGGATATACAATACAGAGATGATTACAACACTCTGTCGAGTGTATCAGCCGCATAGGGCTCTTCGCGTCCACTGTTACACACACAGCTATGGCGCGGCTCTCCCTTCTCTCTCTCACGCTCCCTAGCGTTTTACAATCTTTGTACAACAACCTTTGCACAACGCATAAAGTTTGCCCTAGTTGTATATATACTTACACAACTTTCCGACCATTTACATACGTAGCCCTCATGGGGTGCACACTTAGACTATTTACAATTATAGTCTCCCGAGTTGGCTATATACACGTTTCTGGTTTCGGCCGAGGCCGAGTCACTCATCAACTCGGCTCCTCTCTCTTTCCCATCTAGAGGGACTTGTTTCCACACATCATCATTATTATTATTACTATAATAATAATAGTCGAATCTTCAAACAGTCGACTCATTGTTTTCGACTCTTCAACTGTCGGCTTTCCAAACAGTCAGATCTTCCCTGTCATCGACTGTCGGCTTTTCGATCAGTCGGTTCTTCCTCCCACCAGAGGGACATATTCTCAACACATATGTAGGGTAGAAATCGTGACTAATAATATGATACATGTACACGATCAATGCTTATAGTGTGGAAAAACAAATGCCCTAGAAATTTTGGGTACTCTAAGAAGATCAGTCTCAACTAGAAATGTATGGCGAACTAAGTGATGAGTGGAAACAAAATGAATACTAGAAAGCAAGGAGATACTTATAAACTCTAAAAGAGATATTTCGGTAATTCAAAAGTGCCTAACATTTTGGCATTGAAGTATGCCTATATAGCTAGCGTTTTTACTAACACATTTGCAACTCTTATGATAAAAGAAAGTATTTTTTACTTTTTCTTTATCTCTAGAATAAAAATATCGATAATATTGTTAGAAACTAACCATTCTACTATTGTGGCAATGTCCCATACTGTTGTGGCTATGAGACTTGAAGAACAAATGTATGCTAATTGTAGAAAATATTTTACCACCCCAAGATGTTAAAAGGGAACTTAAATTAGAAAGGTAATGTTTCCACGTTGATAAGGCATAATGGCTACCTAACAAAGAGGCATCATCAAAACTTTTAACATCAAAATAACATGTCACTCACATATGAACAACCAACATTTGATTGATTCTCTAAGCTTATAACCATAAGGCTGCCTGAACCCAAAATAATAACAATTAAGTACAAGCCTTTCCAACCATAGAATGATGAGGCATAGATCCCATAACATGCACTCATTAACTTTTAAGAGCTTCATAGCATTATGATAATCCAAAAGCATTTTATTTATTAATCACTTGCAACAATCACAATTCCTATAAAAGGCTGCCAAAACCTTACTATTCTAACAAAGCCTCTTGCATATTTCCATTACTAGAGTACATTGAGAGAGAGAGAGAGAGAGAGAGAGAAAGAGAGATTGTATTTTGTCATAGAAAGATGGCATACATAAGCAAGAAATTCATGTGTATCATTCTCATGGTGGCCCTCCTGATGCACAATGTTGAAGCTACTTGCAAGGTAAAGAATAATGCGAGCCATGATATTGTCATTATCCCTCGAAACCATGTCGATGTTAACATAATTGTCAAGGTGGGTGTTGTGGTGGAGTTGCCACCCGCATATCTATATGTTACTGTAAAGAATCTCGGCAATGGCGTCACTAGTGCACCTATTAGATTTGAAGACAGCACAACCGTCGTAGCTGTGAACGGTCATGTAGCTGGAACGATCAACATCTACCGTGAAGGTCTAGTTCATGGTGTTATCTCCATTGTTGGTTCTGTGATAGTTTGTGTGTAGGTGTTAAGAGCAATGTTGGTCTACCTTACATCAAGGTAACATCTGCTTATTCATGGTTTTGAATGAGATGTCAATCCTTTCTTCATGATGTACACCTTTGAGAGAAATAATTAATTCAAATTTGTCTGTTTTAGTCACAACAAGCTTGGAATCTGTAATATCTCATGACAAAGTGCTTTGGAAAATGTGTTTTAGTATAGTGGATAAAGTGTCGCACATTTTGGCTATAACAATGATTTGCTTGAGTAAAGTTGTGGTGTGTTGAATTGTGTGAAGTTTGTTGGGGCAAGCTACATGAAGTTTGGAGTATGTGTAAATGTATCTAGTATCGTTGCTTAATAGGCTAACCTAGTGTGGATAAACACATCATATACATGATGGTTGCTAGAATGGTGGAAGCATAAGGCCATCCAAGGAATGGTAAAGATGGAGAGCTAGAAGAGAAAGCTTAATACAATCAGAAACCTATCACTTACCAATGAGTTAATATTATAGTGCAAAAAGTTCATAGATTGCGTCGTATTTCGACTTGTCAAAACTATATTTGATTGAGGTTATGCTTTCTTCATGTGTGTTGTTGTTTCATGAGAATGGATCTCCCCTTTGGTTCCCTTTATGTGAGTCCTCATTTTCAAAGTTTTCCTATGCTTACAAGTGCAAGGGGGAGTGGTGCTTCTTGCATGTAAGACATGAAGAATAGTATTATGCATCTTAAGAGGGAAAAAACACAATCATATAATGTTGTTAGCCTAGTACTAAATATGAAGATATCATGCACTTTTTGATTTTGTTGTAAAAATCCATGGCTCCCTATTGTGTACACCATCTCCAAATAATACTCTTTGAACTTCCTAAGAAATATATTCATGTTATTTTTATGTTCCCATGACAATCCAACACCATTGATGCATGAATATCACCTAAAATTGTGGCCAAAGGAATCACATTTTCTTATGGTACCTTCGTACTTCAAAAAGATTTCATGGTTAGATCTTTAACAAATTGCATTGTACAATAAAGATTCTTAATCAAGCAAACTCTACATATTAGTAGTTTAGGGCTCAATTTACATTTGACTTAAAAATATAGACATTGAAAAACATCATTGAATCTTCATACTCCATTCAAATTTCTAGGAAATGAACAATGAACACCACGCGAAGGTGATCAACAACAAAGCATTATATCAAAGTGTGATACTCATACTCCTGAAATTGTTTATTGAAAAGTGTGCATAGTCAATTACTCTCATCACTTGTGCCCCAACACTGTGTCTCACATCATAATGAGTGTGAGTTAAATTGCATAGGAGCAATGGTTCAAATGGGCAATAAAGGGGATAGGTTCTTACATGTATTGATGTTAGAGTCCATCCCTTTGTCATACTCCCAAACTTGTTTAGGCTAAGTGTGCATAGTCGATTACTCTCATTATAGTGAGTGTGAGCTAAGTTGCGTGGAAGCAATGGTTCGAATGGACGACAACAAGATGTGCTACGACATGTATTGATGTGAGTGGTTTCCCCATTCGACGAAGAGCATGATTTTATAGTTAGGTGCGTGAGCCTCCTCATTTTTCCCATGTCATGATACATTGGCATTGTAGAAAAGCCTCGGTTACATAGAAATCTATTGATGCATCATGAAGCAAGTGTGTTGCATCCCATCTTCCAAACCATTTTTTTCTATATCTTGCATCAAACCGGAACACAAAATTTTGTGTTTATATGTATTTTGGATCTTTTTGCTTGCTTCCCATGTGATTCTAGAAGGTTGATGGGAGTGACTTTTTTGAAGTTTTGAACCTTAAGCATATATTCCACCATGGGAAGTAATCTTGTCTCAAGAAGTAGGAGGGTGTATGGCATTTGTTTCTTGACTTGGAGAAACTTTGTAAGAAAATGCTTTTGGATATTTTTAGACTCTTTCCAAACAGACTTAGGGATGCAACCACCCCATACTTCCACCCCATAAATAAGCACCAATGTCACCAAAGTGTTGAAAATATATTTCTTGAGGATTAAATACTTGATTTCTCTGTGATTGCATATGTTCTCTTTCCCGCCTTTAAGCAATTGACATCATATTCAACCTATGTATAATTTGAAGGAACTTCAAGGCCAAAATATTTAAATCTTTCCACAATTTCAAGTGGCTCATTATCATACATAATGCATGGTTTATCCTTATTTTAGCTCTTTAAAAGCATAATCTTTCTTCTAAAGCTATTGACATTGAACTTAGTATGAATCCAAAACTCTTTCAATGCATTCAATGATAACTACATCCAACAATAGCATGATGACTACATTCCCAATGACAACTTCAATGTTTTCTTCCTTTACAAACTTGGCAATCATGTGTTCTAATTTATCACTCCATAGATGAAATATATATTATATACATATTATATTTTTGTTAGTAAGATTCATGATTGGCTTAGACTTTTTAAATTCTAAGGTAACTCTAAATCCCTTTCCCCAAATGTCCCAACATCTTTTGATGTAAAATATGCTGCTAATTCTTCCATCTATATGTTATTAGTTAAAAGCAAGGCATAAACATGTCCATTAATAGTCAAAATGTACACAATTGCAATGCCTACACGATAAACAACCAACATTATATTATTTTGCCAAGTGGAAAATTTTGCTACAAATGTCTCAAATAAGTATATGTACACCATTGGTTTGGTACATGACATAACTACTATGGTTGATCATCTCAAATGGTCATGCCATACATACACTTCTTTTAGGTCAGTAAGGTTCAACACAAAGTACTAGACAATGTCATACATGCTGCATAATTTTACTGACCAAAAATAACTGATGCTTTGCTTTTTATCTCCTTGCGATTCCAAAGGTTCTAAAAACTCCAACTCTTTATTCTAAAGACTGCTCATAATAGACAACCACGTAATACATTGTTGTTCTGAATAGTTTCAATTCCCGACAATGTCATACATGCTGCATAATTTTACTGACCAAAAATAACTGATGCTTTGCTTTTTATCTCCTTGCTATTCCAAAGGTTCTAAAAACTCCAACTCTTTATTCTAAAGACTGCTCATAATAGACAACCACGTAATACATTGTTGTTCTGAATAGTTTCAATTCCCGACAATCTCATACATGCTGCATAATTTTACTGACCAAAAATAACTGATGCTTTGCTTTTTATCTCCTTGCTATTCCAAAGGTTCTAAAAACTCCAACTCTTTATTCTAAAGACTGCTCATAATAGACAACCACGTAATACATTGTTGTTCTGAATAGTTTCAATTCCCTGCTTATTCTATGAAAAATGTTTCCCACAGTGACTGGAGTCGTGCATCATCAAACCCTTTATAAACCCATCATATCCATGTCCAAAAACAATCCTGAGCTTATAAGAGAGTAAACCAGGCACCAATTTTACGTAGAAGAGTGGAAACACATACATATCAATACTCAACATTCGCAAACCATTTCATCTTAATAAATGACAAGGGTATCAATGAGATTAATAATAAATAGCAATTAATCTCGGCACAAAACGAACACCCCATATTATTCCTTTTGAAGTTCAATAAACCACACAAAGAGTTTGCTGTTCTGCCCATTATGGTTATTCTTAGAATCACAAATCGGGCTACTCAATATGTTTGCCATTCGTGAAATCCACATGTGCTCAAATAATTTCCACCTGGACATGAAAAGTAAATCAGAATTAAAACTGGCCTTTCTGCCCTCTAGCATAATTGTCACAATATACCCTTCTTCAATACACAAGCACCTGAACACAACCTAATGGTCATGTTTAACTTCAAAAAGCCCATCCGGACCTGCAAAACAAAGAATTCATATTTGAGTTACAGTTGTGTGGCTTAATGTGGACATTTTGGATGTTTACCACAGCACTATTATGCGTTAAAAATTACAAGAACAGCCCTGTGGTTGCAAATTTTCATGCCATCAAGAAGGGTATTCTATTCACTCACCCCATGGGAACTCTTTGTTACGGATGCGCAAATATGAATACTCCTGCAGAAAACAAACTTGATGAAGCAATTTTTCGAGAATATGGGATAGATTATAGGTCACAAGACATTTATTTTTCACAAAACATTTATTAGAAAAACATACTGGTTTTTCATGTTGTTCATGGTGCTCTTCTGTAGCAAAGGTATAAATGCCCAATGCAATGCAGGCAATATATCCTGCTGCAGTAATTTTCCGCCACTTGTATGTTTCCTCTAAAAGCATAAATACAAAGTTAACATCCAGACACATGACACAATAGAGCCCATTTGCATTACTAAGGTGAAAAATACAAATCATGCAATGAATAAAGACAGCAGCTCATCTTGCAAAGCAGCGATTACACTGTGCAGCAGTCCTTATACAGCTTCATACAGAGAATTAAACAAGATACACAATTAATGCCCAACAAAACCTTATCCATAGACTGAATGAATGCAATACCTTCCACTTGATTTTACAGAATGAACTAAGTTAATTTCTGATGTCTAAATATTTTTATGCAAAGATAATGGGAGATATATGAGGATCCTGCATCAGGCTACTTTTAAAATATCATTTACAAAGTTTTCAGACAAACTTTTATCTTCATCTACAGAATCACCTCTATCTTTAAGTTTATCACATATTCAAACTGAAAACCGATTATAACATAGACTAAATATTGAGCAACGTTTTCCACGTGATTTTACAGAGTGATAAGTTCATTTCTGATGTCTAAATATTTTTATACAAAGAGAACGGGAGATATATGAGGATTCTGCATCAGGCTACTTTTAAAATATCATTGACAAACTTTTGAGACAAACTTTTATCTTCATCTGCAGGATCACCTCTATCTTTGATTTTATCACAAATTCAAACTGAAAACCAATTATAGTATAGACTGAATATTGAGCAAAGTTTTCCATTTGATTTTACAGAGTGAACTAAGTTCATTTCTGATATCTAAATATCTTATACAAAGATAAAGGGAGATATATGGGGATCCTGCATCAGGCTACTTTTAAAATATCATTGACAGACTTTTCAAACAAACTTTTATCTTCATATGCAGGATCGCCTCAATCTTTAAGTTGATCACATACTCAAACTGAAAACCCATTATAGCATAACTATATATTGACCAAAGTTTTTTTATATCAATATGCTAAACCCAAATTATCCACCATGATGAACCATTCAATTTTGAACTTCTTGTCTAATAGAATAATAATGCAAAATAGATGAGGATGCTGCATCAGGCTGCTTTTAAAATATCACTAGAAATTATTTCAGGATTGTTTTTATCTTCATTTCAAAGTCTCAATGTAATGCTGAAACAATGTTTCTCTGTCGTAACCAAAAATGGCATGAACATCCATTCAATTTCAGACCAAACGAAACTAGGAGAATAAAATTAATCCCATTGAACTGATAAAGAGACCATACATTAATAAAATAAAAGAATTTGTGATTAAAACACTGTTGTGAGCACACATTACTGGTCCATAAAATAAAAAGAATGAGTGATTAAGTCTTAAAGACACAAATTTTCACTTCATCATATAATTCATGCATTCAGAAACGGGTCTAAGTTGTAAATATTTGAATACACAGTTTCAATTCTCTTCCAAAGAAGATTTGCATGATTACATTCCACACAGAAATGATGACATTAATAATACAGTAAAACTCTTTAACTAATTTTCCTTTATTCCCTTAGACAGGCCTCTTGCATTTCTCTTTTATCACATGTAACAAAACAAAAACAGGGATGAACTGACCGAGTAAGGATTTATAGACCATACAATTGCTAAAATAGGGGATTTTCGGGAAGTAAATTAAAAACTCGGGGGTATTTCAGAATTTTCCGAAGTATACTATTCCTTGCCAGAGAGGAGCTACGCATGCAGGAAAGGATCGGTTCTACACATATCACAGAAGAAAGACTTCATTACAGAAATTGTCCAGCATGTGATATAAGGAAGAGACGATAAGCACAAAGGGATTTCTTGTCAGATCAGATATGTTCTCTTTAACACAAACAAACTCCCATAAGCCCAAAGAAAGTTCCATGTCTTGTGAATCAATGCAGAAGTAAGTAATCTCTCTCTCTCTCTCTCTCTCTCTCTCTCTCTCTCTCTCTCTCTCTCTCTCTCTCTCTCTCTCTCTCTCTCTCTCTCTCTCTCTCTCTCTCTCTTGATACACACATGCAGATCCGACAAGCAGAATCAGAAAGTGGAGGGATGAGAATCCATACCGATGTTTTCATGGCGCGCCGCAGACGAAGCGGAGAAGGGTCGTGAGGAGGGCATGGTTCTGCAGAGAGCGGGAGAAGATCGAAGCCGTCTAACAGCCATGGCCATGGCCATCGTTGTCCTCGTCTGTCTGTCTGTCTGTGTGTTTACCCTGTGTAAATCAGGCCACCAAATTTGCCCTAATTGTTGACAGCTTTCTCTGTGCGTGTGAGTGTGTGTTATATTTGGGTGAATGAAAGGAATGCTACACCACTTCTTCTTCTTCTTCTTCTTCTTCTTCTTCTTTCACAAAAAGCCCGAGAATTATAAGTGTGGTGAGATGGTGGTGCAAACGAGCAGGTGGCTCGAATGGGCTTCAAATGGCTTCGGATAGTTTATGTCCATTACAAATTATGCGCCCAAAGCTAGGGTTTCAAAGCTTCATATGCTTTTGCCAGAGAGCTAGGGGTCCAAGGTTTAACTGACCAAACGAGAGTTCAATAATAATTGTGAATTCGAAGATGACCTAGAAGGTACCATGTTCCTTTGGAATCTTGACATTATGCACCCTTTCTCTTTACAAACAAAGATTGTTCCTCAATACATGTTTGGTTTTGATATCCGATTTGCATTGTTCAGGTGGATCACTTGCACGGTTCCTTCATCAGTCGTCCCATCTTGAAGCATTTTATTGGATTTTGAGCTTATTTTTTCTCCAATAGAATAGCTTATCAATTACGCATGGTCATATTTTTAACACCGTTGCAACCAATTTCATGTGATGGATGTGGTCAAAGAAAATTCCTAGATATGTTGAAAATGTGAACAAATCAAGCAAATTTATTGTTGAGAAAAGGGCTCAACTATGTGTATGTCATACAATCACCTAAATTTGGGAACCAAACAATGACTCCTACCACTTGAGATGAGACAAATGTTGAGCCGAAATCCAACATTATAGGGCATGAGTGCATTATAATGCCACATAAATGGCTATTTGCATACAACCTTGGCCAACTTTTGCAAAATTACACATATGGTGCTTATTGTGAATATGCACTTAATGGATTCGTTTAAGATTCAAGCATCAAGCAATCATCGTTGCCCAATGTTTCTAGAAGCCAACAAATAAGTACAAAACAGAATCTCTTTCTATCTACAGTAAATAAGTCTTTTCTGTTGGAACATCACTATTTCAGACCATCAAAAATACGAGGGAATATCTCACAAAACCTTTTACTTCGATCAGTTAAGCAGGAAAATTGATTTCAGTAGGCAGTGCCCAATTTTACCTTCGATAACAAGTTTAAAATATTTAATCCCCACACTCATAAAAATATGAAACAAAACAAAAGCTCAAAAATGAATGCCAAATGAATTTGTTTAGTGGGTGATTCAAGTGCCAGTTTCCAGTCAAAGACCTTACTCACTTCCATCTGCTATTATACAAATATCGAGAAAGAAAGTTAATGTACATATTATACTCTCATTCAGCACCAATACACTGAAATTGATGAAAATATCTTCATAATCTTATACACTTTCAAGTGCACAAGTCAAAGGCCAAGAGCTCGCACAACAAAATTGGAAGAATGTCCATGATTGCTATGACTGCAAGATGATGAATGTTGATGATAATGAGCTTTTGTACCATTCAAACTAACTGCATTCAAAGAAGAAGAAGAAGAAGATGGAAGATTTGATGGGCTTCTTGAGATTTGACCCATTTCTAGATTAACACCATTTTGCTGCGAGGATGAATTTTGCTGAGGCAGCACCATCACCTCTACGTCCTCCTGGTATCCTTTTATGAGGAAATCACTACAATTCTTGCGACAACCATGATCATAAGGGTTATGAAACCGGCCATTGGGAGCTTTCAGATAGCTATATTTCATGACATTTGTGAGCTCATTAGTGGTGATATTCCGTGCGGCCTACAAAGGAAAGAGAGGGGTGGGAACCCAAAACAAATGAGCAGTAAAAAAACCAGACAATCAGATTTCAAGGAGATAAACAGCTGAATCATAAGACTAAACACGAGCAAACGTTCAACTAATCTATACAACTGTTAAGTACCTGCATGATTTGCATCCCCGTCAAGGTTGCAACACCTGTAAACATGAGCACATCAACTATAAGAAAACCTAAAGCACTCGAATGCCGTGCACCAACAAAAGCAATCCATGCTCCTAGTGAGGTTGGTGCGGTAGGATCAGTCCATAATCCTGAAAAGTAATCAAGCAAAAACGAAAGAGAGCATTACATGAACTTGTGATTCTACTCCACTAAACAACCTTTCTAGTTATTCGCATTTTAACAATTTACTTTGCATGGCTATAAGGCCGCTAATGAGCATTGCAATGGTCTCTAAACAGAGGAAGACGATGAAGTCCCACTTATTTTTCTGCACTCACCAGCAAAGTGATCAAGATGTCACAAGAGTAATGGAACAAATAAACTCAAGTTGAAAATAACAAATGAATGCCTTCTACCTTGCCAACACAATTCGATATCCATGGGCAGTGATGATCAAATTGTTCCACGCATCTGTTACATGCTGAGCAGTGTTTGGAACGCAGGGGGCGTACTATCTACAAATTCCATAGCAGGATTAAAACCACTGATCATTGCATATCATCATCAAACATCAATTGTTAATATATTGCCAATGACCTTGCATGTTGGGCAAAGTTGTGACCACTGTCCTGCCCAAAGAGCTGGATTGCTGAATTCACTCTTCAATAATGGTTTCTGCAATAGCTCAACAAACAAAAAATGAGCTCAACATGGTGAGCTCATGCAGAGACAAACATAGAAACGGAAAAAGATAGCACTCTAAATCAGTAAACCAATGTCATGTAGACAATGAAAAAAGTGATTAGTTCATATTGAAGTATGCATAATATGCACATGCATCTCTTCATTTCAATCATCAAGGTGGGTAACATCTTAGGATGATCAATTCTGGAAACGGATTACTTTTCAGAATACCATACATTGTCTTCATCATTACTATTCTAGCTCACCTTGATGATTGAAATCAAGAGATACATGTGCATATTCTAGCTAATAGGTTAGAATACCATACATTGTATTCATCATTACTATTCTAGCTCACCTTGTCTTCAGACCAGTGAGAACTATCATTACTATTTCTTAAGGGGAATTAGATTTTATCTTCATCAAGGCTGTGCTTCTTCCCCGTGTATTATTGCAGCTTCATAACGAATTACACACATTATGCTAAATGAAAATCAATGCAGGAAGATTTGTTCTACATTCTCAGGGAAGTTTAGAGTACGTTGGCTTTTACCAGTGTTACCACAAGAGTTCAATGACCACAAGGCCTTTACCAGTTCAATTCCTAGAATTGCATATCGGCCCAGTATAATTCAGATGAAAACTACATCTTTAGGAGGACAATACTAGCTATATTTATCGTGTGAATTCACAGAGAGGGATTCGATTGAGCATCACAAAATCAGATATTCTTAAATGTACTTCTACATTCAATACAGAAAGGAGATACATGTGCAATTCAGTAGCTCTGTACCCAAAGTGTTAACTCCCTTATCCTATCAAAGTCTCCAGATAAAGTCCACCACTGGATCTTTCATGCTGAATTGCCGGTTAGATCAGATGAGCTATTAGCTATTAGCTATCACGTTTTAGTTATGTGACACAAGGACAACTAGAACATTCACAGGCCAATTTCGGCCTCTGGTAGACATTATAATATCTTTCTTTCTCACCTCTCCCTCTTGCCTTCCTTCTCGTAGTTCATTAGATCTTTTACAGTCATTGACATCAAATGACATTTCATTCTCGTTGTTCATACATATTTAAATAATAATGGGTAAAGACACACCATTTTTTGTTATTCATGCATTTTCGACAAAAATCATTAAATGAAAATAATAATGGAAAAAGACACTTACATCATCTTTTTCATCTTGTGAATGAAACTCGAATGCCTTAATATAACCCGGATCTTTACTACAAGAACACAAATTTTCCATAAGAAAAAATCTTCAAGACAATATTCTGTTCAGTCAAATGAAATCTATTTATTCTATGATCATGCAAGCTCATGATTTATACAAATATTGACAAGGACATATCCTCGTAATGAAGAGAAAATATATTCATCTATCATAATATCTCTGCTTCTCATCCTCCTTAATTTATCAGCATATGTATGTGTGTGTGTGTGTGTGTGTGTGTGTGTGTGTATACATATATATTGACGAGAAGTAAGCAGACTTGAAGGTAAAATATCTACAGACTGACCAAAGTGAAATTCTCTCACATGAGTTTGTCCAAACAAGAGATTATATCTTAAAACATTGTCTCATCTTTGAGAACAGCAAACCAAGTTATTTTGAGTATATGGAAAAATTTCGCTTCTAGGAATACCTTCAATCCAAGTTCCAGTGCAAACGTTTTTGCACAATATCCATTGGCCAGAAACATCATAATTCATGGAAGAGCTTCATTACTTTAGTAGCGATTGAGATTCAACATTTGTTCAGTTGTACAATAGTTCATAACTCCTATGATCCAGGTATGATTCTTGCAAATGCATATTTCTGTAAGTTTCGCCTCCCTCTAATGTCTATGCTTCATTTAGGTTATTAGATTTTCAAATATTCCTTTCCAGAAGAATGGTTCAACAAAGGTGTTCGATGGGCATAAGAACAATGTACCATATCGTGTGTTGGGGAAAGAACTCTCCTTTTTATATTTTTTGATCCTTCCATGTGAAAGCTCCCTTCGATAGCTTTCTAGACACATCTTTACTATATTTTTGGCCCCAATTTGGGGGGTTATAGGCATTTACATTATCTTTAAAACTTTTGGTCATTGGCCATGTGTGAACATGCCCAAATGACCTAAAAGTTACTTATCAATAAGAATTGGTCCCAAACCTCTCATGATGAGATAGGAACTTTCGTGGCTACGGTTTCCTCTCCATTTTCTGCACAGTTTTCTCTCCTCACACAGCAGCCCACTCCCTTGGTGTTTTGAATCTGACCACACTATCATCATTTCTCTTTCAATTGTGGACCTTCAACTAGTTATTTTTACGCAACAAGGCTACACTTTAACATTTTAGACCATCAATTTGTGCTTTGGAGACAACTTGCAAACTAATCTTACAAAGACAGCGACAAAATCTGAAGAGTTCAACCTATTGCAGATGCCATCTCTTTCAGTTCAAACTTCACTTGGCTTGATTACAATGCTGAGATTTACATTATTTACTTAGTGAAATTGCTAGTATTTATTGCCTTCAATAGTATAAGCCCTCTAAATGCCACATTTGTACTATTTAAACATTCATTTGTAGATTAAAAATAGCTAGCATATCATATACCCACTTTCTGTAGAGGTAGTAACATAAATGACCACATTTCACTAAATGAAGCAATAGCTGGGCATATCATTTATCCTAAGGATGCAACACAAACTGTTGATATTGATAATGCATCCTTTGATGCAATATATTTGTTTACATCTAGAAATGAATGCTAGTTTTACCTGGTACATCTGTATAGTAGAAACAACCCACTTGTCGCAAGGAAAACTGAAAACCATGCCCAAAAGCCAATAACAGCTGGTATTGTCAGGAATCTTGATGCTGAACACATAAGCAGAATCAGCCAACGCAGTAGAATACATTCATCTTACCATTTTTGTTCTCAAGTCACACAAGGACTGTAAACTCACATATGATAACAGAATTGATATAGGTTACAAGTAATCCAATGATTAAGGCCCACAATATCGGAACAAGTCCCAACTTCGTTAATTTCATTATCCCACTCTTTGCATCTTCTCGATTATTGAAAACCCTCCTAGCATTTGACTGCGTAAGGAAAGGGAAGAATGTCAACCAAACTGCTCATACTAAAGAATAACATCTTGTGATCATAACTTGTTCATCATGCTTACAAGGAAAAGGGCCACATGACGATGGCCTTTTTCAGAGGCAGCTTGAGCTGGTGTACACCCAGTATGATCAACAGCCAATAGATCTTCTTTTGTGCCTCCTTGTACAAGAACGGTGCATGCTTCTAGATTCCCTCTAATAGCTGCCCAGTGCAGAGGAGTGCAACCTATTCTTCGGTATATACAACATCCAATTCACTATATTATCCTCTCTCTCTCTCTCTCTCTCTCTCTCTCTCTCTCTCTCTCTCTCTCTCTCTCTCTCTCTCTCTCTCTCTCTCTCTCTCTCTCTCTCTCTCTCTCTCTCTCTTTCTTCTCTCAGCAAATGAAATTCAATAAAAAAATGGCCATTTACCTTCTTTATCTTGTCGACTCCGATATGCGTCCATGAAGAGTAGCAGTCTCACAGAATCAGAGAAGCCTTTGTATGCTGCCCTATAATTTTATTATATTTAGTCAGTTCCATTATCATGAAACATATAGAGAAGTTAGAAGCTGATTAAAAGCTGAAGGTCCACCATTGTGAACAAAGGGCTACCAATGAAGAGGACTTCTGCCATCATTGTCAACAGCATCAATCTCACAACCCCATCTAATGGCTATATGGTATACAAAAGCTGTTTGTCCATACTGAGCTGCAACATGTATTGCCTGAAAAAGGACAAAATAATGTGAGTAACACCATTCATAAGCATCAGTACATAAAATACTTAGACCACATGCAATTATGATTAAGAATACATGGAGACCCAGCAAAGTAGGTCTTCTAGGTCTTCTGATACTTCCTTCTTATTCAAGATTTGAAGAAAAATTCTTAATCTTTCCTGTAGTACAGAATCATTCCCTTCTTAACACAATACAATCCTGAAGCACAGAAACTTATCACTGCTTCAAAAAACTTGGATTATTTGCAGAATATCGAACGAATATTTACATTAACATCTACTAGAGGAAAAAAATGTATATGTTCTATTCACAGATAAGGAGTTTTTTTAACTGCCTTACATGCTTATGGTAAACTATATTATATACAGGAATTTCACTATTTATCATAAAACAAAATGGCATTCCATCATTCCTACCCGATATCCATGTGAATCTGCACATTCAATCTGTGCCCCATTCTGCAACAGAAGTTCTGCTACCTGAATTGAGCCCCGAACTGCTGCCCAATGTAGAGCTGTCTGGCCACTATGATCACATGCATGTACATCCCCTCCATGCTGAAACCCAGTGAAGAAGATTAGATGAAATTGATAAAGAAAATGAAGATCACGAGGATTGGCATGTATTTCACATGCCTTCAGTGAGTAAAGACATAAAAATGGCACCCATATAACAAAAGACCAAGGTCTATGCATTATTAAAAATTGTATCTCCTAATGAAGAGATTATTAGAATTCATAAGAATTTTCAATGATATTAACGATGATTCTACAATATACCTTTCCATGCTGATTGGGCCTATCTCTAGACTCCTTAATCACAATTGAAAGCATAGTTAAGTGTATACTTGTAAACAGATTCAGTCATTGGGCCAACATTAAATGTGTAGTTACCTTGGAACCATGCATGGACAATATCCATCCATCAACAATGTTCATGACCAGATTACAATTGACCAAAGAAAGCCAACCAATATTGAATAATCTATCTCTAGCCATTACTGATTCGTGTTATGTGCTCATTGGCCTATTTCAAGCATTCATTTGACTACTATTCGCATGCAATCAACCAGAGAAAGCCAGCCAATGCCAAATCATCCATCTCTAACCATTATGTGATTCGTGTTGAGTGCTAATTGGGCTATTTCTAGCCTTGATTTTACTCCTACTTGTATATTAAAATTAAAAATGTTGATCGGGCTAACATTAGCCTCAATTTGATTCCTAATCACACATTAAATGCCAAACACTGATTGGCATAACCCTGACCTTGTTTTGAGCCATAAATTCACATTCACTGTGTAGTCACACATAAGCTCGAAACAAGGGACACTCGTAACAAGGTTCATAGATGACAAGATAGCAATATACATACATACATATTTATACCTTCTTACACATATACATACGTACATATACATAAATATACATCCATGAAATGAAAAGGATGAGATAGGGAGAGAGAGAGAGAAAGATAAGTACCTCAATAATGTATTGAGCCGTAGCGACGCGGTTATTTAGCGCACTCCATTGCAGAGCTGAGTAGCCACAATTGTCGGGCTGAGAAACAGGGCAGCCTTCCTCCACCAATCGATGGAGTTTCTCCAGATCACCAAAGGCAGCTGCTGTGTATACATCGTCCCGAGCTCTTCCAGCATCCTCATCTCCCTCCTCCTCCTCGATGTTCTCCTCCTTCTCAGGGACGGCCTCGATCTCTGATACAGACGTCGACGCCATCGCCAGCGCTTTCATTTCTTCGAAGTCAAAAAGAGGCAAGCAAAGCACATCGCGCACTCCCTCAGAACTGGCCCCTGTATTTTCGTTATTTCCCGAAATGCCCCTTGTATTTTCTCTATTTCCCGAAATGCCCCTTGTATTTTTTCTATCTTCCAAAATATGGCTACACGTGGGATCACGCACAGTTCGGATAATTAAGCTTGATATCTCCAACACTATCAAAACCCCAAAGCCCAAGTTTTCATACCAAAATTAAACCTTTTAAGGAATCATTCACATTCAAGATAGTTTCAATAATACTCCTGTAATATTAATAGGTGATAATACCAGAGGGTTTCATATTACAAATATTCATAAAAATGGATGAAAACTTACTAGATTTGACTTATTGCCAAGACTCTACTCTCCAATAACAAAAAATATTGGATATACTAGTAGGAACGAGAAACTAGAGATTTGGCTTATAGCCAAGACTCTATCTTCGCCAATAATAAAAAATAGTGGATGTACTAGTAGGATCAAGAGACTACAAATTGTCCATGAAGGCATCTCAAAGCAATTGACCAAGATTTAACATGGCGGTCTAACTATCAAACATGGCTACACAACAACATGCCTATCATCATCCCATCATTGGGGAGCATCTCAGTGCTGCCAAACAATTTTGGTACGACATCAGTCTCGTAACCCTCATACTTATTGTCTATAATAATGAGACTCGTTGAACCTTCATTTTAGTTTCTCAACTTTGCTCATGAATGGTAGAATGGATGAGATAGTTTCATATCCTTGACATCCAAGACTCCAAATACAATCATAGTGTCGAGAACCATTTACAGACATATGGTAGTAAAATTGTGTAGGCGAAGGACAAAGTCACGACACCTGTACACAAAACACGGGGGGAATCCTTCTTCAATCACCTCTTGAATCACTCTTTATACCACATGTATGCCAACAAAGGCCTCTGACATCTTATGGACAACCACTCACCTCCCCAAAAAATCCATTGTTTCTCTACCCCTCCTCCAACTATAGAACACCACACAAAACCATCATCCCATCATTAGACTCTCGTCTATAGTAACAATATTCATTTCCCACGTTTTCGTTTCTCAATCTACCATTGTTTTTTGATGAGATCACGAAAGATATTATGTGGAGAACATCCAAAACTCTATCCCCTCCTCTGGCTACACAGAACACCACACGAATCCATCATCACATCATTAGAATCTCGACTATAGTAACAAGATTCATTTCTTGCGTTTTAATTTCTCAATCTACCATTGTTTTCCAATGAGATCATGACAAATATTAGGTGGAGAACATCCAAAACTCTATCCCCTCCTCTGGCTAAAGAACATCACACAAAACCATTATCCCATCATTAGAATCCCGTCTATAGTAACAAGATTCGTTTCCCCCGACGAGATCACTATGTTGAGAACATCCAAAACTCTTCTATATAAGAATAATGTCAAGAATCATTAGAGACATATGTAGTGGCCACTAGCCAGTAAAACCTTGGCTTGAGAAGGCAAATGAAGTAAAACCAATCTCAAACATATGCATATAAATCATTTCATATCCTCAAAGAAGAAGAAGAAGATGGGATCCTGCCCATTCCAATAAGAAAGAAGAGGCCCTGAATCACACGAATCACACACCCACACACAAAGTCGCCCACAAATGGCGATGGAGCACTCCTGAGTACCCAAGCTATATCTCTACCCATCTATATGTGCCCTCGCATTTGTGGGTCATACCAAATTTGACCCATTTGCTCTTCCATGGCTAATACATTGCAGACAGGGGTTCTTCTTCATCCATGTCGACCTCAGAGCAAACATTACCTTCATCATCATCAACAGCAGCATCATTGTCATTCTTCTTTTTCCCCATTACCTTTTACTGTAAAAAGAAATATTTACATCAGGGGCTCATCTAGCGGCTTCTCCCATGGTCCCTACAATTCTTCGGGTATGCAAATTGTTTTGCTTATTTCTTATGATGCGATATTCGGTTTCCTTTCCATTAACTTCTGCATGTACAGTTTATTTTCTTTCAGTTTTTAACTGTTAATAGTATGCTTTGAGATAGGAATATAAAGTTGTTTATTAACATACGTTCTCTATAGTATTTCAACATGTTTTCCATCGCTATTTGCATGTACGATGATAAGAAAAGAGAGTTTTTTATTGGTTATACAGTCTATGTCATCGTATTTGATATTTGTTTGTGTTTTCAATTACCTTTTGCATGCATTGAATTGCTGTTTCTCATATTTTTTGTTGCCTTCCTAATGTGCAACGAGATAAGAATTAAGTAAACATTGACATGCTATATGTTCAAACATCTTGCTCTTGTTTTCCATTGTTTCTTCCATGTATGTGAATTACCATTCATTCTTTTCTAGTCACTAAATGTGGTATAAATATGTTGGGTATATATTAACAGAATGTATTTTATGCATCCACATACCTTTCATGTCTCATGTTTGATGTTGTTTCATTTTACCTTGCCTGTATAGAGATGACCACTGCCATTTTCTTTATCTGCCACTAATCATGTGTGCTGAGACAATATTGGCATTATGTATGCCACTTCTTCTAACAGGTACCTTATCATATTCCACTGTGACACATGCATCCTCAAAGGAAAATGGATCTCCGGATGATGTCACCGAGGAAAGATTGGAAAAGGTGTCAAAATATGAATATGATCTTAAAGATCGAATATTGTCGGGCGAGTTCACAGTTGGTGGCCCAAAGTAACATGCTTCTTTTCTGGATAAGTGTTTGTCCTATATCAGTTGTGACTCAAATAATTAGAGAATTCGAAATGCAGGGGAAATCTTGGGAAATTACGTGAATTCTTGCAAACCTTTGGGCAACCGGGGCGTATGCTTGTGCAGTTTCTTGAAAAAATTGAGAAAAATTATCTTCTTGAGAAGGCAAAGAGGATTCCAGAAGCACAAGGCAATGTGCGAGCTATCGCAGGAGAACCTTTCTTTTTACCTTTGTTTGATCTCTATTTGACCTATGGTGGCATCTTCAGGCTAACATTTGGACCAAAGGTAAATTGCTTCCTTTTCTAAAGAGAAGTAATAGAAGTTCCACAGAAGATTATCTCTGAATTTTGTGCAGTTGTGTGCTATACCAATGCAAATGTGTATGCTCTTGTCCACAGTCGTTTCTAATTGTTTCCGATCCTGTGATGGCAAAGCGGCTTTTGAGAGACAATACGAAGGCTTATTCTAAGGTAAGAAGCACAACAAATAGATGCCATTATTTTTATGCTGTTGTTCTTAGTTGATTCTTTAAAAAGCTATGGGTTGCTAACAGGTTCTTTTTAGAGCTTCATTTAACAGGGCATCCTTGCAGAGGTATTGGATTTTGTAATGGGAAAAGGGCTGATACCAGCAGAGGAGGAAATATGGCGTGTTCGAAGACGTATAATTGTCCCTGCTTTACATAAAAAGGTGCTTGTTTTCTTTCTTTATGTTAAAGGGGAGGGTATTCGACTATGATACCTAAACATGTTTGTTAAGATACATCCTGTGATCTGCTTTGAAATTTGAGAGTTTTTCATGCCAGTTGATGAGTAGAAATGTATGATGACAAGTACTGTGATATTTCAAAAACTGCAGTATGTTGCAGAGATGGTTGGATTATTTGGCAGAGCAGCCATGAACCTTTGTGAGAAGCTTGACTCTGCTGCTAGCAATGGTGAAAATGTAGAGATGGAATCAATGTTTTCTCGCTTGACTCTAGACATAATTGGAAAAGCAGTTTTCAACTATGATTTTGATTCATTATCTCATGATACAGGTATTGTAGAGGTGAGTATCTGGGTGCTGTATTTGTTTCTATTCCTATTTCCCTGGTGGCCTGCCTTAAATGTACTTCTAAATTTGGCCACCCACCTTTTCCAGGCAGTTTATGTGGTTTTACGGGAGGCAGAAGAACGGAGTGTATCAGTTATACCATATTGGAAAATACCTATTATCAAAGACATTTATCCAAGGCAGCAGGAAGTGGCAATTTCTCTTAATCTGATCAATAAGACATTGGATGATCTCATAGCTATCTGTAAGGTACTGTTCAAGATGTTATTACAAGAGTGAATTGTTATTGTCTGAAAAGTAAACCACATTTTTCCAATATACTGACTTTTAAATCTAAATCTGGGTCAAGAGCCGAAATGTATCTAGGTTAAGTTAACTTTGATATCAGGAAAACCTGGTATACCCTTGGTATTATAAGTTTTTGTATATTATCATTTTTTTTTTGTCATTCTCATAAGTTTCTTTTTATCATGAACATCCCATCTGTCTTCAGCTCTTATGATATACTTCAATTGCAGAAAATGATTGATGAGGAAAATGTGAACTTCAGTGAAGAGTACATGAATGAGAGGGACCCAAGTATCTTGCATTTTCTTTTAGCTTCTGGGGATGATGTGAGTTGGTGACGTATCTCAAACTTACAAAGTCAACATCATGGTTTTTTTGTTTGTTTTTCCATATATAATTTTATGTGCACTTTGATGGTGAAGGTAACAAGTAAACAACTTCGCGATGATCTAATGACACTTCTTATTGCTGGCCACGAGACCTCAGCGGCAGTTCTGACATGGGCTTTCTATCTATTGGCAAAGGTAGGAGAGCCAAGCGAGTTTTCACTAACTCTTTGTTAACATTTTGCCAATTTAATAACACTTGATCCTTAATTGCTAGCGTAATAACGTTGATTCTTTCGTATGTGTTATTTCTATAGAATCCTACTATCATGGTGAAAGTTCAACAAGAGGTATGCCAAAATTTCTAGTGAGGGTTCCTGAAACCTTAGGAGGTTATTGAATCTCGTCAAAATGGGTGATTGAATGATTCATTTGAATGGCGTGTTTGTGAAGGTTGATGATGTGCTTGGGGACAGAATGCCAGGGATTGAGGATATGAAAAATCTCAAGTACACAACACGTGTCATTAATGAGGTAGTACTGTTAACTTATAAGGATCTATATGGAGCTTATGTATTGATCTCAAAGGAAACAAAAATCCTGATCTTGCAGACGTTAAGACTTTATCCGCAACCTCCAGTCTTAATCAGACGCTCCCTTGAAAACGATGTTCTTGGAGAATATGAAATATCCAAGTAAGCATCTTATTCTGTTTCTTTATTCAAACTTTCAGTTAAGTTACATTCATGATTTCTTTTTCACGGAAAATATATATATATTATATATCAGAGGTGAGGATATATTTATTTCATTGTGGAATCTTCACCGATCTCCAAGCTTATGGGAGGATGCTGAAGAATTTAAGCCGGAAAGATGGCCACTTGATAGTCCTGATCCAAATGAAGTGACAGAAAACTTCAAGTAAGTTTTACATATTTCTCATCATTCTCAATATTTGAGTTGTGAATTTTCGAAAATTTAAAGCCATTTTTCTAGAAGTGTCTAAACAGAATGTTGGACTAAAAAACAGTGAATCCTTTTTAAAATTACTTTAAGATCCATTATTGCTTCAGACTTTAGTTTTAAATGAACAAGTATAAAAACATGATCCAAAAAAAAAGAATGGGCTTAAAGTTAAACCTAAGGTTACCATCAGAATACACTTGAATCCACAACCTTAATTGCTATACAATTATAAGTTTCTTGTGGACATGCATGCGAACTCCACCTATCCACAATTTATATCTATCATGTTTTAGTAGTTCAATACTGATCATAGTTTCGCAAGAGCCAACTATAACGTATCCATCCATTTTTTATGTTTGCTTGGATCCCTAGATACTTACCATTTGGGGGAGGAGCTCGAAAATGTATTGGAGATATGTTTGCTACCTTTGAGGTAATAATATGCAAAATTTCTAGAAGATTTTAAATGCGTTAAAAAAGATCAATATATCAAAATACTAACGCTAATGTGATATTATTAATTGCACGGTGCTCTATGAGTGCCATTCAGAATATTTCATCTATAGCCATTCTTGTCCGGCGGTTCGACTTTAAATTAACAGCAGGAGCACCACCGGTAAGGGATTAACAAAAAGAAAAGAAAAATGTGAGAATGGTCACATTCTTAGTACATTAATACAATTAAATAGAACTAATAAATGTCTAATTCTAATCAAGGATGTGGATGTGTTAGTATGTTAATGAGATTTTTGCATTGTGTCCAACTGGAAGTCTAATAACTATACAATGGCAATTTATTTTCTTTGGTTAATAATTCAAGATATTGCCTTTGCACTTTTGATTGGGATAGAAGTCTTAATAGTAGATTAGGCATGAATCCGTGGGATATTGAATGAAAGATCTGGCTTGGAGTTCAAGTAAAAATCATCATTTGCACATTAATGTGATCGTCAATTGAGTTGAAAATAGAAGTCTAATATATATAATGACCATATTCTTTAGTACATTACAATGAGGTCTTAGATTGAAGTTTAATAATAACGATATAATGAGCATGGTGTGGCAGGTGGGCATGACAACAGGTGCCACAATACACACGACAGCCGGCTTGAATATGACAGTAACACGAAGGTCAACAATTCCTTCTGCTGCGTCAGGTGAACCAATATTAAGTACTGTTTACTGAGGAAATATAACTTGACAACACGAGGACAAGATAGGAATCCATAGAAAAAGCCTATTTAAACCAATTCAAGGTTTGATAATATGTTTAGGCTTTGCATGGTTCATGGTCGTTATTGAGAACAAGCTAAAAGAATGTTGTATATAATCAATCCAGGGATCAATTGATTCCATACATTGGCAAGCCTTGCATCAGTAGAAATACTTTCAAAAGTTTCAGTGAAATAATTGATTTAAACCAGCCATTAATTTCCTAGCGGGAATCATTAAACTTTTAATGGGTTCATAATCAATCGATTATGCTTCTTTATTCAACATCCTTTCTAGTTATGCGGATGATGACATGTGAATTTGGTGACGTGTTTGTTCTGATTCTTAGAGGTGCATTTGACACCATATTTCTATTGCTAAATAATATTCTTTTTTTGTTTCATCTTTCTTGTTACTTTCATCAAGTTTAACCTCAATAAAGGCAGGCACTGGCACTCAATGGGCAATTTAAAAAAAGGTTGCACCTTGCGGGGACTTGGGGAGTACAAAATTCTGTTGTAAACAGTTTTTGTCAAAACGAGGTGTGACAAATGATCAATGCATGCCACTTCTTTTCCAGGTCAATGTGTCGTGTATTGTATCTCATAATGTGTTGTACTATGTTTAGACGCTACGCTCATTTAGGTGAAAGAAAGACATGGTAGCATAGATTATAATCATAGATGACATAATACTTTGTGATGTTGGAAGGTTCTGGTGTTGTGAGCTTGAGATGATAAATTAGAAGCATGTACATGTGTTAGCTGCAATGTAATATCAACTAAAGAGCATGCAGCATATTTAGTTGTTTTTGTTATGCTTTATTTAGCACCTATTCCTTTGAGTTGACCATATTTTAGAGTGCTTGTCTAGTGAATCATGAGTGATGATAACTCGAGAAAGAGTTTAGAATGTATATTACTAACATTGTAAAAGTTAATTTGAAAAAATGCTTGATAAGAAACAACTTGATAATGCATGATGAATGAACGAGTATCTTCATTACATGGGAGGATCTAGAAACTAGTCGTGATATCTTGCTAGAGCGACTAATTAGAGCATGATCTTTGTATGTGTGCACTCTCAATCTTCAGGAACATTAGATTGGCCTCAAATTACATTATAGTTGACTTGGAATCTTGTGAAGGTGGCATATGTGGTTTGGGCTATAATAGCCTATAAATATTTATTTGCTCGTTTGATAGAGAAATTGATTGAAATCAATTATTTTTTAGGGAAAAGTACCAAGATACCCCTGGAAGTTTGTCTATTTACCAGAATGCCCCTGGAAATTCCAAATTTACCAAACTACCCCTATGTCCAAAAAAATACACTTTATAAAGTAAGTACAAAGGACCCAAAGAATCTCTTAAGTAAAGAAATTTGTGATTTAAGGATATTTTGGTAAATATGGCTTGTAGATTTGAGTGTATAATTACTTTATAAAGTGTATTTTTTTGGACATAGGGGTAGTTTGGTAAATTTGGAACTTCTAGGGGCATTCTAGTAAATAGACGAACTTCCAAGGGCATCTTGGTACTTTTCCCTTATTTTTATGACAACTATGTTATATGATTGAGAGATTCTACATAACTTGCTCATTAAGTTTTATTTTCTCTTTAGCCTTCAAATATGTTAACGTGTCAATAGATTGTAAAAATTAGTTTCATTAAGTGTAGGAAGTAATGCTACATACTTGGTCCTAAAAGAAAAGCCTCATGCCCCTTACGAGAAAGCTCTAGCATCACATGCATATATGATTAGAAGGGTGTCTATCTTCATTTTTAATAAAAACTAAAATTGAATGACTTGTATTAGCATTGTCTCTATGATAATGGAGTCATTCATATTGTTGAAAGAGTTTCTATTATCATATTTACAATATCGCACTATTATGCTTATGCTTACGACTTTATTGAAGTGTGTGCATTCTAGAAATTAGTGAATTTAAGTGCGCGTGCAAATTCTAAGAGAATTCTAAGGCTAGAAGATGTTATATAGAGGATTTACAGTAAATCCTCTTTACTTGTTACATTATAAGCACTATGATCGATGATTTATCTAGCTTTCCTTCACATATTTCAAAAGAACGATCCTCATTGTTGTTGTTATCTTTGATTTATTTTACATCGATTTTATACTCACAATATTCTAATTACGTGCCCATAGGTCAATGCACATTCCATAAAGTGAAGACAATATATCTTCCTCTCTTCAAAATATCAAAAAGGGCGCAAATGTCGAGTATAGATAAGTAGCCTCATAGAAATATCCGGTCTTCATTGTCATGTAGAAAGTAGCTTAAGAGTTTGGAAACATCCCAATTAAGTTCTTGGTAGGGATGATAGATTTATTAAACATGACGAAAAAGAACCTTGGAATACATAAAAGGGAAGAAGACAAAACATATCTCCAACATACCATGAGTAAAGGGGTTAGAAGGAGAAGGGTAGGCCCTTTTCGTTAATGGGGCCCAACACTAAAGATAGTGACATTTATGGCATACTTTGAATGATGATATAAATCAATTGTCTTTGTACCCATCCTACACTTGTCTTATTCATCTAGTTTCTCGCTACTATAAATCTAATCTTGCTACCCCATGTGGCTTCATTTGTGGCCTTGTTTTTGCATCTTCACCAAGATTTGGAGTTCTTGGTCAATCATTGTTTTCGATAAAGATCAAGCCCCATTTCTTACGCTATAATTCATGAACGTACATGGCATATGCAAAGATATGCAATGTGCACATTTACAAGAACTTATAAATAGACTTGTCTTTTGTGGTTGGAGTGGGTATCAATTTTTACTACACTTATCAACCACAGTATCACTGGCAATCCTAGTGCTTATTTTATTTTTATTGTTCAAACTTCATGTCAATATATTGATTTACTTTTACTCACATTTGTAGAACTTTACTTCCAAGAAACAATTATTCCCTCTAAAGATTTTTTTCTCAAGTTTGAAGTATGATGGCCAATCAATTTATTTAAGCAATACTGACACACAAAACAGGCACATGCACATCAATGATAAAAGCTAGAGATTTAAACAAAAAAATAGCATCTGTTTATTGGAAAAAATATTTTTTGTCAAATAAGCAATATGGCCAACAATTGCATATATTATGTATCAAAGAGATTAAAAAGTCATAGGGCTAAGTTCTAACATATGCATAAATAAAGGGAAACATTTTATTGTACCTCACCATGTACCATAAAATATGTTTCAAAAGTTCATAAAATGTACGTCTTGGACGAAGCTACAAGTGTTCATGTAGTAGATCATTTTGATTTTTAACTGAAGTATTACAAAAATAAACTTCATGATGGTTTGGAATTCTACTTCTTGTTAAATCCAAAAAACATATGGATTCATTCGGCATAGTTACAACCTATATAATGATTCAAAGGTTTATGCGGATGTCTGAAAGGCTCACATTGGACCCTTATGCCAATAATTTTCACAAAAAATAAAATTCTAATCCTAGACAAGATACAATATTTCAATCACATATAGTTAGGATGCTAGAACAAATTATATGCTTAACCCTTATTTGACACTTCCCATGTACAAATATGTCAAATATTTGGACGCTATATGTTTGATAGATATGTAGTTTAAAACTCTTTGTGAGGGGGTACTTACCAAAATGGTTGTTAGAGATGTAGTAAAACTAGGGATGGTGAACTTCAATTAGGAGCCAAATGGTTTACATCAGTGCAACCACTGAAAAGTACCTTTTATTTTTCGTGACCTTCAAATATCTAAAAGAGACACAATAGTGGTATTTTAATTTCATGTGTTTTTACTTTGGGATGAGTCATTCTAGCCAGAATTTACAATGGGGAGCTTGCATAATTGAATATAGCTTCAATGTGTATGGAGACACGAAAGCACAATGCATAATCTATTGTTGCAATGTTGGCTTTGAGTTGCATCAATGTACAACTGTAAACTTCAATTTATGGAACCGTAATAGCAAAAAGCCTAATCAATGGGTGCTACTCTTTAGATGTAGAGTTGATTTTGAATATTTCCATGTTGGATTTGGGAAATCTAATATCCTAGATATGTTTTGATGGCAATCTCATGAACTACGGTGTAGATTACAACGAGGATTGTCTTACTCATTCAACGTGTCTTTTTCTGGATCTTTATCAAGAAACTACACGCATTTTAATTAGCAATTATTCAACATTTGTTATTGCATAAACCATAGATTTAAATAGCTAGTTTAATGATATAAAACAAAACAAACTAGTAATTCCATACAATTTAAGTTTGCTTAAATTTGAAGAATTTCGGTTCATACATCCATGCTTTACTATATTGTATCACCAAACCATTTTTTATTGACTCACGATTGAGGTTCAGATCTCAATAGTCTCTGTCTTTGACCTTTCTCACTTTCCCCATTCACTCTCTTTTTGTTGTGTCAAGCTTGTGTCCTAGTGAGACACTCTCATTAGCGAACACACCTTTGTACAAATCTCATAGGTTCAAATCTCATTGATTTACTACATTGACCGTATGGAATGTTGGAACTTGGGTTAGAAATACTTGTTGCACAAAATTATTCTAAAGCCCCAGGCCAAAGCATATAGTCACATTACAACAAACACTTACAAATACTATACTTATAAGCACACAATTAGATAAAGGAATCATTTGCAAGGGCATGTGCAATCAATGGTTTCCTAGACTGTAGCATTAAATCAACCAACTCATCTTCAATCACAATATTATGCAACATCTTTAGACTAGGGTGGGTGGCAATAACCAAACAATGCAGCCAATGAGCACTCAAATAAATAATGCCCAACTTGAATATACAATGGTGTGGCTTGTTTAATGCTACCATTGAGCAGCATAATATAATATGAGGACAAACCCCCCAAAAATGAGTAATCATATGCTTTTTCAAATTCTAACTAAATGCGACCCATATTTTGGTTAGCATCATATTCGACACCCGTCCATTTCATTTAAACTGTAATGGAACGGATCATAACAATGTTGTGTCTTGTTACTTAACTATCAAATTGGCAACCATCCGTTTCCTTTCTCAACAATTATGCCAAATAATCGACTATGATTCTGGTGTGAAGAAATGGATGGTAGGTAGTAGCAATAGCAAAAAGAAAAAGCAAACCAAGATGAGATTAAACATGAGACAATTTTAAATAATGATGAAAAAACTTCATTCAAGAAGATAACAATGAAAGAATGAATACATAGGGGTGGGGGGAAAATGAGGATGTTATCTGTATCTGTATCTGTATATATGTATATGTATTTATACAAGCACACATGATTGTGTGTGTGTGTGGTTATACTCACAAAACAGTGTTATATATAAATATAACTTTGTCTTTCCTGTAGGGCTTTTGCTCTGCTTTTATAAGGCCAGAGAAAGTTGTTAATATAGCAAAAGATGGAATAGAGAGTGAAGAAAAAGAGAAAACAGAGCAAAGGATACAACACAATATACCTCTCATTGTTATATATATACATAGGCTTGATTTTGATTGATTTAAGAAGTAAATGTAATAATCCTGTCTGCAATTCCACTTCTACAAAGTGGACACTCTGTACATGCCACAGCACATGGTTTGCACACTGCAAGAAAAAAACATCCACATCTAACATCTATATACACAGAGAGAAAGTATATTTTGTTTTGTAATCAGTCATGATTCACATTGCTAAACTTAAGACAGAGATGTGGTATGTAATTCAATGATAACAAAGTATCAAATATTTCAATCACATAAAGAAAAGTGGTTATCATATATACATAGAGCGAAAGTAGATTATGTTTTGTAATCAATCATGATCCACATTGCTAAACTTAGGACACAAAGTGCATTGAGATGTGGTATGGGTATGTAATTCAATGATAACAAAGTATCATATATTTCAATCACATAAAGAAAAGTGGTTATGTATTTAATCATGTTCACCAGTAGAATATAAAAAAAATTGGTATGCAATTCAATCATAGAAAAAAATGTCATGTGTCAATCACATCATGATCATGCTGTGATAAACAACAAACAGAAATTTGTGTTTTTGCATTCAATATGATCACATCAACAAAGATAGAAGAAGGGGAAAAAAGAGTGATATACACCAACACATATGAGAGCAAAACGAAGAGAAAAACCCCCCAAAAGTGGTTTGTATTCAATTGTGATAAAAAAAATGTATGTCTGGAACAATATAATGGAATAAAACTTACAGCAAAAATGTCTACAAGGAAGTAGAACTGCGGCTGTCGGTGCTTCGAAACATACTTTACAAATATGGCCATGTCTCTCCTCAGGTTGTTTCTCAAGGCTGGCAGGCCATCCAGTTTCTCGTCCTTTAGCCTGCATCAGATGAAATAGAAAAAAAATCATCATTGATTGGAAGAAAACACAACTTCATTGTTCTGTTGTACATTGGTAACTGACTCTTAGACTCTGCTCAAGAATTTTACTGATAAATGTTGCAATTAAGAACACCACATTGTGGCATACAGAGAAAAGTTACTGATAGATCAACGTTAAAAATTTGGAGAAACCAAATTCAAATGTGATCAAATGTCAGAGAGATAATAATGATGATGATGATATGCCTCTGAGATAGAGTGTGAGAGAACCTTGGCTTGGCACAACTTTGTGAGAGCATCCATGTGTAGGCTTTGGAGTTCTTCAAGAGTAGAAAAGGGAAGGCCTTCTAACTCTTCACCCTGAAAAGAAAAGTAACAATGATCAATACCACTCCCTCCATTGTTTAATACGGGTTTTTCGATACCACAAGGATTTGCACAAGAAGTTCCACAATACAAAAGATTATAGACTTGATTGTGAAAATGTGTTTTGTTTTCGTGTGCCTAAAAGATTAACTACTGACCTGATATGGAACATTAACCTCATCACTTTTTCATGTGTCTTCTTGCTACAACTTCCTTGCTATAGTATATAGAAAATATTGAAGACTAAAAAGACCACGCTATACCTATTTCTACATCATTAAATGCAATTTGTTTATGTGAAAAGTTTGATGCCATCATCATTCAGCGTCTGATGGTTATGATGTCTTATGTCTAGCTCTCCAATGGGTATATGTTTTGCATTTCAGAGTGAAGCCCAACACACGCACAGAAAACAAACTTCCAAATTTTCAAACTTTTGTATTACCTTCAACCTAGAAATCAGCTTTTTGAGCTCTGAACTCCTCTGCTTTTCCTCTTCCAGGATGCATTGCAATTCTTCTACAGACCTATGCGTGTCAGCACCCTTACTGCGATTAGCATTCTCATCAACTTCCAACTCTGAAGTTCGCTTTTCCATTTTTAGCTGAGCTACAACAACCCACATCCCAGCTAAATCATTCTCTAAGTTCGCTTCCCTTTGTTTGGCTTCTTCGAGCTTTTTCCGTAACTCTGTTTCAATTTGCTCTTTGTCCAAAAGAGCAGCCTCTAAGTTCTTTTCCCTCTCTTTCCTTGCCTTAAGTTCCATTTTCACATCATCTGGATCAAGCTCCCATGAATCAAAGTCCGCCACATCATCATCGACATCCCTACCAGTCCATGCCCTTTCTTGGGTCAGTTTCACATGGCTCACCTTAGCATAGCCACCATTTGTAGAAGGGTTGTTAGACAATCTGGAGAAGGAGGCCTCTTGAACAGCAATCAGTTCATTTGTAAGCTGAGAATTTTGTAAAGAGAGCTTCTTAACTTCCTCTGCTAGATTTTTGAGCTCAACTGCTGCAGCCGATGCCAATTCTTTAGCATATGATGCCTCCTCCGCTAGCTTTAAGCCTTGTATCTGTAGACCACCATTCTCTTCCATCAAGTTGTCTTTCTCCTGCTCGAGCCTTTCGATTTCAGCTGCCTGTTAAGCATTACTTCTTGAGTTTCGCGATCCACTCTTAATAAGACAAATTTCTAGATGGTAATGCACAATATTTGCCTTCTATACATCATTAAACAGAAATTTCCACTGTTTATGGCATAGATTAGCAAGGTTACTTTTAATGACACAAATAGTAGCAGAACGATACAGCATTGACATTTCTACATCATACAAAGCTTTTTAGATATTCTGATGCAACCTTATTTTGAAATTCCAAAAAAATGCAAATATATAAATACGAGATACTGTAATGGTAATGTTGGTGGTTTGCAACAGTTCCGAAGTACAGGTTTAACATTCATCATAAAAACTCTTCATAATTTTAGAGATCATGCACACAATTAGTTTTCTCTTAAAGAAAAGATGGATGTACAAGATTGACACATTGACTTTCTTTCTACAAGAAAACCAATAAAGACATAAGTTCTGAAAAAAACCTGTTTGAGTACTTGAGTCTGTAATTTTGAATCTGATATTGGCCTCAGCTTATTGCTTTGTAGGACATCAGTTTCCATATCACTTGATATTTTAGCAGAGTTCAATGGCCTTGCATTTGACAGTCTCTGGTAGTAACCACTGTTCATATTTGTAGAGTCTTCTTCAACAAGAGTAGACTGTTGTTGCATTGTTGTTATCATGTCTTGCAACTGCTTTATCTCGGAAGTCTGCAATAGAAAACTTCTCTTGAAGTCACCCTTAGTGATTATTATATAAATATTTATACATAGCTGCATATATATAATTGTGCTTGGTTGGTCTTGCCTCTCGGCTGCCAATGACTTTTACCTTTGTTTGCAACTGCTCTTGGAGAATTCTGTTATCAGCAGTCTTTAACTGAATAAATAAGAATAAAGTATGAGACAAATAGGAACTACTACAAACATCTGGAGTTTTTTACAGGAAACATAAATATCATTAATATAGAATTTATTACCTCCAATTCAAACTGTTTCTCATTCAATTGACCCATCAACTTTGAGATGGTCTGAAACAGTAAAAGAAAATATCTAAGAAAATGTTTATAGCCTTTGCAAAGTAGTTGTTGCCAAAATCCTTTGGAATGAAATAGATGATTCTCAATGAAATGGAAATCTTTTCCCATTTGGCGTTACCTGTGACATCTCAACAGGAGAGGCATTGTTCAAAGCTGCTTGACTAGCAGCTAGAATACGCCGCTCAAGGATCTCTATCTGATGCCTCTTTTCTTGAATCTCATTCTTCATTTTCTCCATCTGAGCCTGTATTGAGCACAAAAGGAAAAAAAGGATGTTCAGAAAAACTGACAAAGTAAACTATAGGCAATTAGATGTATTCTTAATTCTCTGAGAAAAAGCGTATATACTTGAAACTGCGCATCATCAGGATTGATTGATGCCTGTTCTGACATTCTCTTCAATGAGCTAGTGCAAAATCCCACCTCCCCTGCTAGCATTTTTGCTTGCTCCCTTAGAAGATCCATTTGGTCAGCCACTGTCTCTCCAGTCTAAAAGTTTTTGTTAATAAATAAAGTGAATATATGCATATCTGATGTATGGAAATCAACTTCAATCCAATTACTCATCGATACACTTCAATGTTGTCAAGATTTGTATTTATAATAAATAAAATATGCTATGTATTTGTTCTTCATTTTCAAAAGAAGTGGAAAACATGAAGTAATGCTATCTCTATTTAAAGTGTGGATGATGAATGGGACTTACAGGTGCTGGCCTCCGACCATGTATAGTTGCACTAAACAGTTCACCAGCTTGTGTGAACTGAGGAAAAGAATCAAATCCTGATGCATTTTCATAATTTTTCCGGCTCAAAGACCTCCTTCTATCCATGCTCATCCCATTCTGGGATGGAGACTCACTTGGTGAAACATCAGCATCCATACTCATTGAAGAGGGATTTAGATTCCCATTTCTCTGCACATTATTTTAAAAGAAAAGACGGAAGTTATCGTGATAGACCCAACCAACAAACAAACATGCCAGCTAATAGCTCAACAATATAGAGGGATTGTTAATCACCAGGAGCTTGAACCATCCCAGCATACCACGCCGCTTGTTCTTCTTGTCTTCTTTTGCAACCTCGTCTCCATCAAGCTTTCCTTCAAATGATGATTCTTGGGGATGCCCGACCGAACCGCCACCATCATCATCATCATCAAAATCCAATCCAAGCTCGTGCCTCTTTGCGCCAAGATATTTCAGCTGGAACAAGAAAAGAGTATTCAACTACATCTCTCGTTTAGGAGTAAATAAACATCATAAGGAAAAAGAGGTCATCACCTAAGCAAAAAACAAATGTATCAAATTTATGATGAAGAGGCTCAATGAGGCTCTTCCTGTCCTTGATCTAGTAAACCAATATTCTCTTCCTCTTATTGATCTAGGATGGGAGGCCCATATTCAATTGGCATAAAAGGAAATGGTGGCCTTATAAGATATTAGTACAAGGATAAGATCCCAGACCTTTGAGAAGGTGAGTTACCAGAGAGCCGCAAGCTATGGATAACTTATGGACTCTGTGGTCAAAGCTGGAAAATGGGCCATCTATCATGAGGGAAGTTCAATTATTAAAGACTTTCCTACCACTAAGATCTAGTTGAACTATGAATACGATATATGCTGGATGGATCTTATAGGAAATAGTAGTTCTGATATCCTAGGTGTATTTCATTAATCTCTCAACCTATCTATGATTATAGTTGCTCAGAATCAGAGTGTTTTCAATCAATGTTCACATATGCCTAAGATCATAGTGATCTTCTTCTCCCCACTTCTTCCCCATCATATATGAAACACATGCACTAAGGGAAAAAAGCTACGAAAACTTACATCTTCCTCTCCGAATGAGTGGCATCTTCTATGAATGGGTTTTTCAGGCTCTTGTGGTATAGTAGTTTTGGTGGATACCAAGATTAACTTTGTAAGCCTCTGAATTCTACCTAGTAGAGCTGATTTTGCTTGTTCTTCTTCCTCCAACCTCGATTGAAGCTTCACTTGTCCTGCCTCTAGCTGCATTATGAACAATGTAGGAATAAGTTAATTTACACTCAACATTCATACATAAGTTTCAAAATCCAACAACAAGAGCAAATTTATTTACTTAAAAAACATGAACTTCAAATACTAGAACCACGAACCTGTTGGCGAAGTGAAAGTAGATCTTCGTGTGTATTACCATTATTGTGGTATGATTTATCAAACATGCCCCTCTTCATTTGATCTAACTCTTGCTTCAGACTGTAAATCTCTTTCTGATACTTTTTTATGAGAGATTTCTCATCCATTATCTTCAGACAGAAAAAGTAGAAGAAAATATTCAAACTCGGTTTCATAAAACAGAAAACTTGTATTATGAATATACATTTTACTAGGAGTTATGTAAAATGGTTTGATGTCTCACTCGATTCGGAGCTGCATAAATTGCCACTCTTTTGGCTCTATGAGCAAACTTCAAAGTGTTGTGTGTCTCCTCAATGTTACTGGATGCTGGAGTTAGAGTGCAAATCAACTGTAAAAAAGAAGAAATGCTTCGAATATGATTCTAGGGTTTTGGCATGAATTAATAAACGTTTTTAAAAACACGTTGAGAAGAGAGAAAGATATATATGAATACATTACCGACACACGGCCATAGCCACTTAGAGATGATTGCAACAATCGAGTCAACTTGGAGTCCCGGAAAGGAACATGTGAAGCTTTTCCTTCACTTAGTTTCCCTATGACCTATATTTTATATATATAAGGAAAAATAAGGTTGAGATCACCACAAGTCAATGGTTTTTTGGATCAAAAGAAACCATTAATGGAAAAGACACGGTAAAGGAATAGCTCACTGTGCCAAGTGTCAACAAACTCTTATTGATATAGGATCCTTCTTTTCTTCTGAGTCCAGTAGTTTCTGTTTTCGAGCTCTCTGATCCTGCCAGATCAATCAGATTCTGCAAATAGAACAAAATAAACTAGATCAAAATTAAAATAAAAGTAATAAAATCTTTTACAATATATAATAATTCATTCCAATGATAGCAATATATTATACTGTGAACCAAATCTGAGGCATGTTCAAGCACAGTTGCAACGACAACATATATTTATACATTCCAAGAGGAAGCCTTAGTTTCTTTGCAAATACCAAAAAATATAAGTCAGTAGATAAATACCAGTTGTGAGAGTGAAATCTCATCATCATAAGAGTCTCCTGTCCGAGCACTACTCTCAATTGTCTGATCAAAAGGTTAAAACATAATGAGTGTTATCAACCCAAAATTTGGGCCACCATTTACATACTGAGAATAAAACATTACCAACGTGAAGATTGTATGACTCCGACTACTGAGCAAGTTAAAATTGTTCGAACCAACATGACGATGTTCTACATTCAGAAAAAATATAAAATATCCGAATGTTAAAACTTTTTTATAGTCTGAAATGTATAAAGATGTACAAGAGAATCCTACGATTTTGTAACCCCTTGATTTTTAATACCTTCTCCAGCTGCAATCAATGAAAGAGCATGTGCCGGAGATAGAACAACTTCCTCTTTAACACCTTCCACATAGGTTCCCTGGTAAAAGAATGTAAAAAAGAGGTTGTCTGTTAAAACTTTTGTGGTGCAAGTGTAATGTACATGCTTTTTCCAGCTATTCACATGACTCTTACCTGTGAATCCTCCCTTATCCGAAGATTTTGTCCGGCTGGATCTAACAAGTCATTGATGATCTACATGAGCATGAATTATCGAAATTCTGAGAGCCTCCATCAACAAGGACCTTTTACTTTCCAAGTGAAAATTTCAGAAAATTGATTTGGTTCCCTCTACTTACCTCATTGTAGATTTCCAAGTAGGAGACTCGAAGAAGATATTCTCTACCTGGTGTCTGTACGCAATAACCAAACGATTGGATTTTAAAAATCCAATTTGACACTTTCCATAAAAGAATTTGACATCGGGATTCAGAGGGTTTTGTGTAATATACATCTTGAATGATGTTGAAAACATCTTTTACAGCCAAAGGTATTATGCCTGGGGATCTTTGATCACCCTGCCATCAATACCCAATTTGCATTTTAGGCATCTACAAGATAAATAGGATAACTTATAAGCTTAGTCATGAAGCCTTGATCAACTAGTAATTCAATCATATAAAGGAATCTATTCGTTCATGAGCAAGGTGGATCATTGAGAACTGAAACTTACAATAAAAGGTAAAAACTAAAAAAACAATTGTACTACTGACTCCAAAAGCAAATAGCATTTAGGCCTTACATGCATGGTGTGTGTCTTTCCACTGCTTGTAACTCCATATGCAAAAACAGTTCCTGCCACAAATTAGAAAGCATTTTATATGGTTATCTGGGGCCACACTTTTGAACATTAACCTTCAATAAAAATTTCTGGCATCTCCTACATCTACTCTATTACAAAAACCATGCTAAAACTTATGATCATACCATTTACGCCTTCCATTGCACCACGAACAACTTGCTTTGCAGCAGTATCGTACACAGCTTTTGTTGTTGTAGCTGGGCCAAAAACCCGATCTGAATGCAAATTCACATTGGTTAGAATGGATAAATTGTGCCGATTGATCCATGTACTTATATTCCTTGATTCTTCTCAGTAAATAAAAAAATGAAGTCTCCAAAGTACACCACTCCTTAAGGAGCAAATCAACTCGGCGCCAATCAGCAAAGTGGATAAATTCACCAACCAACCATAGATATGCCTCTATAGAATTTTCTCTATATCAGAAAGAGAGTAGCCCTAGCCATTCAAAAACCATTGTCTATATCACGGCGATTAGCTATGTTCATCATCATGTTCAAACCACAAAGGTCATCCCTGAACCCCAGTCCAGTCCATCAATCTTAGGTTGTCTACCATTTAATTTCCGGTGCCATAGCATATTGAGGCAGTTATATTGAAAAAATTTAGGTATAGTCGAGAAACTCACCAAATCCATATGCACTTGAAGGGTTGTATTCACTGCGAACTGTCGTATCTCCATCCGCATACCATGCTATCTCGTCGCCTTTTTGGATCTCCCTCAGACTGGCAAGACAAGATCTGGATCTATTAGTATCTACTTAATCAAGGATTTCCAAGAGATCCAAGTAACTTGATGATTATGTATATGATCAGTATCAATCTTGCTAGGTAGCCCCATAATGTACCTTCTTGAGGAAGAAAACAATCTAAATGTTTTTACACATTTCATCTAAGTCTTATTTATCGATCCATTAATTATTCTCAGGTTGTATCTTAGATTGCATCAATTGATCACACTATATATATTGATTCATGTTAAGTAAAATTTGGAAGCAGAATTTTGCACATTAAATCTGCTTTTCTTGCCAATCACACCATTGATATCAAGTGGGATCGGAATTATACCCCTTGTATATGCAGAAGAGGTAATAGATCTTAAACTCTTTGATCACATCTTAAATTCATTCAAAACTACCAGCATTTCTAAAACGCGTGCTTCTAGCTGTATGTACTTCCTTTATCATAATGTATGGATGAAATCTAAACAGCTATCTTGATGTATGAATCTAACTCGGATTTAGGGTTTATGGTATGAACCAAACTCACTTAAAAGAACGAGTTTTACCTCAGTATATGAATCAAAATCTAAGTAAAGTAGAAGTCTACCTTAATCTATGACCCAAACCTAAAAGTGTACCTAAATGTATGAATGAAATCTAAGCGGAAAGATGCCAAGGCAAAATGTAGGAATCAAACTCTTCAGTTAGAAAATGAACAAGGACAACCTTAAAGGTCGGAATCGAACAGTAACAACAACATTCTCTTTAGCATTATCACTTCCACCCCCAACACCTCTAGATGCTTGAAACCCCAACAAATTTGAACTTGGTCCATTAGAAGTGAAACTATTTGGAGAAGAAGTAGATGGAGGAGGATGTGGAGAATGAGGAGGAGGAGAAGAGCCATTGAACTTAAACTTGAAGGTAGTGGGAGTCATGGATCGAACCCCGGTGGGCAGAGTGAGAGCTGTATCTCTTCCAAGGATTGAAGAGTTAAAGCTAGAGTTAGAAGGAGAAACAGAGGAATTGTGATGATGGTGTTGGTGGTGGTGGATGGCTGAGGGATTTGAGGGATGTCCAGGTATAAGTCCATCCACAGAGGTTGGATTGTATGGTGAGCTTGGTCTCTGTCTATGGCTATTGGTATTGGTATTGGTTGTGTTAATATTATTGATATGGTATGATGTTGCCATCTCTTCTTCTTCTTCTTCTTCTTCTTCTTCTTCTTCTTCGTCTTCTTCTTAGCTTTTCTTTTTTTCTCACACAGACATCATGTGAGTACGAACCAAATTAGATTACTCCTCTCTTTCTATTTCTCTTTTCTTTTTTCCTCTCATTGTCTCTATGTCTGTCTCTGTCTCTGTCTCTGCCCCCTGTCCCATCTGCTCTGTTCTCTTCTCTAAGATGATACATGTAAGCAATGCCATGAACCTTGGAAATCCATGGATTCTGTGTGTCCAGAGAGGCAGAGATACAGAGAGAGAGAGAGAGAGAGAGAGAGAGAGAGAGAGTGTGTGTGTGTGTGTGTGTGTGTGTGTGTGTTGTGTGTCTGGTCAGAGAGAGAAGAGAGAGAGACAGAGGCTATATGTATTGTGCTAGCTGTTCATATTGTTTTCAAAAGGACTCACACACCCAACTGTCAACGAGATTTTTTAGAGAGATGATGCCTGTATGTATGTATGTATGTATGTATGTATGTGTATGTGTGTATGTATGTATGTATGTGTATGTGTGTATGTGTGTATGTATGTGTATGTATGTATGTGTGTGTATGTGTGTATGTATGTGTATGTATATATGTATGTGTGTGTATGTATGTATGTGTGTATGTATGTGTATGTATGTATATGTGTGTGTATGTATGTATGTATGTATGTTATGTGTATTATGTATGTATACATGTATGTTAATGTATGTATGTATGTATGTATGTTATGTGTATTATGTATGTATACATGTATGTTATGTATGTATGTATGTATGTATGCATATATGCTATGTATGTTTTTTGTTTTTTGTGTATGTATGTTTGTCGGTATGTAGGTATGTTATGTATGTATGTATGTATTGCATTGAGAAAATGAAATAGAATATACGTGTGGGGAGGGGGCAATTGCATGCTAGAGAGATGATGTATGTGTGTGAGGGGGTCACTAGAATGTCATTCGTTTCATTGGCCCTTTTAGTGAAGAGGAAGTCCTATAGCCATTTTGCCCACTATCCATGTACAAACACCACGATAGGGACCTCGCACACACCAACTCGTACCATGTTCGTCTCTTGGTATTCTTCGTAGTACCAGCCAGGAATACGTATGTGTCTATTGTGTATTCGGCTCTTAGATCCTTGAAAGCTACTTGTCTGTTGGTAGTTGGTGTTACCTCTGTAGGGAATAATATGTGTGTGTCTGTGTATTTTGTTTGGCTTAGACCCTCGGAAAAGTGCATCTCACCAAGAGTTGCAACTCGAATACTTCATTGACGTGAGAAGTTTGAAATCTCTATCATATCAGGGCCTAACATTTGGCTCCATGCATTGTGGGAGTGATGGGTTGCCTGGGATGTCGCTGCCCTTGTCATGACTCATCCCATCAATCATCATTTGCGAAGTATTGAACAATGAATGTAGGGACACATACGACGAGGGGAAAAATGTTCATTAATGCCTATGTTAGATGCTCGCATCGCACATAGTGAAGCGTGTGGAGCTTCCTAATGTTAATCACCATGGGGAAACATCACGCAAAGTTATCTTTTTATCTCGTATAAAATCTAACGCTCTTTCTAGTAAGTCATAGAGAATGTCCATCCACTATGTATGCGGGCTCTTTCTTGAGAAAACTCATATTAGGAAATATGGATGTGGAAAATAGGTGAGGCAAAACATTTTTTTTAGTCTTACTTTTATGCGGGCTCTTTCTAGTAATTGTTTTGAGGACTCCATCTTATCCCCAAAACCTTAAGCTAATGATAATGATGCATATATGTGCTTATTGAGTACCATTTGACGTCACACTCTTTGCGATATTTATGGTCATGGTGTGTACATGTTCATTGCTTTCTGTATAAAATAGAACCTATAGCTCACCTTTAATAACTATGTTTATTTACATTGAATTTGTGAATCTACTAGATTTGGGTTGTATGTAAAAGACCTTGAGTGAGTTGTTGCAAGAAAGCAATTTGGACACCTAATTTATTATATGGGGGATAAGGGTGTGGGCAACTCTTACCATGTACTCGGTTCTTTCTAGTGAAAACCTCAGAAGTTACTTGGTTCGAGGATGCAAACAATCTAGATGGCATACAACTCATGCCTCCGCATACACATGTGTCGCACATAGACACAAGGGGTTTATGATCCCCTTATACGTTAGTAGGGTGTCCCCATGCATATCCTTACATGTAATGGTGCATATGCATGGGGGTAATAGTCTCATATAGTGTTCATTATAGTGTAACCATAATCCACGATACCTCTGTTGAGCTTTTCTAATTTTGAAGTGTGAAATGTATCAACTTAGGTATTTTTTTGCTTTGATTTTTCCAAGCCCATCGATCATATGTTGGTGTGAACCTATCTATTGCTGAATTCTGAATTCTTTTATATCATGCTTAGCCAATCAAATTTTAGTCCTCTTCACTACATTGACTCATTTAAGGCATGCCAATCACTAAATTATAGTGCATTGAAAAGAAAACGACCATGACTCAAATTGTTAACCTTGGCCTACCATTTCAAGTTGTCTGTATATGGATTATAGGATCTCCATCTATAGTCCTTGTATAGTGAGATGAAATTTTGCTCATTTATGGGATGCCTAGTCTAATAATTGCAGTCATGTATTCATTACCTAAGAAACTTCAATTATGGCCAACTCGAATACTATATAACCAAATTGCGCCACATTCCTCTATAAATGGATGGATGATCAATTAGGTGAAGGTTGCCATCATAAATAGGATAAAAGGATAAATGATTCCGCGATCGTTTTGTTCTATGTAGGACATGTTTTTTCTCAGGAGGCATAAGCTAGAAAGTTTGGTGGTGTTCGTGAGATCATGGTTCTCCCTAATAAAAATTAGATATTACATGTTAAACCAGAAGGTGAAACACTACCTTTAAACCTATATGTGCATGCACTTACTTGATTTTGGATTTCTTAATGGCAAATATATGGATATGTGTCCCTTGGCAATCACGATTGTGCTTTGCAACCTTTTTTTTAGTTTATGGATGTAAATCCTAAGTTGTTGAGAACTCAACTCAATACATATTTATTATCTCAATTCTCCAACATAAAACTTATTTGTATCATTGTTCATTACCTTAATCTCATAATTATATACATTGCTACTTAGGGAAGATAAAAAGATAAATTCATCTTAGTAGTCATGATATGGTTGACACATTTAAGAAAAAGGTTGATTTGCCTATGGTGGTGACAAGACGTTCGATAATATTGCTTGACTTTTTAATATAGTGTTCATTGTAAAACATCTTCATGGGTCAATGCCATTCTTGTTCAAGAGATTGTTTGCAAGTGGAAAATAAAATGTTCATGGCTCAAATAAATTTTTATGTGATGTTTGGCAATGAGAAGATGATTAATATGACCATGGTCACTCATTTGTTTGTTTGATGATTAGGTCACTCCTTGTGTTCATTACTTTTTTTCTCTAAATGGTTCTCATTGTAAAAGGATGATAAAGCATTCATGACCTAAGGTTTGCTTCTGATTGTGATAAGATGATCAATATGGCTGGAATTGTAAGATAATCACAATAATTCAATTGATAATGTCATATATTTGTTATGGCCTTTTGGGAGAATATATATATATATATATATTTGTTATGGCCAAGGTGATAGGGGAAGCAAAATGGGCATGGTGAGCCAATTCAAGGGGCTAGTCGAGACAATGAAGAGTCAAAGAGATCAATGAGAAAATATGAGAACAAGAAAGACTATTGTTAATGTGAGACACTTTGTCTAGAAGAGAGGAGACCAAAAGGCTCCATGATGTATAACTAACATATGCGTGTTGAATACATTTCTCCTATATATTTATGTATGGTAATATATACACATAGTCCATTTAAACTGAAGGATGCTTTGGAAACATGTGATCACTACGAAATATCTAAAGACGAAAAATCCATGTGCCCCACATACTTACATTACTTTCTCTTTGTGTATGTACTATATTAACACTTTGCTCTTGTCTAATGGTAACCCAAAAAACAAAAACAAAAACAAAAAGAAGAATAGAACTTGGGTACTTTAAACATTTACATGGGCTTTCACCAAAATTGATGCATATGTTGGGATGTGTCCAATGCTACCCACAAGATTTATGTGTGTGTATGCACATTCTGCATAGTCCAAGAGATCCGATGTGCCATCTATTCCTCTCATCAAGAACTTTTGAATGATAGGTCATATGACAATGAAATCATATGCTTAAACCTTAGTCATCTCTTAATGCATACATAGATTGATAAAATGGATAATATTTATTCGGTGCTATAACTTGTTTATGGTCTACTAATGAAATACGTAATTTGGAACATCTTCTAAAAGTAAATAACCCACTTTGAGCTCTTGCGTTGTATATTACAATTTCCAATGAGAAAATTCCCAACAGAATATTCAATATTTTGGGCAATATTCTCTTATTTGTCCATACATATTCAATTAAAATTAAGCTCAAGGAAATAAGAGAGTGGTCCTCACCCATGTAAATTGCAACTCACAAATATTTTACGGTTAGCATAAGTTTGTCATCATCCAAAGTCACATCAATAGCTAGAGTCACATATATGTGGCATAAAATGGGAACACATAAATGCAGAAGTACTTCACATATATGTATGTAAGTAGGCATAAATAATTAGTATTGTATGCTTATGACTCATGAGCATGAACTAGCTAACTCCGGGATGTTTTGAATATTTGTAGCATCAATAGCCATCATCACATTCATATAGTATGAAATGGAACACAAATTGCATAAACAACTTGGATACCGATGGATAGTCATAACCAACTAATAATGGCATCAAATATCAAATGTTAGCATTAGATCGGAGATTGAAAAACATGTGCAAAATCAAGATACAGACATTCAATGTTTTTTTTATCAAAATGTGTGGTGGACACTTGATGGAAAAGACTATTCGGAGGGATTGAAAGGCACAATCCATAAAGCTTCATTCCCCAGTCACATTGATCTCAACACTATCTTTTGATGCACTCATCTACAATTATGAATCCTTTAAGCGTGATGTCTCAAAAGAGAAGTAAGACTGAAAGTGAGTAGGAGCCATGGGGGGTTTTGAACTAGGAGAGGGGTCTCAATCAAAGCCGATTCTATCATAGGTTTTTGTCATGGAAGTCTAATTTGGTACAATGGTCCATTTAGGCAAATTGGCATTAGGCTATTCACCTATTAATTAATTAATTAATTACTCTTTTAACTATTATTTGTTTACATAATATTGCTAATTATTTGTTTTTTTGGTTAATATTTGTTTATTTACCAATTTTTTGTAAAAGGAAAAAACACTAAATATGTCCCAAGTACATATTGACCAATGAACCCGGTATGCTTTAACTATTTAAGCTATCATCCCCATGACAATAACCTTGATTATGACTTCTCTATTATAACAGAGAAAATTACACTCAATAAGATGTAATTGAAATTATTTCCATGACGTTGGAGCATATCCCACTTGAGATATTTTAAGAGTGGGTTTGTCCATTAATCACACTTTAATCGCCTAAATAACACAACATATTCCATAAGTAATGTTGACAACTATTGTCTGGTTTAGGATCCAACATATTCCGTAGTGTTGACCAAACATGATTCCATGAGTTTTGGATTGATGTCTTTCTTCACAAGCTAGGGTGCTTGAAGAGGCCTCATCATCCCATTGTCATCGCTTGTCAAAGCGATGCCATGCTCTCTTCACCATTGCACAATCCTTGTCATTCTCAAACATGAGGCCCATGTCCCTCTTGTCTCTAGAATTCACCACTTCAAGAAATAATAAGACTTTTCTCAAGTCAAGGATCGTCCTATGTAGTGTTGAGAAGCGCTTGAATATTTTCTCAAACTCCAAGAGAGTTGCACTTTTTGTTTTCTTGTCATGCGACTCGACCTAGTCCATTAGGCATTTCTTAGTCATTTTTGAGGGTCATTGAAATATACTCTTCGAGCATCCCTCTCTTGGTTTCTTCCTAATTTCAGCTCTCCACTTGCATCTCCATGGAACTCTAAAGCTACTCAATTGCTCTTTTATATGTATCTCATAAGAATTTCGACTTTATAGATAGCGTTATATGTTCTTCCCATCCAACTAATTGAAAGTCTCCACGATTGTCTCTATAGCTTTGTCTTCCTTGCATTTGGTGGTCCTTCGTATAATCATGGCCTTCATGTAACCACACTTTTTGCAAAATCACGGTGTCGTGATAATTTTAGCCCACAATGTGAAAACACCTAGATACTAAATTTTTGGCAAAAGTAAATAAAGGTCAAATCGATCAAAATGATATATTATGTGAACCCTAGGGCCTACACCTCTACTTTTTAGAAAATAAGTGTAAGGATGATTACCCCACAATACATATTTGAAGATAACATGCAACATGAGAGAAAATTAGTTATTTCTTTAGAGGATGACAAAGACCTTTCTAGGTTGGGAATTACTGAGCATGAAAACTCAATGCACTGGAAATGAAGTCGGGGAAGGTTTGGATGATAAGTCCCTTATTTTATTTCGGTATTGCACACAGTCACTATTAAGTATGCATTGGACATCTCACGTCTGATGCTTTCATGTGGGGCCAAAGTCAAAACTCCTAATAGAAGTAGAGAGAAGGGGAGGGGGGAGAGAGAGACTAACATTGTAATTGAGTTAGAAGGTAATATGTATAAATGTTTATACCCACTAAAGAGTGAAAGGGACATGGTTATCATTTAGTTAATGAATAACATAGTATAAAAATGAGACATGTATAGAGGCAATTAGCATTTGGAGTAGAAGACTTCGAATCGTGGTTGTGGCGTGAATGGGAACGTTGTGTGGGGCTCCATACAAGGACTATCCCTAAAAGGGGAAAGCTGGGCAGAACATTTAAACCCACATGGACATGAAATTATAATGCAGGGTGGTAATGTGTTCCATTGTGATGGGGTGAGACCTGTCACAAATTTGAATTTTTTGAGGAGATTTGGCTTATGGTGGTGTACTTATCGGTCTGGCACATTTAGACCAGGCATTGTAAGTTTGTTTTTCAGTAGCAAAAGCTCTCATGCGGGGAGGTGATGTTAAATATCTGGTTTGACCTTGTGGCCTGGTTGCGCTGAAGGTATGCCTCGATTAAGGAAGAATCAGATGAAGCAGAAAGGGCAAGGTCAAAGTTCTTGCTAAAATGGGGTAGTTCTCCCATGATGGTCAAATCTTCGACGAGGCCTAAGTGGAATTATCAGGCGCCTAGGCGGCTGTTTCCGCCGATGGCTCCCAATATTGTATATGGGATGTAATTATGTATGTATAGTTGAAGCACAAGTGGGTTAGCATAATCATGTTACCGGATAACTTTATTATAAAAGAGTTCATTGGGAGAAGTAGAGACGTGGTAAAATGGGGTTTATTTTAGTTTTGTTGGAGTTACAGGTCGCGTGAGTTTTTGCTATTTTTTTATAGTTTTGGAGTTGTTCCACCGAGTTGTCTATGTTGATTCCACTGTGGTCTCGGGTAAACTCTGCTATATTCTATTTGCTAACTAATGCGAAGTAGTGTTTTTTTGGGAGAAAAAAAAGGTATAAAATGAGATACACAAGGATTCTTCCAAATTCAAACATTTATCGATATTGCTCCATTTATTGATAAACCCCTTAATTGTGAGGGCTTACTTGTTTCTGACTTGTTTTGCTTACAATTTTTCCATAAATAGTTTGAGTCCCTTACACATTTCATTCTAAGTTTTACATTATTTGAAGAGCTCGATATCATGACATGTGCTTCTACCTCTTATGGCACGACAAGTAGTAGATTCATATCTTTCATTTTCTTATTCTTATGGAAGTCTAGGACTAGGTATTCTCGACCACAACTTGGACAAGTTGCTTTGTTTATGACATGTACTCCTACCTTTTATGGCACAACAAGAAGTAGCTTCATATCTTTCATTTTCTTCTTCTTATGGTAGTCTAGGACTAGGTATTCTCGACCACAACTTGGACAAGTTGTTTTATTTGGACTGTACCTATTAGGGCTTAGATTTTTCAACTAGAAGATGTGGTGGGTTTGTTTAGTAATGATGTACTTTTTTACCTATTATGGTCATGGTTATAGTATTCGTGCTTGGACAAGATTAAATTGTTGAACCATTCCATCTCTAGCCATCTAGGAGGTCCTTCTTAGCTTAGCTTGCTTATGCACACTTTGTAATTTATACACTAGGAAAAAATCACCATCTACTTTGTATGATGAGAGAATACATATATACATAGTGACATTTATGTTTAGGCAAACATAGATCCATTTGATGATTTATTGACAACCATTCCTACAATCCTCTTTGTCGTAAAGAAATATCATGAGGGCTTTGGAGCTAATCAACAAGGGGCATAAATAGGAGACCAAGTTCCTTTCTCTTTAAACGATATTCTTCAATAGTTTTAAGAAAAACCGTCTGAAGGCTACAACTTGAACTTGTTTGCCCAAGAACTTACAACTTTTTATGTACACGATGTACAATAATCCTAAGACCAAAGATAGGACTTTGTAGAAGGTTTTGGAATTTGTTGATCTACACTATCATGATGTACTGATGTTCAAGGGTCCATGGAAGCGATAGTGCCATTAAGGCCCTTGAGTTGACATTGTAAAGAGGGGCAACTTTTTCCATAAGTGAAGAAGCTTCTTCCTTCTCCTATTCATAGTCTCTAGGGAACCATGCATACATATTGTCATACTGGCCACAAACTACTGCCATCAATTTCTAGGAGACATAGTTCTTAAAATCTTATGAACTCAATAGTTTGAGGAGCTCTCTCTATGTGTGAGTTCGCATACTTTATTTTTTAGTACCAACACCTACACCAACACACATATCACCATCACCATCACCATCACCATCACGAACAACACTTGTAGCCACTGTCTATACCATGAGAGATATTGGCACACTCAAGCATGAAATCTTGCTTGTTGATGAGCCCCCATCTATAAATTCTTGGTAGATGCATTAATCATCACTACCTATGCTTCCATGAGTTCTCAAAATTAAATGTAAACTTGATTTACATGATTGAGAAAGGGATTTAGGGTTTATGACACCAACAAATCGACTCGACTTAGATGATGAAGGTTAATATTTCTCTAATTTTGTTATATCATATATAGCATTACCATAATTTCATGATTTCTCTTTTTTTCCAGGTAGGTTTAGAAGTTGTACTCAATCGACTTTTGGCAAACATTTCATGTCAGTCGGTGGACATGGAGAGAGGTCAACCCAATAATGACACATCATCACCTTGTATGTGAATATGATGGTTCTCTCAGAATCCAATGTGAGATATTTGATGAGACGTTTGATGTGATTTAAGGGGAAAAAGTGTAATTACTTGTTTCACAATTTATTTATTTTCTTCAAAGATTTTTTTCAGTAGTATTAAGGAAAAACACCTCAACAAATTCAAAACAAACATGTTTTCATATGGGATCATCTCAGCCTCATCAACAAGCATATTCCTTTGTAAGTTTTACATAATTGGTTATGTGCAACTAAAACGGAGTCCTTAGTTAAGTCCACACTTGAAAAGCAACTTCTTATACCAAGCATCATATGCATGTGAATAATCACCATTACTCCCAACATTTAAGGAATAATTAGAATCCAGCTCCCAAAGTGAGGGTTTCCCTTCCATACCTCTTAAGAAAAACAGTATTATGAGTAGTTACAGATCCACCATATTGTAATGCCAATGCATCTCCCATATTTTGATACATATCCCTCAGAGCATCTGCTAAATTGCTGTGTGGATCAACCTTGGGAATATCTGACAGTCCCAAAGAGAATAACTGGTGACCTAAGGCAACCAAGCCATAAGCATATTGAGCAACATTTTTTTGATCGAAGTTGTTAATACAGTTTTTTCTGTTTGCATCTGGTTCAACATGTACTGAAGATATAAATATCCCATTTTGACTTTGTAGATCCTAAATACAACTCATGATAGCATAGATGATTACCACCAAATTCCTATACTAACAACAACAAATGAGTATTGGGATACAACTAATTTGTCTTTACCAGGAATGGTAGTTGTGGCAAACTCGGTTTTGCTCGTGTCAATGTGGTATATTGCGTCAACTTGGTTATTTTCACGTTCTACTATATTGAAATTACAACACTTAGTTTGTAATTTTATTTGGGGTGCTTCGCTGGTATCAAGGGTCGTTGCAAACGTTGCTTGGCCGGTTTTAATCCCATCAATAAGTGAAGGTGAACTGGGCTTAATAGATCCTATGCTCTAGAGTAAGGTTCTTCTTGTGAAGCATGCCGTGAAAGGATTTATGCTTGGGGATGAGTTGTGGAAAAAGTTATGGTTGTTATATATTCGCAACATTAAGCCTCCCATAGGAGGACAGTGGCAGGATAGTTGTAGATGGTTTAGTTTTGAATTTCCAATTAAGGCTCAAAATGTTGGTTGTATATGATTTTTTACAGGTATTTTGAGGGCATGGAAGGACATTAGAGAGGCTCTCCTATTTCAACTACCATCAACAGAAGCCCAATTTCTAAGACAACCATTGTTGTGGAATCATTTGTTTATTGATAGCTCTGGTTGTGTTTTAGGTATTAGGCCGCATTTATCGTGGGGGAAAATGGACTCAGGACCAGCTACAAGTGTGGTTGATTGGGAGCATTTTCAATTTCTCTCGAATGAGGACAAAAAACAATTCTTGTCTTCATTACGTGGGGGATGTTTGATGTTCGTTCAGATTCAACAGGCTCTTCAGAATTGTCAAAGGCAAATTACCTTACATAATAATTATACATGGTACGATCTTTTCTCTCCTTTGGGCATTTTAATAGGTGCAAGGGCATACACTAACGAGGGTAGAATAAGATTTTATGAGGTTGGAGATGTTGGTCGTTTATATTTAGTGGAAGAAGAATCGGAAGGTATGCAACTAGCCTCAACCCATTAGGGTCATTGCTAGGTTAGACAAGAAGATTTTCCTAGATCCTAACCCTTTTTTGGTAGACCATGCACGACAGTTATTGTGGGCATTTCAAAGTAAGCTGGTGGAACTCCTTAATTGGGACCCGACTGATTATGCATGGCGGTTGGTTGGAAGTTCCTCGACAAATGAATAAGAAAGTAGAACTCTTCCCTTTTTCCAGTATTATGTGGCCTACGAGAGACGCTTCTCGTTGCAACCCCATTGGGTAAGTCCTGCTGCACAAAAGTATTGGGAGTCAGGTGCAACATCGCCTCAATATTTGGCAGCTTATCGGAAAAGTTTATGGACTTTACCATGTCTGCGGAGAGCCATTTCTTTTAAGTGGTTATTACTTCATTATGCTTTACCTATAGGTTTTCATCTAAAAGGACAGGTTGATGATCGTCATTATCTGTGTTGCCAATTACATGAGGAGACTTTGAAACATTTGTTCTGGACTTGTATTGCAGCTCGAAAATATTGGGGAAGAATACTAAGGATGTTTTCTTGTAAATATAGAGGAGCGATTTTTACATGGGGAGCTATTTTTTTAGGGTCTTTGGATGTCCAAGTATCCATGTACGAAGGGGAGCAATGTGCGGAAGCATTGCATGTGTCAGAGAATAGAATTGAAGCAGTTCTCCCGAACATTCCGGACGGTAAATATTTTAAAAAGTCTTTTGTTTGGAATATTGTTTCGATTAATGCTTTATGGGTGTGGTGGAAATGTCGATGCAACAAGAAATATGAAGGTATTGAGTATAACGCGGTGGATATGATAAAGATGTTCTGGGACAACTTGGTACACACAGTTAAGGGAGAGTATGATAATATTAAAGGACCAACAGAAAAGGTGCATAAGAAACGAAGAAAAAATTGTCAAATATGGTGGCCAATACCTCTATGGCTGGATGGGACACATGAAAACCGTTGGAATTATGTGCACCACGATGGTTGTTTCCTCCGCTTAGTCCTTTCTTATTCCAGTCTTAAGTTGGGATGGAATATACTTCCATCACATAAGAACATAACTTTTTGATATGGTTCAATGTGTAGTTGATGGACTATAAGGTAGTTGATGGACTATAAGGTACCGTTGTTGGGCTCTTAGACAAATGTTGATGGTGGATGAAGCATTCTTAATACTAGAGACTGAATAGTGAGGGGGTTTATGGATCGTCTTTGCTTGGGGAAGTCATCCGTATAGTTGAAAAACATAATAATTCTATTCTTTGTTGGAGAAGGATGTTGCTATGGGAGGAAGAAACGTTGCTATGATGTGATAGGGAGGTTATTTATATAGTTCTATTATAACGTAATTTGTAATGTTTGATACTTTTTGGCAGGTTTTGTTAGGTACCTAATGGACTATGAAGCAGTGTCATTGGACAATTACCATGGACATATGTTGATGGTGGATGACGTAGTTATTATTACTATTAGAATGGACAATGAGTGGATGTTGCTATGGGAGGACGAAGCATTTCTATGAAGTGACATGGAAGTTTATTTTAAATATTTTTATTATAACTTCGTATTGGTTGATAGATTTTCTTCTGTAGTTGATGGAGGGGTGTTGGATGAAGCATTTACTATAACTATTCAATGGTGAGGTTCATTTACTTTTCAAATTTGGGGAGTGATTTTCTCATTTTTCTGGGGAGGATGAGTGGAGATTCGAGAAAAACTGTCAAAAGGTGTTGTATTAGGAGGTATACATTTGGTAGCAGGTCTTATGTGTTGTTGACTATGAGCAGGTTGAATGTGGAAAATAGAAGAGTGTCTCAAGATGTAGCTATTTTGTGTAAGTTGAATATGGAGAATAGAAGATTGGTTTGGCTTTGCTTGGGGAAGCCATCCTTATGGGAAAATCTTTTTGCTTTGTGCTTGTGACAAAGATGGATTATTTTAAAGGATGTTGAAGCAGTTCTAGGGAGTGATAGGGAAGCTAGATTATGTTTCAATTACTTTTCAAATTTGGGGAATGGTTTTCTCATTTTTCTAGGGAGGATGAGTGGAGACAAACTGTCAAAAGGTATTGTACTAGGATGTATACATTTAGTAGCAGGTCTTATGTATTGCTAACTATGAGTAGGTTGAATGTGGAAAATAGAAGACTCTCAAGATGCAGCTACTTTGTGTACGTTGAAAGTGGAAAATAGAAGAGTGGTTTGGCTTTGCTTGGGGAAGCCATCCTTATGGGAAAATCTTTTTACTTTGTGGCAGAGATGGATAATGTTAAAGGATGTTGAAGCAGTTCTAGGGAGTGACAGGGAGGATAGCTTATATTTCATTTACTTTTTCAAATTTGGGGAGCGGTTTTCTCATTTTTCTGGGGAGGATGAGTGGAGACAAACTGTCAAAAGGTGTTGTATTAGGATGTATACATTTGGTAGCAGGTTGTATGTGTTGCTAACTATGAGCAGGTTGAAGAAGGTTTGTGTCTCAAGATGCAACTACTTTGGGTGGAGACAAAGAAATGGAAGAGGCTAGAAGGTTGCCATATTGTCCTCATCTTGTGTGTTTTGAAGCTATGACCAAAGAGGGACTTTTGGTTCGGGTTATGGCTTCTAAGAATGCACTAATTTCAGGATATTACCAGTATAGATTTGGCCATGCAGATTGAATCTTGTTGAACAAATGCAAAATGATGGTCATTTTTTGGATGTAATCACCTTTGTAAGTTTGCCAAAGGCAAGTGGCAGTGTAGGAGTGGTTGACAGACATAGAAAGTCACAAGGAAATCATGAGTAAGAGCCTGTTAGAAGACAATATTGAGTTTGGAAATGCTTTGGTGGACATGTATGTTATATGTGGCAAGCTTGAAAAGGAAGGAAAAAAAAACAATCAATGATATTTCAGTTTGAGATGTGGTCTCTTGGATGTATGCTAGGTGTTGATCTCTGTTAGATGCACAAGATGTATTTGATATTCATGCAAACAAAGATGTTCTCTTGTGGAATGCATCTATTACAAGATAGGTTGACCATGGCTCAACAGAGATTTTTTGTGGTTTACTTGGTGAGGCACAACGTTACCCAAAAAATTCAATCAACGTTACCCAAAAATTCCTATTTTGAGTGACAACTATACAAGCCATGTTTGTATTGCATTCGATAAGATGAGTGTAAACTTGGTGGATTTGCCGTTAGTACCAAGGTTACTACTTGCCTTCAAAACACTTTTCAAAGGTGAAATGTTACTAGATGATGATGTAGAAATGGTAGCTTGAAATAAAAGCAACCTGGGGTTGAAGAGAATAGAAGGATATTAAAATGATCCAAGAAAAGGCGTTCATATGACCAGATTGAATGAGTCCTTTAGAAGAAGATTTGCAAAGGCCTTTATAATGAAGGCAAGTTGAAGGTAAAGATTCTTCAAGATATCTGGGCCATTAAAGAATTCGTGTGGGTTTTACAAAGACATTCCATCTAGATCTTAGGAGAAAAAATGAGGATTTTTTCTCACTTCATGCAGGTATCCATTTATCACACATGATTCAAAGGAGATATGGTACAATGGCATGCCATGTTATTGGGTTATATTGAGCAAGATAAGAATGAGGATGCTATACAACTCTATCCTTGAATGCTTGTGCAAGTCCACATCAACCATCTCGATGTCACCGATTATCACCAAAATCTTGTACCTACAAAAACAACATGAGTGTACTCTCTACCTCTCCTCATGAAAATATGCTTCAACCCCCGCCAACGTCATCATCATCCTTATCTAAGCTGAAAATATGCTTCCTTGTTCGCATCAACCATTTCAGAGATTATTGCGAAAATAGTCTTACATCAATAGTCTCGCCATCTCACTGCTTACCACCAAAATCCTGTATTGACAACAACAAATAAGTCTAAAATAACTTTTCCTCGCCTTCTCATGATAATATGCTTCAACCCCCACACCATCATCACTCATCCTGATCAGAAAACAGAAAATCAACTTCCTCAAGTCCACATCAACCATCTCTACCTCTCCTCATGAAAATATGCTTCAACCCCCGCTAACATCATCACTCATCCTTATCTAAACTAAAAATATGCTTCATTGTCCGCATCAACCATCTCAGAGATTACCGCAAAAATCGTCTTACATCAATAGTCTCGCCATCTCATTGCTTACCACCAAAATCTTGTATTGACAACAACAAATGAGTCTAAAAAAACTTTTCCTCACCTCGTCATGATAATATGCTTCAACCCCCACACCATCATCACTCATCCTGATAAAAAAAAACAGAAAATCAGCTTCCTCAAGTCCACATTAACTATCTCTCTGTCGCTGATTATCACCAAAATCTTGTACCTACAAAAACAACATGAGTGTCTCTCTACCTCTCCTCATGAAAATATGCTTCAACCCCGCCAACATCATCACTCATCCTTATATAAACTAAAAATATGCTTCATTGTCCGAATCAACTTGTATGTGTGAGCTTGTCTTCAATCAAATTGATACCCTTAATGCTTGCAAACAATTTTTCAAATGATATTATGAAATCAAGAAACTTGGGTAATTTGTAGACCATCTCACTTTCACATTCGTAGCTATTGGCCATAGGCTCAGATGCTATTATAAGCTCTCATCTATAAATAGGAACAAGGATTCAAATGCAGGGTCATGTAAATTAGGAAAGTTATTTCACATGATGATATGTTAAATACATATTATATTTTTTTGTCACATCCAATGCCAAACTTGAAATTTCTCTAGGTATTTCCGCTTCATTCATCTTTGCTCGTTCGAATCTACCTTGTATCCATTTGACGAGTGGAGGTGTTGGCCTAGCCATAACACCTCGTCACTTTGTGTCACTTGAATATCTATACATTTGTAATCATTTATAATTATTGTGATGCTCTCTTGCTCTTCCTGCGAAAGTCGAAATGGTGTAAATTTGCCACTAAGCATCTTGTTGATCATTGTGTTTTCTTCGTCATGTGTCCATGTAAGAGGTGTGTCTTCATGCACATTTTGCAAATACTAAAAGATGTACTTAGTATATGCATTCTTTATGTAGCCATCCTTTGATCCCTCTAACCATGATATTTGAAGAACAAACCTTTTTAATATGCACATGAATCTCTCCACCCAAAACATCTAACATGTGTTCACTACACTTACAAGTTCAATCTCGCCAACAAGATGAATCAAAGGGGTTTTTTTCTCTATCAAACATACAAGCTAACAACTTCCCTCTTTCTTTGAAGTATTGACATTTCCTTCAAGGTTTAGAGTCATTGTCAAAGTGTCTCTCTTTCCTTGATAGATGTGTCGAAATAAATTTTATTTCTCTCACATCAAAATTAGTTTTGGGTTTCCACAAATATGCAAATGAAAACATATGAACCATACTTATTTCAATGGATTGCAAAGAAGAAAAGTGATAATCCATGTATGACCCCTTAATCATGTATCCCTCATACACCATGAACACATTACCTTTTTCTAAAAAGAGTCATGCATATATGCATTTATTGCTTCCTATTTTATAAGAGACATTTGCATACTATTAACATGATACATCAATTCAGATTTCTCACTCGACAATGGACATAATCATGCTTTCATATCACTAGAGGAACAAGTATCAAATTTATATAAACCCCATCAATCTCTAAAGGCAAGGAATTAGAATAATAAATGTGTAGGGCTAATTTTGATACATAAAGACACTTTTGATTGTACAAATTTTGATACTTTACAAAAGTTGGTGGTGAAAGTATTTAATTTTCCTAAAATCTAGCACATGGTACGATGCTCCTTTCGTCATCAATAACAATTATCTTATAACATGCTCAAGTGGGTGTGTCATGGAACTACAAGAGAGATCTTGTTCTACCATAATATTAAGATAAGAAGACAAGTTCGGATTGTAAAATATAACCGAAGATAAGTACGTCTAAGTAACGTTGTTGCCAAAATAATTAGTGTTGGAGTCTTGAAGAAGGAAATTGGGATTCAATATTGTCTCCTTCTAAAGTTCGATGTGATTGAACAAGCAATGAAACCTAGGCATCTAGTCACGTAAAGTTTGTAACTTTGGTAATGAGCATTGTCCCTTCTTTTATAACATCCATGACCCCCCCCACGTGCTCAAAATGGACTTAGCATGCATCACCATGTGTGCTTGTATACCATTTAGCAAAAGCAACATATTGATGGACATTCACCTCCACATCTCATCATTAATATCCATGGTTGGTTCACCCATTTCTTCTTGTACTTGCATAGACATTTGATTTAGCAAAAAAGGCACGTCACACATTTGCTACCATCTCATCGCCATTACCCATTGTTAAACATGTACTCTGGAAAAGTTTGTTGGGGCAATGTTGTTGGGAAGACGTTCAAGTTGTGTAGTAGATCCAATAGCCCATATTTATTCCAATAGATTGCAAAGAAGAAAAGTAGTAATCCTTGTGTCACCAAAATAAACCAAAGTGATATTAAAATCCTAGTTTGGAAATTAATGGGGTCTTTCAACTTTATATTTCACAATTATAATAAGAATCGACAATTGACACATGGGAAAGTTTGCTCGTTGAGTAAACTCTCAATAGGGTAAGCAATCACAACATTTTTGCAACTATTACCTCTTACTTAATTGTTTTAAAATTTTCCTTCCTAAATTCAAGCATTGTGTCTATATATGTATTGTCGTTAAAATTTGCTTAAATCATAGGATCCCTTGGATGGTGTCATTTTCAAGCATTTCTTTTGTGGTTAAGTTTTTATCATTCTTTTAACATGCTAGGCTTTTTTATTCGAGATTATAACAGATCACAATTCAACAATTTAATTTTGTTTAGATCATGCATGGTTTTAACAACCTAGCATGACAAAATTATGAAATATGTATGTGCACATTTGTTCATGCATGTTCATGGGTTTACATCATGTACTTGTTAGATTAAACAAATAACGCTAATCAATATCTTGAACTTGATATAAGTAACCCATCCAATGAGATAGGCCAAAAGTGAAAAAGATGTGAATGGCAAATTCTGATATCTCCTTAAATTTGAATATGTTACCATTACCTACTACATTTGTTAGTCCACAACGGTTTGGATTAACCCCTTAACACATGACCTAATTCCAAAGTTTGTAAATCACCAATTCAAGTTCTGTAAATGAAAACATTGTTCGAGACTTGAGTTTTATCCTTTCACAACATTAAGAAATATACTTTGTACAATAAACTTCACTAGATTGTGAAAAATGTGCACAATAATAATAATGTTGTTGAGAGTGTTAGAAAAAACAACCACTTGCAAGTCAGAGTGAGCCCACTCGTTGACATTTTCCATCTATCACCCTATAATAATGAAGAAAGGCAAGAGTCCTCACAATGCATGGATTCAAGGGAAAAAGCCATGATGAAGACGAGCAAGGGAAGAGCGCGACAAATGATTTCCGAAGTATAAGAGGTCATCCTTGTTAATGAGTTCTTTTCTTGTGTTTATGTGTACACATATTTATATCAAAATCTCATTAGTATGAATCTTAAAGCAACCAAGTACAAGCTTTGACAATTGCACATACATGCAGTACACAAGCTTGTAGGTAGATGAGTCACTCAGTTGAGTGTTAATGGTGGTAGGCCCACCATATCTTAGTTGAAGGAGCAGGCACTATTGTTGCTTGCCATTTACAACAACACCTTGGTCCTTGGACAAAGATTTCGCTGACGTAATGGAAGAGAAATTCGATCAGTATGTTTGACATTATGAAACCATCACTTCATTAAGTTAGGTACAACGCCCCACGCAAAAGCTAAAAATCAAAGCTCGACCAGGAAATAGATAATAATGCTCAAAGACTGAGCAAACTGCTTGACAGTGTAATTAACAATCAAAGGCGGTTCGGATCAATTTGGTTTGAGGGTGTCAAACTCAAACCATTTTTTTAAATTGAAACTTAAACTGAACTGAATTGAAACATGAAACCATTTAAACCGAAACTATTCAAACCAAACCACTAAAACAAAATCCAAACTCAAACCAAACGGTTTTAGAGATTTTCAACCCATTAAACCGTTAAAACCGTAGTTTCATGGTTCAGTTTCGATTTTCAAGTTAGGTCAAATTTCAAAATTTTAAATCTTTCAATATTTCAAAATTTTTCCCCAAAATGTCAAAATTAAGCTTAAATATGACAAGGTTGCTCAAAAAATTATTTAAGAAAATAATCAAGTGGCAACCGTTTGAACCCAACTGAACCGAGCCTTTGACCCCCCCAAACCGAACCTTTAAAGTAAACTTGAAACTGAACCAAACCATACCGTTTTAACAGTTAAATTGTTGAGCCGCAGTTTCACAGTTTGGTTCGGTTCAAACCGAACCGTTGCCGATTGCTAGGTGTAATGTTGTTAACAACACCATTGTGAGTAGTTTTGGTAATACACTAGATAGTGATGAGTTCAAGTGTGGAGATAGCTACACATTTGCGAAGCACAAAGTGTCATCTTCTTTTGTACTGTCTCTGGCGATGCATCCTTCGTCGGATAATATTTTATATTCCGACATCCTAGGCCCATTCTTCTGCCAACTGGTCTAACATGATCTCTTACTGTACCTAGTCCTCTAAGCCACACGGTTCGTCGTTAGGTTTTTTTATATGTCCTTCGTGAGGTCATGGTTTTTGCTGCTCTAATCATGTAGTAGTCTATTTCGATTAGTGATACTGTATACATTATTCTTCTTGGAGGGGTACCCTTTGGAATTCTGAAAATAGGAGAGAGAGGGAGAGAGAGATTTTATGTTTGCTTTGATGATTGATCAATGGGAGAAACACTGAATCGGATCAGTTGATTCATTTATTGTGGGGACTCTCCATAGCTCAAGCAGTTATTTATCCCATGATTACCCTCTCTTTGACTGGAACAGAGGAGGCAGGGGAGGGACTAAAATAGAAGAGAAAAGAGGGAAAAGAAAAAAAGGAGATATTGATATTATTATGCCACCTCTTGCCTCTGTTTGCAGCCTTTTATGTGATCTTCCCAAATACAAGAAACAAAGGAATGTTGTCATCGCTCTTTGCTTTTACAAATGCATGTGGAAATATGGTCTAAGAGCTCATAATTTGATTGGACATCACATAATCTTAATGTTACTAGATGTTGGTCACATGTTGGAAGCTCATGAAATCCTGAAAAACTCGTCATTCTGCGTTGAGAATTTCTGGAATTCGCTCATCACAGATCTGGTTAAATATGGCGAATTGAATCAAGCCATTGGTTTGTACATACAAATGCAAGAAGATAGGTCTTCAGAACCTAATATATATGCATTTTCATTGTTACTCAAGGCTTGTGGTCACACAAAAGATGCCAAAAGTGGTTCTACAATGCATGCTGAAATTGCTCGGAAGTGGTCATTAGAGAAAAAATGTCTTCACAGTAACATCTTGATTGATATGTATGTGAGAGGTGGATGTCTTTCAAAAGCTCAAGAGGTGTTTGATAACCTCGTGGTTCGAGATGTTGTGTCTTGGACATCCCTCATGTCTGGCTATGTGAAACATGATCACAATGAGCAAGTGCTTCAATTCTTTCAAGAGATGCAAATCCAAGGTATATGTCCAAATGCATTAACTTATGTGTGTTTTTTGAAGGCATGTGGCAGTCTTGGAGCCATCGAGAAGGGCAAGGAATTGCATGCCCATGTCGAGAGAATAGGGTTATGGGAAAAAGAACTAATTTTAGGCAATGCTTTAGTTTACATGTATGTTAAGTGTGGATGCCTAACAAATGCACAAGAAGTTTTTGATAACCTTCCAACTCGAGATGTGGTAACTTGGACAACTCTGATTGGTGGATATGCTAACTATGATTTTGGAGTGGAAGCACTCAATTATTATGGAAATATGCAACGGGAGGGTGTCTCACCGAATGCACACACGTATGTGTGTAGCTTAAAAGCATGTGGTATTCTAAAAGATGCTAAGAAAGGTAAAGAGATTCATTCTGATATCATAAAAAAAGATTTGCTGAAAAATGAAGTGGTTGGAAGTGCCCTTATAGACATGTATGCGAAGTGCGGTTTGCTTGCAAAAGCACACGAGGTGTTTGATCAATTTCATGTTCAAGATGTCATTTCATGGAATGCATTAATCACAGGGTATATGAAACATAACCATAACAAAGAAGCATTGAGTTGTTATGAACAAATGCAACTAAAGGGAGTATCACCAAATGCTATCACGTATATTACAATCATAAAAGCTTGTGCAAGTTTAGGAGCAATAGACAAGGGTGAAGAAATACATGCTGAGATTTCCAAAAAGGCGTCGCTGGAAAGGAGCCTTCTTGTTGGTAGTGCATTAGTTTACATGTATACAAAATGTGGTTTGCTTGAAAAAGCACAGAAAGTATTCGACAATATTCTTGAACGAGATGTAATTACATCAAATGCGTTGATAGCAGGATATGTAGACCATGATTGTAATAATGAAGCTTTAGTTTGTTTTGAAAAGATGGAATCAGAAGGTCTCTCACCAGACCCTGTAACATTTTCGTTCATCTTTAAAGCTTGTGGGGGCATTGGAGATTCAGACAAGGGTAGAGAAATGCATTGTGAAGTTGCTAGAAGAGGCCTCCTTGGGAAAGAACCCTTTCTTGGAAATGCGTTGATAGACATGTATGTGAAATTTGGTTTGCTTTCCAAAGCACATGAAATTTTTCATGATCTTCAGGTTCAAGATGTAGTTTCATGGACAACATTAATAGCTGGATATGTGGAACAGGACCACGGTATCAAAGCATTGGATTATTTTGAACAAATGCAACATGAAGGGGTTCTTCCTAATCCAGTTACATTTGTGTGCATCTTGAAAGCATGTGGTATAATCGGAGAGATAGTTAAAGGACAAGAAATACATGCAAAGGTTTTTAAAGAAGGTTTAATTGAATCAAGCCTTGTTGTTGGAAGTGCGGTTGTGGATATGTATGCCAAATGTGGTTGGCTTAAGAAAGCACAGGAAGTTTTCGACACGCTTGAGACCAGAGATATCATTGCATGGAATTCACTCATTTCAGGATATGCTCAACAAAATTATGGCAGTGAAGCACTCACTTATTTTGTGAAGATGCAATTGGATGGTGTCTCTCCAAATGCAATCACATTTACCAGCAGCTTGAAAGCTTGTGGAAGCATCAGATCCATTGATATGGGTCAAAAAATACATGCTGAGATCAATAGGCAAGGATTGCTAAATGTTTCTTGTATTGGAAATGCATTAATTGATATGCATTCCAAGTGTGGTTCGCTTATGAAAGCACAGGAAGTGTTTGACAAACTTTTGGTTCGAGATGTTATATCATGGAACTCCTTGATTGGTGGATATGCTAATTCAGAGCAGGGCAAAGCAGCATTGGACTGTCTGGAAAAGATGGAAGTAGAAGGGGTCATGCCCGATGCAATCACATTCTTTAGCATCTTGAAAGCATGTGGAAACATTGGAGCCAGGGAGAAAGGTGAAGAAATATATGCTGAAATGGCTAGGAAAGGTATCTTGGAACAACATGACCATATTATCAATAATGCATTGGTTGATCTATATGCAAAATGTGGGCCTCTTGGAAGAGCGGAGCAAATTTTTGACAAACTTCCAGTTCGAGATGTGGTATCATGGAATGCACTCATTTTAGGTTATGCACAATTAGGGGAGAATGCAAAAGCTTTAAATACATTTAATCGAATGAGAGATGAAGGACAAACACCAGATGTGGTGACATTTATCGGTGTTCTAAATGTATGTAGTCATGCATTATTAGTGGATAAAGGTGAAGCTTACTTTGATGCAATGAGTAAAGATTATGATATCTCCCCAACTCTTGAGCACTACACTTGCATGGCTGATCTTTTGGGTCGCACTGGTCACATAGATAGGGCATTAGTTCTACTCGAGAAAATGCCATGGAATGCTGATATAGTTGCTTGGCATACTATGTTGGATGCTTGCAGAAAATGGGGCAGTGTAGAATATGGGAAAAAAGCTTTCGAACGAGCTATAGTGTTGGACGAAATGGATGCATCGGCATATCTATGTATGTCCGGTATCTATGCTGATGCGGGAATGCAAGAGGATGTTCTCAAGATAAATTCATTACTTGAAATGCGGAAACAAGCACAAAGAAGTCAATGACACTATCGTTACTGAAGTACTTGATGGTACCATCGGTCACCATGGCATCATATTCAAGTCAAAGCACACAGTTGTCTGGGGTATTGTGACTCCTACTCGGACTCCATAGACAGAAGTAAACAGGTACTACTCCATCTAGTGTCCTCTTGGATCATTAATGCTTGAACAATAAACTATGTTATCGATGTTGATGTATAAGTGGAGTATAAGGCATTGTGCTTTGATGGTTTGCATGCAGATCGGATGTTGAGGGCAAGAGCTACATTGTGATATCCGAGAATCCAATGTTAACACCAAGTGGATGAAATTTGTGGAGCTTTGATAACAATGAACATAATGTGCAGAAGCACAGCACAGATAAAGACAATCCAACTAGAGTATTCTTCAACTAGACCATCTAGTGATATTGTACTGTAAGGGCAATTCAATGAGGTTGTCCACACTCCACCAGGAGATCTTGTTGTTGGCATAAGTCGTAAGCATGGACAACAACAAGAAGTTGTAAAGAACTTAAGACAATCCCATAATGAGCACATCTTTGGCTTGGTAGCCTTGTAATACTCTTTCTAAAATAGATGATTGTTTTTGTGCTCTATTTGTCGATCATGTCTCTATACTTCTTTCACCCCCTCATACATGCTTACAACATTATGCTAACTCTATATTAATCTAGCACTTAATGACTTGATTAACTTAACTTCATCCATAGTCCAATAACAAAAGTTAGTGTTGGTTAGTAACTTCAATCAAACTAAAGAGAGAGTTAGAGCAATCCCATCATCATCTAGCCCTGGATTATTGTCCCAATCTCCTCTAGTGATCAACTACGCTTAAAGACCTTGTATTGATGAAAAATCATTGCAAATTGCATGCAAATTTCAAGAGGGTACTCACACAACCATGAATCATATGGCCTATGGGCCTTCACCTAGTCCTCCTAGATATTTCCAAGCACACATATACACACATATTACCATAGGGCTCCTCAAGGTATTGAACAACATCCTTTGCTCTCAAGAACCTATCGATGGATGCTTACTCCACACTTATAGAGTGGGTCCAAGAGCATTGGTCCTAGATCTTTACAAGCGCACACGTCAACATGCATATTACTATAAGGTTCCTTGAGGTCTAGAACAATGGTTTGTGGTTCTCAAAAACCTATCAATCTATGCTTTCTTGATACTCGTAGAGTGGGTTCAAGCGTACTTTTGTAGTAAAAAAAATTCCCAAAACATGAACATTTGTCCTATATATACAAAACATGTGTGCTAATGGATTTTTAGAAGATACCACTTGTTAAGTTATCATAGATCCCCCCATCAACTATAATATATGGGTAGTATTTAGACAAATCCTATATCCAAGTGCACTCAAATACACAAAGCACAACCTTGTGGTTGTTATTCGAAGTTGTTGCATTAAGCATTAGAAAATTCTTATTGAATACCAACAATTTGAAGTCCCAGTTAGAAATATTTAAATATGTTTATTCTTTGATAAAATTGATATAGTGTGGTGCCCTTTTTGTAATCGATGAGACATTGTTGTGTTGATTGCATAAGGCTTTATACCTTGTGAACTTGACCTAATAAAAAGTGAAGAGTCGATGGTGTACTTTTTGAAACAAAGTTATCCTAATGTTGGAAATCTTTAGGAGTTGCAAATACCAAATCATCAATTCTTGTATATTTTGAGGATATTGCACTTTTTGTCAGATATAAACACATATGTATATAAACATAGATATAAAGACTTATCTTTTTAAGGTCTACCTTGTTGATAACTTAAATATAAAGACCAATCTTTTTGAGGTCTTCCTTGTTGATTGTCAGCATGACAAGCTTATGTAGGTGAGGCATGACATTACAAACAAGGCAATGAGGATGTGGAGTTACTTCTAGCATTTATCTTTAGAATCAAATAAAGGAAGAAAGACATAGGTGCGTCCAATGCGACCAAGACAAGAATACACTCATTCGTATCCCTTTTCATGTCTTGTTGAGAAAAAAAGAACTGAATTATAGGTACTAGAAATAAATATCTAGGCATGGGAAGGGAGACTCCTTTATAAATAAGACTATAAGACATGTCATTGCTCTCGATGGTGTTTTGCATAGATTTGCACTTCGAGATAGTTTTGATATGTGAGTGGTGTAGAGGTTTGGTTCTCTTATGCAATGTTATCACCATAGGAACGCGATAGACCATTCACTATGACACGCTTGAATGTGCATTTAGCTTCATTATAGTCTTCACATTGTGACCGAAATTAGGTCCCTTTTTTCTCATATCTTTATTTTGGAGCTAGTTGTCATTGATACTACAAAAGAGACAAGGGCGAGAGCGACACAAGCTAAGCCAATGTGATCTGAATTCCTAAGGAGCGATTATGAATACCGCCCAATTGAATAAGATAAGAAGGTCAGATAACATACAAGTCGCTTTCATATCAAAGCATAACTAAACGATTGGAAAAATCATCATAGGAAACGAGAACCTTATGGCTCGTTTCGGGAGATATTTAACAGAACCAACGAGGAGATATCTGGAAAGGGATTGAAAAAGGACCCTTAATTTTCTTCATCATATACTGCTACCACCAGATCTCTCTCTCTCTCTCTCTCTCTCCATGGGTGTGCCCCATGGAAAAAAATCACTGAAAAATCTATGGTGCCCAAGAGAGAGAGAGAGGTATGTGATGTAATCGGGGAAAACATAGGGGCTAGTGCTAGTTTTGGGTTTTTGCGTTTGCGTTTGCGTTTGCTTTTTGTCTCAATCCATTTGCTTTTTGCCATTCATCCATCCGTTGGACATCTTTTCTTCCGTCTCTGTTCTTCTCCTTCTGCCCTGTTCCTGCAGTTTCACTGATTTCAGAGAGAACCTCTCCCCCCCCCCCCCCCCCCCCCTTCTCCTGCACACACACAGATTCCTCCTACACACACGCACACACACAAAACCTAAAACCCAGAAAAAAAGAAACCCATCTCTTCTATAAGGTTTTTTTCTTCTATCAATCATCTTCATGCCCTTTCTTCATATAACGATTTCTTATTTTTTTTTGCATGTGGTTTGATACAATTCATGCCCTTTCCTGATATCATTTTTTGTTTGTATTTTGACCAGAATCGTTGTTTTTCTGGTGCCATTCTTTTATACACTTTGACGGGTTTGAATGTAGTTTGACAAGAATCATGCCCTTTTAATACCATTTCAATGTCATTTGACAAAGATTCATGGCCGAAGGATGCGTTTTGAACAAAAGTCAAGCCGTCTTATACAATTTTGAATGTATTTTGACTCCATTCATATCATTTTGAATCAAAATTTGGCAAAGATTTGTATCTTCTGATACTATTTTGATGTGTTTGGGGCAAGACTCATACCCATTTTGAATGTATCTTGACAGCTTTCACACACTTCTCATTCCAGTTTGGATCTAATTTTGACAAATATTCACATGAATCTTGGTCTCCTATCATTTGTTTCGACTAAGGATGGAAGTATGGATTCTTTTAGCCGCAGCAGGGTCAGGATATCTTGCAAAAAGATTGCAGAATTCGCATAATCCGAAAGGATCATCTGAAGATGAAGATGAAGATAATAAATTCAATCCAAAACTTTCCACATCAGACCGAAAACTTTCATATTACAGGGGTGTGTCTCATCACTTTTCTTCATCGTCAGTTCGGCGCAAAGATTTGAAACCTCGATGTGGCAAGGGCCTCCCCTCTGGAATCAGTGCCCGCAAGCATCATAAAGGTGAAAAGAAAGAGGGTAAGAAAAGTAGCGATGAAGAGATCGATATGATTGATAAGGGGCACAAGAAGATTATTGATAGGCAGATGGAGTTGCTGGACAAGGAACATCAGGAGATGATTGATAGGGGGATTGATATGCTTGACAGGGATCAGGAGGAGATTGTTGATATCAAGATGCATATGCTTGTTAAGAACCCTAAGAATAAGGCTTTTGAAAGATGCTTGGAAGAGAAGAACTTCCAAAATGCATCCAAAGAGAAGTTTGTGGAGCTGGATCCATTAAAGGGTGTTGAAGAAAAGAAGTTGATTGATATTAACCAACAAGTGTCAATGATGCGATTGAGTCGAAGTTGTGAAAGCATGATTGTGGAAAGCATTGATGATACCTATGGGCAAGGTAAAGATGCTGAAACGAAATTACATGTTTCTTCATCTGAACCCAAATTGAATACTGTTATGGATGATTTATCATCTCCTTCATCAATTGGATTGCTTTGCAGAAAGGTTGTGAATGATGATGATAAAATGCCAAGAACTAGATATACGGATGGTGATGGATATACAGGGAAACACATCAAGGATGCTTTGGATATTGCAACGTTTCAGGCTGAAGATTTTGTATTTGGAAAGACATGGATGCCTGGTTTTTGGGATGTTACTGAGGGTGTCTTTGTTCTTGATACTGAGAGTTTGCTTGTTCCGCATGATTCTGAAGGAAGAAATAAGGGTAGTAGTAGCTCAAGGAGATCCCGAACACCCTGCAAATATGGCAGAAGGAAGCTATTGAGAAAGAAAATTCCAGGAATTCAAAAGCCTATGTCATCCTTAGAGAGCTGCCTTTCAGCACAGATGGATGAATATAATAGGAAAAATCGAAAATTTGAGGAGTTTCGGAGGGCATCATCTTCATACCAAAGCTCGGAGAAAGAATTAGAAGAAAGTAGTAGCATGGGAATTTCTACAAGTGAAGCAAAGGTTGAATTACCTGAGGGTGATGTTGCTATTGGATTGCCTTTTTTGTCACCCAGGCAGCAACACCCAAAGAAAGTGATTAAAGAAGCATGTGAGAACTTCAAAAAGGGAGTTCCGCCACACTCTTCAAAACATGTGAGCACATATATTGAAGGTATGCTTAAGACATGAAACTATAGTCAACATATTTGTGTCTTTATCTTTCATATGGAATGGTAATATGAGCACCTACGCAACCTCCACCATAGGTAAGGTTTTTGTGTATGTTAATAATACAAGGATGATATTGTTGCTATATGTAGCATACCTTTTAAGTTTGCAGATGTTCACACATATAAAAGGTCCTTATTTCTATGAAAATATGGACTTTTTTGTTCTGTGGCAGGACTAGTTGGCTCTTCATTCGGAGGAATTTTGTTCAATTTTGGTATAGGTGTTGGTATAATGTTTGCCATAATGTCAGACATGCAGAGAACAAGAAAATTGGGGTTGCTTTTGAAAGAAGCACAGTCACTTACAAAAGATTTGGAGAATGAACTCAAAATAAAGGGTCTACAGAAGACTACTGTTTATTCTAGAGAAGGTGATGACGTTGCACCAACTGAAGAAAAAGAAGGAGAAAATTCTATGACCAATTCATTCATCAATGTTAGGAGTGTCGCGAACCTTCTTGACAAAATGAAAATGTTTTTGTCTAGTGAGGCACAGACAATACATAGAAAGGACATATCCAAGCTAGAAGCAGAACTAGTAGCAGAGCTTGAGATAATGGAGTTGGGCTGGGATGGAGATGGTTCAAAAAGTGCAAGAAAAGATTCTAGGCCAAGTGAGGTATGATATTCTTTTAATACGTTTCAATGAAGCATTTTACACAGAGTAGAAAGGGGGGGGAGTAACAGTGAAGGAATTACTGGTTATAAGCATGGCAAAATCTCTTCAAAATTCTTGGAAAACAGCCAGCTGTTTTTGGTGATAAATAGCCCCTGTTTTTCTTTCCCTGATGTTTAAATCATTCAAATGTCCTGGCAAAATGGTCAAGGACGACTATATAAAATTAACTGATTCTGTTAGTTTTCTTTATTTGCAGATCAACAGGGAAGTGGGTAGTCTGGTGCAAGGTGAATTGAAAATAAGTGGATTTCCTTGTGAATTCAAAGAAGACTCACAGGATAAAAGTGCATCATCTAATGAAGATCTGCATGCAAACAGCTATGCTGTCTCTCCAAGAGATTTGGCAAAACGTTTGCACGAGGTTTTGGAAACAAGGCAAGAGGCTCGTATTTCTGAGCTTGAATCTGAGATTAAGCTTCTAAAAATGAAGCTGCATGCAAAAGAAAGAGAGATTAAGCTTCTACGAAATGAAGCTGATCTAGATTGTAATGTTAGTGCAACTAAACATGCAGATAATTCCGATTTGAAGAGTTCTTCTTCATTCAAGAGTGATGACACTGAAACTAAAAACAACACAGCCTATATCGCTTTGGGAGGTGAGGCATTAGCTGCTTACATGGAAGCCTGTAATGAGTTCTCCAAAGCCTCAAATGATCATCCGCTAAGATCGGATAAGGATGAGTTAGCCACGGAGAGAGATGCATGTGAACGTGACCTCGATACTATGTACATGGAGAACTATGAAGGTTTGGAGCACGTGGACTTGGTGTCTTTGGCTGAAGATCTTTATGTTAATGGTGATCCTATGTGCATGGAGAAGATGCCCACAAATGGGCAACAGTTTGCTCGTACAAAAAACTCACGGAAAAGATCAGCATTTAGACATCCACAACCAGAGCACCTTATTTCTAGTTCAAGAGGATTTGATTCGGATGATGCAACAAATGAGACCTCTGGAAGTACCCCGTGCTCGGTGAAATGTATAGATTTCACCATTAATAAGGAGGAATCTTACAATGCAAATCGTGCTGAAGAGTTCATAAATTGTGTTGGCATTAACAGCCCCAAGATACAAGAGCGACACTCCATCCATTGCAAACATAATGAAGAGAATTGTGGTGATTTTGGTCATCCGGAAGGAGACAAGGAATGGATTACAATCAATGAACAAGATTATTACTATCCGGATTTGGATGAACAATTAGGAGAACTTCTCATCAAGCAGATTGTTGAGAAAAGCAGAAAAGGTTCACATATTGGACGTGATGCTCGGTTGATTCTTGCATCATTGGAGGATGGCGATGGAATTCATTGAGCGAGTAAATGGATAGAAGAAATTGTTTTTAAAGGCATGGAGCACATGTAATGTGTGTGACAAGTATCAGCCTTACATAATGTGTATGTATATAAATAAATATGAAAAGAATCTTCTAAACAAGGGAGGAATCTACCGAAGCAGAATATTGCACAATGGAGCTTATATGGCAACTTAGGCTATTTGTTCATTTATTTTTTATTTTTTCTTATGAGATTAGCATGTCATGTTATTTTTTACATGAAATCGAAATGTATAGGCTTAACGAAAGACATATTCGTTGTAATAATATTTCAGATTCATATATATTTTATGATTCACTTCATTGTCTTCTAAACTCCTTAAGGAGATGAAACTTTTACAGGTGTTTTTACAAATCTCCATGACATTATGATGTTTCTAGTTCATATAAAAACAGAGGAGACATTACAGGGGCTTTATGAATGTTAATAGTAAATACATACGACTTGGTTTCTAATGAAAAGGGAAATGCCATTGAATATAGCCATCTAATGATAGAGTTGGGATAGAAAGATAATCTTGTGAATTTCCCCTACATTCATTAAATAATAGGAAATTGCGAGAAAATATCACAAGTCTAATGTGAAATCCTGAGAATTTCCCCTACATTCATGAAATAACAGGAAATTAGGAGGAAATATCATAAATCTAATGTGAAATCCTGTGAATTTCCCCTACACTCATGAATTAGTCAGAAATTAAGAAAATGTCATAAATGTAAATTAAAATCCTGTGAATTTCCCCTACATTCATGGATCAATAGGAAATTATGAGCAAATATCATAAATCTAATGTAAATTTTAGCATATAGTTCAAATGATAGAGCCATCTAATGATAGAGTTGGGATAGGAAGATAATCCTGTAAATTTCCCCTACATAGGAAATTACCAAAAATCATAATTCTGATGTAAAATTTAACATATAGTTCTAGCTAACTGGGAAGTTCAAACATTCAGCCGACATTTTAGCTAATGATAACCCTGTACAAAAGGATGCCGTTCCCCTAGCTCTCAGAACTTGGCTTGGATTAACATACTCACACTTTCTTTGAGTTTTCAAAACAATAGAAATATGACAAGTGTTTGTCTCAATGGTGGACTTGCATTTGCGATGGCTGGGCTGATACCACTTTTCTAGCCAAGGTTTTATGGAGAAAAAATAAACAGAATGAAATTGAAATGTTTTGGGCTAGTAGAACGGATTAAATTAGGGAGGGAAAATGTCATCCAAGTCGAAAGCATTGTGACAAAGGGAAGACTATATACAATAATCCTATTCAAAAGTTACATAAAGGAAGACCCATATACAATAATCTTATTCAAAAGTTACAAAAAGGAAGAGTATATATACAATAATCTTAATCAAAAGTTACATACATAATAAAAACAAGATGGGCAACTTTCTAAAAGGTCCCACCGAGACTTGAACTCGGGTTACTGGATTCAGAGTCCAATGTCCTAACCACTAGACCATGGGACCAGATATTAAAGACTCTTGAAATTAATTTAAATGTTCTTAACATCTAAGCTCTTTTCCTATTCATCGTTCTCACGAATCCCGCCTAGTAATTAGTAGTAGTACTAATACAAGTATTGAAAACTACCAACAATGGACACAAAATGCAAAGTAAAATCTCTCTACTACCACTTGTTTACAATATCTTGTTGCATGTGCATCTAATAGAGGATGACCCAAGTAGCATTTGCAACAATATGTTGAAGGGCTCAACAAAGAACATTGTCACATTGTCAAGCAAGCCGTAAACTTTTCACTTAAAAGGTATCACATGGAATATATCCCTTTTCGTATGTGTCAAAAGCATGGTGTTTATGCCCTTTTTGAAATATCCATGTAAAATTATGAAACAACATTGGAGCCTTGCCATTGTTTACAACATGACCATTTTCTTCCCTCAAAAAACTCATCAAAAGGAAAAGGTTTTTGAGTTAATTACAAGAATGAAACAAATTTTTTAACATGCTTGGTTTATCTCCAAAATATACGTTCAAGGGGCACACAACAACACATATCATTTATTCCCCAAGCAATAATTGTATAGTTTTCTGTTTGTGCATTGTGCATGACCCTCAATGGAAATAATCCCACTCTCATCATTTACATCCTAACATCGGAGCTAGAAGAGTGACATTTTTTTATAATGTGTGAAGATTGATTGGCAACATTGAAAAAAGACTACATTCTTCAGACAAATCATTTTAAAAGAGTTAATATAGGATTAGCTATAGAGTCTATACCAAATTCTCCTTTGTAAGCGTAACAAACAAAACTCCATAGAAAACATTTGGTTGGAGAATATTTTGCCAAACATTCGGAGTGTGCACATGTAAGTATCATTCCATTTTGTTAAGATATTTATACTTTCTTTACTTGCCCTCGTTTCCATGTGATTTCATCTTAGCCATACGTGTTGTGGACCATGTACATTTGAGTGGATTGCCTAGAAGGGTATCAAATCCATGACTTGTTCACTCTTCATATCCTCAACTATGTAGTTATTTGCATTGACAAGCTTTTGAATCTATTATACTATAATCAAATTGTTACCTTCATTATACAACAAGGAAATCCTTCTGAATAACATGTTTATTATATACTTTGTTGCAACACATACATTATAGGCACAAAAACCTCAATTTGAGGTAAAACCCCACAAAAAGTAAAGAACATAAACAATTTTTGTAGTTAAAAACACACAAAATTAAGTGGAAATGTCAGGGAGAGATTTCTACAAATTGGACACGATTATAAAGAGATTGTCTCAAAGAAGTGTTGAAGAAGAAACGAAGTCTCCAATATATATGATTGACAAAATACTACATGATTTAAAGTTATCCAAATGGTCTATAATGTCACATGCAAAATAAAGTGGAAACGTTGGGGAGAGATTTTTGCAAATTGAACACAATCATAAAGAGATTGTCTCAAAGAAGTGTTGAAGAAGAAAGAAAGTCTCCAATATATGATTTACAAAATACCATAGGATTTTAAGTTATCCAAATGGTCTATAATGTCCACAATCCGATCGATTCAATAGAAAAAATATGGCATTGCTTTGACAATGATAGGAAAAGAGGTCATATAATTTTTCCAAATTATATGTTTGAAATCCCGAGTCAAAGATCACTCTTGTGTCTATAGATAAAAAATTCTTGATGGACAAGTCCTTGACAAGAGCGAGTCATAGCTGGGAAGGTTCAATGGCTCGTTACGAATTAGCAGTTTTCGATCCATTTGACCCTTACAAGCATATACAATTGCTAGAAACGAATCGATCATTTCACGAAAAAAGAATGGTATCATGAGGGGAAATAGACAGTCACTATGTATTTACATAGAATAACTAAGGAATAACTTTTCCTAACCCTCCCCTCCTCTCTATTCTCGAGTTTCTGTCACCTCTTGCAGATGCCCCTGAGTTTTTCATTATTTCTCTTGATGCCCTTTGCAGGCATAAGAAAAGAGCAAAGAGTGATCGAAGATGGAATCGGATGGTCCAAAGTTCATCGAATTGAATCGAATGGAATGGTCTAAAGTTAATAAATTGAATCAAATCGGATGGTCCAAAGTTAATCTAATTAAATCGAATCGGATTTACACAATGTGATTGCAGATTAAGAAGAAGGGGGGGGGGGGGGGGGGGATTGTATGAAGGGCATTCTACGGAAATAAAGGAAAGCCTCAGAAGAAGAAGAAGAGGAGAGGGTATATTCCATGAAAAGCTTAGCTTATGGAACAGAAAGACGAGAAAGAGAAGACATGAGCTATGCAGAGCAGGCTCAGAAGGAGCTTCCTCAAGTCTCCTCCCTCATTCTCCGCCTCCTCCTCCTCCTGTTTCTGCCAGGTGTCTCGTTTCTATTCGATCATTGAATCATCATCAGTACCACCATCATCATCATCACCATCACCATCGCCATCGCCATCACCATCACCACCAGAGAAACCTATCCTTCAAGCCCTTGCCCGAATCAAGCACCCACAAGACGCATTCTCTGCTGACTACTACCGAAGCCGTGGGCTTGTCACAGCAGTCGTTTGCGATGGCATGATCAGTGATCCCCCTAACAAGAAAAGGGGTCATCTTCATCCACAAACCACAAGTTTGCTTCTTTTCCTCAAAGAGAAAGATGTGTCGGGTTTCTTGCAGAAGATGGGTCACCGAGTGTTCATGTCCACAGTGTTTTTCTTGCATATTTCTAACCATTTCAATGATGCTTACATGGAAAACACCATGACCCAATTAGTCTTGCCTCGCACTGTAAGTGATTCTTAATCTTTATCTCTAATTTATAATTTATCGTCAATTTATATTTTGTTGATTTTTTTTATGTACAAATGTCTCTCAATATGTGAAGGGTTTTTATTTGAAAACATCTCAATATTTGGGGTATTTTTGCTGAACATGGATGCCAGACACATGAAGTCTTATAGGCATTTTTTGCACTAACACTCTCACATAGTGTATTAGGAGATAATATTACAGGCTTAGATTTGCTTACCTACCTAGGCATATTGTTAAATACTGAAGGGACACATAAAGAAAACTGTTCTTATTTTGTAGTATGCAAAGCCTTGGCGCGAAAATTTTCATACTGTTAGTATTGTTGGTAAACATGAGGGAGAACACAATAGGACTCTTGTCCATGTGGAAGTGTAGATATGTCTGCGGAGTCACTTCTGCAGAAACACACAATGTTGGAAACTATAGGGAAACATGAAGGAAAGTAGTTGGACTTGGGAAATTATTGAATTGTGGAGCCTCGCTTCCAAAAGCTCATATTGTTGAACACTACAGGAAAACTTGAGGGAAAGTGGGTTCTTTTCTGCCCTTCCTGATGTCCATGTTTAACTGACGCCAAGGTCAAGCAGCATCAAATTTCCACCCAACCATTCAATATATAGCCACATCTATATACCAGTGGATTGCATATGAACAATCTGCTTAATTAAGGTCCATACACTGTTTCTCTGACCCCTGACCCCTGACCCCTGGGATTATCCTAGTGCACAAGCCCCTTGCACAGTGCCTCCTGGATATTCACGATCATGACACATGGGATTACTTTGCCCTTACAAATAGTGTAAGAAAACAAGAATGGAAGTGACCTGTTTTCCATATGGGCACCTACCTATGAATTCAGAGTTTTTCCTATAGAAGCTATTCGTAACATCAGAGGAATGTTGATTTTCCTCACATGGGCACCTAGCTAGGTATATGGAACTTCACTTTCTATTACTTATGATGCTTGATCAGTGTGGAGAAACATGATTCTTCCCCACATGATACCTTGCCATGTATGTGTAGCCTGGGTTTCTAATGCTGATGCTGTTGAACATGGTAAGAAACATCAAGGGGAGGTGGATTCTTCCCCACATTAGGTACCTAGCTTTGTAGGGAAACATGAAGGAAAGTAGACACTTTCCGCATAAAAAATTCCTAAAATTTCTTGTGATATAGTTGGTTGATTTCTTTTCCTCAAATTATGCAGGTAAACTTTGATAACAATGGAAGGATCACGAATCTCCGATTCATAAAAGCAGTCGAGGGAGTAAAGATGAAACTTAATTGTCCTCTTGTAGTCTCAGGAATAGAAGAATGCATAGGCATAAAAAGAGGTAAGAAAACTCTCAGACTGGCCCATCTCTATATGTTTTTAATGCATGATTATCTCATGTTAAACCTGGAAGAAATTTCTCTAATAATTAAAACCCCAAATACTTGCAATTATTTAAATAATCTTTATGTGTTTAAATTGAAAGTACAAATACTCTAAATTGGACTGTATTAGAATCTTCCAAAATTTTGGTGTCAAATGATTTCCATAAATTCTGGAAAAAATATATTTTTTAAATTCACTGGAGGAAGTACATTTTCCCAAATCTATTATTAGGTCTACATTTCACAGAAGAGTATTTCTGTGCTGCATCTGGTTGATACCTTCATAACCTTTTGATGAGTAAAAAATATTTGAGCACTTTATCCCTGATCTTAATATGTAGTTAGTGTATTTCACACTCAGATTACTTTGTCACATTTACTTGTTCATTCCCTTGGAATGGATCAATTGAATTCCATGTATGTATTTATCCACTCATATCTTTATCATTGGTTACAATGGGCATTTTCCCCTTGCATACACAGAACAAATATATCTTCTTTCAGCTGGCACCATTAATTTGCTTTGGAACTATACCCTCGTGATTTTGCCATTCTTGCATATGACCTTTCAATAGCCTCATTCACCATCCCCGCACTGAAGAAAGTAGGAGTGGAAGGGCTGGATACTAATGGATCTGGGTAGAGGTATCTTCACTAGTACATTGTGCAAAGTATTCACTAGATATTTCCAAAGCAAGGAAAGCATCCGCGATGGCAGGAGAAATGGCCTTCATTTGTCAATGACAAGGGTGGCAAGATCGTGGTCTACAAAGATGGGGCCTAATTGCATGAAAAATTGAAATTCCCAATCTATTTTAACCCCTTTGCGATGTCCCAGTTGGAACAGGAGTAGTGCATTTATGTTTATGCCATGTGACTCGAAACAATGTTGTGTTTTACCAACAATGATCATCTCCATGTTCAGGAAGTTGTTTTGATGACATAAGTGCCAACCTTAAGTGCTTTCAGATAGGCATCTCCCAAACTCATTGGATACCAATGATCGGGATTTGGAATAATGCATTGGTGATTGTTTGGGCTGCAAACATCTCTTCCTGGATTATATCATGGGGAACCAATTTGCTCTTTATCATGCATGCAATCATTGAGACCAAAGGTCTCTCCAAATTTTACCAGTTATTTGCTTTGAAAAGACTCGGTCCCTAAGTTTCTGATAAGAGTCAGTGCAACAAGTCTATCAAATAATCACAATTTAGCTTCTGGCTATTGAATTGTATATGTGCACATTTTCTTTCAAAAGCACCAAGGGTCACATATCCACGAGAAAGTCGAGGCCAGGCATCCTCCCATGAGGAGACCGAGGCGTCACGAATGTTACAAATGTTACACTTAGTTATGTTTACGACCACGTGTATGCCACCTTTTCCTGTCCCAAGAAGAATTCTGGTTCTGATTTTGTTACCCATGCTTGAGTGGTGTTAAATACCATCACTTTCGTTTTATATAGGTTTACCAAGAATCTGTTGTTAAGGCATTTAGATGTCTTTGTAGTCCCTCCAGAGAATTGGATATCAGCGCAATATCATCAGAATATAGTAAATATTTGTATGGCTATACCTGCTAGGCATACTCTTGAACCACCAAATATCTCTATGTAATCTAGTACCTCATGTGTATAGGGACCAAGAGAGTAGGTGATAGAGGGACTGATAATAACTTGAGTTTTTTCATGCTTGATGTACAGGAAAGTAATAATTTAATAACTCCAGCCTGCACGTGGCATTGTGAAATGTGCAAATAATTGCCTCTATGTGAAAACTTGGCAAATGTACAAGTAACTTTATTGTAATAATAGTTTTAATTTTCATTTCTGTTATGTTTCGATAATGGTTTCAGGTTTTCTTTCTGAAATCAGATGATGTTTTGGTTGCAGGGGGCATATTAAAGCAGTATTACGGTTATCTTCCTCTATCTTGTGTTCCAGAGAGGTTACCCACAGCTGTAGAAGTGGATGTAAGCAAGTTAGATCTAGGGCAAGTTATGGTTGCAGGAGACATGCAAATTCAATGTGAGGTGGATTTGCATCCAGATTTAGACCCTGCATCTCCAATTTGTGAGATACTAACAATGAGTTAGTGTTACATCTTCAATTCTCTTCTAGATTCATAGGAAAATCTGTCCCCTTGAGAGATGTTTTTCCCTCTTGAGCTTCAAACATTTTTGTGATATATTATTACAAGTGGGTTAGTTAATCATCAGTTCTCTCCTAAACTCATGGAAAATCTTTTCCCCTAGCAGAATTTTCTCTCGTTTCAAACATTTTGTGCTCCTAGAACCTCTATATGTGGGTAAGCATTATTTTGACATAGCTTAAGAGCTATAGTATAGATGGCATTTGGAAATGTATGTATTTGATGCCATATATTGTACAGTGCCTCATGAAAAAATGTTCTCGTATAACAAAGAATATCTAATGCAAATTTAGTATTTTCCTTCATGTCAATCAATCTCACATCGCATTGACTAATAGAGATATTGATGGGTTTTTGCATGAGGAATATAATTGAGGCAATGAATATGTTGATGAGAGCAGAAAAAGATACCATGAATGCAATTTGTGGCTTGTGCTCTACATTTTGGTAAAGCAGATTACCTTCTTAATTATTTTATCCTCACAAAATTCTGAATGGTTGCTCATCCAGTAGTCTGTCCTCTAGTCGAGAGAGCCTTGTTTCGTTTAAGTTAAAGTATAGAGATGTCTTATAAACGACCATATAGTTCACATTCACACAATATTTAATGTCAACTGCAGTTCAATTGATTTCTGGTGTCATTATTTGATTGCGATAAAATAGAATTCCCTGCTTGGAAATTTGGCCGCTTCAAAAGTATGATAGTATATTATTGCAAATAGGATAGAAATCAAAGGCTTACCCAGTATGATCCATTTGCACCTCATTCCCTTAATGTATCTAAATATCATAGCCTCTAAGTTGATTTAGAGAAGGCATGCTCTTGTATAAATCAAGAGGTATTTTTATAGCATGACACCAAGTCAATATTAAACAGGCATGTAGGCTTCTCACCCATGGAATATACATGTGATGGTACAAAAGTTGTAAACTTCTCAACCATGTTTATATGCATGTGATTGCAAAAAATTCCTAAAAGATCTTTGACACCTATTTGATACATTTCTAGGTCTTGGTACATTGAAGTACATATTGATAAAACAAAAATCCTTACAAAGTTTGAAAGTTAGAATCTAACGTGTTAGGCATGTAATGAAGTATCACACTTGTTTCTGTCTCCAAAAGGCAACAATGGAATAGCAGTGCATTTATTTGTGCAATTCACATGATGAGTATATGCCAAGAATATGTTTTCAAAATTATCGCAAAGTTTACTATCATCTCCTAAAATTAACACTTGATATCCAACTGGGAAACTGCTTGTATGAGCTCAACACCGATGCAATATACTTTAGGATTTGGGTTAAGACCATCTGATCCATGTATATTCCAAACCATAGTATTAAACATACGTACCATATGTGCATTCACATTCTCGAATGTTTCAATCATTCAAGTATGGTAAACACCCTCAAAGTATGGTAAATACCATACTTTTGTATTCATTATTTATTATAAGGTAATTTTTTTTAAGGTAAGAAAGTTACGGTAAAAAATGTTTAAAAAAACATAAGAATGTTTTGAAAAAGAATGTTTGCCAATGCAGTGGAGTGTATTATGTACTATGTTCCAAACCTCTTGAGTATGCAATACATTAAAGAAAAAAATGGTTTACTTAATTGCAACTCTAACGAAGGTTTTGATTTCAAATAAAGTCAATATTTAAAATGTGGAACACCTATCATTAGAGCCAACCTTTTTTCCTAGTCCTAAACATAAATTTAATAACAAGTATTCAGTGCGAATGGTCTAGATTGTGAATAAAATGGTCAAGTTCAAGGATGGGGAAAATGGTCTAGATTGTGATTAAAAGCTATTATGACAGGATATTATGATTCTTCTTCTGTTCCGTAGGAGCTTCCAGACTAACAAATATTACTCTCCCTCGTGGATGTTATCACATTAACCAAATGTCAATAAAAACATTTTCCCCATGAAATTATAACTGGGTTGGTCATGTTAGTAGTTCTCATTGTCTCCTAGAAGAGCAATATTCTGAATTGCAGATTAACCAAAACTTATAGATCAATTATGTCCATTGAAGAAAGAGCTGGCTAAAGCACATGAAGATCAAGTTTCCCTCAGACATGTAGACATAAAAACATTGTAACGTGTTTTTTCTAGAAATATTTACAGAAACCACAAACATATCAAGAAAAAAAAGCTGACACAATAGAAAATGATTATGGTAGCAAATTGAAGGGTTTAGGGTTTACGACCCAAAAACATTTAGAAGAATGGGGTTGTGCAAGGTTTTGAGTTTCTTGTGTATGAAATTTGGGAGTAGAATGATTTACCACTAACATCTCAAAAAAACCATATTGTTTTATCTCATTCTATTCTGGCGTCTTAAACTAAATGGTTTGAACAATGTATTCATGAGTGAATGATTACATATCTATATGTAATCATGTGTTGGTAAATTTTTATATGTTGAATGGACAAGAACATGACACAAAGCACATGCGCTGATTTATTAGATCCTGCAAGTGGTCTTTGTTAATAGCTTGAACTCCTACTTTGTGCAAGATGACGCAAAATCTCTACTAGTTTATAAAATAGAAAAATATTACGATAATTTGGAGCATAATCATTACATTGATATATTGGAAAAGAGGAAAGTAAAATATGACTAGGTGCACACCAATGTGAGCAGGTGTATTTAAATCCTAAACCCTAAACCCTAAACCCTAAACCTTGTGCAAATGGTCGGTTAGGGCACAAATGCTCGGTTTTGCTGCATAAATTTGTTTTATTCTTTTAGGGCACAAAGTTTGTCTCGGTTAAAGAACAATGGCTTAAAACCTGAGAGTACTAGGGGAAAGGTAATCCTTGATGATGGCAATAAAAATGGATTTTGAGAAGAATGTACCAAGTTCAAGGACAAAAGAGATATTGATAAAGATGAAAGCCACTTGAAGAAAGCCAGGTTTGGAGTTTGATGGAATGCTAAAATCTTGCCTATCTTATGATTCATATTTTCTAATGTGCAATTTTTGGTTGTCTCAAGACTTAATTTCACATTTACCATGTAATTGATGCCAAAGCTATACAAACAACTGTCTCAACAATGATGCCTGCATAAGTTACAATGATATTCAATTGATCTGTATATTTGTGTCTAGTGGTCCAAGCAATGGTAATGTGGAGGTAGATGTAGAGGTATGAGGACACACTCCTAACTTTATTTGGAAGTTGAAAAACAACTCATTTTCTAGGATGTCAACTTGGTGTTTGAGGGATATGCCCATGTTGGTATACATATACATAATTGTACTTAAATGATGGAGTAGCTAGTAGCTTCTTTTTATATAATGTAGTAAGGATTTGACCGATGGATTATTGGTTTGTTAGGGATGAGATGTAAGAATTTGAGCAATGTAACCCATGCAAGAAAATGTAAGAATATGATACGATGTAAGAATTGGCTTTTAATAGTTTAAATTTTAGGAACAAATCCAATGTATTTATAAATCTTTAAGATGCATGGGCTGTAACGTCCTAAACCAAACCAATCCTTGAATGGTAATCACAATCTCAATTTTGCCATTATATTGTAAATCTCTTGAACATTAAGAGTTATACTCACTTTCATATGTATTACATGGTGGCAATTTTCTTTTTGGGTGTCCTAGTTCAATTTAACCTCCAAAAGCGATAATACAATACATTTTTCTCTCATTCACTTATAAAGAGATTCGTGTTGAGAGCTTCAATTCAAGGTTTTAGTAATATTCTTGTATGTGATTGTGACTCTTAACTATTTACAACTTTTTTTTCTCATTTTATGTGCTTTTGTACATCGTTTAGCTCATTAAGCGGTAGACTAGGCCACATTATGGCTGGAACTAGCTTCTTTGTCAAGATAATTAAGGGAGGTTTAATGCCCTATTTTTCGTAACTTGAGAGTACTAGTCAACTATTCTTGGATGTTTTGCCTTGATAAGGAGGTACAATTGTGTTTGAGAGGAAGTTGTGCAATCGATGCAACATACCTAGAAGAGACATTTAATAAGAGAAAGACATGATTGTACACTTGATTTAAATCCACAAATAACCTTCATTAATATCGGTTATAAAACAAGACAATTATTCCATTATTCTTAGTTGCGAAAGCCCATCTAGGTTCATAGGAGGAATATTCAAAAGTTTAGAAGAAATATTGAAAATAGGCCTTTCTATTTAAACCCACATAACAAGATATGATTTAACCTAGTGGGAAGGACCTTTTTCCTTCATAATGAAACTTGCATAACCATGCAACTCGAGTACTCCCATCACCTTCATCGTAGATGGTACGCTTGAGATGGAACTTCTTAGCTATGTTTTCGTCTGTCAAACCTCCATTTTCTCTTAATATAGATGCCAAGCACTTTTGCCACTCGTTGGAAGCACACTCTAATTTACTTAGAAATATATCCTTTTTTGAGCCAAAATGACTTTGTATCATAGGATATTGATTTGCTAGTTTGAGGTGGGGTGTCCAATCAAGAATCAAGGAGCTTGCAATAGGTACCATAGAGGAAATACCGAGTCTAACGGCTATAGCCAAAACATGAAACAAACCATTGATATATGGAAGAGCTTTGTTTAGATACTCTGAATGAGACTCTGACAAAGAGGTGAGGGTGATGCCAGGTTGGTTTTCCACTGGGTGTGGCAATTTTTTATCCTCACAGTATAACTGGATTCTAATAATTTCCCTTCCCAGTGTTCGAGGCACCCATCTCAAAAGTTCCTCAATGGTTGACTCGGGGAATGTAGATGTAAGTAGAGCGACACGAGGGAGTTGCTTCGCAGCCTCATTTTCTAAAGCCATTTTCAATAGTTTACTTATAGAGTTCTCAACCTTGCTTATAACATCAATCCTCATATCTTGAAGTTCTTTATGCATTTCATGTAGCTCCTTGATCATTTGATCCATCTTATCGTGTAACTTGAGGACTTCATTGTGAGTGGCATCCATTTTATGATGTAAACTTAAAAGTAACCTCACCATAACCTTACTAGACTGTACCTCTCTTGCCTCTTCTAATGTTAATTGATCTTCTTGCATGAAGCCATTTTCCAAGCTAGTCATAATCACATCTTCATAACTTTGATATTTCCTAGATTCACCAACATATTCATTATTCTCCAACAATGAATTCTTCACCTCCACCTCAAACCATTTCTTAGATGATTTTAGGACCTCCCCATAATACTCTAACCCTAGGAGAGCAATTAAATCATTTGATAGAGGATTAGGCATATCTGTAGTCCGTTTCCAATCGTATGATTCTTTCTCCCCTTGCTCAAGCTTTTTTCTTAATTGCTCCTTCAAATAAGTTACTTGCACGCATTGATCTTCTCTATGTTGTACCATTGATGGATAGAGTAAGCAATCAGGCCGGATGACGCTCTCGATCAACTTAACCCCTTGTACACCTGAGGGTTCTGCGCATATTGTAGTCAAGTTGTTGATGATACTCTTTTGCACAAAAGTTAAGGTACTTAGCATGTCTTGTTGTGTATTATTTTGGGCCCGAATTAGCACATCTATGACATGGTTTGATTTTGCTTGGCAGAACATGATGATGATCTCGCTCTTTGGAAAACAAATGTATATGAAATCTTTGCCGAGTGTGATGACAGCATGATCATGCTTAGATTGGAAAGCATTGCTAAATAATGCCTGAATTCTTGGAAACAAGCCTGGTGTAAGAAAGGTGAGGTCTTTGTTCTCACACTCTAACCTTCTGCCCATGTACACAAAAGTAACATTATCATCGATTCGAGTCCATTGGAGTTGCCGAATACCCACATCTGGCAATATGGCTGGGATAAAGATGAGATCTGTCGATCTTTTGGGGACTGTGCAGCATAGGTGCATGGCTTCCATTAAGTCTACTAGTAACGAACCCTTCACATTAGATTTGGCATTGGATTCAAACTTATGCTCTAGAACATGTCGAGGGATGCATCCTTTGTCGAATACAATAGTACGTTCAGAGTTTGAGAAATTAATGAGGTTGCCCATGATCTCATTGCAGAACCAATTTGGATCAAGAATGATGTGTCTGATTGTGTTTATGTATATGATGTTACCAGACTCATTCAAGGACATGGTGATTGCATTTAATTTAGCTTTGTCATCATTATTGCAGATTTTCTTGAATTCCTCCCATGTAATGATTCGTTCATTTGTGGTCTTCGAATAATTCAAGAGGTTTTTGCTTACCTGCGTGCAGATGTCGTAGAGCTCAAAGCCTTGGAGAACATCTTTGGCAGTGTTGAAAACATGTTCTGCTACAGGTTTGACAGAATCTTTGTTTCTGGCATCCACATCAAATTGAGGGTCGACAATGTGAATCACAGATTTGAATTCAGATCGAAGTGACTTGATGGAATCTGAGACAGAGATCGAGACAAAATCCATTTGATCGGCTCGCGTGCATATAACGATCACTCTGAGAGGAATGATGGACTTACGGCTTTTGGAGGCGAGGAACCGAAGCCAGTACGTGAAACTTTCTGCAAAGTCAGACTCTTTTTTCCTTTCCCCTCTGTTGCTACTTTCGCCCTTCATGGGACTCCAAAGGAACATGAACATGGATGGGAAGTGATAAGAGCTGGTTCCTATGTCTGGGAACATGCAGTCGTGGAATGCGTGGAACTCTGGCTGGCCTGCCATGTCCCACAATGTCACTCTAATTCCCTCTTTTTTGATGGCGTGCACCTCGATTCCTTTTGTGCGTTCTCCAGTAACCGGGCCTCTCAACTTATCCCTCTTTGTTCCATACATGGAACGCATGGTAGATACAAGAGTAGTCTTTCCTGCGCCAAACAAAATGTAGCGCAAGTGTTAATGTGTGAAGCAGTGCAAGTGTTAATGTGTATTTGAGAGAGTGTGGTCAATTCATGTTTTTTACCTGCGAATGGATCTCCGCAGATGAACAATCGGATGGAGGTCGCAGGCACTCGCTTCAAATCTGATCCCAACATGAAATTGCGCTGGTTCCTCCACAGCTGCACCTCAATGGCAGGGTCCATTCTGTTAGAAGACTCACATTGAATTTCAAAGAAAGGAAGGCCGGTCACGATCTGCAGCGAGAGAGAGAGCCTCCACCCAACCCCTCTCCTCCTCTTCGCTGAGAATCCGTCTTTGATTCTTTGGTGGAAGTAGTCGGTTGAGGTGGAGGAGATGGACAGCTCGTCCGGTGAGATTGGCGGCTGCCGTGAGGATGGCCATCCGTTGTTGTTGTTGTTGTTGTTCCTTAGTAGAGGAATCATCTCTCAAATCGAGCATCATGTCTCTGCTCCCCCATTTCCAAGCTCGACGTACATCATGACGTTCTTCATCAGGACCATATCGTATATAAGCGATCTTACCTACATCTTCATTCTCCTCAGGGGTGGTATCGACTAGGAAGAGGTTCTCAACATTGAGTAGGAAGAGCTTCTTAATTAGCAGATCATTAGAATCAGCAGTTGCCTGATGTTGAGAGGTTGAGGATGAAGAGAGGTTCAGTAGAGCTCCTCTCGATTTCTCGACCGCTTCTCTGATCTCATCAGTATTCCATATCGTAATGTCATATTGATGAGGGCGTGGGAGGAGGTTAGGCTTCTCCATGGAAGGAATGGAATGAATGAATATGTGGAGGTGATGAATGAAAGAACAGAATTGAATTGAATGTGAAGGAAAGTTATGAATGATAAATGGAAACAATAAATGGGAAGGTTAGTTTTAGCCAAACTTTAAATCGAATTAAGTTTAGCAATAAACATAACAATGATTAAAACAATGCTTAGTGTCTTGGGTTCGAAACCCAATTTCCTCACTTCTCTATTATATACTTCATATATATCTCTATTTCACTAAACCCAACCCAATTTCCTCACTTCTCTATTATATACTTCATATATATCTCTATTTCACTAGATGCCACTATGGAATGTAGGGGTTGAACCCATGACCACCTGGTCTCCATTGGGTAACCTTACCAACTGAGCTACATCCATTCTCTCTCTCTCTCTCTCTCTCTCTCTCTCTCTCTCTCTCTCTCGACAAGAAGGATTCGATTGCTTTTATATGGCCATTTTTTGTGGCTTTTGGAATCTTCGGCTTCTCTCACGTTGTGTATTTACACTTAAGATAAAGTCAAAATACTTGGGCATGTGCCCCTCTTTGTAGTGTCAAATCAAAGACTTCAATGGAACTATCTACTTCCATGGACCCTTTCTTGAATATAAAAACATCATGCTAATGTACTATATCAAGGTTCAACACCCTTCTATAAGTTGTTTTTGTACGCACATGTTTGGTTGTACATACATTGCCTTTTATTCTACGTTGTAAGCCAATGGGCAGATAACATCAACTTGTAGTCTTTAGATGTTTTTAATATTATTGCAAAAAATCTTTCAAGGAAAAATACTTGTGCATGTCTTCTCACTTTTTTTTCCAAAAAAATTATTACTTCCATTAATTAAGTCAATGTACATAGGATAATATACAACATCTCATAACTTGCATGTCTTTCTACGTTTCAATTCAACTCCACATTTCCTTTTCCCTTCCATGAATTTTGATTGGCCTCTAAGGAATTATGGATAAGATCTTGGCTAAGTCAATGTACATAGGATAATATACAACAACTAATAACTTGCATGTCTTTCAGATTTTCAATTCAACGCCACATTTCCTTTTCCCTTCCATGAATTTTGATTGGCCTCTAAGGAATTATGAATAAGATCTTGGGTGCCTTGTGGGCCTTCTTTGAAAATGATGATGTATGTGAGTAAGTAGAGGATAGAAAATGTAAAACAAAAACGGGCTTGTTTATATTTGTAAAATTAATCTAAATATTCAAGAAGATAGTTGGGTAATTAGGTGCGTTATAGATATGTGTATTAGTTAAGGACTAAGAGTATTTTTTCATGCGATTTTGAAGCAAGATCATTTGTCCAAGTAATAGTACAAAAATGTCATCCACTTTCAAGTTGGTGACGCTCAATTGATTTAGAGCAAGTTTGGCATTGAATAATCGACTAATGACGAACTCAATTGAGTTTTAGGGGTTGAGATCAAGAAAGTGATTAAGGTGGGATATATATATATATATATATCCATATGCAAATGATCAAGATAAAATAGTCTACTCCCAATATCCATCCTTCTTGACCATTCTTTTCAAATGAATTTGGGTCATACTTTATATTATGCTACGATCGCCATGATATTAGGGTTTGAATCATTAGACATTATCATGTTTGATGAGATCAATTCAAGTGAGCATATGTAATAGAAGCGAGTTAGATGCCATAAGCAACTAATTTTACCATTGTAGTCGGGCAAAAAATTACAAGAGAATCTTAACATGGAGCCATGAAATAGATACTCATAACAAAAATGGTGATTTTCATTGCATGAAGAATATGAATGATATATCTTGTTTGAGGACATGTTGCAAAGGAATAACACACATATAATCAGTAGTGGCTTAGAAGAGTTGTGTCCTCTAGATATAGAATCAATTTTATCATATACATATTTTTTATTATCTTATCAAGGTTAAGTTGCAAAAGAATAACACACATATAAATAAGTGACATAAAGGAGTTTTTTTTTTCCATAAAAAATATCCTCCATTGATATTAAAAATTATAGTGGACGGAGGCAATATACCAAATAGTCCACTATTACGATGAAAATTGAATATCTTGTTACATTTTTCTATACCTCTTGAACTACCCATTTTGCATCTTCTTGAAGGAACTAAATCTTCATGAACTTGATTATGCTTAGTATACCAAGCAATGAGCATGTTCCAAGAGACAATATTTCGATTAGGAAGCCCTTTTAGCACTTTCTCTACTTTTGCAAGGATCCCACTTTGACATAAATATCCATCAAGGTAGTACCAAGTATAGTATCCCCCTCCAATAATTGTATACTCATGATGCTATCATGAATTTACTCTTTTATGTGCATTGTTTCTATGATTCTACAAACATTCAATGTACAAATAAAGGTGACTGCATCTGGAGAAAGCCCCTCACTTTGTATGTGCTCAAAACCGTACAACACTTCATAACATTGCCTTTGTTTGACAAAAGTAGTCCCCAGTATAATGTCTTTACCATGGAAGCCTGTACACAACCTCCCCATGAATTTGTTTGCCCTTATCTAATGCTCCTATGCTGCTACATACCTTCAAATTGCAAGTGAATGTGACAGAATCTGGGGCAATGCCATAATTCTGAATTTGTTTAAAACAATCCAACACTTTCTGGCCTTGACCTTGTTTAGCATACTCACCAATAAATGCATTCCAAGAGACTATAATATCTCGTGATTCTCTTCCACAAGTTGGAAAGGAAACCATAACCTATCAAAATTCTTGCTTCTCTTTCACAAGTTGGAAAGGAAACCATAACCTATCAGAGTTCATCAAAAGAAGTAGCCATAGTATTTCTTTCACAGAAACTAGCATACATATTACTTTTCATTCACTACAAAATGAACAATTATGCAAGAAAATTACTCCTTACCACCCCCATGATAACAAAAAAATATAGAGGCTAACCATGAGACAATCTATTAAGAATATCATGCTCTTACAAAACAAAAGATGCATCCTTTTCCTTCTCCTTGCAATGAAGAAAGTCACCTCACTAAAATGGAAACATGGTGAGAAATAATCTCCATGATCTAGTATTGGTATGCCACATATGCCTTATATCCTTGTACACAGCCTTTGTTGTCATCAGCGTTCCTATGCTTTAATGGAAGCTCGAATGGAGTCACAAGACATAAGCGATATGTGAGAATGGCTCATGGAGCAGCAACAGGCCATTGCGATGCAAGAACACGAAATAGTGGAACCGATAAGCGCCACCCCGATTGATTCAACAGTCCTAAAAGCTCTCCCTCTCGGTTACCTCTGAGTTGTGCCAAATCAATGTCATGTGCCAAATCAATGTCATGCTTGTAACATTCTATAAGCACAAGTTACAACTACAACTTGTTAGTTCCTTATTATGTAGTGCATCACCATACACTACATATGACCATCTCAATATTATTAAATGAATTACCACATCAACCATAATGAGGTCTAGTAAAGAGTACAATATTCTATGTAATAAAATTAATGAAAACACTACACAATAGTATTCCTACACATTCAACATTGTCATTTTGGAAATGGTTGTACATTTAGATGGTTATGTGTGCATTATGCACTTCCAGTCTTGGAATGGATGCATAAGGAAGAGGGGATCAAAACTTGTTGTTTTAGTGGGTTTCATTTGGAATCAATGCAGCATACCTTATGGAATTGTATGGCTGCATGTCCCGTTTGGAAACGTATGTGTCATGGACACACCAAGCGCATACTGGGACAGAGCACAGATGATGGGGTTACAAGCAATGGGCTATGAACTTGGACCTAGAAGTGACGAGGCTAAGAAGTCTAGAAGTTGGGAGCGACGATGCGAGAAACTTAAGACACTAGAAACGAACAAGAGAATGAAGACAGAGATGAAGATCAAGGAGAGATGATGGGACGAAACAAGAATACTATATTGATGTGTCAATGACTAGCGTTGCAAAAAGGACAAATCGCATAGGCCATAAAACAACCTTCTTTATACGCCAAAGTCCACATTTCCAAACATTATGTAAAGATATCTATATTGTGACATCATGTCATCCACAATAGATGTGGAATCAAGATGATGATCAAGACCAAAGCAAAGCTATAGAGGCTATCACTTCTTAGGCATCAAGATTTTGGTGAAGTATGTTTTTTGAAGCTTAGTTAAGTTTTCAAAGTAAACAATATGGCGTTCAACTATATAATATCAAGGATTGGAATCTTGTTGATAATTCTAAAGTTTCATAGTACTTTTTTTGTTTGTGGGAGGAGGGAGCATTAAACTCAAAGTTAGGAACCTTGTTTATTATAGATTTTGTATACAAGAAATACTATAAACTTATCCTATGGTCTAAACTAACTTATTAATGCATAAGTTGGCTTACAAGTTATTATGAGACCATAAAGTCACAATCGCAAATAATTAGAGGATTGCCTAAATTCAAGAGACCATATATCCATAATGTTCAAACCAAATATATTTACTTAGTTAGCGAGTCCAAGTTGAGCTAACCTACTCCATCTGCCAAGTTCCTTTGAAGATTTTCAAATCTCCTTCAACATCTCAAACTCTATACTCCTGCAGATCCCACATGGTATTGCTTCAAGTTGTTTCTCAGTTACAACAATCACACCTTTGGTTTTGAATTTCAAGCCAAATCCCAAATCCTGCTCTCCAATCGGAAAATACACAAACTTTGGATATTTGCAAAAACAAACAGAAGTAAGTCATACAAAAATCCCCAAAAGATATATTACGTTTGAGATTCCGAGTCTCCAAAATTTTGACAAAGTCAACAAATTCTTCTATTTGAGTCTTAGGTATCACATATTAGCATATAATGATAAATTCTCTTAGTTATGGGTTATCATAAGAACGAATGCATTTCCTTCCAATTGTTTCTTCAAATTGGAAGGAAATGCATTCTTTCTTCTAGAAATTATCTTTAGGATATCATGGTGTTTGGTTACCCATCTCATTAAAAATTGACAATATTTCTTGTTTGAACAATGATAGGTTTGTAACTTAACTAATTTCAAGAATGAATATTTTGAAAGAGATCATAATCTTAAAACATGAATATTAGCCACATCCCCAACATGATATGAGCTATGATCATTTTTTAAATATAATTATTGAACTCTTCATATTAATTTACTGGCAAACCAAAAAAATATACACAAACGGAAAATGGGTAATTCAAATGTTGTAACTTTAACTGCTTTCAATTGTGAATATTAAGGCCACAATCTTACCTAAAATCATTGCCACACTTACATATCTTCTATGATCATCTTTTAAATATAATCTTTAGACTATTCATATTAACTAATTGGCAAACCATAAAATGATCTAGAAACAAAAAATGTTAAAAATTGGAAAAAGCAAGTTTTATAGTACGTCAGACACTTAAAAGTTAAGTTTGGATTTTCTTCATAACAGCAGCCATCTCTACATGATTAAAATGCTCATCAAAATCCTCCTCTACAATATCCCAATGTTTAGTTGCCTTGATAAATAAGAAGGCCCATAGAGGAAGAGAAATTTAAAGTTATGCATGCACATAAACAGCATATTCTATCATCTTATGCTGAAACTCACCCCCAAGCAATGAAAGCAATATAGGATCACCTATAGTAAGTAGTTTAACACTGTATAGATTTTCTTGTCATCACAAGGATTGACAAAGCATTATTTATACTACCAGTCACAAGTCCATTACACAAGAGACTCACCTCTGAGACAATACAGGATCACCCATGTTGAGCCAACACTATGGAGACTTCGCCTGTGGCCACAAAGGCTGTCACACCATTACTTATAGCAGCATCAATAAGGGCCTAATACATTTGATTCACCCCCCAGACATAGAGCCAATACAAGATCAAACAACCCACAGCAAGTCAAACAAGGATTGTAAGCATCTTTCCCTAGACACAAGGATTGTTGATGGAACCGAACTGCATTAACGTACAATCAAGGCCACATACACAAGAGTCCAAGAGTTGTGAAACAATCGCAACAGGGAGCTTCAATGATATTCAAGAGACCACCTTAAGTAACCTCCATTTAGAATCTCAATTTATCTCTCTCCAACTAAAGGTACCTTACAATGATGAGACAAACTCTCCATCTATGGGTCTATTCACACTAAATGCTTTAAACTGTAGAGAAGGAACAGAAGAGGGAAATTTGGGAAACTCTTTACTGTTGAACCTTGCAGGAAGGAAATTCATGAAAGAAAATTCTGATGGGCTCTGGCGTGGTAAAATTTCCTAAAACTTCCTGATGTTGGAACAAAAATATGAGGGCAAATAGGCTCTTTCCAAATTCCAGCATGGGAAATGTTTAGTGTTCTGCAGAGAAGCATGAGAAACTTCCCAATGGGAAGTGAAATGAGAAAAATATTAAACAATGCACAGTTATTTGAGCTTCTTTGATGTTAAAAGACAACCCCAAAGATGGAAGGCAGCAAAAGTGGGATCGTTGGAATAACGAATCTCCAACTTTCCACATGGCAAATACTAGGTTCCCATATTGGGGAAACAAGAAAAGAAGAAAGACAGGAAGTATATTTCGTAATGCCAATGGGAAAAGAAATGACTTGTTTAGATTTTTACTTGGCAGAGCCGAGCTCCATCATGCCATCGCTCCTGGACCTCACACACAACGAGGCCGGGGATGAACTCAGAAAGCCTTTTGATAATCCGTGAGAGCTCTCCAGAGTGTATCAATGTGGTATGGTAACCGAGATTCGGCGGTTGCTTTTGCCATTTCGCTCAATGTGCAGGGTTGTCTCAGCAGAAGACGAGAAATCTTCTCCTTCTCCTTCTACATAACCTCCTCTTCCTCCGTCATAGCCTCGTTCTCCTTCTCCTCCTTCTTCACAGTCTCTTCCTCCTCCTCCTTCCTTCCCTGTTACTGATTGATGGATGGTGGCACGAGGAATCGATTTGTCCCAAGTTCACTTCACTACCTTTGTGTTGCAAGCTCAAGCCCAATGGCTTCACACGAGTATGCATTGAGAAAGGCCACGAGTTTCATTGCAACTTGTTTACTGCAGTCTGCCATTATATTACAAGCCTAAGACTTTGTTTGATAGCTTTCACAAGAAGCTTGCCTACCTCTATGAGGAAGGGCATGAAAATTCAACTGCTAGTTTTCGAGAGCTTCTTTACTAGCTTAGGATCACATCTTGCTTTTATCCCATGGAAGAGGATGAAAAATCAATGCAACTTTCGAGGATTTTTGCACTACTTTGTGCTATATTTTTTTTCCATTTAAACCCATTAGTTGTTAAAAGATGTGGGTAGGAATAGTTAATGGACACTGGGATTATAATGTGAAAGTGATTCTTTAGGGTTTCTAACTTGTATAAAAGCATAAGAGCTCTAAGTTCAAATGGGTCTTCAAGTGCCTCATAATTGGGACTACCTTTTGGTCCATATTCTTTCCCCTCAACATCTATTTAGTGCCCACTTTCCTCGATAAAGCTTTTCCACCTACTTAATCGAGTTACACATGTTTCTTATTTAGTAATGATCTATTTAATTGAGACAAACATATTTATTAATTAATGTAGTGAGTAAGTGTGTCTTATATTATATCAACCTAAGAATCCTTCAAGGCTAATGAGGTTTCATTGAGTGGAGAGATAAGCGCCTTTATGCGTTGACATATGATGTGGTCTTTGCCATTAGGGAGTGATGTCCCTGAATCCCTAGATTAGCCCACATACACAAAGGTGAGCTCTTGGGACTCTGCATTGACCCTTGGAAGTGCAACATTCTGAGCAATGAGTTGTGTTAATCCCTTTGTGAAAAAGGAATTCAATATAATTGGGTTTTGAAAAGGTGCATCTACGATCAATGACATGTCACCTTGATCATTGTTAGTGTCCCTCGTGCCCCCACAACTTGCTACCCCATAGATTGGTTCGTTGAAGCTAGAGTATTGGAACCTTCATAGTAATGAACTCAACAAGGAGCTATTGTACTCCTTTTATAAAACTTTGGTACTCTTTATATTGGGTATGAATTGTGGTGCATTTTTTTAATGTGCACCAATTGTTCTTATTTTAGCATGCACTTAATCTTATCCTTGAACTAGTGCTTGATTTTTTCAAAATGTAAATGATAATGTATGAATTTACTTCATGTTTCCTTGTCGTCATGGATCATAAATCATCTTTCCCTCTTTGACACCTTTAACAAGTATAGAGCATTTTGACCTTGCCTCTTACCATTTGAGTTATATTATGAAGTTTCCTTGATCTCTATATTCTCACTTTTTGCCACGGTGATTAGTTCAGGTTGAATCTTGACCTTTTGTGAACTTTGAAAATTTGGCTTCTTTCTCTCTATGCACATGACACTAAGGTTGAGATTGGTGGATAGTGAATCCATTGTAGTTGTAGTATGTGGAATCAATATAAGTTTGGATTCATCACCAAAGAGACAACACCTTGGCTAGGGTTAGAGCCGCATTTGGATTGATAAATCAGAACATGCCAGCTAGTCAACTAAGGAACAATATTTCCTTAGTTGTTTCAAACACGATTATGTATTTTGATTCAATTGTCGAGGTATCAATACACTCAAGTTTATATATGCACAAGATTGCTCCACTTGTGAATTGGAAGAAACAACCAAAGGTTTATTTTTAACTCTCCAAACGTCTTCCTTATCCAAATCTATATAATGGGCGAAGTTAATTGTGTCATGGTGAGGGTTTGTTGGGTAGAATCTAATGCATCAATAAGAGTAATTTGCTCAAGACAAATACAACAATCATGTGTTTCAATGTCACGTGATATTCATCCCAAGAATGAGTTGTGTAGGACCTAAGTCCTTCATAGTTGAGCAATTTGTTGTCATAGATTGGTTGCAAGCTCACTGACATTTGGGTTGGCGAGCAACATATTATCCATGTAGAGATTGCGATGGGTAGCTTATTCATGAGTTCTATTTTTCAAATCTAGACAATGATCATTCTCATCACTTTGGGAAAATCCGGTTGATTGCATGAAATTGTTAAATTGTTAATATGACTATTGGGTTGTGTGCTTCTATGCCTTGTAGAATCTTTTTGATAGTAGAACAATTGTTCATGACTAGGTGACACAAAACCTTCCAATTGCTCCATATACATTCCTTCAACCTAATCACCATGGAGGTGAGCCTGATTCCACAATGGTTTCCCACTAGGTGGGGCAATATTTCATGCTCGTAATTCAATTGGATTTGCACTAATAATGCTCCAAGTACTGGAGTCACCAATCCTAATATTTTCTTGTCATGACCATTGGTTGTCAGGATAATGACACTCAAGAGTTGCTTCTCACATCCAATCCAAACTCAAAATTGTGTTGGTTCCTCTGCAACTAGGCATCAAATTTTGTAGCTTTCTTATAAGGATATCCAAATAATGGAAGGTTGGAACAAGAAAGTGCACCCACCATCGCAACAATAGCAGAACAACTTAACTCCACTAAGGGGTAACCTCTAATTGCCAAACTGTATAATTGAGGAGGCAATGTGACAATGTTGCTAGTTGTACCCACCTCCTTGTTGGATGGTACTAGGTGCTCCAAGAAATTTATTAGTTCCTTTGCTATCATATCTTCCCTATAGAGAGAGAGAGTTCGTTTAGCTAGTGCCACAGGAAACTAATGCTCCTTGTCCAATGAATGATAAGGAAAAAACTATATGTAGTCTCTAAAGAGAGGTTGCAAGCGGTGATTGTGAGGGATGAAAGTCTGCCAATTTCACAACAAACTCGCGAGATAATGAAGGTGGAGGCTCCTGATGGAGGTGAAGTTGTGTAACACCTCTACGCACTCATGCTAATCTCCATATCTTGTAGGGAAAGATACTTGAGGCCTTTGTTTTTCTTGAGGTCTCTCAACAGACCATGAGTATCCCTTAATATATTTCTTTTGGAATTGGATGGTCCAAAGTTAATCGAATTGAATCGCTTGGTCCAAAGTTAATCGAATCGAATTGAATATACACTATGTGATTGCAGATTAAGAATAAGGGGAAACAGACGATCGCTATTTATTTACATTGAATAACTAACGAATAACTTTTCCTAACTCTCCCCTCCTCTCTATTAAACGCCTCCATATTAAATTCCTCCAAATGAAATGCCTCTCTCTTGAGTTTCTGTCACCTCTGCAGTTACCCCTTGAGTTTTTCATTATTTATCATGATACCCCCCTTGCAGGCATCGGAAAAAAGAGCAAAGAGTGATCAAAGATGGACCAAATGGTTCAAAGTTAATCGAATTAAATCAGATGGTCCATAGTTAATCAAAGAGAATTGGATGGTACAAAGTTAATCGAATTGAATCGATTCCGATATAGACTATGTGATTGCAGATTGAGAAGAAGGGGGGTTGTGTGAAGGGCATTCTATGGAAATAAAGGAAAGCCCTAGAAGAAGAAGAGGAGGGGTATATTCCATGAAAAGCTTATAGAAACAGAAAGACAGGAAAGAGACGACATGAGCTATGCAGAGCAGGCTCAGAGGGAGCTTCCTCAATTCTCCTCCTTCCTTCTCCTCATCCTGTTGCTGCCAAGTGTCTCGTTTCTATTCGATCATTGAATCACCATCATCAATACCACCATCATCGCCATCGCCATCGCCATCGCCATCACCACCAGAGAAACCTATCCTTCCAAGCCCTTGCCCGAATAAAGCACCAACAAGACGCAATCTCTGCTGACTACTACCGAAGCCGTGGGCTTGTCACAACAGTTGTTTGCGATGGCATGATCAGTGATCCCCCTAACAAGAAAAGGGGTCATCTTCTTCCACAAACCACACGTTTGCTTCTTTTCCTCAAAGAGAAAGATGTGTCGGGTTTCTTGCAGAAGATGGATCACCGAGTGTTATGTCCACAGTGTTTTTCTTGCATATTTCTAACCATTTCAATGATGCTTACATGGAAAACACCATGACCCAATTAGTCTTGCCTCGCAGTGTAAGTGGTTCTTAATCTTTATCTCTAATTTATAATTTATCATCAATTTATATTTTGTTGATTTTTTTCATGAACAAATGTCTCTCAATATGTGAAGAGTTTTTATTTGAAAACATCTCAATATTTGGGGTATTTTTGATGAACATGGATGCCAGACACATGAAGTCTTATAGGCATTTTTTGCACTAACACTCTCACATAGTGTATTAGGAGATAATATGACAGGCTTAGATTTGCCTACCTACCTAGGCATATTGTTAAATATTGAAGGGACACATGAAGAAAACTGTTCTTATTTTGTAGTATGCAAAGCCTTGGCGCGAAAATTTTCATATTGTTAGTATTGTTGGTAAACACGAGGGAGAACACCATAGGACTCTTGTACAAATAGTGTAAAAAAACAAGAAGGGAAGTGACCTGTTTTCCATATGGGCACCTACCTATGAATTCAGAGTTTTGTCTATAGAAGCTATTCCTAACGTCAGAGGAATGTTGATTTTTCTCACATGGGCACCTAGCTAGGTATATGGAACTTCAGTTTGTATTACTTATGGTGCTTGATCAGTGTGGAGAAACATGATTCTTTCCCACAAGATACCTTGCCACGTATGTGTAGCCTGGGTTTCTAATGTTGATGCTGGTGAACATGGTAAGAAACATCAAGGGAAGGTGGATTCTTCCCCACATAAGGTACCTAGCTTTGTAGGAAAAACATGAAGGAAAGTAGACACTTTCCACATAAAAAATTCCTAAAACTTCTTGTGATATAGTTGGTTGATTTCTTTTCCTCAAATTATGCAGGTAAACTTTGATAACAATAGAAGGATCACAAATCTCCGATTCATAAAAGCAAGCCCATTTCTATATGTTTTTAATGCATGATTATCTTGTGTGGAATAGCGCTCGGCCACAACCGAGCCTCAAACACTTAATGGAAGAACAAATTGGAAAATTTGGAGTCTAATACACTTACACGGAAGAGACGACGCATGATGTTTACGTGAGAAACCCTAATAGGGAAAAACAACGGGAGCCCACAGACTCCAACTATCACTATATGAGAAAGGAGGTACAACAGGAGACTCAGAGGCAACAACCTCGAGCTCTATGTCTTCGCCAACCGACGGTTACAAACATAAACTTGTTCTGCATCTCTCTCTCTCTCTCTCTCTCAGTGTGTACAAAGATGGCAAAGATAATAAACTACAACTAACAATATTTTTCTCTCTATACATAAAGTGATTGCCCCAAGTCATATTTATACTTATATGACTTTTGGGCTATTTACAAATATAGCCTCAATAGGCTCATCATGAAACATATTTACACATATATCCTTGGATCCGGTTTGCACCGGATCCATCCAGATTCACTTGATCCGATTTTCGGGCCTCATCCGGATCCCTTCCGGATCCGGTTCGTCCAAACCGATCCTCTTGACCCTATCTGGATCCCATTCGGAGCGACTGAGATCCCAACAATCTCCCCCTTGACTCCGGCATGGGATGTCTCATTAGTCCGGTTCGTCTTCGGCACGCGTCCAACTTGTCTGTTGTTAACACCTTGGTTAGCATGTCCAACCCATTCTCCTCTGTGTGAACCTTCATTAGCACGAAGTCTTTGTCCTCTAATCTCTCCTGGATCCAGTGATACTTGTGTTGGATGTGCTTTGTCCTAGGATGGTACGCCACGTTCTTTACAAGGTGGATGACACTTTGACTATCACAATAGAGCTAATATTTTTCCTGTTGTGTCCCTGGATCTCCAATGAAGTCCTTCAACAAGATTATCTCCTTGCCAGCTTCCACAGCTTCCACGGCTGCCATGTCCTCCGCCTTTATAGTTGACAACGCAACTATCTTCTACAGCCTCAACTTCCACAATACAGCTCCTCCTGCATAAGTCATGACATATCCAAATGTAGATCGACTGGTATCCACATAAGTTGACATATCCGAATCCGTAAATCCGTCCAGTAGGGGTTTACTGGAGCCGAATCAAAGGCACATACTGGAGGTGCCTTTCAAATACCGGAGTATCCACTTGACCGTGTTCCAGTGCTCTCTTTTCGGATTGCTCATGAACCAACTGACTACTCCGACAGTATATACAATATTCGGCCGAGTGCACACCATTGCATACATTAAGCTTCTGAGGGCAGAGGCATATGGTATTTTCATCATATCAGACTTCTTTGCCTTCGTCTTCGGGCTTTGTTTTCCGGACAACTTACAGTTTACCGGTAGTGTTGACCCTACTAGCTTTGAATCTGCCATGTTGAACCTCTAAAGCACCTTTGTCACATATTTCTCCTGTGACAACCACAAGAGCTTCTTTGACCGGTTCTTTATTATGTGCATGCCTAATATCTGTCATGCCGGACCCAAATCTTTCATTGAGAAGGTCCGGTTCAGAGCCTTCTTAAGCATTTAGATCTTGATTTGGTCTCATCCAACAATCAGCATGTCGTCCACATACAACTGGAGTATCAAGAAAGCGCCTCCGTCAAATTTCTTCACAAACGCGCAATGATCGACTTGCGTCTTGTGGTAGCCTTGGTCGGTCATGAAGGAGTCAAACTTCCGGTACCATTGCCGGGGGGCTTGCTTCAATCCGTATAAGCTCTTCTTTCGCCAACATACCAGGTGCTCATTCCCTTTCTTCACAAATCCTTCCAGTTGTTGCATGTAGATTTCTTCCTCGAGTTCACCATGAAGGAACGTCTTTTTGACGTCCAACTGCTCGACCTCAAGGTCCATGCTTGCCGCTATGCTCAATACCGTCCGGATGGATGTCATCTTTACAACCGGGGAAAAGATCTTGTCGAAATCCACACCTTTCTTCTGCTGGAACCCCTTCACCATGATCCGGGCTTTGTACCTCGGTGGATTTCCGGCGTTTCCCAGTTTCAGCTTGTACACCCACTTGTTTTTGAGTGCTCTCTTTCCTTTCGATAGCTCTATCAATTCATATGTGTGGTTCTCATATACGGAATCCATCTCGTCCTACATGGCACTTAACCACTTGTGGTTGTGGGTGTCTTTCCTTGCTTCTTCGAAGCTTTCTGGCTCCCCCTCGTCGGTCAGCAACACTTGCTCTACATCTGGAAATCTCTGGGGGGCTCCTCTCTCTTTGAGAGGGTATCTCCGTCCTTGATCTTCAACTGCTAGTTCCTTCACTTGCTCTTCATCCGAATCTGATTCGGGATCTTGTCCGGTTCCGATGTCTTCTTCTTCTTCTTCTTCTTCTGTCAGTTCGGCTTCTTGTCCGAATACGGTCGGTTCGTCGAGTGTCAACCGGTTATCGGTTAACTTTCGGTTTTACACCGGGTAGGTCCTTGTGTCCTCAAACCTGTTTTCATTGGATGATCCGGAGTCCATCATCTTCTTCTTCGACTCCCAGTCAGCAATGGTCTTGTCTTCCATGAAGACTATGTCCCAACTTCGGAACACCTTCTTGTCGACTAGATCCCACACTCAATAACCAAACTCATCATCACCGTATCCAAGAAATATGCATTGTCGGGACTTCGGGTCCAACTTTGCTCTCTTGTCCTTTGTAACATGCACATATGCGAGACACTCGAACACCTTCAGATGTTGGTAAGACATAGCCTTACCGGTCCATACTCTTTGCGATGTATCTCCTTCCAAGGGTGTTGAGGATGATTTGTTTATCATGTAAGTTGCCATCATAAGCACCTCAACCCAAAACGTCTTGGGTAGTTTTGCATGTGCCAGGATGCTCCAGACTCTCTCCATCACGGTCCGGTTCATTCGTTCGGCCAGCCCATTTAGTTCTGATGTCTTCGGCACGGTAAATTCGAGCCAGATTCCCTTCAACCGACAGTACTCCTCGAACTGCCCCCGGTATTCTCCTCCGGTATCTGCTCGAACCACCTTCAACTTTCGATTGGTTTCTCTTTCTTATCTCGCGTGGAGCTCCTTGAAGATGGACAACACTTGATCCTTCATCTTCAACGGTAAGACCCACAACTTCTGGCTGTGGTCCTCTATGAACATCACAAAGTATTGCGATCTTGCATGTGACTTCGTGTCCACTTGACACACATTGGTGTGTACCAGCTCTAGCGGTGCATTCTGTCTCATAAGTGGTCTTGACCAGAAAGAGGTTTGCTTTTGTTTTCCAGTCAAACAATCGGTGCACTTTTCAAGATGCACATCTTTCACCTCCTGAATGAGGTTATCTTCGACAAGTCTTCTCATCCCCTTCTGGCTCATATGGCACAGTCTCTTGTGCCACAATTCACCGGCAGTGTCGGATGCTACGTTCACTTCTTCTCGGCATATCTGGGCATGCATCAGATACGGAGTGTTGATCTTCTGGGCTCGGGCCATGATCAAGCTCCCTTTGCTGAACTTCATGACTTCGTTCCAGATGCTACCCATGTAGCCTTCATCATCTAGCCGATCGGCTGATATCAGGTTCAACCGAACCTCCGAAACATATCAGACATCTTTTAGCAACAACTTTCATCTAGTTGATGTCGTCAACAACACATCTCCCATGCCGACAATTCGGCATGTACAGCCATTCCCCATCCGGACACAAACATGATCTCCGTTTATGTAGGATGAGAAGCATTTCTAGTCCGGTGTCAAGTGGAACGATGCTTTCGAATCGACAACCCACGTTGTCTCGTCGCTGATAAGGTTTAACTCATTCTCCTCGGTGATGACCAACAGTTGTTCTTCACTTGTCACGATCGCCGACGTTCCCTTTCAATCCAAGCCTTTCCGGTCCGAACCGTTTCGGTCCGAACTCTTCTTTGAATTGGCACTGTCGGTCCCTTTCTCTTTTTGGAAATGTTGACAGTTCTTCTGGAAGTGCCCTGGCTTCCCACAATAGAAGCAAGTAGGCCTCCCCCTTGACTTTAACCTTGTCCCCAACTTTTCCCGGTTAGGGACTCTGGTTCCGGTTTTTCCCTCGTTGTGTGTCAAATTCGGAAATCAAAGCTTTTGGGTTGGAGATCACTTCCTTGTCTTTCCGACACGCCTCTTCAATCTAGCAAGCTCGACTTCACTCTTGCTAGGGATAATTGCCTTACTTCCGGCCTGGCGTTGCCCAAGGTGACAACTAGTGTCTCCCTATTATCTAGGAGGGAACCGAGCAATAGCAACGCAAGTACCTCATCGGCCTGAGGTACTTCCAACGAGGTGGCTTGATTTATGAGCCCTTGGAAGTCATTCATGGGCTCCGCCATACTAGAGCCGTCTTGATATCTGAGTATCACTAGCTTTCGGAAAACCGAGACTCGATTCACAACATTCTTGTTCTGGAACATGATGCCTATCTTCTTCCAGAGTTCATGAGCCTTGCCTTCTTCATTGAAGTTGTTGTACAGGCTCATGTCAATGAAGCATCTGATGTATGCCGTCGTCTTCATGTGCATCACCTCCCATGTCGTGGCATCGATCTTTGTAAAAGAATACGTTATGCGGAAGCGTGTTGCGTAAACACACAGTATACAGTTCGGAGGAATAAGAGAGTTAGGTAAAACACAGAAATCACAGAGATGGAGAAAGAGAGAGGGAGAGACAGAGTAGACAACTCAAACCTATTTCAAAATAATAGTTCTCTGTACATACACCGTGCTTAGTGAGCACATTATATACCAGCCCTGACAAACGGGCTGACACAAGTATTGACAGTACTTGAATGCTCATAAATGAGCCGACTACACAAACTCCCAAAATTATTCCTTTACGAGGAATAACGCTCTAACGGCCTCTTTGGTTTTCACACTGATGCGGCCCTGTTGTGCGTACTTTTTCATGCACCTAGTCTACGCACTAGGTTACGTTATGTACTTCGCACCGAATGTTGAGCATGTCTCTCAACACTCCCCCTCAAACTCAACTTGAGGTTCCACTTGCTCCGCCGGATCTACACTCCGGTTCCTTCTGGCTTCACGCCTCGCTTGCGCTCCTCAACTCGTTCGATTCCACGCGCTTCGACCCTTTCGGTCGGATTATCTGCTCGTTCGGCCCTTCTCAGCTCCCTTGCAAGGTCGCGGTGTCAACGCGTCCTTCGTTGCCCTTTTCTCCGCATGGCCTTCAGTTGATTCAACGTATTCGAATCGAACATTTTGATTGAATCGAACACTTTTGATTCAATTCCGCTCTCATCCGAATTGCCTGTCTCCAATTCGTCTCCTGTCTTTAGGGCTTTGACCTCTACATGCAGATCCCATAATAGCCGTTTCAGCCAAATGACTTCGCACGCAACGACAATCGCCCCTCGATACTCGGCCTTCGTGCTCCACAGTGCTACTGTCGGCTGCTTCTTACTGCTCCACGCAATCGCCCCACTTCCTAGAGAGAATGAGTATCCGGATGTGGATCTACGATCGTGGGCAGTTTAGGCCCAATCGGCATCCGTGTAGCCGACTAACTGTTCGGCTGACGGGAACTCAACGCTCCTTATGCGCAATGCTCGGCCACAACCGAGCTTAAAATCATACACAGAAAACGGGAATGAATGCACAACACAAGAGAAGAGATGAGTATGCAGGATGTTTACGTGGAAAACCCAAACTAAGGGAAAAACCACAGCAGCCCACAGGCTGCAAACTATCACTATGCTAGAATTTACAACAGTGAGTTCACGGAGGCAACAACCTCGTGCTCACGATCCTCACCACAGGCGGCGGTTACAACAGAGGCAACGACCTCTTTCTCTCTCTCTCTGTACACAGTTCCGCGCTCTCTCTCCCCTTGCACCAACAAGAATACCAACTCACTAAAAGTTTGCCCTAAGTCATATTTATACTAATATGACTTTTCGGCTATTTACAAATATAGCCATGATGGACTCTCATAAACATATTTACTAATATGTCTCTTCATCCGGTGAGCACTCCTCACCGGGTCTGCACCATCCGGCTCTCCGTAGCTGGGTACTCCTCATCTGGTCCTCACCGGGTCTGCACCATCCGGCTCTTCGTAGTCGGGTACTCCTCATCCGGTTCTCACCGGGTCTGCACCATCCGGCTCTCTGTAGCCGGGTACTCCTCATCCGGTTCTCACCGGGTCTACACCATTCGGCTCTCCGTAGCCGGGTACTCCTCATCCGGTTCTCACCGGGTCTGCGCCATCCGGCTCTCCGTAGCCGAGTTTGTTCATCAACATTGTTCTTCTCCCTTCCCATCCGGAGGGACCTGTCTCCCAACATCGGCTACGCCTGCTCGATATAGCAACGCCATGTCTTTCGTGCTTCTTAAATATCGCAATATCCTTTGCGTGCACTGAAAGTGTTCGGCTGTAGGCTGCGACATGAATTGATTGATTAGGCCGACTGGATAACTAAGATCCGTCCGAGTAATCGTCGGATAGATAAGGTTTCCGACAATCTGTCAGAACCGTGTCAGGACACACTCCTTTCCCGAATCTCGGCGAAGCTTTCCATTTCTATCTAGAGGGGTCGAGATGGGCTTACAATTTGCCATCCCGAACTTGAAGAGCATATTTAGCGCGTAGTGACGTTGGCTGATCAATATGCCTTCAGGGGTACGGATCACTTGGATCCCGAGGAAGTAATGAAGGTCTTCGAGATCCTTCATTTCAAACGATGCCGCAAGCTGAGACTTCACGCGGCGGATTTCTTTGAGATCGGCACCAACGATGACTAAATCATCAACATACAATAGAAGACTAACCGGACCATATTGACCTTGCCGAACAAATAGAGAAGAGTTTGATTTCGACGGCGCAAACCCCATCCTACGCAATTGTTGCATAATCTTTGCATTCCAAGCTCGTGGGGCTTGGTTAAGTCCGTAGAGTGACTTCTTCAATCGGCAAACTACCAAAGTGTTTTGTTTAGATAGAAATCCGAGGGACTGTACCATATACACATGCTCCTCAAGATCACCTTGAAGGAACGCGTTCTTCACATCCATTTGATGTAAGTGCCACCCCTTCGCCGCAGCTACGACTAGTAGGACTCGCACAGTAGTCATCTTTGCGACAGGCACGAATGTCTCATCATAGTCCACGTCGTGCTTCTACGCGTAGCCTTTAGCTACTAAATGGGCCTTGTAGCGGTTGACAGAGCCATCGATGTTGTATTTCACCTTATACACCCATCTACATCCGATCGGCTTTACACCCTTCGGTGCGTCAATTAGGTCCCATGTCTCATTCTGCATTAAGGCGCGCATCTCTTCCTCCATTGTGGCACGCCAATTTGCGTCCTTCACCGCCTCTGCGTAGCTCTCTGGCTCACACACTTCCGCCACTCGCGTCATGTACGCGTAATGGTGCGCCATGTATTCATTATACCCATACCTTGTTACGGGGTTCTTTTGGCGGTTAGATCAGCGTAATTCATGATTACCCGATTTCATGACCTTTCCGACTACTGTCGACCTCTTCCGTGGAGGTGCCTTCTCGACTGGTCGAGGTTAGATTCGCTTCGAACTGACTCGGCACTACCGAAATCGTAGTCCGGCGTCTTCTTCTTCCCCTTCTCCTTGCGTGTAAACCGTCTCCACGGTTCTTTACGTGGGGACATCACGACTGAGTCTCCACTACTTGTCGTCTCATCATCTAGTTGGCCATCTTGGCCCAACCTTTCATTCAGCTCACTAAACCGAAATGAGATCGGACTCTCTCTCAGAGCTCCAATTTCTTCATCGTGCGGAGGCATTTCAGCCTCGTGATTTCTTCTTCAAAAATTGGAATGGAGTCTTGAGGTTCTGGAGGAGAAGACAAGTACCACGAAGCGGACTCGTCAAATACGACATCGTGGCTTACGCGTACTTCCTTCGTTTGGGGGTTATAGCACTTATACCCCTTCTACTCGTCTGGATAGCCGACTAAGATGCACTTTTCAGCTTTGGCATCCAGCTTCCTCCTCTTTTCCTTTGGCACATGTACATATGCAATGCTACCAAAGATCCTCAAGTGTGCCAAGTTCGGCTTCGTCCCGAAATACAGCTCATGTGGCGACACTCCATTAGTAGAAGTCCGATTCTGCAAGTAGACAACCGTCTTCACGACTTCATCCCAATAGAATTTCGGCATATGCTTCTCTTCAAGAATTGCCCTGGCCGTTTCTTCAATCGTCCAATTCTTACGCTCGGCTACGCCGTTCTGCTGCGGCGTGTATCTACATGAGAATTCACGCCGAATTCCCTCCTTCTGTAGATAACTTGTGAATTGGTCGGACCGTAGGCATTTGATCTTATGCCCTGTTTCCCTTTCCGCAAGGCTCTTCACCTTCAGGAAATATGCGAAGACTTCGCTCTTCTTCTCAATCATGCATGCCCACATGTGCCGAGTGAAGTCGTCGATGAAGGTTACAAAGTAACGGCTTCCACCGAGACTCACGTTCTGTGCCGGACCCCACACATCCGAATGGATCAAATCTAGCGGACTTCTACTACGATTACGTCATTGGGGAATGGAAGTCGGTGTTGTTTTCCCATCTGACAGGCTTCGCAGACTTGGCCATTCCGGCCACGAAATTTCGGCAACCCAAAAACAATGTTTTTCGTCCACATTTCACGAAGCCGTGGGAAATTTACATGGCCGAACCGCTTGTGCCACAGGTCGATATCCGATTCAACCTTTTGTCCTTTCGCGTACAATGCGGTTCTGACTTGATTAGTGTCGAGGATAAACATCCTCCCTTCACGGTGCCCTTGCACAATCTCTTTGCCTTCCTCTTCTATGAAGAAGCCGAGGTGCGTGAATCGAACTTGCATACCTTGGTCGACGATCTGACCTACTGACACCAAGTTCTTCGTTATTGTCGGGACGTGCAACACGTTCATAAGCTTCCCTTTCTGCCCCACGTGGCTGAGGGGAACTTCACCGACATGTTCGATGGTATGCGGGGTGTCATCTCCCGTTTCGACAACCCCTCGTGATTCTAGTTTCTCCAAGTATGAGAACCATTCCTCGTGACTCGTCATACCACACCTCGCTTGATTTCGAGGTGTTCACGGCCATAGTGTTGGCCTTATGCTTCATTACGAAGGCTGGGCCCGATTTGTTTTCGGCTCGTTCAAAGCCTTCTGCGTAGTGCGATCTCTAACGCCTCTCTACGTCTCTTCGGCTCGATTCGGCTTTGTCTGAATCGGCTTGCTTTTTCCAGCACTCGCTCCCCTTGTGACCTTTCTTGCCACAATACCAGCAATCCGGCGCAGTCTTCTCTTGCCGTCTTCCGGCGCCGCCCTGACTCCCCCTACTTGTGGAGGGTTCGGAATTGCTTCCGGCATCTCAATTATGCCGTACATTCTGCTCTTTTCCGCCGCCTCCATTGCGTGCCGATCCGCCTCGTCCACCACGACCACGAGGCCTATCATCCTCTGTGTAAAGCATCTTGCCATCGGCGTGCACACTCGTCGACGCACCCGCGTGGTTTTCTTCTACGAGCAACATTGACTGAAGCTCGAAAAACGAAGGCGTAATCTCCCTAGTGCAGACTGCCGTTCGGAAAGGTCCAAACTCTTACGCCAAGCCACCAAGACAAACCCGCACCATTTCATCTTCCTCGACGTTCACGTTGATGGAGGCAAGAGAGTCGCAGATTTCTTTGATCTTGGTGGTGTAATCAGCCACTGACTTATCTCTTTGTCGTACATTGCTGAGCTCCTGTCTGAGCTGCAACTTTATGGCCGTTGTGCTAGCGGCGATAATCCTTTTGAGATTCGTCCACGCGTCCTTCGGCGTCTTGGCATCCCGAATATAGCTTAATAGTTGGTCGCTCACACAGGATGCAAAGCAGTAGAGAACTCTGCTTGCCACTTGTTCCCAAGCTGGATAGTCCCTGTGTGTCGAGTCGGGTGCCACATCGTTTGCTCCTTCGACATAACTCCAGTAGCCATGGCCAAGCAGGTACTAATGCATCTTGTACGACCAAGATGCGTAGTTGCTTCTGTCAAGCTTTTCAGTCAGAAGTGAGCTTCCCATTCCTCTGTCCATAGTACTTACTGTCTTTTTCTTCTCTGAAAGCGAATATCTTCAACTCTGTTTTGTCACAAACTTTTCTTGTCGGCTGCAGAGGACTTCAACCCTCGTGCTCTGATACCATGTAAAAGAATACGTTATGCGGAAGCGTGTTGCGTAAACACAGAGTATACAGTTCGGAGGAATAAGACAGTTAGGTAAAACATAGAAAACATAGAGATGGAGATAGAGAGAGGGAGAGACAGAGACAGAGACAGAGTAGACAACTCAAACCTATTTCAAAATAATAGTTCTCTATACATACACAGTGCTTAGTGAGCACATTATATACCAACCCTGACAAACGGGCTGACGCAAGTACTGACAGTACTTGAATGCTCATAAATGAGCCAACTACACAAACTCCCAAAATTATTCCTTTACGAGGAAAAACGCTCTAATGACCTCTTTGGTTTTCACACCAATGCAGCCCTGTTGTGCGTACTTTTTCACGCACCTAGTCTACGCACTGGGTTACGTTGTGTACTTCGCACCGAATGTTGAGCTTGTCTCTCAACAATCTTGTATGGTATGTTGTCCCCGAACTATACCGGTAGCCAGAGATCTTTGACCATGAGCATGTCCCTCATCTTCTACTTCCACACTAGGTAGTTGGAGCCGGTGAGCTTCAACATGCCGCTGAATGAATCTTCCATTTCGTTCATTGTTCGCTCTAATACTAGATTGAGCGGAATAACGCTCGGCCACAACTGAGCCTCAAACACTTAATGGAAGAACAAATTGGAAATGGAGTCTAATACACTTACACGAAAGAGACGATGCAGGATGTTTACGTGGGAAACCCTAATAGGGAAAAACCACTAGAACCCACAGACTCTAACTATCACTATATGAGAAAGGAGGTACAACAGGAGACTAAGAGGCAACAACCTTGAGCTCTATGTCTTCGCCAACCGGCGGTTACAAACAGAAACTTCCTTTGTATGTCTCTCTCTCTCTCTCTCTCTCTCTCAGTGTGTACAACGATGGCAACGATAATAACCTACAACTCACAATATTTTTCTCTCTATACATAAAGTGATTGCCCTTAGTCATATTTATACTTATATGACTTTTGGGCTATTTACAAATATAGCATCGATAGGCTCATCATGAAACATATTTACACATATATCCTTGAATCCGGTTCGCACTGGATCCATCCAGATTCACTTGATCTGGTTTCCGAGTCTCATCAGAATCCCTTCCGGATCCGGTTCCTTTATCCGGTTCATCCGAATTGGTCCTCTTGACCCTCATCCGGATCCCATTCGGAGGGATTGAGATCCCAACATATCTCATGTTAAATCTAGAAGAAATTTTCTTTGCTAATTAAAACCCCAAATACTTGCAATTATTTAAATAATCTTTAAGTGTTCAAATTGAAACTACAAATACCTCTAAATTTTATTGTATTAGAATGTTCCAAAATTTTGGTTTCAAATGATTTCAATAAATTCTAGAAAAAATCTATTTTTCAAATTCACTCGAGGAAGTACATTTATCCAAATCTACATTTCACATAAGAGTATTTCTGTGCTGCATCTAGTTGATACATTCATAACCTTTTGATGAGTAAAAAATCAGCACTTTACCCCTAATCTTAATATGTAGTTAGTGTATTTCACAGTTAGATTGCTTTGTCACATTTACTCGTTCATTCCCTTGGAATGGATCAATTGAATTCCATGCATGTATTTATCCGCTCATATATTTATCATTGGTTACAATGGGCATTTTCCCCTTGCATACACAGAACAAATATATCTTCATTCAGCTAGCACCATTAATTTGCTTTGGAACTATACCCTCATGGTTTTGCCATTCAATAGCCTCATTCACCATCCCCGCACTGAAGAAAGTAGGAGTGGAAGGGCTGGATACTAATGTATCTGGGTAGAGGTATCTTCACTAGTACATCGTGCAAAGTATTCACTAAATATTTCCAAAGCAAGGGAACCATCCACGATGGTAGGAGAAATGCCCTTCATCTGTCAATGGCAAGGGTGGCGAGATTGTGGTCCACAAAGGTGGAGCCTAATTGCATGAAAGATTGAAATTGCCAATCTATTGTAACCCCTTTGCAATGTCCTAGTTGGGAGCTCACTTGTGTTGCCCTTGATTAACTTGTAACATGAGTACGAGTGATGGGGCTAAGGAAAGTTGTGATTGTTCTTTGTTAATGAGCTTGTGTAGTTGTATTATTTTCCTTCACCAACTTCTCCCTGTGTTTCTTGAGTTCTAACAAGAACAACCCCAAGCATCATTGGTCTTCATATTCCATTACCTTGTATAATGGGTCAAAACCCATGGTTAAAGAGGCAATTATGTTTCCTATATCATTAACAAACTGTACAGTGAAAAACATACACTCCCAAATTCCACTCCTTGATGACACAATTGGGCAAATTCTTTTTTCTAAATGTATGCATGCATATTTGTCTACCTCAATATCTACTTGGTGTAACGACTACCGCAGTCGGCTTATCCAACAGCATAGGCACATCGTATTGATATATGTCCATATATGAGGACCTTATGATAAATCCATCCTCCGATACGTGTAAAAACTGTCCCTTATAGTGGGCCATCTTCCATGTTCTTTCATTATTCAATTTGATACATCAGCTCTGATCATTATTAGATGAAGACATCCAATCTATATTGTAACAAGGGTAGTGCATTTATGTTTATGCCACGTGACTTGAAACAATGTTGTGTTTTACCAACAATGATCATCTCCATGTTCAGGAAGTTGTTTTGATGACATAAGTGCCGACCTTGAGTACTTTCAGATAGGCATCTCCCAAACTCATTGGATACGAGTGTTCGAGATTCGGAATAATGCATTGGTGATTCTTTGAGCAGCTAACATGTCTTCCTTAATTATATCATGGGGAACCGATTTTCTCTTTAGCATGCAGGCAATCATTGAGACCAAAGGTCTCTCCAAATCTTACCAGTTATTTGCCTTGAAAAGACTTGGTCCCCATGTTTCTGATAAGTGTCACTATGACAAGTCTATCAAATAGCCACAATTTAGCTTCTGGATATTGAATTGTATATGTAAACATTTTCTTTCAAAAGCACGAGAAAGTCTAGGCTAGGCATCCTCCCATGAGGAGACCGAGGCGTTATGAATGTTACACTTAGGTATGTGTACAACCATGTGTATGCCACCTTTTCCTGTCCCAAAAAGATTTCGTTACCCATGCTTGAGTGGTGTTAAATACCATCACTTTCGTTTTATATAAGCTTACCAAGAATCTATTGTTGAGGCATTTAGTAGTCTTTGTAGTCCCTCTAGAGAATTGGATATCAGTGCAATATCATCAAAATACAGTAATATTTGTATGGCTATACCTGCTAGGCATACTCTTGAACCACCAAATCTCTCTATGTAATCTAGTACCTCATTTGTATAGAGACCAAGAGAGTGGGTGATAGAGAGACTAATAATAACTTGAGTTTTTTCATGCTTGATGTACTTTGTGTAATTTGAGTCCATGAGTGCAATTTGTGGATTGTGCTCTATATTTTGGTAAAGCAGATTACCTTCTTAATTATTTTATCTTCACAAAATTCTGAATGGTTGCTCATCCAGTACTCTCTCCTATAGCCAAGAGAGCCTTATTTTGTTGAAGTTAAAGTATAAAGATGTCTTATAAAGGACCATATAGTTCACATTCACACAATATTTAATGTCAATTGTCAGTGCAATTGATTTCTTGTGTCATTATTTGAATGTGATAAAATAGAACTCCCTGCTTGGAAATTTGACCGCTTCAAAACTATGATAGCATATTATTGCAAATAGGATAGAAGTCAAAGGTTTATCCAACATGATCCATGTGCACCGCATTCCCTTCATGTCGCTGAATATCATAGCCTCTAAGTTGATTCAAAGAAAGCATGCTCTTATATGAATCAAGCGGTATTTGTATAGCATGGCACCAAGTCAATATTAAATAGGCATGTAGGCTTCTCACCCATGGAATATACATGTGATGATAAAAAAGTTGTACACTTCTCAACCATGTTAATATGCATGTGATTGCAAAAAATTCCTAAAAGATCTTTGATCCCTATTTGATACATTTCTAGGTCTTGGTACATTGAAGCACAGATTGATAAAGCAAAAATCGTTACAAAGTTTGAAAGTTAGAAACTAACGTTGTCGAGGTTTTCCTCGCGGATGCGTGGAATGAGGCGGGACCTCAGGGGTCCTGTACCGAAGAGCAAGAGAGAAAGGACAAGAGACCCACTACGTGCGAACGTAGATTCACAGGGACACGGCCCTTCGACACAAAGACGCGAGTGGGACAGCGACACAGAGAGACACGAATGTATGTATGTATTAACAAAGACAACAACAAGAGCACGGAAGCAACAAAAACACGAAGTCGGTTACAACCGAACAGGCCGGCGAACAGATGCCGATGCCTGTTCGTAAACACACAGAAAGACAGGAGCAGGTTGGAGGTGCTGCCGGAAGCACTCGGGCATTCCTCAGCGCAGCGCGAGCCTCCCGAAACTTGCACAGAAGGAAGCTATGGAGGTTGCTAACCAGAGAGAGAGAGAAGCCTTCGCAAGCAAACCGACAGCACTTCGTCCTCGACTCTCCGCGATGCCTCTCCCCTCCTTGTCTCCCTCCTTTTATAGGCAAGGAAGGAGCCATTTCCTATTAACTTCCTACCTACCGAGGATCTTCTATGTACAACATAAGGCGCACGTGTATGAAGAGCCGGTTCCTATGCTCCGGTGCACCGATTCCGCTTGTGGACGGGTTTCTTCACGACATCCGCCCCCACCTAACCGTGCATCCACCGGCATGCGCCAAATTGAGTTGGGACGGAGAAAACCGGTCCAGCCTTCATTCCCCGCTCGTCGGTTCTTCCTCGGTTTCGGATCGTTCGTCGTCGCGGTCCACGTCAACCGGATCCGGCTCGTCGTCGTGACGCTTCTTGAACGCTTTGATCTGCTTCCCCGCTATCGGTATCGCCATTCTCGTACCGTCGAGTTCCGCCAGATGGTACGTCCCGTTGTCGTTGGCGCTTTGTACCACGTAAGGCCCGAACCACCTTCTTGCGAACTTCCGTGTCGCTCGGTGCTGGTTGTCGAGGCTGCTGTCGTAGACTAGCACCCAGTCGCCTTCCTCGATCTTCTTCGGTCGGAGCCGGTGCGTCCGGTCGAACTGGGCTTTGTTCCTCGTCCTGGCCATCCGAAGCTTTTCCGCAGCTTGCTTCACGTCCTCCGGTCTTCGCTCGAGCTGTCGTATGCGCGCCGTCAACAGTTCCTCCCGGCTCATCTCGTCTCTCCATTCCACGGTTGCCCATGAGGAGATCGTACGTTCCATCGGCATGATCGGCTTTTGCCCAAACATGAGCTCTGCCGGCATGAATCCGGTTACCGAACTGTGCGTAGTTCGGTCCGCCCACAACGCGTAAGGCAGCAGCCGCGGCCAGTTCCCGACTTGACCTCCGCATGCCCGAACTAACGCCTTGACGATCGGCCCGTGTCCGCGCTCCACCTTCCCATTCGCCTCCGGATTATACGCAGTGGTAAGCGAGAGCTTGACTCCTAGCCGGTCGAACAGCTCCTCGGCCTCTTCGGAGTCCAACTCCCCGCAATCAGCCATGATCTTCCTGACGCACCCGTACCGGCATATCACGTCCTCAATCAGGAACCGACATACGGCCGCGGTCGTTTTGTTCTGAAGGGCTCGGCCTTCTACCTGGTTCGTCAGATGTTCCCGAGCTAGGACCAGATACCGCATCTGTCCTACTCCCATCAGCATCGTCACCAGGTCTACCATCCATTTGAAGTGGATGGTCGGAGGGTACGTAGGGTGAAGCTCGTCCCGATGTTGGACTACGGAGTGCATCTGACAGCTCTCGCAAGTCGTCACGAACCGATGCACGTCCCAGTACAGTCCCGGCCACCAGTACTTCCCCTTTATCTTCTCGAACGTGGCCCACGTTCCACGGTGTCCAGCCCAGGGGCTGTCGTGGTAGGCCGTCAGCAGCTCCTCCTATTCTTCCTTCATCGCCACCACCCGGAGCGGGACGCCGTTCCTCTTCTTCGGGTGCTTCCATAAGTATCCGTCCCGGAGAAAGAATCGGTAAGCTTTCTTCCGGATCCGGTTGGCCTCGTCCTTCGTCCATGACGCATCCGTCGTCATTGTCCTAAAAAATCCACCGATCTGGAGCCACTCGCCGTCGTACCTGCTCTCGTTGAAGCCGTTAAGTGCCGGAGTGCTCGTCCCATCGGTCGTCACGTACGCCGCCTCGAAGAAGTCCACACCGACATCTTCGTCCTTCGAAACCATGCCGCCCTCGTCATCAAACCTCGCCCTCGAAAGCATTTCGGCCATGGTGTTGTCCTTTCCGGAAATGTGCCATATTTCTGGGTCCAGGGACTTGATGTACGCTATCCACCTGAGCATCGCCAGGTTCGGTGTCGCGCATCCGGAAACCATGCTGAGAATTGGCAGGCAATCCGTCTCGATAATCACTTCCGTCCCGAACAGGTAGTCTTGGTCGGCCTTTACTGCCGAAACGATACCCCAGAGTTCGCGTTTAACCTGGGCGTACCCTCGCTGTCGCTCACTGAGGACCTTCGCGCCGAATCGGATCGGGAACCGAATGCCGTCCCCATCTTCTTGGTTGACGACCCATCCGATCCCGGTCGGACTCGTATCCACCGTTATGTATACCGGGGTACCCTTCTCGTAGACAGCCTTCCGGAGCGCCGGTACTGCCGCAAGAGCTTCCTTCAGCTTCCAGACTGACTCCGTGTGCTCGTCTCGCCACTCGAATTTTCGCCCCTTTTTCAGCAACCCGTATAGCGGCTCCGCAACGTGGGCGTAATGCGGGATCCATATGTGGTAGAATGCGCATGCCCCCAGGAACCTCCGAACTTCCGTAACCGAGCTACAGTCGGTCTTCATCGCGGAGATGGCTTCTACCTTTGCCGGAGACGGCTTCCGGCCATATGGTCCACATAGGTGTCCGACCACCAGGATTTCCGATTGCCCGAAGGCCGATTTCTCCCCGGAGAAGGTGAGCCTCGCATCCTCTAGCCTTTGTAGCACCTTCTCGCAGTCGTCGATGTGTGTCGCCACGAATCGCCGGCATCCGTCCGGCCCGACTGTCTCGTCCTTCTCTTCCACCGGGCACCCCTTGATCGGGATGTCGTCTAGAAACGACATGGTGATGTCCGGGATGCAATCCCTCAGTACCTTGTTCATTGCATTCACCATGTGGGCTACTAAGTTGGTCCCTCCTTGTGGCAGGGTACACATTCGCACCAGGCCGAGGGGAGTTCGCATTGTCGTAATGTCTCTGCTCTCCATGGCTAGCTGGAACTGGTCGTACCCCGAGTACAGATCACCGACCGAGTAAATTGACCTTCCGGCGAAGGCCTCTGCGAACTCGTCTATGGTCGGTCCGATTCCTGCGTTCCGAATGGTCACTCTGTTGACCGGCTGCAGGTCTTGAATGAAGCGCAATGTTCCGTTTTTCTTTGGTACGGTAAACCATCGGTTCGAGTATGGGGCACTCGACGGTTCGAGAATGCCCATATCGACTTTTTGCCTCAATAGCTCCATCAACTTCGGGATGTGAGCTCTCGGTACTGGAATCGGCTTGAGATTCCACGGCACATGTGGTACCGTGAATATCACCATCGGCTCTACAATCGTCGGGTCTACGCACCCGATCTCTTCCGGCGAAAACGCGAAGGTTTTCCCGTGCCTTCCGAGCATTCTCCGAAACCGGTCTTCCTCCGCCGGCAGTAGGAACCCGCCCCCACCGATCTTGAGCTCCCGGAGCATCCCGTCGGTGAAGGTGTGTCCTATGCAGGCCAGATCTCGTAAACTGGGGTCCGACGCAACCCCTTTGATTCGGGACTCGCTGCCCTCCGGTAAGGTTGCCGCGACGGGCCTTACCTTCCGGTCCACAGTCTTGTACTTCGTGCTAACTCGGGCCGTCCGATCCGACCCGAGCCCCCGACTGAAGTTCGCGATGACTTTGTACATCTCTTCGGAACATACCGGTATCGTCCGGTCTTCGTTAAGGTCTTCTCCGGCTACCTCCCCCAACATTCCCAAGGTGTCATCGAAGGAGACCGCCTCCACGGCTCCGCTGATTTCCTCGTCCAGGCCGAGAACTCCGCACGCTCGAAGTCGCACTTCCGCCCTTGTCTTTTCTCGGCCGTCGATGTCGACTATCATACACCCTCCGTTGTTGGAGAAGCAGAATTTCCTAGTTATCGTACAGGGTTCCTTCGGTTTCGGTTCTATCGTACAGTCGTGGGGTCTTTCTCGAGTGTTCGGGCTGTCTCGGCCCCACGCCTTGGCAGCTCTCTCTAAAAATCCTCCCGGTTCTCGCCACCGAGGGATTCGCGGTTTCTCTCGTGGTTCGGCCGCACCGTCAGAAATTGGACCGAATGGCGCCCGTCCTGGCTTTTGACCCTCGCGTAGGCCGAACCGTTGTCTAGCACCTTGGTCTCCATCCGCGCCGCCGTGATGTATGGTTCACCTAATATGATCGGGTGCGAGGACGTCTCCTGTACGAAGAAGTGCTGGTCAATCTCGACGTCGCCGATCTTGACACGCACGTTCGGGCAGGCCCCATGCAGTTCCTCGGTGGCACGCGTCGCCGCCCGTATCTTCCACCCGTGCTTGGTGTTGATCGGCCATTTTCCCTTCTTATAGAAGTCCATGGACATCAGGTTTATTTCCGAACCGTGGTCCACTAGTGCCACCACCGGTTCCTGAACATCTCCGATCATTACCGGGGTCTCCGTGGTCGCTCGGGCCCAGTGTGGCCTCGAATAGTGGCTCTCTGCCCACTCATCTTCTAGTGCCATGTCGTCGATGCGCGTCGTCCGCACCTCCACCGGTCTTTCCGGTTCTGTCTCCGTCGACAGCCTCTTTCGTTTCACCAAGTCCACAATGAAGTCGTGGAACTCCTTCTTGGCGATCCCTAGCACCTCCCGCAATGACAGCTCCACTTTGCTGTCGAGGATTCGTTCTTCTACGACCTTTCGTAGGTCCGTAGTCCTTTCTATTTCCGTCCCCAATCGGTATCCGCCCTTCCTGGGGTTATCTTGTGAGCTGGGCCCACCGGCATCGTTCCGTCGCTGCCCGAACCGGGTCTCGTACCGTTGTGAGGGCCCGGCCGCTCCGGCTTTCCCCACTCGTTTGTTTTCTACCAAAGCCTCGTAGTTCCGGCAAGCGGCTTCTACGAAGCCCGTCTTCTCCTCGACCGGATCGCTCAACCCGGTTACTTCCCGGACCCGTCTCTCAGCGCGGTCCGCTTCGTCTTTCCTTAACCGTGCGCCGGCCAGGCCTTCCAGCATTGCCGACCAGAATCCGTCTTTGCTCTCCTTTCGGGCCTCGCTGCCCCCGACCCGAATGCCGGCCGACGCCGAGTAGTGGATGGCCTCCACGTGTCGGGCCGCTGCCTCTTCCATCAGTCTCTTCATACCTCCTCGCCCGTCGTTTCGGTTTAGGGCCCTCCTAGTGTCGCCGGCGTGCACCCGGCCTTCCCACAGGTACACCACCCGGTTCCTCAATGCCTCTGCGAAATCGCCGCAGTCCTTCCGAATGTGGCCGACCTCGTCGCACCACATGCACCTGTTCCCTGCTGCCGGCCGTCGGTCACGAGCCGGTTCGCCGCCTTCCCTTCGAGTCTGGGCGATCTGGAGATCCTTTATCGCCAGCGTCAACTCCTCCAGCGCTGCTCCTCCGGACGAGCCATTGACCATGCCAGTCGAAGCCGGACCGGTTTCGAGTCATTCCCGAGTTTCTTCCCTTCGCCCTTGCGGTGCCGGTTCAAGCCTCCTTGCTGTGACAGAGCCCGCACCGGCCGCCCCGTTGTCAGCCCATTCCCGCCGTTTGTCGAAACGGCCACAGACTCTCTTAACCGCAGCCCAGTCGGTCGTCAGCCCGTCTTCGGTTTCCAGCAAGGAGTCGACTTGATCCCGGTCCCGCTCGTCCACCGACTTGACGAACAGTAGGACCCGGCTCGTATCCCGAACGGTTTGGTCAAGCGCCGAAAGGCGCGCAAAGCGTTCTTCGAACTCCCGGAGGAGTGTCGATGCGTTTCTTCCCTTGCCGGGGGACTCCACCCATTCCATGAAGTCTCGTTTCGAAAGCCGGAGCGCGTCGTCCAGCTCGTATTTTTCTAGGAGTCGGCCTTCGAACTCCTCCCAGGTACGGCTCTCCGCCCGCACCTCGAGCACCTCCGCATGGATGCTCGGCATCGTCACTCGAGGAAACCCGGCAAGACGCCTCTCTTCCGGAATGTCCCGCATCAGCATTTCTGCCCCGTAGGACACCAAATACTTCGTGGCATCCTTTCTGCTGAACCGGCCGATCGTACCGACGACCGCCTCAATGGCTCTGTCGAGGGCGCCGGTGCCCTCGCGTGCACTCAATATCCGATCCACGGCTGCAGCCATGGCCTCTGCAAGATCCGACCCCTTCATCTTCTGCTCTTCTGCCGCCTCCTTCACGTTGGGTTCACCAAGATGTCGAGGTTTTCCTCGCGGATGCGTGGAATGAGGCGGGACCTCAGGGGTCCTGTACCGAAGAGCAAGAGAGAAAGGACAAGAGACCCACTACGTGCGAACGTAGATTCACAGGGACACGGCCCTTCGACACAAAGACGCGAGTGGGACAACGACACAGAGAGACACGAATGTATGTATGTATTAACAAAGACAACAACAAGAACACGGAAGCAACAAAAACACGAAGTCGGTTACAACCGAACAGGCCGGCGAATAGATGCCGATGCCTGTTCGTAAACACACAGAAAGACAGGAGCAGGTTGGAGGTGCTGCCGGAAGCACTCGGGCGTTCCTCAGTGCAGCGCGAGCCTCCTGAAACCGGCACAGAAGGAAGCTATGGAGTTTGCGAACCAGAGAGAGAGAGAAGCCTTCGCACGCAAACCGACAGCACTTCGTCCTCGACTCTCCGCGATGCCTCTCCCCTCCTTGTCTCCCTCCTTTTATAGGCAAGGAAGGAGCCGTTTCCTATTAACTTCCTACCTACCGAGGATCTTCTATGTACAACATAAGGCGCACGTGTATGAAGAGCCGGTTCCTACGCTCCAGTGCACCGATTCCGCTTGTGGACGGGTTTCTTCACGACAACGTGTTAGGCATGTAATGAGGTATCACACTTGTTTCTGTCTTCAAAAGGCAACAATGGAATAGCAATGCAATTATTTGTGCAATTCACATGATGAGCATATGCCAAGAATTTGTTTTCAAAATTATCTCAATGATTACTATCATCTCCTAAAATTGACACTTGATATACAACTAGGAAACTTCTCGTATGAGCTCAACACCGATGCAATATACTTCAGGTGTTGGGTTAAGAAGACCGTTTAATCCATATATATTCCAAACCATAGTATTAACCATACGTACCATATGTGCGTTTGCATTTGCGAATGTTTCAATCATTCAAGTATGGTAAACACCCTCAAAGTATGGTCAATACCATACTTTTGTATTCATCATTTATTATAAGGTAAATTTTTTTCAAGGTAAGAAGGTCAAGGTAAAAAGTGTTAAAAAAAACACAAGAATGCTTTGATAACATATGCATTTGTATAAAAAAGAATGTTTGTCAATGCACTCGAATGTATTACGTACTATGTTCCAAACCTCTTGATTATGAAACGTAGTAAAGAAAAAATGGTTTTGATTTCAAATAAAGTCAATATTTAAAATGTGGAACACCTATCACTAGAGCCAACCTCTTTTCCTAGTCCTAAACATAAATTTAATAAAAATTATTAACTATAGTTGCAACTCTTCTTTTGCTTGCGAATAGTCTAGGTTGTGAATAAAATGGTCAAATTCAAGGATGGGGAAAATGGTCTAGATTGTGAATAAAAGCTATTACGACAGGATATTACGATTCTTCTTCTGTTCCATTGGAGCTTCCAGACTAACAAATTACTCTCCCCCTTGGATGTTATCACATTAACCAAATGTCAATAAAAAGATTTTCCCCATGAAATTATAATTGGGTTGTTCATGTTAGTAGTTCTCATTGTCTCCTAGAAGAGCACCATTCTGAATTGCAGATTAACCAAAACTTATAGATCAATTACGTCCATTGAAGCAAGAGCTGGCTAAAGCAAATGAAGATCAAGATTCCCTAAGATATGTAGACATAAACACACTATAGCATGTTTTTTTCTAGAAATATTTACAGAAACCACAAACAAATCAAGAAAAAAAGGACACAACAGAAAATGGTAATGGCAGAAAATTTGAAGGGTTTAGGGTTTACGACCCAAAAACATGTAGAAGAATGGGGTTGTGCAAGATTTTGAGTTTCTTGTGTATGAAATTTGGGAGTAGAAAGATTTACCACTAATATCTCGAAAAAACCATATTGTTTTATCTCATTCTATTCTACCGTCTTAAACTAAATGGTTTGAACAATGTAATCATGAGTGAATGATTACATTTCTATATGTAATCATGAGTGTTGGTAAATTTTTATATGTTGAATGGGCAAGAATATGACACAGAGCACATATGCCGATTTATTAGATCCTGTTGTTTAGCCTGCATACTAGAAGTGGTCTTTGTTAATAGCTTGAACTCCTACTTTGTGCAAGATGACAGGAAATCTCTACTAGTTTATAAAATAGAAAAATATTACGATAATTTGGAGCATAATCATTACATTGATATATTTGAAAAGAGGAAAGTAAAATATCTCCTAGTGCACAATAATGTGAGTAGGTGTATTTAAACAATAAACCCTAAACCTAAACCTTATGCAAATGCTTGGTTAGGGCACAAATGCTCGGTTTTGTTGCATAAATTTGATTGATTCTTTTAGGGCACAAAGTGTGTCTCGGTTAAAGAACAATGGCTTAAAACCTGTGAGTGCTAGGGGAAAGTTAATCCTTGATGATGGTAGGAAAAGTGGATTTTTAGAAGAATGTACCAAGTTCACGGACAAAAGAGATATTGATAAAGATGAAAGCCACTCGAAGAAAGCCAGGTTTGGAGCTTGATGGAATGCTAAAATCTTGCCTATCTTGTGATTCATATTTTCTAATGGGCAAATTTTTGGTTGTCCCAAGAGTTAATTGATGTATTAGTGGTTTCACATTTACCATGGAAATGACGCCAGAGTTGTACAAACAACTATCTTAACAATGATGCCTACATAAGTTAGAGTGATATTCAACTGATCTGTATTTGTTTGTGTCTGGTGGTCCAAGCAATGGTAATGAGGAGGTAGAGGTAGAGGTATGGGGCATACACTCCTAACTTTATTTGGAAGAAGAAAAACAACTCATTTTGTAGGAGAAATGTCAACTTGGTGTTTGAGGGATATACCCATGTTGGTATACATATACTATTATACATAATTGTACTTAAATGATGGAGTAGCTAGTAGATTCTTTTTATTAAATGTAGTAAAGATTTGACCGATGGATTATAGACTTGTTAGGGATGTAATATATCACATTAGGAATGAGCTGTAAGAATTTGAGCAATGTAACCCATGCAAGATAATGTAAGAATATGATGAGATGTAAGAATTGGCTTTTAATAGTTTAAATTTTAGGAATAAGTCCAATGTGTTTATAAATCTCTAAGATGCATGGGCCGTAACATCCTCAACCAAACCAATCCTTGGCACATGAATTTCTCTCTTAATCATAATCTCAAATTTGACATTATATAATAAAGCTCGTGAACCGTAAGAGTTATACTCACTTTCATATGTATTACATTATGTTAATTTTCTTTTTGGGTGTCCTAGACCAGTTCAATTTAACCTCCAAAAACAATTATACAACACATCTTTCTCTCATTCACTTATAAAGAGATTCGTGTTGAGAGCTTCAATTCAAGGTTTCACTAATGTTCTAGTATGTGATTGGGATTCCTAACTAATTGAAGCATTTTTTTCTCATTTTATGTGCTTATGTACATCGTTTAACTCATTAAGTGGTAGATTAAGCCACATTATGGTTGAAACTAGTTTCTTTGTCAAGATAGTTAAGGGAGGTCTAATACCCTATTTTTGATAACTCGAGAGTACTTGTCAACCATTCTTGATAGTTTAAACTTGATAACGATGTACAATTTGGCAAATGATGCAGCATACCTAGAAGAGACACATTTAATAAGAGAAAGACATTGTACACTTGATTTAAATCTACAAATAACGATGATTAATATTGGTTATAAAACAAGACACTTATTCTAGAAGAGACACATTTAATAAGAGAAAGACATTGTACACTTGATTTAAATCCACCAATAACCGTGATTAATATTGGTTATAAAACAAGACACTTATTCTTAGTTGCAAAAGCCCATCTAAGTTCATAGGAGGAATATTCAAAACTTTACAAGAAATATTGAAAGTAGACCTTTCTATTTAAACCCACGTAGCAAGATATAATTTAGCCTAGTGGGAAGGACCTTTTTCCTTCACAATGCAACTTACATAACCAGGCAACTTGAGTACTCCCATCACCTTCATCGTAGATGGTACGCTTGAGATGGAACTTCTTAGCTATGTTTTCGTCTGTCAAACCTCCATTTTTCACCAACATGGATGCCAAGCACTTTTGCCACTCGTTGGAAGCACACTCTAGTTTACTTAGAAATATATCCTTTTTTGAGTCAAAATGACTTTGTATCATAGGATATTGATTTGCTAGTTTGAGGTGGGGTGTCCAATTAGGAATCAAGGAGCTTGCAAGCGGTACCATAGAGGAAATACCAAGTCTAGCAGCTATAGTCAAAACATGAAACAAACCATTGATATATGGAAGAGCTTTGTCCAAAAACTCTGAATGAGACTCTGACAAAGAGGTGAGGGTGATGCCATGTTGGTTTTCCACTGGGTGTGGCAATTTTTTATCCTCACAGTATAACTGGATTCTTATAATTTGCCCTCCTAGTGTTCGAGGCACCCATGTCAAAAGTCCCTCAAATGTGGATTCGGGAAATTTAAATGTGAGTAGGGCGACACGAGGGAGGTGCTTCTCAACCTCATTTTCTAAAGCCATTTTCAATAGCTTACTTATAGAATTATCAATCTTGCTGATAACATCATTCCTCATATCTTGAAGTTCTCTATGCATTTCACGTAGCTCCTTGATCATTTGATCCATCTTATCGTGTAACTTGAGGACTTCATTGTGAGTGGCATCCATTTTATGATGTAAACTTAAAAGTAACTTTACCATAACCTTACTAGACTGTACCTCTCTTGCCTCTTCTAATGTTAATTGATCTTCTTGCATGAGGCCATTTTCAAAGCTAGTCATAATCACTTTTTCATAACTTTGATATTTCCTAGATTCATCAACATATTCATCATTCACCAACAATGAATTCTCCACCTCCACCTCAAACCATTTCTTAGATGATTTTAGGACCTCCCCATAATACTCTAACCCCAATAGATCAATTAAATCATTTGATAGAGGATTAGGCATATCTGTAGTTCGTTTCCAATCATATGATTCTTTCTCGCCTTGCTCAAGCTTTTTTGTTAATTGCTTCTTCAAATAAGTTACTTTCACGCATTGATCTTCTCTACGTCGCACCATTGATGGATAGAGTAAGCAATCAGGCCGGATTACGCTCTCGATCAACTTAACCCCTTGGCAACCGGTAGGTTGTGCGCATATTGTAATCAAGTTGTTGATGATACTCTTTTGCACAAAAGCTAAGGTACTTAGCATGTCTTGCTGTGTATTATTTTGAGCCCGAATTAGCACATCTATGACATGGTTTGATTTTGCTTGGCAGAACATGACAATGATCTCGCTCTTTGGAAAACAAATGGATATGAAACCTTTGCCGAGTGTGATGGAAGCATTATCATGCTTAGATTGGAAAGCATTGCTAAATAATGCCTGAATTCTTGGAAACAAGCCGGGTGTAAGAAATGTGAGGTTTTTGTCCTGACACTCTAACCTTCTGCCCATATACACAAATGTAACATTATCATTGATTCGAGTCCATTGGGGTTGTTCAATATCTACCTTTGGCAATATGGCTGGGATAAAGATGAGATCTGCATATCTTTTGGGGATTGTGCAACATAGGTGCATGGCTTCCATTAAGTCTACTAGTAATGAGCCCTTCATATTACATTTGGCAATGGATTCAAACTCTTGCTCTAGGAAATGTCGAGGCATGCATCCTTTGTCAAATCCAACGATATCCTTTGATACTCCAGATGTTGGGAAACCAATGAGGCTTCCTATAATTTGATTGCAAAACCAATTGGGATCGAGAACAATGTGTTTGAATCCACTTACGTAGATGATGTTACCGAACTCATTCAAAGACATGGCGATTGCATTTAATTTAGCTTTGTCATCATTATTGCAGATTTTGCTGAAATCCTCCCACGTAATGATTCGTTCATTTGTGGTCTTCCAATAATTCAAGAGGTTTTTGCTTACTTGTGTGCAGAGGTCGTAGAGCTCAATACCTTGGAGCACATCCTTGGCAATGTCGAAAATATGCTCTGCTACAGGTTTGACGGAATCCTTGTTTCTTGCATCCACATCAAAAGGAGAGTCGACAATGTCAATCACCCTTTTGAATTCTGATCGAAGTGAATTGATCGAATCTGAGAGAGAGCTTGAGACCGACTTCATCTGGTCTGCTCTTGTCAATACCAGGATTACTTTGAGAGGAATGATGGATTGAGGGCTTTTGGAGGCGAGGAATTTGAGCCAGTACCTAAAGCTTGCGACGAAGTCTGTCTCTTTTTTCCTTTGTCCTCTTTTGTTACTTTGGCTATCCATGGCACTCCAAACGAACATGAACATGGATGGGAAGTGATAAGAGCTGGTTCCTATGTCTGGGAACATGCAGTCGTGGAATGCGTGAAACTCTTGCTGGCCTGCCATGTCCCACAATGACACTCTAATTCCCTCTTTTTTGATGGCTTGCACCTCAATTCCTTTTGTGCGTTCTCCAGTAAACAGGGCTTTTAACCTATCTCTCTTGCGTCCATACATGGAGCGCATGGTGGATACAAGCGTAGTCTTTCCTGCGCCAAACAAAATGCAGTGCAAGAGTAAGTTAGTGTAGTGTGTGTTTATCCTCATCAATCGGATTTTCAATATTTGAGAGTGTTCTGTTTTTACCTGCAAATGGATCTCCGCAGATGAACAATCGGATGGACGTCGCAGGCACTCGCTTCAATTCTGTTCCTCCACAGCTGCGCCTCGATGGCCATCCGCTCTTGTTTTGTAGTGGCGCCATCTCTGAAATCGAACATCATATCTCTGCTCCCCCATTCCCAAGGTCGATGCTCTTCTTCAGGACCATATGACCAACAATAACGTATGTTCCGGTCATTCTGCCATTGGGTTGTATCGATCAGGAAGAGGTTCTCAACATTGACTAGGAAGAGCTTCTTAATTAGCACATCATCAGAATCAGCAGCTGCATGATGTTGTTGAGAGGTTGAGGATGAATTGAGGTTCAGTAGAGCTTCTCTGGATTTCTCGACCGCTTCTCTGACCTCCTCCAATGTCCACTTCGTGTGGATTTGTTTGTGAGGGGGTGGGAGGAGGTGAGGCTTCTCCATGGAAAGGAAGAAAATGAATTGAATGTGTGGAGGGAATGAATGAAAGAACAGAAAAGAATGGAATGTGAAGGGAAAGTTATGAATGATAAATGGAAATAATAAATGAAAATGTTAGTGTTCGCCATACATACTTTCCATTGACATAATCATCAATCAAATTAAGTTTGGCGATCAACATAACAATTCTCAAAACAATACAAAAGTCAAACACATTCTGTGTGTGTGTGTGTGTGTCTCTCTCTCTCTTCTCATTTTGGACCCCACTTAGTTATAAAAATAAAGGTTTCTCGTCCACTCGGTCCACCACACCTATCAATTTTTGTGGACTTTCAAGATTTCCTGTTTCATTTCTTTATTAGCGTTTTTAATAAAAAAATGCGCTTTTAAATGTCAAACAACAAAACAATTTCACTATGAATGAGTCAAGAAGCATTCAATTGCTTTTACATGGCCATTTTTTGTGGCTTTTGGAATCTTTGTCTTACTTCATGTTTTGTATTTACATTTAACATAAAGTCAAAACACCTTGACCCTCTCGGGGAGGGAAGAGTTCCATATCCTGCTCTTGGTTTTATCTACAAAGACCAAATCGACAGCTACATGGTTCCATTTGTTGGCACACTTCTCCCGATGCAAGCATAAATGTCTCCCCAAGCGAGTTGAGTAGTCAAAGAAACCGCGTGATTTACCATGTCCGTCCCTCCACGTATGTTCTGCAGGATCCCATTCTAAACACTCAAGTTCCTTGCCTTCAACTATATACAAGATCCAATCCTCCTCAACCTCATCGACTGATGGGTTCACCTTCCATTTCTTACTGTCTCGTGCCACAATTCTAATCGGGGACCAACGAGCACCTGCAACTATAGATCCCAACTGGATGATCTTCCCATTCTTTCCTGTACCCTTGGCATTGATAACTTTTCCAGCATCATCACATTGTGCGAACCATTCACCCTCTTCCCCATTACTAATAGGAACAGAGTAAAGAACTTTAACGACTATATCAAGCATCTTCCTACCATTTCTGAACTTTCTCGCATCTTCATATAATTTATCCCAATTACTAGGTGACAATTGTAGTTTGGGGTGTTGTGTTTCAAGATGTCGTGTACATTTCATACCTTAATTTTAAAGGATAGGTAATATCACCCACATGTACTCATACAATTCTCTAAACTCTAATTGAATTTTCCCTTATTCTCAATATCAATCCTAGATTGGAAATAAATACCTTTTGTATATTGAAAATTGACATAAATCATTGGGAGTCCCATAGTGCGTAAAATTCGTGTTTGTCTAGCATAACATTCGTTTCCCAATGTTGGAAAACGAATGCGAATGTTATTGAAACATTCTTGTGTTTTTTCCCATTTTTGAAAGGTTTTATTTTGCTATTTTTTCTTTTCCTAGGTTTATTTAACTCATAATAAACAGTTCATCCAAAAGTATGGTATTTATCATTCTTTGAGGGTGTTTATCTTACTCGAATGATTGAAACATTCGCGAAGCAAATGCACGTATAGTACGTATGGTTCATACCATGATTGGGACTACAAAAAAAAGTGTTTTGTTGAATTTTTCTTCAATGCAATAAGTTTGAGTTGTAACAAGGCAACTACCAAACAAATTCTATATATGACTACTCAACCAAGCATAACAACTCCCCTCAAAAGAATCTTGAGAGGGCACAGAGTGCTATTGAGCTCTTTTGCAAGGCATCGGGAGCGTCCATTAATTGGAAGAAGTCCAAGGGTTTTTGGATCAGCTTGGAGCCCGAGCCTGTTTGGAAGCCAAATGTTGAATTCAAATGGATTGCAAATGGGGAAGCCACTAGGTATCTGGGAACGTGGATTGGGGTAGATATCGACAAGGGAATTCAGCTGCAACATATTCAAAGCAAAATCTATGACAAAATTCACAACTGGTCAGGGATGAACTTATCATTGGCTGGCAGGATCATAGTAGCTAACCATGTGCTTTTGTCCACATTATGGCATGCAGTTTCAGTGTGGATGTTTGACAAGCAAGCTATTCGTACTGTTAAAGCGTGTATTAGGGGATTTCTTTGGGCTGGGATGAGGAAAGACAATGCAGCAGCCAAAGTATCATGGTCTACATTGATTCTTCCCAAGAGTAAGGGGGGTTTAGGATTGGTTGACCCTGGATTGCAGAGTCAGGCATTGTTATGTAAGATATTGGTAAGAAGCTTGCTACCCGGTGATGAGTTATGGAAAACATTGATACATAATAGGAGCATTCTATGGAGTCCAAGACTGGGTGGGCAATGGAAGTCACACAAAGCGTGGCCTTTTCGCATGGACTTAAAATTGAGGAAATCTAACCGATTGGCTGATCGTACTTGTATGTCAGTGATGCAGGCGTGGAGTATGCTTCGTGGGCATCTAAGTCGGAATCGTCCAAGTACTAGTGCTGAATGGATGCGCCAACCCCTATTGTGGAACGAGACCGTGCAATCGCCAGAAGGAATGATGCTTGGACAAAGCAAGCGCATGCCATGGGCTATATTGCATTGTCTAGGGATACACTCAGTGGCTGATTGGTTGCGGTTGTCCGGCAATAATCGTGATCAATTATATGAAGACATGGGAAAGGTCAGAAATGGCAGAAAGATGATTGACGTAGTCAATATAGTTGTCTCCTCGCTTCCTATTGGTAATGAGGAAGAGGGTGAATGGTTTGGACAATGTGATGGTACCGGAAATATTATCAATGTCAGGGGTCTAGGAAAGAGTGGGAAGACCGTCCTGATGGGATTAGTAGATGAAAGTGCAGGCTGGTACCCTATTAGAATTGTGGCAAGACACGAAAAGAAATGGAAGGTGAATCCACCAGTCGAAGAGGTCGAGGAGGCTTGGATCTTGTACGTGGTTGAAGGTAAGCCTCTCTAGTGCGTAGAATGGGATCCCGCTGAATATAGGTGGAAGGGAGAACAAGCTAAATCACTAGGTTTCTTCGAATACTCGACGCGCTTGGGGAGAAAGTTAGGTTCGTATCGTGAGAAATGTGCCAACAAGTGAACCCATGCAGCTATCGATTCAGTCTTCGTGGATAGAACCATGAGCAAGATATGGAACTCATCCCTTCCCGAGCGGATCAAAGTGTTTTTCTGGTTAATCACCCACCGGGCTGTTCCAACGGGAGAGTGGCTTGGGAATAGAGGCGGCATGAGTGGTTGCAAGGCGTGTAGTGTGAGCGTGGAGGACATCGCTCATTGTTTGTGGTGCTGCCCACGAGCGCAAGAAATCTGGCTAAGGAGCTTAAGAATCTTGGCTCGTTTTGGGGTTGAGGTTCATGTATCGAGCGCAGCAATCACTTGGCTGGCCACTAAATTGGCCTCGTGGTTTCAAGGGTGGAATGGAAACAGTCCTTCTTTAATGGTGAAGCAAGGATCTGTGCAACTAGCAACGCAAGGAGGTTTATTCTTCTTACAGGAACGCTACGTGGACATATGGGTATTAGTGGTCGGCCTTACGGTCTGGCAAGTGTGGGTATCTCGGTGCAAGGAGACCCTCGCAGGTAAACGAACCCCACCGGCTGAGAATTTAATGATGATCTGGTTTAATCTTATTTCTACGTTGCGAGGTGAGTGAAGAAGCTAGAGCTTGATTCCTTCGGAAATGGAGCGGTTCGTCGATGCTGCAGATAATGGATGGTAAAGTGAAGTGGAATTATCAACCACCGTGGTGGTTGTTCCCTCCAAGTGTTCCTAACATCTAGATGGGTGATGCCATGAGGAGCGAATGGAGGACATCTATGCTGAATTCTGTTTTGTATGAGGCTCACGTGGAGATTATGTGTTCGAGTAATGTTATACACATAGAATGGTGTGGTGTTTTGGAGTTGTTTTTTTATGTTGTTTCATCTACACATTGTTTTCCTTTGACATGCAAGATGTCTTGTAAGATATGAGTTGTAAATGATTCCTTTGTACATTCTTAACTAATAGAAGTAGATGTTTTTTGGAAAAAAAAAAAAAAAACAACTCCCCTCAAAAGAATGCACAAAACATAAAATTGACAATGATGATAAATTTGTGATTTTAATGTTCTGTTATATCAACATTTTTTCATGAATTTTAAGAATAGTTTTATTTATTGCAAGCATTAAGTTCATAGGTAATATCCTATGACAACTTGGGGTAGTCATCATAGTTCAAATCTAGCTTACTTGGTATCTTAATTTAAATCAATAGCTCACAAACATTTAGTAAATTCTTGTTATATTGAGAAATGTTGATGATGTTCACTTTTTTTTTATTACTGTTCACTTTTTTATTATACTAATGTTTCCTTTTTGCAGTGAAGCATTAGTTGTGAAATTTTGATAAGCACGGAATACTGTTTACACAAAGTTTTCAAGGAAAGCCGATACATGTGACAAAGACAGTTGTTGTGAAGTGTGTTACATGTGTGTTGAAAAGTGTTGGGTCTCTATTCATAAATGGAGATAGAGGGTCAAAAAAATGATATTAGAATGATGATGCTATTGGTGATACACACACATGAATGAACCCAAACCATATTTCTACTTTATATTTAAAAGTGATTACAATTACCGAGGTTCTTTTCTTCCTCACTTCCTTAATCCCATTGATCTCTCCCTAGTCTAAGATCACAAAATGCCTTGCAAAAGACCCTGACAAACGAGTCACATTGAGTTCAAAATTTGCATTTCACTACGAGAGGTCCATAAACATAAAAAGAATGTGTAAGGGGAGAATGCATTTGTTTTTTTTTCCAAAAAAAACTCCTTCCATTAGTTATAAAATTTTATATATGAGACGATTATGTACAAATCGTTGTAGGGACGCGATAGTTCCATCTTATGTGGATGCCCACTGACTCAAGAAAGGGAGAGGACGACCATTGTTGGATGAAGGTTATTCGTGTCTTTCAACTCCATCGGAGCCACCTTGGAGGTCATCATATTGGCTCTTTAGAGTGGCTAAAATTTCACTCCATATCTCTTGCAGTAACCTTATTGGATGCGCAATTTGGTTGGAGAAGACTCGTCTACACCGTTGTTTCCATAGAATCCAAACAGTTATTGCGCTGACCAATTCCAACACCTCTTGAGATTTGTCATTAAGAGGAGTGGAGTGGACATTGCCGCTAGAGGAGAAAAAGACCTCTTGTGCTTTTATCACCGAAGTCATCCCCTCCTCCGGATGTTTGTATCTGCCAACTGCGGTCTGCCATGATAGCCAACATATATTTCCCCACTTGATTGAGCCTTGCACATGGCATAATTACAACAAGCGGCCAACCCCCTGCCATATTCGATGAGACGTTTGGCAGTCCCACAGAGCGTGTCATATTGATTTTATTGCATGTGGGCACTCTACACAATTAGGAGAGCTAAAGTTCCCACGTTGCCATGCTCCCACCGGTAGGGACTTATGTATTAATAGCCATTGGAAGGTGGTAATTCGCCTCGCGTATTGTTGTTTCCAGATTTTCTGCCAAAACATGGTGATTATTGTGGGAGGAACTTGAAATGTGTGCAAGATGTTCGCAGCAACTGGCTCTCGGGCGGTTTGAGAATGCATTTGTTATGGATGTGGTTTCACATGATGTGTCATTGGCAATATGACACCATATTGCACCTAGGGATTGTTTTGAAGAGGATATTACGTGTGGATGTAGGAAATGTTAAAATCCTTATGGAAACAAGTGGATCATCATGATTCAATCATATAAGAAATGCAACGAAAGAATATCGGGAAAGATCATATATCTTAAAGGTAATGAAACAATGCATATAATCTGAATTCCTAATAAGTATTTATTGAACACTCCACTTTGCCAATTCCTTTCTCATTGAGATCATTCAAGGGATTTTAACCAACATATATATATGACATTGTCAATGACATGGGAGCAAATGGGTGACAATCATTCGTAGCCACCTATTGCAATATGATGAAATCCTTATTAACTAATCTAATTCTTAATTAAGGAAACAATTTTGCACTAATTACCTAATTCAAATAACGAAATCACAATACCGATCAATACTAGGGAATTCAACCCTAAATCTTTAAAAGGAAATCTTAGATGGTGAAGTGCATGATTACATCTTGGGAGAGAAACAAATGGAAACAAGGGTTGCTAGTGAAAGGGATGTACCATGAGTTGGGAACGTTGTTGCAAAGTTACACACATGCATGGGAAAGTGGAGCACATCCACAAGGGATTGGAACAATGATTTTGGATCGGCAAGTCTTCGTGGGTACGATTATGTTGGAGGATGTCAATGTTTCTCAAAGAAATAGATTTATTATCCTGGAACTCTAGTGCGAATGTAAGGTTTACTTTAATTGCGACTCTCACGAAGATTTTAATTTCAAATAAAGTCAATATTTAAAATGTTGAACACCTATCATTAGAGCCAACCTCTTTTCCTAGTCCTAAACATAAATTTAATAACAAGTATTAAACAGTAACTACTCAAATAAGATCTCAAAGAGTAACAAATCAACTGTTGAGCCCTAATACTTCGAAGTTATATGCAGTTCATGCAGCTTTCTGATGAATTTGGTTCTCAAAATGAAACACGAGCACAAATCATACATGTACTCCATTTAGTCAAGACTATGAAATATTTGTATTATTCACAAATCATATCATCTACAGAAAATAAAAGAGAAAAAAACATTAGAACAAGTTCTCAAGTTCATGAAAAATTTCAGTACAGCAACTATAAAAATCTTTTACAAAAACATCAACAAAGCGACAAATACTAGAAATTTTGTGGTTTTCCTTGCTGTTTTTCACCATGATGCCTATTTCTAACCAAAAGTACACCTTCAGATACAGTACAAAATACAAGCAATATTTAACCAGCATAGGGAAGCATTAGGCTAGTAAATCATTTATCTTCAATTTGCAGCCAAACTAATTGAGTGAATTGATGACCATACCTTGCTCACTGAACACATACTTTTAATCTATCAAGCTTAAGGCAAGGACCATGGTAACATCCATATCTTGTGACAGAGTTACATATCTACTGGTAGCAGAACTTGGTGTAGGATAGTTAATTCATTTGTTTGTGAAAATCAAGAAAGAGAAACATGTTGTTCAAATATATTGCTTCATACTCGTAGAACAAATTGTACTAGCCATGTTGGCTTTGCAGAGAGGCTTCTCATCGGCTTACCTCTACTGAAGCCTTCTCATGATCAATCTCGACGGGTGAAATGGTCACCTGAATAAAAATGTGCATTATAAGCAATACCTGTAATGAGCCAAGGACCCATAACAAGTAAAATAACTCACCATCTACAAGTCAGTATTTATAAAACATACAAAGCAACTTGAAGAGACAGGAAACGGCCTTTGTTATGTTATATGGTAAAAAAATTGTCCCTTCTCCATGTCTAGACCTCGATGACTTTGCAAAAGCTTAGGTTAGAATTGTGGAAAATAAGGACCCTGGTCACAGCTCCAGGTTGCCATTAAAATGCACCAGAGTCGAGTGAACACCACAATTTGAAAATGTTTCTGATAATCATCCGAAGTACCACAACAGCTTTCATCCTCCTACAACTCCAAAAACAAAACAAAGAATGAATCATCCAGGGGGCAAACTCCATAAAAATCACTATCTTTGAAACAAATACAAACTCTCGAGAAAACTTTGTATAGGACAGATTGTATGTGCCCAACCTGGCTTCTAATTACAGAAATCGTAAGGAGCATAAGTTCCACTCAGAATAAAAAGATATCTGTCATTGGCATTAATTTTAATCCTGAACATATGATTTGGTAATTCTGAGCATTTCCCCTAACATTTGCCAAGAGAGCTTGTGAACGATTATCCAAACTGGGCAATATTGCATACGCTCTTTGTTTCAATCTCAATCGCATGAATCCCCATTTACTTCTATCCCATGAGACTCCATTCATATTCGTAAGGTTCGCTGCCAGAATAATTCAGGAATGGAAATTTATGCTTTTAAGGTTATTTGAAATACAAGATATATACTTTGAAAAATCAATTCAGCAAAAAGCTCTGTACCTGATTCATAGTTTAGGCATAAGCCAAAAACCCAGAACTCTAGTGTGACTGTTATTATGCTCATAGTTTCTTCAAGCATGGCCTCTTTCTCTAAACGTGCCTTTTTAATAAGGCGAAAAGAGTGACGTACCATATTACAAAACCCTGTACGCTGTATCGGATATAAGCCTGTATAATATACTTGAGATGCTTAGATCTCATTCACAGGATTTCAATAGTCAACATAGTTGATATTCAAGCCTCAAACTTGAGCCCCTGGAGCTTTGATTTTTCCATAGGCAGTCGTTCACCAAGTGCATGTTCATTTGCTGTATTTGCAATGCATGGCTCTGACTGACCATTAGTGCAACATGTAGTGTTAACAGAGTGTTCATTAGTTATTTTTCTTTTTGTCCCAATGGTTGTTGGTGAAATAGCCAAAGTTTCTACGATTCTTGGCTCCATCTCTGCTCTTTGATCAGCATCTGCTTTAATGTCATTCAAAAGCTTACCATTTCCTTGTTGATGCTCATGATCAGGTATCATGTGCTTCAAGCTTTCTTGTTCTTTGTTGAAAAAGTATCCAATGGCATTCTTGTTGAAGAAATGTCAGCTCTTTCATTTGCAACTTTTCAATTCTGTCCATTGGGTACAGGCTTCACAATGTTGAACCTAACATGGTGGACACCTTGACCTTGGTCAGCACTACAAGAAGAACCATTAGCACCATTCAATTGTATTTTTGCTGAACACGAACTCCAGACACATGAAGTCTTATAGGCATTTTTTGCACTAATACTCTCACATTGTGTATTAGGAGATAATATTACAGGCTTAGATTTGCCTACCTACCTAGGCATATTGTCAAATACTGAAGGGACACATGAGGAAAATTGTTCTTATCTTGTAGTATGCAAAGCCTAGGCTCAAAAATTTTCATACTGTTAGTATTGTTGGTAAATATGAGGGAGAACACCATAGGACTCTTGTACAAATAGTGTAAGAAAACAAGGGAAGTGACCTATTTTCCATATGGGCACCTACCTATGAATTTAGAGTTTTGCCTATAGCAGCTATTCCTAACGTCAGAGGAATATTGATTTTCCTAACATGGGCACCTAGCTAGGTATATGGAACTTCACTTTGTATTACTTATGATGCTTGATCAGTGTGGAGAAACATGATACCTTGCCACGTATGTGTAGCCCGAGCTTCTAATGCTGATGTTGTTGAACATGGTAAGAAACATCAAGGGAAGGTGGATTCTTACACACATTAGGTACCTAGCTTTGTTGAAACCTGAAGGAAAGTAGACGCTTTCCACATAAAAAATTCCTAAAATTTCTTCTGATACAGTTGGTTGATTTCTTTTCCTCAAATTATGGAGGTAAACTTTCATAACAATGGAAGGATCACAAATCTCCGATTCATAAAAGCAGTCGAGGGAGTAAAGATGAAACTTAATTGTCCTGTTGTAATCTCAGGAGTAGAAGAATGCATAGGCATAAAAAGAGGTAAGAAAACTCTCAGATTGGCTCATTTCTTTATGTTTTTAATGCATGATTATCTCGTGTTAAACCTGGAAGATATTTTCTTTGCTAATTAAAACCCCAAATACTTGCAACTATTTAAAGGATCTTCTAAATTTTGGCGTCAAATGATTTCAATAAATTCTGGAAAAAATATATATTTCAAATTCACTAGAGGAAGTATAAAAAAAATATTTCACCTGAAATAACCTTTTGATGAGTTAAAAAATACTTGAGCACTTTACCCCTGATCTTAATATGTAGTTATTGTATTTCACACTCAGATTGCGTTGTCACATTTACTTGTTCATTCCCTTGGAATGGATCAATTGAATTCCGTGAATGTATTTATACATTCATATCTGTATCATTGGTTACAATGGGCATTTCTCGCTTGCATACACAGAACAAATATATCTTCTTTCAATTGGCACCATTAACTTGCTTTGGAACTATACCCTCGTCCGGTGAGATTGGTGGTAGCAGTGAGGATGGCCATCCATTTTTGTTGTTGTTGTTGTTGTGTAGCAGAGGCAACATCTCATAAATCGAACATTATGTTTCTGCTCCCCCATTCCCAAGTTCCACGTTCAAAACGTTCTCCATCAGGATCATATGACACATAATGTATTGTTCTTGTCATCTCCATTCTGCCTTCGGGTGGTATGGACTAGGAAGAGGTTCTTAACATTGACTAGGAAGAGCTTCTTAATTAGCATATCATAAGAATCAGCAGCTGCATGATGTTGAGAGGTTGAGTAGAGCTGCTCTTGATTTCTCGACCACTTCTCTGAACTCCTTGAATGTCCACTTCTTAATGATGAGTTAGTGAGGCTTCTCCATAAAGGAAGGAAGGAAGGAATGAATGTGTGGAGGGAATGAATGAAAAAGAAAGAAAAGAATGGAATGTGAAGGAGGTTATGAATGATAAATGGAAATAATAAATGAAAATGTTTGTTTTAGCGAAACTTTATATTGACATAATCATCAATCAAATTAAGTTTGGCGACAAACATAACAATTATTAAAACAATACAAAACTCAAACACATTCTCTCTCTCTCTCTTTCTCTCTCTCTCTCTCTCTTGGTAAAAGCACACAATTATATTAATTGTATATAAAATGCACTTAGTTACAACACTTCTTAGTCTCTCTCTCTCTCTCTCTCTCTCTCTCTCTCTCTCTCTCTCTCTCTCTAATCTTCAACCGCACCCTCGCCGAGGGTTTTCCACCACAATGGACCATGAACACAGTGGCCCCTATACATAAAGGAGGGGACCCAAACATATAGCACCATTATGATAGGTCATACGCTCGCTAAACTATATGGTGCAGTCAGAAAGCGGAGCTCAGCGATTATATGGAAACATTAAGTCTTCGAGCACATGAGCAGGCTGGCTTGAGACGAGCCTTCTCCACTATTGACCATATCTTTACACTTAAATGCTTAATTGATCAGACGAAGGCTCGTAAGAAGAAACTATATTGTTGCTTTGTGGACTTCTGCAAAGCCTTTGACACAGTTCCTAGGGAGAGGTTGTTTGATAGACTTAAAAGCTTGGAGATACCAAATGACATGATCTCGGCCATTTATGCTCTATATGAGCAAGTCTTTGGGTGTGTAAGATGCTCAGGTGGCCTATCCAATTGTTTCACTAGCACCATTGGTGTAAAACAAGGTTGCCCCCTATCACCGACTCTTTTTGGGATCTACATTGATGAGATCATTGATTTTATTGCTTGTAAGGGAGTAGCTATCGGGGATAGGCAAGTGAGTATCTTACTCTATGCAGACGACATTGTCTTGCTCTCGGAGTCCAAACACGACCTACAAAAACATCTTAATGCCCTAGATGACTTTTGTACACAACGAGGACTGGTAGTGAATCTAGCGAAAACCAAAGTTCTTATCTTTCACACATCATCCCGAGTTAGGAGTAAATGTCACCTAATCCTCTCTGATAAACCAGTTGAGGTAGTTGGATCATATGTTTTAGTGCTCGTTCAGGTAAATTCTCGATGACCCAAGCAACCAAAGATAGGCTAACGAGAGGGTATGCATCCCTCTCACTCTCCAATCATACTTTCAAGAGCCACGGACTAAGGGATGGCTCTTCGACTCATTAGTGACCCCTTCCCTCATGTATGCATCAGTAGAATGGGCTCCAGGTCTACCATCTTTCATGTGCACGCAAATAGAGAGACCTTTGGTGATGATGTTATCACGTCAACTCCGAAGCAAATCGACAGTACCACATGAAATTATTAGAGCAAAGTTCAGTCTGCCCCCGATGTTAGTAGAAGCACTTTTCGAAGTGGTAGTTTTTATTCATCGAATACATAGCCAACCACAAGGTAGGATATCCCGTCGAGCCTTTGAGGCATCTTGATCCCTATATGCGTCTAGAGACACTAGTTCTTGGTATAGCATTGTGGTGAGTTGGTTATTTGTGAACGGAATAGACATTAATAACCTACCTCCCCTTAAGTACAACCATGGGACTGATCAAAGTCTAATCTCTCATGAAGATCGCAATAAAGTGATACGCCAAGAAATATAGCAAATTTACACTCGACATAAATGGATCACCCCACGAGAGCCACTCCCATCTAAAATGTTGTACTATAAGACACTTCTTGCACTTCTTTAAGTTAGGTTTTATTACACGACCAAGATATCTAGATACATTCTTATCAAATGCACTAAGGGTGGCCATTGGACAACTTAGGATATCATCTCACCAACTTGAGATTGAGAATGGTTAGGCTAATAGAGTCCTTAGAGAGGAAAGGCTATCTAGGTTGTGCCACATAGAGGTAGAGGATGAGTATCACTTCACATTCAAGTGTCCAACTTATGCTGAGTACGGGCAGAATACCAAGATATATTAGGACCCTACCCCACCCTCTCCAAACTATTAGATACCCTAGATGTAAAGAGACTAGGTAGGTATATCTTAGAGCTAAAACAACAAAGGGAGAATAAATTACAAAGTGTTAACCATAACCCTTTTACTACTCATCAACATGTAACTAGTGTAATTTTTCAAGAACAAGGGGAGACAATGAATGTGGATACATGAAAAGAATCGATGGTGATTCTTGTGCAACGAAATAGGCTAGATACCCTAGATGTAAAGAGACTCGGTAGGTATATCTTAGAGCTAAAACAACAAAGGGAGAATAAATTACAAAGTGTTAACCATAACCCTTTTACTACTCATCAACATGTAACTAGTGTAATTTTTCAAGAACAAGGGGAGACAATGAATGTGGATACATGAAAAGAATCGATGGTGATTCTTGTGCAACGAAATAGGCTAGAGATATGTGTTGTGAGTGTGTGTGTATGAGAGATAGATAGATAGATAGATAGATTATATTATCATCTTCGGAGATCAAATATGACCTATGAGACCAAAAATATTACATTTCACGTGATACGTTGTCGTGAAGAAAACCGTCCATAAGCGGAATCGGCGCACCAAGGCGTGGGAACCGGTTCTTCACACGCGCACGCTCCAAGTTGCACATAGAATCGAATTAGGAGGATAATCGGCGGGAACGGGCCCTAACACGAGTAAAGACAAAGACCGCGCGAACAGTCTTTTCGGTCACGCGCGCGAACTGTACGAATCGGCGGCGTAACTGCGCGGGTGCGTGAAGAACGGAGCGGATCCCTGTCCAAAAGGGACAGGGAATAAAGCTGACATGACGGCCTATATAAGGAGCAGGGAAGAGCTGTTGCAGGGATCTCGCGCGGAGAGGACGAAGTGCTGTCGAACCGATTTCGGAGCTTCTCTCTCACTCCTGCTTTCTCTGTCTTCTGCTCCATCGCGTACCTGTGCGGGTTTCGAGGAGGCTTGCGCTGTTCCGTGGAACGCCCCGAGTGCGTCCTGCAGCACCTCCGGCCTGTTTCCCTTTCTGTGCGTCAAGACATACAGGGGGTCGGCATCTGTTCGCCGCCCTGTTCGTTTTCGTTAGTATCTATTTCGTGCCCCACTGTGGGTTGTAATACTTTAGTCTGTTACTTTCTTGCATTCGTAAGTACATATCTTTCGTTGTTGCGTCCATCTGCGTCGGCGTCTATTTGTGATCTCTGTTGTTGGGCCGTGTCCCTGTGCAATCGTCGGTTCTGCGCAATCGGATCTTCGGTTCTGTGTAATCGGGGTCTCTCTCTCTTACCTCTCTCTCTCTTGCTCTTCGGTTCAAGACCCCCGTGGTCCCTCCTCCTTTCTACACGCAAGGGCGTAGCAACCCGACATCTTGGTGAACCCGACGTGAAAGAGGCGGCAGAAGAGTAGGATATGAAGGGGGCGGATCTTGCAGAGGCCATGGCTTCGGCCGTGGATCGGATAGTAAGCGCGCGCGAGGGCACCGGCGCCCTCGATAGAGCTATTGAGGCGGTCGTCGGAACGATCGGTCGATTCACCGGAAAGGATGCCACGAAGTACCTGGCGTCCTACGGTGCGGAAATGTTAATGCGGGACATTCCGGAAGACAGGCGTCTTGCCGGTTTTCCCCGAGTGGCGATGCCGAGCATCCACGCGGAGGTGCTCGAGGTGCGGGCGGAGAGCCGTACCTGGGAGGAGTTCGAAGGTCGGCTCCTGGAGAAATACGGACTGGACGACGCGCTCCGGCTTTCGAAGCGAAGCTTCATGGAGTGGGTGGAGTCTCCCGGGAAAGGAAGGAATGCGTCGGCACTCCTCCGGGAGTTCGAGGAGAACTTCGCGCGCCTTCCGGCGCTTGACAGGATGGTCCTGGATACAAGCCGGGTCCTGCTGTTCATCAAATCGGTTGACGAGAGGGATCGGAGTCACGTGGGCGCCCTGCTAGAAACCGAAGACGGGCTGACAGCCGACTGGACGGCGGTCAAGAGAGCCTGCGGCCGTTTCGACAAACGGCGAGAATGGGAGGATGACAGAGCAACCGGGTCGGGCTCAGTCGCGGCGAGGAAACTCGAGCCGGCGCAGCCGGTGCGAAGGGAAGAGACTCGGGAGTGGCTGGAATCCGGTTCAGCTCCGACCGGCGTGATCAGAGGCTCGACTGGAGGGGCTGCGTTGGAGGAACTGACGAGGGCGATAAAAGACCTCCAAATCGCACAAGCCCGCAGAGAAGGCGGAGGTCCTGCTCGTGACCGACGGCCGGCGGCAGGGAACAGGTGCATGTGGTGCGACGGGGTCGGCCACATCCGAAAAGACTGCGGCGATTTCGCAGAGGCGCTGAGGAACCGGGTGGTGTACCTATGGGAAGGCCGGGTTCACGCCAACGACACGAGAAGGGCCCTAAGCCGAAACGACGGGCGAGGCGGAATGAAGAGGTTGATGGAAGAGGCGGCGGCCCGACACGCGGAAACCGTCCACTACTCGGCGTCGGCCGGTATTCGAGTCGGGGGCGGCGAGGCCCGAAAGGAAAGCAAAGCCGGATTCTGGCCAACGATGCTGGAAGGCCTTGCCGGTGCAGGGCTTAAAAGGGAGGAATCGGACCGTGCGGAGAGACGGGTACGGGAGATGACCGGGTGGAGCGACCCGGTCGAGGAAAAGACGGGCTTCGTGGAAGCCGCTTGCCGGAACTACGAGGCTCTGGTAGAAGAGAAGCGGGTGGGGAAACCCGGGACGACCGGGCCCTCACAGCGATACGAGACCCGGTCCGGGCCACGACGGGACGAAGCCGGCGGGGCCGGTACGCAAGATAAACCCCAGAAGGGCGGGTACCGTCTGGGGACGGAGATAGAAAGAACCACGGACTTACGAAAGGTCCTGGAGGAACGGATCCTCGACAGCAAGGTGGAGCTGTCGCTACGGGAGGTGCTGGGAATCGCCAAGAAGGAGTTCCACGACTCCATCGTGGACTTGGTGAAACGGAAGAGGCTGTCAACGGAGACAGAACCGGAAAGACCGGTGGAAGTGCGAACGACGCACCTGGACGACATGGCGCTGGAAGACGAGTGGGCGGAGAGCCACTATTCGCGGCCACACTGGGCCCGAGCGACCACGGAAACCCCGGTAAAGATCGGCGATGTCCAGGAACCGGTAGTAGCTTTGGTGGACCACGGATCGGAAATCAACCTGATGTCCATGGACTTCTATAAGAAGGGCAAATGGCCGATCAACACCAAGCACGGGTGGAAGATAAGGGCGGCGACGCGCGCCACCGAGGAACTTCACGGGGCCTGCCCGAATGTACGGGTCAAGATCGGCGATGTCGAGATAGACCAGCACTTCTTCGTGCAGGAGTCGTCATCGCACCCCGTCATACTGGGAGAGCCGTACATCACGGCGGCTCGAATGGAGACCAAGGTGCTGGACAACGGTTCGGCCTATGCGCGGGTCAAGAGCCAGGACGGGCGTCATTCGGTCCAGTTTTTGACGGTCAGGCCGAACCACGAGCGTAACCGCGACTCCCTCGGCTCCGATAACCGAGAGGATTTTTAGAGAGGGCTGTCAAGGCGTGGGGCCGCGACAGTCCGGACACCCCGGGAAAACCCCACACCTGTACGATAAAAACAAAGAAACCTTGTACCATAGGTAGGGAATTTTTGTTCTCCGACAGCGGAGCGTGTACGATAGTCGGCATCGGAGGCCGAGAGAAGACAAAGGCGGAGGGGAGACTTCGAGCGTGCGGAGTTCTCGGCCCGGACGAGGAAATCAACGGAGCCGTGGAGGCGGTCTCATTCGACGACACCTTGGGAATGCTGGGAAAGGTAGTCGAAGAAGGCCTTAAGGAAGACCGGACGATACCGGTGTGTTCCGAGGAGATGTACGAAGTCATCGCGGACTTCGGTCGAGGGCTCGAGTCACTTCGGACGGCCCACGTAAGCACCAAGTACAGGACTGTGGACCGGAAGGTAAGGCCAGTCGCGGCACCCTTACCGGAGGACAGCGCGTCGAGAATCAAAGGGGTTGCATCGGACCCTAGTCTACGAGATCCGGCCTGCATAGGGCACACCTTCACCGACGAGACGCTCCGAGAGCTCAAAATCGGTGGGGGCGGGTTCCTACTGCCGGCGGAGGAAGACCGGTTTCGGAGGATGCTCGGAAGGCACGGGAAAGCCTTCGCATTCTCGCCGGAGGAAATCGGGTGCGTTAACCCGACGATCGTGGAGCCGATGGTGATATTCACGGTACCGCATGTACCATGGAATCTCAAGCCAATCCCGGTGCCGAGAGCTCACATCCCGAAGTTGATGGAGCTGTTGAGGCAGAAAGTTGATATGGGGATTCTCGAGCCGTCGAGCGCCCCATATTCGAATCGATGGTTTACCGTACCGAAGAAAAACGGTTCGTTGCGCTTCATCCAGGACCTGCAGCCGGTCAATCGAGTGACCATTCGGAACGCAGGGATCGGACCGACCATAGACGAGTTCGCGGAGGCCTTCGCCGGAAGGTCAATTTACTCGGTCGGGGATCTATACTCAGGGTACGACCAGTTCCAGCTAGCCGTGGAGAGCAGAGACATTACGACGATGCGAACTCCCCTCGGCCTAGTTCGGATGTGTACACTGCCGCAAGGAGGGACCAACTCGGTGGCCCACATGGTGAATGCGATGAACAAGGTTCTGAGGGACTGTATCCCGGACATCACCATGCCGTTTCTGGACGACATCCCGATCAAGGGATGCCCGGTGGAAGAAAAGGACGAGACGATCGGGCCGGACGGATGCCGGCGATTCGTGGCGACGCACATCGACGACTGCGAGAAGGTGCTGCAAAGGCTAGAGGATGCGAGACTCACCTTCTCCGGGGAGAAGTCGGCCTTCGGGCAGTCAGAAATCATGGTGGTCGGACACCTGTGCGGACCATATGGCCGGAAACCGTCTCCGGCAAAGGTAGAAGCCATCTCCGCGATGAAGCCCGACTGCAGCTCGGTCACGGAAGTACGGAGATTCCTAGGGGCATGCGCGTTCTACCACATATGGATCCCGCATTACGCACACCTCGCGGAGCCACTGTACGGGTTGCTGAAAAAGGGGCGAAGGTTCGAATGGCTAGACGAGCACGCGGAATCGGTCCGGAAGCTGAAAGAAGCCCTTGCAGCGGCACCGGCACTCCGGAAGGCGGTATACGGGAAGGGTACCCCGGTATTCATAACGGTGGATACCAGTCCGACCGGGATCGGATGGGTCGTGAACCAGGAAGACGAGGACGGCAATCGGTTTCCGATCCGATTCGGCGCGAAAGTCCTCAGTAAACGGCAACGAGGATACGCCCAGGTTAAACGCGAACTCTGGGGTATTGTTTCGGCGGTTAAGGTCGACAAAGACTACCTGATAGGGACAGAAGTGATCATCGAGACGGATTGCCTGCCGATTCTCGGTATGGTTTCCGGATGCGCGACTCCGGACCTGGCGATGCTCAGGTGGATAGCGTACATCAAGTCCCTGAACCCGGAAATACGACACATTTCCGGGAAAGACAACGCCATGGCCGACATGCTTTCGAGGGCGAGGTTTGACGACGAGGGCGGCATGGTTTCGGAAGACGAAGAAGTCGGCGTGGATTTCTTCGAGGCGGCATACATAACGACCGACGGGATGAGCACTCCGGCGCTTAACGAGTTCGACGCGAGCAAGTACGACGGGGAGTGGCTGCAGATCGGCGGGTTTTTGAAGACAATGACGCCCGATGCGTCATGGACGAAGGACGAGGCCAACCGGATCCGGAAGAAAGCATATCGATTCTTTCTCCGAGATGGGCATTTGTGGAGGCACCCGAAGAAGAGGAACGGCGTCCCGCTCCGGGTGGTGGCGATGAAGGAAGAACAGGAGGAGCTACTGGCGGCCTACCACGACAGCCCTTGGGGTGGACACCGTGGAACGTGGGCGACGTTTGAGAAGCTGAAGGGGAAGTACTGGTGGCCGGGATTGTACCGGGACGTGCATCGGTTCGTGTCAACTTGCGAGAGTTGTCAGATGCACTCGATAGTCCGACACCGGGACGGGCTTCACCCTACGTACCCTCCGACTATCCACTTCAAATGGATGGTAGATCTGGTGACGATGCCGATGGGGGTAGGACAGATGCGGTATCTGGTGCTAGCGCGGGAAGACCTGACGAACCAGGTGGAAGGCCGAGCCCTCCAGAACAAGACGACCGCGGCCGTGTGTCGGTTCCTGATCGAGGACGTGATATGCCGGTACGGGTGCGTCGGGAAGATCGTGGCTGACCGAGGGGAGTTGGACGCCGAGGAAGCCGCGGAGCTGTTCGATCGGCTGGGAGTCAAACTCTCGCTCACCACTGCGTACAACCCGGAGGCGAATGGAAAGGTGGAGCGCGGGCACGGGCCGATCGTTAAGGCGCTGGTTCGGGCATGCGGAGGCCAAGTCGGTAACTGGCCGCGACTTCTACCTTATGCTTTGTGGGCCGACCGGACTACGCACAGTTCGGTAACCGGGTACATGCCGACAGAGCTCATGTTCGGCCAGAAGCCGGTCATGCCGATGGAACGAACAATCTCCTCATGGGCAACGGTCGACTGGAGGGACGAGATGAGCCGGGAGGAGTTGTTGGCGGCGCGTATACGACAACTCGAACGGAGACCGGAGGACGTGGAGACGGCTGCAGAAAAGATCCGAGTGGCGAGGATAAAGAACAAAGCCAGGTTCGACCGAACGCACCGACTCCGACCGAAGAAGATCGAAGAAGGCGACTGGGTGCTCGTCTACGACAGCAGCCTCGACAACCAGCACCGAGCAACGCGGAAGTTCGCACGGAGATGGTTCGGGCCGTACACGGTACAGGGCGCCAACGACAACGGGACGTATCATCTGGCGGAACTCGACGGTACGAGAATAGCGATACCCGTGGCCGGGAAGAGGATCAAAGCTTTCAAGAAGCGGCACGACGACGAACCCGACCCGATTCTCCTGGTCGGCAGCGACGAACGATCCGAAAACGAGGAAGAACCGACGGGCGAGGAATGAAGACGGGCCGGTTTTCTCCGTCCCAACTCTCTTGGCGCATGCCGGAGGATGCGCGGTTAGGTGGGGGCGGATGTCGTGAAGAAAACCGTCCATAAGCGGAATCGGCGCACCAAGGCGTGGGAACCGGTTCTTCACACGCGCACGCTCCAAGTTGCACATAGAATCGAATTAGGAGGATAATCGGCGGGAACGGGCCCTAACACGAGTAAAGACAAAGACCGCGCGAACAGTCTTTTCGGTCACGCGCGCGAACTGTACGAATCGGCGGCGTAACTGCGCGGGTGCGTGAAGAACGGAGCGGATCCCTGTCCAAAAGGGACAGGGAATAAAGCTGACATGACGGCCTATATAAGGAGCAGGGAAGAGCTGTTGCAGGGATCTCGCGCGGAGAGGACGAAGTGCTGTCGAACCGATTTCGGAGCTTCTCTCTCACTCCTGCTTTCTCTGTCTTCTGCTCCATCGCGTACCTGTGCGGGTTTCGAGGAGGCTTGCGTTGTTCCGTGGAACGCCCCGAGTGCGTCCTGCAGCACCTCCGGCCTGTTTCCCTTTCTGTGCGTCAAGACATACAGGGGGTCGGCATCTGTTCGCCGCCCTGTTCGTTTTCGTTAGTATCTATTTCGTGCCCCACTGTGGGTTGTAATACTTTAGTCTGTTACTTTCTTGCATTCGTAAGTACATATCTTTCGTTGTTGCGTCCATCTGCGTCGGCGTCTATTTGTGATCTCTGTTGTTGGGCCGTGTCCCTGTGCAATCGTCGGTTCTGCGCAATCGGATCTTCGGTTCTGTGTAATCGGGGTCTCTCTCTCTTACCTCTCTCTCTCTTGCTCTTCGGTTCAAGACCCCCGTGGTCCCTCCTCCTTTCTACACGCAAGGGCGTAGCAACCCGACAACGTGTGAAAGTGAGTAGTGACTCTCGATGTTCAAGAACTTTACCAATGAATGTTGCAATCGAGAGTGCACATTGTGGTTGTGAGAGGAATTCATGCAAAGATTGGGCTCGATCGAAGAGATGTGGAAAGCATGGTCGAATATGATCAAAGGCAGAGCATTGTATCAAAGTGTGATACTCAGACTCGCGAACTTGTTTAGGGCAAAGTGTGCATAGCCGACCACTCTCATCACTTGTACCCCAACGCCCTGTTTCACATCGCAATGCATGTGAGCTAAGTCGCATGGAAGCAATGGTTCGAATGGCAGATAACAGTATGGGCTCTAACATGTATGGATGTGTACGATTTCCCCGTTCCGCAAAGAATATGGTTTTGTAGTTAGGTGCAACATGTGTAGTATAATGTGTGAAGCGTGAGCCTCCACATTTGTCCCATGTCATGATACATTGGCGTTGCAAAAATGCCTCATTTACAGAGGAATCTAATGATGCATCATGAAGCAAGTGTCTCGCATCCCATCTACCAAACCATTTTTCTATATCTTGCATCCAACCGGAACACAAAATTTTGCTTTTATGCGTCTTTTGGATCTTTTTGCTTGCTTCCCACGCAATTCTAGGAAGTCGATGTGAGGGACTTTTTTGAACCTTAAGCATGTATTCAACAACCCTTTCCATGGCCATGATCTCAATGGGAAGCGATCCCGTCTCAAGGAGGAGGAGGGTGTAGGGCGTTTGTTTCTTAACTTGTAGAAACTTGGTAAGAAAATGCTTTTGGACATTTTCAAACTCTTTCCACATAGACTTAGGGATGCTACCGCCCCATACTTCCACCCCATAGAGAAGAACTGGTGTCACCAAAGTGTCAAAAAGATATTTCTTGAGGACCCAACACTTAATATCTCCAAGATTGCATGTGTTCTCAAATGCATAGTATGCTCGTTTGCCCGCCTCTAAGCGGCGTGTAGCACATTCATTCCATCTATGATTTGAAGGAACTTCAAGGCCAAGATATTTGAAGCTTTCCACACATTCAAGTGGCTCATTGTTGTACATAATGCATGGTTTATCTCTTTTTTGGCTCTTCACACGCATAATCTTTGTTTTAGAGCTATTGACACTTAATTTAGTATGCATGCAAAAATTTTCCAAAGCCTTCATAAGCTTTTGTGCATCTCCTAAAATATTTGCAAAAAGCACTACGTCATCTGCATATAGCAAAAGCATAATCACAACATTCCCAATGGCAACTTCTTCAACGCATTCTTCCTTTGCAAACTTGGTAACCATTTCTTCCAATTCATCAATGCATAGACCAAATAGTGTTGGTGAGAGTGGGCATCCTTGCTTAACACCAATAGTGCTTTTGAAAAAATCTGAAAGTTTATCTTTCATGCGCACACAACATATAACCTTCTCATAAATTCGGGAAATTGCAAGCATATATTCACTTGGCACCTCAAGTTCTTCCATTCGCCTCCAAAGATGCTCACGAGGTACCATATCAAAAGCTTTCTTGAAGTCTACAAAGCAACAATATAAACCTTTACCTCTAAGGCGACTTTCCTCCATTAATACTCGAAGGGTGATAAGGTGATCAATGGTGCTATGGTGTTTCCGAAAGCCAGCTTGTCCATAAGCTCTCTTACCACTTTTTTCAGCCCATACACTTATCTTTGATTCCATTATACATCCAAATAGTTTTGCCATTAATGAGCCAACCATGATGGTTCGATAGTTGTTTACATTATTTATATCTCCACCTTTATGTAAAGGTTTGATCCAATTTGTAGTCCAATCGTACGGCATACCATGTTGCAATGCATCATTAAACATATCGCTTATCCATATATGTGCTTCCTTTCCCGTCCATTTGAGCATTTCAGCCTTTATACATTGAAGATCGCTTGCCTTTCGAGAGGCCAATTTCTTAAGTCCTATGCATATATCTTCAATTGTAAAGAAGGAAGGCATATGTGAAAGAGAACCATAACACATCATCTTTCCGGCAAGAGATAACTCATATAAATTCTTACAATGCATAGACAAGTCGTGAAGAGTTAAGTCACCATAACTCTCAACACGTTTTCCCTTTAGATTTCCCCAAAATTTAGCACATGCATGTGCTTTCTCTTGCGTTTGGATAAATTGTTGAGTAACTTCCCATATTCTTCTCTTTCTTTGAATAAGCCTTTTATACTCATGCAAATGCTTTTGGTAATTCTCTTTATCCTTAACTACATCCAAAACCATAAGGCACTTTCGAGCTTCACGACATTCTTTATCAAACCATTTTTTCCTAAGTTTCTTGGTGCATTTCCAAGATGTGCGGTTGGTCGAAAAACATTTGTTTGTACATGAGAGAATGACTTTCTTGAAAGCTTCCCATTTGCATTCTAGTGTGGCACCATGTTGTATCTTTGTCATTTGTAACATATCCTCAACCATCTTGGAATACATGGGTGCTCGCTTAAGGTTCATGCTCAAGTGCGGTTGTTTATTATCTTCAATAGCCTTCTCACAATCAAACCTATGCATACATTTGAGATCAATACATAAAGGCCTATGATCTGATTCCAGTGTCCATTCACCAAGTGAGAATTTATGTATACGATCCAAAATACCTTCGGAAAGTAGCACATAATCAATCACACTATTTCCGTTGTATTTTCTACATGTAAAACCATTAGTGTTGGGCCATAAGGAAATACCATTTGCAATAAGCAATCCGGTACTATTGCACATTTGTAGGAGTAACTTCCCAAATTGGTCCGGATCTTTTTCATCGCTAGAAGAGCGGTTATACATTTGCATATCCTCTTGCATCCTTGAGATATGTGGCATGAAAGATTCTTGTGAATCAAGTTGGAAACTTCTTGTACGAGCATTCATGTCACCAAAGACAATAACTTCCCCTTTGGATTTGAAATAAGCAATATCATCTTCTAGATTGGCAAACGGTTGATCTTTATCCAAACAAGCATAAAAGTTAGAATCTTGATGAGGAATGTAACATCCAACAACAAAAGTGGGCAAATCATTAGGTGTTTCTATTTTGAGCCATATGTAGCATTTATTTTCATCATTTTTTATGATTGACACATATTTCTCTATTTCCTTCTTAATCAAACATGCCACCCCTCCTTGTCCTCTTCTTTGTCTTGGATTTTTCTTCCATATCAAAGAGTGTACATTATAGTTTCCTAAACCTTGAATCCTTTGAGTATCATGCTCCCATGTTTCAACAAGAAGTGTGATATCCGAGTCATTGGTGAACTCCTCTATGCCAAATCCCGCATTCCATGGGTATCCATTGCAATTCCAAAAGCATAGTCGTAAAAGGCGTGGGTTAGTCTCATAGATCACGTGTCCCTATTTGCCTACATTTCCATCTTTAGGCACATCCTTAACCTTGTTTTTCAATCTTTCTTCATATGCTTTACGACGAGCATTTTGTTGTGAGATAGTACGATCTTCACTCACAAAGCATTGTGTACCTTTGAGGTATACCCAACTATTTTCGAGTATGATCCGCCGCTTTGTATCATCTGTCATTGTGCATACAATAGGCCTTTCTCCGGAGCGAGTAACACCATGTTTCCCAACTCGGTGTGCCCCATATACATTCACATCTGACATCCCATAATGCATGCTAAAAAATTCACCAATGGCCTTTCCAAGGGATGCGGGTGTTTCCATACTCTCTTCTTTAATCCCACGGACGACAATGTTCTTTGATCGTCGTTCGCGTTCTTTCAATTCTCGGACATCTATGCTTTCTATATTCTTCTCTTGATGCATCACATGCATATTAGATGAGTTTGATAACACATCCCCACCACATACATCGGCCCATGACTTCGTTGTACATACATTTTTCATCTCACTTACATCCCGCCTCATCGTATCCAATTTTTCTTCTTTTAATGCTTCCTTTAACTCAATCTTGTTAAGGCGCTCATTTGTTTCAAATGAAGCTCTTTTACATTCTTGAATCTCTTCTTGAAGTTTTGCAACCACTTGTTTAAGACTTTCATTCTCAATGACAACACTTTGGAGCTTAGTATTCTCTTTCATTAACATCCTAATCTCTTCACCTTGCTTGTTTATGGTTTCTTGAAGAGAAATTAAGTGACTCATAAGCATTTTGTCCATTGCATTAGAATCAAGATTTGTTGGTGATCTCGGCTCATTATCAATCATACCCCCAAACTTTGCGGCGGTTTTACGAGTATTTGCCATTGTAGGGATAAACCGTACGGGAAAAGAGAGACAAAGAGGGAAGGAGAGAGAATGTACCTTTCACTCGATTTAGGGCTTCAAAATCTACCTTCCGTTTGAGGAACCGTGGGGCAAAGATGGCTGCGGATGAAAATGCTCATAACTTCTCGCCACGGTAACGGAATTCAGTAAATGAACATTCTTTAGAAAGCTCTCTCAAAGAGCTTTCCAACGAGCTAAAAGATAGATTAAAGAGACAATAGAATACTCAAGAAGATGTATATTACAAAGGAGATTAATCAACCTAATTACAAAGTAGGAGGAGAGTGCTTTATATAGTCACTCTCTCATTAGTGAAAACTCATTAGTTATGTGTCATAGAATATGATTCTATGACACATAGTTAATGTGTAGATAAGAGTGGTGACTTTTGACCTTTGAGTGCACACTCTCAAGGGTGTGTTCACACACTAGACTAGGTTGAGCTTGATTCTCTACACGCCCCCTCAAGCTCAACTGTGGTCGGCTACTTCGGTTGATGTCCGCTTCGGACGGTATCCGGTTTTCACTTGTACTCCCCCTCAAGCTTGGCAAGTCAAGGACCGTCAATCCAAGGTCTGACAGGAATTGTTGAAGCTTTGGTGAAGATGTCGGCTGTCTGAATATTCGTAGTGATATGTTGAAGGTCGACATCGCTAGCTTGAACACACTCTCGAATGAAGTGATAGTGCACTTCGATATGCTTCGTGCGTGCATGGAACACCGGGTTCTGAGCCAGATAAATATTGTTCATGTTATCGCAGTAAAGGAGAATCGGATCTTTGATGGGAATGCCCAGATCCTTTTTAATATCTTCTTGAGCCATACGGCTTCACATGCAGCCACCGTCGAGCCCCTGTATTCGGCCTCTGTGCTGAAAGAGCGACAGTTGGTTGCTTCTTTCTACTCTAGGAGATGGCTCCACTTCCAAGGGAGAAGACGAAACCAAAGGTTGATCATCGGTCGGCTTTGTAGCCTGCCCAGTCGGCATCTATGTACCCCTCGAGTTGAATTGGTGTGGCCGACTTATAGAGAATGCCATAGTCCATCATCCCCCTCACGTATCATAGCATTGTCTTAGCACAATCCAAATGGATATCTCGTGGCGTTTGCATGAACTAGCTAAGAAGGCCGACCAGATAGCTCAGGTCTGGTCGAGTGATCATGAAGTAGATAAGACTACCAATCAGTTGTCGATATGGAGTTGGCTCACACTCTGTGGTGCCAGAATTGGCATCTAGTTTGAGGTTTCGGTCAAGAGGTGTTGCCACAGACTTGCACTCAGTCATCCCAAACTTGTATAACAAGTTGAGAATGTACTGCCGTTGGGAGATCATAATCCCGGCTAGAGTCCGAATTACCTCGATACCAAGGAAGTAGTGGAGCTCTTTCATGTCCGTCATCTCGAATTTGCTGGAGAAGAGGGACTTGACCTTGTTAATGTCGACTAGATGCTTACCTCCAATGACCAGATCATCCACATATAGGATGATGACAATCAGACTTTTGGAATCGCTTCTTACATATAGAGAATTGTCGGATTTTGACATTCAGAAACCGATTCGATGAAGATATTGTGTTATCTTCGAGTGCCAAGTGTTAACTCTTAGGGCCGGACAATGGCCTAACACAGGGTGTCTACGGAAGACACTTCACCAAAGGGGTCTTATGGCAAGAGGATTAGGCTCAACGATTAATCCGACTTAATTAGGTCACTTAGCAAGATCGTCCTTAATAATCACACGCGTAAGATATAACAATGAATGCAAAACGGCAATTAACACACAGAGATAAAAACACGAAGCTTCATTAATTATCCGCTCCTCATTACATTGTATCCGGGCCTTTAAATAGGTTCCGGTTTGTAGTACAAAACGGTGCCATCCACACCTGTTCGGGATCGGTCCGGATCCGGAACGGAATACCGATTCCGGTCCGTCCGTCCACACTAATAGCTTACTTACAACCATTCCTTAATAATTAAATAACTCCTTCGTTTCACACTCTAGTCTCCTTTGCCAGCCGTTAACACATGGCACGCCTGTGGGACAGTACCTTGTACGTCGAATCCACCATCCGACCCTTGCTATTCTTCGTCCAAAATATCCAGAATGCTTTGTTCGAGAGTCTCCAATGGTTCATCTGGAATTGGTTGTTGTTGTTGTTGTTGTTGTTGTTGTTGTTGTTGCTGCTGCTCCGTTGATGGCTGCTGCGACTGGTCCGTTGGTGGCTGCTGCGGCTGCTCTTCCATTTGTTGCTCTGACACCGGCGTTACCGTCGTTGCTCCCTCCGTCGTAGTGGTCTCCGGTTGACTGGTTCCGGCCTGGCCCTCGTCCGACGACGGTTCCTCATCACTAAGGTTAACCGTTGCCGCTTCCCGTGCTTTTTCTTCCCGAACCCGGGACTGCTCGTAGCTCTCAAATTGGATTTGAGCGTCCAGCCTATCATCGTCTAGCTCAGCTACGAGTTGCCGGACCTGCACCAGCTGTTCATTCGCCAGGACTTGGAAGTCTTCGGCCAGCTTGTTCCGTATGGCGGTGAAATCCTCGGAAGTCAACGTGTAACAATCATCTCCTTCCTTCCGCCGGTTTTCCACGTCTGCCCGTAGCAATTGGAGTTCCGCCGTATTTTGTGCCCACTTTGTCCACCATCTTACGGAGCTTTCATCAATCAAGCGTTTTGTCTGATTCAGCCATGCTCGGAGGATACACTGAATCCGGTTCGTTCCCATCTGCGATTTCATCTCCGCAGCTTGCCGTTCCTCCTTCAATTGCTTGATGATTTTGACGTTGTCGTCCGCCTGCTCCTTGTAATGCGTCAATTGCCCTTGATATATGCTTTGTAATTTTTGCAATATCGTTGACGCTCTCTCCCTTTCTTCCTGATGCTGCCTCTGGAGCTCCATCCGGACCTTCTCCGCCTCGTCCAAGCGTCTTGTATTTTCCGCTCATTCGTCGGCGAGCGCCGTCGCGGCCTGATCAACTTCTTGTCGGAGCTCGGCCATCCATTCCTTATGCTCCGTTTCCAGCCGTTTGTAGTCCCGGTGCAGGTGCTCAAAATCATCTGTCTTTTGCTTGAGCCGTACGTTGATCTGTCGACGGGCCCGGTCCTCGCGGTCCTTCTCCTCCTTTAGCCGTTCAATTTCCGTTTCCGTCGTCTTCCGCAACTTGTCTTTTTCCTGCAGCACTTTGTCTTTTTCTTCCGTTAGCAGGTCGTACGCTTGATGGCCTTTCCGAAGGCTCTCCTCTGCCCGGCGGAGGTTCTCAGCAGTCTTCTTTAATTCTGCTTCGGTCGCTGTCTTCAATTCCCGTTCACGGCTCCTTAGCGCTTCTTGTACGGCAAGTTCATCTCTCAATTCCGCAAGCTCCTGGGCTTGCGCCACATCTTGTAGTACAAAACGGTGCCATCCGCACCTGTTCGGGATCGGTCCGGATCCGGAACGGCATACCGATTCCAGTCCGTCCGTCCACACTAATAGCTTACTTACAACCATTCCTTAATAATTAAATAACTCCTTCGTTTCACACTTTGGACTCCTTTGCCGGCCGGTAACACCAAGCAAGTGGTGCTTGCTTAAGGCCATAGAGAGGCTTCTTGAGTCGACAGACGTCTTTCGGATGAATGTTGGATTCGAAGCCGGGTGGTTGTACCATGTACACCTCCTCTTCTAATTCGCCTTGAAGAAAGGCGTTCTTGACATCCATCTAGTGAAGGTGCCACCCTTTCGCTACTGCAAGTGCTATCACGGTTCGCACGGTTGGCATCTTTGCCACCGGGGCAAAGGTCTCTTCATAGTCGACGCCCTGTGTTTGTGCGTAGCCTTTTGCTACAAGTCGAGCTTTGTAGCGGTTGATGGAACTATCGGCACTATACTTCACTTTGTATATCCATCTGCAACCGATTGCCTTCTTATGCGGTGAGTGAGGGACGAGATCCCATGTCTAACCGGATTCTTCTCTCGGGTAGAGCGACGAAGTTTCTCATTTGCCGATGTGAGTGCTTTCTCAACTCCGGATGACCTCATAAGACACACATCAAAGCCATCGAACTCATTATCGAGTGAATGAGTCGATTCGTTTGCCGTTGAAGTGATCATCTTCATATTCTGGCATTTTGGCCTTCCCTTTGTCCATCTTTGGACTTGGCCAAGATGAGCTTTGGTTGCTCGGAGGCTCGGAGGCTCTTGTGGTCCGCTCAATCTGGTTGAGATCGGACTCTCTTCGAGTATTGACCTTAGTTGATCATCGTCTTCTGTGTTGTCGAGATCGTTCATAGATGGTTTCGGAGGAGTCGGCTCGGGTTTGTACCATGATGTCGATTCGTCAAAGACGACATCCCGACTTCCACGAGTCTTCCGAGTAGAGGGGTTGAAGCACTTGTACCCCTTTTGCTCCAATGAGTACCCCACGAGGATGCACTTCTCTGATTTTGGGTCAAGCTTCTGTCGCTTCTCATCGGGAATGTGCACGTATACAATGGAGCCGAATATCCTTACATGGGATAGATCCGGCTTCTTCCCATAGTATTTCTCATGCGGGGTGACGTCCCTCATGCACTCCGGATGTTGTGCACCAGTTCATGAGGTAGACGGCGGTATTTGCAGCTTCTGCCCAATATGACTTAGGCATATGCTTCTCGTTGAGCATGGCCCGTTGTCACGTTATTACCCGCGTGCGTGTGTGTAGAAGGGGAGGGACCACGGGGGTCTCGGACGAGGGAGGAAGGGAGGCCGAGAAGTCGATTCCGGAAGCGTTCCAGAGGCAACCGAACACAAGAGAGAGAGAGAGATATAGCATGCACGCGACACCGACTCTTATGCACAGGGAACAAGGGTTATGCTCCCGACACCACCAAATACGCCAATATACACAAACAGATATGAGTATAAATATTACAAAGGAAAAATACAACCCCGGCTTCGAGCCGGACCAGGGTAGGGTAGGTTACAACAACAACCTGTTGCCAAGCCGCCAAGCTGGGAGCTCTCGGGCTCGTCGTGTCGAGCGGGGTCTTGCATAGGAGACCGAGCAGAAGCAAACCCTGAACAAACATGAACTCTCAACCCACGCAACGAGAAAGAAGAAACCGCCAAGATGAAACCCTAGAATGAAGTAAGAGAACTGCCTAACCCTAAATCTAACGGTATACCCTCCTAACTCAAAATGGGCAACCCTTCTACAAAGGGCGCTCCCTTCCTTTTATAGAACAAGGAGAGGGATGCGTAACAATGTGGGATAAATCCCTTATTACATAGGATCCTCTGTCCCGAAATAACTACTGTCCAGCCCAGAATGGCGCCCCTATCATTTACACAATTTCTATAAGGGTGAGTGCACATGCTCCACCCTGCCCAATCTTCCGATATTCCCTGGTTTCTCACTATGGCCCAAACTCTTCACGACATCCGCCCCCACCAAACCGCACGTCCACTAGTACGTGCCATGTTCGGAGAAGTGTGAGAGATTCCGGCTGACGAGGAGCCGGTCTTCCGTAATCTGCATTCCGGCTGCCGCGTCGCCCTCGCCTGTCCAAACCGTCGGCCCTGGTTCCTTTTCCGCATTTGCCTCGCCGTAGGCTTGTTCGACCCGTCGATAGGTCATTCGCCGCGATCCCGTAATGCGCTTGCTTCCCCATTGGCCCTATTCTTGACCACATGCACGCCTCTCGTTCCTTCAGTTACGCGGTATCCTCCGTCCGAGGGGCACCCGAGATGGCCCGATTGGTCTCTGTCGACTTCGTGTCGTTCCGGTTCTCGTTCTGCGGTGATCTGCACAAATGCTCGGTTTTGTTGCATAAATTTGATTTATTCTTTTAGGGCACAAAGTTTATCTCGGTTAAAGAATGTGGCTGAAAACCTATGAGGACTAGCGGAAAGGTAATCCTTGATGGTGGCAAGAAAAATGGATTTTGAGAAGAATGTACCAAGTTCAAGGACAAAAGAGATATTGATAAAGATGAAATCCACTTGAAGAAAGCTAAGTTTGAAGTTTGATGGAATGCTAAAATCTTGCCTATCGTAAGATTCATATTTTCTAATGGGCAATTCTTAGCTGTCCCAGGAGTCAATTTCACATTTACCATGGAAATGATGCCACAACTGTACCAACAACTGTCTCAACAATGATGCCTGCATAAGTTATAGTGATATTCAACATATCTGTATTTATTTGTGTGTAATGGTCGAAGCAATGGTAAATTGTAACGAGGAGGTGGAGGTAGAGGTAGAGGTATGGGGCACGCACTCCTAACTTTATTTGGAAGTAGAAAAACAATTGATTTTGTAAGAGAAATGTCTACTTGGTGTTTGAGGCATATACCCGTGTTGGTATACATATATATTATTGTACTTAAATGATGGAGTAGCTAGTAGTTTCTTTTTATATAATGTAGTAAAGATTTTTTAGGAATAAATCGAATGTATTTATAAATCTTTAAGATGCATGGGTCATGACTCGTAGTCGTAACATCCTCAACCAAACCAATCCTTGCGTGAATTTCTCTCTTAATCAGAGTCTCAATTTTGACATTATCTAGCAAAGTCTTGAACATCAAGAGTTATACTCACTTTCATATGTATTATATGATGTCAATTTTCTTTTTGGGTGTCCTAGACTAGTTCAATTTGTTGAGAATCAAGCTCAACTTGGTCTAGTGTGTGAACTCACCTTGAGAGTGAATACACACTCCAACGGTCAAGAGTCACCATTATGTCACCACTTTGTATTCTAGCATTTAGTGTGAGTCATAGAATCATATTCTATGACACATAACTTATGAGCTTTCATATTCCCCATGCTCCATGAGTCTTATAGTTAATGAAGAGAGAGGGTGACTACATAAAGCACCCTCCTCCCACCTTGTATAGAGTTGAGTCTTTCTCCTTTGTCAATATACTTTTACCTTACATATTCTCTATTTTTCACTCTCTCTCTCTCTCTCTCTCTCTCTCTCTCTCTCTCTCTTACACACACACATAACTCACATCTCTTCTGCTTCACAAGAATCCATCTGTTGATTCTTTACATGGTATCAGAACGATTTGGTAGCTCGATCTAGCCCATTCGCCTGATCGTGATCGTGTGTTGTGCTCTACGCCGACGACCAAGAACCAGCTCATAGCTATCGTAGCTTCGCTACATAGCTCGCATTTGAAGAGAGAAGAAGAACAAGAAGAACCGAAATAATGAATACTCAAATGGGGAGCGCTCTCCCTACCGAGAAGTTGGATCAAAACAACTTCGCATCTTGGGAGTACAAGATGCACCAATACCTTGTCGGACAAGGCTATTGGAGCTACATCAAAGGAGCGCATGAAGACCGACCCGCCGAAGAGGCTCCTAGATACGCGACATGGGAGCAAGCCGCAAGCCGCATGATGTATTGTTTGGCGACATGTGCTCACGACCACATGCTCGGTTACATTCGAGAAGCCAAGACGCCGAAGGAAGCGTGGGAAAATCTACGAAAGATTTTCGCCGCCAACACGACCGCGAGGAAGCTTCAACTCCGCAAGAGTTGAACAACATTCAACAAAGGGACATGTCCATCACAACATACACCTTGAAGATCAAGGAGCTTTGCGACTCGCTCGGCTCAATAAGTGTAAGTATACATGATGATGAGATGGTGCAAATATGCCTCGGTGGCCTTGCACCATGGTTCGACGCGATGCGAACCGCCGTTCTAGCATGGGAGAAATCTCCCTCCTTCGAGCTCCAATCAATGCTATTGGTCGAAGAAAACCACGTGCGTACAAGGAGCAATGAGTCGGAAGGCCACATGCTCTACACGCACTCTAATGGAGGAAGAGGACGCGGACGAGTGAGAGGCTGATTCAGCCAAGGACAAGGCGGACGAGGTTCGACCTATGACAACAACTCCCAATTTCGGCCGCAAAACGGAGGCCAACGAGGAACCTTCGCAAGAAGGGGGAGCTTCCACTCCGGCCCGAGCTGCCAAAACGCAACCGAATACGGATATTGCGGAAAGCTCAGCCACCACGAAGAAGAGTGCCGAAAGAAGATGCGTGAATCGGCTTCCACAAGCCGACAACTCACGAATTACGCACACAACTCCGACTACGAAGAGCGTGGCAGAATGTTTATGATGAAACATAGAGCAAACTCTATGTCAACCGCTACCTCAACTAGTGCCTCCGGTCCGGAAGATGTATGGTTTGTCGATTCCGGTGCCTCGAACCATATGACATCGCATCAAGAATGGTTCCGAGAACTTCGAGAGCCGGACCGACCCGGCTATGTCGAAACCGGAGACGACACTACGCACCCGATTCGGCACATTGGCAATGTTCCGTTTAGAAAAGAAGGTAAGCAAAATTACATTAAAAATGTCTTGCATGTACCGACCATTACGAAGAATTTGGTCTTCGTCGGCCAAATTGTAGAGCAAGGGATGCAAGTTCGATTTAATCAAGGTGGTTGCTTCATCGAAAAAAAGGGCAGACTCATCGCACGCGGACGAAGAGAGGGCCGGATGTTCATTCTCGATTCACACGAGATGAAATCCGCCATGTTCGCGAAAAACACGAAAGCCGACTCCGACATAGAGCTATGGCACAAGCGAATCGGCCACATCAATCTCAACAAACTCAAAGCAATGAAATCGAAAGGAGTCGTCATCGGACTCCCGACATTCAAAGAGAAGGAGATTGAAGGTGTATGCGAAGCATGCCAATTCGGCAAGCAACACCGACACCAATTCCCGAAAGAGCGGAACGTGAGCAAAGGTCTACTCGACGTAGTCCATTCCGACGTATGGGGACAGGCACAGACAGCTACATTCGGCGGATGCCGATATTACGTGCTCTTCATCGACGACTTCTCTAGGCACACTTGGATCTACCCGATGCGGCAAAAGAGCGAAGTGTTCGGACACTTCCAAAATTTCAAGAATGAAGTCCATTCCGACGTATGGGGACAGGCGCAGACAGCTACATTCGGCGGATGCCGATATTACGTGCTCTTCATCGACGACTTCTCTAGGCACACTTGGATCTACCCGATGCGGCAAAAGAGCGAAGTGTTCGGACACTTCCAAAATTTCAAGAATGAAGTCGAGAAAGCCACGGGCCGACATGTACGATGCCTTCGATCGGATGGCGGCAAGGAGTACTTCTCGGACGATTTCACGGTGTACCTCCAAAAGGAAGGAATTCGGCGAGAATTCACTTGCCGACACACTCCACAACAAAACGGAGTAGCCGAGTGCAAAAATCAGTACATCCTCGAAGTAGCGCGGGCCATGATGAACGAGAAGCATATGCCCAACTCATATTGCAATGGGCCGAAGCTGCAAATACGGCCGTCTACCTAATGAACCGGTGCACAACATCCGGTGTGCACGAGGTCACTCCGCACGAAAAATACTTCGGAAGGAAGCTGGATTTATCGCACATCCGGATATTCGGCGCGATAGCGTACGTGAACATCCCCGACAAGAAGCGTCAAAAGCTTGACCCGAAGTTGGAGAAATGTATCCTCGTAGGATACTCACTGGAGCAAAAGGGGAACAAGTGCTACAACCCCTCAACTCGAAAATCTCGAGTAAGTCGAGACGTCGTTTTTGACGAGTCCGCATCCTGGTACACACCAGAGACAACTTCGCCTCCACTTGACCCGGAATTTGCCGAACAAGAGATTCAAGATGAAGATAGCCTTACGCGCATGATCGAAGAAAGTCTGATCATGACCCGACTGAACGGACCACAAGAGCCTTTGAGCGATCAAAGCACATCGCGACCTAGCCCGAAGATGGACAAAGGAAAGGCGAAAATGGCGGAATATGAAGACGATCGCTTCGACGACGATGAATCGACTCACACGACAGTGAGTTCGGCGGCTTCGATGTACCAATCGGAGCTAAGAAAGCCCTCATCTCTGCAAATGAAAAGCTCCGTCGATCCACTCGTGAAAAGAACCCCGTAAGCTGATTCGGCTACAACGAGTATATGCAATACCATTACGCCTTTATGATGAAGGTAGCGACAATACGGGAGCCGGAAACCTTTTCGAAAGCCGCGAAGGACCCACGATGGATCGAAGCAATGAACGAGGAGATGCAGCCACTACGGAAGAACGAGACGTGGGATCTCGTTCCCACCTCACCACACAAAAAGGCGATCGGATGCAGATGGATCTACAAGGTGAAGTATAACGTCAATGGCTCCGTAAACCCCTACAAAGCTCGACTCGTAGCGAAAGGTTACGCTTAGACGCATGGCTTCGACTACGAAGAGACCTTTGCCCTAGTGGCAAAGATGACGACGGTGCGGACCGTAATTGCAATTGCCGCGGCGAAAGGGTGGCACCTCCATCAAATGGACGTCAAGAACGCCTTTCTACAAGGCGAATTAGAAGAGGAGGTGTACATGATCCAACCACCCGGCTTCAACTCGAGCACCCATCCGAAAGTTGTTTGCCGACTCAAGAAGCCACTCTATGGCCTCAAGCAAGCACCGCGTGCTTGGCATTCGAAGATAACGCAATATCTTCATCAAATCGGCTTCCGTATGTCAAAATCGGGCAACTCCCTCTACATACGAAGCAATTCCGCAAGTCCGATCATCATTATTTTATATGTGGATGACCTAGTCATTGGAGGTGAGCATCTCGTCGAAATCAATAAGGTCAAATCCCTCCTTTCCAACAAGTTCAAGATGAAGAATATGAAGGAGCTCCACTACTTCCTCGGCATCGAGGTAATACGGACTCCGGCCGGAATCATGCTCTCTCAACGACACTACATCCTCAACTTGTTACACAAGTTCGGGATGGCTGAGTGCAAATCCGTGGCAACCCCGCTCGATCGTAATCTCAAACTAGATGCAAACTCCGGCACCAAAGCGTGTGAGCCGACTCAGTATCGGCAACTCATCGGGAGTCTCATCTACCTCACGATCACTCGACCCGATCTCAGTTATCCGGTCGGTCTCCTTAGCCAATTCATGCAAACACCGTGTGATACGCACTTGGATTGCGCTAAGCGAGTTCTACGATACGTGAGCGACACAATGGATTGCGGAATCCTCTACAAGACCGCGATGCCAATACGACTCGAGGGGTACACAGATGCCAATTGGGCTGGCTACAAAGCCGATAGAAGATAAACCTCCGGATTTGTTTTCTCCCTTGGCAGCGGAGCAATATCCTAGAGTAGCAAGAAGCAGCCTACCATCGCTCTTTCGAGTATGGAGGCAGAATATAAGGGCGTAGCCGTAGCTGCATGTGAAGCTGTATGGATCAAAAGGATACTCAAGGATCTGGGCGTACCCATCAAGGATTCGACTTCCCTTTACTGCAACAACATGAGCAGTATCTATCTGGCTCAAAACCCGGTGTTCCACGCGTGGACAAAGCACATCGAAGTGCACTATCACTTCATCCGAGAGCGCGTTCTAGCTGGCGATGTCGACCTACAACACATTAGCACTAGTCTTCCAACGGCCGACATCTTCACTAAAGCCTTAGGAGCTGACAAGCTATGGCAATTCATGACCGATCTCGGATTGACGATCCCTGACCTGCCAAGCTTGAGGGGGAGTATTGAAGATATTACGCAATAACGCGTGGATTCCGCAAAACACGCACACTACGCAATAATGTGTGGATTTCGCAACCACACAACAAAGCTGCAAAGAGTCGATCCATCGCGCAAAGCCGTGAAGAAAGACGCAAGCCGAAGCACAGACTTCGCAACTACGCACAACGCAAGCTGAAGCACGGATTCTATAACTCCGCATACAGCGAGTCGACGCGAGTCGAAGCAGATTTCGGATACCATCTGAAACCGACCCGACGTGATCTTGAGCGGGCGTGTTGAGAATCAAGCTCAACTTGGTCTAGCGTGTGAACTCACCTTGAGAGTGAATACACACTCCAACGGTCAAGAGTCACCATTATGTCACCACTTTGTATTCTAACATTTAGTGTGAGTCATAGAATCATATTCTATGACACATAACTTATGAGCTTTCATATTCCCCATGCTCCATGAGTCTTGTAGTTAATGAACAGAGAGGGTGACTACATAAAGCACCCTCCTCCCACCTTGTATAGAGTTGAGTCTTTCTCGTGTGTCAATATACTTTTACCTTGTGTATTCTCTGTTTTTCACTCTCTCTCTCTCTCTCTCTCTCTCTCTCTCTCTCTCTCTCTACACACACACATAACTCACGTCTCTTCTGCTTCATAAGAATCCATCTGTTGATTCTTTACACAATTTAACCTCCAAAAATGATAATACATTGCATCTTTCTCTCATTCACTCATAAAGGAATTCGTGTTGAGAGCTTCAATTCAAGGTTTCAATAATTTTCTAGTATTTGATTGTGATTCCTAACTTTTTGTAGCATTTTTTCTCATTTTGTGTGCTTTTGTACATCGTTTACCTCATTAAGTGGTAGATTTGTGTGCTTCTTTGTCAAGATAGTTAGGGAGGTTTAATACCCTATTTTTGATAACTCGAGAGTACTTGTCCACCATTCTTGCTAGTTTTACCTTGATAAGGAGGTACACATTTCTTTGAGAGGAAGTTGTACAATCGATGCAACATACCTAGAAGAGACACATTTAATAAGAGAAAGAAATTCTACACTTGATTTAAATCCACAAATAACCATGATCATTAATATTGGTTTTAAAACAAGACACTTATTCTTAATTGCAAATGCCCATCTAGATCCATAGGGGGAATATTCAAAGGTTTACAAGAAATACTAAAATTGAGCTTTTCTATTTGAACCCACATAGCAAGATATAATTTAGCCTAGTGGGAAGGACCGTTTTCCTTCACAATGCAACTTGCATAACCATGCAACTTGAGTACTCCCATCACCTTTATCGTAGATGGTACGCTTGAGATGGAACTTCTTAGCTATGTTTTCATCGGTCAAACCTCCATTTTCCACCAACATGGCTGCCAAGCACTTTTGCCACTCATTGGAAGCACATTCTAGTTTACTTAGAAATATATCCTTTTCTGATTTAAAATGACTTTGTACCATAGGATATTGTTTGGCTAGTTTGAGGTGGGGCGTCCAATCAGGAATCAAGGAGCTTGCAAGAGGTACCATAGAGGAAATACCGAGTCTAGCCGCTATAGTCAAAATATGAAATAGACCCTTGATATATGGTAGAGCTTTTTTTAAACACTCTGCATGAGACTCTGACAAAGAGGTGAGGGTGATACCAGGCTGGTTTTCCACAGGGTGTGGCAATTTTTTATCCTCACAGTATAACTGGATTCTCACAAGTTCACCTCTAGAAACCCATCTCAAAACTTTCTCAAAGGTTGAGTTGGGAAATTTAGTCGTAAGGAGGGCGACACCAGGGAGTTGCTTCTCGGTCTCATTCTCTAGGGCCATTTTCAATAGCTTACTTATAGAGTTCTCAATCTTGCCGATAACATCATTCCTCATATCTTGAAGTTCTTTATGCATTTCATGTAGCTCCTTCATCATTTGATCCATCTTATTGTGTAACTTGAGGACTTCATTGTGAGTGGCATCCATTTTATGATGTAAATGTAAAAGTAGCCTTACCATAACCTTACTAGACTGTACCTCTCTTGCCTCTTCTAATGTTAATTGATCTTCTTGCATTAGGCCATTTTCCAAGCTAGTCATAATCACATCTTCATAACTTTGATATTTCCTAGATTCATCAACATAGTCATCGTTCTCCAACAATGCATTCTTCACCTCCACCTCAAACCATTTCTTAGATGATTTTAGGACCTCCCCATAATACTCTAACCCCAGGAGATCAATTAAATCATTTGATAGAGGATTAGGCATAGCCGTAGTCCGTTTCCAATCATATATTTCTTTCTCGGCTCGCTCAAGCTTTTTTCTTAATTGCTCCTTCAAATAAGTTACTTGCACGCATTGATCTTCTCTACGTTGCACCATTGATGGATAAAGTAAGCAATCAGGCCGAATGACACTCTCTATCAATTGAACCCCTTGTACACCGGAGGGTTGTGCACATATTGTAATCAAGTTGTTGATGATACTCTTTTGCACAAAAGCTAAGGTACTTAGGATGTCTTGATGTGTATTATTTTGAGCTCGAATTAGCACATCTATGACATGGTTTGATTTTGCTTGGCAGAACATGACGATGATCTCGCTCTTTGGAAAACAAATGGATATGAAATCTTTGCCGAGTGTGAGGACAGCATTATCATGCTTAGATTCGAAAGCATTGCTAAATAATGCTTGAATTCTCGGAAACAAGCCTGGTGTAAGAAATGTGAGGTCTTTGTTCTCACACTCTAACCTTCTGCCCATGTACACAAAGGTAACATTATCATCGATTCGAGTCCATTGGAGTTGTTGGACACCCCCGTCTGGCAATATGGCTGGGATAAAGATGAGATGTGAAGATCTTTTGGGGACTGTGCAACATAGGTGCATGGCTTCCATTAAGTCTACTAGTAATGAGCCCTTGACATTAGATTTGGCAAAGGATTCAAACTCCTGCTCTAGGAAATGTCGAGGTATGCATCCTTTGTCAAATGCGACGATATCCTTTGATGCTCCAGATGTTGGGAAACCAATGAGGCTTCCTATAATTTGATTGCAAAACCAATTGGGATCGAGAACGATGTGTTTGAATCCACTTACGTAGATGATGTTACCGGACTCATTCAAGGACATGGCAATTGCATTTAATTTAGCTTTGTCATCATTATGGCAGATTTTGCTGAAATCCTCCCATGTAATGATTCGTTCATTTGTGGTCTTCGAATAATTCAAGAGGTTTTTGGTTACTTGCGTGCAGATGTCGTAGAGCTCAATACCTTGGAGCACATCCTTGGCAATGTCGAAAATATGCTCTGCTACAGGTTTAACAGAATCCTTGTTTCTTGCATCCACATCAAAAGGAGAGTCGACAATGTCAATCACCCTTTTGAATTCTGATCGAAGTGAATTGATCGAATCTGAGAGACAGCTTGAGACCGGCTTCATCTGGTCTGCTCTTGTGAATACCAGGATTACTTTGAGAGGAATGATGGATTGAGGGCTTTTGGAGGCGAGGAATTTGAGCCAGTACCTAAAGCTTGCGATGAAGTCGGTCTCTTTTTTCGTTTCTCCTCTTTTGTTACTTTGGCTATCCATGGGGCTCCAAACGAACATGAACATGGATGGGAACTGATAAGAGCTGGTTCCTATGTCAGGGAACATGCAGTCGTGGAATGCGTGGAACTCTTGCTGGCCTGCCATGTCCCATAATGACACTCGCATTCCCACTTTTTTGATGGCTTGCACCTCAATTCCTTTTGTGCGTTCTCCAGTAAACAGGGCTCTCAGCCTATCCCTCTTTCTCCCATAGATAGAACGCATGGTAGATACAAGAGTAGTCTTTCCTGCGCCAAACAAAATGAGGTGGAAGTGTTCGTTATTGTGTGTTTATATAACCTCATCAATCTGATTTTCAGTATTCGAGAGAATGTGGTGGTCATTCATGGTTTTACCTGCGAATGGATCTCCGCAGATGAACAATCGGATGGATGTCGCAGGCACTCGCTTCAAATCGGATCCCAACATGAAATTGCGCTGGTTCCTCCACAGCTGCGCCTGAATGGCAGGGTCCATTCTATCAGAATATGTTGTAGTTTGAAAGAAAGGAAGGCCGGACCGAGAAAGTGCATCAACCACTGCAGCAACAGCAGATCGGCTTAAATCACTACCTTTCAAAACACCTAATTCAAGGCTGTATAGTTGAGGAGGAGATGAAGGGGTGTGGCCAGCTGTCTCCACCCCCTTCTTTGGGGGTGCTAGGTGATCCATTAGATCCATTAAATCCATTACCTCCTTCTCTGACTTATCTGTCCCTCTACGGAATAGAGAGAGCTCTTTGAGCTTCGGCCAGTGGCGCAGGAAACCAGTGCTCCTTCTCCAGTCAATGGATGAGCAATATATATGCAGTCTTTGGAGAGAGGCTGCGAGGGGTGAATGTGAGGGATGAAGCTCCGCCAATTTCCTCACAAACTCTTCTGAAGATACTTTCACCTCAATGTGGAGGGAGGTGAGGGAGGGGAAGTCGCGTAACACCTCAATGCACTCATCGCTCATATGCATATACTGAAGGGAGAGATGTTTGAGGCGTTTGTTTTTCTTGAGGGCATTCAGAAGAGCATGAGCATCCCTGAATTTAATTCCATCGACGAGGAGGCTGCTGGGGCCCGCATGACGATCTGCAGCGAGAGAGAGAGCCTCCACCAAAACCCTCTCTTCCTCTTCCGTTAGATTATTAAAAATCAGGAGGAGATGGACAGCTCCGTCGGTGAGATTGGCGGCAGCCGTGAGGAGTTTTGTAGTGGTGGCATGGCTCATATCCAACATCATGTCTCTGCTCCCCCATTCCCAAGCTCCATGTTCTTCACGAGGACCATATGATAAATATTGTATGCTCCTGTAATTGTCATTCTCCTCAGGGGTGGTATCGACTAGGAAGAGGTTCTCAACATTGTTGAGTAGGAAGAGCTTCTTAATTAGCAGATCATCAGAATCAACAGCTGCATGATGATGATGTTGTTGAGAGGTTGAGTTTGAAGGGAGGTTGAGTAGAGCTGCTCTGGATTTCTCTACCGCTTCTCTAACCTCCTCGGGTGTCCACAACGTGAAGATGTGTCGGTGAGGGCGTGGGAGGAGGTGAGGCTTCTCCATGGAACGGAAGAAAATGAATTGAATGTGTGGAGGGAATGAATGAAAGAACAGAAAAGAATGGAATGTGAAGGGAAAGTTATGAATGATAAATGGAAATAATAAATGAAAATATGTTAGTGTTAGCCAAACTTTACATTAACATAATCATCAATCAAATTAAGTTTGGCAACAAACATAACAATTATTAAAACAATCCAAAACTCAAACACATTCTCTCTCTGTCTGTCCCTCCTCTCTCTCTCTCTCTCTCTCTCTCTCTCTCTCTCTCTCTCTCTCTCTCTTCTCATTTTGGGCCCCACTTAGTTATAAAAAGAAAGGTTTCTCATCCACTCGGTCTACCTATCAATTTTTGTGGACGGAAAGTATTTCAGGATTTACTGTTTCGTCTCTTTGTTAGCGTGTTTAATGAAAAACACTCTTCCAAGTTCCAAGTTCCAACTATAATTTAAATGTCAAAACCACAAAACAATTTACTATGAATGAGACAAGAAGAATTTGATTGCTTTTACATGGCCATTTTTTGTGGCTTTTGGATTCTTCATCTTCTCGCAGAGTGTATTTACACATACCACACCAAAAAGTCAAAACACTTTGGCATGTCTTTCGACTTTTACAATGCAATGCCGCGTTTTCTTTTCCCTTCCATTACTTTTGATTAACCTCTAAGGAAATACAGATAGGAAATATGGATAAGATCTTGGTTGTCTTGTGGGCCATCTTTGAAAATGATGGTGTATATAAGTAGAGGATAGAAATGTAAAACAAAAAAGGGCTTGTTTATATTTGTAAAATTAAGCCCAATATTCACGAAGATAGTTGGGTAATTAGGTTCATTATAGATATGTGTATTAGGTAAGAAGGATTAAGGGTCATTTTTCATGCAATTTTGAAGCAAGACCATTTGTCCAAGTAATAGTAAAAAAATGTCTATCCACTTTCAGGTTGGTGCCGCTCAATTGACTTAGGGCAAGTTTGGTGTTGAATAATTTGACTAATGACAACCTCAATTGAGCTTTAGGGCTTGTGATCAAGAAAGTAATTAAGATATATATATATATATATATATATATATTCAAATGCAAATGATCAAGATAAAATAGTGTACTCCCCATACCCATCCTTCTTGACCATTCTTTTCAAATGAATTTGGGTCATATTATATATTATGCTTCTATGGCCTTGATATTAGGGTTTGAATCATTTGACATTATCATGTTTGATGAAATCAATTCAAGTGAGCATGTGTAATAGAAACGAGTTAGATGCCATAAGCAAGTAACTTTACCATTGTAGTTAGGCAAAATGTTACGAGAGAATCTTAACATGGAGCACTAATGCACAAAAACATGATGGATCATCCGATACCTATCATTCATAATAATATGTAGTTTGGAGTGTTGTGTTTCAATATGTTGTGTACATTTCATACCTTAATTTTAAAGGATAGGTAATATCACCGACATGTACTCATACAATTCTCTAAACTCTAGTTGAATTACCTTATTCTCAATATCAATCCTACTCATTGCAAATAAATACCTTTTGTATATTGAAATTTGACATAAATCATTGGGAGTCCCATAGTGCGTAAAATTCGTGTTTGTCTAGCATAACATTCGTTTTCCAACATTGGAAAACGAATGCGAATGTTATTGAAATATTCTTGTGTTTTTTCCTTTTTTGGGTTTTTTCCCATTTTTTAAAGGTTTTATTTTGCTATTTTTCCTTTTTTTAGGTTTATTTAACTCATAATAAATGGTTAATCCAAAAGTATGGTATTTATCATTCTTTGAGGGTGTTTATCTTACTCGAATGATTGAAACATTCACGATTGCGAATGCACGTATAGTACGTATGGTTCATACCATGATTGGGACTACAAAAAAAAAGTGTTTTGTTGAATTTTTCTTCAATGCAATAAGTTTGAGTTGTAACAAGGCAACTACCAAACAAATTCTATACATGACTACTCAACCAAGCATAACGACTCCCCTCAAAACAATGCACAAAACATAAAATTGACAATGATGATAAATTTGTGATTTTAATGTTCTGTTATATCAACATTTTTTCATGAATTTTAAGAATAGTTTTATTTATTGCAAGCATTAAGTTCATAAGTAATATTCTATGACAACTTGGGGTGGCCATCATAGTTCAAATCTAGCTTACTTGGTATGTTAATTTAAATCAATAGCTCACAAAGATTTAGTAGATTCTTGTTATATTGAGAAATGTTGATGATTTTCACTTTTTTATTATACTGTTCACTTTTTTATTATACTATTGTTTCCTTTTTGTAATGAAGCATTAGTTGTGAATTTTCGATAAGTAGAGAATGATGTTTATACAAAGTTTTCAAGGAAAGCCTATACATGTGACAAAGACAATTGTTGAAAAGTGTTGGGTCTCTATTCATAAATGGAGATAGAGGGTCAAAAAGATGATATTAGAAGGATGATGCTATTGGTGATACACACACATGAATGAACCCAAACCATATTTTACTTTATTTTTAAAAGTGATTACAATTAGTGATGATATTTTAAAAGTGTGTTACATGTGTGTTGAAAAGTGTTGGGTCTCTATTCATAAATGGAGATAGAGGGTCAAAAAGATGATATTAGAAGGATGATGCTATTGGTGATACACACACATGAATGAACCCAAACCATATTTTATTTTTAAAAGTGATTACAATTAGTGAGGTTCTTTTCTTCCTCACTTCCTTAATCCCATTGATCTCTCCCTAGTCTAAGATCACAAACGAGTCACATGGAGTTCAAAATTTGCATTTCACTACGAGAGGTCCATAAACATAAAAAGAAATTGTAAGGGGAGAATGCATTTATTATGGATGTGGTTTCTTATCATGTGTCATTGGCAATATGACACCATATTGCACCTAGGGATTGTTTTGAAGGGGATATTACGTGTGGATGTAGGAAATGTTAGAATCCTTGTGGAAACAAGTGGATCATCATGATTCAATCATATAAGAAATGCAACGAAAGAATATCGGGAAAGATCATATATCTTAAAGGTAATGAAACAATGCATATAATCTAAATTCCTAATAAGTATTTATTGAACACTCCACTTTGCCAATTCCTTTCTCATTGAGATCATTCAAGGGATTTTAACCAACATATATATATGACATTGTCAATGACATGGGAGCAAATGGGTGACAATCATTCGTAGCCACCTATTGCAATATGATGAAATCCTTATTAACTAATCTAATTCTTAATTAAGGAAACAACTTTGCACTAATTACCTAATTCAAATAACGAAATCACAATACCGATCAATACTAGGGAATTCAACCCTAAATCTTTAAAAGGAAAGCTTAGATGGTGAAGTGCATGATTACATCTTGGGAGAGAAACAAATGGAAACAAGGGTTGCTAGTGAAAGGGATGATGTACCCTAAGTTGGGAACGCTGTTGCAAAGTTACACACATGCATGTGAAAGTGGAGCACATCCACAAGGGATTGTGGATCGGCAAATCTTCGTGGGTACGATTATGTTGGAGGATGTCAATGTTTCTCAAAGAAATAGATTTATTATCCCGGAACTCTAGTGCGAATGTTAGGTTTACTTTAATTGCGACTCACGAAATTTTCGATTTCAAATAAAGTCAATATTTAAAATGTGGAACGCCTATAATTAGAGCCAACCTTTTCTCCTAGTCCTAAACGTAAGTTTAATAACAAGTATTCACTGTAGTTGCAACTGTAACGAAGGTATTGATTTTAAATCAAATCAATATTTAAAATGTGGAACGCCTACCATTAGAACCAACCTCTTTTCCTAGTCCTAAACATAAATTTAATAACAAGTATTAAACAGTAACTCCTCAAATAAGATCTCAAAGATTAACAAATCAACTGCTGAGCCCTAATACTTCCAACTTATATGCAGTTCGTGCAGCTTTCTGATGAATTTGGTTTTCAAAATGAAACACGAGCACCAATCATACATGTACTCCATTTAGTCAAGATTATGAAATATTTGTATTATTCACAAATAATACAAAAAATAAAAGAAAAAAACATAGGAACAAGTTCTCAAGTTCATGACAAATTTCAGTACAGCAACTATAAAAATGTTTTACAAAAACATGAACAAAGCAACAAACAAGAGAAATTTTGAGGTTTTCCTTGCTGTTTTTCACCATAATGCCTATTTATAGCCAAAAGTACACCTTCAGATACAGTACAAAATACAAACAATATTTAACCAGCATAGAGATGGATTAGGCTATCCTCAATTTGCAGCCAAACTAATTGAGTGAATTGATGACCATACCTTGCTCACTGAACACATACTTTTAATCTATCAAGCTTAAGGCAAGGACCATGGTAACATCCATATCTTGTGATGAGGCACATATAATACCTGGTAGCAGAACTTGGCGTAGGATAGTTAATTCATTTGTTTGTGAAAATCAACAAAGAAACATGTTGTTCAAATATAATGCTTCATACTCATAGAACAAATTGTACTAGCCATGTTGGCTTTGCAGAGAGGCTTCTCATCAGCTTACCTCTGCTGAAGCCTTCTCATGATCCTCTCCACGGGTGAAATGGTCACCTGAATAAAAATGTGCATTATAAGCAATACCTGTAATGAGCCAAGGACCCATAACAAGTAAAATAACTCATCATCTACAAGTCAGTATTTAATAAAACATACAAAGCAACTTGAAGAGACAGGAAACGGCCTTTGTTATGTTATATGGTTAAAAAATTGTCCCTAGTCCATGTCTAGACCTCGATGACTTTGCAAAAGCTTAGGCTAGAATCGTGGAAAATAAGGATCCTGGTCCCAGCTCCAGGCTGTCATTAAAATGCACCAGCGTCGAGTGAACCACAATTTGAAAATGTTTCTGATAATCATCCGAAGTACCACAACAGCTTTCATCCTCGTACAACTCCAAAAACAAAACAAAGAATAAATCATCCAGAGGGCAAACTCCATAAAAATCACTATCTTTGAAACAAATACAAACTCTCGAGAAAACTTTGTATAGGACAGATAGTGTGTGCCCAACCTGGCTTCTAATTACAGAAATCGTAAGGAGCATAAGTTCCACTCAGAATAAAAAGATATCTGTCAATGGCATTAATTTTAATCCTGAACATATGATTTGGTAATGCTGAGCATTTCCCCTGACATTTGCCAAGAGAGCTTGTGAACGATTATCCAAACTGGGCAATACTGCATATGCTCTTTTTTTCAATCTCAATCACATGAATCCCCATCTACTTCTATCCCACACTCCATTCATAGTCATCAAGTTCGCTGCCAAAATAATTCAGGAATGGAGATTTATGCTTTTAAGATTATTAGAAATACAGGATATACTTTGAAAGATCAATTCAGCAAAAAGTTCTGTACCTGGTTCATAGTTTAGGCATAAGCCAAAAACCCAGAACTCTAGTGTGACCGTTATTATGCTCATATCTTCTTCATCCTTTGAGCTGCAAAGTGAGCTTGCAACTGTTCAACTAAATGTTCTTTTACTTCTTTGGGAACCCTTTGTCGCAACGAGTCATGGACACTTGCAAAGGCAACACTACTGCAAATCAGAACAAAAAAATTAAATACCAATAAATGTTTCACTCATTGAAGACATGCAGTGACATTGATACTAACTATAAAGCAGATTCCATACTATGTATGCATTAGAAGTATAAATAAATAAATGATATATTGGCTGAGAAAAATTTGAATCCAATGCAGTACACACATTTTTGTCATCAATGTACAATGTAGTATTCACATGTTAATATTCCTACAATGATTTCCAACAATAAATGCATGCTGGACAACTATACACATGGTCATAACGATGGCTTTTGCTCAAATGTATGCCTACTTTATACATGAGAGAGAAAGTGTTTTACATACCTCACACTTTCCTTCGTCCTAACTTCAAGCGTGGCCTCTTTCTCTAAACGTGCCTTTTTAATAAGACGAAAAGAGTCACGTACCATATCACACCACCCTGTACGCTGTAGCAGGTCGCGCGTATCGGATGCAAGCCTGTATAATATACTTGAGAAGCTTAGATCTCATTCACAGGATTTCAATAGTCAACATAGTTGATGCTCAAGCCTCAAACTTACCACAGCTTGAGCCCCTCGAGCTTTGATTTTTCCATAGGCAGACGTTCACCAAGTGCATGTTCATTTGCTGTATTTGCAATGCATGGCTCTGACTGACCATCACTGCAAGACGTAGTGTTAACAGAGTGTTCATCAGTTATTTTTCTTTTTATCCCAGTGGCTGTTGGTGAAATAGCCAAAGTTTCTACGATTCTTGGCTCCATCTCTGCTCTTTGATCAGCATCTACTTTAATGTCATTCAAAAGTTTACCATTTCCTTGTTGATGCTCATGATCAGGTATCATGTGCTTCAAGCTTTCTTGTTCTTTGTTGAAAAAGTCTCCAGTGTCATTCTTGTGGCTACCATGATTGGAATTTCCATTTGACAAAATATGGTTACCATTAGAATGTCTGTTAGTACCAATAGAAGAAATGTCAGCTCTTCCATTTGCAACTTTCCAATTCAGTCCATTGGGTACAGGCTTCACAATGTTGAACCTAACATGGTGGACACCTTGACCTTGGTCAGCACTACAAGAAGAACCATTAGCACCATGCAATTTGTCAACAGTTCCATTCTGTTTCATAACTGATTCTGGCAATTTCGTAGTATCTTTCATCTGAACAGGAACTACATTCATTTTACCATCACCAATAGCCCCATTACATGTATCAATGGTTCCATTCTGTTTCCCAACTGAAACCTGCAACTTTGAAGTAGATTCCCTTATCGGAGCAGCTATGGAGCCATTTTTATGAATTTCTGAGCCTTTAAGTTCATCTTTTGCAATTTGACGAACATAAAATAGTATGTAAGCTTTCTCTGCAAGGACTGCCTTTGAAGTGACAGATGTAACATGAGCATCATTACAGCAAAACCATTTTCCATTGACATCCTGAATGAGAAGAGGAAACATGAAACATGAGCATCATCACAATTTACAGAGACATCGACATACTGAACAACAGTTGCACATTGGTTCATTACCAGGTTGTATGTTGGCATACCTTAACAAAAGCATAATAATGGCCACTGTCTTGAGAATAGCCAGCATGGACAATAACCCCATATAGAAGATATTCTGTCCTTTGATCCTACATGCAAATCAGAATTTAACAGTATGGAACATGATAGAGAAAAAAAGATATATAGTGCACAATATTGTTTCGTTATAGTTTCTGGACTGTCATATATTCAATAGTCAAACAACAGCTAGAGAAGTTTAAACAATAAGAAAGGATATGACTTCATCCAAGTGTGATCTCTATTATCAAAACTGTGAAAATCTCAAACAAGGGCATAACTGAGTTAATAATAGCATGGGTACATGCACCATTGCCATAATCCAAACATTAAGAGTGAGAGTGCATGAAACTGAAAAAAAGCGGACAATACAGGGAAAGACGGTAATTTACATTTATTATAGAGCTAATTCAAATGCCTTTAAAGACCTTGATACTGCCATGGAATATAATCTTCTGCTATACACTAGCTAGCAGCATTCTACTCAAGATATGAACCTACAGTCAAAGTTTTTTAAATCATGTAGCTAGAATCCAACTATACAACTGCTTATTCCAACCATTTACAGTGACAAGACGGACTCCTTTCATGGTGAAACACTCTCCTCCTTCCCTAGACTGCAGAAGCATTTCCAAAAAAGTGAGCTACTTGGCCACATATTAATGGCATTCCAAGGTCCAACCTCTCGAACGAACACTGCCATGTGCAGATGGGTTCACAACCCTGCCTATGGCTGCACAAACACTAATGCCCAAACTAAATAATTAGGGCTGTCCTTTACAAGTCTTACTCATTTCAAGAAACAATGTTTTTTTGTCTCTTTGTTCTTTCAATTAAAAACAAGCGTTTCATGCAACTAAGTTGTCCACGGTTTAGAAAACCTGGATAATATATGCTGTTTCATTGTTCCCGATTTGAACCTTTGGACAAGCAGGATAAGAGACGATAGAAGAGAGGACGACTGGGGTTGGCATGGCTGAATGAGAGGATGGGTGAGCTCAGATAGAACAAACACGGCTGAATGAAAGGACCAAACCTAATGGAAGGTCTATTTTTTGAGCATTCACCTTGAGCTGAATGACAAGAACATTGGAATATAATCTTCTGCTATACACTAGCTAGCAGCATTCTACTCAAGATATGAACCTACAGTCAAAGTTTTTTAAATCATGTAGCTAGAATCCAACTATACAGCTGATTATTCCAACCATTTACGGTGATGAGACAGACTCCTTTCATGGTGAAACACTCTCCTCCTTCCCTAGACTGCAGAAGCATTTCCAAAAAAGTGAGCTACTTGGCCGCATATTAATGACATTCCAAGGTCCAACCTCTCTAACAAACACTGCCATGTGCAGATGGGTTCACAACCCTGCCTATCTATGCACAGACACTAATGCCCAAACTAAATAATTAAGGCTGTCCCTTACAAGTCTTACTCATTTCTAGAAACAATGTTTTTTGTCTCTTCGTTCTTTCAATTAAAAACAAGCATTTCATGCAACTAATTTGTCCACGGTTTAGAAAACCCATATAATATATGGTGCTGTATTGTTCCCAATTTGAACCTTTGTACAAGCAGGCTAAGAGACAATGGAAGAGAGGACGACTGGGGTTGGCAAGGCTGAATGAGAGGATAGGTGAGCTCAGATAGAACAAACAGGCTAACCCAGGATGGACATGAGGAAAAAGCAGGCAAGCGAGTGGGCTCGGGTATGAAGAAAAGAACGAGCAAGCTTGAAGAGGATGGACTTGAGGAAAAGACATGAACAGGCCAGGGAGGATAACCAAGTACAGATGAGTGGGTCAGATAATAAATCTGTATTTACATACATGACAACATTTGCACTATAATAATAAGCTTTATATTTTACATTATCGCCCAATTGACATGAAGAACATCTTATAAAGACCGATTAGAGGCACATAAAATACTCTGATTCAATGATTATACTTGCTTCGCCAAGATATGAAACAAAATTCTGCATGGTTCTAATAAGCTTAAATATCATATCATTACCTGGCTGTCTTTGCACAAGTGACTGCAGAGGTCCAGCCGCTCCTCAAAACTAATATGTTTGTCTATTTTTCCACCATAGATATTCTCGAACCTCTAAAGAATCAAGTATACATTGTTGAAACAATTGTGTAACATAATGTAAAGGAACAAACCTAATGGAAGGTCTATTTTTTGAGCATTTACCTTGAGCTGAATGACAAGAACATTGGGAGCCTCAAATACTGACATTTGCTTGCGTGCTGATGTTAGCTTTTTGCACCTACAGACAATCCACAAATATCTCTCATGGGTATGCATATATACACAACTTTGAAGATTGAGCATGTTTTCAGAAGAAGGCATTATCATACAGCACATTTAAAGACACGGCATTGAATCACAGTAAAACATGCATTGTACTACATACGTATGAGTTCACAAGATCAAAATAAAAATAGCGCACATTGTGCAATGAGAAGAAAATTGAAAGAAAGAAATTAACCACAAGTATTAAAGCAGGGTTTCAGTCATGAAAGAACTCATAATGTAGCTTATTGCTTTCATTGAAAAAAATAAGGTACATTAATACACTCACTTCTCACATCTGTACTTGTTGCTTCCATCAAGAATTTCGGGCTGAAAATATCGGCACAGCGCATCATTTAAGGAGGATATTTTAAACACATCCAAACTAAGATCCATGATATCATCAAGTTTGTTGGACTCTGCACTGCAGGATAGACATTTTACTTGACTTTGCAAAACACCTCCAAAAATGTCCTTCACGATAGTGCGCGGTTCATCCTTTGATTTCTTTTGAGAATCTTGCTTTGTCGTTCTCAGCTTCGCAGAAGATAGCAGTTTATGAAGCTTTATGCAAACAGAGTTACATGCCTCTATAACATACCTGAGGAACTCATGAGCATCCTCTTGCCACCCTTGTCGGAAGTGTTTGGCAAACAATGCCAAACAGTTGTAAATTCTCAAAGGAGAATCAGAGGTAGACTCGATTGTTAAAGAGCGAAATATCCTTTTCTCGACAAGACAAAAGGCACAAACCATATTTCCATCAACCAAATCACCTAATAAAGCATAGTTCAAGATAAATGGAAATCAAACATCTGGCCCAGAATGTATATATTCATGGGAAATTACCAAAATATTCCTAATGTTCGACAAAATTCCCAAAATGCCCTCATAATATCAATATACCCTCATTTTCTGAAATTCTCAAAATACTCTTCCCTCTCCACAGTTCTCTCTATCTAAAAACCACACAGGAACTGCATATAATGATGTTTTAACATCCTCAGGGAGGGGGGGCAAAACATGACCCATGGGACCTTGAGAACTTTGAACAATGAAAGCTATTATGGGGATTTCGTGAGAACAATAGGGTTATTTCAACAAAATTTCCCTCTATACAATCAAAAAGCTCAATGCTACTTCAATAGTAACCCTCACTAACATGAAGAGGAATGATTGCTTGAAAGACAAAAATTTGCCAACGGAGGTGTATATGTTAAGCATTGGAGAACACTATTGAGATAGCAAGTATTCCCAAGGTTTCTGAGACCAACAGGGCCACCTTTCCTCTTCTGAAGAGGTAGCCAATTCATTTCCAGATTTATACTGCTGGCCATACAGTAATGGGGGGCTCAAACCAGACCATGAGGTGAGCTGCACAAAGGTGCAAGTCATGCACATACTCTTCTATTATATCCACGTTGTAGACATATATATGTATACCGAAACACTTCTATCAAAAACCTGAATAACTTCTTGAATATGCCACCTGAAAACTTCACACAATAAGATTTGATACCAAAAGACTTGAATCGGAGTCTTGAACACTTCTTGAATAAGAAATTGATGGCAAATAATAAATCAAGAACCTCAAAATTCTTGATTAAGCCATCTGAAATTTTCCTTCAATAAGATGTTGATATTGCCATCTGAATCAAAAACCTAGAATCATCTTGAATAAGAGGTTGATATTGCCTACTAAATCAAAAAACTGGAACCTTCTTGAATAAGAAGTTGATATCACCAACTAAATCAAGAGCCTGAAAACTGCTTGAATAGGCCACGTAAAAAATGCTTGAATAAAACCTTTATATCTCTCAACACAATCAAGACCCTGAAATCTTTCTGAAGGTTCTCCAATTGGTGAAAATACTGCAGAAACTCTAATCTCCCTCAGAATAGGCAGTGGAGAAACCTGATCTCCTTAGCCAGTGGAAAATCTTGCACAAAATTGAAGACTTCAAAAATTCTAACCTCATTCAACAATGAAGAGTCTCATACCAGATCAAAAAAGCCAGAAACCTTAATCTCTTTAGCAATGGAGAATCTCATCCAAAATCTAAAAAAATCTGTCTCTCGTGAAATTGACTCAGGAATCTCTTGAAGCTCGGAAACCAGAAAGCTAATTTCCAGGATTGACAGAGAATCTTCAGGCTATTTAATAAAAAAGATCTGCGCCACTTTAAACTATCAAAAATTTCCCCTGAATGACTGTAGAAACCCTCACTTATCTCTTCATTATATCAAAACAACAGTGAGCTTCTTGATTAAACATATCCAGAAGCTTCTAATACTCCCTTACTAGCTGCAGATAACTTGATTTCTTTAGACAATGGAGAATTTAAAGTTATACCATATAACGAGTAACTCCTTTATGAAGAAGCTTCTTGAATAAATTGCAGAAATCCTAATATTTTGGTTATAACATCAAAATACCTTTTCTTCTTTCAAAAACCACCTAAATGGCAGCAAAAACTCCAGCTTCCGAAGATAATAGAATCACAAAAAGATATTATAAAACCTGAGACTTATAGAATAAGCCACCTTAAGATTGGAAACCGCTTGAATAAATTGACTGCAGAGACTTGTACTGCTTGATTTGGCTTGACTGCCTGATTACTGAGAAAACCTTATTCTCAAAAACCTGTCACTAGATCTGTCTGTTCATCTAGGTTTGTCTCTCTTGATGTTCAGGAAATCTCATGATGACAATGGATATCTAAACCTGCGCTTCCTGGATAAATATCTCCTGAAGCTCAGAGAGAGATGGTCTCCTTTACAATGAAGACCTAATCTCCTCAGAAAGCTATCTTCACTTCTTGAAATAAGCCTTGGAAAGTCGGAGAAGTAAAAAGAAACTTTACAGAATTACTGTTCAAACCCAAATCATCTCAAAAAGAAACTAAGACCAAAAGAACTGCAATTCTTGAATAAATCCCTCCTCAATCTGAAAGAGGCAGAGAGATCGCCTGATTTTACTGTGAATCTTCTTGAACAATCCTGTATATGTATCCTGAGAGAGAAACTATCAAGCTTCTTGAATAAGCCTGTATAAGATTAAACGCCATATTCAGGTACACAGAGCTAAAGACCAGAGAGACCGAGAGAAACGCGTATAATACATAAACTAGAGATTCCTGTGTGAAATTATCAAGCTTCTTGAATAAGCCTGTATATGAAAAAGATGACGACGATGATGATGATGAAAACGGCATATGCATGTACACGGAGCTAACGACCAGAGAGACCTAGAGAAACGCGTATCATACATAAACTAGAGATTCCTGTGTGAAATCCTAGGGTCGCCATATCCAAGGTATACGGATGCATGTGTGTGTATGCGTATGGAAACTGAGATATGAGGGATGCAGAATTCCGACACATACCTGGTGTAACAGCTTGAAGCTGCTGAAGCAAAGGGGCGCCGGGTGTCGGTCACGACCATTCCATGGCTGCGATCGATCGATGGTGGATCAATCGGAGCAGGAGGAGGCAGAGAAACAGAGTGACAGCACCAGAGACCTCGGAAAACCTCCCTTTTCTTCTGTCTTCTCAATTTTCCTTTAATTCCCAAATCTACCCCTCCGTCCTCAGCACAACAAAGAGCTTTTCTTTCTTCGGCTTGAAACTTGAATGACATACATACATACATGCATACATATACATATAATTATTAATACCATACATACATATATGTATGATACATGGATGTATATATGTAAACTCACCCATAATCACTCGCATTGGGGTCACCTATACGTGACCCCCCCCCCCCCCCCAACCCCCCTTCTTGAACCCATCCATGCCCGTAATGCTACCTACACCAATATTTGTGTGTTGGTTCATCCATGCCCATGGTTTGTGGTTGTCGATTCAAGCACGCATGTTGGTCGCCTTCTCCTAGTCATGTCGATAGGATATGCAATCATGGTCATCATCGTCAGCTTATGTATATCATGCCTTTCGACAATGAGAAAATTTGTAACGTTGGCCTACTTTACTTACCATGCACTTTCGACAATGGTAATATGATACTTCGTTGTTGATTCATGTACATGATGTACTTACCATGATGGGAATGGTCGTGGTCATCAATTCATTCACTTGATGGGCTTACCACGGTGGTATATATTATATACAGTCATTTTTTCATGTATCCCATGTGGTTTGTTGTAGTGATAATGGTACATGATCATCTATTCATGCATATTGTGGTTTTACACTGAGTGGTAACATGGTATTGTCAAATCATGTGCGACATGCAAATATCATAGCAATAATTGTATGAAGTCATTGGTTTGTGCACATCACGGCCTTATCTTAGTGGTAATGGTACACAATCATAAGTTCTCGCGCGTACATGTATATTTATTCTAATTTCTAATGATAATGGTACCCCACAAATTTGGGCTTTAGTATGTTGTGATTATGGGACGTAATCATGTACTTCACGATTTTTTGGTTTCATATGTTCTAGCCATTGGTACTCCACAAAACTTTGGGTTCCATGCATCATGGTGATTGTATGTGGTTGTTGGGTACATGTTTGTAAAGGTAATAATCATTACTTTGAAACATATTTGTTAAATAACCTTTAAATTTTACAATGCTTCAAACGGTTTAGTCTTCACATTCTCTCTCATCAAACATTAAATGAATGAACTACTCATAAGAGAGAGAGAGAGAGAGAGAGCTTAATATATAGAAAGGAATGTGGTTATTCATACGACTGAATTGCTTAACCTATCCATGTTGTGCACGAGACAATGGCATTTCAATGAAGTGGTTCATCCCAAAGGACATGCTTGATAAGCCTAGTAATCACACACTTTGAATTACTCTTGGTCAAGTTCAATGGGAATAACATGCATAAGGTCATGCTTTGTGAGGAAAATTTCCATTCCAATTGTTGAACAATAACAAAAGGTCGAGAACTTGGTAAAGATGGATATTTGTAGCATTCATAGAGAGGCCAATATTGATCCATGGGACCTAAGTACAAAAGTTTTCTTGATGTGCGTGTCTTGTCATCATCTTGCAAGGTTATATATAACTAACACCATAATCAACTTATATATAGGGATGCCTCAAGGTGCCATGGAAACTTACGTTATGGTTGGGATGGATCCCAACAGGAGGAGGTAACCAGAGTCAGGGTTTTCTTGACACGTGTGTCCTGTCATCATCATGCAAGGCGATATATACTAACACCAGAGTCAACTCATACATGGGGATGCCTTGTGGTGCCATGAAAACTTATGTTATGGTTGGGATGGAGCCCAATAGGAGGAGGTAACGAGAGCACCTGACGGACCGATACTTGGGCCATGTTTGGGGGGGTGGGTGGGTTGAACTTCTTCTTCTTCAATCTTCATTCTTCTCCTTCCGTCTTCTCATTCTCTTTTGTATGGGAGGGCTATACAGAGGAGATATTGGAAAACCACAACATTCGTCATTCGTCATTCTTCTTCCTTCTGTACGGTAGGGGTATACAGAGGAGATATTGGAAAACTACCGCAGCAGAAGCAGGGGTATTTTTCGAATTAATATTTGCACCCCCCCCCCCCCCCCCCCCTTAACCTTCGAAAACAGTAGTAGCAGCGAGGACACTGTTTCTCTGCTCCTCCAGGACCCTGTTCTTCTGCTCTGCGTCATCACTATCAGGTAAGAGTCTTTCTTCTTCTTCATAATCATCTTCATCATCTCCCTTTACATCACGATCTCCATTAAACCTCTCTCTCTTCTGCTCTTTAGTTTTTGTTTTTTATTCTTCTGCCTCTTCCTTTTTGGCCTGTTGGATTCTTACCTGCCGTTGCCTCCCTTGTGAGGGAATTGGGAAGCTTAATGGATATGTGCGAACCAACCGTTCCTTACCCTGGATTCCCTGTTTGATTGATCTGTGCTGTTGACTCCGTTGTGAGAAATTGGGAAGCCGAATCGATGCGGAAAGCAGTCCTTCGTTTCCCGTTTTTTGAGGAGCTTCTGAGTAATCCAGCAAAGAACGATAAAAATGGAGCATTTGCAGCATTCTTCTCATGTTGTTTTTGCCCGAATTAAAATTCACATGAAATTATCAGCCCTTTTGTTTGTTTTGTTTGTTTCTGTAGGAAAAAGGCACAATTTGCCGTCTGCATTTCATGTTGGGTTTGCTTGATCAGGCTGAGGAATGTCATGTGACATCATGAGTCATTTAGTTTTTTTGCGTTTTAAACAATTTTTTACAGAAAAAAGTACCATTTTCAGTATGCATTTTGTGTTTCTTTTGCTTAATCGAACTCATAAAATCCAGATAAAAGCATCACCCATGTTGTGTGTGCGTGTGTGTGTTGAATTACTTGCAGCAGAAAAAAAGCCACCATTTTCAATATGCATTTCATGTTTCTTATTCTTGATGAGACTGATGAAATTTATAAATGAAATCATCAGTTATTTTCTGTGTATGTGTGTGTGTCTTGAATGAGCTTCTGCAGATAAAAAGTTGCCATTTGCAATATGCGTTTCATGTAATTTTTGCTTCATCAGACTGATAAAATTCATTTGAAATCATAAGCCATTTTGCACGTGTTTCCGAGAAGAAGAAGACTGTTCATTTTCAGTGTGCGATCATTTGACTTTTTTCTTCTCTTAATAAAAGCTTAAAAATTGCAGCCTGTATCTTAGCATATAGAATATAGCTTGACTCTTTGACTCTTTGTAATTGCATTAGGTAAGAAAGGATGCCTTCTTTGTGAAACAGAAGAATGTATCGTAACATATAGAAGCCAATCTTGATTTTTCAGACGACAACACAAAATTGTTGTCAGAAGTGATGATATATACTTCTGATTTTGTAAACTTGTGCAGAAGAAGTCAAGGATTCTAAAAGAGCATTTCTAATGTCCGCAAATTCTGGAATTCGGAATGCTCTATCGTATTGTGTCCATGAGGTTCATAAACATGACTACGTGCATTACTTGACATCTCTCCATCTTCCAGTCGGGGTTCGCACGGCGGCATTCACATTACGTGCATTTAATGTCGAGACATCTCGTATCCTCGAAAGCGCGAAAGAGTTAAATCTTGCATTAATGAGGCTTCAGTGGTGGAGAGATGCAGTGACGGGGATTTATCAAGGAAAGACATTAGAACATCCGGTGGTCACAGCCCTCAGTGTTGCTGTAAAAGAGCACAAACTGAGTAAACATTGGTTTACACGGCTCCTAGATGCAAGGCAAAATGACCTCGAATCTGAAGGATCGCCCAAAACAATGTTAGATGTCGAAAAATATGCCGAGAACACCGCTTCGGCACTACTTTACCTCACACTTGAGGCAGCAGGAATAAGGTCAACTTCGGCTGATCATGCAGCTTCACATATAGGCAAAGCTGAGGGTATTTCCCTCTTACTCAAGTCGAGTTATCACCACAGTCTGTATCGGCGCTCTTATATACCTATAGAAGTGGCGGCGAAACATGGGGTTTCTCAAGAGGATATTTATCGAAGGATGAATAGTGAAAGCTTAGCCGAGGCTGTATATGAAGTCGCATCAGTTGCGGATGCTCATCTCAAGCAAGCTCATGCACTGGCAAATACTGTGCCATTGGCGGCGATTCCTGTTCTACTTCCGGCAGTAACAACAAGAGTGCTGCTTGATGTCCTAAAGAAAGTCCATTTCAATGTGTTTGATTCCAAACTAAATCGCGGTGTTTGTGGTGTTTCACCGATATGGATCCAATTGCAACTAAAATGGCATATGTTTAAGAAATCGTACTAAGTCTGATGGCAAAGCCGAGTTTCTTTTAAACGAAGAGGCAAGTCACAAAAATACCCTTCTTTTAAACCATCAGACACAATCATGGCTTTGTTTCATTACGAAACAAAAATAATGAGATTAATCACTCCGACTGCCCAATTTGATTGGGGACCAAGAGGTTTATTTTAAACCCAATGTTGGCCATGCTTGTTTTCCCGTAAGAGCAATGATGCCAACCATCATTTATACATTGTAATATGATGCTTAATGAATTATGACTCCTTTGTATGAAGGGGCGCATTTCATAGTCTTAAGATGGCTATATGCCATCACATTCATTGAAGTAATCCTCTTGAGTCTGAAAAAGAGGAATGCCTCTGATTTTTCTTTCAAACTGATAATAATGCATGAAATCTTTGAAATGCTTTGTTGGCCCCTCTTTAATGGTTTTGTCAACATGAATACTTTAAATATGACATTTGTCTACGGTCTCTATATATTGTATCGAACGTTCTCAAAAAACTTGTGATGATCAAAATTTGGTAATATCTTCAACTTGAAGCTCATATTGATCATTGGCATATGAATATATGGTGTCACCAAAGTACCAAAATATAATTTAACTCAAGTAAAGGTAATGGGTAATGCATGTAATAAGAATGACAATGGTAGAAGGTACAAGCACATGGTTTGAAATTGTGAATCTTGTCAATTGCCTCATGTTTTTTTAGTACACTGCTCCTTGTCAACTCTCAAATGAAATAGTTGGTTACCACAAAGACTTTGGTCTTTGTATGGTAGACTAATTTGTACACAATAACTATTTACCATACTTAAAGCTTTTGTGGTCTTACTTGGGAATATGCCAAAAGTACAAAGTTATCAATACAAAATCATGTGCAATATTGTGAAATGTGCCCAATGGCAAGGCTAGGCCATCCTTATGTTCTCCATTTGTTGGTCAATACATTGACTAATTTGGGTAGGTGACATAGCACATCCTTGTTTTATTTGCATGGTGCTCATGAACTCTCAAGAGAAGCTTTTGCTCATCTTCAATCAACATCTCATTGGCCAATATAAGAGAGTGTTGTAATTAGTAGAAATAAGTGAGTCAATACTCATTTATGAATCACGAATATTGTGATTGTTATAGATTTGAGTCATGACTTGGCCATTGGATGATTTGGAGTGCACCACATTTTCGTTAGATCCTTCAAAGCCACAAACCATAACATCGTGTAGCTTAGAGACTAACAATAAAAGGAGGCATGAAGGTTTTGTGACATGATCAACATGCAAGGTTTTCTTGCACATTGCCATAGTGCGTCAATAAGTCGAGAGAGAGAGAGAGAGAGAGAGAGAAAGGTAATGAATTGATTACATCATTGGCTTATGAAGCAAAGAACAATACTGATTGGAATGTGCTAATTAGGTGGCTCACGTTTGAAGGGGGTTTGAGTTCGAATCAAACACCATCCTCATGAATCACTACTACCTAACCCACATTCATTGTATTGGTAACAAGGTTGTTAGGTACGTTAGATACGGTATGGATACAATACGTATATAACGTATTAATACACGTATAGTACCTCCCAATTTAAAAATATGTTAAATATGTTTTTTAATATGTTAAATACATAAAATACGTATAGTACGTTAAATACTACTAGAATTTGAAATTTATTTACCTTTCTAAAAAATATTTGTAAATTGTAATATTGTAAAAAGCATCTATGTTTACACAATTTTGTGATCTACATTATAGTTCTACATCCTAAAATGCATATAAGACATTTGAACATTTCACATCCTAAAATACTTGCAATAATATGGATGTTAACATTCACTTATTCTATAAATCAGTGTAAGTGTGTGTCACGGTTTTCTACTTCAAATTGTAATTATTTGCGATTATGCCTTTATAGCTTGAGGAATCATCTACGATTATCACACCGAGGATAGGTTTCTATCTTCATTTCTCTCTTCTTTGTCTTTGTCTTCTTCTTTTTCTATCTTCTACGATTATCACACTCAAGAAAGGTTTCTATCTTCTTTTCTTTCTTCTGCGATTATACACTCGGAGTTAGGAAAGGTTCTTGTCTTCTTTTCTTCTTCTTCTTCTTCTTCTTCTTCTTCGTCGTCATCTCTTCTGTTCTTCTTTTTCACTAAAATCTTTTTTTTCTTTTGCTTTTTGTTGGGGTTTTACTTACATTTTTTTATAAATACGTATTATGCCTATTTTTTCAAATGTACGTTAAATACCGTATTGGACAAATGTACATGATAGTTGGTTGAACAACATTGAGGTATAGTACATACTATACAAATTATGAGGTATTATGCGTACTTAAATGTTAAATATGTGTATGTAAACAACGCTGATTGGTAAGGGTTGGTCAACGTGTGAGATAGGTAAACACATGGACGCAAGGTTTCGGGGTCACAAAAACCACCAACGAAACCCACATTCATTGTATTGCTAAGGGATTGGTCATCGTCGTGAGATCTGTAGGCACATGTGTTGGGAATAGTCGCCTTGAGTTCCTTTTTCAAGATGGTGATATTGTCTATAGCAATGGTGCACATTGTGCGCGTTGAAAAACAAATAGAATGGAAGCTTGAGAGAGAGAGAGAGAGAGAGATGCACAAAGACAATTTATATATTAGCAATAATGAATGAGAGAACAAACTGGATACAAAGTTGGTTATATACTAACCAAGCTAGGGCAAATGCCCTTTATGCTATTTACAAAGGAATAACCTAAACTACTTTGTCCAAGAAGGTAATGTGAATACATCCATTATAAGACCATATTCGACAACATGGACACAGAGTCGTTACAAAACCACCACTGAACCCAAGTTCATTGTATTGGCAAGGGATGGTCAACATATGAGATATGTAGGCACATGGACAGAGGAGAGGGTCTTGGGATCACAAAAACCACAAATGAAATCCACATTCATTGTGTTGCTAAGGAATTGGTCATCGTTGGAGATTTGTAGGCACATGGACACAAAGTCTTCGGATCACAAAAACCACCACTAAACCCACGTTTATTGTATTGTTAAGGGATCACATAATCATGTGAGATTTACAGGCACATGGACACAACAGGGTCTTGGGGTCACAAAAACCACCAATGAATCCCACATTCTTTGTATTGCTAAGGGATTGGTCATTGTGTGAGATCTGTAGGCACATGGACACATAGTCTTTTGGGGTCACAAAAACCACCAATGGATGAATCCCACATTCATTGGATCGCTAAGGGACTGGTCATCGTATGAGATTTGTAGTCACATGGAAACAATCTTTTGGGTCACGAAAACCACCACTGAACCCACATTCATTGTATTGCTAAGGGATTGATCGGTCATCGGGGTGAGATCTGTAGGCATATGGACACAAAGTCTTTTGGGTCACAAAAACATGCAATGCCGGAGCATCGGGTCTATTGGGTGGGTGTTCGGGTGCATATCACATGGACATATAGTCTTGTTACGATTCCAACGGCTGCGATGACATGTCCTCGGGACTGCATCACGAGCCATCCGGATGCCTTCTGCCCCTCCAATCCAAAGTGGCCACGTGGCAGGGCCACCATCTTTTTACGATTCCGACGGCTGCCTTGACATGTCCTCCGGACCGCACCACGAGCCGTCCGAATGCCTTCCGCCCGGCCAATCCAAGGTGTCCACGTGGCATGGGTCCCCCCTGTTCTCTTTCTCTACCCCCTCCCCTGCATCTCTTTTCCTTCATCCTTGTGCTGACCAAGAGACAGACAGACGCATTGCTCTCCTGGTGGTGGAGCTCTGTTGAAATTAGGGTTGGGGTTGGAGATTGGGTCCAAAGGAACAAGATCAAGAAGAATCAGAGAACGAACAAAGTAGTAATAGTACTAGAAGAAGAAGAAGAAGAAGAAGAAGAAGAAGAAGAAGAAGAAGAGAAAGAGTGTGGCCACAATTTATTCTTTGTTGAAATAGCAGTGCTTTTCTGGCGGAATTCTGAAGAAGTTAGGGGTGATGGGGCTGATGAAGCTCCGACAGCAACAAGAAAGATGACCGCATTCGTGATGAAGAAGCATTTCTCTTGAAAGAACGTTGAGTTGAATTAGATTAGGGTAATGGGTAGGGTTGGTTGAGAGACAACGGTGGAACTGAGAGGTTAAGGAAGGTAAATTGTTAGATTTATGGTTAGGGTTTAGGGATCATGGATTTGGGAGTAACAGAGCGATCTCGTGCTTCACGACTTTCCTCCTCAGAGAATGCTGGGTGGGTCTCTGCATCACCACATCCACAAGCTCGCCTCTTGAATATGGACATTACCTCCCCTCTTCCTCGAGCTCACTTTGTCAAGGTTTGTATTTTATACTATGATGCGAATGCAGATACATATGTATTTGTATACATGCAGATATGTGTATGATATGCTCACTTAAAAGCCTGAAATTTGAAACTGAAGGTAATAAAACTTGGCATTCATTCATCAAGCTTCACACCGAACCCTCAAACTGCTACATGTGATTAAATATGTGTTTGAGCCTCACAATGCTCTTTGGATTTGGTATTCTGCTGACAGTTTTTGTTTTTGTTCTCGTAGGTTCCTCATGTTCAACAGCTCTGCAGTTGGGACTGCGGATTAGCTTGTGTCTTGATGATCTTGAAGACACTCGGCATTGAAGGGCATGATATTCGATCTTTAGGCGAGCTTTGCTGTACATCTAGGTAATAATCAAAACCCTAATGGATTATCTGTCTTATACATTGAATGCACATCAAAATGCTGCCTTATTCTAACATTTGATTCTATCAAAATTGATTATGATAACTTACTTGATCATAGAGACTGAAAACGGAATTTCTTATTTATGTTTTACAAGTCTCAAGGATTTGCTATGGCTAACATTGTATTATATATTATTCCAGCATAAATACAGTGTATAGATGGACGATGCTCACATGTACAAGATATTGGATATAAAATATGTCATCAACATTTACTAAAGAAGAAGAAATGTGTACCTTACCATTGAAGACCGTTATAAAACAAACGGATATTCTTAGAACATGAAATAATATAAATCCCTCATTACTAAACTCAGATAGATTAGTAAATTGGAGCTACTGGGCTTCATAGATGGTTTAAAAAACACCAATTTTTGACGAACCTGAAACTTAAAAACTCATACTGGCCTAAAAAAAACAAATAAAAATTGAACCTTATGGTTGAGTAGGGGGTTGACAACCTTTTGCTGTTTATTGAATAGGTATTACTGAGCATAGTTCCTTTGGATATTTTGGCATTTGAACTATCCATTATTGGAAGAACACAAATTCCATTATTCCTTTGTAATTCATATGCTCGAAGATGCATAGAAATCATGTAACAAAGTTAATTTGAATATATGGATAAATTTGATTTGCCACCTCCTTTTCTATTTTGTGTATAAAGTTCTTTTTATGAATCATGACTTTATTGACTGGACATATTTACTTTAATTTGGAATGCTTGCAGCATCTGGACTGTTGATTTGGCTCATCTCTTGCGCCTTTTTGATGTGGATGTAGTATTTCTCACAGTTACCATAGGAGCAAATCCAAACTTTGTTGACGAAACATTTTATAAGGTATGCCAGAATCCTAATTTTCTGTATAAATGAAGTGATAAAAAAGATCAAGTTGAAGCTTTGGAACATTTCTGACTGTTGCTATATGTTCTCTCTCTCTCTCTCTCTCTCTCTCTCTCTATCCCTGTTGAGATGATGCGTTTCAAAGCCGACAGAAAATGAAAATTAGATACTTTTTAATCTTAGCAATATTATCAGAAAAAATAATGTTATAAATACAGGAATGCTCTAACTTATTACTATCATGCATTACTTCCTTAAGTTTTTGTCAATGTATTTGGAACTTTTGATTCTCTCTCTTTTTTAATTTGTTTGGTATCTATTGAATATCCCATAGCCATTACTTTGTGATTGCATAGTTCATTAACCACTTTGACATAATTAGGAAAACATGGAAGAAGATGGGGAACGTGTTAACAAGCTGTTTGAGAAGGCTCCAGAAGTTGGCATTCAGCTCGAGGTATTTTTGTGTTCTCTAATTTTCCACATTGTTGTTTGAATGTTAGTGAAGGTTACTAACTAAGCCTGGAGTTTAACATGGATTATTTTGTTATTTAGCCTCAGGAACCATTAAAAAAGGCAACAATCATAGAAGAAATTCAATTGTTTAGTTCTGTAATCTGTTGTTAATACAACTGTGTAAAACTTGTTATAAAGGCCTTTCTTTCAGGATAAGACTAAGTTTTAGCATTTACTGCATATCCTGATTTTTCTTGCTGACTTGATCCAATTTCTGGAATTCTCTTTTTTTCTATCCTGCCATCATGCCTAAAGATGCCCATTGGAGATATTCAAGGTAGCTCGTAATTTTGAAATATCTCAATTTTATCTATATCTATGTTGAAGCTACTATTATTATTTCAATATTAATGTAGTTGTTTAGATGTGCAAAAAAATAATTTCCCACATGTTTTAAACTCTACATTTTGATGGTTTGCTTAATATAATTTGCTTGAAGCAAAGAATACGCTGATTGAATTCTCGTGGTTGTAAAATTTGGCCAATCACCCTCTCTAATATACCATATAAAATATAGACAATACACATCATACGTTTGTATGTTTAAGATGACTTTGATCATCTAAACCAGATGAGTCAGGATAAATAAGATTTTTTTCAAAGCCTAATTTGATGTCATATCGCTTAGAGCTGTTTGTTTGGGATATGCATATATAAGAATAAACAGAGTTTTTGAATTAAAACTTTTTGGATGATGATTTTTCATTAAAAAATTCACTTTTATTATATTCTGCATATATAAGATACTTTGATAGAGAGCATTTCATCAAGTTTGGATAATTTAACATCTTTGTATCCATATATAATGGTGTGAGTATGAGCACAACTACATTTTTTCCTGTTCTTAAATTTCTACATTATCCCTCTATTGTTGATGCAGAGAAGATCAATAAGCTCACATGAGCTTTCTATGCTCATTTTATCTGGAAGACACCTTGCAATTGCATTGGTTGACAAAAGAAAGCTTAGGTAAACGATAGACCATATTATCATATGATGCATGGCCTTTGATGATTCCATCAGTTGATCAAGAGAGTTTTTGAAAAGAAACTTTTATTGAAATGTAGTTACCCTTGGCTCGAGGAACTGTGCTTGTCAAATTGTTGTGGTCTGGCAACAGGGTATATTGGTAATTATTATTGTTCTGATGAATAGAGTAAAATACCAAAGTACCCTCAATTTGTGAGGTATTTATTAGAATACCCCTATGCTAAAAAACAAAACCAGAATGCTGCTATATAGCAGTAATTTTATACTGCTGATAGGTATTCTGCTTAATTGGAAAACTTGGTGGTATTTTTGTAAATACCCAACAAGTTACGGGTTATGTTGGTGTTTTTGGCCTAATATTATCAGTCGTTATTATACTACAAAATCTGACCGTTGATGGATGTTGTTACACGGTTTTTTTTTTCTTATCCTTAATGCCTAATAATGTTTTGGTATTTTGTAGGGCATTATGTGGTTATATGTGGCTATGACATGGACTCAGAGGAGTTTGAAATTCAGGATCCAGCAAGTTCTAGGTATATCCATCTCCTTTATTTTTTATACCTTGGAGTCCTTCAAACTAGCAACTTAGAAGTACTCTAAACTCTAAACCTTTTTTTGTATGTCATCTATATATATATATAGTGAATGTGTGAGGATATCTTCACGAACGCTCGATGAAGCTCGCACGACTTTTGGAACAGATGAGGATATCCTTGTGGTACTTGGTTTTTTATACTAATGTTAGTTTAAGTAATCTAATTAAATTTAATTCCATGCATTCATTGTATTCAAATATCATGTTTCCTTGCCAGATATCATTGGATAGTCATGAGAAAAGGTTGAACCCTGTCCTTGCTTTACCTGTGACATGGTCTACTAAAAACCTGAAGGAAAAGAAGAGGATCCTCTAGGTTACCATTAACGGATTGGCGAACGGCAAATCCATATGCCATTGATCCTCATAGAGCGATTCATATCAACCTCATAATTTCTTTAATTATCATCTCTGAAGTGCTTTTGTATCCCTCCCTTAAGGAGATGGCGGGGTCGAGAGTTGAACTCTGGGCTTATTGGTCTAATAAGGCAATGGTCTAAACTAAACAACCAACCCAACCCGATCCCTAGGCCATTTCCATAGAGTTTATTTATGATTTTTGTGCCCCATTGGCAAATGAGTTGCTACCTATGAACCCACATTGTTCCAACATATGCCATGATTATATGTTGGGAATGAGGGTGCCCACAACCACCATTGTCTCCATATTTACACCCATTATTACCAAAAACGTAAGTATGTAAGCTTTGTACATGATTGTAATATTTGTTGAATGATATTTAGCAACCGGGTGTTCTTTCTCGACATGCATAAGTAGGTAACATAGTTATGATTTAGTTTTTTAGGTTTTGTTAGCATAGAATGTAGATGCTATGATAGTTGTAGAAGTGTGTTATTGTAAAAGTCTCTTGGAAGACCTGATAGAGCCTTTGGTCTTGGAATTCCTTGAGTCTCACCTATACATCCTGATCCAACCTTTGTTTATCCTATCGATGGCAAGACCGGTTGTCAATATCTCTCAAACCATTAACTACACTTACCCTAATCTAGTGAACTCTTACTCACCTTTGACTGAACAAAGAGATTAACGAATCCCTCTAAAAAGCTAAAGTGTTAGATACCAATATCATTAAAATGGAGTACATATAATGATATTAACCACATGTATCAGATTAATCACCACTATACATATAAAAGGAAGAGTTATTAAAGTTTGGCTAATTAGCACTTAACTTTTATTACCGCCATAAATATAACAGAAAGGGAGAGAATACTCTACCTTAGGTTACAAGGGGAGAATAAAAACTAGGAATCAAGAACTAAAAAAGTCACATAAGTGGCTTTTATAGCTCACTAACAAAAAGGTTGTCCCTTTTCACATTGGGATGAGCATTTGGCTTAAAGTTCGAGAGGTAATTTTATTTTATCCCCCTTATCCTCATCTTGCCCTTAGTATAGTACTTACGGTGATGTTGATGTTTTCATGTGATAGGTTTGATGCACAGTCTCCACTTAGCATTATGCATGCTACCCACTTGGCTATCACACTTGCTTTCGATGTGGCTATTGTGTACAACTATCACATAATGATAACATATGGTGTCACAACAATGCGAAACTTGTAAAATGCTAAATGTTTACCTTGTCTAATATGATAATGTGTGGGCAAGTTTTTAGGACTTAGGACACATTGTTCTAATTAGCACCTAACTAACCTAGAACTAACATCTACAAGCCTAAACAACATTTGCTTTATTGTGGGTGCGACGACTAGGAGTGGGTGTCAATCCACTCCTAACTAAGCCTACTAGAGAATATTGATGAATAAAACAAAGTCTTAATGCAATACAAAAATTAACATGAATTAATGTAGACTTACTTAAATACTCTTAGTCACTTAATATTAACTATTAGGAAAATATGCAAGAAAGAAGAAAACAAACATATTCAATGACATTAGAGGGTCATATCCCACAAGTTATTCACCTAAACATATAAGTTGAAAGTTTACTTTTGAAAGAAGGATAGAATTAAGATTAGAAATTTAGAAGAGATGAAGATTAGTAGAGACTTAGGCTCTAGCTCAAGTTCAAAAATAAAAATGAAGATTATAACAATAAATTAGTTATTATAGAACTATAATCTATACTTGGCAAGTACATAGTCAATTCATTAGGAATTAACTTATGCGTTGACACAATTGACGTTCAAGAGATTAGTGTGACACACTTGGCTTTCAACAAATTTGTTTGATGAGAGTGGGATTTGACCCCATGCCATTTCAAACCAGAACCTTAATCTTGCGCCTTAGACCAACTCGGCCATCTCATGTTGAGGCTAGATGTAAAATCCATTTATTTAGACTGTTGCTATATGTGTGGCTTTTTACAACTTTGTGATGTCAAATTGTGATGTACAATGACTTGTGAAATACTTGACAATTTGTTCTTCAAAATATAAATAATTGAATGATATCCAAAAACAGATTTGAAGATATTTCACTTTGTGGATGATTTTGTATGAAGTTAAATCGTGGAGTGATTATGGAAAGGTTTTTTATGGTGCATCAATATACTACTGTGTGTTTGTTGTTGGATGAGGTCATCAATGTCAAACTTGAGTTTGCGCTCAAACTTTGGGGTTGTAGATGAAGGTCTTTGCGAAATGTAAGCATTGATAAGAGTTCGGGTTTAGGCTTTAGGTTCTAGCCAAGTGTGAAATGAAAGAACACAAAAGTGAATATCAATTGAAAAACGTGTTAAGTCTTCTTGACCCTCTTCCTTTTGATGTTCCTTGCTTAATGAGTTTTGTTGCATGTCTACTAAGATAATTGAAGTCTCATACAAGAAAGGCATACCATGGTTATCATTCTCCTATTATTTGGTATTTACCCTCAGTAGTAGCATCTAAACCTTTAAATTAATATGGGTGCTCGGGGTCTTTTGCAAGCTTTGCAATTCATACAGGTTTCCATATTGCATTCTACTTTCATTGCTTAAGCCTTAGATCATGACCTTTGAAACCTTTGAATTACAACATGTTAAACCCTAACAACGTGTATGCGCAAGAAGGTTTATCTACTATTGTTTCCACACTTGTGTTATTACATGCGCAAAAGTTCCAAACTCATCTAGCTATTTGGACCCCAAAAGATCTATTATTGTAGAAAGTTTTAAGCAACCTAAAATTTGCCACCATATTGCATTATTTTCTACTTCCCTTGCTCCAAATCACTCGTAGAAGGGGATAAGTTAGCTAAGACTATATATTTGCAAGATGTTGAATTGTGAGGAAAACATTGTCAGTCCCAAATGCTGAAATTTTGGCTTGCCATATTTGAGTTTTTTCTCCATTGGTGGGTGGACCACTACATGGTCCCTAAGTGTTGATGGTGAAAGATGCTCAACTACATTATGTTCATCAATTGCAATGTGGATCTTTGAATTTACCAAAAATGTAGTTTGATGTGTGACTCTTCACCAAGCTTGGTGGTACTTATAACTTTCTAACAACTAAATTGCTTATATTAAAAACGAAATAGTAGGCCAACCAGACATTGTTTCATCAACTTTCATGCAATTTGTTTGTTTATATTCAATGTATTTCCTTTTTCTTGTACAAACTACAAATCAATGTACTAGATTTTTGTGTAATCTCTACATTGCTCCACAAGTATTACAAGTTATAAGCACTCTATGTATGTTTGGTTCAAGCAAATATACAATATTTGTGCAGAGGATAGTTGTCAAGGAATACAATTGACAAGAGAGTTCCTAATTTGTTCCAAGAAGCCGCATTGCATGAAGTCAAAGCTTTATAAGAGTTTCGATATCAATGGGCATAACACTGTGCCCTCAAAAATATTCTTTGAGATGCATAAAAGCCAAAAGCACTACCAGAGTTGGATATTGTGGCAATATCTTGAGTTAATTTTGTATAGTTTAATCCGAACTTCTGATTCTAAAAGTTGGATAGTTGGCAATAACTTTTTAAAGTTTAATCATGACTTCTCAGTTTCAATGTAGCTCATGTGAGTCATAATAATGTGAGCAAAGAGCCAACCTTGCTACTCACGAAGATAAATGACTTGAAAATGATTCCATCCCAACTTGACGAGATTCATCATTCAATGATTAAACAAAACTCTTTTTAAAGCTTAAATCTCAATGGGAGATGAAGATATTGATGCCTATAGAAGAAGAATGGATATTCACAATACACTTTTTTCATGATATTGACAAAATCATCCACCTTTTAAGTTTTCGTCAATCTCTCCTTGTTATATAATTAAAGGTTTATTTTACATCAAATGAATAATATATATGCTAAAGGAAATGTTAATCATGGAGATTGAAACTCCAATCGATCTTGTCATGGATATATAATTATATATGTTCCATGTCCTTAACCAACTTTGTGCTATTCGACAAATTACATGGTCAAATCCTCCCCTTATATCTCTTTTGGTAGTTGATCAATGATTTCTAAATAAGAACGAGAAACTTGGAAATTTGGGAAATAAAGAAAAACTTAGGTTCAACATTTTTCACACGAATTACATGGGTAAGATATCCATCCCACCAATTCATTGTAACAATACACGTAGCATATATATACTTAAGATCACTTATGTTGATTCAAATAAGTAATTGTTTTCATCTCTCAAATTTTCATGCATACAAATCCAATGACGTTCCACCAAAGTAGAGATCTCGTTTTCTAATTTCCTAACACGTTCACTGTCTTGAGCCTTGACACAATTGATGCTGATAAATCAACTGCGCCTTTAATAAAGTGAATGAAGGTACCCATCATTCTTCACACATTTAATGAAATAACTTCTTTGACACATTATAATAATGATGGTTTTTGAAATCAACGCCACATCCCTACATATGTCAACTGGAAAAAATCTATTTAAAGCCAACAACATATATATCATTGAAGATGGGCCACATGTTGAGAACAAAAACAAATTAATGCAATGGAAATACCATAATGGGAAACCTTTATAGAGTCAATTTAATTGTTGTTAAGATCTAGTTGTTTATCAAAATAACATTATCAGAGTGATAGATCTCAATTGAGGATGATGGTTGTCCCCTTGATATCAACAAATTAACAAACTAATTCGAGCCATTACAATTATCATGCACAATGTTCTCAATCTTTTTAGGCCCCATAAACTAAAGTTTATGATATTAGTAGTGTGTGAAATATCCATACAAAGAGAACATACATGTCAAATGTAATTTAGGGGCAAAAATACGGGTTACTCATCATGGAATGGCAAATTTTGAGTGGTTTTGTAAACCTTTTGCTCTTATAATAACCAAGGTTTCTATAAGCTATGCACTTAATTTTACAATAAAACTACAAGCATAGAACATTTTTAGAAATGCTTGGAAAAAAGAGAGGGTTGAGCCCAATCTTGTAAAAACTTTGAAAGTGTGATCCAATTTTCGGGCTTCCCATCTATAAATTCACACCAACCATTTATATTCCGAAACTGCATATTGAGGTCCCTTTTATTTTTACTCAACTGGTTAATGTATGTTGCATTTATGATTGCTTGTCACAAATAACAAAACCAATAGAAAAACTGTCAATATTATCTAACCTTTCCTAAAAATGGTATCTTTTCTTCTTCTTCTTTACCATTGTAAGCCCAAAACCGCAACTTCTAATTGGGAATGCATTCACCATCAAAGTGAGCGTAGACACTTTGAATTACGTATTAATGACGATATAAATGAAGTTGTATTCTAGTTTTTCGATGAGTAGATTGTAAGATGATCTAGTAGTTTCCCCCCCTTTGTTGGTTGTTCTCCATTGTAAGTTGGGATGTATATAGATCCATCTCCTTAGCCTCTTTAGGGAAAGATCTATGGTTGCCCATTGAATTTTACAAGAGGGCTTTAGGAAGTATCTTGGCTTTCTTTCCACATACTTTGTATGTTGTAGCAAACTTGGTTTTCTTATCTAATGGAAGGATATTCTTTTTTGGAAAAAAAAAAATGACGATATCGTCATCAATTTGTTCTCTTATCAATGCCACTCTATTGATTAGTTGATATTAAATTTTTAGCTTAACATGTATTTGTAATGTTAATATCGTAAATTAACTCCTGAGGGTTTTAGTAATGTCCATCCCAATACATAATAGCAACTTTTAAGGAGTTTTTTGGTTTTGAGTTTATTACACCATATTTCACTTTTCACTAGTAGTTACTATGAATTTACATCATGAATGATAAAAATGTACACCAAGCGTGGGATTATTTCCTAGGAGTTTAGTAGGTTTGAGCTAGTATACATTTTCATTAAATAAAAAGTGAAAGTTCACACGCCAAAGTAGGTACAATAAGTCCAAACTATAAGAATTTAGCATCCACATCAATTTTGTGGGTGAAATACAAAATGGCTCCATAGGTTTGATGGATTGAAAGAGAAGAACCTTTGTTGAGCATAAATATAATGCACACAAGTTTCTTAAAAAATATCAAGTTCAAGAGAGAAGGGAAATGACTTGCATGTCCTACATGTGAATTCCATGCCTTTGTGGGAGATTTTAGCAAAAAAAAGAGAATCATTAACTACATCTTCAAATCTCTATTATAAAATGAGGAAAATACAAGAAGTTTTGTCTTGTCGTTGTTTAAGAGTAAGGGAAAGCGTAATGATTAGATCTATTCTTTAGACAATACAAAAATGAGATAGGGAATGGACAACGAAACAATTATTTCCTCCCATAAACTAATGGTTCAAAGTATGTTTTCGTAATAGTAACCAAAATGATGGAAAGAGTTATCTAATGGTGTAAGGTGGTAACTTACTCAAGTTGTAGGCCAAATATATGTACCATTGGTAGGAACAAATTGAATATTTCCAAGTATTGAAATACTTGTGTTTGCAAATTTCCATTGCAGTGTCATCCATGGTGGTCACACAAATTTTGTTGGGCTCAATGATAATTTTAATGGGATTTAGGGAGGGTAGTGTTTCCCTAGCACATTATAAGATGTGCTAACATTTGTTTGTTCATATCTTATGGTGTAAACTTACCTAAAAACGAGGATGATGTTACATGCTTTTACTACACCATTATTGAGGCAAGGAACAAAATTCATAATTGCCCAATTTCTAACGCAATTTGGTTGTTATGTCATGACTCATAATTGCAATCATCATTATATTGGTAAATTGTTGCCACCCTTTGTGTGACTTTTCACTCAAGGAACAAAAGATTTATCATTCCCATCATCATAACTTTGGAATTATCTAGGTAAAGACCAAATAAGGTGTGTATCAATGGAAGGATTTGATTATCTACTCACACTTAGAACAAGAACCACATAATAAAAGCACGTGCATGCTTTAAGAGTGCTACGTGGCAAGTGTAAGGTTCATCAGTTGTAATAGTTAGGGTTAAAATAGACCTAAGAGAAGCTATAGCAGAAAAGAAAAAGGACTTGAGCTAACTAAAACCATAGGGGGGAAGTATAAATAAACGGGAAGGGGGATTTGAAGAGTCACTACTTCTTCTTTTCTATTGGGTTTAATATCGATCCTACCATTAGATTACAACTATCAAATTTGCAATTCTAAATACAATTATCAACTCTTGTTTTTCATCAATTCGCCTATCTTTGTCTTAGCAAATATAGCCTAATCTACTTTATCTTATCAATCTATGAAATCATATTCGAGTCTTGCATATATATCCACATATTTCCTTGTTTCAACATTCTCTTGGTCAAGAGAGTCTTGACAATTTCGACAATGTATGCATGATTTGCACGACATCGACCATATACAAGTAACTTTGTAAAATTCACATCTTGAACAAAACAAAATATATAGCATGATTACATAATAGTTATGATTTACAATGCCATGGTCCGTAGCCATTAATGAGAATGACATATGGAAAGTAGGAGCTTCTACACAGAAGTAAACACAAGGTGATAATAGCCAAATGATGTAGACAAACTTTCTCATGATTTAGAAATAAATAGAACATTAACAATATATGCATTGTATACCAAACTGTTTATGCTTTGATGTTGATAACTCTTAAGTTCTCAATAAAGAGCTACATTAATGATTTTATTTAGTGATTGAAATTTGTTGTTGAGAATGTAAATAATTAAAGCAGCTAGCATGAATATTGACTCAAAAGAAGATGAAGCTTTTGTTCTTTGATTGTGTTTGGACTCTGGAGAGACTAACATGTTTGAGCAATAACTTTGAAGGGCATGTCCAAATATTAATCATGTTGGAGAACACCTCAAATAAGCCATTGAACACTTCCACTTGGCATTTGCATTTCATATCAAAGTTTTCATGAGAAGGTACATAATGAGAATGGATTTGTGGAGTTTGCCGATATTGAAGGCATTGCAGATCAACACAACTTGCATTTAAATCAAAGGTATAAAGGTAATGAACTGAATATGCATGAAATGTATGACATGGAAAATATTCACATGATGCATTTATGTTAAAGTTATAGCTATGTAAGAGACTTGATTATTGCATTTTGTAATCGTTTTCTATAAAGTTCTTTTCTCCAAACTATAGAGACATCAACTTGGACAATTTAGATGTCTTCACAAGAGAATAGTTTCGAATGTTATGAATTCATTTTGAGAAGGATTCATGTGCATTGATTAATTGAGGAAAATGTAAAGGAGAATGGTGATATTTTATTATGATGACGAGATATTGCTTTCGAGATAAAATCATGCACAAGTCCTGGAAATATTGTTGTAATTGTTTTCATGGATAGTGAAATATTGGTTCTTTGTTTTGCCGCTATCACCTATTGCACATGAAAGTTCCCTCTCTTTCATGCATAGAAATTGAACTCTATTGATGTTTATAGCCATCAATACACCAAATGGGACCGAATTTAAAGAGATTTTGTAAAGAGAATGGTTTGAAGGTTGGAAGGAATTGAAGAACAAAAGAATTGGACCATTGACAACAACATAAGGTCCATCAATAAATATGTCATGACCTAGCCGAAGATGGTCATCTCTCTATGGGTTTATACGTCAATACTTCTTTTCGCGATTGTGACATCATCTTTGGATACAATATTGTGGGTTTTTGAGTAAATGTTACATTTGTTTCTATTTGTAGCAAGCCATGGAAAAACAATGGAGAGCATTTTCTATGATGTTATGTGGATTTATGAAAAATGCCTTAGATTTGTGCTTCTAAACCATTACTAGATATTTTAGAATGTGAATGGAATGCTAAGTTAAAAATGTGTCATCCCAAGAAGATTGAAATGCTATAAAGACATTTTCCGTGCTATTGTATGTTGCATTCCAAATTTTAACATTGGTTGGGATACCCACTTCATTTGGATGGTGCTATATATTGTTGTTTGGCATTCTCGTTGGTGCATATAGTCTCTTAAAAACACATTGTCCAATGCATATTCTTTGGTTCTTAAGTGGCTTTATCTATTTCATTTCACACACATAATTGTATAGGGTGATTTGTGATCTACAAAGCAACATATATATATATATATATATATATATATATATATATATATATTCCGTCGAAGTACCCTTTGTGTGTTCTCTTCGTCTAAAGATATGCCATGCAATAGTTTCCCCTTTATCTATATCCAACTTGTCTTGAAGCTCTTGTTTCTTGTTCCTCAACCCATTTGCTAAGTCATGTTCAACAGATATGTAATTTGGCCAAACATGTCCAACACCCATGTTGATCTTGTAGTTAATAGGAACAATTGTGTTCCCACTTTCTTTGTAGCCCATTTGACCTTGTCAACCTATTTCTCCATGTCACCCTAAAGACAAGCCGTTTCCTTTAATAATGCTTAGGCCATTATCGAACATTTGTTTCATTGGTGATGAATTCTTGATTACATGCATCTAGCTAAGTTTCAAGCCAATGATTTATATCTTATTCTTTGCATCCATACATTCATCTATTTCCTTTTTCGAAGCATCTGTCATGGCACTCGCTTGGTTGACCATAGTGATATTATTTATTATTGCACATTGCCTACATTTTCTTTTGTGTAGGCATATGTCATGGTCCCATTTCCTTGATTAGTAAGTTATATATGTGTGTGAGCATTGAGCTTTTTGAATTCTTGTTATAAGTTGCTTGCTCATCTTTACTTGCATATTGTCCAACATTAATAAATATAGCAAGAGAACTTTGCCTTATAGATTTAAGTCTTCTTTACCATTTTTTGTCATTGTCCATGTAGGTTTCCCATATTATCTTATTGCTCAAGGGTGTAGTCCCGTGACCATGAGTTTGAACTTCAAGATGACGTCTTGAACATGCAAAATGTATTATTAATCCTTAAAAATAGATAAAAAGAACATATTATAATCGATGAACTAAAAAGGAGAATTTGGTAAACTTACATGAGAAAATTGAAATATAAGACAACCCCTAGGGTAGAATATTTACCCAAGATTGTGAGCATATGTAGAAGCAAGACTTGGCTCAGCTTGACTGGACTCAACTTAGCGGATGAATGCCAATTTAAGATTAGAAAAGAGGAAGGACTTTTAATCAAACGAATATAAGTAAAGCACTAGATTGTGGATGGTGTCATTCTTTAATGCCAATTTCCTCCTATTTTAAGAATCTAACAGAGAACATTGTAGGTTTTTACACGAATATTTTCAATGTTCTTGTAATTTTATTCATTTCTACTAGCCTCTCACATTACCAATGATATTGATATTCCTTTACCTTCTTCGACGGGTATAACAAGATGATGAATTGACTACGTGATTGATATATCATTTCAATCAAAAAAAGATCCTTAGTGTGTGTTGCACTTATTAACTTACTAGGGTCTTTATCATAATAACCCTTTTCTAAGGGCATTATATGTCATAATTGGGACTATTCCACATGATGCTAAAGTAGCAAGAAAAATAACGATTAATCTCTAGATGACCATGAAATTATTAAGAAGATAAGAGGGTTGGAGAGCTTTAAGATGCATAGAATTATTGATAGGAAAGTGAAACAAGTGGGGAAATAGAGACCTAAATTTGGGTGAATGGCATTTAATTGTGATGGCCCCATGGCATTTCAAAGGCTCCAAAGTTAGTCTAAACTTTGTTCGTTGACATGTTAGTTGAAACAAGCTTTGAAAGATTTTAGATAAGTCATAATACTCTCGAATGGAATGTGGTCCACGAAAGTTGGCACAACTTACCAACACCTAGTCAAACTTCTAGTTTTTTGAAGGCGCACAATATTCTACCAATTGACACATAAGTTTCCAATCATTGTATGTTTTCATGGTCTCTCATAGTGAGATGATCCTTTGTAAGGATGAAATTGTAAATTAGACACTACTTGCCTTCCAAAGATCACATGTCATGATCAAAGGAGGATACATGGCCTGATCCAATTTGTTTATGGCTTGATCATTGTATGTTTACATAACATGATGATGTCCTTATAAGTCGGTGATTAGACTAATCATGTATTATACGAGCATAGAAGATGTGTTCATTTGAATTAATTCATAATCTCGTTAAGTTCTACTACACAAAATTACTTCCTCGTCACACATCAAAGTGTATAATGATTGAATGCTTTAGGAAACCCATCATATTATTACAACATAATTAACTTGTGACTGAAATAACAAGTCTAATAGTCATGACTATAACAAACTATTGGTCACCAAATATAACAAATCGACACAAACTATTATAACTATGTAGCATCTAATTTAAAACTAGGACAATATCAAGCAAAATTTACTCTTCTTTTGATCACTACTTGACATGAAGAAAGGTGAGATTCCATCCATCACAAAATTTGACACTCCCATGATCATTTCCGAGTTACTAAGGCAATATGACCAGTTTTGATAGTAAACGAATCGGCATTACGTAAACAATTCTGATATCATTATCCCGGGCTTTTCTTTTACCGCTTTCCAATGCATTCAAATGTAACATCAGCTCATTTACAAGTAATCTTCTACGTACGAATAAACCCCCTTAACCGAATTCCGGGATTTTTCTTTATTTACCCCTTTCCAATGATTTAAAACCCCTTTATTTACCATTTAAGTGAATTGATAGCAACATTAGGTAAACATGTCATGGGGTATTCTGGGATTTTGTTTACCAATTTCCAACATACTTAAAATTTAACATGTAATCATTTGCTTGATGACGGGGAAAAACTCGGTTTGATCATAACTAGTCATTGGCAACACAAGGTAAACTGGCCACTGAATAGTTGGGGCATTTCTTTACCACTTTCCAAGGTACTTAAAGAATGAGCAATTACATGTTTGTTTCCAAAGTAGTAATACTAAGAATGAAGTGCAATTGAGCCCTAGTTGGAGTCGAAGTAGCTATCCGGGATCATCTAACATGTTGGCTTTTGAAATGAGTTCAAATTAGATTGGATCGATGTGAACGATATACATATATCAAGAGAAGTGTTGGAAGAGCTACACATGGATGAGATCATATTATTTCATGGGTTTTTGCATCTAATGATCATTCATGGCTAACTCAAGATATATAATCTACTATATATAGATAGATAGATAGATAGGATTAATGAAACATTTAAAAGATAATTAGATGTTGATCTTGAAATCACGGGGAACACTCCGATGATGCCAATGCATTGATCTTTGTGGTCCCATGGAATGTGTCAAGGTACTTGTCTTTGATCCATCGGAAACTTTTGCGCATCGAGGCCTTCATTTTGGTCTCGAGTGCGATCGCCTTGTAGCTCACGAGCCGGCTCCTCCGCTTCACCTCGGGGTCGAGCCGGACACCGCCCCAGCCATTGCTACAATTGGTAGTATTTGAGGAGCAAACCGGGCCTGGCGATGCGCCATTCATGGATGGGTGTGAGGTGAAGGAGGAATCTAGCTCTTGGAGGGTATATTCCCCTGTATTAGGGTTATAGTGATGGTGATAGTGATTGTGGTGCTTGGGGGTGTCTTCTGGTCCAAGCATATTCCCTCCCCAAGTGCTAGTGATAGTGGATAGATCTGAGTGACATCTTGACACCATGTTGCTGGAGTTGTGATTAGCAACATGTTGAGGCTTGGCATGATTATGATGATGATTAGCATTAAGGGTGTCACTATTGTCATTGTAGTTATTATTGTAGCCATATTTGGTTGGGTTGCTGCTGTAATGGAAGCTAGCTGAGCTTCCTAATGGGGTTTGCTTTCTGGCAAAGCCATAGTTATTGCTAGATTTAGCTGGATCATAATCTTTCCTCCTCCTGCTACCATAATGATCATCCCCTAATCTTTCTTGATAATGACCCATCTAATTGTAGGTCTTCAAACACCAATGATAGACATGATTTTGATGATCAACAACAATTATATTGAGTTACTGATGATGTAATGTGGAGCTGACTATCTGTGTGTGTGTGTGTGTGTGTGAGAGAGAGAGAGAGAGAGAGAGAGAGAGAGAGAGAGAGTAGGAAGAACAGAGTAAAGAGAGCAGGGGATAACTGAGTCAAGAGAGAATGCCAGCTGTTTTGTCTCTCCTTTGATATTATATATATGTCCGTATGGGGGTGTATGTATGTAAGTATGTAAGTATGTATGTATGTCTGTCTGTATGTCTGTATATAAGTAAGTAAGTATGTATGTATGTATGTAAGTAAGTAAGTAAGTATGTATGTATGTAAGTAAGTATGTATCTAAGTAAGTATGTATATGTATGTATGTATGTATGTATGTATGTATGTATGTATGTATGTAAGTAAGTAAGTAAGTATGTGTGTGTATGCATGCATGTATGTATGGATGTATGTATGTATGTATGTGCGTGTGTGTGTATGTATGTATGTATGTGTGTGTGTGTGTATTCACAAAAACAAGAGGTATTTGATATTTTCACCAACAAAGTCTGGCATTCCAAGATCTTTACTCTTGTGATCAGAAACCCAAGTACATTGTGTCGTCGTGTGTTTCTCTACGAAGAGGTCAATTTCCATTACATTTATGTAAGTATGTAAGTAAGGAGGTTAATATTATTTAGAATGCCCACAAAGATCACGATTAGGAGGAAGAAAAATGTTTTCTTCGATAATGGGACCCGCTCAGAATTTAACAATGCTATCTACACCACAATAAGTAGATATTGACCTATCTCTATCTCACAAACACGCTTCAATTTTTACTCTGACATGTTATACATACATGAAGTAGATGCTGACACACGTATGTATGTCTCTCCCTCGATTGAAAAGGGATTGAACACGCTCAATTTTTACTAGACCCTCTTCATGTCTCAAGTCTACCTCTATCTAACTCTCTTGTTATGCTTTGTTATTCCTAGTTTTTGAATGCATGCATCTCTTGTAAATGCACACATGTACAAATGTACTCTTTGTCTTCTAACTCAAGAGTCTATAGTATACATAAATGCATGTATGTGTGCTCGATTTCGTTTTTGCTCCCCACTTACATTCTTATGTGGCTCTTTGTCCTACTGTCAACTTTGTACTCCCTAGAGCACAAGATTTAAGGGGCTTTTCCCCATGATGGATGAAATCACTTCGTTTTTGACACAATTATAGCTAGAAGAGAACCATCCATCAACCTATATTCCACACATTATCGTGCCAAATAACAATGTCTCTCGCAAATTGCAACCACTCTCCCCCACCCCCCACTTGCTTTCCCTAGGAACTTTAATATATTGTCTTTATCATCTCTCTTTACCTTTTTATACTTTACGCCTCTTCTCTATATGGAAACAAGAGATCAAAACAAAAAGTGTCATCTCTTCCACTTAAAAGGTTTCTCTTCGAGGGTAGCCCATGCAACAAATTATAGGGCTAGAGGTAGAGAATTAAAAGTTAAATGTTGTTTTTGGTAATGTGTATCCTAAATGGTTGCTCATAATTATCAGAACTCTTATGAAATGAACACATTGTTTCACATCTATCATTGCAAAATAGTGTGATTGATGGAGATGTGTTGAAAATGGATAGAGCTACATTGTGTCTTATTGACATAGGTTCATTTTTGTCGGAAAGATTTCACTAAATGCGTGGTCTACAAAGTTCAAAGGTCATTCGACAAGGTTGTAATTGGTTTAGACAACAACGAGGGTCTTGAATTTTCTCTTCGAGAGGTCGGTAGCACTATTTTGTCAAACAAATATATCATTAATGCATTATCCCTCTACTACTGCCACATAACTACTTCAAAATGCCCATAGACTTTTGAAAATTTGCGCACATTGCCAACATGATTGTCTAGAGGTAATACATTGGGATGTACTCCACTATATATTATTAAACAAGAAGTTCGTACACAAAGCACATATGTGGTGTGTAGTTGCCTCTTAGTCACAATTGAATTAATCCTTACATATGATTAGAGAGCTTACCAATAACCTATATAATATTAACAATATTTATAAAGATGATTGAGGCCCCAATAGGAGGGTGCAAAAAGGATTTTAATAAAACATCAAACATTTTCGTGGCCAAAACTTTATGGTTTGTGTTGCTGACTAAGCGTTTTAAAACACCACAATTCCTCTTTGAAAGGTAATGTGATGAACAAATGTTTCTTAACTATGCACGTTCCACTCCATGTGAACACACCTAAACAATTTATCTGAATTGTGGGTCTATGAGAATAAGCTTGTTGATCACCTTTCGTGGTATCCCGGTAAGTAGAAATGGCAAATCATATCAGTGCAAGGAATGCTAGGTAAGCAAAACCCATTTTTTCAGTACTCAGTAAAAATGGGTAGAGAATTGCTAATGAGGGGTGTGGATGTTACGCCAGCAGCTTGTAAAATTTGAAGATTTGGTAATGTACAAGATTCGTGGTTCAAGGCTAATTGGAAATGGCTAGGGCCATGCTAATTCCTAAACAAAGTTGTATTGTTTAGATGGTGGTTGGTACATTATGGCATTCCTATGATATCATGGATGCGGGGACATTGTCATGATTTAAAATGTGATAATTATGGTTTTCCATTGAATTTGTTCACCATGTTTTATGGGTATATCCTATTGCTAAGCAGTTTGGAAAAGGATGTTGAGAATTTTGTATCATATTTATGGTAAACATGTATACACATGGGGTTTTCTGAGATGGGGAAGGTTGGTTAAAGAAGTACTGAATTATGAAAAGGAGGATGTTGATTTTTTGCTACTCTCCAATGGAAGACATGTATTGGAGGTCTCTTATGCTTCAAAAATTGGTTGTTTGGAAGAGGACAAGGTTTAGTCTATGATATCTTCTTTAGTAGTTGGGTATTGTGGAAGGTAAGATGTAAACATGTATTTCAAAAAGTCAAATAGAATGTTGTTGAGTTAGTCAAGGACATATGATTGATGCTCATACATACTCTAAGAGGTCAATATGAGGCAATAACTGGTGAGACTAAGGTTGTGTTTCATAAGCAACAACACTTTTGAGAAATTTGGAAAAAGGCAGAGGTCTTCACTTCTTATGCTAAGAGAATAAAGTGGAATATGCTCCATCAAGATGGCTTTTTCCGCCCCCGTCTTGGAAGGACCATGCATGAGGGCTTTTGCTACTTGACATGTTGGTTGAGGTGGATATGAGGGTTATATTTTATTGTATGAGTTTTTTGTAGCCTTTGGGCATCTTTTTATTACTACCAAGGTGAATCTTTATTAAAAAAAAAATAGAGAGAGAAAAAGAAACTGAAGGTTTTGGTGTTATGGTTCAATTGGTGTATGAGTATATTGCAGGTTAAAGGGATTTATTTAGTTGCACTTTTAAGGAATCTTTCACATGATGTGAGTTTTGTATAGTGACATTTCATCATGTTTGTGATCTAATTGGCTTGTAAATTACGAGAGTGTTTGTAGTATTTTGACACTAGACAAACCTAGAGAAATTGCAAGATAGTCTTCGTTACGAACATAATCATACCTTATTCCGAGGTAGTTTTTACCGTACTTTTTTGCACGCAAGGATAAGAGTGTGAGGATTAATGGAGATTTCAAAGAAGGGAGGATTATCTTTAATCCCAACTATTGGGACAACCCTTAAGCGATAAGTGTGAACTTGCCTAGGGGCCTTATGGTCAGGTTATAAATATGAGGCCTTTCTAACTTCATAAGTGGGAGGATTCTACTACATTGAGATTGTGATCCTCTAGTGTGAAAAAACTCTTATGTTGAGTGCATGTTAGTGCTAGGTGAGACTAAAAGCTCATATATGATAGTATGGGAAATCGGTTACGGGTCAAGTTTGTCTCAATCCCTTTGCTTGGGGTGGTAGGTGGATCAACAACCTTCTTTCTCTCTCTATTTCTTTATTTTCATAGCATACTGCCATTGACATCCCTGAAGTTGGGGTTCCATAGTAGCTACTAGCAAAACCATTCCAAGGCAGAGTTTGGGGCTCCCCAAAGAATCCCTTTTCTTAATAGTTTCTAGCCTTTCATGACTAATTGTATCACTGCATTGTACATGCTCCGTGGAATCTTCATGTTCAATTCCTTTATAAATGCCCAACAGGGCGTGTCCAACCATTTATCCCCCACTCTAGGTTTCCATAAATTTAATATGCGACAACATAAAGTTTTCCACATTTCCTCTCATGGAGTTAAGCATCTCACAACAAATTTCCCCATTAGTGCTATGCTCTGTATTTGTGGATCGGTTAGACCTAAGCCTCTAGAAGATTGAACTTCTTATTTTTAGTGATTCTAGTCACATTTCTTTGGGAAATTTATGGAGCTTGTCATGTATGTGAGTGTGTATTGGTTCAACTTTACTTATCATGCCCACAAAGTAATTCACTAGTATATATCTCATCAATATGCACCTTATGGAACTCACATTTTAGAGATGTATGAAACTTCTAGCAATTATGAAAGAGGTCGGGTGAGCTCTCTAAAAACACACACTATTAGATAAGGATTTCTTATTTAGTTCCTTATAGTCGTGTTTTGAAATAAGGAGAACATTATTGTGTCAGCAAGAGCATTCTCTTTAACACAAGGCAATAAATATAACATTTAGATGCCCATATCTCTATTCAAATTCATCTTCGTGTTCTATACATTTTTGTTGGGATAACATGTGATGGACTTGATGGTAACAAAATATTAAAACTCAAGAGATCAATGCATTTACCGATTTAGAACTATACTTTCTCCTGGAAATTTGTCCAATGGCCAGAGAATCGGAATAATCAAACTACTATTTCTTTTTATGATCGTGCCATATATTTTAGCTTAGGTTGGATGCAATCCATGTTTGATGTAGTATAATTTTATTGAAAACGATTTTATTATTCTCTATTCGATTGCTCCTATTTTAGCAAACAATTTATTTAATGATTGATTGAGCCCTTGATTTTTATTATTTAGAATAGAGATAATCCATTCATTATATATGTATAGAGATGTGATAAAGCCCCAGATTCATTTATTACACTAAAAATGGCAAAAATGGTTACCATCTTTTAAGGATAGAAGTTGAATATCTTTTTAGAGAGTGATAAATTGGAGAAGCTAAGCAATTTTAGCATCTAAATCCCCAAAAGCCCTAGATGTCAACCAAGCATCAATGTATTTGTATTTCCATAGGCGATGAAATTTAGTTTTTTTAGGTGAGCAAGTAGTGCTCATTCATCTAGTGTCCTTGTGTTTTTATAGCTTGGCAAGTTTTAAATTTTACTTTTAGAAATTTGTGCCCAATGGAACAAGAGGATTGTTTTAAAGGAACCTAAATGTGTCGAGAGTTGTTTTGTAAAGCATTTGTCAGGAACAGTACTAAGACAGAGAATGAATTAGTACTAAAAGAAGTATTAGTACTAAGAGAGGTGAAGAACTCTCGAGAGAAGGAAAGAGTGACTGAAAGGGAGGGAGAGAGAGATAGATAGATAGATAGAGAGAGAGAGAGAGTAATGATAAGAGAAGATATATATTATGTGAAGAGAATGTACAGTAGTAGCTAGGAGGATTAAGACTGGCATTGAACCGATTTGGTTCGAAATAATGCATTGTGCCTCCTTTTATAGTGTTCTAAGGAATACTCCTGAAGTTTCTAGAATGTTCCAGAGAAATCTGGAATATACATCAATTTTCTATAATAAAACATAAATGAAAATAATATTTTATGTATTACAATGTATGGTCTAATGATCAAGAGTTCGACCCATGTAGCATAAGGTTATGGGTTCGAGTCTTGCCATATCATGACAACATCAGGAGGGTAAATTAATTGGAAGAAAAGCAAAGCATTTTGGGTAAGTCTAAACCCATGGCCGCTTTGGTGCCCTAATGCTGAATTTCAATGGGTCCCCAATGGAATGATTGTTAAATATTTGGGCTTTTTGGTGGGAGTTGAGATTAAGAAAAATCAGCAGCTTGAGCAAGTGAAAGACAAAATCAGAAAAAAGCTTCGGTTATGGGCATTAGTAAAGCTTTCCCTTGCAGGTAGAGTGATTGTGGTAAACCACATTTTGTTGGTCGCCAAGTGGCACTCGTTGGCATGTTGGATGTTAGAAAAAGCTTGCATCAAAAACATTAAGGCAATGGTGAGAGGGCTCCTTTGGTTGGGTAGAGACCATGAGACTACGTAAGCTAAAGTGGCGTGGAGTTGTTTGATCAAGAAGAAAAATTAGGGTGGACTTGGGCTGGTGGATCCAGTTCACCAAAGTAAGGCTTTACTTGGTAAGTTCGTGGTGCAAAGTCTACAATCCGGACTAGAATTGTGGAAGTTGCTTCTTAGGGACAAAGCTAAACTCTGATGCCCGAGGAATGGCGGCCCTTGGAAGGCAAAGAAGTGGTGGTTGTTTAGTCTAGACCTAAAGTTAAACGAACCGGCCGGCATGGAGGACAAGGTGGCCCGCACCATCATGAGGGCTTAGTCGAGTTTAAGAGAAGGGTTGGTCTTAATGCAGCTGAAAACGATGGAGGAACAACTCCGACAACCATTGTTTTGGAACCCCAGGATTAGAAGTGAAGACGGTACGATGCTTGGCCAGAAAAAATATTTTCCATGGAGATGTTAGGGTACAATGTTAGTTTAGTAAGAGACTGGGAGGTTTTCAAAATGAAGAGGAGGGAGGGTTAGGCTGGTACTGGTAGTACTTTGTTTACTGGCAGGCTGGAAAAGGTGACCTAGTTGATAGATAATGATGTTGATGGTATAGCTAGGTTGAATGACGAAGAGGGGGTCTGGTTTGGGTGGTTTGTAGGTGAGGGTGATGTACACATTATTCATGGCAAGTGCCAATCTAATGAGTATCATTTGTAGGGCAACCTATGTGCTTTGACAGACAATGGCTAGTGGTTGGCAATGGGGGTTGCAGTGTTGGAAGGGCAAAAGTGGCAAGTAAACCCGGACCCTGGGAAGCTGGAACCCGATTGTAAACGCTGGATATTTGACTACAAGCCCTTATGTGATTTGGAGTGGGATCCACTAGAGGTATGGAAGGTTTTTCGAGTATAATACTAAGCTAGGAAGGCAAATCATTGACTCCAAATCAATGGCCGTTGCTCAAACTGGTAATAGTTGGAGGGATAAGGGCATAACTGATGTCACTTGTTGAAGTCATTTTGGAGGAGATTATGGGCGTTCGATATGTCGAAAAAAATAAAGCTTTGGTTGTGGCTTCTTCGCCATAAGGCGGTACCTGTGGGGGAGTGGCTGAGGTGTTGTGGTGGGGAGGTTGGTTGCAAGATATGTGGACACTCTTTGGAATTGATTCCTCACTGTTTTTGGAATTGCGCAGAGACGTTAGCATTTAGGGTAGAAGTCTCAAGATCGTGGCAACATGCAGTGTGAATGGGAGAGTTGTATGGGGGTCCTTCCAGGGGCTGATGTTAACAGGGGAAGGTTGGGCGGGACAGTTAAACCCCCATGGTCATGGCTTTATAGTGCAGGGTGGCAGTGCGTTTTAATGTGCTGGAGTTGGACTTGGCACAAACTCTGATTTTTTTGAGGAGATATGGATGATGGTGGCTGTCACGAACGGGTGGAATGAGGCTAAGTACTAAGAGAGAGCGAGAGCATAAGCAAGATCACAAGATTGTCAAGGACAAGTAGACGAGGCTCAATATTAAGAGATAACGGGAGAGAGAGCATAGACAAGAGAACAAGCAAGAGAGAGGATAGACAAATAAACAAGAACTGTATATGCTTTCGTAACTAGTGTTGTTCACCTTGATTGTAATCAAGGTGCACACCAATATTTATACAAGAATGTGGAGGTATGCATGAAAGCTAGAAGACTTCTAGAGAGTGCATGAAGATGCATTCTCTAGAAGGTTCTTGAAATTTCTAGTGATCAATCTATAATGAAATAAGTTGAGTCTTACACAATACAATAATGCATAGATGGATGTAGCTCAATCGGTAAAGTTGCCCAATAAGACCAGAAGGTCATGGGTTCAACCCCCACCATTCCATGTGGCATCTTGTCTATGACAATGGCTTGCTTAACGTCTTGGCACATTTGGACTAAGCATTGTAAGTTTGTTTTTCAACAACACAAGCTCCCAAGTGATGAGATGTTGTTAAACATCTGGTTCAACCCGGTATCTTGGTTGTGGGGACGGTACGATTCGATTCAAGGGGAATCGAATGAAGTAGAAAGAGCTCGATCAAAGTTTCTACTGAAATGGGACAATTCTCATATGGTGGTCAGATCATCATCAAGGCTTGGATGGTTGTTTCCACCAATGGCTTCCATTAGTAACTAGGAGCTGTAAATATGTATAACAGTGTTACAAGGTAGTTACCATGTTAAAAGAGTTGATGGGATACTTTGTTGTAAATGAGGGGGTGGGGACTATGATCACTTTGGTGATAAAATGCAAGTTCTTCGAGCTATTCATTGGGTATGCTTAGGTTTGATCATATGTAACACACTTCATTGCTCTTCCTAGTATACTCAAATTGGCCAACTTGAACAAATTGAATAATATATATCGTTTTGTTTTTCCAATGACCAATAAGAACCCCCAAATGTGAATTGTATCGTTATTTCAGGGTTTTTTGCCCTAATTAATATAAAAACAAAACGGAAAATTTGAAATTCCTTGCTTTAGATCAAAGTGATGGGGAGTGAATTCCCTCTCCGAAAACCAAGGGAAGTTGGCCACTAAATCATACACTTGATCAAAGTGCTTGACCAACACAAAGCATTACTGAGCTTTGACTTAAAATAATTAAGAAAGGTAGGAATCAATGTAAACTACATACCCCCTACATACCTTGTTTTTAAGACTAGTGATAACAAATGCACACATTATGTCCCCGTATGCCCTTAGTTGGCATGTCTCAAGAAACTAGACATGTGATTTAACAACTTTATGATCATCTCATCCCGTTTTCAAAAGTCTTGATTAAACATATGATTTGACTAATTATTGGGTCAAAGTCATCTAATTTCCTCTTAAGGAATACATGTCTCAATCATAATAATATTGAAATAAAGAAAACATAGGGGTTACTACGGAGTTAACAAAACAAGCATAAGGTTGTTTTGGGGAAACTAAACTAAGAGCTTATGGAGGCACATAAAGGGGCATTATAGAGGAGATATCCAAAACTTAGGGCAAACTCAAGTGGATTATTGATTGAATGCATTGTTATTAGGCCAAGTTCAACTATATTATATTCAATGACTCTTAAAAAAATTGCTCAACGAGGCTCCCACCTACAACTCATGAAGATTCCGACTAGTCCTTTGCTAATATTTAGGGGCATGAGTCAAGAGAATTACCGAAATGTTGAATGGGGGGGGGGGGGGGGCTGTAAATTTGGGTCTCATCTCATCATTGAGACAATTCCTCCTCGTCGCGGACATCTCATGGGATGCGTTTTGAGGAGATACATCTTGTGACAAGACACCACACATGGACGGGTATTTTGAGGAGATATCGAAAACTCGTGGAAATGAGTGGAAGCATTTTATTTATTTATTCATTCTTATTTATTTATTTATTAAAGCACATATCGTGTCATGAGTGGAAACATTTTACAAGATTTTAAACTCTATGTGATCGGCGGGGGAAACAACTATTTTAGAGGCTGAAAATGCCATTAAGGAGTACCATAATTAGATGTCATGAATGGAGTAGTTGTCCAAACAATAATAAACTCATGCCGTTGAGCAATTTTAGCATCAAAATCTCTAACTATACCATCCCATTGTCCCTTCAAAGTATGAACTATGTCTAACAAAATAATTGAAACCAATTTAGCTGGTGACGTTTTAAGTTGATGGAAACGAGAGAGCATCGAGCTTTCAAGATGTGATATACGGTGGTACTACTCGCTATCTCCCATACTGGTTGGACTTCCTTCTGTATATCTTGAAAACTGTAATGACAACAATGGTAATGTATGAACACTTCTAGATTTAGTGTAAAATCCATGGTCCATAGATTCGGTGTCATAATGGAATGCATCACGGACAAGTGATGTCCAAACCAACATGCCCCAAGTGAAAACCAATGGGGGAAAATAGTTAGCAAAAATTCTAAGGAGACGTTGCCATATCGGTTGAGACTCAATGCATTCCCATAAACAATATTTTTGAGTTTCTGTTTGTAAATGGCATCGAGCACAACCAGAAGATACTCCCATCCTACGCAACCATGTGCCAACTGACAAGGCTCAGTGTACAGTAACCATTGTACATGCAATATTTGGTGTGGATGTTTTCCTTTATACATGTACAATATATACATATAAATCAAGAGCATTGTTAAGTAAGTTGCTCGTTAGAGGATTTACGTCGGGGCAAGAGATATGGAAAGTATTATTGATTGACCATTCTTCAGATTGCTCTCCTCACCTAGGTGCCCCCTGGTCAAAGGATGTAAATTGGATATTTAGGGAAAATTTCTGAGTATCTTCAGCGAATAGATGGGAAGACAAATTTATTAGGACATTATTTTCAGCATGGAAACAAGTATTACATGGTTTGCTTCGCAATAAACCTAACCCCAAACATTATCTTGAGTATCCATGTTAAGAGTCTATTACTAATCAATAGAACAAAATAAAGTAAAAGAAGGAAAATAGATTGAATAGAAGAACCCATTCCACCCGACCACCCCCGAGCTATGATCTAGACATAGCCAACCTACCATCGATACCGCCGGATATTAGGATGACTAATACCTTGGAAGAGATTACACGATCGTTGAGACGTGAAAGCCTAGCCCGCACCACCAGTGTTTAAGAGAGCAACCTTCCAACGTAATGTGCTTATGAGGGTAGCTAAGCCTCATATTTATACCTCTTCCTAGGCCCCTTGAATAGATGTGCCTTTTTAAATGGCTCTCCATTCATTGGTTGACCAAATCATGATAGTGCATGCACCTATTAATCCTTCTATCCAATCATATTAGTTCCCTTTTTAACATTAGTGAACATACCCTTCACTTATGTAAATATTAGTGACCTACTCTCACCTACGTTACGTGTACATAACATACTCCGCTACTTCAAAAGATTGCACTCTTGAAATATAAAGTGAGGAAATTGTGCCTTAAGAGTATGCTTGCGTTCCCACGTGGCATCATCAATTGGTTTATCCATCCATTTGATCTTGAATTGCCAAATCTCTTTAGAAAGTAAATGTTTAGTATGAGAATCAAGAATTTGTTCAGGAACATGAGGATTGTAAGAAAAATCCTCTAATGTTGCAAGATTCTGGATTGTGATGGTGTTATCATCAGAGCCTAAAAATGGTTTTAGACGATTGATGTGAAAAATAGTATGAATACCAACGTTACGGGGTAAGGCAAGGTGATAAGCAGATGACCCAACTCGCTGAAGGATTTCATATGGACCACAATATCGTGGGGCTAACTTAGTGCACTTGCCCGTAGACAATGAAGTAGAGTCAGTAGGGACACGCAAAAAAACTTTTTGACCTATAGTAAATGCACGAGGACGTCTATCTTGATCAGCATAAAACCGAGCACGATCTTGAGCAGTCTTGACATTTTCTTTGGCAATATGCAACATTTGGTTCATGTCTTGCAAAAAATTGTGTGTATTGTCTAATGTATCATGATGAATTGTGACATCAACTAGGGCACGTGGCTTAAAACCATACATCAACATAAAAGGACTATATCCAGTGGATGTCAAGAATAGTACTAAACAGAGAGAGAATTAGTACTAGAGAAGAGAAGTACTATTAGTACTAAGAGGACGGGACTGCGTAAGATTCCCGAGAGAGGAAGAGAGAAGTAATACTATTAATACTATCAGACACTCTGAAAGGAAGAATTGACTCGGGTTTAGTACAGGCGACGATTTGATTTACCTGTCTTCTTGGCCTATGGGGACAATTGATGGCGATATGCCCTAGTCCACCGCAATAAAGACATAATCGATTGACATGTCGTCGTTGCTTTTCTTCTTCCGATAATGGGCCGCGTCGACGCATGGTGTCGATCTCCATCGGTGTCGGAATATTGGCTTGAGGTACGTCGTGTGCAAACGGTTTAGCCGTGACTGAGGCGTATGTGGGTTCCGGCCGAGAGCGTGGTATTTGTAACTGACGTTCCGAACACCGTTCGAAAAGGCGGTTGTCGCATCGGACCTCTCGACTGATTGCCTTCGTAAGAGACTTTGGTTCTTCGGGGAAGGTTAAAAGCAAGTCTTTGACATCGTTGCGCAAGCCGTAGTGAAACTGCTCCATGAGGGCCTGATCATCCCAGGGGATATCTGAGGTGAGTAGACGGAAATCCGTCGCTAGGCAGAGGCTGGACGATCGCCTTGACGCAATCTTCGGATTTTGTTGATCGTTGTCCTGATGTTGTCGGTATCTCCAAAGCAGGCTTTAAACTCACTAATAAAACCTTCAAAGTCATTAAGCAAGGGCGATTGTTTTTCTAGAAGCGGAGCGAACCATGCCAAGGCTGAGCCGCTAAGTAACGTGCCTATTAGGCCGACTCGAGATGCATTAGTGGGATATCGGGAAGGATGCATCTGGATGACTAAGCGTACTTGATTAAGGAATCCCTGGAATTGCGATCGCGTTCCATCAAATTTCACTGGAAGTCCAATCTTGGGCTCTTTATGAAATCCTTGGGGACTTGATCCTTGTTGTTGCAACGCTGCTTCAAGTTGTTGTACCCGTAACGCTAACTCCCCATGTTGTTGTTGCATTTGTTGTTTTTCTAAAGTGATTTGTTGCATATCCCCTGTCAAGACTGAGAGAGAGAAAGAGAGAGAAAAAGAGATAGAGAGATAATTGAAAGAGAATTATTATATTGAAGCATAAAATGGATTACAAAGAGTAGGCTACAAAATGGCGTTGAACCAATTTAGGTTTGGGATGGGTGGTAGATCCCTATTTATAAGTAATAGAGAACACTCTAGAATATTCTAGGTTATCCTAGAATGTAGAGTAATCTAGAAGATCTCTAGAGTATTCTAGAAAGTTCTAGTGGTATAGAACACTCTAGAATATTCTAGGTCATTCTAGAATGTAGAGTAATATAGAATATTCCTATGATATTAGATTTCATATTCTAGCGACTATACATATAAGAATATTAATACAATGGTTAAAGATTTAACATGTGTACAACAAGGTCGTGGGTTCAAATCCTTTCGAGTCATAATGTCAGTGTCATGATCCTTTCGATGCATGATGTGACTGTTATCATGACACTATCCCCCTTCAGGCAGGCTCCATGCAGTTCTTCGGTGGCATGTGTCGCCACCCGTATTTTCCACCCGTGCTTGGTGTTGATCGACCATTTTCCCTTCTTATAGAAGTCCATGGACATCAAATTGATTTCTGAACCATGGTCCACCAACGCCACCACTGGTTCATGAACATCTCCGATCTTCACGGGGGTCTCCGTGGTCGCTCTGGCCCAGTGCGGCCTCGAATAGTGGCTCTCCGCCAACTCGTCTTCCAGCGCCATGTCCTCTATGTGCGTCGTTCGCACCTCCACCGGCTTCTCCGGTTCTGTCTCTGTCGACAGCCTCTTTCTCTTCACCAAGTCTACGATGGAGTCATGGAACTCCTTCTTGGCGATCCCGAACACTTCCCTCAGCGATAGCTCCACCTTGCTGTCGAGGATTCGTTCTTCCAGGACCTTTCGCAGGTCCGTGGATCTTTCGATTTCTGTGCCTAGCCGGTACCCGCCCTTCTTGGGATTATCCTAGGCGCCGGTTACAACGGCCTCATTCCGTCTTTGCCCGAATCGAGTTTCATATCGCTGCGAGGGCTTGGCCCCTCCGGTTTTCCCTACCCACTTGTCCTCCACCAGAGCCTCGTAGTTTTGATAAGCGGCTTCGACGAAGCCCGTCTTTTCTTCCACCGGGTCACTCCATCGGGTTACCTCCCGGACCCGTTTCTCCGCGCGGTCCACCTCTTCTTTCCTCAACCGTGCCCCGGCAAGGCCTTCCAGCATCGTCGGCCAGAACCCAGCTTTGTTCTTCTTCGGGGCCTCGCCACCTCCGACCCGAATACCAGCTGACGCCGAGTAGTGGACGGTCTCCGCGTGACGAGTCGCCGCCTCCTCCATCAGCCTTTTCATACCCCCTCGCCCGACGTTCAAGTTCAGGGCCCTTCGGGTCTCGCTGGCGTGCACCCGACCGTTCCACAGGTACACCACATTGCTTCTCATCACCTCGGCGAAGTCCCCGCAGTCCTTTCGGATGTGCCCAACCGCGTCACACCACATGCACCTGTTTTCAGCTAGAGGTCGTCGGTCACGGGCCTGTTCACCACCATCCCTCTGTGCCTGGGCGATCTGGAGATCCTTTACCATCCGCATCAGCTCCTCCAGAGTTGCTCCCCCGGACGAGCCCTTGACCATGCCGGTTGAAGCCGACCCGGTCTCGAGCCAATCTCGGATCTCTTCCCTTCGCGTTGGTGGTGTTGGCTCAAGCTTCTTTGCTGCGACAGGGCCCGCCCTTGTCGATCCTTTGTCAACCCATTCCCGCCGTTTGTCGAAACGGCCACAAACCCTTTTCACCACGGCCCAGTCGGCCGTCAGCCCGTCATCAGTCTCCAATAGGAGGCCTACCTGCTCCCGATCCCGCTCGTCAACCGACTTAACAAACAATAGGACACGGCTTGTGTCCAGAACGGTCCGGTCAAGCACCGAGAGGCACGCGAAGCGTTCCTCAAACTCCCGAAGGAGCACTGACGCATTCCTTCCTTTGTCAGGGGTCTCCACCCACTCCATGAAGTCCCGCTTCGAAAGTCAAAGCGCATCTTCAAGCCCGTATCTTTTGAGGAGCCGACCTTCGAACTCCTCCCAGGTCCGGCTCTCGGCCCGTACCTCGAGCACCTCCGTATGGATACCCGGCATCGCCACTCGAGGGAATCCGGCTAGACGCCTCTCTTCCAGAATGTCCCTCATTACCATCTCAGCCCGGTAGGACGCCAAGTAGCTCGTGGCATCCTTCCCACTAAACCGGCCGATCGTACCGACAACTGCCTCGATAGCCCTATCAAGGGTGCCGGTGCCTTCACGCACACTCACTATACGGTCTACAGCCGAAGCCATGACTTCTGCAAGGTCTGACCCCCTCATCTTCTACTCCTCTGCCGCCTGTTCACGTCGGGTTCACCAAATATGTCGCGTTGTTACGCGTGTGCGTGGAGAACAAGGCGGGACCACTGGGGTCTTGGACCGAGGAATAGGTGAGAAGAGAGAGAGAGAGAGAGAGAGAGAGAGAGAGAGAGAGAGAGACGCTCGCGCACGTATAGACGAAGAAGCACATGGGGACGCGGCCCAACCACACAGGAGACACGAGTTGAGAACATTAGCGTATGTATATAAATATGTGCAGACGACTCGAACGGTTACAGCCGACCAGGTCAGCGAGATGGATGTCGGCGCCTGATCACCCACACACACAAGAGAGCAAGATGGAGATTCTGCTGGAAGCACACAGGCGTTCCACGGAGCAGGATCAGCCTCTTGAGAACCTGTGCAAAAGAAAGCTATGGAGAATGACAGAGAAGAAGAGCTCGGTCCCAGTCCGACAGCACTTCGTCCCCCCCTAGCGCGTGATCCCCTCTCTCCCCCGTCTCCCTCTCTTTTATAGCTCAAGGAGGGAGGCCACTTCACCCCGTTTACATCACATTAATTCTTTGTCCTTTTAGACAGAGATACCCCTCGATTTTCCCCTATAGAATATTGCTACCTAGGATTTGACCTTTGTGCCTACCTATCTACTATACAACAAGGGACGTGCCCACGTGTAAGGGCCGGTTCACACACACTATACATGGTTTGCGCCTGGGGACGGTTTTCTTCACGACAGCGTGGGTTAGTCTCATAGATCACGTGTCCCTATTTGCCTACATTTCCATCTTTAGGCACGTCCTTAACCTTAATTTTCAATCTTTCTTCATATGCTTTACGGTGAGCATTTTGTTGTGAGATAGTACGATCTTCACTCACAAAGCATTGCATACCTTTGAGGTATACCCAACTATTTTCGAGTATGATCTGCCACTTTGTATCATCTGTCATTGTGCATACAATAGGCCTTTCTCCGGAGTGAGTAACACCATGTTTCCCAACTCGGTGTGCCCCATATACATTCACATCTGACATCCCATAATGCATGCTAAAAAGTTCACCAATGGCATTTCCAAGGGATGCGGGTGTTTGCATACTCTCTTCTTTAATCCCACGGACGACAATGTTCTTTGATCGTTGTTCACGTTCTTTCAATTCTCGGACATCTATGCTTTCTATATTCTTCTCTTGATGCATCACATGCATATTAGATGAGTTTGTTAGCACATCCCCACCACATACATCGGCCCATGACTTCGTTGTACATACATTTTTCATCTCACTTACATCCCGATCCTCAAGAAATTGTGTTCCGATCCTCAAGAAATTGTGAAGAAATGCATAGAATATTATACACAATTGTTGGATGTACAAGTGTGTATCGATGATAATGTTAAAAAGGATAGAGATGTATTTTTTAATGGAGTGAAAAATCATGTATCGCATGATGTGGCACAATCATTAGATGCTAATATTTCAGAGAATGAGGTGGAACATGTCATGTCACATCTTGCTAATGATAAGAGTCCTGGGTGGGATGGATTAACACATGAACTCTTTAAGAAATATGTGATTAAGTTAAAGGGGCCTTTTACGATTTTATTTCAGAAGGTGCGGACATCAGGGGAAATGCCTCATTCTTGGAAGATTGGTTTGATCAAGCTTTTGCCGAAGGTGCCTTCTCCATGTTCCTTTGCTCAATGGAGGCGTATTTCATTGATGGGGGGAATGTACAAGATTTTTGCAAAAGTGATGGCCAATAGGTTGCATAAGGTTTTACCTTCTATTATTCATAATGCTCAATATGAGTTTTTAGCAAAAAGAGACATTTTACATAATATTTTAAATGTTCAAATGGCAATTGACTATGCAAAGGAGTCTCAACAAGAATTAGTGTTGCTACAATTGGATATCGAGAAAGCCTATGATAATGTGGATTGGTCGTTTATAAATCAATTGATGTCTCATATGGGTTTTGGTGATCGTATGTCTAAGTTGATATACACATTAGGGGAGGGTTCGGTTTCACATGTGATGTTTAATGGAGGAGTAACACAATTGATTTCTATTCGAAGGTCAGTTAGACAAGGATTCCCAGTAAGTCCTTTACTATTCACTATTGTGACACATCCTATTCTTGTTAAGTTACACAATATGGCCATGGAGGAAGAATTGCTTGGACTAAGGTTGCCATTAGGGAAGCCATGTATTGTTCAAGCTCTAGCAGATGACCATATTATGTTTTTGGCGCCTAACGGGAAAATATTAGTAAGACAAGAGATGTGTGGGAATTGTTTTCAAATGCTTTAGGGTTTAGAATTAATATACATAAATCTGTCCTCATTTCATGTACAAAACAAGATGTTTTGGGGTTGGGGTGGTCATGAAGGATAGTACATCGTGGTATGATTTGTCGTCACCTTGGATATCCAATTGGGGTGGAAGTTTCTCATGTGAAACTTATTGAGTGGGTATCCAAAAGGTTGGAGGATAAGTTTATGTATTGGAGGTCTCAATTTTGGCCTTTTCATGTACGACTTAAGGTGGTCCAATCGATTATGGTCTCTATGGTATCTTATTATCTTCCTTTGCTCCCATGGTCAAAGAAAGCTCTTAAAATATTAACACGTTGTCGTGAAAATCCGTCACTATGTGCGGATCGTGAGAGGAACCGCCGGGGTTCTAGACTAGAAGGATTTAGAGCAACATGAACAACACAAGCAAGTCTTAAGCATGAGTCAAGAGGGAGAGACAAATCATTCGTTTATTGCAAAAGAAAATCAATTCTTTATAATTTCAGAATCGTGTTACAATGGGTTGGGTATGGAAATGAGAGATTAGTTTTTCAAAGAAAGGAGCCAACAACCATGCAAGGAGTGGTCCGATATGAATACGAGAGATAATTTTTTACAAGAAAGATCAAGTAAACACAGCTAGCAGTTTGATATCAATATGTGAGATAAATTGTTTCTCGAATCCGAGAGGGAAAAAGAAAGAAGAGGGGGAAAAAATAAGAAAAAAGAAAAAACTAGGAGGGAAAAAATGGGACATATATCGAGCTCCTCGTTGATCCTCCTCCCCAATGTTACTTTGCATGCCCACTTTTAGTCGGATAGCCTCTATTTTTAGTTGCATGCTTCCATTTTTAGATGCATGCCTTTTTACTTTTAGTTGCATGGCCTTGGCTTTTGGTTGCATGCGATTGTTCGTATAATTCGGCCAAATGACACAATCATCCATAAAGTTTAGCCCGTGCGCAATCCGTACATGCGTCGCAACCAAATCGTAGACGCGTCAGCGCGCAAAAGTCTCGACCACGTAGTAGTGTACGCATCCACGCATGCGCACGTCCCGACCGCGCCGTAGTGTACGCATCCACGCGCGCGCGTCCAACCCGCACCGTATACGCATCCGCGCACAAAAAGTCTCGTCCGCGCTGTAGTGTATGCATCCACGCATGCGCACACACGCGTCCGCGCCGTAGTGTACGCATCCACGCGCGCGCGCCCAACCCGCACCGTATACGCATCCGCGCACAAAAAGTCTCGTCTGCGCCGTAGTGTATGCATCCACGCATGCGCGCATGCGCACACACGCGTCTACGTCGCACATACGCGTCTGTCCAAAACGTCCACGCGTACATCCACGCATGCGTGCGTGCACACACACGCGTCCATCCGAAACGTCCACACGTACGCCCGAAACTTGCACAAGCGCGTACATCCGAAGATGTCCATGTGCACGTACTTCCGAAAACATCCACGCAACAATGTAGACGCACGTACATCCAAAGTGTGCACACCACATAGTGTAGCCCAAGTCACCTTGAACATTCTATGCTCCACACATTGATAGAATAAATATGATTTGGTTTCCCTTATATATTATGGGTTCTAATGTTGTCCTATCTATGTGGGATATCTCACAATTTTGTCTTTTCTTTTCTTTTCTTCAAACTTCACACTCACATAACTTGATACTTGTTTATCCGTTTTATGCGTAGTAAAATATGTTATGAAACTCTTCAAACTTCATACTCACATAGCTTGATACTTGTTTATCTGTTTCATGCGTAGTAAAATACACTATGAAATTCTTGAAACTTCATACTCACATAGCTTGATACTTGTTTATCTGTTTCATGCGTAGTAAAATACGCTATGAAACTCTTGAAGACACCTATCTATATGAATACATTAAGCTAATCTTAAATAATTATTTTACTAGTTTTCATATTTTGTGTGAAAAACCACACGACAACGCTCGATGTGAATGTTGTTATGGAAAAGAAAAGGGAAAAGTGCCTTGTCATGGTTGGCATGGGATCACATTTGTACTTCGAAGCGTCTTGGTGGGGCATCAATATTGAATCTATATGAGCATATGGTGGCTCGTCGATTTACTTTCATTCGATTCATGTTTGAAGGTGTACACCCTTGGACAGAAATGGTGGCATACTTTATAGAGAAGAACAGAATAAAGCTTGGAAACATGAAGGTTGAAGCGAATTGGTGGAATGTAATTAATTATGATAAGGATGTCAAATGTACAGGGTCTATGATTGTTAATCATTTGTTGACGTCTTGGCAAAGTATGTTGGATTTTTTGGAATGGCATCCCCCTCAAGAAAGGGGATGTGCCAATTCATTACAAATGGAGGTTTTGGCAACATCAAGGTTGTTGAGGTGGGAAGGTAACCAAATTCTTAACCTTCAATTTAATCGGATGGCTAGATTGGGTTTGGTAACAGTTAAGGATGCTATGTTGGTTTCACAAAGAAGATTAATGGCTTTTCGAACAATAAGTTCAACATTTCGTATTCCAAAAGGTTATAACTTTATTCGGGATAAGTTGCAACAAATACTATCTTCTTATGAGCCAATTCCTGATTTAGATGGGCGAGCTCAAGAGCTTGATTGGAGGTTTGTTGGAAATAAGAGATTGACTATGATCTCAACGAATGTTGCTTATCACAAGTTGATTGACAAACATAAGTGGTTGGAAGAAAGGGTTATAAAGATATTGGGTTTTCATAAGCCCATTACTTGGTGGTTTCATGTGATCAAGGCAGGTTGGTGTTCTTGATTAATGCTACGAGCCAAGGTATTTATTTGGAGAGTTATGGTTGGAGCTTTACCATTAGGGGATGCATTAAAAAAAAGAAACATTACTAAAGGATTGTGTTTCTTTTGTTCGGTAGAATTGGAACATAGTAGGCATCGATTTATTTCATGCCTGATGGCAAGGATGGTTTGGAGGTGTATCAGTTTAGTGTGGATGTCTCTAACATGAGTAAGTCTATCTTCCTTTAGTTAGGTTTTTGCACATATGGAGAACAATGAACCGATGCCTCATTTTCAAATTATTTTTGAGTTCTTGAGGTATTGGGGGCTATGGTTCAATTGGAATATGTGAAATGCCTTCATTTTTTATTCGCAAGTTGGGGTGAGAAAATATGTTCTAAAGTTAAAAGGACTTCTTTTGTGGCAATTGACAGTGCTAGAGAAGTCACAAAATCTCAACCAGGAAGAGAGAGAACTCTGCAAGGTCACATATGATCATATTTGCCATTTGAATTGGTGTGTAGGGTGGCATTGAGTTTGGTGTCATAGTTTTCTTTAGATCCCTAGATAGAAGGGGTTCTATAGTTTGTTGTAAGTTAGTCATGGTGGTGTTTTTCCTTTCGTAATGAAAGCCATTATTTACGAAAGAGAGAGAGAGAGAGAGAGAGAGAGAGAGAGAGAGAGAGAGAGAGAGAGAGAGAGAGAGAGAGAGAGAGAGAGAGAGAAATGCCTCATTGTTGGAAGATTGGTTTGATAAAACTTTTGCCAAAGGTGCCTTCTCCATCTTCCTTTGCTCAATGGAGGCCTATTTCATTGATGGGGGGAATGTACAAGATTTTTGCAAAAGTGATAGCCAATAGGTTGCATAAGGTTTTACCTTCTATTATTCATAATGCTCAATATGAGTTTTTAGCAAAAAGAGACATTTTACATAATATTTTAAATGTTCAAATGGCAATTGACTATGCAAAGGATTCGAAGCAAGAATTGGTGTTGCTACAATTGGATATCGAGAAAGCCTATGATAATCTGGATTGGTCGTTTATAAATCAATTGATGTCTCATATGGGTTTTGGTGATCGTATGTCTAAGTTGATATACACATTAGGGGAGGGTTCGGTTTCACATGTGATGTTTAATGGAGGAGTAACACAACTGATTTCTATTCGGAGGTCAGTTAGACAAGGATGCCCGGTAAGTCCTTTACTATTCACTATTGTGACACATCCTATTCTTGTTAAGTTACACAATATGGCCATGGAGGAAGAATTGCTTGGACTAAGGTTGCCATTAGGGAAGCCATGTATTGTTCAAGCTCTAGCAGATGACCATATTATGTTTTTGGCACCTATTCGGGAAAATATTAGTAAGACAAGAGATGTATGGGAATTGTTTTCAAATGCTTCAGGGTTGACAATTAATATACATAAATCTGTCCTCATTTCATGTACAAAACAAGATGTGTTGGGGTTGGGGTGGTAAGGAAGGATAGTACATCGTGGTATGATTTTTCGTCACCTTGGATATCCAATTGGGGTGGAAGTTTCTCATGTGAAACTTATTGAGTGGGTGTCCAAAAGGTTGGAGGATAAGTTTATGTATTGGAGGTCTTAATTTTGGCCTTTTCTTGTACGACTTAAGGTGGTCCAATCGATTATGGTCTCTATGGTATCTTATTATCTTCCTTTGCTCCCATGGTCAAAGAAAACTCTTAAAATATTAACACACTCGATGTGAATGTTGTTATGGAAAAGAAAAGGGAAAAGTGCCTTGTCGTGGTTGGCATGGGATCATGTTTGTACACTGAAGCATCTTGGCAGGGCATCAATATTAAATCTATATGAGCATATGGTGGCTCGCTGATTTACTTTCATTCGATTTATGTTTTAAGGTGTACAACTTTGGACAGAAATGGTGGCATACTTTATAGAGAAGAACGGAATAAAGCTTGGAAACATGAAGGTTGAAGCAAATTGGTGAAATGTAATTAATTCTGATAGGGATGTCAAATGTACATTGTCTATGATAGTTGATCATTTGTTGACATCATGGCAAAGTATGTTGGATTTTGTGGAATGGCATCCCCCACAAGAAAGGGGATGTGCCAATTCATCACAAATGGAGGTTTTGGCAACATCAAGGTTGTTGAAGTGGGAAGGTAAGCAAATTTTTAACCTTCAATTTAATCAGATGGCTAGGTTGGGTTTGGCAACAATTAAGGATGTTATGTTGGTGTCACAAAGAAGATTAATGGCATTTCGAACAATCAAATCAACATTTCGTATTCCAAAAGGTTATACCTTTATTCGGGATAAGTTGCAACAAATACTATCTTCTTATGAGCCAATTCCTGATTTAGATGGGCGAGCTCAAGAGCTTGATTGGAGGTTTGTTGGAAATAAGAGATTGACTATGATCACCGAAGGTTGCTTATCACACGTTGATTAACAAACATAAGTGGTTAGAAGGAACGGTTATAAAGATATGGGGGTTTCATAAGCCCATTACTTGGTGGTTTCATGTGATCAAGGCAGGTTGGTGTTCTCGATTAATGCTACGAGCCAAGGTATTTGTTTGGAGAGTTATGATTGGAGCTTTACCATTGGGGGATGCATTAAAAAAAAGAAACATTACTAAAGGATTGTGTTTCTTTTGTTCGGTAGAATTGGAACATAGTAGGCATTGATTTATTTCATGCCCGATGGCAAGGATGGTTTGGAGGTGTATCAATTTAGTGTGGATGTCTCTAATTGGAGTATGTCTATCTTTCTTCAATTGGGTTTTTGCACATATGGAGAACAATGAACCAATGCCTCATTCTCAAATTATTTTTGAGTTCTTGAGGTATTGGGGGCTATGGTTCAGTTGGAATATGTGAAATGCCTTCATTTTTTATTCGCAAGTGGGGGTGAGAAAATATGTTCTAAAGTTAAAAGGACTTCTTTTGTGGCAATTGACAATGCTAGAGAAGTCACGAAATCTCAACCAGGAAGAGAGAGAACTTTGCAAGGTCACATATGATCATATTCTCCATTTGAATTGGTGTGTAGGGTGGCATTGAGTTTGGTGTCATAGTTTTCTTTAGATCCCTAGATAGAAGGGGTTCTATAGTTTGTTGTAAGTTAGTCACGGTGGTGTTTTTTCTTTCGTAATGAAAGCCATTATTTACGAAAAGAGAGAGAGAGAGAGAGGGAGAGAGGGAGAGAGAGAGAGAGAGAAAGAAAGAAAGAAAGAAAGATATATTAACGTCTTCTAAGGCCAAAATTTGGCCCATGAGACAATTGGTTTACAACAAAAATGAGTGTTTATCCAATCATCAAAACTAAAATAAAAGAAAATAGCTTTAGCTAAGAGAGTTCTAGTGGTGTACAAAACTTTGCACTAAGCCTAATCTCATTTCCATCCAAGACTCTCAAAAAGAAGTGGGAGGTCAAAAGTTTTTGGTGTGGGTGTGACCCATGGTCCCGGTGTATAGAGTGCCCTAGCCATGGCTTCTAGGCGGTGTAGTTCACGTTCCCTTATTTTCTTTATTTCTTCTACATCTCGTCGAGTTGCTTTGAAACCCGGCATCCAAGGGCGTTTGGTTCTTCTTTGATTTTCTGCTTTCATCAAGGAAAAGCCCGAGTGCTGTAGGTGTGTCGATATTCATTGTCTCCCCCTGTTCCTGAAAAACTTCATTTGTTACATGTTGGTAAACATTAGCAACATTATTATCAACGTTTTGTAACTTATTCTCTCTGTGTTGTTTCAATTCTAAGATGTATCTACCTAATTTCTTTATATCTAGTGTATCTAATAGTTTAGGGAGGGTGGGAGAGGAACTAAGTATGTCTTGGTATTTTGCCCTTATCTCAGCATAAGTGGGGCATTTGCATGTAAAATGGTACTCATCCTCTATCTCTATGTGGCATAACCTACACATCCTTTCCTCCCTAGGGACACCATTAGTACGTCCATTCTCAATCTCAAGTTGGTGAGATGATATTCTAAGTTGACCAATGGCAACCCTTAGTGCATGTGGTAAGAATACATCTAGATATCTTGGTCGCGTAATAAAACCTAACTTAGAGAAGTGCATAAAGTGTTCCTTATAGTACGACATTTTAGATGGGAGTGGCTCTAGTGGGGTGATTCATTTATACCGAGTATAAATTTGCCATATTTCTTGGCGTATTACTTTATTACGGTCCTCATGAGAGATTGAAGTGTTATCAGTCGTGTGGTCGTACTTAAGGGGGGGAAGGTTATTAATGTCTAGACCGTTGGCTAGAAGCCAACTCACCATCATGTCATACCATGAGCTAGTATAGCCGGACTCATACAGTGCTCGCAAAGACTTAAAGGCTTGATGGGATATTCTATCAAGTGGTTGGTTATGTATCTTGTGGATAAAGACTACAAGTTGAAAAAGTGCTTCTACTAACATAGGGGGTAGAGTGAACTCAGCCCTAATAATGTCATGTGGGACCGACGATTTGCGTCGGAGTTGGCGTGATAACATCATCACCAATGGTCTCTCTAATTGCGTCCACATGAAAGATGGTAGTCCTGGAGCCCAAGGCAGAGAGAGAGGGAGGTTTCCAAACCGTTTGACAAGCTAGTTTTCAAGCCGTTTCCCAAACCTGTTTGGGAACCGGTTTAGGATTGGTTTGGTTTGGTTCAAGTTTGAGAATCCCAAAACGGTTTAGGCTTAACCTATTTGCCTTGGATACGGCCAAACTAGCTAAGCCTAAATCGAACCGTTGCCGATCCCTAGTGTGCGCAAAGATGCAGTACTCAAATCTATGAGTAAAACATCAATAGGGGAACTCATGTGGTTTTACTCGAGTTCTAAGGTTCGATAATATGAGTTAAACCTAGATGACCCGTTGGAAAAAATCATCTAAAAAAGCGGCATGATGCCCACTCAATACGAAAAAATAGTTTACATGGAAGTGTTATATCATAGGTAAACGCACGTAAATACTTAAAAGTGAAAAGTAATGGTATAAAAAGAGAGAGTGAAGTGTGAGTAGGTAGATGACAATCACAAGAAAATCTTAAGAAAGCGGGAAGATAACTTGTGTAATTAAAAAATAAGTAGAATAATAATCAATAATCAATTAGGTGTATGAAATGTTAAGCATGCCCTAAGGTACGAAACCCTAGAGTAGTTGACATGCACCTTGTCAAGACGACAACATCCCATAGAATCGGCCAAGTGATGGCTCGATAGAGAGTAGAGTGGCATAGGTAGTCGACGTACACATCGTCAAGACCACAACATCCCATATAATCAATAAGGCTCAATAAAGGGAAGAGTGGCATACTCAACATCATATGCAAAAGGGCCATGAGGTGGGCGTGTGCAATTAGGGCAAACACACTCGACCCAATGCACAAGAATAATTATTAGCATAAGAGAGGGGAGAGTGGGAGATACATTGTAATATGCAAAAGGGCCATGAGTAGAGTGTGTGCAATTAGTGTAAACACGCTCAACCCGATGCACAATAAGATTGTAAATCATATCATTGTAGAAAGAAGAAAGAAAAGAAAAGAAAACGTAATACAATTTCCTTGCGACCAAGAATAAAGCATCATAGAAAAGAAGAAAGAAAGAAAGATCGGGTTTAGAATGTTGTTTTGATCCTGAGAAGAGCACGACGAGACTTGTTTGATCCCCATCGCTCACACACAAAAAACATCAAAACAACAAAAAAAAGAAATAGTTAGTAAATGCTCTGATACCACTATTAAGAGTCTATTACTAATCAATAGACCAAAATAAAGTAATAGAAGGAAAATAGATTGGATAGAATAAGTCTTTCCACCCGACCACCCCCGAGCTATGATCTAGACTTAGCCAACCTACCACTGACGTCCCATACCGCCGGATATTAGGATGACTAATACATGGGAAGAGATTACACAATCGTCGAGACGAAAGCCTAGCCCGCACCGCCGGTGTCTAAGAGGGTAGCTAAGCCTTTCGATGTAATGTGCTTATGAGGCTAGCTAAGCCTCATATTTATACCTCTTCCTAGGCCCCTTGAATAGATGTGCCTTTTTAAAAGGCTCTCCATTCATTGGTTGTCCAAATCATGATAGTGCATGCACCCAACATTCCTTCTATCCAATCACATTAGTCCCCTTTTTAACATTAGTGAACATACCCTTCACTTATGTAAATATTAGTGACCTACCCTCACCTACGTTATGTGTACATAACAATCTCAGCCAAAAGATAGTCTGGAACCCGTTGTTTACAACATCAGATGGTTCAATGATGGGATCTAGACAATGGCTATCGTGGGGGAAAATGACAGAAGGTCTTGCGAAAACAGTTCAGACTTGGAAAGAATTTTTATCGCGGTCATTGGAAGAGCAAAAAGAAATCCTACGTAATATGCATGACGACCAAATAATGTATCAACAAATTCAGGAAGTTATGAGTAGACTCTCCATACCACTCAATAACTCTAACCATAGATGGGTTGGAGTTTTTTCAAGATTGGAAGTACTCTTGGCTGTTAAAGGGTATTCAGATGATAAGACATACCAGTTTTTTAAGGTGGATGAAACAAACCAATTGTCTTAGTCGGGGGAAATGGTGATAGATTACGCCTATGTTATTGAACACAAGATAAGGATCCTCGGATATGCCAACCGTAAATGGTATATTGATCCACTAATAGAGGAAATAAGACCACAATTGGAAGTTGTGGGTGTTAGCTTAAAAACCACTATTCAAATTAGACTGGGACCCAATTGATTATCAGTGGACAGATCCTTACACGGGTAACAAGTTCAATTTCTTCCAATATTTTGTACAGTTGGGAAGACATGTACTTTCAGATATATGTGATGTGTTGCCGACTGCACCTCAATATTGGAATCAACAAGGTATTACTCCCCAATTCCTTGCAAAATTCTAGGATATCTTATGGGCAAGAAAACAACTAACACAGAATAGTGCATGTACAATGGTTAGTTGTACACCGAGCCTTGCGGTTGGCACATGGTTGCATAGGATGAGAGTATCTTTTGGTTGTACTCGATATCATTTACAAACAGAAACTGAAAAACATTGTTTATGGGAATGCATCGAGTCTCAATCGATATGGCAACATCTCCTTACAATTTTTGCTAATTATTTTCCCCCATTGGTTTTCATTGGGGCATGGTGGTTTGGACATCACTTGTCCGTGATGCGTTCCATTATGACACCGAATCTATGGACCATGGGTTTTACACAAAATATGGAAGTGTTTATACATTACCACTATTGTCATTACAATTTTCAGGAGTACAGAAGGAAGTCCCGCTAGTATGGGTGTTACTAATAGTACCATTGTATATCACATCTGGAAGACTCGGTGCGCTCTCGTTTTCCATCAACTTAAAACACTACCAGCTGAAAGTGGTTTCAAATATTTGGTTAGACATAGTTCATACTTTGAAGGGTCAATGGGATGGTATAGTTGGGGATTCTGAGGCTAAAATTGCTCAACGGCATGAGTTTCTTATTATCTGGACAACTACTCCATTCATGACATCCAATTACGAGACTCCTTATTGGCATTTTTAGCCTCCGAAATTGTTGTTTCCCCCTTGGATCGCATAGAGGTTTAAAATATTGTAAAATGTTTTATACTAACGACATGATATCTTCTTTAAAAAATAAATATATACATATCAATATATCTACACACATATACATACTTGCATACATACATACATATACATATTCAATATACATACACACGTATACAGATACAATATAAATACACACATAGACATATATACGGTATACCTATGTACATATACATATACACATACACATACAGATATACATATACATACATACATACACTACATATACACATACATATGTATACATATGTCATATTATCTATATTTATATGTATATCATGCTGCTCGTCTGTTTTCAGACAGACACACAGACAGACACAGACAGACAGAGAGTGAGTGAGTGAGAGTGCGAGATGGAGGTCATCCCTATCCTAGCCTTGTTCGTGGCTGTTGCCTTCCCACTGTGTGTTGGATTCCTTGCTTCTCTGTTTGGAAATGCTGGAGAGAGCGGTAGGTATCCATGCATAGACCAAATCATATTAATGTTTCTTGAGAAAGGAACTGCATTCAGTTTGGAAGAGGAGCTGTTACTGTTTTTCCGAAGGTGTTTGTGTTTGTTTATCTCTGTCAAAATCTGAGCTCATTTTGTGCAGGAAACAAGCTAAAATTTAGAGAGGAAACCAATAAAATTTAGATGTATATGGGGATTAAGTAGTATTAAATTTAGAAAGGAGATTGACTAAAATTAAAGGAAGACTGATATTATTGGTATGCAGATAATCTCTGTTAAAATAATTTACAGATAATTTGCGTTAAAATAACTTTTTTTATATTGTATGCAGATTGGTATGAGCAGCTCAATACACCTCCATGGACTCCTCCGGTATTTTATTTTTTTTGTGGTTTTATTTGTTTGAACAATTAGCCTGAAAACCTATCTTTAGATGTTTAATTATTGGTTTTTACAATCATTATTATTATTAGCGTAAATGGTCAAAGTTAAGAGGCAAAATTTCTCTCTAATCAGAGCTGCTCATTTGGGGGAAAATGATGTAGTTTAGTTATATTATCTCTAATTAGAAAGTAGGCATTACACTAATAAGCGAAAGATTTATAAGCTTAACTTACTAATTACTTAGGAAAAGGGAAAACAAGAGGTGGTTTAGATTAATTATTCAATATAAATAAAAGTGACTTGAGATAAATATGCAATTTTATGTTTTAGAAATTATCCTCAACTGTGATTATTTAGGATAAGTAAGATAATTAAAGTGTACTTTTTAAGTATATCATGTGCTCTATGTTGCTTCTAAATTTCGTTAATTATGCAAATAACTCTAATGAACAAGAGGTGGTTTAGATTAATTATTCAATATAAATAAAAGTGACTTGAGATAAATATGCAATTTTATGTTTTAGAAATTATCCTCAACTGTGATTATTTAGGATAAATAAGATAATTAAAGTGTACTTTTTAAGTATATCATGTGCTCTATGTTGCTTCTAAATTTCGTTAATTATGCATGTAACTCTAATGAACAAGAGGTGGTTTAGATTAATTATTCAATATAAATAAAAGTGACTTGAGATAAATATGCAATTTTATGTTTTGGAAATTATCCTCAACTGTTAGGATAAGTAAGCTAATTAAAGTGTACTTTTTAAGTATATCATGTGCTCTATGTTGCTTCTAAATTTCGTTAATTATGCATGTAACTCTAATGAACACAGGACCTGCTAGTTAATATAGCTCCTTAGTATATAATGTTCTCCTATCAAATTAACTTGTAATAAGGAACTCTACTTTAACCTTCATATATATGGGTAGATTCGCAAGTAAGCAAGCATATGTTTTTAACCTGTGAAAACATAAGCATATTTAGGCAACCTTTTTCCTACTTATGATTTACTTGCTTCAACTTTTAACCTTTTTGAAGATGTTTTAATGATTTGAAGGGATGGGCATTTCCTATCGTTTGGAGCATTCTATATATTCTGATGGGTGTCTCTTCCTGGTTTGTTTGGCTTCATGGAGGTTAGTTTTTTAACATCAATAAAAAATAAGTCATCATCATCATGCCAAAATAGCCAATGAGACCACACAAGAGATTACACAGTAAAAGGTTGTCTTGTTTTTCAGAGAAAGTTTCTTTTGTTTACTGCATTGGTGCCCTGGTGAGTCAGTGACAACGATAGTAGTACTCATGGGACTGATTGAGCATTCCCTGGATATAACCTGAAATTGTTGGTGCAACTCACTGTGTTTGGTGGGCCTAAACTCCCGTGCTTGAAATTGTTGTGTGGCTTGGCTTGTTTGGGCATATTCGGGGCAAAGGGTTCATGTAGTTCTCCCTCCACCCTTTTTAGGGTGGTGTGGTTGACTTGGTAGCAACACCCTTTAGATCGTTCAAGGAGGTTGACCTGTACTTCATGATGAAGTTGTGTTTCATAAACGGTCTGCCTCTAGCTGACTTGATGACAGTAATGAAGTGTGCTTGATAGTGTTTCTATGGAGGAGTGGTGGGGCTAACCTGAACTTTGCGAAGAGGTATCATGTAAAGATTCATGTTGTTGTGGTTGCTCATGATCTTCTTGTTTCTTTATGGAAAGGAAGAAGTGTGGTGTCCTCCCAACCTTACACACACATGCATACACACACACTCTTCATTAATTAACATACAAAATCCCCATTGCATACATGTCCTATGGAACCTCAATATTCTCTAGTGCTACATTATATGCCACATATCAGGCTCCAAAGTGACATTTGCAACTGATGCAACATCTTTGGATGTTTGAGATTACTGTTTAGAAACAAAGATATAGGTAGAAATAGAGTTTTATTAACTGTGCAATGTGCCCAATGAGATGCAAATGGTATATACAATGATATAAATCCTTACTGGTGTCTTACTGGAAAGGAAAAAAACTTATGCCTATCTCAAAGATATAGGAAGATAAGTAGTTATATACAGGAGATCCTTTTAGGTGTAATCCAAAGCTGCAATGCGTCACAGCATTGTCTCCTATTTCCCATTCGTTTATAAATGTTTTTAAGGATAAGCATCTGCTCTAGGAGACTGTCATGTCTGTTAGACTTTGGTTTTTACCATGTATTTCTAATTGTTTGGTTAAATTTAGATAAATATAATAATGCATTTGCCAGTTATTTCGATTGACCTGTTTAAAAAGAAAATGCAATTCAAATATCAAGGAACTTTGATTGATGTCAGAACGACATATAGCATTTATATTTTGCTAATTAGAGAAGGTTGTGATTGGTGCTTCTGTATTTTAAATATTTCATATACTTTTGATAGTTAAAGAAATCAAGAATTTGGGAGAAATTCTTGTATTCATTGATAAATCTATGTATGATTGGCACAGGTTTTAAAGGGCAGAAGATTCCACTTGGTGTATACACCTTTCAGGTTGACATTAAGATTACCCCCATTGCAAAAAGTAGGTGTGTTAAACTTGGTCGAAATTGTGCTTGAGATTTTATTTGTTTGTGTTGCTACTACAGCTACTCCTGAATTTCCTATGGACTCCAATATTTTTCGGGCTTCATGACGTGGTATGTTTTTATGTTCACGTTATTATACTTGTTTTGGTTTGCCATCCTCAAAGATGTAATCTTTCGTTCGGTCTTACAGGCCATTTTTGCTAATATAGCCTCTTTTTTTCTTTCTGTCTACCTTTCATATATTAAATGGACGTAATATGAATTATATGCAATATATCGAATTTGCATAAAAACGAGTAGAAATTTATTGTTTCGGTTTGCAATATATCGAATTTGCTATTGTTTTGGTTTGGCATTTAGAAATTTATTGGAATTTCAGAATCTTGCATTGGTGGAGATATTATTGCTTTGGACAGCAATAGTAGCAACGATATATTTATTTTGGCGTGTCAACACTCTCGCAGGATGTTTGCTTCTACCATACTTAGTGTGGTAAATGCTCTTTCTTCTTTGCATACCCTTCGTTGTACTTCTATCTTTTTCTTTTCTTTGACAACTTTGTTTATTATTACAATGTTTGTTATTAGTTTCTCATTGAAAAAGCAAAATTAGACGTTGACCTCAATCACACCAGTCCTGCCTTATGATAACATCTCCCAAAAGTGCATTTGCGTCTAACCTAGCATTTCATGTGGTTTCTTTGTTTAGTTATTTTTGTTTAGCTTGTTTAGCAAAGATCCATAATACTTTTTTAGCTTACAACTAGTGCCAAAGTTAGGGACGTCTCCACCATTGAGCAGTGCGTAACTTACAAGCGTATGTTTCTATAATGGTAGTAACCATAGATTGATACATGCGTGATATTTGTGATATTCTCCATGCATGATATTTGCAATATTCGAGAATAAAGAAGTGGCCCCAAGAATATTATAAAACCATTCGTTTGCAAAATAAATTTACATAATAAAAATGAATTAATTCACTAAAAAACGAACAATCAGTCATTAATAGATTATAGAAATATGATTAGTGTCAAGTTCCCTTTTTAGTGTCAAATAAAAATATCCACAAAATCTGGAAGACTAAAAAGGGGGGAGTTTATGAACCTTTATTTTATTCTATTCCTTTTATATTATATATATATATATTTTAAAGGAAATGAATATTTTTACATCTATTATAGAAACATGATTAGGTCAAGTCCCCTTTTTAATGTAAAACAAAAATATCCACAAAATTTGGGAGACTAAAAAGGGGGAAGTTAATACACTTTTATTTTATATTTTTTTTATTAAAAGAAACGATTACTTTTACATCTATTATTAAAATATGATTAGTGTCAATTTCCCTCTTTATTGTCAAGTAAAAATATCCATTGAGAGACTAAAGGAAGGAGTTGATGAATCGGGGATTCGAACCTCTTGTGGGCTTGGGCGAATTGGGGATCCAGCCCTCTTGTAGATTTGTAGCTTTTGTGGGCTCCTTGTGTTAGTCACGATTTCTCTCCTCTCTCCTCTCTCTCACACACATACAATGGCTAAGGTGTGATTAGCACACAATTAAGGTTTACCACACAAATTTAACTCTATATCTACGATTAAGACCAAATAAATGTTATTATAAAGTGAAATCCTTTAATAGAATAGGGTACACCAAGGTAACACCATGATTACAATGGTTTTTACAAAATGATAATAAGTTTCAAGAGGCCAACAAATGCATAACAATGATGAGTGGTCACTTCAGTGAAGATCCGATCTTGGTGGTGTCACCAAGGTCTCGACTACTTTCGACAACGACACTTGTTTGTTGATTAGGGTTCTTATGCCACTTAATGCTCCCTTCTTCAACCGGTAGTCGATGGACTGAACTCATCCCTCGAATGCAGCCAACATGCAAAACTCTTCACAGTGAAGAAAAAGATCGAAGAATGTTGAAGTAGGAAACAAGAATGGAGCAGAAGAGGTAGTCCAACTTCTACTTTTGCTCTCACTACTTACCAACTCCTAAATCCCTTGAGAAGAAGGGAAGAAAAGTTAAGGGGAATATACCTTAAATGCCAAAACTCCTCAAAAGTCAAACTCCTTCCTCTCTCTTTCTAGAAAAATTGAACCCCAAAATGAGCTCTCCTCCCCTTTTATTAAAGAGAGGGAGGTATTGCATCTATGCATTAAATGCTTACCTACCCCTTTTTGTATCGAAAATGCAATTCCTCTTAAAGCACTAGAAAAGATTTGAACTCTGCACCATGAGGCTATTTACTTTTTGTTATTATATTTATAAATTTTTTATATACTTCTTTAGATTTAATGTGGCTGTCCTAATTTCCCCTTGTTTATCTATTTCTACCTTCGGACCCACCACATCACGACACTGGAGGACATACAAGTTTGGTGGGGGTCGATGTCATGATGTGGTGGGTCCTAAAGTAAAAATAGATAAAAAGGGAGAAAGTAGGACAACCACATTAAATGTAAATATGTATCTATAAAAAATATAAATATGATAACAAAAAGTAAATAGCCTAGTGGTTAGGGCCATTGACTTTGTACAAAGGGATGCAGGAGTTTGAATCTCTTAGTGCGTAAAGGGGAACTATTCCTTTTTATATTTTCGATGTAAAAAGGGGTATGTAAGCATTTAGTGCAAAAATGTAGCACCTCTCTCTCTATAAAAAGAGGGAGGATGGCTCATTTTGGGGTTCGACTTTTTCAGAAGGGGGAGAGGAATGAGTTCAACTTTTGGGGAATTTTAGTGTTTAAGGTAAATTTTACTTTATTTATTTTTCTCTTCTTCTTGAGAGATATAGGGGTTGGTAAGTGGTGTGAGCAAGAGTGGAAGTTGGACCATTTCTTCTCCTCCACCTCTTTTTCTTACTATGACTATTCTTGGGTGTTCTTTTTCACCGTTGAGGGGCTGGACGTGTTGGCAGTTTTGGAGAAAAGGGTTTAATTCATTGGCTCTTTGATCATGGAAGGAAAGTTATTCCTCCTGAGGACACTACTTCAACTCACGGTGTCATAGTCGTCAAACATTGGCGAGACCTCAACAACCTCGCTTGGCTTGGGTCTAGACCAAAGCTCGATCACCTCATATTGTTGTTTTCTTTGTCTTGTCTGAGGCTAGAGATCATATCCCCAAATTTTCAAGCTAGAAGCCCAAAGAAACCTCGGATTGATCTTTGAAATGCTATAAACAAGAATTTATACAAGGAAACCTATGAAGAGGTGAGAAGACCCTTCTCATACGACATCCATAGATTGACATATTCACATGTTTAGGGCCTCCCCCAAGAATGCATACGAATACGAATACAAATAGATGTAAAAGTATTTGTTATATGTTTTTCAATTGACCTCGCGAGTGAACGAACAACAAAGAAGAACCCCCCTACATCCTATGTGTGAAGCCTATATAACAACAAGTGCGTGACTCATGACTCGGAGGGAGTCTATAGCATTGGGATTTATATGATATCATATATCTTTGCGCTAGATATTTATTATTTTTCTTGTAAGTATCTCTATGAATACATAATTTTCCATATCTATATATATCGTAGATCCAAACGAGGCTACATGTCTGTTATGAAACAACATTGGAGGAAAGAAAAAATGCAGAAATAGATAGAAAGTCAAAAGAACAGAGAACTCAAAAAGCTTGGGAGGAGGGGGAAACACTCATGTCAATTGAAGAGGAGTCGAATAACCTCAATGTTGAGGCTGAGACCTTTGCATGGGTATAGTTTTAGCTTTTGCTATTCTAGTTCTAATATTAGTGTGAGGTTAATTTACTAAAATGATGAAGCAAAAGGGCTTTGAATGGGATCATGTGACCGTTGTGAGAAAACCTGATAAGGGGTATGCATGTCATTCAATGTAAACATTAACACCATGTATTTGTTAGTGGCCCCTTTCGAATTAGAGCTCACCTATTGGTCTTGAAAGGTTCAGGTGTTGACAAATGCCATTGAATTGATGCTGTCATAAAAACTGAAGTACAAAAAATGGTATCTGATATTAGTTGTGCAAATGTTGATGTGAATGTGGAATCATCAGTGGAATGCAATGCTAAGAATGTGGAGTCAACATTTATCAATGAAATGCCTTCATCATCTTTTGTTAATGCATCAACAAGTAAAAAGATGAAAGTAGACAATGTGGAACCCTTAACAAGTGTCATGGCAAAAGCAACTTGATAAAAATGTAGACGAAGCTATCAGGAGGTTTTTTTGTAGAGGACGTACCGGAAGCATAGATTGAAATATTTGCATTCATAGGGCTTCCCCCATGAATGCATATGAATACGAATGCATGAAAAGTATTTGTTAAAAGAAAAGGTTAAAAAAAAAAAAGGTTCATAAATGCCCGCCATTTTAGTCTCCCAGAGGATATTTCTACTTGACAATAAAAAGGGGACTTGACACTTAACCATATGTTTATAATAGATGTAAAAGTATTCGTTTAAGCAAATAAAAAAATAAAAAATAAAAAGATAAAATAAAGGTTCATTAACTCCCCCCTTTTTACTCTCCCAAAATTTATGGATATTTTTATTTGACATTAAAAAGATTACTTGACACTAATCACGTTTCTATAATAGATGTAAAAATATTCGTTTCTTTAAAAAATAAAAAATAAAATAAAGGTACACAAATTCCCCCCTTTTTAGTCTTCCAAAATTTTGTGAATATTTTTAATTGACGCTAAAAAGGGGACTTGACACTAATCAAATTTCTATAATCTATCAATGCGTGATTGTTCTTTTTGAGTGAATTAATTAATTTTTATTATGTAAATTTTTTTGCTTAATGAATGGTTTTGTAATATTCTTGGGGCCATTTCTTATTCTTGAATATTGCTAATATCACGCATGAAGAATATCGCGAATATATTGAATATAATCAATGATCAACCCCAAGTTGTAAATTTATCCCCATATGTACTCTTAGAATGCACATTTTGTGATAACGCCCCAAATGAGGAGTAACTATTGTGTAACTTGACTATATGGGTCAATAAGGTGTCAATCTAGGAAACAGTAGATGCGTAGGACACAATGTATTTAGGAAAGAGCAAAGTAGGCTAATAGGATTGTCTAATCAAGTCAACTAGAAGAATATTTTGTGGGCAAGTTACAATGTACTTTTAGTCTTGAAGTATGTGCCATTGCCTTTAAGATAAGTACTATCTAAAACTAGTTTGTATCTATGGAGCTAGGTCATATTAAATGACAAGTCAGTTGGCAGAAAAGGAATATCTCTACTACTATCAATTGACATGCACATTTAATGCTACACTTAGACCAAACAGAGAATATAATCCATTCTTTCACACAGTGGTGTGACGATCATCACCCCCTACTAATTTTGTAGTGAGCTGGTCCAAATCCCATCTAAGCTCTAAGGTGTGAGCGCATGGGTGAACTACCATTGTGAGCTACTGTTATATGTAATAGAAGTTTTGTTTTCATATATCCATATCTGTGATTATAACTCTATATACCTATCTAATTGATTCTCAATATTTCTAACAAATATCATATGTGTCAATCTATGGTGGGAAGTGCATATTCTCATGACATGATAAAAGTAGTAGCACTTGGTGGGCGTTCTTATAAGTAACCATCTCCTAATCAAATTACGTAGAAGGCACTTGAATCAGGAGGTAAAACATGTTGAAAATGTGAGTTAGAGAAAAATTGACAATTGTTGGATGTACTATTGTCAATGATGGTTGGGCAAATACCAAGAATAGACCCATAGATTGACATTTTTGCATTCGTGGGGCCTCCCCCACGAGTTCATACGAATATGAATGCATGGAAAAGTATTCGTGAAAAAAAGAGAGTTCATAAACTCCCTCCTTTTTAGTCTCCCAGATATAAAAAAAGGGACTTGACACCAATCATATTTTTATAATAGATGTAAAAGTATTCTTTTTTTCAAAAAAAGAAGAGGTTCATTAACTCCCCCTTTTTCCTCTCCCAAAATTTGTGAATATTTGTATTTGTCATTAAAAAGGAACTTGGCACTAATCATATTTCTATAATAGATGTAAAAATATTCATTGAAAGAAAATATAAAATAAATAAATAAAGGTTCATAAACTCCCCCCTTTTTAGTCTCCCAAATTTTGTGGATATTTTTATTTCACACTAAAAAGGGGACTTAATACTAATTTCTATAATCTATTAATGAGTGATTATTCTTTTTTAGTGAATTAATTAATTTTTATTATGAAATTTCTTTTACAAATCGAATGGTTTTATAATATTCTTGGAACCATTTCTTATTCTCGAATATTGCGAATATCACGCATGTGTCAATCTATGAATAAGCTTATAATTAATGTCATGGCTACTTAAGCATATGGCACTCCGTTTCTAAAATCAGTTGACACTAGTGGAGAATGTAAATCAAGAGAATATATCTTTAAGATTTTAAAAGATGTTATTCTTGAGATTGGCCCATCAATTGTATGTATGGACAATACAACAAATTATGTGGCAGCTAGGAGGATGATAGAGAGAGTAGCCCTTAATCTTTTTTACTAGAAACACTTGTCACTACCTTGATTTTTTGTTTGAGGATTTTGGAAAATGTGCTTGGGTGCATGATGTTTTGAAATTAGCTACAAAGATAACTGTGTTTATAACATGAAAACAATATTAGTAAGTTCAGTGAGAAAGAATTGTTAAAGCCTTCCACTACTAGGTTGCCACCGCATTCACGTTCATAGGTCTGGGCCCCTTCTAGGCCGGTTGAGTGTCGCTTCCTTTTTATTTAGTCAATGATGAATTTGTGGCATTCCTTCTTTGCGATACCGAGGATCTCTTGTAGAGTGAACTCTACTTGACTACTATTGAAGATGCTTTCCTCCATCGCTTGCATCAAATCTGCTGTTTGCTATAAGTCTCGGAGCAAAACTTGAAGGTCGCACTGCCCTTCTCTTTTCCTTTCTCGTTGTGTGCTAGGCCTGGAACTAACTCCTTCCTCCTTCAAGCATCTAGGGTGCCTAACCTCTTCAAGGGCCCGGCTCCCCCATCCTTCCCTACTCTCATTTCTTCAACCAAAATTTTGTGGTTTTAGCAGGCGGCTTCCACTAATTCCGTCTGCTCTTCTATTAGATCCTTCCATCCGGTTACTTTTTGGATTGTCTTTTCAGCTTGATCTGCTTCCTTCTTCCGAACTTCCCGAGGATGGATGGCCAACATTCAGCTTCGTTCTCATGTTGCCTTTGCACCTCTTTCCCTACTCGGATCCCAATTGATGCTAAGGAGTGGATAGCCTTGACATTTCACGCCTTGGCCTCTTCATGTTCCCTTGGATGGAGTTTAAATCCAAGGTGTGCCTCGTCTTCGTTGAGTGGACCCTATTGCTAAAATCCTCACATTCCTTTCATGGTCAAGGTTGTCACACCACATGTACGCCCGCACGTGTGGTGTCAATCTTGAGGAGGGCGCCCACCATCTATCCTTGCTTGGGCTATTTGGAGGTCTCTCACCATCTTTGTGAGCTCATCAATTGCTGAACCCCCAGCTGGTCCTTCTATCACAGTCACATCATTGGTCTTGGCCCCATGCTTACTCATCTCCTCCTTTCCATCGTGCTTCCAAGTCGTAGGCCTCGCTTTCCGCCAAAGCTGAATCATCTGACAATGGGCTTCATCGCGCTAGCAAAAATTTGAACTTTGTACCCCTTTGTATAAAGTCAACGGCCATAACTACTAGGCAACCTAAGTTTTGCTATTATATTTCAATTTTATCCATATTTACATTTAATATGGTTGTCCTTTTCTCCTTTTTATTTATTTCTAACTTAGGACCTGCCACATCATGACACCATTACACACAATATGCTTTTGTTATGAAGCCCCGTGAATTCACTCAACAAGTGCTCTACTACCTCATTCAAAGAATTTGAATCTTGATCGTTCACTAACTCTAAAAGAGAACCAAAGGTTATTTAGTCCTTTGGCACTCATCGCAGCCTTTCACGTATTCGTGAGTGCGTTAAGAATTGCTGAACCACCATAACCTAAAATAGAGCACTTTTCAGATTTCCATCTCAGAACTGAAATGGTCTCCTCTGCTTCCACAATGTGCTTGTTCTCAGACAATGTGGGATACCCATTCTCAGAACTGAAGTGGTCACCTCCGCTGCCACAATGTGCTCATTCCATGATAGCAATCATGCCATGGTTAAGCCCACACCTACTGGGGTGACATCCACAGATCATAGTGAATAGTTAACATTGCTTGACCAGGATATTGGATTTTGTGTTTTGGGAGATACCATTGCCTTTTTAAGCAAGGCGTTGGCCCACCACACAAGGTAATGGAACGTGAGGACCAACACAGGAATCGGCAACGGTTTAGTTTAGGCTTAACCGGTTTGGCTTCTAAACCATTTTGGGGTTCTCAAACCTGAACCAAACCAAACCAAACCGATCGTTAAACCGGTTTGTGAAGTGGTTTGGGACAAAAAAGCTGATAAAACCCAAAAAACACTAGTACTACTTCCTCCTCATAACTCCCAACCCGTCGGCCTTACCACAGATGAATTCAAATTCAACCCCAAGTCCCACCTCCATGACTCCCTCTCTGTATACTACTATGATTGATCGGCTGACATCCACGAATCCCCTGCCTCCCACCACCTAAACCATAGCCTTAGACCACAAGCCCTAAGGCTATGGCGACCTGTTCGGTGATCCAATCCTTCTCCAAACAATGTATATACCATTAAGGAGGTCCTCTGATCATCCACTATGCAGGTTCCCTCTCCCTCTTTGTCCCTCCCTCTCTCATCACTCAACAGTCTGTTGCCTATGGCTTCCTGTCTGTCAGTCTCTCTATCAACTTTCAAGTTCTAACTTTCTAAACCCTAATTCTTAAATCACATAAACGGCTTCAACGGTTTGAGCCGGTTTGGCAAGGTTCAAGCCAAGCCGAGCTCAAACCTTTTAGGTTGGCTCAAAACTAAACCAAGCCGCTAAGCCGTTTAAAACTGGTTTAGGCTTGAGCCGAGCTGTTGCCGATCCCTAGACCAACAGTGCTTGCGGCTTTCCTTGCTAGAACAAAGTTGTTGAAGGACAACAATACAGCTACACAAGTTCAGCCTCAAAGAACGATCACAACTTTCTTTAGCAACAAACCCGTACTCATGCTACAAGTCAATCATGAGCTATGCAAATGGGCTCCTGAGCAGGACATAACAAAGGGGTTAGAATAGATCGGCCTAAGGGACCTCGATCTTACCCCCCTTGTCATCGATAGATAAAAACCATCATCTCCCGCCATCACAGGTGCTTCCATCGCTTTGGAGACCTCTCTATTCTGGATCTACCTACGCTAGAGATCTTAAGAATAAACTTACAATATATTTGATGTTAGAATTTTACATTTACCAAGTTTTTTTCTTATTACGTTTTTTTTACTTAGCAACATTTATTTTCGTTTGTTGTTCTCAAAGATGAGACAACACTTCAGATATAATCTCGTGTTTGATCTACAGGCCATTTGGTCTCTTAAAAGACATTAAGATATCTTTCTTTCTTTCTACTACAGTTGTTCGCAAGTAGTTTCTTGGGAAAACCAAGACAACTCTCGTATGTTTTATCATCTGCTAGTGTCGTAGGTCATTTAGGAAAGCCACTCTGGTTGGACAAAGTGCTTCCTCTTGTTGAAGTCATAATTCTTCAACAGAGCTGTCACGAGAAGGCCCAGCTTGTCCTTTGTTTAGAATTTGAAGCTCGCCCTTGAGTACAAGGTTGGATTATTAGATCCTTCCAAGTTGATAGTGTGGAAGTATTTATTTATCCAGTCCAAATTCAGCATCTTCTTGAGGTTCTAGATGGTAGTACACATACCCTGGGTGCATGGGTTAGTACAAATTTGTCTTACCACTAGGGAGACTAGTGAGATCGAGAATCCCTAATTCTATGAGGACTCATTACATTACAATTTGTTCAAGAATGGCATCTAACCTAATGGTTTTGGATAATTCTTGAACATTCAGATTTAGGTAGTTCTCTTAAAAAATACTTTGCATTGGCATTCATGGGCTGAGCCCAAGGATTGAACCTGGATTCTCCCAAATTTAAGACAGTTAATTGTCTGGTGTTAATAAATTGATATCCAAAGAGAGATAAAAAAAGTGTTTTTACATTTTGCAGGGTGACACTGGCCACATCTATCAATTTCTATATTTGCATACAAAGCGATCCTTTTGTGAGCTACATGAAAACGATTTCTCCAATGTGATAGTATAAAAAAACTTGTTCTGTTTACTTTGTTTTATCAGATTTCATGGATTCTTGATTGATACTATTGTCAAATTTTGCTTTACTGTGCTTTTGGCCAAGCATGTTTAGAAGATTTAGGGTAAACTATAGAAGATCTATAATACTCAAATGTAATCATTGTTATTTATTGCTATAGAAGTTGTAGTTTTCATAACAAAAGAAAGGATATAAGTGACATGCAATGTGCAAAGTTTGAGTACTCCCATACCAATAGTGAGTTTGTGTGTTGACTTTGGAGGTAAAGATCAAAAACTCTTTAGAAAACAAGCTGGAACTGGCATCATTGCTTGTGTCCCCATTTTGTTGTTGATTTTTTGTATAATGATTGTTGATCTTTTTCTTTTGCTTTCTTTCATTATTATTTTTTCATCTTGAACTACTCAAATCTCTACCATAATTTTAGCTAGCACTTGTTAGTCACTACATTTAACATTCAACAATGGTGCCAAAATTGGTTGTATCCTCCAGAGTCTTCTTAGAGAGAGACTAACCTTGTAACGGGATGTCCAGGTAATATCTATAAACCTCCACCTAGTGCGAAGGGAAATATAATTTGGTTAAATAAGAATGAAGATTAAAGCTAAATTTATACTTTGTTTTATATCCATCTTTGTTTTTAAAACTTAGCCCTTTTCTCTCAAATCTAATTATCTTCTCTATGAATGTGAGTGTAACTAACTATTCTCATAAGTTATATTTGAATTAAGCACAAACTAAGGAAGTAAAGTCTTGATTGTGAATACTCGCCATGAGCTCTTCTATTGAGTGCTCAATTGCGAAGCATCACATGTAAGTATTTGATTAATCTTTTTCATGTAATTGGGTTGTTGATTAAGTTTATAGTTTGCTTTAGTATTTGGTTCAACCTAAGTAGTTGGTGTCTCTACATTTGTGAACAACTTTTAACTACTCTCTACCTTATTCTAATTAAGGAATGTCTTTAAAATATCTTACGACTTAATCCATGCATTTAATTAAAAGAGTACAAAATTCATGAAGGGCCAAAATACTCTTGAATCAAATATCTTAAAATCACTACAAATAATTCAATAGTCCCAAGTACCTAAGAATAAGTATCTAAGCACCTAATACTAACATGGCAAACTAGAAAAATTAAAGATTTAAAGTAGCTTACAAATAGCACACAGAAAAGATTTATAGCACAAATACAAACATTATAATTTAAGCAATAAACACATAACATATCGTTGAGTAAGGGTTCTAGTTGTGTCAATCATACCGCTCTTTTCAATGGTGACCATTTTGCTCCGACGTCTAGTACTCTAAAAGTAGACTCCCATAGCACCACCTTGTCAAGTGATGGGAGTGATTGAATAGATGGTCCCAAGAATTAATCAATGAAATTTTTGACGGAGTAAGGGCTCCTCATAGAGTCATGGGATCTTGTGAAGTTGTGTTCAATTTTTTATGTTGTGCTCTCCTTTAGGGATTGATGAACAAATTTGACATGATCTTTAAACAACATTGTTAGGACAATGTTACAAGCATGCAAAAATGCTATAAAATATTAAATCTAATACAAGATGCAACAATATATAAACCCTAATCCTAATCTTACTCCTAACACTAAGTCTAACATGCATGTAATTCCCTAACCATAACCCGAACACTAACCATAAGTATATCCACAACCTAAGCCTAAACTTGAACCCTAACAAGAATACTAATACTAAGGCGAATAGGAAAGTTAAAGCCTCCAAAAAATCAATTGTCCAAGGAGATAATGATAATTACCTATGAATTGTTAGTGGTACTACATGCAAATGTGTTGTGCGTAGGAACATGTGTTGTGGCAACAATTGTTCGTTGTTTAAGTGTCATCACCTATATCAAATGGAATCCATTGTGTTAGAATGCTAGAGTACTAGGAATGGATCATTGTTGTAGGTTCGAGGTACTTGTGGGTGACCATAGAAATCTTCCAACCTAATAAGGGCACATGGCATGAAAGCGACCTCCTACTTAGGGGAGGGTATGACATGCAAGTTTCCTTTTTACTTTAGTATTGATTACCTTACAGCAATCTTATTTGAATTACGATTGATTGCTCACAAAGGGTAGTTGATCCCTCCATGAGATGGTGTGTGATTATTACTTTAAAAAAAACTTAACAGTTATGTGCTTAACCATAATAAGAACAATAATTAACTTATTTATATTCTTTCTCTTTTTTAGTACTACATTGTTGTTTACATAGAGTAGGGAATGAGGAAAGGGAATTCATGCATCCATGATCTTACAGGTCCATCATAATAATCGGCAACAGTCTGGTTTGGTTTGGGGGTGATCGGTTCGGTTCTGTTTAAATAGTTTGAAACCGTGGTTAAAATGGTTTGATGGTTTAGGGTTGCTAGTTGAAAAAAGTTTAATATATTTTTAAACAACCTTTTCATTTTTAAGCCTAATTCTCACATTTACTGAAAAATCTTTAAATTTTTGAAAAATTACAATTTGAACAATTGAAAATTTTGAAATTTTGAAATTTTGAAAATTGATATAACGTGAAAACCGAAACCAAACCACAAAACCGCGGTTTTAATGGTTTTGATTTTTTGTAATAGATCGATTTAAATGGTTTCGTGGTTAGGTTCGGTTTGGTTCAGTTCAAGTTTCACAAATTTTAAACGGTTTGGTTTTGACACTCTCGAACCAAACCAAACCGTTGCCTACTGTTAGGTTCATCGTACTTAATTTTGTGCATCCATGAATCAATTATACTTTGGTGATTAGAAGGGTGGCCAAATCCAAAAGTGCCCCTTTTGTACCTTTTTCACTTCTAACCTACTTTTTTAGAGATTTACATTATCAAGTTTGAGGGGGTTGTGCATGATAGTATTTGTTCATTTCTATCAAGGTCAACCATATTTTTGCGTGCATACACATTGTTTGGAGAATGTGTTAGTGTTCAATCGTTTCATTCAGTACATTGAAGATGTACTATATTGAACAAAGTGGATTATAGGATGCAATTGAATTTGAAGGGACATGTTAAGATATCCAACTCATTCATACATCCTTGTCAACAAACTTCTTGGAAAATCTATACTAAAGTAACCTTGCATGAAGTGCAAAGAGTATATTGTGCATTGAATGAAGTGGGTACTTCAAATGTCCTACTTACTCTTCTATCACTATAGATTGATGCATACTTCTATACAAGTACACATATATTGTTATATAAAAGCCAAGCCCTCCTCTTATATCTAGTGTCAGTTATCTTTGATATATTGTTGAGTTACGCAATTGATTGGTTACCGTAATTTTATTAGGGTATTGTTATCACTCATTTTGCTAATACCTTGTCTTTCATCAACTTGTGTATGTCTTAATTCTTTTCTTGCAACACTACCCTCAAGCCCATAAAGGGCATAATTATGGCATTCACTTTGTTTGACGTTTGCAATAACTCTTCCTTTCGAGAGGATGTAGAGACTTCCTTTTCATAACCCCTCTTTTTTTACTTTAGTTTGATAACTAGACATTGAGGGGATTTAAGGATCGGCTTTGCTTGGGGAAGTCATTCGTATACTTGAAAAACATAATACTTCTATTTTTTTTACCAAAACCAAAATATCCTTCCATTAGTTTTTAGAAAAGTCATAACAACTATGGTGTTGTAGGTTTTTAGGGTTAGGGTAAAGGATGATGATAATCATGATGATTGATGATAAAGATAGACATGGTGGGTGTGATGATGATGGAGAGTATGATGATGAGAGAGATCATGTAGAGAAGCATTGCACGGTGGGGGGTGGTGCATAGAATGGCTCCACCCCCCTCCCAAGGGGTTCAACGTTAAAGGGGAGAAAGAGATGACAAGAGAGAGAGAGAGAGATTGAGAGAGAAATGGTTATTCCCCATAAGGGGTTAAATAGGTACAAAGGGGTAGATCCACAAGGGTGCAAGCCCCCTTGGCATTCACACCTAGTCACTCACTCACACCTCTTTGTATCTACCACACTCACACCTACATTCACACTCATAATCGTATAAAATCACACATACATATCAACACATTACATCTTTCACCCTCACTTATCACATTTATCAATCACCCGTACATCTCGTACGATAACATACAAAATATTTTTTCCCAACTAATCTTTATAAGACGATGGTTAAGGAAACAAATCTATGTACTCCAAAGTAGAGGAAAAACTAATCTGAAAGTTATTCTATAGACACATTCCAAGCTATTCCATTGACAACAACAAAAGTAGTTGCATCCAGAGACAAGCCCTTGCAACTCATAGATATGAACCATTTCAATGCTTCTTCAGCCTGCTCTTGTTCAGCATAATTTGTAATCAATACATTCCAAGCTATTCCATAAACAGAAACAAAAGTTGTGACATCCAGAGACAAGCCCTCACAACTCCTTGATTGTAACCATTAGAATGATTTTTCAACATGCTATATCCACCAATGCAATTCCAATAAATCTTCCTTTACCCTAAAAACCGAATGCTACCACAAGCTTCCAAGGTAGAGAACAATGTATTCCATGCCTCTACATCTCGGTTTTGAAGGCGATCAAATGCATTCTGTGCTTCTTCAAGACAACCACATTTCATATGCACGTCTGTAAACACAAAAAGAATGTTTCCTCTTTCCACATCAATCATCTTGTTGGTTACCACCAAATTCCTGGTTCTATACTCCCTCCATTCTCTTGAAACTACCTCGTATACATGAAAACAATGATCACTTGTATGCTCACACAACTTCGGAGAACCATAGCATGCAGACCATTCTTCAAATTACATCATTCTGCCACACCCAATCCTTGTTGTATGATCACCAAGTAAACCACAAAAAATCTCTGTTGAACCATGATCCACCTAGCCACATATAGCATATGTCCAACAAAGCCTTTACAAGCTCAATATTGTCTTTTAGCAGCCTGATACTCATGATTCCATTGCAAGTTTCAGTACCTATTAACCACTCCCATAGTGCCACCTGGTAGTAATATCCTGAAATTAGTGCATTTTTAGACGTCATAGCCCGAACCGGAAGTCCCTCTTTCCTCATAGGTAAAACACACAATATGAGGGTCATATGGCGGCCTTCTAGCGTCTTCCATTACTTTGTCTCCACACAAAGAAGTTGCATTGTGAAACACCATCCTTCTTCAACCTGCTCATAGTTAGCTACACCTAAAATTGTCTCCACTCATCCTCCCCAGAAAAAAGAGAAAACCACTCCCCAAATTTGGAAAGTAAATGAAACATAATCTATCCTCCTTGTCACTCCCTAGAAGTGCTTCAACATCCTTTAACATCATCCATCTCTGCCCCATAATAAAAAGATTTTCTCATAAGGATGGCTTCCCCAAGCAAAGCCAAACCACTCTTGTAATTTCCACTTTCAATGTACACAAAGTAGCTACATCTTGAGATAGTCTTTTATTTTCCGCATTTAACCAACTTATAAATAGCAATACATAAGGCCTGGTACCAAATGTATACATCCTAATACAATACCTTTTGACAATTTGTCTCCACTCATCCTCCCCAGAAAACTGAAAAAACCACTCCCCAACTTTGAAAAGTCATTGAAACATAATCTAGCCTCCTTGTCACTCCCTAGAACTGCTTCAACATCCTTTAACATCATCCATCTTTGTCACAAACACAAAGCAAAAAGATTTTCCCCATAAGAATGGCTTCCCCAGATGCAACAACTTTGTGTACGTTGAAAGTGGAATAATACTTCTATTTTTTGTTGGAGAAGGATGATGTTATGGGAGGAGGAAGCATTTCTATGGAGTGACAGGGAGGTTTAATAATGTGGCATTTTTAATGAAACCAAATTTCGAGTTTGAGAGATCTCTCTTTCCTTATTTCAATCTTGAGTTGGGATGTAACATACTTCCTCCTTCCTTCTTAATTGCAGGTTTGATCATATTAGTTGTATGTTATTCACAGTGTCCTTATTTGTTCTCCATTCAATCTCATATTTAAGTGCCATAGCGTGAGAGCCTTTTCTGTTGGTTAGGAGAGGAGAAGAATTAGGGACGGGGAATAGGGTTAGCATTGGTTCTTGCTTGGGGGAGTTGATTTCAATTATCTTGAAGGTGGGATCACATTAGCTACACGTCACTCTTGGTGTCCTTAGTTTTTCTTCATTCAATCTCTTATTTTGAGTGACATAGAGTGAGAGCCTCTTCTATTTGTTAGGAGTGGAGGTGAATTAAGGAAGGAGAATAAGGTTAGCATCACTTCTGCTTGGGGGAATTGATTTCGATCAACAATTTATCTTCTTTTTGTATTCCATACTATATATATGCCAAATGTGGTTTCCTTGCAAAAGCACAAGAGGTTTTCATAAGCTTAGGCTTTCAAATGTGGTGCTTTGGACCTCACTCATTAGAGGATATGTAGAGAATGGCCAAGATAAAGAAGCCTTGAATTAGGTTCAGCTTATGCAAGATCAAGAGGCACTCAATGTGTTCAAAAGACTTCCATTACATAATAGAGTAGTTTTGGCAAGAAAAAGGATAGTTTCATAATGTTAGTTTTTCATGGCATGTAATGTGAGACCCAAAAAGAAATAACTGAGATTTTATTCAATCTCAAGGCATGTGGCAAGAAGAAAGACCTTGAAGGTATCAAGGTCCATGCTCATATTCTATAAAGAGGTTTTCTAGCAAAGAATACCCATCTTGGAAGTAGTTTAGTATGGATGTATGCAAAATGTGGTAAGAAGTACAGAAATTGCTACTATAGCTTCCTAACCAAGATATGGCTTCGTGGAATGTTGTAATTGTAGGATATGCTAACCAAAAAAACAATATGAAGTGTTCAATTGCTTTGCAATAATGCAAAAAGAGGGTCTCTCTCCAAATGCACTGACTTTGATTTGCATCTTCAAATCTTGCAGCAGCATAGAAGGTATGGTAGATATGAAAAATCAATTTCAAAATGAAATTGTGAGTAAGAGCTAATTAAGGAAGAATATCAAGCTTGGAAATTATTTGATCGATATGTTTAGAAAATGTGCTAAGCATGGAAAAGCACAAAATATTTTTGAAGAGCTTCCTATTTGTGATGATATTTCATGGAGTTCACTAATCGCAGGGTATGTTGGACGGGGCTATGCCATGAAGCATTGAACTGGTTGGAACTTATGCAAAGCGAAGGCCTCTCTCCAAGTATACTAACCCTTATTGGCATCTTGAGAGTTTGTGGCAAGTTGCAACATAGGAGATATACAGAAAGGAAAACTAATCCACAATAAATTTATTAGCAAGGGTCTACTGAGAAGAATGTGGTGATTGGAAATGCTTTGATTGACATGTATGTGGAATGTGGTGTACTCATCAAGGCTCACGAAGTGCTCGAAAGGCTTCTCGCCCGATATATAGTCTCTTGGTCTGCATTAATTTCAAGGTAAAACCAACAAGGGCAATATCTTGAAGCACTGAAGTGTTAAGAACGTATGCAAAGTGAGGGGCTTTCTCATGATGTGATCTCATTCTTTTTGCAGTTTAAAGGCTTGTAGAAACATAGGAGCTCTATTCAAGGGTAAACAAATGCATAATATGATTCTCAGCTCAAGGTTGCTGAAAAATGATTTTATGCATGGAAATACCTTAGTGAATATGTATGCCAAATGTGGAGAGTTTGTAAAATCTCAAAAAGTGCTTCAAGAGCTTCCTATTCAAGATATAGTCTCTTATAATGCACTTATTGGTGGGTATGCTAAACAAGATCAAGGCCACAAAGTATTGGACTATTTTAAACGGATTCAGAATGATGGCATTGCCCCAAATACTATGACATTCATTTGCAGTTTGAAGGCATGTAGCAACATAAGGGTGTTAGATAAGGGCAAACAAATTCATGAGGAGGTTGTGTGTAGAGGCTTGCACGACAAAGACGTTATGTTGGGGATTGCTTTAATTGATATGTAGGCCAAATGTGGTGTGCCTGCTAAGGGCACACGAAGTTCTTGAAGAGCTTCCTACCCAAAATTTCGTCTCTTGGAATGCACTACTAGTAGGATATGGCCAACAAGGGCAACGTTATGAAGTATTATACGGTTTTGAACATATGCAAAGTGAGGGGCTTTCTCCAAATGCAGTCATTTTCATTTGTACATTGAAGGATTGTAGAAGCACAGAAACAATGCACAAGGGAGAGCAAATTCATGACAGAATCATGAGTATGCAGTTACTAGAGGGGGATATTGTACTGGTACCACTTTGGTAGATATGTATGTCAAATGTGGGATGCTTGCAAAAGCAGAGAAAGTGTTGAAAGGGCCTCATGATCGAAATATTGTTTCTTGGAATGTGCTCATTGTTGGGTATACTAAGTAGATGCAAAATGAGGGCCTTTCCCTAGACATTATCACCTTCATATGGATCTTGAAGGCTTGTAGTAGCTCAAGAGATATAGAAAAAGGTAACAAGATATGCAATATTCATTGTAGTAGTGAACTATTTTGTATATTGTCTCTCGCCACTTTAATTTCAATACCAATGGAGGATATTTTTATGAAAAAAAAAACATTTCCCTTCTAAAGATTTGGCTTTACAAATTCAATTTTCAGAACTTAAGAGTTCATAATAATTTAGTGTTGCCTCCAAAAAGGAAATGTTAGGAAGTGTAGATTCTTAGTCAAGTGAGGAAGCATGAAATTATGATAGAGCTGAATGAAAAACAAAGAATGGTTCTAAATTACAAAACTATACTCTAAAATTTGGTCAAATTAAGACCATAAATCATATTAGAAAACAAGGCATAAATAGTAAAAATTTGAATCACAGTTCAAGCCCCAAAAATGGGAAGGGTATTGAACAACATGGTATTAATTTGCATTGACAAATCAAGGTATTTTGGACCTTGAGCAAGCCTTGATAGAACAGTTAACCAAAACATAAACAATATGCAAAAAATATTTCCAATTCTCAACTTTTAGTTCACAAAAATCTCTAATGTCTATGAAAGAGATAAAGTAAATGGTTCATCTCCTTCACTGTCGAGTTTCTAAAAGTGAAATCTACAATTGTACCTAGAGGATAAGTATGAACAATAACATAGGTGTCGAGCTCTTGGTATAGAATTTAAGAATTTTCTACACTTTGGCATTGTCGAGTTTCTAAAAGCAAAATCTACGATTTTACCTAGAGGATAAGCACGAACATAACATAGGTGTCGAGCTCTTCCTAGAGAATTTAAGCATTTTCTACACTTCCGCATTGTCGAGTTTCTACATCTCAAATTTCTATTTGAAAGAGATTCTAACAAGACTCAATCAAGCTCATACTAAAAATATGCTCTCAAAGAACAAAAAGAAATGATTCATCTCCTTAACTATCGAGTTTCTAAAAGCAAAATCTACAATTTTACTGAGAGGATAAGTATAAACATGTACATATGTGTCGGGCTCTTTGTCGAGAATTTAAGAATCTTGTAGACTTTGGCACTCTAATGATAACTATAACACTATAGAAATTCCTACGATTAAGTTGTAGGCATATTTAATAGTTAAAGAACATGACATGTCCTTGCTTGTTTTCACACCGTACACAATTAAGATGTTATCAACGATGTCTTATGCCTCAAAGAATATGTAAATTATTATTTTAGAAATTTCAAACGAGAAGAGTAACATCAATAATGTTGAATTGTTGAATAGCAATCCTTTTAAATGACATTTTTAGTTTTGAAATCAATGATATAATTCAAAGTTCATAATTGGTTCTTGAATGGGTATCTCTTGTATGTACCTCTTTATACTAGGTTTCCCGTTTCTTAACCCTTTTGTGTCTATTTAATGTAGAATTTTCTTTATTTCTATGAATGCCCTAGCATTCTTGTTATTCTTCATGCACCCTTGGTTAATCCTCAAAATAGACATATTGAAAGGGATGAACTAGCCATATATTCCTCAAATGACACATTGTTTTTTAGGCATATATTTGCTCTTTCAAGAGGTTGGCCTTCAAAGTTTTGGAGAAATAAATGGAAACTTGAGAAATATTTTGGAGGTTTCCCCTAGAATTCATGTCCTCACCCACTAGTTGAATCATATGCACTTCTTTCATATCTATGTATATTACTTGTCCACTCTCAACCCATTGTCAATTGTATTCACATTTTAAGTTACTTGACATTACCCTCTTGTGCGCGACCACTAGTAAAGTCTTTTGAAGTTCGAGCTCAAAGCAATGTTATTTTAATGTTGTGTGACATAGAAAATGCAATATGTTCAGGAAATATTCTAGATTTACTTCGTTTTTTTGGTGCATTTTTATCAGGAGTATCAAGTTCAGCAACAGCAGCCACAGATGGTGTTGTGGATTGAAGCATAATAGTATGATGACAGGATAAGTGACAACGGTGTGGGGGCTGAAGCAATCATGAGGGGTGAAGAAATACTCTAGATTTACTTCGTTTTTCTGGTGCATTTTTATCAAGAGTATCAAGTTCAGCAACAGCAGCCACAGATGGTGGTGTGGATTGAAGCATAATAGTATGATGATAGGATGAGTGACGACGGTGTGGGGGCTGAAGCAATCATGAGGGGTGAGGAAATACTCTACATTTACTTTGTTTTTTTGGTACATTTTTATCAGGAGTATCAAGTTCAGCAACATCAGCCACAGATGGTGGTGTGGATTGAAGCATAATAGTATGATGACAACATGAGTGACGACGGTGTGGGGGCTGAAGCAATCATGAGGGGTGAGGAAATACTCTACATTTACTTCGTTTTTTTGGTACATTTTTATCAGGAGTATCAAGTTCAGCAACATCAGCCACATATGGTGGTGTGGATTGAAGCATAATAGTATGTTGAAAGGATGAGTGACGACGGTGTGGGGGCTGAAGCAATCATGAGGGGTGAAGAAATACTCTAGATTTACTTCGTTTTTCTGGTGCATTTTTATCAAGAGTATCAAGTTCAGCAACAGCAGCCACAGATGGTGGTGTGGATTGAAGCATAATAGTATGATGACAGGATGAGTGACGGCGGTGTGGGGGCTGAAGCAATCATGAGGGGTGAGGAAATACTCTACATTTACTTTGTTTTTTTGGTACATTTTTATCAGGAGTATCAAGTTCAGCAACATCAGCCACAGATGGTGGTGTGGATTGAAGCATAATAGTATGATGACAACATGAGTGACGACGGTGTGGGGGCTGAAGCAATCATGAGGGGTGAGGAAATACTCTACATTTACTTCGTTTTTTTGGTACATTTTTATCAGGAGTATCAAGTTCAGCAACATCAGCCACATATGGTGGTGTGGATTGAAGCATAATAGTATGTTGAAAGGATGAGTGACGACGGTGTGGGGGCTGAAGCAATCATGAGGGGTTCTTCAAGAGAGAAAGTCAAAGTATCAAGTTCAGCAACAGCAACCACATATGGTAAAACAATTTAAAGAGAACGCTTCTAGAAAGGTAAATAATGTTTCTGTGGATAAGGTGTCAAATGATAAAGAGAACAGAGCTCTTTTGGGTAGTGAAACTACGGTTGAAAGCATTCAGTTTAAGATGTCAAATATGAATATTGACCTGCTTACCGATTTGAAGATTGAGAGTGGTGGCAATGCCGGGCATATTGAAGAAGTGAATCTTGATGATAACATACAGGCCAAAAATATCATGATAGATTCATGATCATCAAAGATTGCTTCCAACATGGCTACAATGAAGACACTCTTGATTTCTTCGACCAGTTGCACAATGCGTATTGGATGACATCACATACAGTTGTATCTTCAAGGCCTATATTACCAGGACAGCCATCAATAAAGGAACAGAGATTTATGATGACATTCTGAAGAAGGACATATTGGAGGGAAAAACTAAATATCACTATGTATGTGAAATGTGGAATGCGGGATAGGTCTTAAGAATTCGTTGATGAACTTTTGGTTTGGAATGTAGTCTCAAGAGCCCACTATTGGCTGCACGAGTGTTCGATAGTTTATTAGTTAATTATGTTGAATTTTTGTAATACTAGACTGTTTTGTTGAATATTGCCTTTGGCCACTTTATTTAATACCAATGGAGGATATTTTTATGGAAAAAAAAAAAGAAAAAAAAGAAGAAAATGCAATATGTTTTAAAGAGCACTCCGACCAATTATGTCTTCTTGTGAAATATTTGGAATAATAAGCTCTTTGGTGTACAACATGACGAGAATGGATTGGACCCCAAATTTTCATTCAATTTTCCTCAACAAAAAACACATATTTTCGTTATGCTACATTTTTTAGAAGCATGGAAGTCTTCAATGAGGTAGAGTCATGTGGATACACGAGGAGACGCATTCTATAATATGTGGTTGAGCAATGTGAATGTCACATTCTATAAAATGTGGTTGACTCTAAAGTACAAAATGCACGAGAGAAAAGCTCACCCATGTATGTTTGACCGTAATAAATAATTATGTAAACATGACACAAAAATTTAATTTGTCTATTTCATATTTGTCCCCCATGCTTATGCATGGCATATACTTTTGTGAAGTAACCCTTAAAATAAGTTGACGCAATTTCTTTCTTTGAAGTAACTCATGCACCTAAAAGCTTAAAAGCACTAGTACCTCCAATGACCACCATGACGGCACCGATGGGTTCTATGGGGGAGATTTTCCCTAGTCTAGTTCAACAACCCCATGGTAACTCAAAAGACAAACAAATTACCTTTGTTGTAACTTCTAGCTAAGAAAACATAAGTAGAAGTTTGTGGCATTTATGTAGATATCTCCTTTGACTTGATCATATATACTTGTTCAAGATTTGGCCTATGATTAAGTAGGATCAATTTCTCCTTTCTAATTGCAATAATTGTTCTATGCAGTGCATTTTCTAATAAGAGGTAAAGTACTTCAATCACCATCATGATTTCTAAATCTTGTTTATTGTAAGAAGAGATTTACTTGCACCTCTCAACCCTAAAATTGGTCTCGTGTAAAGAAAAATTAAAAGGTTCAAATTCATTTATGCAAAAAGGTTGTGATTAATCAAATTATTGTTTAATCACTTCTTATGATCTATTCTCCCTAGAGAGGCATATTCCCCAATCAACAATGCATTGAACACGTGGGTTTATTGGGAAATCATTTATAATGAAAACTTCCAATCTCACACAACATCCATAAACAATAGGTCTAATTTGGTTGCACTATTGTCTAGGCATGTGGCTTTCAGTTGTTTAAAAAAGCCCAATTGCATAGCTTGACATGATTCGTCTTTGGCTTTTCCACTTTGTAAGGTTTAGGTTTAACAAAAGATATCCTTTAGTCTGTCTACTATTAGACAGGGGTAGTTTTGATGTTATGGAAAAAGCCATGGGTATATTGTCGATAATATCTAGATACAAGTGTATTGATGACACCTTACCTAGAGACTATTATGTTCAAAGACATTCCTTACAGCGCAATCAAGAATATGTAAGCATTCTGTTTTATTTATTCATTGCGCTAATTATTCAAGGTTTCATTTGAACCTACAATTGTCGCAAACATGATTGATTTGTTATAGCCCATAAAGCAATTAGGCATTCTAGAGGACCAGTAAAGATTATTTACGAATATAAGACGAACAATTGGTGCACTTTATTATTTATCCAAGTGGCATGTTGTGAGTGTCATTTATATATTGTCTTAAGATTATTGAATCTCATAATATTTTCAAAATATAGAGAAATTTATTAGAATGCCTTTCTTTTCTTTTTGCATTTTGTCATAATGCTACATTTGTTTTCTTAATTAATCTAAAAGTGTGAAGAATCGTGCATCTTAATTATGTGATGTGAGGAGGGAAAATATAACAAGAATCATTTGAAAAGATGTGGTGTTGATCATTAAAACCATGTTGATGTAACCAAAAACTAATCATAGGAAGGTATTTTTTATGGTTCTAAAGGACTTACAAAATGAATCCAATGTGACATTGAAGACCATTACGAACTTTGATGGATGAAAGAACATCGTATTTATCTCATTCAATAGAATAAACACTTCTTACGATGATAATATCAACTTCAGAAAATTTTGTTCACACATCACAATAAACTATCAGCTTATCATGCATGGCATGAAAAACCACTAATGATGATCATGTTAGGACATTTCCTGGGTATCCAAACTTCTAGAGAGATATCGATAAATACACCAAAAATGAAATGATCATGACCTTACTAGGACATTTCTTGGGTATCCAAACTTCTAGAGGATCAAAGGCAAGGTTTTGACGATGTCGAAAAGGAACACTTATTGGGGATAATGAATCTAGTTGTCGCATAAGCTTTCAAAAAGAGAGGCTACTAATGACACAAGACGCATTAAGGAAAAGTGTGTTCAACAATTTAGTGGATGTCACTCAATGCATGTTAGCTTAAATTAAAATTGAGAAAGCATTTTTTTATATGCATTTGTATGTGTGACAAATAGATAGGGAGGGAGGAAGAAACATTTGAAAAGTAAAGTGAAATTTAATGGCTACAATTTTAATGACATCAAGGTGATCAATGTCGAGCAATAGCGAAAAGTAGATCAAGATAAACTAATCAAGATGAGGAATCAAGATGAATAAAAGTAGGCCTTTGTGAGAGTAAGGAGAAATATCATTATTTTTCCAACAAAGAAACCCAATTGCAAGATGAATGAATGTATCTATATCATAATATCAACATGATTTAACATACTTTTATCATGTTGTGAGGGTTTCAGCATACTCATTTCCAACTAAATTGACACTATGGTCAAATAATATATGCTTATAAAGTAAAATTGAATGCAATCGCCAATATATGATACATTTCCAACACAAGGGATGTGGAAGAAATACACAATGTTGTTGGAATCAAATGGCAATTGCGGCATAAAGGACATTTAAATTTGATTGCATGTAGCAAAAAGATACAAAACTTTGAAGAAATCGAATGCTTTTTACCCTAAAGAAGCATATATACAAAAAGGCAAGTGTTAAGAATGCATGTATTTATACACAAATGTGAATCACCAATAAGTACCTGAAAGACGTATGGTGTTCTTCATACCATAAGCAGTTCATGCCAAATGCTGAAAGGAAAAGAAGAGGGTGGGCATGAAGACACCAAATGATTAAAGATGTTAATAAAATTATGAATGAGAGGGGTCTCAATCAGGTGATGTTGATCAAAGAGAAGAATTGAATGAGAGGGGATATGGAACAACATTCACTATAGTAGGGTTACAATGAAAATATCGGATGGCATTGAGTGGAAGACTGCATGCTCAAACAAAAAAGTGTACCAAAGTTGGAATTTCCTAACAAAATTTATGTGGTATTCACCAAATGTTTGAACAAAATGAAAGCAAGGGGAGTTCTAGGTTTTGACTGAACCCTAAATAACAAATGCAAAAAAAAAATGCTGGGGACAAAATCTTGTGACCGGACCAAAAGTCTGATGAATGAATTCCACCGATTCAACCAACACAATGAACCAGAGAAGATTATTGGCATCCAAAATGTTGTGATGAGGGCTTTTACAAAAATCGCATTAACAAAAAGATCGCCCCAGTTTCCGGATACGAAGTAGAAAAGTGTGTAGGAGATGAAACCCCCAAAATCCAATTAAAAGAAAACGTCCCGAGTAGCTGAAAATATAAGATTAAGATTGTCGAAAGCCCAAAACAAAAAAGTGGCGAGGTTTCGGGAGACAGTTCCAATGTGTGTCTCCTAATAATGTTCACACCAACATCGGAGGAAGGTAGGAGGGATCTGAGTTGGGGTGGGGGAAGGGTTAGGTTTAGGGTGTTGAACCAATGAGAGCAACTTTCTCTTCATCATCGAGATTGTTATCGTGGTTATGGTCGTGATCAAGATCGAGATGGAGATCAGATATTGGCAAAAGGGCATGATGTGGCGGAAGATGACTGGTGGAGAGTTCGAGTTTCGGTTGTTGGTCCATCGAGGCTTGGTTTAATTCCCGGGCATTATGCGTCTCGGCAGACCAATCGGTAGAGAAAACAACATAGAGTATGGATGTGGCACACGCAACTTGTGCGGCCAAGAGCCCAAACCAAAGGCCTGCAAAGCCTAGAGAGGTTTGAAAGGCCAAGAATACGGCCACGGGCGTACCCACCAAGTAAAAAGAGCCCAAATTGATCCGGGCCGCGCTCGACGGCCTAGCACTTCCCCTCAAGACTCCACACCCAGTAGTCTGAGGACAGTTCCCGAGCTCGCAAAGCCCTATCAAAGGCATGACCGAAGCAGTAAGCTGTAACACACTTTGCTCTCTCGTGAAAAGTCTGCCCCATGTGTTTCTCAATGCCGAGGCCCACCCGAAATGTCCGATTCCCACTAGACCGGACACAGCTAAAGCCACAATGGCCGCACGCCGTGCCCCTTCTCCCGATCCCCTACCCAACTCATTCCCGACCCGTGTCGAGACCGAGGAGCTCAAGCCTAAAGGAATCGTGTACATAAGTGAGGTTGTTTGTATTAATATGGCTGTGCTTGCTACCGCCTCTCTTGGGTTCTCCAAATACCCCGCGAGCATGGTGAGTATCTCATACCACCACCATTCTAAGCATATAGCGCAACAACTCGGAATGGCTAGCTTCAACAATGGCCACCATTCGCGGAATACATCTTTAGTTGGCCATCCTTTCCATGTCCTCTTATATGCCCCAGAGTACTTCAAATAGCCGACCAAAAACAACAACATGTTGAGATTCGTCCAACATGCTGCCATGGCTACCCCGGGGACCCCGAGCTTCATCACAAACACGAGTAGTATATTCAACGGGATATGTAGCAAAACTGCGAGAGCAGAGCACCACATCATTGGGGCTGTGATGCCTTGTGACCGCATGTAGACTCGGAGAGGCTGCGAGAATGAGTTGATCAAGAGGTCTGGCATGGAGTAGAGGCAATAAACACTCGCTACCGTGGTAATGCTGGGGTCTTGCCCGAGTGCGAGCAAAATCCTCTCAAGGTTTAGCCATAAAACACTGATCGGGATGGTCGAGGACAGGAGGATTAAGATGGTCCTTTGAAGACTTAGGCCAATTAGAGGCCAATTTTGAGCACCAAAAGCTTGGCCACATATAGGGTCCATGCCAGAGGCAAGGCCAAAGAGAACAGAGTATCCAGTTATGTTAGTGAAGCCTATTGAAAGGGCTCCGCCCGCGAGTTCAAGGCCACCTAGCCAGCCCAAGCATAGCACGGACACCATGGCTCGGACATAGACCACAAGGTTCATGGCAGTAATTGGCACAGCAATTCCAGCCAGCTTCTTTAGCTCCTCCACTACCTAAGATATATGGTCCATCATTATCATCATCACCATCATCATGCACAGAAAGCACAACATTATGCCATACATATCATTCATACATACCATTCATGCATGTGTGCCTTATCATTATCACCAATCATCATGCACAGAGAGCACAACATTATAGCCATGCATATCATTCATACATACCATTCATGCATGTATGCCATATATTTTACATACCATACATTAAATCTTAAACCCTAAACTCTAAAATCCCAAACCCTAAACATTCAACTCTATACCTAATGCCCAAACCTTTAAACCATAAAGCCTAAACCCAGTATGAATATGTACATGAATAACTTTAAAACCCTAACTCCATATGTATATGTATATGCATAATGTCCAAACCCTAACTCCAGTATGAATATGTATATGAATAACTGTAAAATCCTAACCCTAATATGAATACACGCATAGCATTAACATTAACTCTGAACCTACAAATCCCCAATCCTTTATTATCTAATACACAGAATAGCAAAACACAAATCAAAAGATTATGCACAAAATCAAAGTCAAAACTTTGAGAAAACTTGAAGAATAATAACAGAGGACTATGAAAGAATAAAACAGGGCAAAGAAAATGGCAGAGCAGAGTATCAAGAGGAAAAGAAGGAAATGCAAAATAAATCATAAATAAATACCTGCACTCTGAGTTGCTCTGTTTTATAAGAAGCTTCTTCTTTGTTGGTGATGACAATAAGACCATTTGGAGGTTTGTCATTATCATCATCAAGATCAGGCAAGGTACCCATCATTAATCAGAGAGAATTAGAACTACAAAAGCTTACCAAAGCCATGTCTCTCTCTATGCACTCAACAAAATACATGTGTATATATACTCACACACAGGTACCTACCATGCATTACATTTACAAATTACAATTTACAATACACCATACACATACACATACACATACACATACACATACACACACACACACACATATGCATATGCATAAACATAATGCACATATGCATACACACATACATACACATATGCATATGTATACATAAAATAGCCCATGTAGCCTATATATTTAGATAGATAGCTATATATAGCCTACATTATAGTCTAAAGTTTAAACATAGACATATCTATAGCCCTAGCATCAAAACATTCCCATTTTGTTCCTCTTTTTTGGACCTTTTTACTTCCTTCCTTCCTTCCCCGTTTCTTTTCTTATGAACTATCCCGTTACTTTTTTCTCTTACACTTCGAGACAAGACGGATCAAAGAGGAAACAATCTCTTGAGTCGCAATGTCGCAATGTCTCTTCAACCACACATAGGGAGAACATATACAAATTTGTAAGCATATGTTGCCTCTTGAAAACAAGGCGAAACTAGATTGATAGACATGATGGAATCTCACATATCAAGGAAAAACTAGACCTATAAACATGATGGACTCTTGCACATCAAGGGGAGACTAGACCGATTGAGCATGGTGGCCAAATGAACGTAGTAGTTGTAAAGGTTGCCAATTGGAGACCATAAGGTTATGTATTTAGCCCCTACAATATATGATGCCATCTAACATGTTTTTTTATATATAATGCCATATAACATCTATAATATATATATATATATATATGATCATTCAAAGTTGGAATCGAGGAGTCTATCCATTTGAAAAGTATAGCTCAATTTGATTGGACATGTCTTGATTTTTTTATTTAAACCCTCACTATAGTCAAAGAAATTGTTGATTGAGAGCTTGTCCCATCGAGCTCAAAATTATAAAGCATCCATTATCCAATGTCGGGGAGAGAGGAGTGTGTTTGTGCATGATTGAGATGGGGAGGTGTGACTATTTTAGCAAAACTTGGCTATGGCTAAAGAAATATCAATGTCAATTGTAATTATTCAAAATTTCATGCCCCTAACCACTCGAGAAATGGGCAAATATTGGTCAAAACTTCAAATGTTCACATTCTTTGAGGAGATGTGTTGTCATTCGGTAGATGGATGTAATGGTGAAATGTTTGGTTTGTGGAGTATGAAGAAGGATTATTATAAAGTGACAATGTAAGTTGTCTTCAATGTGATTGGTCTCAAAGTTGATGTTGACTAGGTATTTGTGGATGTTAATCCTCTCTTGTAAGCCCCCCTTGTGTAGTTTTCCAATGAGATTTTAGAAGCATTAAAAACCAATGGCATCTCAAAATCATTGGCCAACTCATGTGACGTTCTAGGGAAACATTTATGTAGGAAAGAATCATAACCTTCTATATAAACAAGTGAAAGTCTGAAGGAAATAATTCCCAAGTTTATAGACTTTGATGCATATTGTTAACATTGTTCTCCTCGATGCTCTTTGGACACATGATAATGCCAACAACTATGATGAGAGAGTCTTCTACTACACAAGAGAAAACTCTTGGCATCTTATTCATCTAGATGCTTGAACATAATTGAGTAACATAAGGTTGAGGTTTCATGGATGTACACTCTAGTAAAGAGTTTGTGGAATGAGATGATCATAATAAATTACTTACAATGCAAACCTCGCATAGAATAGAGTCATTCACATTCACTATGAAATGCCCACTCGAGACTTGCGCTTCATATTTCTCTATACTTCCATATTGGTTATTTTTTTAATATCTTTATGTCGTTGCGATAGTCAATGGTGGTATATGTAAATGCCTATCTAAGGATAACCATGGCATATATATATGATTTATGACAAGTTTACAAGTCGTGATGCAAAGTTCAAACATTGAAGAGACTGACCTATTGCAGGTTCCTGTGATTATTTCTAATAAGTATGATATTCTTATTGATCATTTCTTGATAATTGTGGCATGTTGATATCATTGTACTAAATTTATCCATCATCCATGCGCATTGGACAAGCTAAGCAATGTTATATTCTTCACCTTCTCACTATTTTTAATAAAGTACATAAAATATCCCTATCATGGAATCTTGGGCTACCATACATATAGGTGGGAGGGAATAATACATACTCTCTATATCTCTTTGGCGATCAAATTAATTGGGTGATGATGCTTACTTAATTTGTTGTGATCGACATCATTTATGGCTCACCACATGTTAGGATAAATACATGATAATAATAAATGTATATGTACTTCTATGGGATGGAGAGTTTGATCAACAATTTCTATAATTATGCGTTTTTTATTTATTATGATATATATACTTTGCGGAAGAGATATTCCAAGAGATGCACATATAATGCATGCTTGACGCAATAATATAGAAGGTATAGTATTGTTGGACACCGACTTGAATAAAAACATTGATTCTGAGCAATAGGGATTCAAATTTCAATATCCACCATTTCCTTTTCATAAAAGTGCATGGCTTGACCTGAAAAATGGCTCAAAAGCATTGTTAGAGGTGCGCAATTATAAGTATCCAATATCACGAAAGTCAACTCTCTTTTTACAAATTGGCTTATGGTTACCTTTAACTATTGTATCAACAAACAAGTCTTTCTCCAAATGACTCTTCCTCTTGGAATGAGTTTAGATTATGATTACAAATATTTTGGATATCCTACTAAGACCCAGTAAATCTCTTTGAAGAGCGTGAAAAGGGAAATAATATAGCATTGTTGATATATGACAATCAAAGATGCACTATGAAAGGTTAGGCATTGGGCATAAAATATCAATGTAGTTGAAAGGAAGTAGAGATTGTGATATTTTTTCTCATTGGCAAAATGGATCATGAAAAACTCAACCTAGTTACCACATATGGAGCATCTATGAACGAGCTCATTGCCTCATGATTGAAGGCCATGGAATTACAATCACACATCAACATGGAATAGATAGACCAATGGTCATTCTTCGTACAAAATGGAGCCTTCTTTGTCCCTATTTAATGTTGCATCGCGTATCCATATTCTAAGACAACGACTTAACAAATAGTGACTCTCATCGTACGCATCCAATACATTGTCATATTCCTCCATGCTCAAATGTTTTCCCTAGGTTTCAGACTTGGGGCTACATATTTATCCCTAAGCATTGGTACAACACATGAATATCATGTTGGGACTATCTTAGTCTTTACCCTCCCCCCTTCGAAAGTTGTTTTCGTCATCAAACATAAGTTGGGGAATCTTTTGTGAAGTGTGGATTTGAAGTGTGAACCTTTCATGGTTGATTCATCGACACATTGCCACTTAACTAGGATCTTACAACAAACATTGTGACTCTCTTGTTTTCCATGTACATCTAGCACAAGTTTGGGCTCAAGTGGTAACTACTAACATCTTTACTAAATATGAAACTTTATTCTTAGTTTTTTATCTTTCCTTAAGAGATTATGAAGCAACTTTATTCAAATAATTTGAAACACTGATTTAATTGGCTAACACGAAAAACAAGACGAACCTTACTAGATGAAGTTAAATCATCTATATATTTGAATTACAATATTTGGAGATGACCTACAATAATATGTTGATAGCTTTGGAACTTGGTTGATCATAATCATCTATAATTCTAATGACCTTTGAGATACACATGATTTCCGCCTTCAAAAGGTACAAACCTACGCTTCATGTTCAACATATATTGGTGTTGTCAAACAAAGTCCTAAATATTGGTAGTTTTTCTTTATCCAGTTCAATTGATCTTAGTGAAGGTGATTAGAAATATTACATGCCATGGAAGGCATTTACCTTGTAGAAACAGATTATGCAATATTATACCCAAACACTTAGGGAGACAAATAAGCCTCCGATATCATTTGATCAACATTAACACATGCACACAAAATCTAGGATTCACATAACATTTTTGGCAAACAAATAAGCATTCAATATCAACATCAACATATGCACACAATATCTACAACTCACGTGACACCACTAGTTTGCTCATCCATTGCACAATGATAGACTGCATTGAATAATAGCATTTTGTTTAACACCCCCAACTAAAAATAGTTGACTAACTTTTGATAAGATAAATGTGCTAATCTCAATAAAATCGTTTGACAGGAAACTCCAATGAAAAATGTCCTCATTAGTTATATGAATCAATTAAAAAACATCAATATGACGAGAATACAACTAAGAGCATCTACATTACCTTATACACCATTTTTGGTCATCAACCCTCAGATAATATCGGATTTACCAACCACCCAATGTTTTTATGGTCAAACAAAATCTCAAGTTTCACATCACATGAGTCGAATAACTTTCACTCATAAGTCGAATACTTTTATCAACCTTTATTGATTTCAAAAGCAACGAGCCATATTACTTCAATATGCAATAGGTCTTCCAAGTTGGAGCAAAACCCTTATTGCGAAAGAATAAATATCCACTTCCACCGAAGTTGACTTTCAGGGGTCTATGATTTGCAACAATGATTAGGTAGATAAAAATTGTAACATCTCAAAACAAATGAATTGATCATTCAACGTGGCTCTTATTGATATCTTAACATAATCAAATTTGTGATAAGATCATGAAGTTATTCCCACAGGTGGAACTAGAGCCAGGGACTAACTTTTGCCCTTTCCCAAACAACAAAAAAAATGTAGCATTTGATGGTTGGAGGTAGTTGTTCCTCATCTCCTTAGCTAAGCGTAGATGTGGGAGCTTATGAAAAGCTTGCCACTAGCTGCAAAGTAGTGGTTATAAATTATAATCCCTGGCAAGGACACTAAAGATGTAATGTGCTTAAGTATTTTTATCAAGAGCTTGCTTCTTACTTGAACCACCTTGCGATTGATGCATGGGGATGTAGATACTTATTGAAGCCAACATTGTGCATACAAATGTCTAAATATCCCTTGCCACTGGATAACTGATAATCTGGTGTTTACTATGTTCCTTTGAAATAGTGCAAAACAAATACATTCTAGATCTGATGCATGGTCTTTGCAAAGCAACTCCTAGAGTAATCCACCCACCATGCAAACCCTCCAAGTAAACACCTTAGGGCTCTCTCTATCTCTCTCATAGATAACACTTTCTTTCTCTCTCATAGATTGCAAAGAGTTTACTTGAATGTTAAAAAGAGATTTATCTATCTATTACTCCACTTCTTTGAGGAGTATTGCAACGAGTCTCTTTGATTGTTAAAAAGAGATCTATTTATCTATCAGTATTACGGGCATGACCATAAAGTATCCCTTGGTAAGTTATACCATAGTATTCTGCACACGAGGATAATGTGTGAGGGTTAATCAAGAGTGTAAAGAAGGGAGGATTACTTTTAATCGAAGGAATTGAGACAACCCATGAGGGCCAAGTGTGAACTTTATGTTACGAGCATGACCATAAAAGTAATCCTACCTTCTTTACACTCTTGGTTAACCCTCACATGTTATCCTCATGTGCAAAATACTACAATATAACTTAACATGGGATACTTTATGGTCATGCACGTAACAATCACCCTACTTCTATGAGGAGTATTGCATGTAACCTCAAACTGCAACATCAAAGGTGAGATGTTTGATGGATCCTTAGCACAAATACCTAGTGAGGTGTAGTAGTAGGAGTAACAATATGAGGTTTGCGGAATGAGCCTTAATTGAGTGTATGTGTGTGTGTGAGGAGCTCGTGTCTTCTTGGGCATTATGCAAGCGTGGCTTTGCACGATTTTCTCTTAGGTAAGTATAGAAAGTATATCATCCTTAACGTATGTAGACACGCACCTCATGTGGCTACAATACAATGCACATCATCATTTGTGTACGTACGTAAGAATCGGCAACGGTTTGGTTTCGGCTTAAACGGTTTGGAAGTTTTCAAACTTGAACCAAATCGTTTCCTAAACCGGTTTACAATGGTTCCCTTTTGGCTTAATCGGTTTGGAAGTTTTCAAAGTTGAACCAAATTGGTTTAAGGCTCAACTGGTTTTGACATATCCAGTTTGGTTCAACTTGAGCCTTGCCAAACCAAGCTCCAATAGATTTGTGAAGCTCAAGGTTGAACCGAGTCGAGCTGAACCGCCAAACCATATCAAAATGGTTTAACAACTTGGTTTAAGCTTGAACCGAGCTGTTGCCAACTTTTACACCTACATACATTAGATGTACATAATTGGAACACGAAACCTAGCGGAATGCCATTACAAATCATTCATGTGCGTAGTTCGGAACCTTGCGGAACCTCCTCCTCGCGTGTTGCGGAAAATGTTGTGTCTTGTTTCTTAAGACTTAGTTGTTTGGACTAGAGTTTTTGTTGGGTCTTGTGTTCAAATCTCAAAACACACCCAAACTTAGAACTCCACAAGTTTTTGGCTATGGAAACTTGTTTGTGAAGAAGAAGAAGCAGAGAAGCAGCAGCAGCAGAAGAAGAAATTACCATGGTGGGTATGTGTCTGTCATTCTCCTCATCCTCCTCCTCCTCAAGGTCTCTTCCAATGGGTTCTTCTCTGTTTCCTCAACCATTGCATCCATGGGCATCTTGTCTCTCTGATGCTTATCTCTCTCAATTCTGCTCTGCTTGCTTCTCTTATCTATCAGCATCATCATCATCATCATCAACAATGGGCTTCCCTTGCCATGGCCCCTGCAATGGAAGAATTCTTTATTGTTCCTCAATCTGTAGAGACTTAGATCTTCCGCTTCACCTCCATTCCGCCGAATGCTCCCTTCTCTCTCTTATTTCATCCTCGCCTTCGTTGCCTGATTCTGATCCTTTTGATTGTTGTGATCTTCGCCTTGCTCTGCGTCTTCTTGCTTTCTACGAAAAGCTTAACGTTTCGGACCACTTCTTGTTATTAGAAAAAAGAAGAGAAAGAAGCCCGGAGATTTATCCTTATGATTCTCGGCTCAGCGGATTAATGAGCAATCGATCGAATCTTCTCGGAATGGTATCAGATGACACAGAAATCATAAAGAACGAGCAAGAGCAAGCAAATTTAAAAGTAGAGCAAGAAGAAATAGAAGAAGAGGTATGTAGATTTTCCAGCGAATTAAAATCAAATGTTTTGCTCATGTATAAGGCAAGGCAATCATTGATATCTTCACCAGTATCAAAACACTATCATCAAATGAAAAGCACTCGTAGATCTTATGCTGAAGAAATATTGCTTTTAGAAGAAGTGATCTGTCAAGTGGTCACTAATGGGGTGCACATACCAATGGACCCCCTAACAATGCCCTTTGGAGGCAGTCAGAATAGTACTAGTACTGATTGTAGTGATTTTGATGGTCATTCTTCTCATAGATTTGATGGTCATCTCGGCTCAGCTATCTATGGTCCTTTATTCTCCTGGATCAATCACAGTTGCCGCCCGAATGCATACTATACCTTCCTTCTCGGAAACTCAACTGTCAATTGCGATGATGACACTGGTCGTGACATTGGTCTTCTTCCTGATGTGGACATCTCAGATGAGCTCAAGGAAGCTTGGGGGTTGCGATTCTTCTCTCAACCAGGCAAGTTTTAAAAAACAACCTTTTTCTTACATGAAATCTTATTTGCAAATTCGTCTCTTTCTTGAGTTTGAGAACACAATGTACATGCACATTGCATTTGCATATGTATATGTTGGTGTGATATGTATACATATACGTATATGTATATGTATATCTATTTGCACAAGTGTTGGTAGACCATGTACAGCGGATAACGGAGTGGATAGGTCAGGAGGTAATGCATTATTTGAGTTAGATGCTAGGCGTAATTAACTCCATGTGCTTAAAAAAACATTATTTGAGATAAGTAAGGTTGTCGAAACTATTCAAGCCACTTGTTGTGTCGGTTATATCTCTATCTGCTTGCTCTGGAGCACGTGATATGAAACTCTGTTGTAATTGCACTTCAGCGCTCGACTATGATATAATGTTATTGCTTTCATTGTCTTTTTATGTTATTTGGTCTATCTATGCATATGCAGGTTCAATATATGTATCTACTTGCGTAGGATCACATGAGTTGAAACTCTGTAGCAATTGCACTTCAGCACTCTACTGTTATAAAGTATTGTTGCTTCCATTTTGTTTTTATGTTGTTTGGTCTGTCTATGCAGGTTGCATATAGTATGTACATGTATATGTGTACAGTATTAGTTGTTTTCAATGTAGTCTAGATATCTTTCTTGTTATGTCTTATTGGTTTCCATTCAATGGTTTCAATATATTCTCATTCTTTGCAGATGATAGTTATATTCCAAAATTTATTCCAAAATTTTGGCATTTTAACTGCTTAATGAATCTAATATCAAACCATGTGGTTTATATATATGTAGTTTCCAACCAATATGGCCCTCGACTTCACCTCCGATCTATTTGTGACATCCTAGAGCTCGATCCGGTTTACATTTCATACATTGATCTTCTTCAACCTAGGGTACAATGAATCCCATATGATTGCCTTATGAAGTTATATATATTCATTTGATGAAGCATCAATGGGTTTTGATAAATGGAAGCTTTTCATCAGAATACAAGGATGGTGGAACTATGGATTAAGTATCGTTTTGATTGTAAGTGTGAGAGATGCAGCATGACTCCGATGGGTTATGCCGATAACTCTCTTGGAAAGGTTGGTCTTCCAGGTAAATCTTTACAAACTTACGTTAGGTTTCAAATAAACATCCCATGAGACCCTAGCCAGTTGTGGTTAACATTGAAGGTTAGCATTAACATCTCAAAACAAAACAATATCGCGCTTTCAACTCAAATTAGATTGTAGGGAAAACACCAAAAAACCCTCAACTTTTTGGATATTGTTTTAGGAAGTTTTCTGAAGAGACCGCAGTACCCCTGTGAACCGTGTCCAAACAAGTTAGGGGTGTTTTGTTGGTTTTTTTTGCAAGATTCAGATATTTATTTCAATTCTTATTGTTTGACTAATGGCTGGACATAGAGATGAGAGATCTAACACTCATCAATCTACTGAGTTTGTTAATGTTATGTTGTTATGATAGGAAGTGAAAGTGAATGCTTGGAACATGAATTACAAGATGAGTTTGAACATGGGCTCAACGAACTAATGACCAATGACAATCCACACATTTGTTGTAATGTTCTAGAGCATGCATTATTTAAGATTATACAAGAAACTCGTGAAGGCCGTTTTTGTGAAAATCTACCTTTGCTGATGCATCGCTCATGCTTGGACATCTACATGGTTTTATCTTCTTCATACAAGATTCTTGCTGCCGGATATGATCACCAAGAAGATGAACAGAACATTTCCGACATTAATCGCCAAGGAGATGTAAAAAATGAGAGTCGAATTGCACGTTTTGCATTATCCTCGGCTGCATATGCACTTATATTAGCAGGATGTGTTCAGAACTTTTACAACTCTGGAGAGGTTGGATTGATCGATTTGGCTTCTCGTTTCTGGTTAGAGTGTGGCAAATCCCTTATAAGAGCATGGACCGAATTAGATCGATGTTTTGACATTGATACCATATCTGAGCATAAGAAGTTTCATGTGTATTTGCATAGTAATGACAATGCTTTCGTGGAGAAATTATTGCGGTGTGATCTCAAAGAGTTTTTGGGTGCTGAAGCAAGACTCAATACTGACATGGATGAGCAGCTTGAGTCATTCATTGTTGAAATTCTGCAGAAATTAGTGGATTTGATATGGCCAGTGGTTCGAGGTAGCTCTTTGTTCCTTTCATCCATAATAACTCCATTTGATATCAATGAGATTTCATCTATAGTTACAACATTTGATTCTAAAGATAACTTTGTCACCAGAGAATCATGGATAAGACATCGAGTGCCAATGCTACTTTGTGCATTGTGTGCCTTGCAACATTCTTTCACCCTTGCAGCCATTTGTCATGGTTGGAGTGAACAATGTATAAAAGTGTTTCGAAATGTGTTATGTACCCACTTCATAGCAAGGAATGATGCTTGCACTTTGCTCATGTAGAATGTGTTAAAAGATCTGTATTTTCAACAATGATTAAAGTTAAATGCAAAGAAATATCAGTGGCCATGGCAGAAAATGGAAACAATGCGAGTTAATAGGAACTTGATTTGAAATCATTTCTTAAGAGAATATGTCAAATACAAAGGCATATGTGAATGTAAAAAGAAAAAGGAAAAAGAATCCGAGAAAGATGTCTAATAAGAGAAAAAGCATATCGAAGAAAAGAAAATTCTAAATTTTCTTAGACAAAACTACCATGAAGAAGATAACTTGTTAAATTTCTTGTTGGCACCTTGCATTTAGTGTACCGTGTGACACATTATTAAAACTAATTCTGTCTTTGTAGCATTGGCAAATGTTCTTATGCCCATTTCATACGATTCTTATCTTCAGATAAAAGGACAAGACAAAAATACAATTGGAAGTTTTGTTTCTCTTCTAGTTGGGTCTGCCTCCACTCATAATTATGTTTGAATTTTGAGAGCTTATAATCAACACTCATAATAATGTTATTTTGAAATATGCTCCCATAGTTTGCTACGAACTCATATGAGGGAGATATCATAAAAGTCTAGTTTTAGAAAATCATTGTGCTGCTGGTTGCGCTTGTCCATAAGAAGCAATGAGCTTGTGACAAACTTAGGGTTTTAGGTGGTTCCTGAATTAGCCACACACACACACAACTTGAAGCCATAAGCTTTCTTCTTATAATGAATACATGAGACAAACTCAGGGCTTTAGGTGGTTTACTGGTTAGCTACACATGTGACACACCACACCATACTTGATACCATAAGTTTTCTTCTTCCTTACATTGAATACACGAGGCAAACCTATGGTTTTAGATGGGTTTTGAGTGAGCTACACACTCACACACAAACACACCATACATGAAGCCATAAGCTTTCTTCTTCCCTACATATGAATACACGAGACGAACTCAAGGCTTTAAGTGGTTTCCCAAGTTAGCCATACACACACACACCCTCGCATACCTAGAGCCACGAGGTTTCTCCTTGGTTCAATTGAAAACATGAGATGAACTTAGGGTTTTAGGGTTTAGTGGGCGAGAAAGAGGTATGTGGGCATGATGTAGAGCCACGAGGTTTCTCCTTGGTTCAATTGAAAACACGAGATGAACTTAGGGTTTTAGGGTTTAGTGGGCGAGAAAGAGGTATGTGGGCATGATGTAGAGCCATGAGGTTTCTCCTTGGTTCAATTGAAAACACGAGATGAACTTAGGGTTTTAGGGTTTAGTGGGCGAGAAAGAGGTATGTGGGCATGATGTAGAGCCATGAGGTTTCTCCTTGGTTCAATTGAAAACACGAGATGAACTTAGGGTTTTAGGGTTTAAAGGGCGAGAAAGAGGTACGTGGGCATGATATGATGTAAATGTTGTATGAGAAACAGCAGGCCCATTTTTGTAATTTCTGAGAACCAGAGACCCCTCACCTCAAATCCTTTTTCATGAATTCTCGCCCACTCTGTCTTTCTCTTTTACATTACATCCATATACTGCTGGTGGGTTTTGTTCATCCTGTGCCTTCTAGGGTTTTTGTCAGGCCTTTTTTAGGGTTTTCTCTCTCTCCCATTATGGAGAAAGAGGCACAGCCAGAGCCCGAGGACGAAGGAGGGATCTGGTTCGTTCTCGAGAAAGCTTCCCTCGAAGTTGCGAAAGTTGGAAAGGTGAACGAACAGAAAAAAAAATTCACCTTTCTTTCTTTCTTTTCTGCAGAGATAGATATGGCGTTCGTCTTGGAATCGTTTTTTTTTGTTTTTTGGCCTACCCCCTTATGTATTGCAAGTTGATTAATCCGTTGCTTCTTTTTCTTTTCCTCTTATTTCAGAATTATCAATTGCTGAATTGTGATGATCATTCTAATTTCCTCAGAAAGCATAAGAAAGATCCTGCCCTCTTCAGACCCGATATAGTTCATCAGGTATGAATAAAGGAAAGAATATATCAATCCATGAATTCCTAGCTATATGCGTTTATGTGAACTAGCTACTGGAAATGCTATGATGAGTATAATATTCACTGATAACAGTGTCCTTTCACCCTACCTAGTGCATCTATTTTTATCGAGATTATGTTGATCCTGCAGTTCCATCTTTAGGTGCACATCATTGACTAAATGAAATAAACTGAATTAAAGATTAAGATGACACAAAAAGAGTGCAAAATGAACTTCTATTAAATCTAATACAAAACAATGTGCAAGCATTGTGGGGTTTGGGTTGGCATCTGTGCGCAAAGTCTCGTGATGGTCTTGTGGCTATCCTAGGTTGTCATGGACCAAGGCAACCCTACTCCTGTGTGTGTACGGGTAAAGATTTTTCTCCTAAACAACGTGGCAACATTCCGTTACTCCAACTGAAGGTCTCCCCCCTTAAACCAAAAAACCAAATCCAAAAGTTCGGGGTGTGGTTGATGTATAGTTACCAGGATTGAACCTTGTGATCTGCTCTTTCCTTCTTTTAATTGTCTGCTCTTTCCTTGTTACACAATGGGTCAACATATAAACAAATACTTGAATATGATCATTGAACAAAGGTTGGATATGTAAGGTACGGATAACCTCGAATTATCAGTATGGTATTTGTTCATCATAGCTTTCTTAATCCCATCATTGATAATCTATTTACTTTGAATAAAATTCATATCTTGTCACTTGATGTTTCATAGATATATCTAGTGGGTTATGCATACGTTAAGGCGGGGATTTAATGATAGCTTTCTTTCTCTCTTCACCTTTTCGATTGATGTATTTAGTACTGTGCATTTTATGATTTTAAGCTCATGATATATCAGTAAATTCACATTGATTGATCATTGATTTATTTATCTGCTTGGCAACAGGCACTTCTTGCAATCCTTGACAGTCCTTTGAACAAAGCTGGAAAATTGAAGGGACTCTATGTCTTGACTGATACAAATGTCCTTATCCAAGTAAATCCCCATATTCGTATACCAAGAACATTCAAGCGCTTTTGTGGTTTAATGGGTAAGATTTGATAAGCAGATGGATGGAAATACAGATTTTATTATCTTCACTGAGGGTATCATGATGTATGAAATCAAAACATGTGTGTGGAGTTGCTTATGTAGACTTGATGCTCAAGGGTTCTAAAATGAAGGTTGCAATTCGAACTGGGCAATGTGGCCAAGAGAGACATGTGTATAGACTCTAGAGAGAGAAATGTGTGTAGGGATTAAGTCAGGATTGAGAACATGGGGAACCCAAACTTGATTGTGGTTTGACGTTTGAGCATTGCAGGATGGTATAGCCTAGTTGGTTAGGTTGTTCGGGTAGGTTATGGGTTCAAGTGCTTCATTCTGCACTGGCATCTAGTGAAGATTGGAACGTGGCGTGAATGGATTAGAGAGAGAGAGAGAGAGAGAGAGAGAGAGAGAGAGAGAGAGAGAGAGAGAGAGAGAGAGAGAGAGAGAGAGAGAGATTTGCTGTGTCATGTCAGTACAACTGCTACAGAAGCTTAGTATTCGTGCAACAAATGGCCCAGAAAAGCTGTTGAGAGTTGTTAAACAGCCAGTTACGAAGCATCTACCAGTTGGTGGACGGAGAATTGGTATGACTACTTTTTTACCATGAACAAATCTTTGCCATTTTTATATTACTTTTTATTCTTATGGTATTGTCATTGATCAATTCGTGAAAAATATAGTTAACATGTATGATGTTCGCAGTGCCATCAATGTTAATTAAGTATCTATTCTATTGGAAGTGAATAAACTGCACAAATTAAGATCACAGAATTAGGTGTTTAATGTCAGTTGCCCAAATCTTTCTGTCATTGCCAAACTTTCATAATGCAAGAGTTTACATTTGTGAATCATTCCTTTGGATGGATCTTATGATTGGCTATGTAGTAATTGCAAACTTGACTTTTTCACAATTTTTCTCATGCTACATTTATATTAGATATTTGTGATTGTTTGCAGATTTTAGCTTTTACAGAAAAAGACTGTCTTTTTGCTTCTGTTGATGTGTGAAATGATATTGAATGGTTAATATGAAAAGTGAACACTTTCAGAAATTGAAATTTAGAAGGTGAAAGCAATTTCACCACATGGGTTCACTATATATTACTGGTTTAGTCTGGTTGTGCAAATTGACAGGCCATGGAACTTTAAAACTAACCAAAGTTAGGGTTAATTTTTCAAAACATTTACAGTATTTAGCACTATTTCGGTATACATGATTGCAATCCCCTATTTTGTCATAAGGTTAGCCAGATTCTTAAAAAATCTGTGATTCCAATCGTTACCAAAAATGGTTGAAAAGGCTCAAAAAATAGCCATTTGGTGAGACAAGAAACCTTATATCTCCAGTAGAATCTGCACTTGGCATGTTTTCTCTCCCAACTTTTCTTGCATCTTTAATTTTTCCCTTCATTTGTATGGTTCTCAGGATTGTCTTACAGTGCCCCCAAAGTGATCAAGCTACATGATTATGTTGTATCTATGGGAACCAAAGCCAAACTGGTGTTTGTGGTGAGTTGTAATTCTTTTCATTGTCCAGAAAACTCATGCGCTCAAAACAATTCTGTGCCAGCATTTTGACTCCTTTCTATATTTTTGAAGGTTGGGGCCATGGCCCATGGCAAAATTGAAGCAGATTATATTGAAGATCTGATTGCAGGTAAAAGTGATGCCCCAACATTAATCATATATTTTTTCCATTTAAATTCTTTAATAGTCTCTTAGCTGAGCTTATTTTATTTTAATAGGAAATACACCCCTAACGTGCGTATTTACTAGAATACCACTACCTTGCTTTGTAGTAGTTGTATTACTACAGATGGTTTTTGTTCATATTTGAAAAGATGTGACAGGTACTTTAGTATTTGCCCTAATCATCTTTTCTCACTCACCTTATATTTTTCCTTGTTGCAGTGTCCGAGTATCCTCTAAGTGCAGCATGTTGCATTGGTCGTATCTGCAATGCCCTTGAGCAACAATTCAAGATTTTGTAAATTGCCATAGATTTTCATTATTTCCAACTGACAAGGAAGGTATGGCCATAGAATGAAAAAAACTACGTGATGAGGAAATATGGTTTATGCCATGTAATGATGTTTTTTGTGATGTAGACATCATGAGTTAAGGTTTTATGTATAGTAGCCATGTTCAGAACACTGAGATAGCCAGATGATATCTGTATTTGGTACTTCCACATCTTCTATATGCAATCTAGATAAAAATGTGAGGTTATGACCCTATGAAGTTGCAGCAACTTGGTCCACCTCTGTATGATTCTAGAGTTATAATCACACTTGTAAACTCTGGTTTCTTGAAGTTATGCATGTGATTGTCACAGTTGAAATGTTTATCACAAGTGTAATAGTTTGTTTGATTTGATGGAGAATAGCAAGCACCACAGCTTGTTAACTCTTCATAATCAGAAAAAGATTGTTCCATGTCCATGTTTAGATTTGCCACAATTGTGGCGAATTAAAAACTTTACTTATGGTTTTACCCAAAATTTGAGGCAATCTCCTGTTGGATTAATCACAGATTCATATATGCACATTTAGCTTGTGGCTAAAATAAGGTGTTTCATCTGAAGTGGTCCAGATGTGGAAAATAGTGTTGGTTGTCTTGCCAATGGCCCCGTTGTAAGAGAATAGCAATAAATTGGACGCAGGTTTATGGTACTAATGGGTTATGTACTACAGGGATCACCGTATCCAATTATAATGTATATAATCTGGAATGGTGTCACTTCATCATTTGGGATTGAAGATTTGCGCTATGTTGTTGCTTCGAATAACTGTATACTTTCTGAATTGTGATGTCATTTTGTGCCTCTTTCTTGGCCATCAGATTTTTTTTTTATCGTGCCAAATCCCTTGGGCATTCATTCCTGACCTTTTTTCTTGAGATTGGCAAAAGGTTAGGGGCATGAATTTATTTCTGCATTAAGAAATTCTAAGGTTGGATCACATACCTTCATCACCTCTCTGTTGAAAGTGCAATTGTGCACTCCTTATTTTATGTGCTTGCGAATGTGTCTCAATAAATACCCTAATATATCTTTTTGTTATTTTAATCTCGTTGATTGTGTAAAGGTATATAGCTTTGTCGTAGTGATGTTCCTTATGTTGGGAAAAGCCATATAACCCTAATCATCCTTTTTTGTAGAATGGATATCTTGAGCAAAACATTACATGTGATCTTATCTAAGCTTGTGGACCATTGTAATGCTACACCAAAGGGCCAATATTATATCATTGTTGTGCATTATAAATGTTTGAATATTGGTTCAATTTCAAAAGCATTGAGATATGTGATAATCATTTTATGAGACTTTGAACAAGCCACCCATGTGTCTCACATGTAGAAAGCGGTCATTAATGTATCTTTGCCATGAAGTATTTTTATTATGTCAAAGCACTTTGAGGTATGTATATCTCAAATTGTTCAATGTATTAGCTTAAATTGTTCATGTATTATGTGTGATAGACTTAAGAGGTGTAGAAGCAAGACACCCACCCTATTTATCCACATTGGATTCATCTATGAATAGTTAAGTATGAATAACCTAGGTGAATGGTCAACAAGACGAGGCCATCGATATCCACACAATCTTATCCCACACATTATTTCATGTTTTGGCATTGTTGTACTTGAAATTGTTTTTGCGTTGTCTCCTTAGTCTTCTCTTATAATGACCTTCTCATCATGAAAACCAAATTTGATCATCTTCGGAACCAGAGGCCCAATATACAACAAATTGATGCTTACCTCTTCAATTGCTTCCTCTTCCACACTCAGTTGTTTGAGCTATTTCCTTGTTGTAATCATCCATAAGGGGGATGTTTCCTTATTGTTTTTTTATGGTCTTTCCTTCTTTATGATATTGGAAAGTAATTGTGTGACCAACAAGCGCCTTGTATTGGTTTGTGCAATGACGATGGGCGGAGAGGTATAGAAAGCGAATAAATTAATATTGGCTTGTATTTTATCTTGATTTTTTTTTTTTGCTAATACAATGATTGGTCCTGACAATCATCCACATTGTTGACACTGACCTTTGTCTATTGGGAATTAGTTTGTATATTATCTTCAAAAAGTATTGGGAATTAATTTCCATTGACTTCATTATAGTTCAGACTCCAGAGTTGACATTGACCTCGTTGTAATAATTTTACTCTTGATTGATGTAACCCTTCGTAGAGTTTTTTATTAGATTCTTGTAGGTGGATGATAATATCTAAAATATGTCTCTCACGAGGAGGTTTCCTACTAGGTCTTCGTGTAAAGAGATTAACACTAGGTTTGTGTACTATCTAATGAAGTTCTTTCTTTATCTATGCTTTCCGGACTTCACTTTTCCAACCCCGAAAGTACCGCAATGCTCACAATATCACTCACTGTGATAATGTCTCCAGAGAATTTGAAAATTTGAGAGGGAATGTGAAATCGAGAGAGAAATTTTAGAGGGAATTCCAATATTATGGAATATTAAGAAGAAAAAATAAAAACAATTGTAGTGAAGATTGCAAAGAGGCTAATATGGTTGACGAGACCAAAACAATACACATCATACAATTTGTTTGTTTGTTGAGGAAATAGAAGCCGTAAACAAACATGTACTTCAAAAATCGTAGAGAGGGATAAATTCCTTGTCTACAATGTCCAAATATGTATGGTCTTTATAATTATTAATCATTATCCCTCTATCTAGCTACTACCGGTGGGGAAATTATAGTCCCTTTGGGAATTGTAAAAGGAGATGAAAATTAGAGAGGGTGAGTGTAAAAAAACATTGGGAATTGTTCGAGAAACAGAGAATTTGGAGAAGGAACTTGGGAATTGTAGAAAGAGGGGGTAATTTTAACATAGAGACTTGGGCATAACCATGGAGGGTTCGAAAGTTTTAGATGTTTCCTAAGGATCTATAAGTAAACAAGACACATCTTAAAGAGAGTCATCATGATATTCTTTAATGCTTTCGCACATTCTTCATGCTCTTGTAAACCAAATTGCCTCATATTTTGTCTTCTTTGAATGTAGTGAATGTTACATCTTTCCTTAGAGGAAAATGCGTCATACTTCTAGAATCTATTATAGATTGGTATCAATGATGAGTTTTGTATCCCAAGATATACACAATGACATTGCATGAGAAGTAAGTTGGTTTTGTAAAAGGAAGAATTCTAGGTGGCAAAGGAGCACAAATTAGTAATGCTCTACCTGCATTAGGTTTGCATATATTTGATTGTTTGTATTTGAAACTAGGAGCGCAATTTTTTCATTCTAATAGTCATGTGTGTCTTCAAGTGGTACATCAACGGACAAATCTATCTTCCCTCTAAACTTGTATAAGGAGTGCTACAATAATTTTTTTAACTTAATGGAAATGGAATGAAGGACAAAAAGACTTGTTAGTGGGTTTCAAAAATTCTACGAATGTCATCAATAATCATATTTTTTTAACTCTAGGGAAGTGTTGGGCAAATAATACACATTAATGCCTTGTTACACGACTCACCCAAAGTGACTTTTATTGGTGAATTTCATCCTGTCAATCTTGTAAACTTAATAGCCTATCGTGAACTTACCACAAGGGAATTTATTTTATTGGTGAACTTCATCTTCCCAATATTATATGTCTTGTATGTAGGTTTTTGTTGTTTTTTTATTTCTCTACTCACAAACGTGAAGAGATTTTACTTTGCTTGCCATGTATTATATAACATGAAACTCAAGAAAAGCAATTGCGTCTTCTTTATCATATCCAAAGAACCAAAAATTGAAACATGAATGCTTGCCTTTTAACGTACTAAAAACTTTGACACATAAAATATAAGATGGTGATGCATTTCTCATGTATAAAGAACATGGAACATGTGACTCAAGAAAGGCACAAGAAGTCTTGACGCTCCAAACACTTGTATTATACCAAAAAAATCAGGGGTTACAAATAATCTTGTGATTGGGTAATAGGTTAGTTGCTTGCATATGGCCTACACATGTAAACATCCAATTTATTGTTGTCAAGATCCAAGAACAAAAAGACTTGGCAATAAGCTTCTATCTCCTTGCGTCAACATACTCGAATTTACCACAATTGTCATATCCCCCCTTAACTCCTAACACTTCATGACTACAAAGTTCTTGAAAAGATAAAGAGAAGAATTGGAAAGTTGAAGACTTAGAATGAAACTAAAATGAGATGCGTTCAATGTCATTGTCAAACCCAACAATTGATGCCAACTTCACTAAATAGTATCAAACAACTTTGAGTTTTTGCTAAATAAATGAGCAAAAAATGTGATATTACGGAATCTCTCTTTTGAATGTAAGGGCCTCCTCTCAAATGATTTTCGGATTTTGCTTAAATGTCACAACAAAGTGGTCGATGTTTCCAAGTGATCAACACATGTGTTTTTGCGAGGTTACTACCAGTAAACTGTCATTATCCAATACCTTTATGAAGTTTCTGACCAAGGATTAGCGGAAGATAAAAATATTTACTTAAATGCATGAATTCGTGGACTAGTAGCGTCTTTTTATATCGTTAATTTGTTAGTACATATGGATATCGTATTTATAGAGTCGATATATTAGCATCAACAATTTACACACCAGTTGATATAAATAAACATCGATTTCCTAACATCAATCATGTTTGATCACATTGCACGACATGTTAGTGACATTGCCATTTAAAGCTGTTTAATGGCATTTCCAATAGAGGTAAGATTGTTTAAACTTTTATTGTTGAGAAAGAGGGTTTCGTTATAATTTACCACATACATATTCTTCACGAGTCTACGACACTACAAAACATCCAATTAAAAAGAGAAGGGATATCAAAGCCCTATGATATGTGTACGATTTAAACCATGATTTGAAAACGAAACACGTTTAATATAAAGCAAACATAAAATTTAAGAGTGTAAGACAACAAGGACATAGACAAGAAGAAACTATAACCGGACATTACGTTCATTGCACGATGTGATATATTGTCTCTTATTTTGTGTGTATATCGATGAGCTATGATTTTACATGCACGATAGGGAGCTAAGAGTGAGTAGGAACCAGGTAAAATGATGATTGTTCTATGACGAGAATATTGAAATACACAAAAATATCACGATAAAAACATCTCGTTATTTGTAACATGAAAATATAACTATTTTTTCACAACAAACATGTCTAGTTCAAACGACCACAACTATTTTGAAATCCCAAAATACTTACCATAAGATTATCGATATTGGTTCACAAAACAATACCGTGTCCTTTTTAGCACTAATAAAAGACGAGTCTCAAACATCGGACATGAACGATGCAGACAAAAAGGACAAAAGTAATGAAAGTGAAATTTGGTTGGTATTAAACGAGTGAGAAAGATTGTGGTAAGGGAAGCTATAAGTTCCCTAGGGGCATACTGCGCGTTAAAATTTTTCATCCAATGTATAGAAGAGAGTATATGTGTGTGTATACAACCACCGAAAGGTGCATAATCGATGGCATTAGATGTATACATTTCCTTTCATGCTATCAATATGCTACATCATTATATCTTAAGGTTGACAACCTTGAAATAACCATATCATGAAGCCATGTGGTAACGCGCATACGTGTAATTATTTATTACCTCATAGGAGTGGTTTAGGCGAAACATCGAAGCATTACCTTGGGTTGGACCTTTATGTTCTTATGATTCCTATGGTGGGGATTAATTGGTATACGAAAGGGTAGTTGTGCCTTTACATATTATAGATTCCTAGGTTCAAATCCAAACCATCATTATCTAGAATGTGTGGCCATATAAACGAGCTTATGGCCTTACATATTTGTAGCCTAAATGAGACTTCCAATATAAGTTCAAGTTTTGCTTGTGGGTGACAAAAATACATGGTGACGCAACCATACAAACTCTGGGACAAATTTACTTTTTTTTCATTCTATAATAACATATGCCCAAACACATCAGGAACATGCCCTAGGGTATGGAAGTTGGATAATTTAATTAGCCAGAGGCTAGTGGGGCAACTTTTGTTTTTCTTCGCATTTTCATAATCGACGATTGAGGATCCAACTATGGATTCATACATACATATATTAATATTTATATATGTATGTATAGGTGTGTATAACACACATGAAGGGGCACAAGTGGGCATGGTTTCGAGATGGATTTCAAGGTCTGACACGAGATTATGAAGGATGGACTCGTCACGAAATCTCCGCCTTTTTTGAGTTGACAATGCGACCTAAAGACAATTTTTTTGCTCATGGCTTGACCATCCGACAATAAGCAACGAATAACTCACTCACGACGATAATAATAATCATAATAATCTTATTGGCATTTTCAGCCTCCGAAATGGTTGTTTCCCCCCTCCGATCACATAGAGTTTAAAATCTTGTAAAATGTTTACACTAATGACAGGATATCTTGTTTTAAAATAAAATAAAATAAATAAAATCATAATAATAACCACAATAATAATAATAATAATAATAATAATAAATAAATATAAAATATAAAATATAACAAATAATAAATAATAAATAAAAGAAAAAAGAAAAAAAGGAAGGTCTTGCAAGTGGTTGGTGGTGTTTGCAAATTACTTTAGAGATACTAGAGTTTGTAGTAGTAATATTATAGCCCTCACATACATATTCATATCCTTGTGTGTGATGATATGCCAAAATGACCATAATAACCCTATAAAAGAGAGTCTCTTTCTCTTCCTCTGATTTCTTCTCTCTCTCTCTTACTCTGTTCTCTCTTATCTTCTCCATTAAGATGGGTGGGTCTTCAGCCTCTGCCTCTTGCCTGTCCCTCTCCCTCTCAGCAAATTGACTCTGTCTTGGTCTTTGCTTCCATAACCATAGATGCCAAAATCACAATCACAATTCAATACATCTTTCCTTTCATAGATCACTCTTGTGTTTTGTCCCTTTTTTTGTTTTCTTTTTTTTTTGGAGGGGGGGTTCTTAAACTTGCACTATAATCTCCTCTTTGTGTTCCATTAAGAATACCCATTAAGGATTGAACAATCACTTTGATTGTGTTGGTTTATACATGCATCTTTCCTTCATAGATCACTCTAGACTTGTGGTTTATCCCTTTCTTTCTTTTTTGGGTTCTCAAACTTGCACTATAATCTCCTCTCTGGCTTCCATGGAGAATACCCATTAAGGATTTGAGCAAGCTCTTTGATTGTGGTGGTTTATACATGCATCTTTTTCCTTCATAGATCACTCTTGTGGTTTCTCCCTTTTTTTGTTTTTGTTTTTTTTGGGTTCTTTAAACTTGCATTATAATCTTCCCTCTGTCTTCTATGAAGAAATATCCATTAAGGATTGATTCAGAATCTCTTTGATTGTGGTGGTTTAACATACATCTTCCCTTCATATATTAGATCACTCTTGTGATTTATCCCTCTTTTTTGGGGGAGGGTTCTCAAACTTGCACATAATCTCCACAATCACTTTGATTGTGTTGGTTTATATATACATCTTTGCATGTAGGGTTGTGTTGTGTGATTGGCTTCTATGATGGTCACATGCCATATACTAACTGCCCAAATGATTTTGCATGGTGTCTCCCCATATGTGGTCTCTCTCCTATAGTTCCTCTTCTCACAACAACCTATCCTAACATCCCCATGTAACTCCTACAATCATCGGTCCCGACATACCATACCCGAAGATCAGCCTTCTTAATTCCTCTCGGAGGAACCACCACCACGATGTTCGAGTTGCCCTTCTGCTCGGGCGAGTATGGTACCCAAGTCTCCGGGAGCTCATTCGCGTGCAACAAAATCACCACCACCGCGGGGCCAAGCGCGCCATTGCAAAACATGGTGAAATGCATTTACCTCACCAAAATTGGAGGCACCCCTTACCACATAACCCTCACATGGTCCAAATCGGTCGGGGGTCTAGGGTTATCGCTCTATGCATGCGAGCGACACCTCAAATGGCCTAATTCAATGCAATCTAGCATGAGGCCATGGATCCTTGGCAAGAAGAAAGGCAAGATTATACTGCCATTTGGACCTAGTTGTGAAGTGGTAGCATTCTGGGACCTTTCGTCGGCGAATTACGTGGGATCAACCCCCGAACCCGTGGACGGTTTCTTCTTTGCTCTTGTTTATGACCATGAAATCATTCTCTTGCTCGGGAACATGCCGCTCGAGGCGTATAGCAAGACCCAAGCCACTTCATGTTCATCGGAAACCAACATGATCTCTCGACGAGAGCACATCTTCGGGCGCAAGGTGTACTCCACAAAGGCGCAATTCGGAGAGAATGGCCGGTCCCATGACATTCTCATCGAGTGTAATGTCCGGGCCCGAGAGCCCCGGTTGTCGGTTAGTGTGGACAAGCAAGTCGTGGTACATGTGAAAAGGCTAACATGGAAGTTTCGCGGGAACCAAACTTTTCTCGTGGATGGGCTAAGTGTGGAGTTGTTCTGGGATGTCCACAACTGGCTCTTTAGCCATAATGATGGCCATGCTATCTTCATGTTCCAGTGTAGTACCACGGCTACCAACAAATCGTGGTCCTCTAGTAGTACCACCACAGCTACCAATAAATCATACAACCCTCTTTCACAATGGCACCATGTCTCGGGTTCTTCGTTGTCCAACCATGAGGTCGAGAATTGGGGCTTCTCTCTTTTGCTCTATGCATGGAAAGTCGAGTAGCCACTAGAACCAAAGGAACCGATTTCTACTAGCTGTCCCAACTTGATATTTGAGAGTTCGTGGTTGGTTCCAATGGGTCACCAATGTCTATAACAACATTGCATGGAAAGAAAACATTCATCATTGTCTATAACAACATTCCATGGAAAGAAAACTCTTCGAGTCTCCAAGCTCATCCACAACATAGAATGAAAAGCAAAAATGTTGTGGAATTCCACTCAAGCTCACTCCACATTTGTTACAGGTTACAAGAAATGTATTGTATATAAGTTTTATGAATTAATAAATATTTGATCTTATAAGAAAACGGTCATGGCGCCAATATGTTTTTGCGTACATGATGAAACATTGAGAAATGGGTAATTCTAGCTTGCATGAAGGTTGGTTTTAATAAACTAAGTGAGCATCAAGACTTTGGGACTTACAATTTTCTACTCTAATATAACAATTTATAACTTGTGTCAAGTCATTCCCATCCATAAATGAAGTCATTGTACATATTACATATATTATACGTATGTTTTCATGCCAACTTTTGTTTTTGTGGTATCGAAGAACGAATACGTACAATACCAAGGATTAATAGTACTTAGTTCCATGTTTGTGAGTAGATAGTGTATTTCTTAATTGCTTATATGTTTTCCTCTTGGCACATCATAGACATGGAAAGTTGTAAATTGTCCGACATTAAAAAACTATGCTCGATTCTATGTAGTAATCAAGAATGGATGCTCTCTCTCTCTCTCTCTCTCTCTTTTAGTTTTTACTTTTTGCAAAAGGTTGTGTATTAATATTGAATCAAGATAGATTCACAAATAGTTATGTTGTTACACGATTACGTACAATGGTTTTTTTATCTACAAAAACAACCACCTAACCAAGGTTGGTTTGACTTTTAAGTTTTGGCAAAATGACATGTATGAAAAGTTCCAAACCCTATAATTGTCTCCAAAGAGTCACATAATTCATGGGTACATGATAACAATGTCCAACTATTTGAAATGCTCTATTTTATGTAAGGAGTTATTTTCTACGTGGTCAATCATACAATGCCCTTTTACAAGGTGGTTAATCATACAATGACTTTTTACAAGGCACAAAATTTGTTGTTGCAGAGTGATTGTTGGATGTGTCATGATTGACCCTTGAGTCTTACTGAGTCCATCACTTTTAACCACATGACATCAAGATATAGAAAGCCATAGTTTTGCTTTGGATCTCTCCATTCTTTTAAGATAAAAGAAACCCTTGTTTTCTATCCATGGTTGGATAGGTGGCTCAAACATATCTTATGAAGACGAAAAAACTTCTTACCACAAGACATATAGTTTTAGGAGTGCATTCATCTTTCCAAGTCTCTCTTTTTGAAACCGAAGGTCTACTATTGAGTCCATGGCATAAGAGAAGAATATTTGAGACCATTGGGATCATAATGAAAATATCTTGGCCAAATTTCATTGCATAATATATACGTTCAAAATATTTTGTAATATATACTTTTCCCCTAATAAAACCATATTGGATACAATGCACCAACAAAGGAAGATACTCTTGTAGCATATTGCCTATGGCTTTAAAAGCTCATGATTGGTGAGATTAGATGCCATCGATTAGAACGGGACATAGGGGTTTTTTCATGAAGACTTGACAAGATTGGTACATTTCACCAATGTGCCATGGGTATTCAGATAGCCAAATTACAAGAGTCTTCAATAAATCCATGAATTTCCTAACCAACTCCAAATCCAATATAAATTTGAGTGGAGTAAGGATTGCTTCTGCACTATCTTTTCTAAAATCAATCTCCAAAGAATTTGACATTCGGAAAGGAACTTATCCCTGCTTTTGCATGCATGATTAGCATTGTCATCAATATGAAAAGAAGGGCTACTAGAACTTACGACAATTCACAATTTCTCGTAGCCTAATATCATTCCATTTCCACTTGTGCCTAGAAGTCGCAAGCTTGGGTCCATATTTTTTCCACGCTTAATATGTTTAGATAGCATACAAAGAAAGACAATATATTGAGAATAAAGGTGGAGGCGTTGGTATTAATGAATCTTTGTTTATATTGGTTGGTTCAGCCCTTTGAAAAGACATAGAATGTCTCCTCATAAAGGAGTATAGCATTAATTCAAACCATTCCGACGAAAATTCTAGATTTGAAACTAATGACATCTTTTAGCATCTTTCTAGATAGTTGTCCTAAATTGACATTTCACATTTAGCAAAATGGACATGTTGGTTAACACCTAACAATGAGAATTATCTCCTTGGGCAACAACTTGGACACGAACCGAGTTTACTATAAGATTGAACCCTGTTGTCAATAAAAGGAGTGATGGAAAGTCTCTGGAGGTTGCGTTCACACAAATGAAGATTCTCTTCTCGAACTGCTATCCAAAGGCATAAATGGCTTGAGTTTCATGATGTACACACACATATGAGAATGGGGTGAGAACATAATCTTTGATGTGGAACACATCGGAACATTATAGTCGCATACGACCATTGTTTGATGACTATGGGTACCATGAACAAAAAAAGTTTTCAAGTTCATTTGTGATTATGTGCGCGAGATTTTGAATATAGAGATAATAGAATAGCAAAACGTGACGATTACAAGATTTAGATAGAAACTTATATGATTAAATAGACAAATATTGTTTGGACTTTTGTTTAAATGTTCACGACTTGTTGACTCTATAGAATTTGTTCAATTTGATGCATCTTCCCTTCATAGTATTCTTCTTTGATTTCATCCCTATCATCAAGATCTTTACTTATCCAAGTAGAAGGGAAGATGTCTTCCCCAATGTTTTCATATTATGACTTTGCTATCAAACCGTACATTGGGGTTTCTTGGTAAGCTACAATGATAAGGGTTGCCATACCTTAGATAATCCACCAAGAAGGTCATTGTCATGACCCTAGGGAGTAGTAAATCATGACAAAGGCAAATTGTACAAAGGCTCTAGATTTTGGTCAACATGAATGCCAAAATCAAAAGGCAAAACGAGAATATATTTAAACCAATATTGCATCATGAAGGAAGATGTTAAGGAAAACGTGTTATAAAAAGGGAATAAGCCAATTTATGCAAGGATGGGAACAAGTGTATGCTTAAAAGGAAAAGCATGTCAAAAATGAAGAATTCTATTTTTATCTAGCATGAGAGCTTGTGAAAGCCATATGATGAGCAAGAACGTGCATTGTTAGGGTCACAAGTTTTGTAAATTGATTCCCACGGTTTTGATGACAAACCAAATTACAAGGTAACAAATTAGTTGGGCACATGGGCATCCTATGATGACCAAGGAGAAGTTGTCAACGATCATAGTCTTGCCCATTGAAGCAAGGATATTATATAATCTTGTGTGATTTTGATTCATTTTCTAGAAAACCTATTGTAAACAACAAGATTTGTAATTGCCATAAAAATTTACTACAAAACTCTCTCTCATGGTTTCACTTGCTTTGTGAAGTACAATACTTTAATGCAAACTTAAGAGGGACTATGTCAGAAATCGCGTGAATAGAAATTGTGAAAATCCCATTTCTCCTCCACCAAGAGTTTTTCATGTTACTAATCAAATTGAAATTCGAACCCCATGCTTATGAGTGATCAATGTTCTACCATTGTGCCACCTCTACAACAAACCAATAGGATTTTCGGAAGGGTTTCCCCATTATTTAGAAGAAAATATGAAATAAGGGTTTGCCTTTGATGAAACAAATTGAGGCATCAACAAAAATCTTATTTTGGGAATCGAAGTGTCGACGAGTGTTGTAAGGTGAGAGGGGATGCCGATTTCCTAAAATCTTATTTTTTTGAAAAGTAAAGATGGCTTAGCCATAATTTTTTCGGAAAACTAAGAGCACTAGGGTTATCTCCAATGGGTCTTACCTCGTGGAGTCTTACATCCCTCAAATGGAGGGAAGACACTACTAGTGTGACAATTATCTTGATCCCTACATCAGGAAATAAGGACATTTCTCCAATTATAGGAAACATATTATAACATTGAAAACATGTCACAAACATCTATATTTACTTCCAATGGGTCACCATTCGAGGGAAGTAAGACTCCACGAGGTGACCCATTTGTAAGACCTCATGGAGTCTTTACCTCCCTTGAATGATGACCCATAGGAAGTAAATATAGATGTTTGTGAAATGTTTTCAATGCTATAATATGTTCCCTATAATTGGAGAAATGTCCTTATTTCTGATGACATAAGGATCAAGTTGGCTTAGCTCCGACACTCCAACATGTTAAGAATTCTCGATTGATAGAACAACATTGTTCTATGAAACATTCAAGGAAGGTTTGTGTACATCGAAGGGAACTTGAACCTCTTTCCAAATGGTTTGAAGCTAGATACCCGATCTAATTGAGCTATCAATATTGCCTATTGCTTTTAGGACATGCTTTCCCTAACTATCTTTTGTAGGTGATTTGTTGGTTTCCACAATGAGAGTTCGGGGCCGAGTGGCCATGAAAGGTCGTCTTGAAAGGGATCTCACTTCTCTTGCGACATAGGTGGGATTGTGGGAGCCACAATTTATAGTGAATCTCGATTACAATTAACTTATATATAGTTGATGATTTGCATATAAAAAAATATATAACATTTAGTTATTAAAAGTAAAAAAGGGTCTTATCTCTTTTTGCTCTTAATGAGGATAACCTTCATCTTGGAGGTGTTGACCACTCAACTTACTATGCTTACAAAATTATTGCCAATACACTAAGCATTTGGGCATTTTCCAAAGTATTTGAATACAACAAAAGCATAATAACTACATTCCCAATGGTAACTTCTTCAATAGCTTCTTGATTTATAAATGCGTTGACCATTCGTTCCAGTTAATCAATGCATAAACAAAAGGGAGTGGGTTAGAGTCAGTTGTGTTATCCTTTCTTAACCTGAATGTTGTTAGTAAAAAAATTGAAATTCCACCTCCCGTACAAACATGGTATATCATGTGCGAAAATTTGCAAGTATATATTCACTTGGTATATTGAGCTCAAAAACTTCTCCTAAAGTCTGCAAAGAAATAATTTAGTCCTTTACCATATCCCCTCCTAACATGTTGATTACTCATAGAAGTGCGTACAATGGATGCACAAATCCATAAAAATTAAGTTTCCATAATTTTCAATACGTTTCCCTTGAGATTTCTCTAAAATTGTCCACATGCATTTAGGTTTTTCTTGATTGTGGAGAAATGATTGTTTACTTCATATATTCTTTTCTTTCTTTGATTAAGTCTTTTTGTATGCATCAACATACTTTTGATGGGTTGTTCTTATGGTTTACTACACGTAAAGCGGTACTTTGGAGTGTCATGGAAATCTTATTTAACTAAATTTAGCTACATTTATTGGTACTCTGGCACGGCATATGCTTAATTGAAAAGCACTTTTTTCTGCATGAGGAAATGACTTTAATGAAAGCTTCCCATTTGAATTCTAGTGTTGCACCATTTTGAGACTTTGTCTTTCATAAATTGTAAGATATCCTCCGCCATATTGACATACATATGTGCTATTTGAAAGTCTATGCACATGTCTTGCATTATAGTTTCTCTTCATATAATCCTTCCAGACATAATTTAAGATCAGTACATAAAGTTGTATGATCAAATTCTAATATCCATTTCTAAGATCATGATCCTAGATACCTTCTGAGAATAATCTAAAATCAATCACACTATTTCCATTATGTTTTCAAATAATTCTATCATTCACTCATTGTTAGTGTGCTTGGTTTTCATTATTGGCAATTAGGGTAGATCTAAACTTAAGGAAACCTTGGTACATAAGGTTTGGTTTCAAAATTTCCCCTTATTTATTGTAAAGTGGAAGTGTTTAGAGTGATTGAAATATGGACCCCCAATGTACATAAGGTAATATTAATTGTTCTTTTAGGCTATATATGGGATATAAAGAATTAAGTGTCAGCATGTGTGAATTAGTCAAGACAGGATGTCTAGAATGATTATCAATAGTGCCTAAAGAGGAACCTTTGATAGTTGGTACAAATGAACCATCGAAAGCGTTTAAGGTAAATTTGTCCATATTGTATATTGAAGATTCAACAATATTCCATTAGAATTATTCTTTGGTATACCATAAAGACTATTCATCTATAGGCTCTATAAATGGGTTAGCAAATGTTTAGCAATGGTTCATCGATCTAATGTGAGGATGATTTGTCAATATTCTCTACTAACAATTCATTTGTAGGAGTATAAAACTTTTTTTTGCTCGATTCTTGTTATATTGATTAGTAAAACCAAATTAATGAATTAAGATTAAAAGCAAGCTAACAAGAAATACAATCAAGGAAGATTGAGTAAAAAACATGTTGCTTCTTACTAGGATGCTTCGTAACCTTAGAAGCTAACAAAAGCTTCATCGAATGAATGCTTGTTGTATCCATCATAGTCACTTACAATCGTGCCAATGTTGCCTTGCTCCAACATCATTAACTAATGGTTCTTTTGAGATTAAACTGATATTTTTTAATTCAGATTGAAAAAACCTCTTCAATGCCAATTGCACTAGAAGTTTGCCCTCATTGATAGCGTGATTGGATTGATGCCCACATGTATAAACAACGAATACTATATAAAGTTGATTCAAAACAATAAATAGACTTTTCCTGTTCCTATTGCTCTCTCTCTCTCTCTCTCTCTCTCTCTCTCTTTCTCTCAATATTTTTTCTTCTACTTTCTTGACATGGAGGAATATATGAATACATAGTACAATAAAGCATATATATTTGTGAGTACACGTAAAACCTCTGTCTTTAACTATACAACACGAAAACTCATGGTTCTCTAAGCTCAATCATCCACGGAATAGGATGTCGAACCTTGTTTGCCTACCTCATCGGTTCTCAAGACTCAATCAAGCCAAAGCGCATGCAACGAGTAGGAAGTGATCCACTTTCAAGGGGCCAAAGGGTACATACGAGGTTCTCTGAACACAATCCGGGTGAGAGAATGATGAAGTTTTCAACTTTGTGGGCCAATGGCAAAGGGTGACATATACATATACATATACGTATATGTATGTGCATATGTATACATATATGGGAACAACAAACGCAAAGAGACCAACACACACACATATAACATATACATATACATTAAGCATTCGGTTAAGTGCGTGCCACTTAAGTGCACCATTATATTAAGTGCGTTTTTTATAGAGGTCAATATCTAGATAAAAAAATTTACATTGTTTCATGACGAAATTAAATTAAACCCAATTGAAACTATGTTCCAAACATTTAGAAACAAGAAAACGAGTTTTTGTGTCTATGTATATACCATGTGTTTTGTGTGTGTGTGTGTGTGTGTGTGTGTGTGTGTGTGTGTGTGTGTGATGTGTTCTACGTGTGTGTGTGTGTGTGTGTGTTTACGATTACGAGTCTGTGATTTTGATTCTTGATTAAAGAACATAAGCAAAGAAGGGCAAACAATTCTTGATGATTGTGAATAGTCAAGTTTTTGCAGCGATCGGCCGTGAACGCAAGCTCTCCTTCTCCATGTGCAACAAAACTTCTGTCTATTGCCTTCTCTTTCTGTGTGTGCTTGTGCCACGTGCATGCGTGCTCTTTTCTTGCATGAAGAAAGCCTCTCTCCCTCCCTATCTCTTTATGTGCATCTTGTTTATTCTCAAAGATTATAGAAGTTGGAGCCTGTGATTTGTCCATTGCTCCCTCACTCTCTTTTCATGTCTCCTCCATCTGCACTTCGATTCCTCAAACCTACCGCCACTAGGAAGAAAACACAAGAAAAAACTCATCGCATCCAAGGAAGTTCATTAGTTTTGTTGCATAATGGATGTATTCCTCAGACGTAGCAAAAAGGCAAAAACTAAAGGTAAACTAGAATCGAGAAAGAAACTGAAGAGTATGTATGTTGAAACCAAAAACGTTTCAGGTCAATTATATCACGTAAATTGATCACTTTTCTTATCAGGAATTGTATGATTAGAGCACAGAAGGAAAATACTTCAGAAAACCCTAAAAACTTCCAAAAAACCCCAAAATGTTTTAGAAAACCCGTAAGTGCGCACTTCTTCCTTGCATTCAAAGTGAGCACTTAACCGAATGTCTATTGTACATATAACATACACGTATACATATACCTATTCATATACGTATACGTATACATATACACATATGTATACAATATATGTCTATGTATATGTATATGTGTCTACATATACGTATATGCATATGTATATCCATATGTATACGAATATGTATAAGAATACGTTTATGTATATGTATACAATATATGTCTATGTATATGTATATGTGTGTGTTAGTCTCTTTGTGTTTGTTTCCCATATATATATACGTATTCTTATATATTTGGACATATTCGTATACATATACGTATACGTATTCGTATACGTATCAATAGAACCCAAAGATAATGTCTGCAGCATTCGATTGTAGTTGACTTTGGCTATTGAGACAGAGACAGAAACAGAGAGAGAAGATATCGAGCTATGGCTTCCAACCCCGCCCTGAAGCAGCTATGGCTCCTTCCTTTTGCAGTCATACCAGGGTTGTTGGCTTATTTGAGAGTTCTCAGCCCTAATCAGGCTGCCCTCTGCGTCCTCGCCCTCTACTTGGTCTCTCGGTGGCATGCAGCAAAAATTCAGAGGGAATTCGAAGCCCGGTCTTCATCACCATCTTCTTCAACATCTCCATCACCGTCCTCAAATAGTACCAAGCACCGGAGATCCAAGAGAGAATGACTCGGTACATAGGAATTTGTCTTTCTTTACATTATGTCTTCTTGTTTTTTTTTCCTGTGAGAGATAAGGGCCCACTTGTGGGTGTTGAAACCTTACCCTAATGCATCTATAAGGAAAACTCTTACTTAGTGAAGTGAATTGGGTAGGTTCAATCTTGAATCCTACTGAAAACTTTTATGATGTTTATGTGACAAATATTTGGGCCCATCAGCTCTTGAAACCTTAATGATTTTGTTTATATGAGTGATAAGGCCACATCAATCTCAGAACCATAATGGAAAACCCTCGTACATTGACTAGGGTTGTGATTATTACCTCAGAGTGTCGTTGAAATTGTGAAGTGAGCAATATATACATAGATCTAAAAGAGATTCAGGAAAGAGTTTCTAGATAGGAAGAAATGCTAGTGTTCTTTCCCTGCTCTCTTTTTTTATGCCTTCTCATATTGTTTGGTTTCGTTTATATCAGAGATATAGGGACATTAATATCGAACCTACCTGAAATGCATCTATGTAAATCTGTGACGTGTATCTCGATAACAATGAAAAGGATGAGTGATCAAGATTCAAGAACTCTAATTTGGGTTTGTGATTGCATCATCAAAGGAGTAGCTACCAAATAAGTTGGATATAGTAGACTATACATGGATTATAGAGATATGAGTATTGGTTAGATCTTTAATACCATGTATTGTTACAGGTTTGCTGCAGAAATCGTTGACAAACTAGCTCTATGATCGAGGTATTGGAAGACATGACATTATTCTTTTCTCTTATCAAATTTAACACATGTAATTTCTTTTTATGACTTCAGAAAATGATTTGGAAAACTTGTTGGGCCGTCAGACTTCTAATGTTCTGCAATGTAAATTCCAATAGCAATGAAGAACGTGGTGCGGATATTATAATAGTTAGAGAAATGAGATAATTGTCATGTATAAGACTGAACTCTTATTTTTAATATTCATTCATTCATGAATTGAATCGGGGGGCATACTGGTTTTGTTGGAGCATTCTTTTTTGAGAGAATTATGAATGAAGGTGAAACTCAAGTGCTCTCTTTTCATGCTGTAGTATTCACATGAGATGGATGAACAAGTAAATATCCTGTACAAAGAGTAGATTTTAGGTATTTGACACAAAATATTTGAAGCGTCAGTAGTTTTGGGACATATTCAGCAATATTCGTGTATGATGAACTCCCAACCCATTTATATTTGAATTATCTCGGAATGATGCTCAATAATGAAGTTGATCATATATTGTGCCGTTGGTGTTGCGAATATGATGATGGCGACCTTAAAAATTAACTATTGTGAAGTTTATTTTAAGGTCAAAATTTAAAAAAACTAACTGTAGATGAAGAGCAATTAGGGCTATATCAATGAATATACCTAATATGGTACAACTAAGTAGCTGTAATGGCCATGATGAAATTTCATTAAGAAATTGTTTGAAATCTAGGTCAAGATGAGTAGGGTGCAAAGTTTATGAACTGGATGATTGACTTCACAATACAAGAAAATATATAATGGTTGTCTTAGTCTCAAGAAAACAGATACGTAGAGAGAGCATTGACAAGATATATGCTACATGCGTTAATGATAGCATAGAAAATGGGTTGATAAACTCAATGAAGTTGGACATTTGAAGCTAATATACCTATAGACTGTCATGTTGGGAAAAATACTTAAATAACGTCAATGACTGATTGTAGAACGTCTAGCTCCATCAAGGTTATGTTAGATAAAAATGCTAATGATGCAATTAGGGAACATAAACAAACTATTGTGGAGAGTAAAGATGATTACACGTTAGAGTGAAAAGCTCAATAAATGGATGCATATTTATGTGGGTTATCATTTGTTGTTGTCTTATCGTGCTTAGGGTGCTTCAGAACAATTCCTCAACAACCTTTCAAGTTTTGATGCCTTGAGTATTATAAGCAACTCATTGGTGATTCTTGCATGGATCATACATTATGTATAAATTGCTTCGAAATGTTTTTGTTGAGACCTTTGAAGGCAGCCATGCATTTCAATCAATAAAGGAATTCTAGGCTTCCATTCTTGCCATTCAATGATGCCCAAGTGTGAACCCAAAATTGTTATAGGAGCCTACCTTTACGCAACACCATTTAAAAACATAATAGTTGGCAACCCACAAGACATTGTACCTTATGTATAAGGGCGAAAGACTCTCAAAACCCTCGAGTTTTGTTCCTTTTTTCCCTAAACGCCTCAACAATGTACCACGATTGAACAACTTAACCACTTAATCAATTGGGGTCAAGTTTAGAAACTTATAAGTGGCTTGGTTCAGGTTTCATTTGGCTTGAGGATTTGTTTTGGTTCAACTAGAGCCATTAACTTCATGACTAAATGACTTAACAATTAGCTGAATTCTGAAGTATTTATTAAAAATATGAATTAACTTCATAAATGATGCAATATAATAATATCGTGAAGTTTTCTTTGAACCCTAACAATTCTCTCAAGTTTTTTCTCAAGTTTTAAAATAACAAACCTTTCTCAAGAGCCCATTGAATGGTTTAACAGTTTCCAAAACTCTATAACTGTTTAGTTTGAGGTTAAAACTCCTTCAAAACAGGTTATTTTTTAAGGTTTCAATATAAACAGTTCAAGGTTTAAAGGTTTCATAATTCAAGCTTGATTCCGTTTTAGTTTCAAAACCATTTAATGTTTTTGATTGGAGACAGACTGAGAAGTTGAGAATCATATACCAATCTGAAACATTGCCAATTAATATGTATAACCCTTTTAACTAGTCCTTTGTTTCGTCCACACAATAAGACTATGCACTTAACCAGAACGAAGCAGTATTGAATTCTGCCTCTTAAGAACAGTGGTATAGCTTGACAAATGTAGATATTTAAGTTTAAGAGCCATTTTTCTGACACCATATTTATATGATAGACAATGTTGTGCGTGCACACATTGATGTATGCCATATTGTCACCCATTTAATGTTACAAGATTTCAAATGTATATATTTAGACATACAGGTTAATAGGTTATGAAGAGTCTTCAGCACATAAGACCAATCACTGTATTGATAAAAAGAGTTTGATCAACTTCATCGGGCTACATAAGCGCACATGAGCTTGAGTGATAGACAATGTTGTGCGTGCACACATTGATGTATGCCATATTGTCACCCATTTAATGTTACAAGATTTCAAATGTATATATTTAGACATACAGGTTAATAGGTTATGAAGAGTCTTCAGCACATAAGACCAATCACTGTATTGATAAAAAGAGTTTGATCAACTTCATCGGGCTACATAAGCGCACATGAGCTTGAGTGATAGACAATGTTGTGCGTGCACACATTGATGTATGCCATATTGTCACCCATTTAATGTTACAAGATTTCAAATGTATATATTTAGACATACAGGTTAATAGGTTATGAAGAGTCTTCAGCACATAAGACCAATCACTGTATTGATAAAAAGAGTTTGATCAACTTCATCGGGCTACATAAGCGCACATGAGCTTGAGTAAAACCTTTGCTTTCAATGAGAAATGCAGCAAAAGTTTAATATCCAACTACCATATTTTCAATGGAAAAATGGAAAAAATTGGACTAAAAAAGCGAACTACTAAAAAATAAATATGGTTTCTCATATCATACAGCTAGGATCTACTATATTTAGGGCCAAAACCTAGGTGATAAAATCGGTGGAAGCCAACAATGTTTAACTAGCAAAATACATTGCATTCAGTGGTTATATGTTTCTCTCTGTTTACAGAAGGGCAATCAAGAGCACCAAACAAAATCTAACATATTCCAATATGTAACACCAGCATAGAACAATAGTTTTTTATATATACATATACTTGATTGGCTCCAGACATTCACAAATAACCAACTTTGTGCATGATATTGGCTAAAACTAGTTCTGATTACATGTAAATCTTCTTGGGTAGCAACACTGGTACCTTTTTAATATCTGCCCGGCATATTGGACATAAACGTGTGCCCTTGAATAGCAACAAGGCACAACCAAGGCATAAGCATGCATGACCACATGGATGCAAGAGCGCACGATTTTCTTCAGTTAGCTCATCCCAGCACATTGCGCATTCAACACGTTCTACCTGTGATTTATGGCAATTAAATATCAAATATTAAGGTTCATATATGTGCACGTATATGCATATATATACCAATGGAGAAAAGACAGCTTCATCTAGAATAAGTGATTTGGGTCAAAGGGCAGAGATTGGAAGTTCAACTCCCCAGTGCTGCCACAAATGGCATTTCAAAACCCCCAACTTACGAGGAAACAAAAAAGAAAGGGCAAAACATACCACAATATCTAAGATCTGGGGCGTTTATCTATGTAGTTAAGAGGTATTCCAGTGAAGTCTCAAAACTTCAAGGTATACCAGTAAATAGCCAACAAGGTATGGTCATTTAGTCGTTATTTAATTAGTGAAGCAAAAATGTGCGACATTTTGGCAAATAAATAAATAAAACGAGACACGCTTTGAATGCGAAAAAAATAACAAAAATAAAAATAAAAGGCACACACAGATAGACATAAAATATTATAATTCAACAAACCTTTTGTTCAAGATTTTGGTTCGTGGGTGCCTCTTCCTTGGATCTCTTCAAATTCTCTTGCTTCACTAGCAATTCTTCCAGCAACTTCTGTTTCTCATTCTCAGCCTCCTCCAAAAGCTGAAAAAAGCATTATTAAAGGTCATTTAAGATTTCAAATATGTAATAATATATGATAATTTATTTACTTATTTTTATTGACCCAAAAATAAGCCTTTACTTCTCAACAACAAAGTACATATGTTCATGTCTGCATTCATTTCTTTGGTTACCTGCATCGTCTCACGATGTTGTATCTCCTGCAACTCTGACTCCTGTTCATGTGCCCTTTTGTTGCACTCGGCCACACGCTTCTCTATAGTTTCCTTAAACAATTTTATTTTCTCAATAACTTGAAGCTCCTTTCGCAAAGCCTCTTGAGCCCTGTTGATCACTTTCTATAACCAATTACCAACATGTTGTATGCAGAGAGATATGAGTATGACATATACATATGGACAATATTGATTATGGTCAGGCCTTAATCCCACAAAATAACAATGAGATATGTACAAAAGTGTCAAGTAAACACCAAAGTTCTTAAAGGCACTTCAAAATAAAGAATGTAAGTTTGAAGTGGAATGTCTTTAAGTTGCAGACAGTTAAACAGGGATTGGATTGGTCTTGACCAACACCTTACAATTGCAGGCCATCCAGATGGAAAACCTTGTCCATTGGAAGAAATAAGCATTGCTTGATAGGCCACACAGAATCTGTCCAAACCACCAAAAGTTTTTTCCAAACCTCTGACCAGGTATTCCATCCTCCGGGTAAAAGTGATGCACATATTCTTTGTATAAGTGCTTTGGTGAGTGAGCAGGTTCATTATAAGTTTAAGGTTGTTTCCAACAATTGTCAGTCTAATTAATAGCTCATATACGCTATCCAGTTTTTTATTCCAGCAATCTCTATGGCTGTCAGCTTGGTGGTTCAAACTGTAGCTTAGAAGTAATAAAATTGAGAGAATACAAGTTCAATCATCTTCATGTGCTAGGCCCTGTATCATATATCAAATTTGGTCTACTATGGACATCAAAAAAATATCTATCTATATCTACCATCTTACTATGTTCCAACATATATAGAAGTATTACAAAACAAAAAACACGTGTCCATATGCGTATGCATGGGTATATGTGTATTCATCCCACTAGTAAAATGTTGCATTCTAAAAACCAAAGTTCATACTCTTCTTGTCTTCTATCATTCGTCAATTTCTGGAATTGTTTTTGCAAGTTTTTGATCTCAAGCATGCGTGCAATCCACACTTCGTCCCATTGATTCTCGCTCTCTTCTAACTGTTGTTGTAATTTCTTGATTCGGGCAGTGCTCGTTGCCTTGGAAATTTGTATGTCCCTCTGAAATGTCTCTTCCAAGCTACGCATCTGGCGAAAAAAGAAGAAGTAAATTTTGGTTTAAATTCATAAAACATTTATAAAAGGGCATCAAAGACTTTACTTTATTCTCATAATCTCTTGCTATCTGTTCTTTCCTCAGTTTTCGCTCCTCAATCTCAGATTGCGTACTGGAGATGAGTCTGTCAAAATGAGATTTCTTCACATTGAACCGCTCCTCATCTTCAGTCAAGATCTCAACTTTGATCTGCATTTCTTTGAGTTGCGCTTGCTCATGGTCGTGTGCCTACAAGGACAGAAATGTATTTTCTTACAAACTAGATTCAAACAAGAGTCAATGGAACCATCACCATTGCACAATTAACATCATTTGAGTAAATGATTAAGACAAGAAAAATCATTCTGAAACAGTAATCAAGCAGAAAATCACCTCTTTGGCCTTCCTCTGGGGCTCTCTTACTTTCTCATGGTAGCTCTCTTCTTTCCAATCGATCAACACTCTTTGTGGATCAATTTCCTTCATTGTTGATGGGATCATAAGAGACATATGAATGGGATAAGGAAAACGCCGGTAATTGTTCCTTACAAATTCAGCATCCAAAAAGCCAAAATAATCTGCCTCAAACTCAAGGAGGCCTTCCCAACTCGAGACACAATGAAACTTTGCTGTTTGTGTATTCGGAAATTCTTTCCAAAAATCCGAAAGGAAACTCGGGGCAATATTGGAAATATTGACATTCTTGTCCTTGCACTGAATAGCAAGGATAGGCGGCCATACTATCAATCTATTCTTTGCAGCTTCAATGTTTAACGACACTGTGCGAGTGCCAATATGAGCATCAGCTCCATCCCGTGAGATTACATTAGCTTGGAGAGCTTCTTTTATTGCATCTGCATAGCCTCGATGATGATGAACCTTCCGCTTCTTGAAGGTCTCAGCATGAGCTTGGAGAGCTTTCCACCCTTTGAACCATTGGATGTTTGGGCATATTGCACATGATCTCTCTTCTTTATCTGCAATTAAGTTAGTCTTATTGTCCCCAAATGTCTTCTTCACCATCTCTTTGAGGTCAGGAAAGTGTTTTACAAAAACTTTGTGCCTAATAGCCTTCTTGGCTTTAGCTTGTTCCTCATCATCTTCATCGTCATCATCTTCATCATCATCATCATCTTCTTCTTCTTCTTCTTCTTCGTTATCTAAATAGGGTCCATCATCATCAGAGAAGGGACGTTTCGGCATAGCTAGACTGGGGTTCAGGAAGAAGCTGATACCAAAGTAAGGAATATGATTTTACTTATATCAGAAAACAGAAATTTTGAATTTAGAAAAAATGTAAAAAATTACAAAAGAAAGGGAAGAGATGTAAAAGATTCATATAAGACACAGAACATAATGCACTTAATATAGTTACATTAAATGAAGAAATTGTTTCAAGATAAAAACTTCAAACATTAGAGATAGCTAAACAAATATGATATCATGATGAATTGAAGTGCCTTAACATCATATCCAGCGGGAAATGGTTGAACATATGGCATGTTTACAGTTATATCTCGATTACTTCTTCACACAATAAAGAAAATACGCTGAAATAAACGAAATCCCTCATTCAGACCTCAACAATAAAATACTTATTACAGAGAGTGTAAATAGAATTGATAACCAATTCATTAATGCCGTGTATAGAAGATAAGCAGGGATTCTCTTATACATGCATCGATTTTATTTTAATGCTGTGTGCTTCCATTATATGCTCTCATACTCTCTCACAAGTACCTATGGCGTAAAAATAACCAATTCATTAATGCCGTGTATAGAAGATAAGCAGGGATTCTCTTATACATGCATCGATTTTATTTTAATGCTGTGTGCTTCCATTATATGCTCTCATACTCTCTCACAAGTACCTATGGCGTAAAACAAGGGAAACAGCACATAATACATACATACATACATTTACATAATGTTTATGCTTCTGTCCTTCCGAAGAGGTTTACAATTTCATCAGTCTCTCCTCTTGCTATATTTTTCTAGGTAAGACACCATATTTTCCTTAACTTGTTTGATAATAACAAAAAACCCTAAGTTGTTTCAAAACTACATACTCATGAGTCCTATCCATAAGTGAATTTACTTCTACAAATGAGCATTCTAGTAGATGCCCAACAGCTTTAGGGTATGTCTACAAATGAATTTTAACCTTTCAAATACAAAATGTTTAGGCTTAATACATTCTATATTATCCGGTAGCATAAGCAATTCATATTGAAATTCTTGCATAGTAATATGGATATGGGAATGCATCAAACATCATGAGTCTTGATATGGATTGTGAAATTGTGGCCACATCCATTGACAAACTTTGGGACTTTGGAAAAGTTTTAGGTTCTTGCATTAGTCAAATTACAACAAAAGCTTGCATTGCATGTGGACTTTGGGGTATTTCCTTCACCCTACACTAGCCACTTCACAACTCAAACACTTACACTCTTGAATAATAGTCTAACCCTCACCATAAGTGAATTTTCTCTACAACAGTTTTAGGGTATATCCACAAATAAATTTTAACCTTTCAGATCCAAAATGTTCATTAATCCTAACTCTAATTAAAATCTAATTATGATTGGATCATCCTACAATTATGGCATGAAGAAATCATGGAAGATTGGACAGCATTGAGATGAGAAAACTCAAGAGAGACTTACCAAGTTTTGCCCAAACCCTAATTTTCAGGGAACAAGATGCAGAAAGAAGCAAGTATGTAGGCGTCACGCAGGAGGAGACAAGGATGTAGCCACACCCTAATTTTCAGGGAACGCGATGTTTGTTGTTGTTCGCTATTTCAGCTATTCGATGCTCCCTGCAAGCCGTTCCCTATTCGCTACTCGTCAAATACATTTTTTCAGAAAACATTTTTAGAACAAAAAAATTAATGAATACTTGACCATGCATTCGTATGTGTATTCATTTGCATTCGTGGGGGAGGCCCCACGAATGCAAATATGTCAATCTATGCATGTATGTACATGCATACACACATGCATTGGCACCATAGATACACATACACGCATCAGCCCCAAGCATAAATGCACACAGATACATATTCTCAAAGACATACCTGTGAGATCAATTGAAGCGAGAATCTGTCTTCCAATTTCTGAACTGAACTCTAAAAATCGTGAGGAATTCCATAGCCATATATCGCTTCCAAGGGAGAGGAGTTGTGAAGAATATGTTGACCTTGAAGAAGAAGAACCAAAAAAAAAAGCTTCTCGTTTAATTCTCTAAGTTTCAGAAGATACCAATATACCACATCTCATAAAACACCTCTAAATTAGCCCCTCCCTCCATGTCTTTCCATAGTTACCAAATCCTCTCTAGTATATTAGAGTGGACATCAGAAGAGAATGACTCACATAAAACATGAATTCATTCACATATTCCTGTAGATATACATACACATACATGCATATACACACATTGAGTAAGTCAGAAACAAAAATGGTGCGTATAGAAGAAGTGGAGGAGGAAAAGAAACAGGAATGAAGAAAACGCTGAGATGAAAAACATGGAAGACGAGAACAAACCGTGCGAAGAACATATCGATCATGAAGAAACAGGAAGGAAGGAACCGTCCTTAAAATGAAGAACCGAAAAAAACAGGAATAAAAACTTCGTATTTAAGAACAAATTTGTAAATATCTAACCTGATAGTTGCTGAAGAGAATCAAGCCGCCATGGCTGGGATAAGAAATTTCAGGAGGAGCAGGAAATCATGCGTACACTGTTTCTGCGAATGATTCAGCAAAATGTGAAGAAGTACAGGGGATACAATAAATCATCAAAAGAACAAGAACGATGGGTAATTTTTGTGGAAATTATGTTTCTGGCCCATTACATTATTTGGGTGTGTTTAAATTTTGACCTAAACTTCTTCTTCATCATCGTCATCATCTTCTTCTTCTTCTTCTTACTTCACTCTTAAGTTTGGTCTGCTGGATGTTATCAGTGTCTTCTGAGAAAACAATGTGAGCTCCTTGTTGAGTTATCGCCAGTTAGTGTTTCTGGCTCACTACTAACACATGCCGGTTTACTTGGCAGTTAACATTAGGATCTGAGTTCGATGAACAAGTGAGACGGACATATGATGATAATAACCACAATGCGTCAACATGAAATGGTGGATTCACTCTTAAGTTTGGTCTGTTGGATGTTATCAGTGTCTTCTGAGAAAACAATGTGAGCTCCTTGTTGAGTTATCGCCAATTAGTGTTTCTGGCTCACTACTAACACATGTCGGTTTACTTGGCAGTTAACATTAGGATCTGAGTCCGATGAACAAGTGAGACGAACATATGATGATAATAACCACAATGCGTCAACATGAAATGGTGGTTTCTAAAAGAGACCAATGGTTGTGTTGAATTATCGTCGGTTATTGTGTATATGGCTCATGAACAGTTATTGTATGTAGCTCACAAGCCACTGCTAACACGTGATGGTTTACTTGCTAGTGAACATTAGGATCTACATCCGATGGACAAGTGAGATGGGCATATGCCGATGATAACCACAGTGTGTCGACATGATATGGTGGTTTCTATAAGAGACCAAAGTTTGTCATTGGGTGTATGGCTCATAAACAGTTATTGTATCTAGCTCATGAGTCACTACTAACACGTGGTGGTTTACTTAGTGATGAACATTAGGAACTGGGCTTTATGAATAAGTGAGATGGGCATATGATGATAATAACCACAATGTGTCGACATGAAATGGTGGTTTCTAAAAGAGAGCAATGTTTGTATTGAATTATCGTTGGTTATTGTGTGTATGGCTCATGAATAGTTATTGTATCTAGCTCACAAGCCACTACTAACACACAATGGTTTACTTGCTAGTAACACTAGGACATTTGAAACGTGTAATATGTCGTGTTCTCTATTTTACTTCTAAGGGGGTGTTAAAAAATGGCTTATTTAAGCACAATTTCACGATGGTATGAAGCATGCATACATGGTTTCTTAAAACATACCAAACTTTTTAACTAATTATTTTCATGACAAGAAAATCAATAGTTTCATGTTCCATCTGTCATGTTTTTTATCCAAATTTGAAATAAGGAATGGAATTCCATGCAAGCTTAATTGTATTAACCCCGATTTTGTTGAATATGAAAATAGTATCCCATTGAACAAATTTTACAATGCTAAATTTATGTCTATTTATAGAGAACAAATCCAATATGTTGTTGATTTGTCTCAAAATGTAGAGCTTGTTCTCAACTTGTTGTCATGTTTAGAACTTGATTTCAGAATAGGCCTATTGTAACTTTGTTTCGAACCATGATGCATTACCATGGTCAAGGGGACCATTGGCAATCCACAAGGATGCATTTTTAAATTACGTGTGGAGTTTGTAATTACATGGAAAGATTTAATAATTCTCATATTCTTCAAAGGCTCTTAATAGTTACATGTGGAATGGGTTACATGGAAAGATTTAATAATTCCCATATTCTTTAAAGGCTCTAAATAGATACATGTGGAATAGGTTAACTGTAAAATTCTTTAATGGTTGTCTAACATTATAGGAGTAACTAGAATGATTGCCATATTCTTGAACTACTAATATTTCGAGAGAAGAAATTTAAATAACAATGCAAACCACCTTAACCTTAGAAAACTAGAATGTTTTAAAAAATTGAGAATAACCTTGAACCGGTGACACATGACATCTTACCCATGGATAGAAACCGAACTACAATAACATTCCAATCATAGAAAAAATGATAGTTTACTCCAAGTGGAAACCCCAAACTAGAATGGACAATATGTACCCACTGAGCTCTCAATGTCAACAAATATATTGGGGTAATCACTATCTCCATACTCTATGTTTCTTGCTTTACCATAGTTGAAACTTTCACCTAACTACAACTTCCCTTTACCCTCTGTTGTTGCGAATATCAGGAGCAATACTCCATCCTCATCCACATAAACTAGACTCCATTCTAGCTTACTATAACTTTTGTGTCTATGTTCTAACGAATTCAAGGACCATAACTGGTTTCTCTTTCGTGTTGCCTATAGATGACTTCAATGTTCCATACCAACTAATTCAAACAAGGATCAATGATACTTCTCTTCGTTGGAGTGGGGATCTTCAGTTTAAAGGTCAGTATTTTTTTACCAAGCTCACTGAAATCCATAAAATGAGTATTTCTTAGCAAATAACATATTGAAAACTACACAAAATGGAGGACTAACTACGTAGAAAACTAGAGGAAATGAGTTAAATTTCGTTGACTTTCAACGAGAATTTGATGCAGTGTATCAGATTTATGTTGAAAATCCACGACTTTCAATGAGAATCCGATGGATTTTCAACAAAAATACGATAAACTGCATCAGATTTTTGTTGAAACTTTTTTTAAATTTTTTTTTCAAAAATAAATAAATAAACAACACTTTCAACATTTCTTTTTTTCTGAAAAATAAAAATTAATTAAAAAATTAAAAATTAAAACTTTCAACCAAAATCCGATGCACTAATCCGATGTAGTGCGTCGGATTTTGTCGAAAGTCTTTTTTTAGAAAAAAAATGTAATTAAAAAAAACTTTCAACCAAAATCTGATGCAGTACATCGTATTAGTGCATCGGATTTTGGTTGAAAGTTTTTTTTATAATTTTTTAATTAATTTTTATTTTTCAGAAAAAAGAAAAAAAGAAATGTTGAAAGTGTTATTTATTTATTTATATTTGGAAAAAAAAATTAAAAAGTTTCAACCAAAATCTGATGCAATGCATCGGATTCTCGTTGAAAGTCTTGGATTTTGGTCTGAAAAAAACTTTCAACGAGAATCCGATGCATTGCATCGGGTTCTCGTTGAAAACAACAAAGTCCGGTGCACTACATCGGATTTTAGTTGAAAGTTGTTTTTTTATTTAATTAAAATTTATTTAAAAGTTGAATTTTTGACATTGGGTACATGCCTAGTAGTATGGTAGTTGGCTTGATTTATTTAATACCTAAGGTTGAAGGTATATCAAATGATATTAGAAAATGGAGACCAATAACTTTGTTAAATACAATATATAAAATCTTCGCAAAAACATTGTCATTGAGAGTGCAACCTTTCTTACATGATTTGATTCATATCACCCAAATAGGTTTTATTCAAGAAAGATGTATACTGGATAATTTGAGTGTATAATTACTTTATAAAGTGTAATTTTTTGGACATAGGGGTAGTTTGGTAAATTTGGAACTTCCAGGGGCATTCTGGTAAATAGATGAACTTCCAGGGGTATCCTGGTACTTTTCCCTATAAATTATGTGATATAATCATATATCTAAGAAACTAAAAAGTAGGGACTTTACGAACTCCATTTTGTTTTTAAATTTCATGCATTCATGTGCGTATTCATATGCATTCGTTTGGTAACCTCCACGAATACGAAATGTCAATCTATGGTTCTAATACATACATGAAAGTAAATTGTATTGTACATCAAAATCTATATTTATGAATTTCTATAAATATAGGTGGTAGTCGTTTTGGTCATTCATTTGTAAGTTTGGCATGTCCATTATTTAGGCATTATTTAGAACACCTAAATTTCTGTACATGCTAGAAATCAATATATTTTGGGGTCATTTTTTAAAATCCTTTATGTACGTGGCACCCATTTTTGTGAATCAGCCTATTTTGTGTCATTTTTTGACGGACAATTCTTAAAATGCCACATATTACCTATTTCAAATGTCCCGGTGTTTCGTGAACATTAGGGTCTATGTTTAATGAAGCAGTGAGATGGGCATATATTGATACTAACCATAGTGTCAACATTAAATGATGGTTTCTAAAACAGACGACCAAAGTTCCTATTGAATTATCATTGGTTATTGTGTGTATGCCTCATGAAAGGTTATTGTATATATCTCACGAGTCACTACTAACATGAGATGGTTTACTTGGTGATGAACATCATGTTCTAAGTTTGATGAATAAGTGAGATGGGCATATGATGATAATAACCACAATGTGTCGACATGAAATAATAGTTTCTAAAAGAGACCAATGTTCATATTGAATTATCATTATGATTGTGTGTATGGCTCACGATTGTCAATGAGCATAGGACATACGCACCACAAACAAATAGCATGGGATATTACAATAACTAAGAGTCAACAATGGAAAGGGTCAAGCCCAAACCGAGTCGTTAAACCGTTTTAAAACGGATTGGTGGTTTGATTCGGTTTAGGCTTGAGCTTCGTAAACCAATTTGAGCTCAGTTTATCAAGGCTGAAGATGAACCAAGCCAGATTAGGAAAAACCAATTAAGGCTAAACGGTTTGTCCAAACTGATTCCTAAACTGGTTTAGGAACTAGTTTAGTTCAAGTTTGAAAACTTCCAAACCAGTTAAGGCTTAACCAATTTGGTTTGGACAAGGTAAGACAAAACCAAACCGTTGCCGATTTCTAACAATAACCATGGTGAGCCAACATCATTTGTTGCATGCAAACATGGGATTATCATAGTACAATAATTAGGGTTTAGGATTTTCGCATGATAAGATTATCATAAAGAAGTGAATATAGGAAAATTTGTTGATATCACTCACCAACTATGCATGGAGCATGACAAATGGTTACATAATATGATTTTTTAGACTTTCTGGTTTTCACACACATACAAAGGTTTATGTGGTAGCTCTAGTTTTTGTGAAACGGTTAACATGATTTGTTATGAAGTGCTCATCATAGTTTACATTTTAAGCAAATGTAAATCTTGATATTTAGAAATAAAATGCACAAACTTGTTCATTTTTAACACATTCATGTATATATCATCGTTATAAGAGCTAAAACAAAGTCTTAAAACTTCAAAATATTAATAATCGAGTAATGTTCCATTGATATCATTACCTTTGGGAATTTTCCCATGGTAGTCGTAATCACATTTAGTCGCTATAAGACAAACAAAGTCTTAAAACTTCGAAATATGGATAATCGAGTAATGTTCCATCGATATCATTACATTTGGGAAGTTTCCCATGGTAGTCATAATCACATTTAGTGAGCCAATATTATACTTATGATATAAGATCTTGTAATATTTGTATCTACTAGTTTTACAAGAGTTGGTTTACCTTCCATCCATGATTTAAATTTAACTAAATAAAAGTCTTCATATATTTGTGTTATTATCTTATATTCACTGTAAACCCATTTTTTTTTCAGGTGTAATTGTATACATAGTTGCATGATGCATCATTGTCAAAGCTTTCCTATCAACTTCCTTGATGGCGTACGACATGTATTACCTTTTTGGTCTTGCACCATCAAATTTGAATGATATGCTCTACTTGCATTTTATATATTCGTTTTTGATATATCGTGTAAAATAGTTTTGTCAACTTACTTTATTAAGATGAAAAATAGATGTGTAAAAAACTTCACAAATAATTCGAAGGTAAATCAACATACAATCTTCTTGTATCATGGGTTCGAATCCCATTTCCTCCGACCAAGTGCAAAGCACGAGCGTGACACTATCCAACCGAAGTTTGTCCACACAAGGATTCTTCTGTATTCTTCTCATTTTGGTAAACAAATTTCAACGGAAATTTCAAACTAAGTCTAGACTAAACTCATGGTTGGGCATGTCGCATAGACACCATTTTATTGATCATCCATCGCCTTTGAGGAAGACATTTAGTTTTCAATATATCTCTCATAAAAGATATTTTTGACATTAGAGGAGAATTTTCTTTGTATTTTAAGGTCATTGTTGTGCTAAAGTGTCTAAAAGTACACATGTTCAAATCTCGAAGTACACAATTTGAAATTTCAAAGATACAACTTACAGGACACACTCATAGGTTGTCATGATGCATTTGAGACATGCAAAGAATTATAGTGAAATTAACACATACATGTTAAATTGAATGTGATAGTAAAGAAAGGGGTGGAAGAAATAAGAAGCCAAAAAAGGTCTAAACTTTGCAAAATCACAAAAATAGTCATGATGAGTTAAATTTTTGCAAAATGCCCAAAATACCCTTCATGATTTGGCGTCATGATAGGTAGTCAATGGAGAGGAAATAAAAGGATAGAGGAAACGAACCTATAAAACATTCACAAGCGTCCTAACTTAGAGCCCTAGTTTCCACCTGTGATAGTAAAGAAAGGGGTGGAAGAAATAAGAAGCCAAAAAAGGTCTAAACTTTGCAAAATCACAAAAATAGTCATGATGAGTTAAATTTTTGCAAAATGCCCAAAACACCCTTCATGATTTGGCGTCAAGATAGGTAGTCAATGGAGAGGAAATAAAAGGATAGAGGAAACGAAGCTATAAAACATTCACAAGTGTCCTAACTTAGAACCCTAGTTTCCACCTTGATGCATATATTTACAATTTTTGTCAACAAATGTATTTGAATTGGAAAATATTATTACCTATTCTAGCTTTACTTATTATTGCTCGAGTCTTTGAGTCTCACAATTACATAAAATAAAGATTAAGCACTCAATTAAGAAAAATGATAAGCATCAACAATTAATATTGATATATTTACATTATACACAAAGATACATCGGGGTGGTGGTTTCCTAGAGGAAAACAATTTATAGAATGAACTTGAAGACATGACAAGGAAACATTGGGTGATGGGGGTTGTGACAATCAATAGAAGCTAGGTTGATGGGGATAAAGTTACCCTTTGTGTGAGCATGTGAGGCAGATGAAATCATAGAAGAGTTTTTTTGAGAAAAGAGTGACATAGGTTTTTGTCCAAAATCAATCTATGGGTGGACTGGCCTCAATGTGTGGAACATGAACTTGACATCTCATAGGAGCTTTTGAACATTGCATCGCTCAAGAGGATACAGAGCATATGTAGGATATTAATGATTTCTTGTATGTTAGGGTTAGGGATATTGGAAAATCCTTGAGAAATTCATGAACTAGAAATCCCAAGAATGGACATTCTTTATATGTCATATGTTGCCTCAAACCATATAGTTCCTACGATATCCTATCTTCTTAGGTTGTTACCTGGGACACCAACAAAGAGAACATGAAAAGCTATTAATCGTAAATTGTTAGTTTTCAAGAATTATCAATACTTTTGGCTATTTTTATGACTAAGTTTTTTTAAAGATTCACCCGATTGTTTGATATTTGTTAACTACAACTTCAACATTCATCATTATAAACATGTCACCAGTATTCAAACATCAAAGAATTAGATCAACGATGACTACATGAAATTAATATGTTAATGTAGGTCTTTTGATCACATGATCTCATGAAAGGTGCAACATGTTGTTTGAATAGAACTATATTGATGATTAATGGTGCAATCTTATAAACAATGTGGACCAAGAATATGAAAGCCAATGCTAGCCAATGGTGCCAACATTTGAATATTGTTCGTGATGTGTGGTTCAAAATGAGATTATGTATTCACCCTAGCATTGGCCTTATTATACCCATGTACTGACTTCACATAAGAGCAAAGTCGGCCTTGTTGGCCCTACCATCCAATATAATAACAATAGATTCACCCGATTGTTTGATATTTGTTAACTACAACTTCAACATTCATCATTATAAACATGTCACCAGTATTCAAACATCAAAGAATTAGATCAACGATGACTACATGAAATTAATATGTTAATGTAGGTCTTTTGATCACATGATCTCATGAAAGGTGCAACATGTTGTTTGAATAGAACTATATTGATGATTAATGGTGCAATCTTATAAACAATGTGGACCAAGAATATGAAAGCCAATGCTAGCCAATGGTGCCAACATTTGAATATTGTTCGTGATGTGTGGTTCAAAATGAGATTATGTATTCACCCTAGCATTGGCCTTATTATACCCATGTACTGACTTCACATAAGAGCAAAGTCGGCCTTGTTGGCCCTACCATCCAATATAATAACAATAATCATTTGTGTGTTATTAATGACTTGTCCAAATTACCTACCCATGCATACAATACATTGAACATGGACCACCCGCCAATTGTCATTTTCTCGCTTGTTATAGCCTCTTAAACACGGCTCTTGGACGAGTGTACTAGCACTTTCACGCCAAACATTATATGATTATGCACTTGCCACTAAATAAAGAATCTTTCGCTTTTTGTCGTGTTGCATTTATATGGCTATACATTAATGTATCCTATACTATTGTTAATATGGCGTAATGTAAGAGCACTTAGGTTATGATTCTTAGGTTATCACAACTTTCACCCTTACATATTGTGAGATGTCATACTTTTAACTGACCCATGGGATGTACAAGATGGTAAGCTAGCTAACAATCAAACCATACTTTAATTCAATATATGTTAGCTAATAAAAACTCACAAATGATAAGTGACTTCATGAAAAGTCCCATAGTATATACCTGAATATATACTAGAAAGTGTGTTGAACCAACAATGATTTCGTAGGCACATAAAGCCACTATTGTCCAATATATAAACAACCATATGTGTGCTATTTAATGACCTCTCCATCTTAGCCTACCCACACATCGACTATATTGAACATGGATCATCCCATTGCTGTCATTTTCTCATTGGCTTAGATACATTAACCCTCCTAAACTACATGCCATGGCAGAGTGCTTGTGCACTTTCACATTCAACATTATATGATTGTGGACCAACTCAAGAATCTCCCATCTTTCTCATTGGCTATACATTAACTCCTATACCATTGTTAACATGACATATTGTAATTGCATTTAGTCTATGAACTTAACTTATGATCACAACTTTCATCCTTATATATTGTGGAGTGTCATACTTTTATTTGACCCATGGGATAAAAGAGGTGGCAAGCTAGCTAACCATAAAACATGCTTTAATTCAACATATGTTAGCTAATAAACACTCACAAATGATAAGTGAGTTCATGAAAGGGTCATATTATATACAATATGTATACTATTAAATTGGGCAAACTAGGAGGCCATAAGCTTGAAAGGCTACCATAATTATAGTTCAGTGCATTGAGTCACGAACAAATAATCAAATTTATATTCACTAAAACTCCTTAACGTTAGTATTGGTACAACCAACCAATCAAAGTTTCCATAGTCATCAATAGGACTTGTTGACCGACCTTGGTTTATTACTCACATGATAACAAACAAATATTGAGAGCGAACCACGTTTCATAAACTAAACCTACGTGCATTCATCGATCTACGAAAATGCTCAAGTCATTATTATGGTAGGAAAATGGAACGAATCACGACCAACAACCTATTGTTTATAAAATAATATACTCAACGATAAGATTGACATGAAATGTAATAATTGCAACTCATAGAAAGCTATTAATAGATTCGTTTTCTAATTACACCATCAATCCATTTATGAACATCTAACAAAATTGAGTGAAAAAGCTATACAAAGTTATGTCTTTATTTCCTACCACTCATGTGATACTATACCTTTTGGATGAATATGATTGATCGGCAAGTTTTTCTTGTGTTAAAACTACGATCAATGGTAAATGTGGAGGTTTTCTAAATTCTAGCTAGCATTGTTGTTCATATTTATAGAAATGAAGCACACCTTATCCAATTTAATGCACACCTTATCCAACTTAATGACATGTCTTATACATACTAGGATCTACAAGTCAATTTGCACAAAGTAAACCATAAATGATACAGTAACCCAAACACCCAAGGACAACAAATGCTTGGATCTAATATATACCTTTCAAATGAATATATTATTGTTTTGGTAAAAATATTGCATCCATTTCTTGCAAATACAAGAAGTAACATAGTAAATGGAGTCCTAAAAGGGAAATTTCAGTTATTGGAGTCATGAATACCAAAATATTCTAATAATCAGTTGGATACTTCCATGAATCATTTAAATGCTTCAAGTTATGACTATTGAATCCATCATCAATATTATGATGTGCAAGAACTCAATTCAAAATGATTATGAAGGTTTACTCTCCATTTACCATAATCAATGAGTTGAGATGCCAACATACTCAAATAACAATGTATAACTATATATCTAAATGCAATTATGAGTCAATTTGAGGCTAGAGACTAAACACTCATCAATAAATGGGTTTACCAAGTTGGGGATATTGTGATATATCTTGTTGGATATCTCAAGAGATTAGAAATGCTTGGGTCTAGCCATAAATTTACTCGTGTGGATTAATGTTAGCTTCATGATCAGGCCAACAAGTGATACTTCGTTATTAATTTATTGGCCATGTAGTCTTATATAGGCATATGAACAACTACTACACAAGCTTTCAAAAGTGCAATTGTTGCATTAATATAACAACTCTCTACCATATATCCTTGTTGGGTCAATAAGTTCCTTTGTATCTAACCAACATTCATTTTCTTACTATAACTTTTGGAAGCAATACACAAACTTTGAGAATCATTACAAGGATAAAAATGTGTATGGGTACAATATGTTTAACATATGGTTAACCAACCTTTAAGAGTTCACTCTAATTATGAATACTCATCATGTAATACATGTAATATATATGTTTATATAACAACTAGACTTGTGATGGAAAATTAAGTGATGATGAATTCTATAGAATTTCTATGTCATATTGATCCATGATCATTAGATCAAGTTCACCCCATGATGGTGTTGGAGTAGAGAGGACATCTACATTATGTGACAACATGGGGGAATCGTAGTAGTGTTGGTCACATTGGTTGATGATGTTTGGAGAGGTGATGTTTGAGATTGGTAGTTCATAGAACAAATTATGGTTCATGGTTAATGAAGAATCCATGAGGGTGCTACAACTATCAACATTGCTTGACAAGGGGCAATTCAAAGTCACATTGTTGAACAAGGTGGTTGACAAGAAGAGATCACATTGGTCAACACTTTGGTTGATATTTGGAGAAGTGCTAGTTGATACTAGGGAAGAAGCATAAGTGATATTCATTACATCATTGATCACGGTACTTTCAGATGTTGGAGGTGTGTTTTGGTTGACAAGATGCCCATGGTTGATGTCGATGTAGGATGTTGTGCATGAGAGGGGATGATTAATGATCGAGCAATATTGGTTAAGATTGCTAGCAAAGTAGTCATCAAATTGATCGTAGTGTTGTTGATCATGTGAGGGAGGATTCCCTAAGACACCATTAGCATTAGAGGAGGCCACTGTGATAATATCATTTCTAGGGGAATTCTTTAAGGGAGTACTAGAGGATGAGCCATGAATTATTTTATTAATGCTTGGGAATTTTGTTGAGAGATTAGTTCCCCAAGAACTAGAATTTCTATGGGAGCTCACCAAGGGAGTACTAGACAAGGACCTAGTGACCTTTAATGCGTTGTTGAGTGTAGGAGGATTGAATGAGGAGCTAGCGATGACATTGTTCATTAAGTTTGGCATGAAGTAGGAATCATGATGAGGATCAATATTTTTGAAGGACTTAAGATGGTCAATATCGATTAGCAAGGTCGAGTCATGACATGCATGACTTTGGTAGCTAGGAGTGCTATTATAATTAGAGGAGCTACATGCACTATGATTTGCTGGTGTGGAGTTGCATCCATCGTTGAATATAGGAGAAAACGCAAGAGGAAAGGATGTGCTTGGCATCAATTTTGGCTCAATAACATTGTTGAAATGGTGGATGGATGTGCAATTAGAGAGCATGTGGGAATTATTAATAGGTTGGCAAAGTTGGGTAGTGTAAGCAACATTATTAAGAGTCTTCTTCTTCTTCTTCTTATTGTTACTACTATTAATATTGTTGCCCTTGTTATTGGGAGTGACAACACTATTTCTACTGGGTTGGGTGCCTAGATGGCTATTAGGGGATTCATGGTTATTATATTGGTTGAAGAGATCATAGGGGAAATTAAGTTTGGCCTTGTGGCCACGAAGACGATGAGCGGCACGATCATACGCAAGTGCTGCATCGAGCGCGGAGTCAAATGTGCCCAACCACAAACGCCGCGAATTGCGTGGGAGTCGAATCTCTGCCACCCATTTTCCCCATTGCCTTTGCCGCACACCTTTGTACAACTTCATTTTCCTTGGCTTATGATTGTTGTTGTTGTTGTTAATATGTATTAATGAATCATGGTCATTTTCAATATTTCCATGAGTTGTACCATTATCAGCATCATTATTATTAGGGTTAGGGTTCATGAGGGAAATAGAACCAACTGAAATAGAAGGAAAGCTAAGGGAAGAATGAGAACTTGTTGATTCTTGTTGTTCATGTTCACAAAGAATAAGGCCATGGAAAGTACTAACACTCTTAATATGACTAGAAGAATTTGTGTTTGTATCCTTCTTCTTCATCTCAATCCTCTTCTTTATGATATCATTAATGGATTTATACTTGTGCCACTTGTCATTGTAAAGGTATATACATTTGTGTGTGCGCGTGCGTGCGCACGCACGCACAATGTGTTATTTGACGTTATCTTTTTATATCACAACTTTGAGCATTGTTCTTTGACAGCCTCGACACCAAGTTCTTGGGCCTTGTTAAGACAACATGTTCTAACTCGAAGGACAAACAATGTCAATACTAGGAGGGCAAACATACAAATGGCATGCCTAGATTAAGAGGATGCACATATAGTACATGGTTGGATGACAAACAAAAGTCACAAGGCAAGAGTGGTGGTTCACATATGCATGCCTTTTGGAACTTATGTATCGAGGTCTTATTCACTACATATAAATATTGACATGTAGATTGTAGTAGCTTACATATTAGCAAGACCATGTTATAAGTGGCTCTAAAAATAGGGCACCTCATGATCTTACTAAAACCTTAATATTGTGCTAATGGGTCTCTTTCAAAGCCTCCATAATTGGCATTGAGATGTTGCATGAAAAGATTAGATCTTATGACATGGCAAGATGTTGATTAATGCGAAAATGAGGATCATGCAACAACTTTTTTGTCAAGAGGATAATTCTCGTCGAGGGTGTTGGAAATTGGATAGAAGAAGTGGGTGGATATATGTGGCTTGGAGGTAACAACATTTAACGTTAATTGTTTGCATTATATGAGCAACTAAAATATGGTGTTCACGTAACCATTAAGACACGATTCACGATAAACATTTTTTAAATTTACTAAAAAACATGAAGGTCTAATGCATAGTCTAACTAAACTCTAGATTCCAAGGCTCATAAAAAATCATTTTTTCGACCTATATTCAAAAAACATGCTAGTCAATATATTCTTTCGTATCTTAGTATCGAGCAAATATTTATACTAGTATAAAACTGATATTCCTTTTATCAATGTCACCAGATGCAAAGATTTCATAATATCAATGTTTGTTTTTTTCAAAAAATTTATCATTAATAAGGAAATATACCAAATATAATCTCTCTCTATGGAGTGAAATTGTAGCCACTCTAAAGAGCCAATATGATGGCCTCAAGGGTGGCTCCAATGGAGTTGAAAGACAACGAATAGCCTTCATCCAACAATGGTCATCCTCTCCCTTTCTTGAGTTAGTGGGCATCTACATAAGATGGAACTATCACGTCCCTACAAGGATTTGTACATAATAGTCTCATTTGTAAAATTTTATAACTAATGGAAGGAGTTTTTTTTTGGAAAAAAATAATAATCTAATCTCTCTCTTTTTCTTTTTTCTTTACGTAGAAGCACTCTCTAAAAGTAAAAGCAACATGATAATTTAGATAACCCTTCTTGCCCTTCCTATTTCAATAGTGATGATCTTATGGGCAAGTTAAACCGTCAATGTGTTGTAAGGCGAATTGACGTAAATGTAACGCTTCTAAGGATAAGATGCCCATAGACCTCAAATGTGAAAATGGTTTTCCTTTAAGCCTACATCCGACATTACCTCTCACACTCCTTCCTCCCCTTCCCTCTCGACTCCTATACAACATTATAAAGTATGAATTTTTTCCTACACAAAACCTCACCCCTTTCTTGATATTCATATATATCGCGCTCTGAGTCTCACTTTGTCCTCTTTTTCTTTTTCTACTATCCAACCAAGATGATACATAGGAAATCTTGATTGTGCGATAGATTTGAACAATGATCACTTTGACGATGGGTGGAGAGGGACATTAAAAAAGCAATGGTTGAAAACTTGAAAATATCCTATGCCAATCAAAGACGTTACTTTTCAAGTTGAAATAATGGAAATTATAGGATAAGAGTACAAATTTAGTCAATATTTTAAATATTTCTCAAAAATTTGTTCTATTTATAAATATGTCTAACCAAACAATTAAAACATTTGGACCAACATTGTAGTGTTGGAGTGAATGCAAGGCACCTTTTTATCGCACAATGGTCCCTCCTTTAAAGTTGGAAGGATATTTGTCATAGAACCATCCATCCATCCATCATCACGATTCACCATCTTTACATGAAAAGGTTAAAAAGTTAATACTTGAAGGCTTCTCTTGAGCGTGTATAAGAAGTAGAAAAGACCTAATTGTATTTCTCGTTGTGTGTGCAATGGAAAGAGCATAGCAATCATTTGTTCTTACAACCAGACAAGGTTGCCCTTCTACAATCATATGAAGTTGTACGAACAATGTCAATATGTTCCTTATATCTAACTAGAGTTTCACATGGACATGGACATATATGTTGTCATTTCCTTTTAACCATTGTTTCACATAGGCAAAGGGTTTGCAAAGCATCTGCATGGTTAGTTTCTTATGCTCAAATCAGGATCTAATTGTTCATATTATAGTTGTTAAAAAACATGTATTCTACGTTTAAGAATACTCTGAAGTATTCTATACATATTCTACATTTTAGAACTGTCGTTTTTAAAATTTTGACGTATTCGACACATTCTAAAAATTTGACATGTTCTACATATTTAACTAGTATTTATCACTTCAAAAAATTGAAAAAAAAAATTGAAAAAAAAAATTGGAAAAAAAACTTTGAATTTTAAGAAGTATTTAACGTATTTTACAAGTATTCTACACGTATTCTAAGTATTTAACGTATTTTATCTATAAAATACGTATTCTAAGTATTTTTTTTTAAACGTTAGAATACTTAGAATACGTATTCTACATGTATTTTATGCTAAGTATTTTACGACAATGGTTCATATATTATCACAACATTTAATTATTGTAATAATGCCATCAATTTAAGAATATGTATAGGTCTAGGAAATAATCTGCTTTCAAACACATAATAACATAGGTGGTGTATAACGTAATGACATTATAAAGCAATTGTCCTCATAACAACAAAATATTGTATATTTATTATTGATCTTGGGATGGCGATCAATGAGTTGAATGGGTGTTTGTAATCAAACACGTTCCAATCCACTATATGACAAGCTTCAAGGTGAATAGAGTCCTCGAGCAATTGTATACTTTGAGAACATACCAAGGTCATAAATGTCATTCACAATCACTAAAAGCCGAGAAATGCCATAATATCAATCTAGAAAGTATATACATATGTAAACTTAAGTAGTGGTTATAAAATGTCTTATTAAAATGTGAAAACTTATGTGTTCTACTCGTGTTACGAACTTACATGCGTGTATATACATATACACATGCATACATATTATATATATATATATATATATATTCAAATATTGGTTTACCTGAAATCAAAAAATTAGAGAGAGTTGAAAGATGATCATTGAAATTAATTTATAATTGAAGATACAAAAATAAAATTTGATACAAAACAGAGAGACCAAACAAACTGTCAACAATGTAGGAGTCCCTAATATGATGCAACACACATGCAACAAAGATTTTGGAGAGACCAATAGATTTTATGAGAAATCACTATTGTTGCTTATTATTCCATCTATCCATCTCAAATGTTATTCATTAAACCTATTGGATTCTAGCACTCTCTTTACTCATAGGGATCTATATGCAAGTTGCAACCAAAGATAAATATATCAATCAAATCAGGTGATGCATTTTAAAGCAATACAAGATCTAGAATCGTGTTGTACTCATTTATATCTTAATGATAAAAATGTCTAATGCCACTCTACTATATTGCAGAAGATTTACACATTGATTTTTTATGTTGGTTTTACCAAGTCTCATAGAAGTCAAATAGATAACTATTGAGAGCATTGATAAAAGTGAACCTAAACAATTAGGAATATAACAATCAACGAAGAATGAAAAAGAGAATATAAAATTAGATGAGAGATTCATTAGAATTTAGACCTATTGAGCAAGCCCAAAGAAAAGCACTAAGAGTTCATGTAATTGAACAATGCCTTCCCATGAGACATGGACAAATAAGGAGATATTAGTAACCAAGTATACTACCATTGCTTGAGAACTTGGAATTTATTTGTTTATTGTCTGTAGTTTTTCTTTCTCTCAAAATAAATTCAAATAAATGGAATTTGTTCACTAAGATAGCTTTGAGTTCTTTGGTTACAATCTCTTCTCTCTTTAAAACTATAGTGGCCTAAAAATTAGTCCAAGACCTTCATTATTCCAAAGAATTGGGAATCAAGATACTTTAATGGTAATTTTTCAATGTGTAGCCTAGCCTAAAAAGGGGGAAATTGTTGGTCCAATGATGTCATATGGTCTTGTAAGCATTTAGTTGATGATGCTTCCATGAAGATCATCAAGCTTGGATCTAACATACTTATACAAGGTCTTTCAAATATATTTTGAGATTCACAAGGTAATCATATCGATATGTGCTTATATCTAAAAGGGAGTATGTAAATTGTTGGACCAAGGTGGACATCTCCCTTGCAATCTGAATTTGTTAAAGTTTTTAGCATAAGTAAGGGTTGTACCTTGCAAAAAGCAAAATCATGGAGTGTAGCATCTTAATTCTCTAGTGGATACAAAATAAAATAAAAGAATAAGACCAAGGGTTATAATAAGTTTATCTAATGGTACCGATATATTTGGTTTTATTTATCATGTCATCCACTAGATAGATACAAGATTTGTTGTGCGTGTTAGAATGATTTATCATGGTCAAGCAACGATTGACTCATTATGGACATGTTTGATGTATGCTCAATTTGTTCAGCATCCTTGTCTCTATCAACATTTTTTTATGTCACATGGACCAATTAAAGTTCTAAATAGCACAATGAACCCTTGATGAAATTGCAGTTATTATAATCTTTAACTAACGGACCAATTTTTCTCTCCTTGATCATTATATTACTATGTTTCCCATGACATTTAAGATCACATCAACATTCTCTTTTCTTTTTATTGTTTGACGGTTGACCCTCATATTATTTATATTTTGTGTGGACTTTTACCTTGCTTTCAAGCTTCCCACATGTAGTATAGAACCAAAGAAAACGTGTGTATGTGTGTGTTGGTTGCGTGCGTGTGCGAGAACACACATGCATGTGATGTGTGGTAATGTTGGATCAACCTAGGTAAAAAAATATGCACTATGATAGATTTTGAGCTAGGAAACTAGTGGTTAAGACAAATTGAACTCAAACACATGATTTCTTGAATTTTATGCTTCATGAAGCTCTGAAGGGACACCTAACATGTTGATATGTGCATGTGGATGAACATACACAAAAAACCCCTTTCTAAGTTCTAACTCTAGATAAAGGCTTCAACATCAACCATGTTAAATTAATATTTGAAGTTGACATAAGCAACCAAGATACCAACAAAGGTGAATAGGTTTATACACAATATGATGATTGGGGTACATGGGCTATATCATTATTTCACTAAGCTTTGTTGGCCAATTATGGTATTGCCATTGAGTGTAGTGTGTCATACTCAAAAAATGTGTGTAGCTTGCAAATGAGGTGGATTTATCAATGCCCACCTAGTTTTGAACATGATAGTGCAACATTTCTTACAACTATGGTTTGTTGGTCACGCATAGTTTTTTGTAGCAAAACAACATTGCTTATAACTCAAGTTGGTTTGTTTTGAATAACTTTCTTCGTATTCTACAAGCCAATGTAACTTTTTACAGTTGGGTGGGTTTTTGGGTTCTATGGACACTCTAATTGTCTCATAACCTAGTTTCTCATGGTTGATCAATCTTTATCTATATATTCTTTATCTGCTCCTAGTTGATCATTTTGCAATTTTCTTTATCCGCTTCTTATATTTCTCATGATATCCTAGAGCAAATCTACGCTCTTTCTTCGAATGATTTTCTTTTTTTTCTTTTTTTTTTCCCATACAAATTATCCTCCATTAGTATTAAGATTAAAGTAGCCAAAGGCAAGATACAAAATAATCCAACATTACACTGAATAATGTGTAGCCAATCTTTCTAGATAAAGATAAAGGCAAGATACAAGATAATATCAGTGAACTTCTCCCTAAGTAATATTGTTGCCCTAGCAGCGTCCATATCACCGAGTAATGTTGATGCCATGCCAAAGCCCCTAGCATCAATTCCATCGTATTCAACATGCAGTGATATATCTTCTTTCACAATGATTCCTTGATCGTTGCTACATGTAAGATTTCATCATATCCAAATGATCCATATGAGCCTACCATATGAAAATACTGGTTGTCTACTCAATCCACTCCCCTCAGACCCTCATGAAAATTTGCTTCTGCCTCCGCCACCATCTTCTCTCATCGTTGTATAAACTAAAAACAAATAAAAGTGCTTCAAAATATTTCCACATCAACCATCTCTCCATTTTCCATGAAATTCCTGTATAGACAACAAAGAAAAAATTAGTTGTCCTCATCCAGTCATGACATTTTGCTTCAACCGTCGATAACATCCTCACTCATCCTTTCAAAAATAAATCAGCTTCCTTTTCCATAGCATCCATCTTGCCAATTATTGCCCGAGTCGTAAATCTCTCTATTTTCAGCAATTTCCTATACATACACAAAACAGAATTAATCCACTTTCCTCACTCTCATAAAACCTTGCTTCTACCTCCGCCACCATCTTCACTCATCATTCTGAAAACTGAAAGTAAATAAGACTGCTTCAAAAACTTCCACATCATTCGAATGATTTACTTTTTCGAGTACATGAGGACTCTTTCCCTCTAATGATTTAGTTTATCGAGTACAAGAGAACTCTTTGTATCTGGGTACTTACAACTTCTTAAGAGAACAAGAGAGACAAAGTTTATGCATGTATTTGTATAAGTGTTTAGATTATGATCTAGGTATAAGACTCTATAAGTGAACAAGGGGGGTGGAGGTTGAAAAGGGAGGACAATGTTTGGATGGTTGGACCTGCTCTTTTCTTTCTTATGACATATATATGCTATAGAAATATACAAGGCCATTCCTATTTACACTCAAAGTAGATCTTGGTTGCCGAAATGTTTACAATTTTGAATGTGTTAAGATAGGACATGTTAGATGTTCAGGCAACAACCTATACAGATACAAAGAGTTGTATTCATAAAAAATAAATAATTATGTGTTTGTATGTGGCCATAGATGTTCAGGCAACAACATATACAGATACAAAGAGTTGTATTCATAAAAAACAAATAATTATGTGTTTGTATGTGGCCATGTATCCATTAGTCATGTGATCTAAAGATAGCAGATATTTCCTTCTTGTAGTTATGCCTAGTTGAGTCGAAAAGTAATGTATAATAATTGAAATCTTTCCACATAGGGAAAATTCAAGGGAATATTATAGGGTCTCACCTTTTCCACTTATTTTCATCCAAAACACAAATACCCTTCAAGATAGAGAAGGAACAAAATCAACATTTGAGAAATTGTATATGCATATTCAAGATAAACTTCACTAGCTCACCACCTAGCGACATTGTCTTTTGGGTACTTCCAACATGGACGTGTTGCCATAATAATTTCTATTTGTGACTTTCATATCTGACTATTGGGATGTATACGTAAGGCGGTATGTCACACAATTATGGACAAGAATAAAGAGGAAAAATTAATGTGAATATGAAGGATAAAATTAACTATATTAAAAAAAGAGAATTTTGAGATAAAATTAACTACTCCACCATCTAATGACATTGTCTTTTTGATACATCCAAAATGGACGTGTTGTCATAATAATTTATGTTGTTAACTTTCATATCTGAGTGTTATGATGTATCCAACGTAAGGTGGTATGTCACACAATTATGGACAAGAATAAAGAGGAAGAATTATTGTGAACGATGTGAATATGAAGGATTGGCAAAGAGAACTAACATGACTAGAATAATAATAATAATCAAGATAATGATAACAATTCAAGTGGACACACGCAAATTTAATGCTACGAGTTTTGAAGGTCCTATTTCTCAAATCATAAAAGCAATATGGAATACACGACAAATGATTATTAGCAAAAAGGTTAATGGGAATAGCAAACGGAATACCCCGAAGTCGTGGATGCATAGGGGTTTTTTTTCCAAAAAGAATATCCTTCTATTCATTAAGATAACCCAAATCATCTACAACATACAAATTAGATGGAAAGGAAACCAAAAGACTTCCAAAACCATAATGTGAAAGTCAATGACCATCCATATATCCTTCCCTTAGGTGAACTAAGGAGATGACTCTATATACAAGTAGTAGAGATCAATCAACAAGGGGAAGAGAACTGCCATGTCATCCTATAGTCTTCCATTTGAAAAACTGGAATAGAACTTAAGAGCTTCCAAAAAACTATTTCTAATAATACTCTAGAATCTATATGTGTAGGAATACTATCATATTCAACTATAAAGGAAATCACCAATTCTAACCAAGTAGATGCAATGGTTTCTTCAAATGGGACTATTTGACCCTGAAACATCCGCACACACCTGGCTTTCCATAGACACCATACAACAATTGGAACTATTTTATGTCTTGCTAAAAATGCAACAATAAATGTCATGTTTTTTTTCTTCCTTCCGTCATCTTTTCTTTTTTATTTTTTTTATTTTTTTTATTTTTTATTTCTTTTATTTTTTTTATTTTTTATTTCTTTTTCTTTTTTCTTTTATCTCTTTTTTCTTTTTTCTTTTTTCTTTTTTCTTTTTTTTCTTTTTTTTTCTCTTTTCTCTCTTTTTTCTTTTTTCTTTTTTTTTCTTTTTTCTCATGTTTTGATTAAGACTAATGCAAATAAGTATTATCATAATTTGGATTACCTCTAAGGATATGCATATTGATGGGAAGTTTAACTATGTTTTATTATTGAATTTCAAATGTCAATATGAAGAGTTCAATTATGTAAATTGGATGAGTTCTTTAGCGTAAAGATTGACTCGTGAGCATTGAGAAGTTTGTATATAGTGCATTGCTTATGTTTATCTACTAAGTATGAAATTTGCATAAGTAGACCATGTGGAGAATGCCTTTGAGGCCTAGGATTGGTCATGGAGAGGAAAAAGTACACTTGTTAAACTTCGCCCATATTTGGTCAAAAGATCATCTCCTAAATAAGGAACTCCTATTCCATTTGCTTTCCAAAACAAATAACCCAATACATGTGGACACGTGAGGAGGGGCAAAAGAAATAAAAAAAGTACGACAATGTAAGTGAGGAGGGGCCAACTATTTAAGCGCATCAATTATGGTATAAAACCCAATGAATGTTGGAAGAAAGTTTAAATGATGGCAACTTCAACTTGTTTTACTTATCTCTTTTCGAGAACAACCCACATGATACAACCTTACACAATGGATACACTACCCTTTGTAATGATTTCAACTTTCCGTTCCCTCGAGTTATAACCTCCTCTATCTTATGATTCCATCTTGCTTAGAAAATAAAAAACTCAAGGAGGGATTGTTCCATCCATACTATATAGGTGTCACCTATTGCCATCACTATTTGTCTAGGCATGTCGGCATTCTTTTCCACCTTTCAACATATCGTTGGTCAGGATAACTTTTCCTCATTATTACTGTCTATAATAAACGAACAAACCAAGTTCCTTTGAGCACATATAAAATTGTAAAAGAGTTGAAGACAAGGGTGTTATGGTGACACCTCAATTGTTGTCCTAAATGTGATCAGATTTACGTTAGATGATATTAATAAGGAAAATTTGTTGAGGCATGTGTTTGCTCTTTTCATTTTATTCATTTACTTTGGATACAATAATTACTCCATATTTGTATTTATTGACATCTAAAAATTGACATTGAATTCATCTCCCAACCATATAATCAATGTGTGCTTGTGGTTCTCCAAGCCCTTGACGTAAAGCGCAATACCCACCTTTAATATTACAAAGTGGGTGTTACCAAGATTCCAATCATTCGAACATTATCACAAATGCCCAATTGTACTCAATGGCCATGTAGTCGTATGTTAGGGACCATCTAAACAAAACATTTACCTTACAAAATATATCCTTGAACTCAGTAACCTAGAAAGATATCCCCATGCATCTTGACTATATGGAGACCCCCACAATAGCTTTGTTGAATATGAATGATTGAGACAATGTGAAGATAATTGACAATCCTATCCACATTGGCCCCGTCCACACATACAATTAAGCATCAATTTTCCATTGTCAAGTGATAAGTTCTACATTTGAGAATGTTAGTCAACTCAAATCATGTATTTTGCAACCAACATGATATTGTTTGTCCCAATATATATGACATCATCTGTTTGTTTGATCATATGCTGATACTAGCTTTTGTATCACACTAGAAGTGAGATGAAATGTCTCCTTTTGTTTTCCCCATGTACAGTTCTCAAGTAATATACTAAGGACTTGAGACTCTTTCTTTCTTTAAAAAAACAAACAAAGCTAATGGAAAGCTAGGGGGGCTCGTGAAGATTGATGGATAACAAACTCTCCCATTTTCAAGCTCAAGGTCCATTGGATCATACATTTGACATGACTGCATGCATATTGATTGATACTCATGACAAGAAGCTCTGTAATATAGGTGAATAAGCTTCATAGCGTGGGAACCTGAGGAGATCAATCATTTTACAATGGTCCCAACGGAAATTATGCAGACGTCACATTCAATGATGTAGACTTCATCAACCAGAAAGAGAGAAAATTGTAAAGGGTAATTGTCAAATGAAAAAAAGAGTCTGAAGTTCAATCCAAAATTCATCGATATCGAAACTCCAATAACACAAGTTACATCCAATCATAATGAAGACACATGCAAATGTTCACATATATCCCAACACAAGGCAAACGATAATGATTGAATTTCTTTTGATCATAGGATGTTCATGATCAAGGTTTTACTGTTAATAAGCTTCGAGATTCCCAAAGTTCTTGTGTTAGACTATTGTGAAGTACATCCAATCATAATGAAGACACATGCAAATGTTCACATATATCCCAACACAAGGCAAACGATAATGATTGAATTTCTTTTGATCATAGGATGTTCATGATCAAGGTTTTACTGTTAATAAGCTTCGAGATTCCCAAAGTTCTTGTGTTAGACTATTGTGAAGTTTATTTGAATGGCCAAAGTATCGGCAATTGGAAATTAGGTTTATTTGAAACTCACACAAAAGTTTGAGACTTCCATTGACAATATACATGGAAACTAAAGATTGGCACAAAAAATGGTCTTATTCATGGATATGAAGGTCTTCTTCAATCATCTTGGCATTGTATATGAGTTGTGAGAGTAATCCCAATATATGTAGAAAACCTTAGAAATGTATTTAACTTCATTTAGCCTTCTATAAACTAGCAAACAAGTCTAAGGTATTCTCAATGTCTTCAAGCTTTCTTGATTTTTGGCATTTCATGTGCTCTACCGTCCTCAACCCTAATATAAATAAATTTCTTTTAAGGTGTTCGGATTTAGATGGCTAGAACAATTTGGCAAACCCTACAAGTAGGTAATTAAAATGCATGGGATGGTGACTCTAAGATCTTTGTCCCCCAACAACTAATACAAGCCAAAATCAACAATTTTGTAATAATCCCCTCAAGAGAGAGATATGATCTATAGGATAGGGTTGAGCCCTATGGTGAAGATTGAACTTATGTCCTCTCACTTTTCTATTAACCAAACCACCAACTTACCAAGACAGTCTCATGTGAAGCTTACTAGTTGGCATATGTTTGCCACAAAGCAAATTGAACATCCTAGTTTGGCAAATTAAAGTTTTTTCCTCTCTATTGAGGGTTGAGCCCTATGGTGAAGATTGAACTTATGTCCTCTCACTTTTCTATTAACTAAACCACCAACTTACCAAGACAGTCTCATGTGAAGCTTACTAGTTGGCATATGTTTGCCACAAAGCAAATTGAACATCCTAGTTTGGCAAATTAAAGTTTTTTCCTCTCTATTGAGGGTTGAGCCCTATGGTGAAGATTGAACTTATGTCCTCTCACTTTTCTATTAACTAAACCACCAACTTACCAAGACAGTCTCATGTGAAGCTTACTAGTTGGCATATGTTTGCCACAAAGCAAATTGAACATCCTAGTTTGGCAAATTAAAGTTTTTTCTTCTCTATTGAACATAATTGAGCAAAGTAAGCTTCTAATTTGATCAATTAGGATGTGCGCTCTTTTTAATTGAGAGAAATTAATAGATAACATTTTTAAATAGGTCTGTCTTCATTTCCTCATGCTTGGTAAAAAAAGTTCTATGAATGTATTTTTATTTAAGTTCTTTCTTAGATCATTCCTTTAAATTACAATTATCATAATAAATTTATTCGTTGATGTTGCATACACAATTGCAACTCATCATTGAACTTCAAAGTCCAAAGATAGGAAGATTCATGATTTAGAATATTATTTCATTTCTGACATTCTAATCACAAAACATCTTCTAGTGCAACGTCAAATTTCAATATATCTAAACATGTGATACATAATCCTACATAGAGAGATCAATAAATCATCACATTTAACAATTAGCAACGACTCAATTTGAACCTAACAGAACCACAAAACGTCAATGATTTAAATGGTTCAATTCAATTCACTTCAAGTTCAAGTTTATGTAAACACTTTGGTCTAGGGGTCAACCATATGTTCTGTTTGGTTTGAGCCTTTAATAGTTTATTGTTAACACTTGTTTATTTTTTTGAACAACCTTTTAACATTTAAGGCTAAATCTAAAATTTTAGGAAAAATGTTTGAACTTTGGAATTCTAGAAAAATAAAAAACGAATTAACCTGGAAACTAAAACTGAAACCTAACTGCAAATCCACAACTTAACAGTTTAACAATTCAAAAATCTCCGAAACCATTTGGTTTGAGCTTCATTTCAATTTGAACTGTTTCATAGTTCAATTTGGTTAGGTTTAAGTTTTAATTTTTTTTAAATGGTTCAATTTGAGACTCTCAAACTGAATTGAACTGAACCAAACTATTTCTCACTGCTAACGATATTTGAGCATGCAGCTGACACGTGTAGATAAATTTCATTGACATTTTGGTCAAAAAAATCCTCAAAGGTTCCTACATGAATTCTTCATATCATTTGATGAAAACCCACTTTGCAAATGATCTCTTTCATGTTATACCAATGTAAAATAATCACAACTCTTAATCCAAAATGTATTAGAGTACTTGCAACAAGTTTCACTCATCAGAGAATTACAAAGGAATTAGTCTCTAACTTCTGGATGACCATTTAATTAATAATTGGACAAATCAAACATTTCCAAAACCCAGCATATCATAAATTGCCACAATAACCACAAGGATTCTGGGAATCTAGTTGGTTCACATCTATACTCCATATGATATTACAACAAAACGCTGCGGCATAAAGGCAAAGGAGATATCCATGTAAGGTACATACAAATAAATTCAACCAAATTTCTCGACTTCAGACTCTGCCAACAGCATTTACGTCATTATGGCAATCGGCCAACAACTCTTCAAGGTATTGTATAAAGACTTCAAATCAGACGCCACTATATGTCAATCTGATTGTATCCAGCATTTGCTGAATATGTAATGGATACTTGAAAGTTTCTGTACATACCTTTGGAAAACATCTAAGAGATATATTTATCTCTTGTAAAAGGGTCCCACTCAGACTTTATTAACTGATATACAGCAAACAGAGTCATTATTCAGCCTTTTATATCTCTATGAGAAAAACCCTGAATTTTTCTTTATTTCCCCAAGTGCGCTATGTCAACAGCCGAAAGAGCAGTTATATGGTCAATTCATCCTCTTTTTCTTTCTTTCGGGGGTTAAGCAGTGGCAATTGGGAAATAAAGAAAAAGTCAGGGATAGTTCACAGTATTTCCCTAATTCTTATAATGCAAATATAGGAGAAATTATACAAACCTCCACCGAACATTGCAGCTCATTAATCTTCATCGCTGTCACTAACCACAACCCGCCTTCTTTGGACAGGTTTTCGATGTGGTGATATCTCACTCTCATATTCATCTTCCTTAACTTTCCTCTTCCTATATGATTCATCTTCTCTATCATCCCATCCTTTTTCCTGCAAGATAATATATTCACAAGACTAAATGAGTAACTGTATCACAAAAGAAAACTAGACATAAACACATTTTGGCTATAACTATCATATTAGCATTGCACAACCTTCCCATTGTAATCGTCGTATTCCTCCTCTTCCTCTGCTTCCTCTGATTCTTCATCTGCCTCATTTACAGGAGTTTCTTCCTCTTGACCATCAGTTTCATATTCTGAAGGTTCTTCTTCATGTTCACTCTCTTCCGACTCCTCTTTCCTTCGTGGTGGAGAAGGCCGCCTTTCCTTGGTACGTTTTGGTAAATGCTCTCTCAAAGAAATAGGTTGCTGCCATAGCATAATCACAAATCTTAACTTTTACAATATTCAATATTGCACTAGATAGACATTGGCATCCTTACCCGTTTGACGTTGTTTATCCTTCTTTCTACTTTACGCTCTTCATCCAACAATTGTTGAAATCTGTGTCCCCTTGAAATTTCATCATCCCTTTCATCGTCCTAAAAAAGATTATCCAATCGCACATGATTAAAGAGGACCAAACAATGCTGGTTTGTGTGAATACTGGTCTAACTACCCACAATGCTCTTAAGGGGTTTGAACCCATATCCCCATGGTTGTGAAGTAAGAGCTTTGCCGCTAGAACATAACCACAAGAAAAAAGTGCATATGCAACACTTGAACTATTATTCAACATATCAGTCAACAAAACTAACCTCAGCTAATTCTCTTTCAAGGTAACCAGGAGAAAGCTGAGGTTCTGCCCTCTCACGCGCTGGAGTATATTTACGACTAATTTTTTCTTGCTTCTTCTGCAAATCTTCCTTGTTTCTGATCCTTTTCTGTTGCAACTGAAAAAACCCAATATCGAATTAGTCTCTCATTTTCACTCATGTGACATTTTAGGGCAGTGACAACAGCATGCATAAAATCTCGCAAATAGCAAGGCTACAGACCCTTTCAGCTTCTTCCTTTTCACGTTCAGGATCTTTATTTGTAATAACATTTTTTACTTTATACATCTTCTTATTTCGTGAATCGACAATAGCTGTTAGAAGACGATGTGACTTTGATGACAACGACGACGGCATAAACTTCATCTTCTGTAGTAACCTTCCTTGAGATTGCAAGATTCCCTGTATGGATTAGATACGAACATGAAATGCATGATTGAACAACTTTTCTAATTTTATACTTGAAGCCTTTTAAGAGGAAGACATGGCCTAAAGCACAGTTGCAACAGACCTTGCCACTGTTGATGAACAGCTGAGAGTGATCATGATGAGCATTTTGCACTGAAATATCAAGAACTTCATTTCCAATAAGTAATTGCATGCTTCCATCGGACCATTTAACAAACCGGGCATTGCTCTCATACTTGCAACATTCAAAAGGGGAATACTTCAGTAAAACATAAAAAAAGATCTGATGGAACTTCAAACACAGGTACAGAACCAATCACAGAGACAGTAAACATTGTATGCTTTAACGAGCCCCAGATTTGTCTCTTAAATAAAAGAAACAGCCAGATAGATTATTACAAAACTCTGAATAAACTCTATAATATAATGAGCTGCCAGGTATCCATAAGCATATCCCTCATGAAAGATGTGAAACAACTCAAAACTCTTTCATAAAGCATGTTTTCTTTTTTCTTTTTTCTTTTTACTCTTGGTCACAAATAATTTGGCACTGCAGACCACTAAGCATAGGGGGAAGTTCCTAATATGATTATTTTATGGCTTTCAGACTCTAGAGTGTCATGGCCAGTCACAAGTAATTCCTTCTATAGTATTTGAAATTTGCTTCTATGCTCATTTTTACGTTAAGCCACTTCCTGTAGTTATTATGGCACATTTTCCAAACTCAAAAACTTCAGTTACGAAGACAAATAGCAACTGTCCTTGACTAAAAATTGTGCATTTAATAGAAAAAAGAAATTGATTACATTAATGCTGCCATTTCGACCACGTGCCCTCCTCCAGCGAACAACATTATCTTCAAGCCTGATCCTTTGTTTATGGCCAGTTTCATCTGTAATGAAGTGTTCTTCCTCTTCAACATAAGTATTTGGATCAAATGGCTTTGAATCAATGCCCATGATGTTAGATACCCTCGCCACATACATCTGGAATATTAAAAGCTCAATATTGTTACCATAAATTTTTTACTCAGCCACCCACTTTATGGAGTTTTAGTAATGGCCCCGATATTCAAGCCATAAATGAAATCACAAACTCAAATAAAAGATATCTTCATTTGTAAAATATATCATTTCCCATAAGCTCACATTTACCACAAACAGCCCTAGTTGAGATTTTTTTTAGTTTTTCTTTCTATGATAAAACATCTCATGGTCATACATTATTTCATATATAGATATTCCATGAACATACATCATCTAATATATCATACAATATTCATCCATCCCATGCTCATATATCAATCTGATTAGCCTTGATATCCACCATCAAATTGTATATTAATACACAAACTACTGCCTGCCTTCAATTATCTAAAAACACCATATGTACATTTTATGCAAAATCGAATTCTTGTCTGAGTTCATTGACTAAGATAGCCATCATGCAGAAACCAAAGAATATAGCACCTTGTCTGAAGATCCAGGATGGGTGTAAAAAGGAATGTCAATATCTAGAGGAGGGCCCACTGGCCTTTCCCGTACTCGACGCTCTGCTGGTTGTTCTTCCTCTGATTCATACTGTTCTTCATGTTCAGCCACAATGTCTTCTGGCATATTACCTCTCGGTAAAGCTTCATCGTCTGAGCCACTCATCTACAGGATGCAGAAAACAAGAGACAGGCACAAATAACTATCCACCACAGTCATCTTTGGGATGTAAAAAATGAGAGAGAAAGATACAAATATCTATTCCAGATGCTCATCTAGACAATATAGAAAAGAGAGCAAGATACGAATAACTATTCAAAACAATCATTGATGCTTGATAGAAAAAATAGATATATCTGTTCAAAAAACAAAACATGTTGCATCAAAAAATGAATACCCTAACCTCCTCTTCCTCCTGTGCTCCATCATGGTGTTGATACTCAGGTTCTTGTTCTTCTTCATCAGAGTCACCGAATACATCACGCATCTCAGCAACTCCATCAGCTGCTTTATTGTCATCACCTTCATCGCTACAGAAATACATTTAAGCTTCAAAAGATTTATAGGCCATCAGCTGCTTTATTATCATCACCTTCATCACTACAGAAATAAATTTAAGCTTCAAAAGATTTATAGGCCCCATGGCAGGGATCATCGAATCAATCGAAGTTTACTTTCAAGTTTCAGCTCAGCCCTAAGTTTTAGGCCATTCCAACTGGTAGTAATGATAAAATTTTAAAAGGAGGGAAATATTAACAACCTATATACATAGGCATTGGTCATTGCTAGTTTTCTCAAATGATAGGAATGCAGATCGTCAGCCTTCAACTGAGTTGCAAGGTGTGTTCACTGACATCCAAACTAGATGTAGATCATTTAATTGAAATATAAACAAAAAGACTGCGTTCCAGCACAATACATATTGAAGAATCCAACAAAGAATGCATATGTAGATTGTTATGGCATATGACTCAGGAAGCATCCCAATACAGACAATGTAAATGGCAAGCAATATAAAGACACGTTTTTTCTTCTTTCTTTTCCATGGGGAAGCATAGAACCTGTCTACACAACTCCAAGCATCTGTGTGGGTACCTTAGAGTATCTAAGAGTAAGGATTAGGAACATTTGCAATTATATCATGAATAATGAGACCTTCTCTGAATTTATTTGATGACTTATATGGTCCTTTTTAGTAACGATTCAACCTTCACCAATCATTATTTAAACTTCCGTTATGTTGATGTATTCAGTATATGGTATCTATAATGAATTACAGTTTTCTACCATGTAATTTTTTTACTTTTCTAAGCATGTAAAACAACAGCAGCAATAATAATAATACAAAGCATTTTTGCTTTTGTCAAAACATATGTTTCATAGCTGAGTTTCACTTTTTTTAATTTTATGGTAGGAATTTTGAAACATGGGTATATATTGAAATAGCACTAAAATGAACCATTATTCGGTGTTCAACTTCATGAGAAAGATTAAGAGAACCACACATTTATTTCTATGCAATCTCAACAAAACATGCAATGTTAAAAATAAGATCTAATTCATTTTTACATTCTCTCAGGGTTTACCTTTGCTCGCGGATTTGTTCGACTTCATCTTCATCATCGTCATCATCATCTTGATGGTGCCTTCTGCGATGGAATTGACCTTCAACTTCATCTTCTTCTTGCTCTGAACCTTGTGCAACCTCGTGGGATTGATCAGAGCCACTGACACTCACTTGTTGTGGAGCCCTTCTTCTTTCTGAGGCTATGGATCTCTTCTCTTGCTGGTCCACCTCGCCATAGCTATGCTCGGCATCGCTCTCTTCTCTCTCTGCTTCACTTTCCTCTCGCTCAAGTTCGCTTCCGACTCTTTCCCCTTCACTTTCCACATCAATTTCTCCACCCCCTTCAACCTCGTCATCCTTGTACACACAAGATTAAATCACAGATCAACACTTCGAAACAAACAACGAAAAATTTGAAATAATCCAATCAGAAAATTCTCTGGCTATGAACAATAAGGTTCAAGAGAAGGAGGAAGAAACGACAGAAATACTCAAGGAAGAATGCATTAGTATAGTTACATAGATCGTTAACTCACAAAGATTTAGCATAATTCTCTGAGTAACCTATCCTTATACGGACATGATCAGATTTACTCATGAATATATACACATAAGGTCTCTGAGCCTACAGAGAGTAATGGGTGTTATTTCCGAGTATGGTGCTGTTAGTATGCAGTGTTTTGATCGTCTTTCCCATATGAGAATAGATGATTTTGTAATCTACCTGGAATCAGAATCTAAAAGATTGCCGTGTCTTCACTTAGGATGAACTGTGCCGGTAAGTATAGGTGTTACGAGAAACGGTAGCACACGAGGTCACAATGAATGTGTATCTTTTAAGTGATCTGAGAACCAAATTAGGGAAAAGCATAAAGCTAAGATCATCGCCATGTCTGCACAGTATGGACGGCCAATCGAGTTATCATACTGTGAGCATTAACTGTGATATTTCCTGTGTGGTGCTTTCCTCGCGAAAAAAAAAAGAGCAGACAACAGAGAGAGATCGAAAGACAGTGAGAAGGGAGAATAACGGAGGTTTCCATGGCACCACAAGATTACTAGGTTAGGAATGGGGTTTCTTACAGAGTAGGGGGGATTGATGGCAGCGTCGTCGTCTTCGCTGCCGCCTCCATCGCCGGAGCCGTCGCCGGAGCCGTCTTCGACGTCTACGTCGTCTTCAGAGTCCTCGGATTCGGCTCCGAAGAGCGTCTCCATCATCTCGTGGCGCTTCTCTCCCGCCATGGAAGGCTCTCTCTCTCTGTCTCTGTCTCTGTCTCTGTCTCTCTTTCTCCCGCGCGCGCAGGGTCTAAAATCAGGAATCGAAGGAGGCGAGGAATGAGAAGAGGGGAGACAGGAAGCAGAGCAGAGAAGAGCAGACTCAGAGATAGCAGAAGAATCCCCAATCCTCCATAGCTTTTAGCTTCGTTCAAATCAAACGCCCTTCGTTTTTCGTTCGGCCCCTGTTCCTCTGTCGTCGTCGCCGCCATAGCCATCGCCGGCGCCGGCGCCGGCGGGCAGGCTCTTCCACTACTTCCTCATGTCTCTCGGACGGGCGGACATTCCCCTCGCTTCGTTTGTCCGGCCAAAAGACACCACCGTTTTGTCCGGCCAGACACCCCCGGGTTTTGTCCCGGCCCGCCCCGTCCACCTTTCGTCCCTTCCTTTCCTTTCCTTTCCTCTCGTGTCGTTTCGGTTCAGCCACACGCCCATGCCCGATTTGCTCGTATCCTTCGTGTTTCGCTACGTCTTCCTGTTTTGTCCCCGTTGTGTCTAGTTTTCACTCTTTGCGACGCCTGCTTTGCTTCCCCCGTGACCATAATTTACCCCACGGTAAGTTGTACTATAGTATTCTACACACACGAGGATAAAGTGTGTGTGTGTGAGTGAGAGAGAGAGAGAGGGTTAATCGAGCATGTAAAGAATGGCGGATTACTTTTAATCCTAGGAATTGAGACAACCTTCCAAGTGCGAACGTGCATGAGGACCTTAGGTATGGCTATAAATATGAGGCTTAGCTACCCTCGTTAGACATATCATTCGACTTACGTCGAGAATGTGATCTTTGTAGTGAACAAACTCTTATTGCAAGCGCGCTAGTACCAGGTGCAACTTGATGCCATGGCGGTGGTATGGGATGTTGATCAAGGCTCAAGTCCATCTCGATCCTTTTGCTCGAGGGTGGATCGGTGGATCAAGCACCCTTCTTTCTCTCTCTTTTCTTATCTATCTATCTTATATTTCCTTGTCTTATGCTTGCATTAGAAATGATCTCTAACGTTGTGTTTCACTACCTCTTCCTGTTTTGTTCCGTTGTGTTTGGTTTTCAATCTTTGTGACACCCACATCACTTTCGTCCGTGATTTACTAGCTCTTCTTGTTTGTCTCCATTGTGTCCGGTTTCACTCTTTGCGCCTTTTTGCTTAGTTTTGCTTCAATGGTTTCCCTTGGTGAGTGCCAACTTTGCATTGTTCCTAGTTTTTCGCTCATCGGTGGATTTTCTTGCTCGTGCTTCTCTCTAGCTTTTTGCCTTCACAACATTTTCCCTGCACGTGCTCCATTCCTGTTTTTATTGGAGCTAATTGTGACAAAATTTGGTTATCACAATGCTTCTCCTTTTGTATTGGCAACACGACTTTGTGAATTATATCGTGTGTGAGACCCTCGTTGTTATGACAAATATAGGGAATCATTTGGGCCCAACTTACACGGTATTGATGAATACACTTCATTGTGAAAGGTCATATTGGGGCAAACCGCAAAGAGGAGAGTTTGTACCTATTTATGAGGCTTCAATGATCTCTTTCAATTTCTTCCTCTTCCCCCTTATCATGAATTAAAAACTACCTCACTATTTATCGAACCTATGCTAAGTGGAGGTGTTTATGTATTAAAATGCTACCTTCATTGTATCTACCTCAAACTTCCAATGACATCAGGATGGTTGTTGACATAAGTACTTACCTTATTGATTTCTATGTTATTGAGAATATTGATTATTCCCGCATATGACGAAGTTTTTGTTGGACGCGGTGTTGTGTTTCCATATTCACATTTACCTTTGTTTGGTGTTTGCAGAATTTGCTTACATTCCAACAATGTTCATGACAATATTTACTTTAGGCGGATTGCATATATAATATGCATGAAATACAAAAAAACAGATAGGATGCTAGATGGGGTTCATTCTCCACTTCATGTATATTGTTTTTCAAGCTCGTATGTAGCTCAAGGTGGAGCATATCTACAATTCTCTCTTTTTTTTAAAACAAAAGATACACCCTGGTATTATAAAATCATAAGCAATACAAAAGTTGATGGTTGTTTCGGTAAGAAGAAGAACCCCACCAAAACAAAGCTAATGCTAACCATAAATTCATCCATCCATTCATGAGGAGAAAGGGGCCTAAAAACATTTTCGATTCATGGATATTTGCAGATTCCATGGCAATGAGAGATGGCTGAAATAATACTTTGGACATCGGAATCGTTGTACACCTGTAGCTATCACACCATTCCACAATATAACATTTCAGCTTGACAACTTTTCGAGCAGTTTTTGTGCTTTCAAAGGAGCGCCACATTTAACATACATGCTGATCAAAACAGTTGCTACATATGAGCTTTTTCCAGCAACCCTTTTTCTCACAATATATGCATGTATTCTAGAACCCTCACAAAGATCCTTCCACCAAGCACAAGCTTTGAGAAATGACACAACATTGAAATGTTCTTTTGACATTCTCTTCTTTTCTCTTAAATTTCCCCTGTTTTAAGTTTTTAATCGATTCCCTTGTACTCTCATCATAGCCGATTTGTTGAGCATAGTCAGTAGTAGCAACAACTTTCCAGTGCCATTCCTCATAGTCAATTTGATGTGTATATGCAAGAACAACACATATTTGTACACCATATCTCCAAGATTTTTATCGTCTACTCCTCCCAAACTGCAATTGAGCATTCAATGTAACCTATAGCACCCAAAATCTGTAACAACATAATGTCCATAAACAAAGTTAGTAGACATTGTTTCCCAAAATCACGGGAACAATATACATCCAAATTATGTGATCTCCACCTTCCCTAAAAATGAGCATAGAGGTCCATATCCTTTTAAAATGCATTTGCTTCCTGAAAATGGAATCAACATTGCCTATGAAACTTTCATACTAACCACGTAATGTATGAACAAGTAACAACCAGAATTCACATGTAAGACTCTTGTTATTACAACAAATGATTTGGACTCATATGAGCCCAATTTGTCACAAGAACAATGAATATGTCATTGAGAATCAAACTAATGATGACCAAAAATGAATAAGATATCAAAGAGAAAAATGAAACAAGGAAACCGCAAATCAACCTCGAGTGAAGGGCGTGAGACAAACATGAAGCACCCTTGGTGTACCATACCACCAAGTACTACCTTGGATGTCAAATAACGAGAGAGAGCTTAGCCTCCCTAACAATGTCTCAATAGTGCCTCGAGACATCATAATGAAAAGGATAGCTAGTCCCTATTATATAGCTGAACACTCGAGGTTCCTACGCCATTGCATGTTCTTGTGTGTCGTGAGTTCTTATGGGTTGTCCTAAATCCAATTATAACCAATTTCCCAAATATCATACCCTCAAACCATTCAAAGTACCTATAGAATTGGTTCATAAAGTTATGCCTATAACACATGTCATTGTAATTAAAATACACCGACATTGACAATGATTGCAATAGTTAGAATTTTTATCATCCATAAAGAGGCCAAATTTCCATATTTGACTGATGTAAAATGCTATCTGAGTTTCAAAGTCTATATCGCATATATTGATTTTTTTTCGCAATGGTAGGGGACTCAAGACGAAGCATACCAAGTTAGAAAATGCATTTAAGCTCTTTATAACACCAATTCATCTAGAGGCATAGTCCTAACTATTATAGTATGAACAGCGACACTACCAATGCTTACAATAATGTAAACTTGGAGGTGGAAATCATATTTGTATATGTAAAACGCTATACGAGTTTCGGCTTCTCTATATCACATATGTTGAATTTTTTTTCACAATGGTATAACACTCAAGGCATACCATACCTAGTTAGACAATGCATGTAAGGTCCTTATAACACCAATTGATCTAGAGACATAGTCCTGACTATTATAGTATGAACAAATACTTTTGTGACATCTTAAGTACTAAGGCATCAAAATGTTTGTGACAAAATAAACTTGAAATGGAAAGCATGTATAGTCTATAATATATATACATGATGAGAAACACCTATTGACAAAATTAGCTAAACCTACTTTGAATATCATACTAGAAATATCAATGTCATCTAAACTCAATCATGACAAAAGCATGTCAAATAGTTGGCACCAAATCTTGTGCTCCATGACTTGTTTCCATATAAATGTATCATTGTGTGTAATGAACTCCCTTTGGCATTCAACAACTCTTTATATTAATTACCCTTTAGAAGCGTACATTGAGGGAGTTTTGACAATATTGAATTCTTTAATGATTAGACAAGTCATCCCTAAAGAACTATTGGGGATGTGATTAGTACATTGCATATCTCACTTGTAATATATACTCAAATCAAATTTTGTGCATTTAGAAGTCATGAGAGAAAATAGAAGTCATATTCTTTGGTAGTTGACCAACTATGTTCATTGAGAACAATAAGAATCAAGTGAAAACCCTTATTAATAGCATGGCATTTTTCTCTTAAACATGATTAACAACAATTCATGTGTTATACTTCATTATTTTTCCTCCTTGACAACATAGTATGAACCATATGTACTATACGTGCATTCGCATTTGAGAAGGTTTTAATAATTGAGTATGGTAAACACCCTCAATGTACGGTAAATACCATACTATTGTATTCATTATTTATTATAAGTTTTTTTTAAGGTGACAAAGTTAAGGTACGAAGTGTTAAAAAAAACATAAGAATGTAATGATAACATACGCATTCGTACGAAAAAGAATGTTTGCCAATGCATTTGAGTATATTACGTACTATGCTTGATACTGATAGTATGCAAAGAAGCTCCAACGACAACAAAAAGAGAAGGCATTGCCCACATTTTTTAATAACCTCCTCCCAATATTGACTTGAAGTTGGGCAAGTCATGGTTACAAATGAATTTTGCTACGAGAGGTATGCAACCATTAAAAGCATAATGTTTTATCATGGGAAAGCATTTTCATAGCCATTTTCCCTGATGTTAGTGATCAATGAGAAACTTTGCGTTGCTTACCAATATTATTTTATCTTAACAACCTATGTTTGCTTTGAAACTTTATAGATCTTGTAGCCTTCATAAAGAGAGCCACACAATTGCACAATGATAGACAATAACAAGTCTTCGTTTTGTCATCTAGAATGAATTTATGCATCAAACCCTATCTATAATATTAAAGCTCATAACCCAACTTTCACTTTATTTGATCTAGATTGATCACATTGTTGCTCACAAAGGACCCAATCATCCAAATGCATCACAAGGAGTTACATAGAGGGCATCATATGCTAAACATGCCTTAAATCAACATATCATTGTTGTGGTAGAGCACGTCAAATTTGTGCATGCGTTGAACCTCTAAAGTTTGTGTTCTAGTAGATGGATGTGATAGGCAAAACTCAAGAATAGTAAATCAGCTAAACAAAAGAGGTATGGATGATTAGGGTGAGAATTGTATAATAGATTTGAACGCAAGACTTCATGTACAACAAAGATAGGATACCTAGAGAAAACAATATTATTAATTAGAAAAGGAAACATCAATCTCTTTGTGTAGTTATATACTACAATAGAAAGCTTTATCGACATATGTTCCTCCTTCCCTCCTTTTAACCTTATAATGAGATTCCCTTAGATAGGGTTTCCCATGCACTTGGGGTTAAGCGTGTGTCACCACTTGATATACATGCTTTAGCTTTTTGAGTTTCCTATAAGAAAACTAATATTTAAGATATAACTATTATGATATTGATATTTTACATTGCTTTAAATTTGGATGTCTAAAGAAGCTTGAATATTGGTGTTCCCATCAAATTACATTTATGTGCAATATCTTAAATAATATGCTTTCGAGGTGGTTCATGCCGTGAGAATTTTCATCTATCAGCTCGTTTACCAATCCTCTTTTTGGAACCTCGTTTCAAATCTTACAAAACATGTTCACAATCCGAAGACCTTTTTGCTTTCTAAAATCGGGTAGCTCCAAACCCGAGAGTTTGTCCGCAAAGCTTAGACTCAGTGAACCTGAGAGGCACTGAGGAGGTGTGAAAGGGTTTCATGTGGAAAACAAGATCCCATAGAACAGAAATAAAACATTGGATAAGTCGTTCACCCAGGAGGAAGCCAAGACCAAAAAGGAAAAAAACACATTGATCCAACCAAATAAAACCAGCAATAACCATAAAATTTCATAATAAAATGTAAAGCCCAGAAATGTAAATATATAAAATATCAAATGAATGAAATGAAAAATATGAAAAATTAAAAAAAAGCCAATAGAAAAGAAAAGCAAAAACAAAAACAAAATAAAAGATAAAAAATAAAATAAAATAAAAATGTCAAAACAAAAATGAAAAGAAAGAAACAAAAACAAAATAAAAATAGAAGATAAAAAATAAAATAAAATAAAGATGTGAGAAAAACAAAAATGAAACAAAATAAAAATAGAACATATGTAGCAAAAACAAAAAATGAAAAGAAAGAGACAAGAAAAATAAAATAAAATTAGAACACAAAAGCACAAAATAAAAAACAAAAAAATAAAACAAAAAAATAAAAATAAAATAAAAAACAAAAAACAAAAAACAAAAAACAAAAAACAAAAAACAAAACATAAAAAATAAAACATAAAAAATAAAAAATAAAAAATAAAAAATAAAAAAGGTTTTTTCGCACACTCTATCACTCTGCACTTCTACTTCTTCTTTTTCCTTCTTGTTCAGAGAGACTGACAGTCTTTTTGCTTCTGCTTCTCTTCTTCACCAATCTCTCTGCAACCAGAGAAAACGCCTCCCCCAGATCAGATCTTCCATGGATCTTCTTCTTTCAAACTAGGTACGCCCGACTTCCTTCTTTCTCATGTTGTCTGTTTTTGTACTTCAGTTGTTCATTTGATAAAATCACTAGGTTAATGTCATCATCACCGTCACTGTCGCCATCACCATTACCATCGTCATCCTCATCGTCTTTCATCCCCAGTATCTTCATCATTTTTACTGCCGTTATTGCCATCACCATCACCATCACCATCACCATCACCATCACCATCGAACTAATGTGAAAAAGAAAACAGAAATTTGATTTCTGCACTCTCAATGTGATCTCTAGTTTCACAGAATCAGAGTTCTCCAAGAAGAAATGTACATGGTGAAAGAAATACCTCCAAAAGATACATTCTTTTGCATTTTAATTAGCAGGTTCATTATCATCGTGTCCTTGAGCTAGGTTTACAAGAAATAAGATTTTACAATGTCATCTCTACTCTTACTGATAAAAAGTTCTCGAAGTAGAATGCACATGTGAAAGAAAACAAAGCCTTCATAATACATTCATTTAGCTCTATATTATCAGGTTAATCTCATCATCATTTTTTGAGCTAGTTAAAAAAGGAAATGGAAGAATGTACATGGATAACATTGAACAATACCTTGTTTGTCATGTTTTTCTGCATATATAGAAGATCCTTATAATTGAGCCAGGTAAATAAATTAGTTTGTTTCCTTCAATCTCACAGATCAATACATATCAAAGATATAGTCTTTTTCCTAAATCAGCTGGTTAATGTCATCATCAGGTAAAGAAGAAAGGATTTTGTACTATCAACGTGATGCCTAGTCTCATTTAACTCTATATTATCAGGTTAATCTCATCGTCATTTTCTGAGCTAGTTAAAAAAGGAAATGGAAGAATGTGGATGGATAACATTGAACAATACCTTGTTTGTCAAGTTTTTTCGCATATATAGAAGATCCTTATCATTGAGCTAGGTAAATAAATTAGTTTGTTTCCTTCTATCTCACAGATCAGGGCCCTCAAGGAAGAATGCGCAGGAAACAATACATATCAAAGATATAGTCTTTTTCCTAAATCAACTGATTAATGTCATCATCAGGTAAAGAAGAAAGAATTTTGTACTGTCAATGTGATACCTAGTCTCATTAATCATACTTGACGGATTGTGCCTGCAAAGATACCTTGATTTGTCTAAATCAGCAGGCATTGATCACTGACGAGTCAGATTAAATGAAAAAACCTAGCATTTTTAGAGTGATTATAATCCCATAGATCAGAAAGTCTCGAGGAACATGTGCCTTATTGTTTTTCCCATGGATGATCTGAAAAAAGGAAGAACATTTGTGAACTCCTCAGTTTATTCTAATCTCATAGATTAGAGGCCTCAAAGAATGTCCATCTCAAAAATTTGCCTGAATATTCACATATCTTCGTCATTGAGATAGGAAAATCGAAACATTTTGCACATTCAAGGGGTCTTGAAATGTTGGACTATATAACATACCAACTCACTATCTACCTCTTTTGCTCCTCATGTATATTTTGACATGAAGAATGTAGATTAAGAAATTACCTTCGAAGGTAAAATTTGTAATTTCAATGTGATTTCAATATCACACATAAGAGAACTTGAAGGACCTTTAATTTCACGAATATATTCATCTTTTGTATAATTTTTCGCGAGATAGGGTAATCAAGACATTTTGCACTTTCAAGGGGTCTCAAAGTGTTGAACTATATATATACTGATTCACCCTCTCCCTCAATGTAGATTATGAAATCAACTTCAAATGTACAATATGTAATTTCAATGTGATTCCAATCTCATATGTAAGAGTCCTTGAAAGATGTTTAATTTCATGAATATATTTGTCTTTTGTATAGTTTTTCGTGTATGAATCACTGGTCCTTTCTGAAGTTGTAAAAGAAAGTTCAGCATTTTCAATGCCATTGGCATACCCACAAATTAGAAGTCTTGAAGATTGTGCATTATCTAACCTTATTAGTTGAGGTTTGTCCACAGAGATCTTAAGAAGAGCATCAAATATATGATAGTGTCCTGGTAAAACTTAAGATGCATTGTAGATTAAAACGTAGGATTATTGCTGTCTAAGAGTGTTAAACTGTCAAGTTTGGGAGGCCATTATGTGATATTTTTAGAATTTTATCATCACCACATTTTATTTTGATCATTTTCTTCTCATTGACATATTTTTCTGGATGCTTGCAGATTGTGATATTCCTTGAGTGTATAGTGCTTTCTTGAACAACTGTATTACACCCTATCTTGCACTTCAATGTTTGGGATGCCTATAAATAGCTCGTTGGAAATGTTCAATCACATGTACAATGATAATTCTTTTGTTAGTGTTGATCTACTCTCTGAAGGATGGAATATGGGCTGCGAAGTTGCTCTGATGACTATTAATTGGTTCCCAAATTGGTAGAAGTTGCTCAGTGCTGAGAGAACGTCACTATGTCTGCATGTTTGTCTTGTTCATTTGAATGCATATCTGAGTACAAACAATTGTCTTGGGAATGATGATTTGAAAATATTCCTAGGCATGATTAGTCAGCTTTACTAAAAAGTGATGATGTGAAAATACAGAAAGTTTGAGATAAAAAATTTCTGTCTTCTTTTCCCGCGTTGATTATTATAAGATTTAACAATACTTCCTACTATCTGCAGGTGATTTTGTCCATGGTTAAGGGGATGATCTGGATGCCATTCGCTATAATAAAATTTGATTGAACCGTGATAGTGGACACTAAGTTATCAAGATAAAAATGATAACCAAGTCACTGGTCTTGACATATTTTTACTTACTCATTTATATTTCACTATCATCTGGAGTGATATTGTATAATAAGGTATTGAAAATTAGTTGACTTGTTATTTGAGGAGTTCTAAAATTTCATGGTCCTACTCACTCTTATGAATTTCCTTCTTTCAATGTCAGTGGGTACTTTCTACGAAGCATTTCAACTTCCCATATCCTATTACTCTTACTATGATTCATATGGTGTTTTCTGGAGCAGTGGCTTTCATTCTTGTCCGAGTTATAAAGGTGTGTGCCACTTTCAGGATTAATGGTGTTAATACTTCCTCATAGAGCTGGGTCTAGTTTTATTTGATGTATTTTGTATAGACAGCCATATATGGCATTTATTAGCATTGCTTTTTTAAAGAGGTATTTTGTTTTTGAAAAGCCTAGTTTGTAAAATTATTGTAAAGTCTTTATTTCAGATATAACGAAATTCTTATCAATCTATAAAGGAGCATGGTTCTTCTAATTTTTCATGCTTAATATTATTTCTAATGTATCCATCTCCTTCAGAAGTTTCTGAAGAAATTCATCACTAGTGTCCAGGCACTGTCTTCTCAAAATGTCCTGTTTTGCATGCACATTATTATCATTTGCTTTTTAAAGAGCCCCATAAGAGCTAATATCTAATTCAATACAATACAAGCTGAGAGGCAGTAAGATATTGCAAACATGGTAAGCCATTTCTCTCAAATATTGTTATTGATCTTACCAATTTCCATTGGCCATGCAGGTTGTGCCGCCAACAAAAATGACAGTTGAAATGTATGCAGCCATTTTAAGATCAGTGGAATTGTTTACACTTATAAGTAGCTAGATCTCTATGTTTGACTTGTATTTTCTTGTGCAAAATGCAGATATGCCACGTGTGTTGTGCCAATCAGTGCATTCTTTGCATCCAGTCTCTGGTGAGTGTATTTATCACTTTACTGACAACTTCAAGTCCAGTGTTTTTTCCAATTTTTTCAATCGGGTATGTCATCCTCTTATGGATATTGAGCTTGGCTATTACAATCTTCAGATGGTGTTGTGTGGGTAATAGACTAGCTGGTAGGTTGACACATACAAGATAACCATTTCGGTTTTCACTCCTGCAAAATTACATTCGTGCTATGTCTCAAAAGATGTAGGACAGCATATATATGCACTCCCTTTTGAATGTATAGTATCAAGACAGATATTGTGACCTATTTAACTTTTGTTTGTAATAAAATATTTGTGGTTTTCTACCTCATTCCCACCTGTAATATCATTTATTAACAAGAACTGTTTATATGGGACTCTCCTCCATAGTAGCATTGCATTTTATGCTGGTCGTGTTTAAAGGTGCTCTTATTATTCCCGCCTAATTTATCCACTGTTTTGTTGTCATAATCTCAGGTTTGGTAACACCGCGTATCTTTATATTTCAGTAGCATTCATCCAAATGCTAAAGGCTTTAAGTAAGATTCTGAACCCTCATGTGCCTTGATGAGACAAAGTTGTAGTTTTGTTCTTGAATCCTAACCTATTGACATTCATGTGTATTGTAGTGCCTGTTGCAACCTTCCTGATGGCTGTTTTATGTGGAACGGACAAAGCTAGGTGTGATCTATTCATGAATATGTTGCTTGTGAGCTCTGGTGTGGCCATTTCCTCTTTTGGAGAAATACATTTCAATGTAACTGGCACTGCATACCAAGTCACGGGCATCCTTGCTGAAGCTCTTCGATTAGTGCTAACTCAAGTTTTGCTACAGAAAAAGGGTCTTACATTGAATCCCATCACCAGTTTGTACTATATTGCTCCTTGCAGGTATTTATTTATCTCAATATTTGAGAAATAAGACTGACGTAATTGTCTCCAAGTGAGATTTTGGAGGAATATATGAAACCCAAAAGGAAAGTATTTTAACATCATCAAAGAGGACAGCGTTTATAGGATACCTAAAAAATGTCTGATGTCATGAGCGTGGTTCTAATGAAATTATTTAAGGATGGATGAGAATGCCCTTGCAATGAAACTTGATTCCAAGTTGCCAAAAAGTGAGGGTCTATTTCTTGGAATCCATAACCCTGTGAGGTTTGAAATGGGCTAGTGTGATATATCACATAATCTACCCAACATTGATTATGCCAATAGCCTAAGGGATGAACATATGGCATGTTAACCATGCAATTTTGTATATGCGTGTAGGAGATTGAGGTTAAGTACCCTCAATCTACCACCCATGCTCTGTTTGGAGATCTGAGTACTAGCCAGCATGACACTTTTAATCATGATGCTTGGGCATATGTAGGAGTTGTGAAAAGGAATAATGTCCACATGGTGGGATTTAGAAACCCAGATATATCATATATTCGTAAATGCTGGCTTCAGAAAATTTATATGATTATATCTATAACAAGAATGGTGTTTAGAGAATGAGAAAGTCCTGCAAAAAGAGTACAGAAAACATGATTAGAGGAAGCAAAATGAGAAAATTACAACATTGAGCATAATTTAAGCATGACTGAAGAAACATAATAAAACACAATGCCTAAAAACAAATGCTGATTTGGCTTGCTTCATCTTGAGTCTTCATCCAGCGTAATAATCAAATATTTAGATGATATGCTGTTTTAAAAAGAAAATTATAACTTAATTGCAAAAATATTCATACTGTGCCTGTGTTTTAGTCAGTTTTGGTATTCATTCTGAACCTAATGGAGTCATATTCTTAGGATCAGGTAGATAGGATCACTCTTCTAAGTTCAAAAAAAAGAAGAATCATTCATTCTCTTATGTTTTGGAGGTGGACTTGCTTTTTTCTCATTCCAGAGTGACATTATAATTATGTGTATGCCAGTTTGCACACACCATAGACGTGCATTATATGTATGATTCTGCAGTAATGTAATGACTAGAGCGAGCGAGCGAGAGAGAGAAATTAATACTTATATTTACACTGAAGATTCAGCAGTAGATGCTCATTTATCTTTTGTTCCACAACAGCTTCTTGTTTCTATTTGTGCCATGGTTTATACTCGAGAAGCCAGAGATGGAAACCCAACAGATTACATTCAATTTTTGGATCTTTTTTAGCAATGCACTATGTGCACTTGCCTTGAATATATCAGTGTTTTTGGTCATCGGAAGAACTGGTGCCATAACTGTGAGAGTAGCTGGTGTGTTGAAAGATTGGATATTGATTGCTTTATCAACACTATTATTTCCAGAGTCTAAGCTAACAGGTCTAAATATAATAGGCTATGCCATAGGTAAATGAATCCCTCTTATTGCTGAGTGTATTCAAAAGAGCATAGAACTGCTAATGAGTTTTTCCTATTCTTCTCTTTCTTTGGTGATCTATGATGCAGCGTTGTCTGGAGTGGTGACATATAACTACCTCAAAATGAGAGAATCCCGTGCTAACAGCCAGCCCTCAGTTGACGCAATTCCTGAGAAGTTAAAGGCTCTTCTGAAGGTAAATCATACTGTGTGCTCTGATGATAATATAATAAGATCAAGTGTGCTGTTGGATCTTTGGATCATATCCCACTAAGATAATATTAGCATAAATGAAAATTAGTAAACCTTTATAAATTCCAATCTCTAGGGAAAATGCTCTTTAAAAATCACAAGGTTAAAAAATAAATAACACCCATGCTTTGAGACCTAATATAAGTGATTTTAAACATGAAACCTTTTATGATTCTAGATATTAAATCTACTAACATGTAATCTGGACTAAGATGTTATGGGCATTTTGCGTTTCCATTAAAAAGGGTGATGCTACCATTTTCACTATGTACTGTGAAAATGTCAAAGCTGTAAAGCCATTTTTAAAGGAGCAAACTAGAATGCATGAACTCAGACGGAAGTTTGTGAGGAAGTTTAGGATTTAGGGTGAAGGCTCAAACCCACAACCTTATTTGAGTTTTAGAGAAATTTAGGCTTTAACGTACAAAGGAAATGCTTTCACATTGTGCTTTTGCATGTAATATCTTGTTTATCTCTCTGTCTAACAGGAGCGGAAGCTAGAGAAAAAATCTTCAGAAAATTATACTGATGGGTCAATAGAGGTGGGGGCATTGAGCCCAGCTCCTCCGGTAGTGGACGAAGAAGCTCCTCTCATTTCTCGCCTTTCCTATGTAGGAGGCAGAAACAATATTACCAACAATTGATTTTAAAGTTGTGAATGGTAGTGGATCTTTCTTTTCCCTTGCATCATTATAGAAGGATTGTATTTAACTAGTTGAGGCAAATGAGCGATTTTACCATCCACTAATATTTCTTAGCTTATGACAGGAGAAATCATGGTCATCTATTCTTTTGTTCAATTTCAAGCCCTTTCGCTGTCCAAGGACTTGAACTTACATACCGCCAAATTTTTTTTAATGACCATGGCAGAGCGTATACATTGTGATAATATTGCTGTTCATATATGGTAATGCAGTTGATTTAAGATTATTGCGTCAAAAGCTAGTTCTCATAATGGGGCATTATATGGGTTAGTTATGCCATTTCTATACAATTGTACTCGTTAAGATAACAAAAATATGTTTTTTTAGAGACTTCTTACATTATGAGAAGGAAACTAACCTAGGGAAGGTGAATATCTGCAATATAATCTGCTGTACAAGCGTCTAGGTCATACAAAATGTCGGCCAACATAGAAAGCTTGGAATGTGTGTTTCACGATCCCCAAAGTGTCACCCAATGAGAACTTTGGTGTAATGCAAAATGGTTCCAAGAGTGAATCCAATAATTCATGATTACTCCTGAATTGGATCGCTGGATTACATGTGAAAATTATCATTGAGCCCAGAAATTCTTTGGTGTTTTGGTGACACTAATTATGCCATACTAGAAGAATATGTATTGTTTTAAAGTGGTTCTCCACCAAAATTTTCATTCAGGCATCTTACAAAAGCACTCACCATATTCTTTTATTTTAGTTGAGGCTAGACAGATCTTAGTAGGTTGTTGATAAATTGGTAGTAGTTTAGTACATATCTCTCACATATTCTTGGGGTTTGTTGTTGACTTATGGTTGGTATATTGATGATTCTTTTCGTGATGAACCAAGACCGAAATTATATGAAGGTTCTGGTTTTTGTGTGACATATTCTAAGAGGAAATTGCAATAGTTCCCTCATTCGGCCCCCATAAAATGTTCATTCATAGTTAAGGCTTGAATAAGTTTATGCCCAATTCGTTATCCATAAATAGAACAAGGGGGTTTAATCTGCAATTATGCAATAGAACACTTATTTTCTTAGTTGGCAAGATTGTATGAGCCATTCATATCATGTACCTTCATATTGCCAATAGATGATGTTTGACCTTTGTTTTCAATCCTCAATATAACAACATTGATGATATAACATGCTAATGCTCAAACAATGTCCCTTTTCTCTGTTGTGAATAACTTTCATCATGAAACAAAAAACACCACCATGTCTAACTTACAATAGACTTTGGATCCATCTTGCATAGACTTACAATGAACTTTGGATTTATCTTGGATCCAAATACTAAGAATTCACTTCCAAGCTACATACCAATTTAGATGATAAAAATGATGACTTGCCACCTTACATAATTGCCACTCTTGATGTAAAAGATTCCTTGATTTTTCCAACAATGAGAATTGCCACAAGAATCCTTTTAACCTTAAAACATATTTCTTCAATGCAACTTTTGAATCAAAAGTAATGGCATTTTTTAGCCTCCAATTGAATCTAGCCTACATACCTTATGTTCTCCAAAATAACTTGGAAGTATTGGCTAAGTTAATCATGTTTATTACAAGTGATTAGCTATAGGATCATTACAAAACATTGGTGAAAGTGAGCAACAAATATGACTTATTTTTCACCATCCTAATCTAAGCAATTCATAATTGTTGTAGACAATTAGAAATGGTTTCTTCTTTATGTTTGACTTATTATTCGAATACATGCAAAAGACCTTCATGGCCACATATAGGTTTTCAAATCTTGTTGAACAATAACTATGTAAGATTTAAATAATCTTTAACACATCCATCTACTATATAATGTGATAATGATTTGTGATGCCTTGTTTATGACTTACATATTTGATAATGTCTTTTGTCTAGACTTAATGTGAGCTAGTAGATCATGTAACATTATCTCGTGTTTAGCCTCACAAAAAATGTTTATGTTTGAGAGACTTATATGTACCCTTCCACAAATAATGGAAAATTGAAATAATACATTGTCCTCGTGAATATCATTTCATTACTGTGGAAAAAACAAACATCTATAAACTTTAGTAGTTATTTAAATGGCAATATGCAACATTGATATCTAAATATACACATGTGTACAATGGAGAAACAACCATTTAATCTTCGCAATAACTAAAATTTAAGTTATCAACAATTATTATGATGCTAAATGTATGTCATTATTTCTCACCCCAAGTTGTGAGAGAATATGGTCTACGTGCAAATACATGTCAACATGGTTGAAGTTTATTCCCATTTGGTAATAAAATGTTGAAGAAAGAGTCACAATTTTAAATTAAATGCTAGTTTTTTGTTGTTGGCATAAAAGGCTTGACCCCACCCAACTCTTGTGTACTTGGTGTGAGCACGTTCCCCAGTTAGGGCTTGAGTATATAAGCTCAATTGAGAGGTTGTAGAGAGAGAGAGAGAGAGAGAGAGAGAGAGAGAGAGAGAGAGAGAGAGAGAGAGTTTTAGAGAGAATAATCTACGTTTTCCATTTGAGCTTCAACTGTGTGCATCTTGCTTCTTACCTACCTTGCACAAATATACTTCTCTTGTTATCTGTGTTGTTTGTGTTGAATACGGGCTTCTAATGGACATATTCACACGGTCTCCTTTGTACACACTAGGCTTAGGCTATTTTATATAAATAGTGAGAAGGGCAGTTGCCCCAAGTCAGTCAGTATATAAACTGACTTTGTAATCTAGTTAGTGTGGTTGTCTTAAGTTGTAATATAATTTTGACATTGTGCCTAACTGTTTCTCTCTCTCATGTGTACTAGTTGTTTTCTTTGCCTTTGTTGCCATCAAAGAAATGATCTTGCATCCATTTACGATCTTATCCTAGAAGAGTGTTGATCTTGTTCCCCATTAGATGACGGTGTCCCCAACATCTGGTATCAGAGCATGGTTTTGTTTGATCTTGCTGCCGCCATCTATCTAACCTCCATCGGCAACCCTTCTCTTGCACACCTTGAAGATCTTGATTGGCAACTCCTCCTGAAATCACATTTGACGAAGAGAGACAATTGAAAGTTTGCACTCCACTCTTTGAAATCACTCTTGAAGTAAGTCAATCAACTGTACTTCAACTTTGTGATTGTTGTCGCTCGGAGTGAGACCCTTCTCTTGATCAGGCCACACCTATGACTCACTCAGTTAGGTGGAAATAAAATAGGTCATCTGACGCTATCCCCTCACTCACCGCAACCACTTGAAGCAAACACGACTCCAGGGCCAACCCCAATCTGTGTTTCATTCGGCTGAACAACATTCGGGAGGACCATGGCCTGGAGAATCACACATAATCAGTGTTGGGAAATCTCGAAAAGAAAAGAAATCGAACAATCAAATCTAGGTTCAATTCGACTAAGTTAGTTGACTGTAGTCACTCCGAACAAGATTCATCTATATTCAAAACCGATAGGACTTGTGTCCAACTCCAGCTAGAACGACATCGAGTGAGCCTGACTGCTTCACTCCACCACAATTCATAGTTGATTCCGGACAAAGCCTATTAAACCAACATAGATGGCATCAACATCCGACTCGTCAGAGATGAGTCCAAGGAAGTTCGACGGATCGAACTTCAACTTCTAGAAGGAGCAGATGCAGGACTATTTAATAGTCAAGGGGCAAATTGACCCCATTGAGAATGAAGACCCTCTAGAAGGATACAAGCTGCTTGAATGGGAAAATCTCGATAGAATCGTCCGAGCCACCATTCGGATGCACCTATTGGAGTCTGTGCACTTCACGGTGCAATCGTGTTCGACAACCTTCCAACTATGGAAGACACTTTTGAACATTTACGAAAAGAAGGTTGCCGCCACCAAGATATACCTGATTCGGCGCCTTTATAACCTTCGGATGAAAGAGTTCGACTCGATCCAGACACATTTGAACGAGTACGAAAGCTTAAGCTCCCAAATTGCAGCCCAGGGGACGATTATCAAGGATGAACTAAAAACAATGTTGCTCATGACTAGTCTCCCTCCTTCGTTGGAAACTTTCGTTACAACCATGTGCAATGCGTCGACAGCTGCCGTCAAGTACTCCTTAGTCACGTCACGAGTGCAATTTTGACTGAAACAACTCGGAGAAAATCGTTTGCCAACGATGCAACCAACAACGCTTACGTAGTACAAGGTTCGACTGACCGATCGAACAATCGTGTAAGAAGTTCTTCATGGCAGCCGAACAATCAGCAAAGTTGGAGCAAGTCTCGGGATAATCGAGTCTACAACTACTGCAAGAAACCCGGACACATCAAAGCTAATTGTTGTGCACTCAAGGACAAAAATGATAAGGCTCAGTGAGCCGAGCAGAAGAGTGACTGACATGAGGAGATCAACTATGTCGGCTCTACAGCTGAAGTATTATCAAACGACCCGAACATACTATAAATTGAGAACCCAGTCGGATCAGAAGTTTTGCTTACGACTAAAGAATCGAGCACATGGATCTTAGACTCGGGTGCATCCTTTCATGTGACTCCCCATCGATCCCAATTCTGACAATACATGGGCCGACATTCTGACTCAATTCGAGTAGGAAATTCACAACATTGTGACATAATTGGAATCGGCACGGTAGAGCTAAATCTTACGGGTGGCTCTACATTAGTACTATGCAATGTCTGACATGTACATGAGCTCTCAAGACCATTGATCTCAGTCGGACAATTGGATGAAGATGACCTTCGTGCTTGCTTCTCATTAGGAGGGTAGACGCTCCACAGGGGGAACCTCCTGCTTGCTCGAGGACCGAAGATACATTCATTGTATCCTTTTCACGTCACACTCAGAGAGGGTGACCTGTTTTTGGTGGACATCCCCGTGTCATCACTATGGCATGGACGACTTAGACACCTCAACAAGGCTGACATCACGCACTTATCCAGAGTCGGATACATCCCCAAACTCTCCTTTTCGGATCATCAATTCTGCGAGCATTGCCAATACGGTAAACAGACAGTCGTGACACACCCGTCATCCGCCCCGAGAGAATCGAGTCCGCTCGATCTACTCCACTCGGATGTCTGTGGTCCTATGCCACAACAGTCTCTCGACGGTGCTTTGTATTTTTTCAACTTCATTGATGACTTGACTCAGAAGGTGTGGGCTTATTCGATCAAAACTAAAGATCGAGTGTTCTCGATTTTCTCCGATTGGCTCGCTATGGTGGAGAATCAATCTGGCTGAAAACTGAAATGCTTTCGGGCCAATAACGAGGGAGAGTTCAAATAAGAGGAATTCGTCAAATTTTGCCGACAACGCGGCATCAGACGTGAATTTACGGCACCCCACAGTCCGGAGCAGAATGGAATTGCCGAGCGAATGAATCAGACAATTCAAGAAAGGATAGTTTCCATGCTCCAACACTCCGGACTGTCGGATGGCTTTTGGGCAGAGGCCCTATTCACGATAGTACACATAATGTCAAGAATCGTGACCGGCCACAACCGGCTGTTCGTTCGGATGTGTTCGGGTGTAGAACAACGTAATGGACAGTGCTCAAACAGTATACAAAGATAGAAAAGCACAAGAGACCGAGACACATGATTTTAGCGTGGAAACCCGAAATGGGAAAAACCATGGGGGTCCACAAACCCCAAGAAATAGAATCACAATAATGAAGTAGGGAGGAGTACAACTAGAAACTCTGATGGATATAGAGGCAACAACCTTTGCAGTAACTTTTCAACAACAATAACATTCATTATTGCATTATGATTGCCCTAAGTACTTATATACTAGTACACCTTTTGGGTTATTTACAAGTGTAGCCCATAAGGGCATATTTAGACTATTTACAAGTATAGTCTTCTGAGTTGGTTGTCTACACGATTTCGGTTTCGGCCTTGGCCGAGTTCCTCATCAACTCGGCTCTTCTCTTCCCATCTGGAGGGACCCGTTTCCTAACAAACTCCCCCTTCACTCCGGCATGGGGTACTGCACCAATTTGATCCTCCGTCGGCACATGCCCAAGTTTTCGGCTGACAACACCTTTGTCAGCATGTCTGATCCATTTTCGGCTGTGTGGACCTTCACTAGAGCAAACTCCCTTTCTTCTACCCTCTCTCGGAGCCAATGATACCTCCGTAGGATGTGCTTTTTCCTCGAGTGGTAGGCGACATTTTTTGCAAGGTGGATGACACTCTGATTATCGCAATAGAGTCAGAATTCTTCCTGTCGAATTCTCAACTCACTAATAAACTCCATCCATACGATTTCCTTGCCGGCTTCTACTGCGGCCATGTACTCGGCTTCCGTGGTCGACAACGCCACGACCTTCTGCAACCTCAATTGCCACGAGACAACTCCCCCTATATGCGTCATTACGTATCCAGACGTGGATCGATTGGTATTTGCATCACCTGACATGTCCAAATCCATGTAATCTTCCAATGTGGTGTTACCTGAGCCGAAATGAAGACACATGCTGGAGGTGCCTCTTAGGTACCAAAATATCCATTTCATGACAACCCAATGCTCTTTCTCGGGATTGCTCATATATCAGCTGACCACTCCGACGGCGTATCCAATGTTCGGCCTGATACACACCATTGCGTACATCAGGCTTCCAACTGCCGAGGCATAGGGGACTTTTGTCATCTCGGCCTTTTTGGTTTTCAATTTCAGACATTGATCTTTACTTAACTTGCAGTTCGTCGGCAATGTTGAGCCGATCGGTTTCGCGCCTTCCATGCCGAATCTCTAGAGCACCTTTGTCTCATATTTCTCTTGTGACAGCCATATCAATTTCTTTGTTTTGTCCCGAACAATGTGCATACCCAGGATTAACATAAATGACATAAATGGATCAACGTATTAAAGCAACACCCATCTAAAATGTTGTATTATAAGGAACGCTTCATGCATTTCGATGAGTTATGTTTTATTATACAACCAAAACACCTAAATATGTTGCCATTGGACATTTTGAGTATTATCCCACCAACTTGAGATTAAAAATGGTCGTGCTAATGGAGTTCCGAAAGAGGAAAGGATGTATAGATTATGTCACATAGAGATAGAGGATGAGTATCATTTTACATGCAAATGTCAAACTTACGTCAAGCTAAGGAAAAAACACGAAGACATAGTTGAACTCTCTTCCAACTATTGGATACCTCGGATATAAAGACACTACATAGGTATACCTTAGAGTTAAACAACATAGAGAGAGTAAGATACAACATGTTAATCATAGCCTTTCTAATATTCACCAATACATTTCCATTGAAATTTTTGACGGCCAAGGGGGAACGATGAACATGGACACAATTGCATCACTCAACCTCTTCCTCAATAAATCAGAAAATCGAAGAACAACCAAACGCACTCAAATACTAGGCTTCAAAGTCACTTGTCGTACAGAAGCAATTAACAAGATAAGGGAACATGAGTTACCTTGCATAGAATATATGGTCAAGATACAATTCACATTAAGACCATGGGCCACACCCACATCGAAACCCACATATTATACTTCATGGAACATTGCATTCTTTGACTGCAACTTTTGTTGTCTCATATTATTTCTGTCAACTCTCTATCTCCACCTAAATCTAGGGTTTGGCTACAAGATTGTCATATCTTGCATAGCATGTTGGCTTGCACTATGCTTCTCTTTATGTTTGGATGCCATACATTGCTTCTTTATAGTTCAAGAAAATATTTCGGACCTTCAAGAGATTCAAAATATAAAGGACAACCTTATGTCCTCCATATCTCCAACATAGTAGGAACCGCGAACTAACTTCTCCCCTTAGCCAACATGATGCCAAATCTAATCAAATAAAAAATGTTTTATTTTATAACATGTGTTAATTTGTGTTTATGCAGCACACAAACTTCTTGGGTGTGATTTCTATGTTTGATGTGTTATACACTAAGTGTAAAAACAAATCAAAAGAAACCAATGAACTAAAGGAAACTCATTTTTGAAATAGGATAAAATCCATTACTTTGTTTTCACATTTCGACATAGCTCCTTTTTTCAAATTTTCGTACGTTCTGTAAATTTAAAACTTTCATATGGGTTGATAGGAAATTACATTTTTATGCATCTATTTCTAATACACTTAGAATGTCAAATTGGAGTGAATTGATTTATCTTGTCTTGTGCATATACTATAACGCACATATTTTCATATTATCTTATTTTATAGGATTGAATGCCTTGCGTGTAGTCATAAGCATACACACATGCATAGGCTAGATAGATCTCTGATCCATTTATGTCCTTCATCGAGAATGACCTGTTCAAGGCCTTCTTCAGTGCTCGGATCTTCATATGGTCCTGTCTGACAATTAGCATGTCGTCTACATACAACAAAAGGATGAGGAAATCTCCTCCATCAAACTTCTTCACAAATACGCAATGATCGGCCTGCGTTTTGTGGTACCCGTTTTTGGTCATGAAGGATTTGAATTTTCGGTACCATTGCCGTGGAGCCTACTTCAACCCGTACAGACTCTTCCTCAATCGGCATACTAGGTTTTCTTTACCTTTCATTATGAATCCTTCTGGCTGCTGCATATATATCTCCTCTTCGAGATCTCCGTGCAGAAACGCCGTCTTGACATCCAATTGTTCGACTTTGAGATCCATGCTGGCTGCAACGCTCAACACGGTTCGGATGGATGTCATCTTCACTACCGGGGCAAATATTTCGTCGAAATCCACGCCCTTCTTCTGTTGAAACCCTTTTATGACAATTCGTGCTTTTGTATTTGGGTGGATTTCGGCCATCTCCCGGTTTCAACTTGCATACCCACTTATTTCGAAGTGCCTTCTTCTCCTTCGGCAACTTGGTCAGTTCGTATGTGTGGTTCTCATGCAAGGAATCCATCTCCTCTTGTATGGTACATAACCACCCCTGACTGTGGGTATCTTTCTTAGCTTCTTCGAAGCTTTCCAACTCCCCCTCATCGGTTAGTAGTATGCGTTCTTCATCCAGAAATCTTCGGGGGGCTTTTCGCTCTTGAAGGGGGTATCTTCGGCATGCGTTCGGTATGGATAGTTCGTCTTCAACCTCTTCATTCGAATCGATTTCGGTTCCTAGTTTGGCCGACTCCCCTTGATCATCAGTCGTTTCTTGATTTTTCCGAGTATTAGATCGATCGACTGGTACAGGTTCGATTTCGATCGAACTGTCATCTACACGATCCAACCGAGCATCGACTCGGCGTGATTTGGTGGTTGGAGACTTCTCCTCGTTCTCCTAATCAATCATTTTCTTCTCTTCCATGAAGACAATGTCTCGGCTCCTAATCACCTTCTTCTTGGCTAAGTTCCATCGCCGATAGCCGAACTCATCATCGCCGTAACCGAGAAATATGCACGGCTGAGATTTCGGGTCTAGTTTCCCCCTTTGATCCTTTGCAACATGCACGTAGGCCAGAAAACCAAACACCCTCAAGTGTCGGCACGGCATGTCTTTGCCATTCCACACCCTTTGTGGGATATCGCCGTCCAAGGGAACTGAGGGTGATCGGTTTATTACGTACGCTGTCGTCATCACTGCCTCAGCCTAGAATGTTTTCGGTAGCTTCGCATGTGCAAGCATGCTTCAGACTCTCCATTATGGTCCAGTTCATTCTCTTGGTCAACCCACTAAGCTCTGGCGACTTGGGCACAGTATAATCGAGCCTGATTCCTTCTTTTCGGCAATATTCTTCGAACGGTCTGCGGTACTCTCCGCCATTGTCCGCTCGGACTGCCTTCAACTTACGACCGGTTTCTCTCTCGGCCCTTGCTTGGAACTCTTTGAAGACGGATAACAGTTGATCCTTTGTCTTTAGCATGGAAGCCCACAACTTCCGGCTATAGTCGTCAATGAAGGTCACGGAGTACTGTGACCCTCTTTGCAACTTAGTGTCCACGTAGCATACATCCATATGCACGAGTTCCAATGACATTTTCTTCCTCATAGGGGGCCTTGTTCGAAAGGATGTTCAATTCTTCTTACTAGCCAGGCAATCCGTGCACTTCTCCAGTTGCACGTTCTTTACCTCCGAAATGAGGTTATCCTCGGCAAGCTTCCGCATCCCCTTTTGGCTCATGTGGCATAATCTCCTGTGCCACAGTTCACCGACCATTTCGGCTACCACATTCACTTCCCCACGACGTAATCGATCATTCATTACGTACAGTGTGTTGGTTTTCCGTTCTTGAGCCATGATCAGGCTCCCCTTGTAGAACTTCATGATGCCGTTCCGAATGCTACCCGTGTAGCCTTCATCGTCTAGCCTAACGGCTGATATCAAGTTCAATCAAACTTCTGGAATGTGTCAAACATCTCTCAGCAGGAGTCTGCAACCAGTTGAGGTCACCAAACACATGTCTCCAATGCCGACGATTCGGCATGCTCCTTCATTTCCCATCTTTATGGATCCGAGATCTTCGGCTCTGTAAGATGAGAAGCATTTCTAGTCGGGGGTTAGGTGAAACGACGCACCCGAATCGACCACCCATGTTGATTCATCGCCGACAAGGTTCACTTTGTTCTACTCACTGATGAGCAGCAACTCCTCTTCACTTGTCGCGATAGCCGAGGTGTTCTTGCTTTCCGAAATCCTGTTTGGCTACACACCATCGGCTCCCCCTTTTTCCTTTCGGAAATGTCGGCAATTCTTTTGAAAGTGCCCCAGCTTCCCGCAATAGAAGCACATGGGCCTTCCTCTCGACTTCGACCTTGTCCTCGACTTATCTCGGTTCTTGGGACTTCGATTTCGGCTCCTTCCTCGATCCATATCACCTTGTGTGATGCGGGCCTTTAGGTCGGTATTGGACTCTCGGTCCTTCCGGTGAACTTCTTCATTAAGTAAGCTCGACTTCACCTGCTCTAGGGATAGATGCTTCCCTTCCGGTCTTGCATTGCCCAATGTGACAACCAATGTTTCCCAACTGTCCGGAAGGGATCCAAGCAAGAATAGTGCAAACACCTCATCGGCAAGAGGTACTTCTAGAGAGGTGGTTTGGTTCATTAGTCCTTGGAAGGTATTGATGTGCTCTGCCATGCTGGAGCCATCCTAATACCGAAGTCTCATGATTTTTCTGAAAACTGAGACTCTGTTCACGACGTTCTTGTTTTCAAACATCACGGCAATCTTCTTCCACAGGACATTTGCTTCTGTTTCTTTGCCGAAGTTGTTGTATAGACTCATGTCTATAAAACATCTTATGTATGCGGTTGCCTTCAGATGGAGCACTTCCCAAGTCGCTGCGTTAATCTTGTCTGGCCTTTTGTCTCCGAACTGCACCGGCAACTAGATAACTTTGCGCACGAGCATGTCTCTCATCTTCGACTTCCACACTGAATAGTTGGAGTCGGTTAACTTAAACATGCTGCCAAACAAGTCTTCCATCGTTCTGATACCACTTTGTCAAGAATCATGATCGGCCACAACTAGCTGTTCATTCGGGTGCAAAACACTGTAATGGACAATGCTCAAACAGTATACAAAGACAGAAAAGCACAAGAGACCGAGACACACAATTTTAGCGTGGAAACCCGAAATGGGAAAAACCATGGGGGTTCACAAACCCCAAGAAACAGAATCACTATAATGAAAGTAGGGAGGAGTACAACTAGAAACTCTGAGGTAACGACCTCGGGTTTCTGCTTCGTCAACAGATGGATACAAAGTTACTCTCACTCTCTCTCGCTCTTTTACAGTTACACCATTTTACACAGTTACAGAGGCAACAACCTTCGTAGTAACTTTTCAACAACAATAACATTCATTATTACATTATGATTGCCCTAAGTACTTATATACTAGTACACCTTTTGGGTTATTTACAAGTGTAGCCCATAAGGGCATATTTAGACTATTTACAAGTATAGTCTTCTGAGTTGGTTGTCTACACGATTTTGGTTTCGGCCTCGGCCAAGTTCCTCATCAACTCGGCTCTTCTCTTCCCATCTGAAGGGATCTGTTTCCTAACACATAATCAACATGTCGCCGGGTAGTCCTCTTGGACTTCAGAACCCTCAAGAATTATGGATCGGCAGTAAGACGATTTATGACATACTGAGGATTTTCGGATGCGAGGCGTACGCCCTCATCCCGAAAGATAATCGCTGCAAACTTGCACCAAGGTCCATGAAATGTATTTTCCTCGGTTATGGACCAGATGGCGAAATAGAATACCGACTCTGGGACCCCAAGCATTGATAGATCGTCTGAAGTTCGGACGTCGTGTTCAACGAGTCGGCCATGCATCAATCGGTCGAAAAACTGATCGAAGTCCGAAGGGTAATTTTCTCCGATGTGCCAACCCTTCACGAAGGCCCATCTCACAACACGTGCTCACCTTCACGGGAAGTTGAACCCTCTGACACTGGTAAGCCTCAGCACAACAAAAGGACTCAGCTTTGGACTATCCGACCATGACATCCGATGCGACTAGTCCAGTCATACCTCGATGATTCGAGAGACTGTCGCAACCCCCGGAGAGATACTCTCCTGATATCTTCTTTATGGACGTCTGAGAATTGACGTCATACGAAGAAGCACCGACATCAGCCGGCTCAGCCACTTGGCATCTGGCAATAGAGTCCGAAATGAACTCCATTCGTGCAAACAACATTTGGGACTTGGTCGAATTACCGGAGAATCGATGTGCTCTTCCATGTAAGTGGGTCTATCGAGTTAAGGAGACGTGCGATTTGACCACCCCGAAATTCAAGGCCAGATTAGTAGCAAAGGGCTTTTGATAGGAATAAGGTGTTGACTTTGACGAAATCTTTTCACCAGTGGTGAAAATGACCACCCTTCGCGTTATGCTCGGCGTAGTGGCAGCCGAAAATTTGGAGCTAATTCAGCTAGATGTCAAAATGGCCTTCCTCCATGGTGATCTTGAAGAGGAAATTTATATGGAACAACCAAAAGGCTTCATGGTATTCGACCAAGAACATCTAGTCTGCCGACTCCAGAAGAGTCTCTACGACTTGAAACAGGCGCCACGACAGTGGCACAAGAAGTTCGATGATTTCATTCAATCGATTGGCTTCTCAAAGAGTGATGAGGACCACTGTCTCGTCATGAAAATAGCTCGGGATGGATCACCCATCTTCCTCATCATCTACGTGGACGACATGCTCATCTCCGGACGCCATGCTGTAGAACTCACTGAACTTGTTTGGCAACTGCGGTTGAAGTTTGCCATTAAGGACCTCGGTCCGGCACGACACATCCTTGGTATGAAAATTAGTCGGAATCTAAATCGAAGACAATTGTTTCTGTCTCAATTCGACTACATCGACCGTGTCCTAGAACGCTTCAACATGCAATCGACAAAATCTGCTTCAACCCCGCTCCCCATTAGTACTCGGCTGTCTCAACGAGACTGTCCGATATCCGGTTCGGAGGGCGAAACTATGAGGTCGGTATTGTATGCACCGGTAGTTGGCTCTCTGATGTATGCAATGGTCGCGACATGGCCTGACATCGCTCACGCCGTCGGAGTCATCAACAGATTTATGCACAATCCTGGCCGATTGCATTGGAACGTAGTTAAGCATGTGTTCAGATATCTGGTGGGCACAAAAGTCGGAGTCAGTGTATCTGACTACGCTTGAGATGTCGTTCGGGCTGAATAGAATGCCAAGGTCGAAACTATGAGGTCGGTACCGTATGCACTGGCAGTTGGCTCTTTGATGTACGCAATGGTCGCGACACGGCTTGACATCGCTCATGCCATCGGAGTCGTCAGTAGATTTATGCACAATCCTAGCCGATTGCATTGGAATGCAGTCAAGCATGTGTTCAGATATCTGGTGGGCACAAAAGACCTTGGCATTCTATTCGGCCCGAATGACATCTCAAGTGTAGTCGGATACATTGACTCAGACTTTGCAGGTTGCGTAGACAGTCGTAAATCGATAACTAGATATTGTTTTAAACTTGGCAATGGAGTGATCTTGTGGAAATCGAAACACAAGAGTGCACCGCCACATCAATGACCGAGGCCGAATACGTAGCCGCGTCCGATGCGGCAAAAGAGGCCTTATGGCTCGGTCGGTTCGCTTGCACGTTTCGACAAGCCAAAATCGGCTCGACTACAATTGTTTAAAGTGATAGTCAAGGTGCTGTTGCTTTGTCAAAAAATCTGGTTCATCACAATGCCTCCAAGCATATCGATGTTCGATATCATTTTGTTCGGGACTGCGCCATTTCAAGGAAATTTGGCCTTGAGAAGGTACCTACAACCGATAACATTGTAGATGCAATGACCAAGTGTCTCTTGGCGGATCGATTTCGATCCCTTCGGCATCGAATGGGCATAATGAAGAATTAGTCTGACTAAATCGGACACAGGATGTTGAATCTCGTATAATACACTTGGATAGTTCGAACTTCGGCTTCAGTCTCTCCGAACTTAGCCAATTTGGCCTTTTGCTCTTCGGAGTTCACCGACTCGAATGAATTCTCGATTGTTCGGAAACCTTGCATCAATCTGTATTGTACATTCATTTCGGTTTACAGATTTCAGATGTATACGCCCATTACGGGGGAGTGTTGAATACGGGCTTCTAATGGACGTATTCACACTGTGTCCTTTGTACACACTAGGCTTAGGCTATTTTATGTAAATAGTGAGAAGGGCAGTTGCCCTAAGTTAGTCAGTATATAAACCGACTTTGTAACCTAGTTAGTGTGGTTGTCTTAAGTTGTAATATAATTTTGGCATTGTGCCTAACTGTTTCTCTCTCTCTCTCTCCTGTGTACTAGTTGTTTTCTTTGCCTTTGTTGCCATCAAAGAAATGATCTTGCATCCATTTACAATCTTATCCTAGAAGAGTGTTGATCTTGTTCTGCATTAGATGACGATGTCCCCAACAATTTGCTTGACATCAATCCTACAGGTCCTCATAGACTTCTGTTGTGACAACTCGTACTATGTCCATCAAGTGGTATTAGAGCGACCTTGTTGTTCGGTGGCAACGAACAATAGAAAAATGAGAAGAGAAGCTATCTAGCTAAAAGAAAAGACTAGACCAGCAAAACCACACTTCCAAAAGATGACTTCAACATCTGGCACAAATGTGGAAATCTGGAAGTTCAATGGAAAGAACTTTGCTTTATGGAAGGAGATGATGCAAGATGTCCTTATCATTAGGTGACAAGTTGAAGCAATATGGCATAATGATAAGCGGGCTTCAATGACTGCAAAAGAATGGCGATCTATAGACGAGATAACCAAGTCGACCATCTGGATGCATTTGGCCGAGAACATCTACTTCAGCATGGCCAAAGAGATGACGACTTTTCAAAGTTACAGGCCGTGCACGAGAAAAAATCCTCTCTTCAAAGCTCATATTGATCCGATAGTTGTTCAATATGAAGATGAGAGAGACGGATCCATGACCTCCCACATCAACACCTTCAGTCGGGTGTTGTTAGAGGTTAGTCCTAATGTAAGCATATGATAAGGATATAATAGATAGATAGAAAAGAAAGGAGAGAGAGAAAGAAGGGTGTTGATCCATCTGACCACCCCTGAGCAAAGGGATCGAGATGGACTCGAGCCTTGATCGACGTCCCATACCATCGCCGTGGTGTTGAGTCATACCTGGTACTGGCGTGTTCGCTACAAGAGTTTAATCACCATGAGGAGAAAGTCTCTACGTAGTCGATAATGTGTCAAATGAGGATAGCTAGCCCTCATATTTATAGCCAGACCTAAGGCCCCCAGGAAAGTTCACACTTTCCCTTATGGGTTGTCCCAAATCCTAGGATTAAAAGTAATCCTCTCTTCTTTACACTCTCATTTAACCCTCACATTTTATCCATGTGTATAGAATACTATGGTACAATCTTACCACGAGATATTATATGGTCATGCCCATAATAGGTGTTGTCTGAACTCTCCTCCCAAAGGATTAACTTTGAAGAAGAAGTTAAGGCCCTTGCCCTCCTTTCGAGCTTGCTAATATTTTGCACAACATTTGCCAACAACCGTCCGACTGTCAATTTGGACAAAACAATCAGACAAGTCTTGACCGAGGACATCCGATGACGATCGATGGGTCTCACCATCAACGAATCAGTAGAAGCCCACCACTTAACCGAGCAAATTGGAAGAACTAGTTGAAGAGGAGGAAGATCAACAATGGTCGAAGTCGAGGAATACTCGGCCAAATGCCTTTTGCACACTGTTGAGAGACAAACTCAACAATGGGTGCGTAAACTAGTGCGTAGACTGGTGTTGCTGGTGATGTTGCGCTCTTATGCGGAAACGTATATGTTCGGATCTATATTCATTATGCACAGCAAACAACACATAGAAAATGTACAGTCGGCAGAGACTTACACAAATGTGAGCTTCAATGGAAAGCTTCGATTATTTCTACACAACGTGCTCTCTCACTCAGAGATTACAATTCAACTTTTCTCTTCTTCACTCATTACAATGTTAGGTATTCGCTTATATACTAAGCCCTAACTTATTAGCGAGTTCACACTCGAACGGACACAAGGTGGAAGGAGTCGGCCTTTTATGCCAACAAACTCCCCTGTAAAAGGACTACTCTTTTCAACATATACAAATGTTTGGGGCTGTCTCCCCCGTAAACCTAGATTACAAATTTAACTAGATTTAATATTTACAAGTCTGTCGGCATGCAACCGAGTTGGCAAAGGTACAGTATGATTGTCGATCACTTCTTACCTTCTGCTCCTTGTTCGGCTTTCTTCTACTCGGTCGCTTGTCGTAGCCCCATCTTCGTTCTGAGTGTTTCGAAGCGTTGATCTGGGAGTGGATTCGTCAGGCAATCAACGATGTTCACCTCGATGTCGATCTTCCGGACTTCAAGCTTTTTCTCGGTTACGAGCTCCCAGATATGATGATACCGCACCTCAATATGCTTCGTCTTTGCATGATGGACAGGATTGTTGATGAGGTGTATTGCGCTCTGTGAGTCGCAATGGATGGTCAACGCTGGTCGGTCGGTTCGGCTTGTAGTTCCAAAATCAGCAGTCAGTCGGTGTAGCCAGATGGCTTCCTTCGCTGCTTCTAAAGCTGCTATGTACTCGGCTTTTGTGGTAGATAGAGCCGTGCACTCTTGTAGTTTTGACCTCCATGATATTGCACCACCACCATAGGTGAAGATGTAGCTTGATGTCGATTTCCGATTGTCTGTATTAACAGCATAGTCGGAATCGGTGTAGCCTTCGACTTCGGTTGAGGTTGTCAACCTGAAAGTCAATTGTGCATCCAAGGTTCCTTTCAGATACCTCAGGATGTGCTTGACGGCCTCCCAATGCTTCTTTCCTAGGTTTGACATGTACCGGTTGACCACCCCTACGACATAGGCTAGGTTGGGTCTGGTCGCCACCATTGCGTACATGATACTTCCTACTGCCGATGCGTAGGGTATCTTCCCATTAAGCTCTTTCTCCTTGTCCGTAGTAGGAGAGTCTTTGTCTGATAGTCTGATCGACGTCGGAAGCAGTGTTTGTGTTGGCTTCACATTCTCCATGTTGAAGCGCTTCAACACTTTGCGGATATGGTCGGACTGGGAGACTCGGAGTGTCCTAGTCTTCCGATTTCGCTCTATCCTCATGCCTAGTATGTGTTGGGCTTGTCCCAGTTCCTTCATTGCGAATTTTTCATGAAGGCTCCGCTTGAGCTTTCCGATCTCTGCTTGATTGCTCCCTGCAATCAACATGTCGACAACATATAGGATCAGATAAATCCTGGACTTGTCGGCCAGTTGCCGAACATACATGCATGGGTCGGAGTTTGATCTGTTGTATCCAAGCTGCCTTATGTAGGAGTCAAACTTCTTGTACCACATCCTCGGCGCTTGTTTGAGGCCATGTAGACTTTTCTTCAGTCTGCATACGAGGTGATTGTCCTCCCTCGTCATCGTGAAACCTGCCGGTTGAGACATGTAAATGTCTTCTTCTAGATCTCCGTGTAGAAATGCCGTCTGTACATCCATCTATTCGAGCTCTAGGTCTTCTTTCGCTACAACTCCTAGTAGGAGTTGAAGGATGGTCATCTTGACTACTGGTGAGAAGATCTCGTCGTAGTCGACCCCATACTCCTGCTTAAATCCTTTTGTGACAAGCCGAGCTTTGTACTTGGGTTTCTCTGAGTCAGATACATATTTTTATCGGAATACCCACTTGCAAGGTAGCGACTTTCTTCCTGCTGGTAGTTCGATCAGCTCCCATGTCTGATTCTGATGGATCGAGTCCATTTCGGATCTCATGGCTTGTAGCCATGTTTCGGCATCCGGTGCGGCCATAGCTTCTTCATACGTGCTTGGTTCGCATGCATCCGTGTAGTTGACGTAGTCAAGGCCTGGTTGATAAAACTTTGTTTGCCTTCGGGCTCGTCCAAATCTCCTGGGTGCCGTATTGTTTGGTTCGGATTCTTCGATCGGTTCTATGTGGCGATCGGTATTTGTTGAACCGTTTGTAACAGGAGTCTTGTTTGTTGTTCCGCCCCCATTGTGGGATTTTGACGGTGTCTCGTTGTTCTCCCATGTTGTTGTTGTCGACTCTTTTTTGACATGCCTCTTGTTGACTCTGCCTTTATTGATCCTTGTCGATTTAGCTTTGTCTTCGATGTCTTTGTCTTTGAGTTCGACGTTGGGAGTTGTTGCCGATTCGTGATCGACTGGGACGCCGTCGGCTGGTTCAAGTTCAACTTGTTGTTGACTCTCTGTTTCGGCCCGTTGGGTCGGTCCTTCTACGACAGTGCCGTCATCTTCGAAGGATACCTTCTTCCCAACTATTTTCTATTGGTTCCTTTGAGAGAAGATAGAGTCTTCATTGAAGACCATGTCATTGATCCGGATCAATTTCCGGTTCTCAGGGTCCCATAGCCTGTAGTCGAAATCCCCATCAGTTCCATAACCGAGAAATATGCACTTCGTTGCATGGGGTGCTAGCATCGTCCTTTTCTCCTTGGGGATGAACGCATAGGCTTCGCATCCGAATATACGGAGCCTATCATAGGTCGGCTGTTTGCTAGACCATAGGGGTGAAAGCATGAGAGTGGAAACAATTAGCTATGTCCTTGACATAACTAATTAGCTATGCAAAAAGCTACCATTGATAAATAGTCATTTTAGTAAAAAGCCATCATTAATAAATTAACTATGCAAAAAACTACCATTGAAAATACTAGAGTGTTTTAATTATATATTTAAATGAGTGCCATAAATGTGCAACATAAACGTGCAACATAAATTGATATGTGCACCATAAATGTGTTCCATAAATTATATATCGAATTCCTAGGTCCATTATGCATGATCCTTTGCCACATCACGTAGGCCATCTCTAGTTGAGTATTGTGGGTTAGTTGCTACCACTGTTGCTAAACCCTATTGAGTCCACCTACCGCCACTCTACACTCAGGGGCCGCTACTGTGCGTTCCAAGCATCATCAAAGAGCTGTTCAATCTGATGGGGTTCTCTTCTCTGTGCCACTCTACACTCAAGGGCCGCTACTGTGCGTTCCAAGCATCATCAAAGAGCTGTTCAATCTGACGGGGTTCTCTTCTTTGTGCCACTCTACACTCAGGGGCCGCTACTGTGCGTTCCAAGCATCATCAAAGAGCTGTTCAATCTGACGGGGTTCTCTTCTTTGTGCCACTCTACACTCAGGGGCCGCTACTGTCTAGTCCTGGATTGCTTCTACTCTCAATAGCTACTACCATGATAGCTAATTAGCTATTCTCAATAGCTAATTTTGTTACTACCAGATAATTAGCTACCAAAATAGCTAACTAGCTACCGTGATAGCTAACTAGCTACCATGATAGCTAACTAGCTACCAGGACAGCTAATTAGCTACTAGGATAGCTAATTTCGTTATTACCAGCTAATTAGCTACTAGGAAAGCTAATTAGCTACCATGATAGCTAATTAGCTACTGGGACAACTAATTAGCTACTAGACCAACTAATTAGCTACCATGATAGCTAATTAGTTACTAGGAAAGCTAATTAGCTACCATGATAGCTAATTAGCTACTAGGACAACTAATTAGCCACCATGATAGCTAATTAGCTACTAGACCAGCTAATTAGCTACCATGATAGATAATTAGCTACTAGGACAACTAATTAGCTACTAGGACAACTAATTAGCTACTAGGACAGCTAATTAGCTACCATGACAACTAATTAGCTACCATGACAGCTAATTAGCTACTAGAATAGCTAATTAGCTACCATGATAGCTAATTAGCTACTAGGACAACTAATTAGTTACCATGATAGCTAATTAGCTACTAGGACAACTAATTAGCTACCATGATAGCTAATTAGCTACTATAATAGCTAATAAGCTACTAGAACAACTAATTAGCTACTAGAATAACTAATTAGCTACTAGGATAGGTAGCTAGTTACGAGAATAACTAATTCCCCTTTATTACGCAGGTCGATTTATTTATTAGGTTCAAACGAATGCATCCAAATATCAAAGTTCAACTACGAACATTCGAGTCTCTTAAGCCATACTTTGTGAGACGCTTAAAGGATCGATACACATGTTGTTGCATTTACCATGTACAGATGGGTTTTTTGAAGGACTCTGTTAATCTACTACGTCACCATAACGCATCCCTAACTAATACAGTTTGCACATGTGGGTGCCCAATCTATCGATCAAGCCCACAAGAGGAGTGTAAATCATCTGAGCACATTATCTCTTCCATGAGTTATTTATTAGATTCAATATTGTCTCGGAGAGAAACTGACGCTATCTTCCATATTCATAAATGTGTCATGGGTTTATGTCAAGATTGTGGCCCTACTAGATTTAGGTGGTGTCCAAATGAATTGAGTAGTGAAATATTGATCTTTGTGAAGTTATTTGAGTTAGTGAACACCAATTTCAAAGGAAAGGTGTGTAAAAGAAAGGATCTAGTTCGGAAGATGCTTAAACCAAGGGATTTGGTGTCTCTGTTTGTAGTATCTCTAGGAAAGTTCATTAAACACAACTTCATTTATTCATGGCAGGCCCATCAGTTTAAGACTTGCATATCTGATTTCCCAAATGATGTAGTAGTCTCAGTAGTAGATTTCGCAGAGAATTATACTTTCAAGTAGCAGAATGAAATTCAATCTAAGATGCTCGTGTGTTGAATCGACGTCAAGCTTGGTGGGCCCACTTCCTCACGCGTTTCGACTTCAAAATTACATATCGTCCGGGGAGGCATCAAGGGAAGGCAGATGCATTATCACGGCGTTCGTATCTAGCACCCCGTCTCGGCGAGCCAGCTTTCGATAACCAAAAACAAGTCATCTTGGGACCGGCACGGCTACAAGCAACACAAATCTTTGACATGCCTATGGATTCCCGCGTTATCGATACCATACGTGAAGACTTGAAGACAGATGCGTTCGCCCAAGCTATACTAGCACAAATTGATCCCTCTCGAGCGTCGTGTTCACAGTCGCAACCACCAGGTACGGACTATCGGCAATTCAAATACCATGATGGATTACTCTTCTTTAAAGAACTTTTGTATGTTCCTAATGGTTCTTGCCACCTTCGAGTAGTACAAAACTGTCATGACACATATACAACTGGGCATTTTGGTAGTACTAAAACATTACATTTAGTACAACGATCATTCTGGTGGCCCTGTATGCGACAATTTGTCGAGGATTTTGTTCGGACTTGTGATACATGTTGCAGAGCGAAAATGCCAAGGCATCATCCATATGGTTTATTAGAACCATTACCAATTCCAAGCAAGCCGTGGCAATCCATTGCTCTAGACTTCATCACAGATCTTCCAGTCTCTAAGGGGTTCAATGCGATTCTAACGGTGGTCGATCGATATACGAAGATGGCTCATTTCTTGCCATGTACTAAGGAGATCTCCAGTGAAGACACTGCCGAAATTGTCATGCGTGAAGTATGTCGGCATCATGGACTCCCCAATAGTACCATCAGCGACCGTGGACCCCAGTTCGTGTCAAAATTCTGGAAGCACCTTTTTAACATGCTCAAGGTCACTTGTAACCTCTCTTCCGGCTACCACCCACAAACTGACGGCCAAGCTGAACGAACAAATCAAACGTTGGAGTAGTATTTGCGGTGCTTTCTCAGCTATCATCAGGACGACTGGGCAGATATTCTCCACTTCGCCGAATTTGCCTATAACAACTCTATCCACGCATCCACTAAAGTTACACCATTTTATGCTTATACGGGATGTCACCCCCGGTGGAGTGTACTTGAAACCCCAAAGGTGTCCACAAATCCGTGCGCGGAGGATCGTTTGGAGCAGTTACGCAAGATACAAGCGGATTTATCTACTCATCTCCAGCAAGCTCAACAAACACACAAGGTCTACGCGGATCGTCATCGACTTCCATCTAGTTTTAATATTGGAGATCGGGTGTGGCTGCTACGACGACACATCAAGACTACTCGCCCATGTGAGAAGTTGGATTATCGGCGATTAGGTCCTTTCCGTATTATTGGAAAGATTAATGATGTCGCTTTTCGTCTCGATCTACCTCCTCAACTTCGGATACATCCGGTGTTTCATAGTTCTCTCTTTGAACCCTACCACGAGAGCACCATCCTAGAACGTCTTATCCAACCTCCACCCCCGATCGAGCTTGAAGATGGGCTGGAGTACGAGGTTGCCGCCATCCTTGATTCCAAGATTATTCGCAACAAGCTCTACTATATAGTCGATTGGCTAGGCTATAGTCCCAACGAACGTACTTGGGAACCGATCGAGAATGTAACCAATGCTCGTGCTCTTCTTGAAGACTTCCATCGTCAATATCCACACAAACCGGGTCCTCAATCCAAGACGACTCGTGACACTCGTCGTTTTAAAGGGGGGATAGTGTCATGATATGGCAAGACTCGAACCCATGACCTTAGGTTATATGGGTCGAGCTCTTGTCCATTAGACCATCTATTGTAATACGTAGGATATTATTTTCATTTACATTTTATTATAGGAAATTAGTGTATATTCCAGATTTCTCTGGAACATTCTAGAAGCTTCAGGATTACTCCTGAAAACACTATAAAAGAGAGCACTAGGCATTATGTTGAACCAAATTGGTTCAACGCCAGTCTTAAGCCTTTTAGCCACCGTTGTATATTCTCTTCATATAATAAATATCTTTCTTATCATCACTCTCTCTCTCTCTCTCCTTCTCTCTGTCTCGCTCACTTCTTCCTTCTCTCTAAGAAGTTCCACACCTCTCATAGTACTAATCCTTCGTTTAGTACTAATTCCTTCTCTGTCTCAGTACTGTTCATGACACACGGGATGTTAACGTAGAAAAAACCCAAAGTAGGGAAAAAAACCACGGCAGCCCACAGATTGCTAACTATCACTATATCACAATGATTACAACAGTGAGCTCACGGAGGCAATGACCTCGTGCTCACGATCTTCGCCACAGGCGGCGGTTACAGCAGAGGCACCGACCTCTTCCTCTCTCTCTCTCTCTCTCTCTATACACTGTTACACGCTCTTTAGTCTTGCACCAACAAGAATGACAACAACATGAAGAAGAGTTTGCCCTAAGTCATATTTATACTAAAATGACTTTTCGGCTATTTACAAATATAGTCCCGATGGACTCTCAGAAACATATTTACTAATATGTCCCTTCATCCGGTGAGCACTCCTCATCGGGCCTGCATCATCCGGCGCTTGCCGGGCACTCGTCATCTGGTTCTCACCGGGTCTTCCGTAGTCGGGTACTCTTCATCCGGTTCTCACCGGGTACTCTTCATCCGGTTTCGGCCTCGGTTGAGTTTGCTCATCAGTACTGTTCTTCTCACTTCCCATCCGGAGGGACCTGTTTCCTAACAACACCTAAACCGCAAGCGATGCAACGTGCTTGAACTGTCAATAAATCATTTTATGGTTCTCCTTCATTTGGTAAGGGAGCAAGAATGTTCAGGTCCAAATCCTGTTTGGTCCTTACCATTCCCTCCACAAAATGTAGTTGCTTCTTAAGGCAGCTAACTACCTGTTCTTGATGAATGTATTGTTCCTTCAACGCAACAGAGAAATTTACCGATTAATTATTCCTGTCTGAGAAAGATACACCAACTTTGCTCAGGAATCATTAACTTACTTGAAGCTTTTCCAAATTGTAATCTGCAACAATATTTACACCTAGAAGGTCCAGGTTCATTGAAAGAACCTGGATCTCTATTTGCAATTGTATTTTACGCTGGGGATCCAATGGCCCCTCTAATTCAAGCTCCTGTTGCGCAACCTATTCCAGATAATGCTTGATTAGCACATTTTACCCTTAAAGTTATTTATAACACAATCACATACCAACAAAACAATAGTTACCTGAATCTTATTTCTAATCGTTGTAACAACGGAAGTAACTTTGCTCTCCATTGCAGAAGCCATTGTGGTTTTCTCTAAATTAGTCTTAAAAAATGCCAATGTCTCACAGGCTTCATGTGATGTAAACTCGACGTTCCTTATGTCCGACTCTCGGCCACAACCGAGATTCTTTTCATACACAGAAAAAACAGGTAATGTAACGCGACACAAAAAGGAGAAATGGTACACAGGAGGTTTACGTGGAAAACCCCAAAATAGGGGAAAAACCACGGCAGCCCACAGGCTGCAAACTGTCACTATGTAGGAATATACAACAGTGAGATCACTGAGGCAACGACCTCGTGCTCTCAGATCTTCGCCACAGGCGGCGGTTACAACAGAGGCAACAACCTCGTCTCTCTACCACTCTCTCTCTGTACAGTTACACGCTCTTCTCTATCTTCTTGCACCAACAAGGAAGAATAACAACAATGAGAACAACCCACATAAAAGTTTGCCCTAAGTCATATTTATACTAATATGACTTTTCGGCTATTTACAAATGTAGCCTCGATGGGCTCTCAGAAACATATTTACGAATATGTCTCTTCCTCCGGTTCATACCGGGCCTACACCATCCGGCTCTCCGCAGTCGGGTACTCCCCATCCGGTTCATACCGGGCCTACACCATCCGGCTCTCCGCAGTCGGGTACTCCCCATCCGGTTCATACCGTTTCGGCCTCGGCTGAGTTTGTTCGTCGGCACTGTTCTTCTCCCTTCCCATCCAGAGGGACCTGTCTCCCAACATCATGGACATTTTTTAGCATATAGCTAACCAATGTCTCACCTGTATCATCGACATTGGCTTTCCTTGGGTGTCAGTGTGGTGTATGCCCCCGGTTTTGCTGGGAGTCGGCAGTTGCATCAACAGCTGCCATGCTCCAAAATCTGTCTATTTTTTGTGCCAAGGTCCCCATCTTTCGGCATCTTTTTACCGATGCCTCACCATAGACTGCCCAAGCTACCCTATACATTTCAGGGTCTCTGGATTCCTTCACTGTTTTGCAGTACTCATATGCAAATGCTCTAGCAAATGAAACTGACAACTCATTGTTGACTGGGATCTCCTGATGAACTTTCTGGTGCAGCCTCATGCAGTCATCGTACAAGTCGGCTCGTACATGCTTCAGCTTGACCTTGCCTTTGACTCCAGGCACTGTATATACTGTCATCCAGTCTACATCACTGATCAATTTATCACTTAGGACAACAGGGTCAACACCCTCGAGTGACAGACCATAGGTGTTGTGGAAGTCCTCCTTTGTCTCGCAAAATTTTGCGAAGTTTAGCACTCTTGGATACGGAGGAACGAGCCATCTGAAATATCATTTCAGAAATCAGAAATAGTGCAAAATCAGAATATGTCAGAATGAGAAACCCCAATCAACAACAACAGAAATAGTGCAAAATCTTTAACTTAGCAAATTAGAAACCCTAATCATAATTTGTATTCAAAAATTTGAAATCAGAAACCCTAATCAAAATCTGTAATCAGAAGTTTGAAATCAGAAACCCTAATCAAAATCTGTAATCAGAAGTTTGTAACCAGAAACCCTATTAAGAAATTCTAATAAAAAATTTATAATAAAAAACCCTAATCAGAAATTTCAATCAGAAACCCTAATAAGAAATTTCAATCACAAACCCTAATCAGAAATTCTAAACAGAAATTTATAAACAAAAACCCTATTCAGAAATTCTAATCAGAAATTCTAATCTGTAATCAAATTTTGTAACCAGAAACCCTATTAAGAAATTCTAATCAGAAATTTATAATAAAAAACCCTAATTAAAAATTTCAATCAGAAACCCTAATTAGAAATTTTAATCACAAACCCTAATAAGAAATTCTAATCAGAAATTTATAAACAAAAACCCTAATAAGAAATTTCAATCAGAAACCCTAATCATCACTAAAGACAGGATTAAACACAAAAAAAGTAATATAAACACACCTACTGCTACTCCCCAATCTGCGAGACATCCTTGTATGGGACTCCAAGGATTTTGGGGAAATATGAATTGGCACCAAAGTTCAGACAGTAGTCAAAAAGTAAAAACAAATGTTTGGGGTTTCTGTAATTGAAACATACCTGGATGATGATCGAGCGAGTTCTGTGTTGTAGCTCTCAATTTGCAATGTCGATTTTTTGCTTCTGCGGGAGCTACGTCTGCGTTCGTGCTCTGAGTACTCCATCTGCGTTCAAAATTAAACTTAGGCTAAATAGGAAATTGATGACATTGAAGTCGACCTTAGATGATGGTGCTATTCCCCAAGTTCCACTACGTCTGAAACAGAAGTTCAAATATTTGAGTTTTTTCATAAATTAGTTTTTCAAATATTTGATTTTCCCACAAAAAAGACTAGCTAAACAAATAGCTAATTAGCTATGGCCATTTTAGTAGCTAATTAGCTATAATAGTGTTTCCACTCGCATGCTTTTACCCATAGTGCTTGTGGCACTTCGAGCTTGATTGCTCTTGACGGCGCTTGATTTATCAGGTACACTGCCGTCTGTAATGCCTCGGCCCAGAATTCCAGCTTCAATCCTGCTTGCTGGAGCATTGCCGTCATCCTCTCCTGGATCGTTCAGTTTATCCGTTCAGCCACCCCATTCTGCATGGGTGTGTAAGGAATGGTCCTTTGATGCCGAATCCCTTTTTCGGACAGGTATTGTTTGAAGGCTCTAGAGGTGTAGTCACCTCCGTTGTCGGATCTGAGTGTCTTCACTCTGTGTCCCGACCGGTTCTCCACTCTAGATATCCACCGAGTGAAGACCTCGAGTGCTTCATCTTTGGACTTGATGGAGTATGCCCAAATTTTCCGTGTACAGTCAGTCATCTACAAATGTGATGAAGTACCGGGAGCCTCCTAGTGATCGCTCTGGCATGGACCCACATATATCTGTGTGCACGAGCTCTAGGGGCTGTCGTACCATCTCATAATGGAGAGAATGTGGACTTCGGGTTTGTTTCCCATACCGACAATGCTTGCAGAAGTCCATCTTCGCTTGGAGCTTCGAGATGTAGCCGACTGACATCAGCCGATCAAGTCCGGCTTGAGACATATGGCCTAGTCAGCCATGCCATAAGTTCGGGTCAGTCTTCTCAACTACGTTCATAGCCCCTTCAGGGTTGATCGCCATCAATGGGTACAGATTGTTGTACTTGTGCCCACTCCCGATTTTTAGATTTCCTCGGTTGATCACCCATGTTGACTCATATAGAGTCGTTTTGTACCCGTCTTCGGCTAACATGCCAATGGAGACCAGATTCCTCTTTAGATCGGGTACGTGCCGAACTTGGTGTAGGGTTATTGTGTTACCGTTTGGCAATCAGATTGGAACTTCTCCAGTTCCTGCAATTTTGCACTCTTGCCCGTTGCCTAGTTGGACTGTGCCGATGGTGTCGGCTAAGTAGTCCGAAAACCACTCTTTGTTGGGGGTCACGTTGTCGAGTTGTTATGCGCTTAGCATTGTCATGAAAATCCGTCACTATGTGCGGATCGTGAGACAAAACCGCCGGGGTTCTGGACTAGAAGGATTTAGTGCAACATGTACAACACAAGCAAGTTAGTGTAGGGTTATTGTGTTACCGTTTGGCAATCAGATTGGAACTTCTCCAGTTCCTGCAATTTTGCACTCTTGCCCGTTGCCTAGTTGGACTGTGCCGATGGTGTCGGCTAAGTAGTCCGAAAACCACTCTTTGTTGGGGGTCACGTTGTCGAGTTGTTATGCGCTTAGCATTGTCATGAAAATCCGTCACTATGTGCGGATCGTGAGACAGAACCGCCGGGGTTCTGGACTAGAAGGATTTAGTGCAACATGTACAACACAAGCAAGTTTTAAGCATAAGACAAGTGGAAGAGACAAATCATTAGTTTATTGCAAAAGAAAATCGATTCTTTATAATTTTAGAATCGTGTTACAATGGGTTGGGTATGGAAATGAGAGATTAATATTTCAAAGAAAGGAGCCAACAACCATGCAAGGAGTGGTCCGATATGAATACGAGAGATAATTTTTGACAAGAAAGCTCCTGTCAACAAAGTTAAGAGTTTGATATCAATATGTGAGATCATTTGTTTCTCGAAACCCAGAGGGAAGAAGAAGGAAGAGAAAAAAAAAAAAATTAGGAGGGAAAAAATGGGACATATATCGAGCTCCTTGTTGATCCTCCTCCCCAATGTTACTTTGCAAGCCCACTTTTAGTTGGATGACCTCTATTTTTAGTTGCATGCTTTCATTTTTAGATGCATGCCTTTTTCTTTTAGTTGCATGGCCTTGGATTTTGGTTGCATGGGACTATTCATATAATTCGCCCAAATGACACAATCATCCATAAAGTTTAGCCCGTGCGCAATTTGTATGTGCGTCGCAACCAAACCATAGACGCGTCTGCGCGCAAAAGTCCCGATCGCGTAGTGTACGCATCCACGCGCGCGCGTCCAACCCGTACTGTGTACGCATCCGCGCGCAAAAGTCTCGACCGCGCCGCAGTGTATGCATCCACGCATGTGCGCGTGCGCACAGACGCGTCCGCGCGCTCGTTCGCATAGACGCGTCCGTTTGAAACGTCCACGCGTACACCCGAAACTTGCACATGCGCGTACATCCAAAGACGTCCATGCGCGCGTACGTCCGAAATGTCCACGCAGTCGTCCATGCACGTGTACACCCGAAAATGTCCACACGATCGTCCATGCACGCGTATGCCCGAAAATGTCCACGTGGCCGTCCATGCACGCGTATGCCCGAAAATGTCCACGTGGCCGTGCATACGCACATACACCCGAAGCGTCAACACGACTGTGCATATGCAACGTGCACAACACACACTGTAGCCCAAGTCACCTTGAACATTCTATGCTCCACACATTCATAGAATGAATATGTTTTGGTTTCCCTTATATATCTTGGGTTCCAATGTTGTCCTATCTATGTGGGATATCTCACAGTTTTGTCGTTTCTTTCTTCTTCTTCAAACTTTACACTCACATAACTTGATACTTGTTTATCCGTTTTATGCGTAGTAAAATACGTTATGAAACTCTTGAAGACATTTATCTATATGAATACATTAAGCTAATCTTAATTAATTGTTTTACTAAGTTTCATATCGTGTGTGAAAAACCACACGACATTCACCCCCACCAAACCTGCACATCCGTTGGTATGTGCCAATTGTGGTGAGGTTCCTCTTTTAATTACTCTTTTTCAACCTCGATGTTTGAGGCTATATTATCCAAAGCTTCGATCTCAGGATTTGGGGCCTCTCTTCTCTTAAAGATCTTGATTCTTTTCCTTGCAATTGGCAAAGCAAGTCAAGTTCCATCTAACTCTGCTAAAAAATAGGTTGCATTGCTTCCTATTTTCTTGACCATATACGGGCCAAACCATCGTTTTGCGAACATTCGAGCAATGCTATATTGATTATCGAGACTACTATCATAGACAAGAACCCAATCTCCTTCAATTTTTCTTTGTCGAAGACGATGCTTTCTATCAAAATTCTCCTTGTTCTTCAATCGAGCTTGGTACAACCGTTCTATTGCCAACTTGACATCTTTGGGCCTTTGTTCTAATTGTTGAATCCTCGTGGCTATCAAGTCTTCCCAACTCATTTCCTCTTGCCATGGCAAAGACGTCCACGAAGCAACACTTTGCTCAATAGGCATTATTGGTTTTTGTCCTAATATGAGTTCGGCGGGCATATATCCTGTAGTCGTGCTATGTGTAGTTCTATCTACCCACAATGCATAAGGTAGTAATTGTGGCCAATTTCCCATCTTGCTGTCGCAAGCCTTTGCTAGAGCTTTTACAATTGGACTATGTCCTCGTTCCACCTTCCCATTTGCGTCCGGGTTGTATGCCATGGTGAGCGATAATTTGACGCCTATTCTTAAAAAGAACTCTTTAGCTTCATTCGCATCTAATTCTCCCTTATTAGCTACTATTTTGCCAACACATCCGTATCGACAAATAACATCTTCAAGGAGAAACTTACAAACTGCCGAAGTTGTTTTATTCCTTAGCGCTCGTCCTTCTACTTGGTTGGTGAGATCCTCTCTTGCTAGCACGATGTCGTGAAGAATTTCGGCCATAGGCGAAAACCGGGAAACATTGGCTACATCGGCGGGGTGCAGCGTGTGTACGTACCCATGTACATTTAGTGTGAATATCGAGGGCGCCTTTATGGCGCCGAAGAGTAGTCAAGTCGGGACAGACGATCCCATGAAAGTCGGGATTTGTCCCACATTGTAACGCATCCCTCTCCTTGTTCTATAAAAGGGAGGGAATGCCCTTTGTAAAAGGGTTGCCCATTTTTGCATTAGAGGGTATACCAGTAGGTTTAGGGTTAGGTTTCTTCTGCTTCTTCTTCTTCCCCTTCGTGTTCGTTTAGGGTTGGCTTCAGCTCATCTCCTGCACAAGACCCCGCTCGGCGCGACGAGCCCGTGAGCTCCCCGACGGCGGCTTGGCAGCAGACGACTACTGTAACCTACCTCAGTCCGGCTCGAAGCCGGGAGTGTATTCTTCTTATATATATATACATATACATTTGCTTCTGTCTGTGTATATTGGCGTCTTGTTGGTGTCGGGTGCTCCCCTCCTTCCCTGCGTTTCCTGTACAAGAGGGCGTGTGCGTGCGTGCGTGTGTGCGTGCGTGAGTTGGTGTCAAGCACGCTCTCTCACTCCCTCTCTCCCTTCGGCTGCTTCCGGTGCGTTTCAGGGGTGCCCCAGAAACGGTGAAGTGCGACTTCCTACGCTCCGTCGCTCCCTAGTCCAAGACCCCTGTGGTCCCGCCTTTCTCCACGCACGCGCGTAACAACGCGACAACGAGATACTTCATTTGCCCCAATCCCATCGGCATAACCACTATGTCTACCAACCACTTATAGTGCATTGATAATGGATATGTCGGGTGAAGTTCATCCCTATGATGAATATTCGAGTATAATTGGCATTGCTCACATGTTTCAACATAGCTTGCTACATCTTTGTAAACACCCGGCCACCAATACTTCTCCTTGAGCTTTGCAAATGTTGCCCATATACCTCGAGGACCTGCCCACACACTATCATGAAATTCAACAATTAGTGTTTGTTGATTTTGTTTCTTGCACACCACTCGAAGTGGAGTTCCATTCTTCTTCTTTGGAAACTTCCATAGATGTCCTTCTTTGAGGAAGAACTTGTAGGCCTTCTTCCTAATTCGGTAGAAGTCTTCCTTTGACCATGATTCTGTTAGGAAACAGGTCCCTCCGGATGGGAAGTGAGTAGAACTGGATGTGGAGTACCCGGCAAGGAAGACCCGATGAGAACCGGATGTGGAGTACCTGGCAAGGAAGACCCGGTGAGAACCTCTCATCGGATGGAAGGGACATATATGTAAATATATTCAAGAGAGCCCATTGGGGCTATATTTGTAAATAGTCCGAAAGTCATATTAGTATAAATATGACCTAGGGCAAACTTAATAGTGATGATGTAGAGTTGGTTGTGTGATTATCGTTGTGGCGATAATTCTGAGCGTAACTGTGTATAGAGAGAGAGAGAGGACAAGAGAGGACGAGGTTGCTGCCTCTGTTGTAACCGCCTGGTGGCGAAGCGAGGGAGCAAGAGGTCATTGCCTCTGTGCCCCATTGTTGTAATCTTGATATAGTGATATTTTGCAGTTTGAGGGCTGCCGTGGTTTTTCCCGTATTTGGGTTTTCCACGTTAACATCCAGTGCACTCTCTTCTTTACTGTTTCGTGTGTAGATACATCTCTCCACATCCCTATTTTCTATGGTTGATCCGATGTCTCGGTTGTGGCCGAGCATAGCTTAGGGGAGCGCATTCCTATCAAACTGGTATCAGAGCGAAACGACACAGAAAAATGGACGAATCGTTGGGAGGCATGTTCAAGCTCACCGGCTCCAATTACTTAGTGTGGAAGTCGAAGATGACGGACATACTCATGGTTAAAGATCTTTGGTTGCCGGTTCAGTTCGGGGACGAGAAACCAGACAAAATCGATGCCACGATATGGGAGGTGATGCACATGAAGACAACGGCGTACATACGGTGCTTCATCGACATGAGTTTATACAACAACTTCAATGAAGAGAGCAAGGCTCATGAGCTCTGGGAGAAGATCGACATTATGTTTCAAAACAAAAATGTTGTTAATCAAGTATCGGTATTTCCGATGAGATGTAATACACCACTGGAGTTGGTGCATACTGATGTGTGTCAAGTGGACACGAAGTCAGTTGAATGTGGTTCGAGCAGATAACGGAGGAGAATACCGGGGTCAGTTCGAGGAGTACTGCCGCTCGAAGGGAATTCGGCTTGAATTTACCGTGCCGAAGACACCGGAACTAAACGGGCTGGCCGAGAGGATGAACCAGACCATATTGGAGAGGGTCTGGAGTATGCTTGCGCATGCAAAATTACCCAAGACGCTTTGGGCTGAGGCATTGTCGACGACGACATATGTGATAAACAGATCACCCTCACTACCCTTGGACGGAGACACGCCGTAGAGAGTCTGGACCGGTAAGGAAGTGTCAAGACGCTTTGGGCTAAGGCATTGTCGACGACGACATATGTGATAAAGAGATCACCCTCAGTACCCTTGGACGGAGACACGCCGTAGAGAGTCTAGACCGGTAAGGAAGTGTCCTACCGGCATCTGAAGGTATTCGGGTGTCTTGCGTACGTGCATGTAGCTAAGCACCGGAGAGGAAAGTTAGATCCGAAGACCCGGCCATGCATATTCCTCAGTTACGGCAACGATGAGTTCGGCTACCGAGTGTGGAACCCGGTCAACCAGAAAGTATTCCGGAGTCGAGATATTATCTTCATGGAGAACAAGACGCTCGCCGACTGGGAGTCAGAGATGAAGATAATGAACTGTGAATCAACCGGTAAGGATCGATCCTACGATGAGCAAACCCAACCGGCAAGAGACTGGTTAGCACTCGATGAACCTACCGGTGACGGTAAGGAGACAAGACAGGCCGAAGAAGAAGAAGGAATAGGTGAAACCGGAACCGGCCAAGACCTCGAATCTGATTCGGATGAAGAACAAATAGAGGAGCCGATTGCTGAAAGCCAAAGACAGAGATATCCTCTCAGAGAGAGAAGGGCCCCCTAGATATTTCCAAATGTAGAGCATGTGCTGCTAACCGATGAGGGGGAGCCAGAAAGCTTCGAAGAAGCTAAAAGTGACACCCATAGCCGCAAATGGTTAAGTGCCATGTAGGATGAGATGGATTCCCTGCATGAGAACCATACGTACGAATTGGTGGAGTTGCCGAAAGGAAAGCGGGCACTCCGAAACAAGTGGGTGTACAAGTTGAAACCGGGAGATGCCGACAACCCTCCAAGGTACAAAGCCAGGATCGTGGTGAAGGTGTTCCAACACAAGAAGGGCGTGGACTTCGACGGGATATTTGCCCCGGTAGTAAAGATGACTTCCATCCGGACGGTGCTGAGCATAGCGGCAAGCATGGACCTCGAGGTAGAGCAGCTGGACGTGAAGACGACATTCCTTCACAGTGACCTCGAAGAGGAGATCTACATGCAACAACCGGAGGGATTTGTGAAGAAAAGGAAGGAGTGTCATGATATGGCAAGACTTGAACCCATGACCTTATGCTACATGGGTCGAGCTCTTACCATTAGACTATGAATTGTAATTTGTAGAATATTATTTTTATTTATGCTTTATCATAGAAAATTGATGTATATTCCAGATCTCTCTGGAACATTCTAGAAGCTTCAGGATTATTCCTAAAAACACTATAAAAGGAGGCACAAGGCATTGTTTTGAACCAAATTGGTTCAACACCAGTCTTAAGCCTCTTAGTCGATTTGTACTTATCTTTCATATAATATAAGAGCTGCTGTCATCATCCTATCTCTCTCTCTCCTCTTCTCACTTCCTCTCTCTCGGGAATCTTATGCAGTCCCATCCTCTTAGTGCTAATAATACTGTTCTTCTTAGTACTAATTCCATCTCTGCTTTAGTACTATTCCTGACAGTTTGAACCAATTTTTCTTTCCTCCAGCCTACTTGTCGTTCTCCCTCATCCTCCTACCCTTTTCCCTCTACGATGGCTACTGTTAGCGCCCAAGAATATCAATATGTTTTCTCCGAGTTACAGTGCCTAAAAGAAAAGTTTGTTGCCCTAGAACAAGAAAACCAACGGTTGATAGGGGATCTGCAACAAATCGCTCTAGAAAAGCAACAAACGCAGCAACAACATGGGGAGTTAGCGTTACGGGTGCAACAACTCGAAGTGGCATTGCAACAACAAGGATCAAGTCCCCAAGGATTTCATAAAGAGCCGAAGATTGGACTTCCTGTGAAATTTGATGGAACGCGATCCCAATTCAGGGGATTCCTTAATCAGGTACGATTAGTCCTCGAAATGCATCCTTCCTGATACCCCACTGATGCATCCCGAGTCGGCTTAATAAGCACATTGCTTAGCGGCTCAGCCTTAGCATGGTTCGCTCCGCTTCTAGAAAAACAATCGCCCTTGCTTAATAACTTTGAAGATTTTATTAGTGAGTTCAAAGCCTGCTTTGGAGACACCGACAGCATCAGGACGACGATCAACAAGATCCGGCGATTGCGTCAAGGCGATCGTCCAGCCTCTGCCTACGTGGCGGATTTCCGCCTACTCGCTTCCGACATACCCTGGTATGATCAAGCACTAATGGAGCAGTTTCGCTATGGCCTGCGAAATGATGTCAAAGATCTACTTCTAACCTTCCCCGAAGAACCAAAGTCTCTTACAAAGGCAATTAGTTGAGCGGTCCGATGTGACAACCGCCTTTTCGAACGACGTTCGGAACGTCAATTACAGATACCACGCGCTAGGCCGGAGCCCACTTACGCCGCAGTCGCGGCTAGACCGTTTGCACGAGACATACCTCAAGCAAATACTTCGACACTGATGGAGATCGATACCATGCGTCGACGTGGCCCGTTATCGGAAGAAGAAAAGCAATGACAACGTGCAAATCGATTATGTTTTTATTGCGGTGGACCAGGGCATATCGCAATCAATTGTCTCCATAGGCTAAGAAGACAGGTAAATCAAATTGTAGCCTGTACTAAACCCGAGTCAATTCTTCCCTTAGGAGTGTTTGATAGTATTAATAGTACTAATAGAGTGTTTGATAGTATTCATAGTACTAATAGCCCAAGTATCTCAAATAAATTTGAAATCCTTAGTCAATTAGATGAAGAGTTAAACGATTGAGTCCAGCCAAAATAGGAGCCGTTTGGTTGGACAACAACCCTAGATCTGTACAACCCATTAGTGGTTCCATTCCTTCCAAGCAAATTAGCAATGTGTTCCTAGCCCAAGTCATTGTTAGTACTAAAAGTACTCCCCCAGTACCCGTTCTAGCACTTTTAGATTCCGGAGCTAATTCCTGTTTCATGGATCGAAATTTTGCCCAAGCTTCTAAGATATCCTTAAGAAAACTTCCTTGTCCCGCATCTATAGTAGTCACTGATGGTCGTCCCATTGCTTCCGGGAATATTGTAGAAGAATCAGAACCCATTCAGGTTGTCATAGGTAGTTTTGTGTGTGTAATATCATTTAATATAATTAGTAGTCCAGAGCATCCCATTGTCCTAGGATTACCTTGGTTTGAATTACATAATCCAGCCATAGATTGGAGAACAAGAGAAGTCCGATATCGACCACCCCAAGAATCAACTCACCAAGTTTCGACCATTTCACTCCATCAACTACGCAAAGAAGGACCGAAGGAGGCAATGTTCCTATTTGCAATATCAGTACATCCTTCCAGCACTATTAAGAAGGACTCCTCAGTACAACTTCCAGCAAAATATCATCCTTATGCCGATGTATTTGACAAGGTAAAAGCCGGTACCCTTCCTCATCACCGTCCCTATGACTGTCCCATCGATTTACAACCAAGAACCGAGCCACCATGGGGACCAATTTACAACTTGTCACCCACCGAGTTAGAAGTCCTTCGAGCCTACATAGAGGAGAACTTGGCAAGTGGGTTCATCCGCCATTCGAAATCTCCGGCCGGTGCACCCATCTTCTTTGTCAAGAAGAAAGATGGCTCACTTCGTCTTGTCGTTGATTACCGCGGATTGAATAAAGTCACCATCCGGAATAGGTATGCACTTCCTCTTATATCAAGTCTTTTAGAGTGAGTTAATGGTGCCAAGTTTTTTACTAAAATCGACCTACAAGGAGCGTATAACCTCGTGCGGATCCGACCGGGAGATGAGTGGAACACCGCCTTTCGCACGCGGTATGGGCATTTCGAGTATATTGTTATGCCGTTTGGACTAACCAATGCACCCGCAGTCTTCCAACACATGGCAAATGATATATTCAGAGACCTCTTGGATATTTGTTTGATCATTTATCTGGATGATCTATTGATTTATTCGAAGACCCAGGAAGAGCACGATTCTCATGTACTATTAGTACTAAAGCGACTCCGCGAGAATGGTCTTTATGCCAAGCTAGAAAAATGTAGCTTTGACTGCAAGCAAGTGGAATTTCTAGGCTATGTCATCTCCTCAAAGGGCATCGCCATGGATCCAGCTAAAATCCAAACTGTACTAGAGTGGCAAATTCCACGGTCGGTACGAGATGTACAATGTTTTCTAGGTTTTGCTAACTTCTACCGTAAGTTTATACAGGATTACTCGAAGATTATTTTACCTCTCACACAACTTACGAAGAAGGGCCAAGCATTTCTTTGGTCCATAGAAGCAGATATGGCTTTTCGGCATCTTAAGAAAGCCTTTACATCAGCACTGATTCTAGCTCATGTGGATACAAGCAAACCATTCATCATGGAGGCCGACGCATCAGATTTCGCCCTCGGTAGCATCCTTTCTCAACGAGGCGATACAGAAGAGTTGCATCTGGTGGCTTTCCATTCGCGCAAATTTGATGTCGCAGAAATCAACTACGAAATACATGACAAGGAGTTATTAGCCATCGTGGATTCATTTGTACAATGGTGGCATTTCTTAGAGGGCTCTCCACATCAGGTCATTGTCTTTAGCGATCATAAAAATCTAGCTTATTTTTAGAACACTCCCGTACTAAATCGACGGCAAGCTCGGTGGGCACAATTCCTCACGCGTTTCGACTTCAAAATCACATATCGACCGGGGAAGCATCAAGGAAAAGCAGATGCACTATCACGGCGTTCATATCTTGCACCTCGTCCGGGTGACGCAACATTTGATAATCAAAAGCAAGTAATCTTGGGACCAACACGATTGCACACGACGCGGATTTTTCACACCCCGATGGATTCACGGATTACCGATGACATACGTGCAACCTTGAAGACGGATAGTTTTGCTCAAGACATCCTAGCGCACATTGATACTTCTCGGGCATCCTGTTCTCGTCTCAACAACTAGGTATTGACTACTGACAATTCGAATATCATGATGGTTTGTTATTCTTTAAAAAGCGCGTATATGTCCCCGATTGCTCATGTCGCCTTCAAATCGTCCAACATTGTCATGACACGCATACGGCGGGACATTTCGGTAGTACTAAGACGTTGGAGCTAGTGCAACGATCTTTTTGGTGGCCCCACATGCGCCGTTTTGTCGACGACTACGTTTGGACCTGTGACGCTTGTTGCCGAGCAAAGATGCCACGACACCATCCATATGGCTTGTTGGAACCCTTACCGATTCCAAGTAAGCCGTGGCAGTCTATTTGTCTTGATTTTATCACAGATCTGCCGGTCTCGAAGGGGTTCGATGCTATCCTAACCGTCGTCGATCGATACACAAAGATGGCACATTTTGTGCCGTGTACTAAAGCCATCACTAGCGAGGAAACCGCCGCTCTTGTTATGCGTGAGGTATTTCGGCATCATGGCCTCCCAAACAGTATTATCAGTGACCGAGGCCCGCAATTTGTCTCCAAATTTTGGCAGCATCTCTTCAAGATGCTCAAGGTCTCCTGCAACCTCTCCTCCGGCTACCATCCTCAGACCGACGGGTAGGCGGAACGAACAAACCAAACGTTGGAGCAATATCTCTGGTGTTTCCTGAGTTATCAACAAGACGATTGGGCGGAGATTCTCCACTTTGCGGAGTTTGCGTATAATAATGCTATTCACTCCTCGACTCGGGTCTCCCCATTTTTCGCTTATACCGGTTTCCATCCTCGCTGGTCGGTGATCGACACTCTGGAGCTACCTACCAACCCTCGTGCCGAGGATCATTTGGAGAGGCTACGCAAGATCCAGATGGATCTCTCTACTCACCTTCGTCATGCTCAACACACACAGAAGACTTATGTGGATCGTCATCGGATTCCCTCCTCTTTTTCCATCGGAGATCGAGTATGGCTCTTACGTCATCACATCAAGACTACTCGACCGTGTGACAAGTTGGATTATCGACGACTCGGTCCCTTCCGTATTACGGGTAAGATTAATGATCTCACCTTCCGCCTTGATCTCCCTCCGCAGCTTCAGATACATCCGGTTTTCCATTGTTCTCTTCTTGAACCTTATAAAGCAAACACCATTCCCGATCGTGTGACACCACCGCCGCCCCCATTGGAGTTGGACGCCGGCCCGGAGTATGAAGTTGTTGCCATCCTCGATTCCAAACTTGTTCGCAACAAACTTTATTACTTGGTCGATTGGCTCGGTTATAGTCCGAGCGAACATACTTGGGAACCCGTCGAGCATGTTGCCAATGCACAGGATCTTCTTGCTGATTTCCAACGAAAGTATCCGGACAAACCCGGTCCGCAATTAGCGCCGACTCGTTCCACTCGTCGTCTTTAAGGGGGAGATAGTGTCATGATATGGCAAGACTCAAACCCATGACCTTATGCTACATGGGTCGAGCTCTTACCATTAGACTATGAATTGTAATTTGTAGGATATTATTTTTATTTATGCTTTATCATAGAAAATTGATGTATATTCCAGATCTCTCTGGAACATTCTAGAAGCTTCAGGATTATTCCTAAAAACACTATAAAAGGAGGCACAAGGCATTGTTTTGAACCAAATTGGTTCAACACCAGTCTTAAGCCTCTTAGTCGATTTGTACTTATCTTTCATATAATATAAGAGCTGCTGTCATCATCCTATCTCTCTCTCTCCTCTTCTCACTTCCTCTCTCTCGGGAATCTTACGCAGTCCCGTCCTCTTAGTACTAATAGTACTATTCTTCTTAGTACTAATTCCATCTCTGCTTTAGTACTATTCTTGACAAGGAGCACCTGGTTTGCCGGTTGAAGAAGAGCCTGTACGAATTGAAGCAGGCTCCCCGACAATGGTACCAGAAGTTCGACTCCTTCATAACCGATCAAGGGTACCACAAGACGTAGGCCGATCACTGCGTGTTTGTGAAGAAGTTCGAAGGAGGCGACTTCCTGATACTCCTTCTGTACGTGGACGACATGTTGATCGTCGGACGGGACCAAGAAAAAATACGGATGCTGAAGAAGGCTCTCAATCGAACCTTCACAATGAAAGACTTGGGCCCGGCAAGACAGATACTGGGGATGCACATCATCCGGGACCGGTCAAAGAAGCAATTGTGGTTGTCATAGGAGAAATATGTGACAAAGGTGCTTCAACGGTTCAACATGTTAGAAGCGAAACCGGTCGGATCGACACTCTCGGCAAACTACAGATTATCCGGTAAGCAAAGCCCGAAGACAAAAGCAGAGAAGGCGGAGATGATGAAGGTTCCATACGCCTCTGCCGTCGGGAGCTTAATGTACGCAATGGTGTGCACTCGACCAGATATTGGATATGCAGTCGGAGTGGTGAGCCGGTTTATGAGCAATCCCGGCAAGGAGCACTGGAACGCGGTCAAATGGATACTCCGGTACTTGAAGGGCATTTCGAATATGTGTCTCCGATTCGGCTCCGGTAAACCTCAACTTGACGGCTTTACTGATTCGGATATGTCGGCTGATGTGGATACCAACCGGTCTACATCCGGGTATGTAATGACATATGCAGGGGGAGCTGTTTCATGGCAGTCGAGGCTGTAGAAGACGATTGTGTTGTCAACCACGGAGGCGGAGTATATGGCGGCTGTTGAAGCCGGCAAGGAAATATTATGGATGAAGGACTTCATCGGAGAGCTCGGTATCCGGAAAGATGAATACCGGCTCTATTCTGACAGTCAAAGTGCCATCCACCTTACTAAGAACGCAGCGTACCATTCCAGGATGAAGCACATCCAACGTAGGTCTCACTGGATCCGGGAGCGGGTAGAAGATTGAGAGTTCGCGCTAACGAAGATCCACACGGCCAAGAACGGGTCAGATATGCTGACCAAAGTACTGATACCCGACAAGCTGGATGCATGTCGAAAGCGGATCGGACTAGTAAGACATCCCATGCCGGAGCGAAGGGGGAGTTTGTTAGGAAACAGGTCCCTCCGGATGGGAATTGAGTAGAACCGGATGTGGAGTACCCGGCAAGGAAGACCCGGTGAGAACCTCTCATCGGATGGAAGGGACATATATGTAAATATGTTCAAGAGAGCCCATTGGGGCTATATTTGTAAATAGCCTGAAAGTCATATTAGTATAAATATGACCTAGGGCAAACTTAATAGTGATGATGTAGAGTTGGTTGTGTGATTATCGTTGTGGTGATAATTCTGAGTGTAACTGTGTATAGAGAGAGAGAGAGAGAGAGAGGACAAGAGAGGAAGAGGTTGCTCCCTCTCTTGTAACCGCCTGGTGGAGAAGCGAGTGAGCAAGAGGTCATTGCCTCTGTGCCCCATTGTTGTAATCTTGATATAGTGATATTTTGCAGTCTGAGGGCTGTCGTGGTTTTTCCCATATTTGGGTTTTCCACGTTAACATCCAATGCACTCTCTTCTTTACTGTTTCGTGTGTAGATACATCTCTCCACATCCCTATTTTCTGTGGTTGATCCGACGTCTCGGTTGTGGCTGAGCATAGCTTAGGGGAGCACATTCTTATCAGATTCATCCTTTGTAAGAGAGTTTAAGTACTTGTCAATTTCGATGAATTCACCCTCATAATCTTCTACTTTAAACACTGCTAGCACCCGAGCACAAGAAACCGTAAAGAAGTTTAGGCCAACATCCTCTTCGTTGGAGTGCAAATCTTCTTCACCCTCATACCTCGCCCTTGACAACATATCAGCCACCACATTATGCTTTCCATTTATATGCCGAATCTCGGGGTTGAGGGACTTGATATAGGCAATCCATCGCAACATAGCAATATCCGGTGTAGCACAACTTGATATCATTCCGAGAATAGGTAGACAGTCGGTTTTGATTATGACCTATGTTCCGATAAGGTAGTCACGATCGGTTTTAACCGCGGATACTATTCCCCATAGCTCTCTCTTTACTTGGGCATACTTCCTTTGTCTTTCGGATAACACCTTCGCACTGAATCAGATTGCATACCGATTCTTTTCTTTGTCTTCTTGGTTTATCACCCATCCAATTCTGGTTGGGCTCGTATCCACCGTCACATATATCGGGGTACCTTCGGTGTAGTCGGCTTTTCGTAGTGCTGGAGCTTCCAATAATAGTTTCTTTAGCTTTCGAATCGCGTAGGTATGCTCATCTTCCCATTCGAACTTATTCCTTTCCTTTAATAGTCCATACAATGGTTCAACGACATGGGCATAATGTGGAATCCATATGTGATAGAATGCACATGCTCCCAAGAATCTACGCACCTCCGTTTGAGACACACATTCTTCTTTCATCTCTTGAATAGCGTTCACCTTTGATGGAGATGGCTTCCGGCCATAAGACCCACATAAGTGTCCTACTACCGATATTTCTGGTTGACCGAATGCAGACTTCTCTCCTGAAAGCGTGAGATTCGCATCCTCAAGCTTTTGCAACACCTTCTCGCTATCCTTTATATGATCGATGACGAATCTTCGACAACCATCTTCACCTTTCGATTCATCTTTCTATTCCATCAAGCATCCTTTGATTGGAATGTCATCTAAGAAGGGCATTGTGATATCAGGGATACAATCCCTCAACACTTTGTTCATGGTATTCACCATGTGGGCTACGGAATTTGTTGCACCTTGGGGTAAGGTGCACATCCTTACCAACCCAATCGGCGTCCTCATTGTCGTTATATCTCTGCTATCGACAACCAATTGAAACTGATCATAACCCGAGTAGAGATCACCAATGGAATAGATCGATCTTCCCGCGAAGGCTTCGGCAAATTCATCCACGCTTGGACCAATTTCGGCATTTCGGATCGTCACCTTGTTGACGGGTTGGAGATCTTGTATAAAGCATAAGGAACCATTCTTCTTCAGCACCATAAACCATCTATTAGAGTAGGGAGCATTGGATGGCTCAAGAAGTCCCATCCTAACCTTTTCCTTTAGAAACTCAATCAACTTTGGAATGTGAGCTCTTGGAACCAGTATCGGCTTGAGGTTCCAAGGTACATGCGGCACCGTAAAAATCACCATCGGCTCTATCATCTTCAGGTCGGCACATCCGATCTCTTGTGGAGAGAAGACAAAGGCTTTCCCATGTCTCTCAAGCATTTTGCGGAACATTCTCTCCTCTTCGGGGAGAAGGAAATCTTCCCTTCCAACTTGTAGCTTTCCTTTCGTCTCTTTGGTGAAGACATGACCTATTGCCTTTGGATCCCTTAAGCTCGGATCATTGGCAACTTCTTTCATCTTCTGCCAGCTATCTTCCGGTAGCGGAACCACAACTGGCTTGATCTTCTTATCCACTGTTTTATATTTTAAGTTGACTTCAGCTTCCTCCATCAAGATGCCTCGATGATAGCGTACATGTTGACGGAGTTAACCGAAATCACATTTTGATCGTGAGGGTAGCTCAAGTCCACGACTTCCTCGATTTCGCCGATGGTGTCGTTAAAAGAGGCTTCCTCTAGAATATGAGACACAAATTCTTCTTCTTCGATTATGCTTTCTTCTTTCAGCATCTTCTCAAAGTCTTGTATCCAATGCTTGTCCTTCTTGTTGAGTAGTGTAAGTTTACATGCGCCACTAGGTGTCACACATGTTGCTTCTCCTTGTGATCCACTTATTTCGCTTCCTTGTGGGGACTTATGATTGCTCGGACTATTTGTGCCCCACGCTTCAATAGTCTGATCTAAAAATCCGAGGATTCGCCCGCAAGGCTATCTCGGTTCCTTTCGTGATTAGCCCGCACCGTAAGGAATTGAACAGATCTTTGATTGTCAAGGCTCTTGACTCGCGCGAAGGCCGCTCCATTATCGAACACCTTAGTCTCCATCCGGGATGATGTGATATATGGTTGTCCTAGGATGATGGGATGTGAAGCCGAGTCTTGCACGAAGTGTTGATCCATCTCCACATCTCCAATTGTGACTTTAACATTGGGGCAAGCTCCGTACAAGTCTTCCGTGGCTTTCGTTGCCGCTCGTATCTTCCATCCGTGGTTTGTGTTGATCGGCCATCTTCCTTTCTTGTAGAATTTAGTCGACATGAGGTTGATCTCCGAACCATGGTCAATCAAGGCTACGACAGTCTCCTTCTTCTCTCCGATCTTCACCGGCATCTCCGTTGTCGCTCTTGCCCAATGAGGCCGACAGTAATGGCTGTCTGCCATCACTTCTTCTTCCTCCTCCTCTTCGGATCTTGCCATGGTTATGGCACTTGTTTTCACCTCTTCTTCATCCGATTGTTGCCACTTCCGCTTAATCAAGTCCACGATAGTATTGTGGAACTCCTTCTTAGCGATCCCAAGTAGCTCTCTCAAAGTAAGGTCGACATGACTGTCTAAAACCTTGTCCTCAAGGACCTTCTGCAAGTTGGTTGTTTGTTCTATGTCCGACCTAGCTTGTAAGTCGGCGCCACTCGTGTGCAACCTAGATTTAGTGGTCCGATATGAATACGAGAGATAATTTTTGACAAGAAAGCTCCTTTCAACAAAGCTAGGAGTTTGATATCAATATGTGAGATCATTTGTTTCTCGAAACCCAGAGGGAAGAAGAAGGAAGAGAAAAAAAAAAAAAAACTAGGAGGGAAAAAATGGGACATATATCGAGCTCCTTGTTGATCCTCCTCCCCAATGTTACTTTGCAAGCCCACTTTTAGTTGGATGGCCTCTATTTTTTGTTGCATGCTTTCATTTTTAGATGCATGCTTCCATTTTTAGATGCATGCCTTTTTCTTTTAGTTGCATGGCCTTGGCTTTTGGTTGCATGGGACTGTCCGTATAATTCACCCAAATGACACAATCATCCATAAAGTTTAGCCCGTGCGCAATTCGTACGTGCGTCGCAACCAAACCATAGACGCGTCTGCGCGCAAAAGTCCCAACCGCGTAGTGTACGCATCCACGCGTCCAACCCGCACCGTGTACGCATCCGCGCGCAAAAGTCTTGACCACGCCGTAGTGTACGCATCCACGCATGCATGCGTGCGCACACACGCGTCCGCGCACTCGTTCGCACAGATGCGTCCGTCTGAAACGTCCACGCATACACCTGAACCTTGCACATGCGCGTACATCCAAAGACGTCCATGCGCGCGTACATCGGAAATGTCCACGCGGCCGTCCATGCACGCACACACCCGAAAATGTCCACACGATCGTCCATGCACGCGTACGCCCTAAGCTTCAACACGGCCATGCATACGCAACATGCACAACACACAGTGTAGCCCAAGTCACCTTGAACATTCTATGCTCCACACATTGATAGAATGAATATGTTTTGGTTTCCCTTATATATCTTTGGTTCCAATGTTGTCTCACAGTTTTGTCTTTTCTTTCTTCTTCAAACTTTATACGCACATAACTTGATACTTGTTAATCCGTTTCATGCGTAGTAAAATACGCTATGAAACTCTTGAAGACATCTATCTATATGAATACATTAAGCTAATCTTAATTAATTGTTTTGGTAGGTTTCATATCGTGTGTGAAAAACCACACGACAACGTGTGGAAAGAGGCGGGACCACGGCGGCCTTGAACCAAGGAGCGTGAGAAGAAGAGAGAGAGAAAGACCAGCTTGTAGAAACACAGAGGGAGAAAGAGAACAAAGTCTTAATTACAAATCAATAACAATTACAACCGGCAAGCCGGCAACGGACCCAACTCAGGTGAACACACACACACACGATGCTCATGCACGCACATAGCCCCGACTGCACTGTGGAGCCTCTGTTGGAAGCACACGGGCTGTCCACAAAGCAAAGGCAACTCAGTCCGAAATCCTGCAGAGAATGATGAACGATGGAGGAGAGAGCTCAGTCCCACTCCGGCAACACCCGTCCTCGCTCCTCAAACGCCATATTTTCATCCGCCTTCTTCCTTCCCTTTTGTAGGCCCTCGAGGCAGGCCGTTGCACCCTCGTTTTCATCAATTTATTCTCTGTCCTTTTAGATAGAGATACTCTTTGATTTCCAAGATATTCAATGCGTCACATCTAGTCTCTTTGCTTCCATTGTCCTACTCCTAGTTATTTACAAGGTATCAATTGGTGTGGAAAAGTGTAGGCCTGGTTCATGTGCCCTACTTCGCCGATTCCGCTTCTGGCTTGTTTTCTTCACGACATCCACCCCCACCAAACCACGCATCCACCGGCATGCGCCGAAGAGGGACAGATACCGGAGAAAACCGACTCGCGTTCACTCGTCGCCCTCCGGACTATCGGCGTCCCCGAACCGATTGTCGTCGTTATTGCTCCCCCGCTCCGGCTCGTCTTCGTACCGCTTCTTGAACGCTTTAATCCGCTTCCCGGCTACCGGCATCACCAATCGTGTCCCGTCGAGCTTCGCAAGATGGTACGTGCCATTGTCGTTCGTGCTCGTCACCGCGTAGGGCCCGAACCATCTCCTCGCAAATTTGCGGGTCGCCTCGTGTTGGTTGTTGAGGCTGCAGTCCTAAACTAGCACCCAATCGCCTTCCTCGATCCTCTTCGGTCGTAGCCGGTGCGTCCGGTCGAACCGGGTTTTGTTTCGTTCCCTTGCCATGCGTAGCTTCTCCTTCACCCGTTCTGTCCTCCGGCCTCCACTCAAGTTGCCGGATCCGCTCCGCTAACAACTCTTCCTGGCTCATTTTGTCCTTCCAGCCCACCGCAACCCAAGAAGAAATCGTCCGTTCCACCGGCATGATCGGCTTTTTCCCGTACATTAGTTCCGTCGGCATGAACCCCGTTACCGAACTGTGCGTAGTCCGGTCCACCCACAGTGCATAGGGTAAGAGCCGTGACCAATTCCCGACTTGGCTTCCACACGCCCGTACTAACGCTTTGATGATCGGCCCGTGTCCGCGTTCCACCTTCCCGTTAGCCTCAGGATTGTACGCTGTGGTGAGCGAGAGTTTAAACCCTAGCTGGTCAAACAACTCTTCCGCCTCTTGCGCGTCCAATTCCCCGTGGTCGGCCACGATCTTACCGACGCACCTGTACCGGCATACCACATCTTCGATTATAAACCGGCATACGGCCGCGGTCATTTTGTTTTGCAACGCTCGACCTTCCACCTGGTTCGTCAGGTCCTCCCGAGCTAGCACCAGATACCGCATCTGCCCTAGCCCCATCGACATAGTTACCAGATCCACCATCCACTTGAAGTGGACGGTCGGAGGGTAGGTCGGGTGAAGCTCGTCTCGATGTCCTACTCTGGTGTGCATCTGATAGCTTTCGCAAGTCGTTACGAACCGATGCACGTCTCGGTATAGTCCCGACCACCAGTACTTCCCCTTCAGCTTCTCGAATGTGGCCCATATCCCGCTGTGTCCGGCCCAAGGACTCTCGTGGTACTCCATAAGCAGCACTTTCTGCTCGTCCTCCCTCGCCACTACGCGGAGTGGGGTGTTGCTTCGCTTCTTCGGGTGCTTCCCATATGCACCCTTCCCGTAGGAAGAACCGATATGCCTTCCTCCACACCTGGCATGCCTTTTCTCTCGTCCACGCCGCGTCTGGCGTCATCGTCCGTAGGAACCTCCTGATTCGGAGCCACTCTTCGTCGTATTCGCTCTCGTCGAACTTGTTTAGTGCCGGAGTGCTCCCCTTTCTTGTTGTAATGTTGGCTGACCCGAAGAAGTCCTCGCCGACTTCTTCGTTATCCGAAACCATGCCGTCCTCATCGCTGAACCGCGCCCTTGAAAGCATATCAGCCATGGCATTATCTTTCCCGGAGATGTGCCGTATCTCCGGGTTCAGGGACTTGATGTACGCGATCCACCTGAGCATCGCCAGGTTCGGAGTCGCGCATCTGGAGACCATACCCAGAATCGGTAGGCAGTCCGTCTCGATGATCACTTTCGTCCCGATCAGATAGTCCTTGTCGGCCTTGGCTGCCGAAATGATACCCCATAGCTCGCGCTTAACTTGGGCGTATCCTCGCTGCCGCTCGCTCAACACCTTCGCCCCGAACTGGATCGGGAACCGTACGCCGTCCTTGGCCTCCTGACTGATCACCCACCCGATCCCGGTTGAGCTCGTGTCCACCGTCACGTAGATGGGGACTTCCTTGCCATAAACCACTTTCTGGAGAGCTGGTGCCGCAGCAAGCGCCTCCTTCAGTCTCCGGACCGACTCCGTGTGCTCCGTCCTCCACTCGAACCTACTCCCTTTCTTCAATAGCCCGTAGAGCGGTTCTGTGACATGTGCGTAGTGCGGAATCTAGATGTGGTAGAACGCGCACGCACCCAAGAATCTGCGGACCTCCGTAACCGACCTGCAATCGTCCTTCATCACGGAGATGGCTTTCACCTTTGCCGAGGATGGTTTCTGGCCATAGGGCCTGCATAGGTGTCCGACTACTAGGATCTCCGTCTGTGCGAACGCTGATTTCTCTTCGGAGAAGGTGAGCCGCGCATTTTCGAGCCTCTACAACACCTTATCGCAGTCGTCGATGTGGTTCACGACGAACCTCCGACATCCATCCGGCCCAACCGTTTCGTCTGCATCCTCCACCGGACACCCTTTTATCGGTACGTCGTCTGGGAACGGCATAATGATGTCCGGGATGCAGCCCCTCAGCACCTTGTTCATTGCGTTCACCATGTGCGCCACCGAATTCGTTCCTCCTTGCGGTAGGGTACACATCCGCACCAAGCCGAGAGGAGTCCGCATTGTCGTGATGTCCCTCCTCTCTACGGCTAGTTGGAACTGGTCGTACCCCGAGTATAAATCACTGACCGAATAGATCGACCTTTCGGCGAAGGCCTCCACGAACTCGTCTATGGTCGGCCCGATTCCTGCGTTACGGATGGTCACCTTGTTGACCAGTTGCAGGTCCTGTATGAAGCGCAAGGTGCCATTCTTCTTTGGCACCGTGAACCACCGATTCAAGTATGGGGCACTCGACGGTTTGAGGATGCCCGTATCCACCTTCTGCTTTAGTAGCTCCATCAACATCGGGATGTGAGCTCTAGGCACTGGAATCAGTTTGAGATTCCACGGCACATGCGGTACCGTGAAGATCACCATTGGCTCGACCATTGTCGGGTCTACGCACCTGATCTCCTCCGGCGAGAATGCGAAGGCCTTCCTGTGCCTTCCGAGCATCCTCCAAAACCGGTCCTCCTCCTCCGGCAGTAGAAAGCCACCCCCACCAACCTTGAGCTCCCATAGCGTTATGTCGGTGAACGTGTGTCCTATGCTGGCCGAATCTCGTAAACTTGGGTCTGACGCGATCCCCTTTATCCGTGACTCGTTGCCCTCCGGCAAGGGTGCCACAATTGGCCTCACCTTCCGGTCCACAGTCTTATACTTCGTGTCCACGTGGGCCGTTCGATCCGACCCGATCCTCTCCCCGAAGTCCGCGATGAATTCGTACATTCCAATCGAGCTAACCGGAACGGTCCAGTCTTTGCTAAGGCCTTCACCGACCACCTTTCGTAATTTGCCCAAGGTGTCGTCAAAAGATACCGCCTCGTTGCCCTCCGGCAAGGGTGCCACAATTGGCCTCACCTTCTGGTCCACAGTCTTATACTTCGTGTCCACGTGGGCCGTTCGATCCGACCCGATCCTCTCCCCGAAGTCCGCGATGAATTCTTACATTCCAATCGAGCTAACCGGAACGGTTCAGTCTTTGCTAAGGCCTTCACCGACCACCTTTCGTAATTTGCCCAAGGTGTCATCAAAAGATACCGCCTACATGGCGCCGCTAATTTCTTCATCGGGGGAGAGGACTCCACACACCCTAAGTCGTCTCTCCACCCGCTTCCTCTCTTGGCTACTGATGTCGGTTAACGTACAACCTCCATTTTCGGAGAGCCAAAATTTCCTACTTATAATACATATGTGGGGTTCTTCTGGGGTGTTCGGACTATTGCTGCCCCATGCCTTGATAGCCCTCTCTAAAAATCCCCTCAGTTGTCGCCACTGAGGGTCTCGCGGTTTCGCTCATGGTTGGGTTGCACTGTCATGAATTGGACGGAATGCCGACCGTCTTGGCTCTTCACGCGCGCATACGCCGAACTGTTGTCCAATACTTTCGTCTCCATGCGTGCTACCGTAATGTACGGTTCGCCGAGAATTACAGGGTGCGAGGAAGTCTCCTGCACGAAGAAATGCTGATCTATCTCGACGTCGCCGATCTTCACGCGTATCTTCCACCCGTGCTTGGTGTTGATCGGTGTGAACGTAAGTGTTTGCGGAAGCGTAAAACAGAGAACAACACAGAGAGAGAGAGAGAGAGAGAGAGAGAGAGAGAGAGAGAGAGAGAGAGAGCAGAACGCAATTTCAAAATTATATCAAAACTCTGTATATACACTGTGCTAAGTAGCACTATTTATACAAGTCCTCTTGGGACTGACAGAAGTACCATGTACTTCAATGCTCACACGAGCATCTGACACTTACTACGAGACTATAGCTACCTAGTAGTCTATCCTATACTAGGCTTCCGATTGGACTTCCGGTTATGGATTGCACCCGGCCTCCATTGCTTGCTGGTTCGGTTGCTCACCGTCATACCGATCCGTTTCGCTCGATCCGTCTCGCTTACCGGCTCCGGCTTATTCAGCCGATCCGGCTCCGGTTGAGCTTGCCGCTCAACACTCCCCCTCAAGCTCAACCTGAGGTGGGGTCGTAGTGTCGACCTCTGTGGCAGTCGGTTCTTCCAACCGACTTCTCCTGGCGTCACTCCGCCTTGCTCGCGCTCCTCGTCTGGTCCGGTCCCGTTTGCCGCGACCCCTTTGGTTCTGCGCGCCTCGATCCTCTCGGTCGGCATGTCTGCTCAATAGGCCCATCTTAGCACTCACGTTGCTGTGACTCCGGAGCTTGCCAATCCGTCGGTTCTCCCACGATGGCATCGACTTCCGTTGTGTCCGTGTCCCCTTGGCCTTCAGTCGATCCGACTCATCCGGATCCATCTGTTGATCCGAGTCAGCTGTCTCCGACTCATTCCAGCTCTTGTCCGAATCGGTACACTCCGATTCGACTTCCGGCTTCAGGCCTCTCACCACATCGGACCACTTCTGAGTCTTGGCCTTCGCCATGCTTCCCTCGGCTTCTTTAGCCGGTGAACCGAAATCGAATTCTTCATTCGACTCCGCATCATGGTCAGTACCGTCGTGATGACCTCCGCACAGCATGCACTTCTCTTCTTGAGTGCACAATTCTTCTTCACAGCCGCTTGCTCCGACCTGTTCGGATGTGTCGACTTCCTTCGTCGACTCGGCTTACTTCATCTTCTTGTCTCCTCTTCTTCTGGCTCTCCTCGTACCGACGGGTTCAATAGTTTTTTGGCCTTTGCCCATTTCGATAGAGACTTTGCCCTTGCTTCTTCCCCTCAAGTGCGGCACGTCGAGATGCTGAATACCAAGCATGTCGGTAAAGTGCTGCAACTTGTCCGATCTGAGCAGCTTGGTGTAGCGGCGATGAGACGCATCGCCGGCCCAGTCAGCATCTGTGTAACCGACAAGCTCTTCGGGTATACCTCGCCGGTATAGCAGTCCCCGGTCCTTAGTGCCGCGGACATACCGTAATATTCCTTGCGCGCACTGAAGGTGCTCCACGGTCAGCTTCTGCATGAACTGGCTTACTATGCCGACCGGATAGCTGATGTCGGGTCGGGTGATGGTTAAGTAGATCAGGCTTCCGACAACCTGTCGGAACCGTTTCTCATTGCAGGCCGGTCCGGAGTTGGGACGAAGCTTCTGGTTCCGGTCTAGGGGTGTGGAGATAGGTCGGCAATCCGTCATGCCGAACTTATACAACATATTCAACACGTAATGTCATTGTGAGAGCAATATGCCGGCAGGGGTCCGGATCACTTCGATCCCAAGAAAAAAATGAAGGTCCCCCAGGTCCTTCATTTCGAATGCGTCCGACAACTGGGACTTGACGCGGTTGATTTCGGGAAGACCCGATCCGGTGATGACTAAATCATCCACATCCAAGAGTATGTTGGGAATCAACGCTTAGATTCACCTTCTTCCCTCGGCCACAACCGATTAATCGCGGATCAATGCAGCAGAAAATAGAAACCAAAAGAGAGAAACACACGAGTACACAGGGATTTACGTGGAAAACCCTAGATGGGAAAAACCACGGGAGTGCAAGACTCCAAACAACACTATACAAGAGAAGTATACAATGACGAGCTCCAAGGCGACGACCTTGAGCTCGCTGTCCTCGCCACAGGCGGCGGAAATACACAGAGGCGTCTACCTCTTCTTCTCTCGCGCTCTATCTCTCACTCTGTCTCACGGCTGCTCCCTCTTCACTCCTCTTGAGTGGAAAAACAGAAAAATGAGAAGCAACAACAAAACAGTTTGCCCTAAGTCATATTTATACACATATGACTTTGGGGCTATTTACAACTGTGGCCTCAGGGGCCCATAGCGAACATATTCACGGATATGTCCCTGCATCCGGATCGGTCTCCGGGTACATTCGTCATCCGGCACCGAAGCCGGGGTCTTCGTCATCCGGATCCGAAACCGAAACCGGGCCTGTCGGCATTCATCTCCGACATCCGACCATCCCATCAGAAGGGACCGTAATCCCAACAAACTCCCCCTTCACTTCGGCATGGGATGTCTCTCCAATCCGATCCTCTTCCGGCATGCTTCCAGCTTGTCGGGTGTGAGGACCTTGGTCAGCATATCCGACCCGTTCTCGTCCGTGTGGATCTTAGTCAACACGAACTCCTTGTCTTCTATCCTTTCCCGGATCCAGTGATATCTTCGCTGGATGTGCTTCGTCCGGGAGTGATAGGCCGCGTTCTTTGCAAGGTGGATTGCACTCTGACTGTCGCAGTAGAGTCGGTACTCCTCCTGCCGGATACCGAGCTCTCTAATGAAGTCCTTCATCCATATTATTTCCTTGCCGGCTTCAACAGCCGCCATGTACTCCGCCTCCGTGGTTGACAGCGCAACCGTCTTCTGCAGCCTCGACTGCCATGAAACAGCTCCCCCTGCATACGTCATCACATACCCTGATGTGGACCGGCTGGTATCTGCATCAGCCGACATATCCGAATCGGTAAAGCCGTCGAGTTCGGGCTTTCCGGAGCCGAATCGGAGGCACACGTTTGCCGTGCCCTTCAGGTATCGGAGTATCCACTTGACCGCGTTCCAATGCTCTTTGCCGGGATTGCTCATGTACCGGCTCACCACTCCGACTGCATATCCGATGTCCGGTCTCGTACACACCATGGCGTACATCAAGCTCCCGACGGCTGAGGCATACGGCACTTTCATCATATCCTCCTTTTCAGCCTTTGTCTTGGGACTTTGCTTGCTGGACAGCTTGCAGTTTGTCGGGAGGGTCGATCCGACCGGTCTTGCTTCCGACATGTTGAACCGGTGAAGCACCTTCGTCACGTACTTCTCCTGTGACAGCCACAACTGCTTCTTCCTCCGGTCCCGGATGATGTGCATCCCTAGTATTTGTCTCGCCGGACCCAGGTCCTTCATTGAGAAGGTTCGGTGAAGAGCCTTCTTCAGCATCCGTATCTTGACCTGGTCCCGTCCGACGATCAACATGTCGTCCACGTACAGGAGGAGTATTAGAAAGTCTCCTCCTTCGAACTTCTTCACAAACACGCAGTGGTCGGACTGCGTTTTGAGGTACCCTTCGTCGGTCATGAAGGAGTCGAACTTCCGGTACCATTGCCGGGGAGCCTGCTTCAGTCCGTAAAGGCTCTTCTTCAACAGGCATACCAGGTGCTCCTTCCCTTTCTTCTCGAATCCTTCCGGTTGTAGCATGTAGATCTCTTCATCGAGGTCACCGTGAAGGAATGCCGTCTTCACGTCCATCTGTTCTACCTCGAGGTCCATGCTTGCCGCTATGCTCAACACCGTCCGGATGGAGGTCATCTTCACTACCGGGGCAAATATCTCGTCGAAGTCGACGCCCTTCTTTTGCTGAAACCCCTTCACCACGATCCTGGCTTTGTATCTCGGGGGGTTTCCGGCATCTCCCGGTTTCAGCTTGAACACCCACTTGTTTCGAAGTGCCCGCTTTCCTTTCGGCAACTCCACAAGTTCATATGTGTGGTTCTCATGCAGGGAATCCATCTCGTCCTGCATGGCACTCAACCACCTGCGGCTCTTGGTGTCATGCTTTGCTTCTTCAAAGCTCTCCGGCTCCCCTTCGTCGGTTAGCAGCACGTGCTCTGGTTCCGGAAATCTCCGGGGGGCCCTTCTCTCCCTTAGAGGATATCTCCGTTCCGGAGCTTCGGTAACCGGTTCTTCCGATTCTTCTTCATCCGAATCCATTTCGGGATCGGGGCCGGTTCCGGTATCGTTTTCATCTTCTTCGGCCGGTTCTGTTTCTTCACCGTCTTCGGCCGGATCCTCGAGTGCTAACCGGTCCCTTGCCGGTCGGGACTGCTCCTCGTAGAGTTGATCCTCACCGGTCGACTTGGAGCTCTTTACCTTCTTCTCCGACTCCCAGTCGGCGAGTGTCTTGTCCTCCATGAAGATGATGTCTCGACTCCTGAATATCTTCTTGTCGACCGGGTCCCATACTCGGTAGCCGAACTCGTCGTCGCCGTAACCGAGGAATATGCATGGCCGGGTCTTCGGATCTAGCTTTCCTCTCCGGTCCTTTGCCACATGCACGTATGCGAGACACCCAAACACCTTCAGATGCCGGTAGGACACTTCCTTACCGGTCCACACTTTCTGCGGCGTGTCTCCATCCAAAGGCACTGAGGGTGATCTGTTTATCACGTATGTCGCCGTCGACATTGCCTCAGCCCAAAACCCCTTGGGTAATTTCGCATGCGCCAGCATACTCCGGACCCTCTCCATTATGGTCCGGTTCATCCTCTCGGCCAGCCCGTTCAGTTCCGGCGTCTTCGGCACAGTAAACTCGAGCCGGATTCCCTTCGAGCGACAGTACTCCTGGAACTGCCCCCGGTATTCCCCTCCGTTATCCGCTCGTATCGCTTTCAGCTTCTTGCCGGATTCCCTTTCCACTCTCACGTGGAGTTCTTTGAAGACGCACAACACTTGGTCCTTTGTCTTCAACGGTGCCGTCCACAGTCTTCGGCTGTGATCATCTATGAAAGTTACGAAGTACTGCGCTCCGCCATGTGACTTCGTTTCTACCTGACACACGTCGGTGTGCACCAACTCCAATGGTGCGCTACGTCTCGTCGGTGGCCTTGAGTGGAAGGAGGTTCGGTTCTGTTTACCGGCCAGGCAATCGGTGCACTTCTCCAGGTGCACATGCTTCACTGGAATAAGGTTGTCTTCTGCAAGCCTCTTCATCCCCTTCTCGCTCATGTGGCACAGTCTCTTGTGCCACAGCTCACCGGCAGTGTCGGCTGCCACATTCAGTTCTTCCGGACATAACCGGGCATTCATCAGGTACAGTGTGTTGACTTTCCGGGCCCGAGCCACTATCAGGCTCCCCTTGCTGAACTTCATTACGCCGTTCCGGATGCTACCTGTGTAGCCTTCATCGTCTAGCCTCCCGGCCGAAATCAGGTTCAATCGAACCTCCGGAACGTGTCGGACATCCTTCAGCAGCATTTTGCATCCGGTCGGGGTTGTCAACCACACGTCTCCTATGCCGGAAATCCGGCACGTACCTTCATTTCCCATCCGAACACAGCCATGCTCACCGGCTGTGTAGGATGAGAAGTATCTTCTCTCCGGGGTCAGGTGGAACGATGCTCCGGAATCGACCACCCAGGTCGTCTCATCGCCGGCAATGTTTAGTTCACCTTCTTCGGTGATGAGCATGATCTCCTCTTCACTTGCCGCGAGTGCCGTCGTTCCTTTCCGGTCCTGTCCTCGCCGATCTGAACCATTCCGGTCCGTGGCTCCCCGGTATGCACCGTTTCTCTCCGGTGACTTCTTCGAATCGGTGTTGTCGGTTCCATTGTCTTTTCGGTAATGCCGACAATTCTTTCGGAAGTGCCCCGGCTTCCCACAGTGGAAGCATGTGGGCCTTCCTCTTGACTGCGACCGGGTCCCCGACTTCTCCCGTCTTTGCGGACTCCGGTTCCATTGTCTTCCCCGATCCGATTCGGTAAACAGCATCTTCGGGTCGGAGGCCGGTTCCTTATCTCTCCGACGCGCTTCTTCATTCAGAATACTTGTCTTTACCGTTTGTAAGGACAAGTTATCTTCGGTGCACGAGGTGCTGAGAGTCACCACCAAGTTCTCCCAGCTTTCCGGCAATGTACACATCAGGATGATGGCTTGCATTGCATCCTCCAACGGGAACTTGATCGCCGCAAGCTGATTCACGAATCCCATGAACGTGCTTACGTGTTCAACCATACTCTCGCCGTCCCGGTACTTGAGATTCACTATCTTCCTCATCAGGGAGGTCCGGTTCAACACATTCTTCCTCTCATAGAGGCCCGACAGCTTCTTCCACATCTCATGTGCGTTGGTGTCGTTCGCCACATGTTGTAGGACGCTTACATCGACATATTGTCGGATCGTCGCTACGGCTTTCCGGTTCAGGAGCTTCCACTCCGACTCAAGTACCCCTTTCGGTATTTCCGACCTGTCAATCGGTTCGTACAGGTCCCGAACAATCAGAAGATCCTCCATCTTGATCTTCCAGTCGGCGTAATTCTGCGCATTCAGCACCATCATCATCGGCTGCCCGCTGCCGCCGCCTTCCATTTTCTGCAACAGTCGCTCTGATACCAGTTTGTTGGGAATCAACGCTTAGATTCACCTTCTTCCCTCGGCCACAACCGATTAATCGCGGATCAATGCAGCAGAAAATAGAAACCAAAAGAGAGAAACACACGAGTACACAGGGATTTACGTGGAAAACCCTAGATGGGAAAAACCACGGGAGTGCAAGACTCCAAACAACACTATACAAGAGAAGTATACAATGACGAGCTCCAAGGCGACGACCTTGAGCTCGCTGTCCTCGCCACAGGCGGCGGAAATACACAGAGGCGTCTACCTCTTCTTCTCTCGCGCTCTATCTCTCACTCTGTCTCACGGCTGCTCCCTCTTCACTCCTCTTGAGTGGAAAAACAGAAAAATGAGAAGCAACAACAAAACAGTTTGCCCTAAGTCATATTTATACACATATGACTTTGGGGCTATTTACAACTGTGGCCTCAGGGGCCCATAGCGAACATATTCACGGATATGTCCCTGCATCCGGATCGGTCTCCGGGTACATTCGTCATCCGGCACCGAAGCCGGGGTCTTCGTCATCCGGATCCGAAACCGAAACCGGGCCTGTCGGCATTCATCTCCGACATCCGACCATCCCATCAGAAGGGACCGTAATCCCAACAGAGTATACATACCGGACTGTCAGAGCCTTGCCGGTTGAACAACGAAGAGTCCGACTTAGAGACAGCAAACCCCAGTTGACGCAACCTGTGCGTGATCTTCGCGTTCCAAGCTCGGGGGGCTTGCTTCAAGCCGTAAAGCGACTTCTTCAGTCGGCATACCGCCGATTTGTTCATCTCCGATTGAAATCCGGGGGGCTGAGTCATAAAGACTTCTTCTTCAAGCTCTCCTTGAAGGAAGGCGTTCTTCACATCCATCTGGTGAAGATGCCACCCCCTTGCCGCAGCAACCGCCAGTACCACACGAACCGTCGTCATCTTCGCCGCAGGAGCGAAGGTCTCGTCGTAGTCGATTCCGTGGGTCTGCGCGTATCCCTTCGCCACTAACCGGGCTTTGTACCGGTTAACAGAACCGTCGGCGTTGTACTTGACCTTGTACACCCACTTGCATCTGATCGGTTTACAGTGACGGGGAGGATCAACTAGGTCCCAAGTTTCGTTGGCATCGAGTGCCCGCATTTCTTCGTCCATAGCGGCACGCCAATTTGCGTCCTTTGCCGCTTCTGCGTAGCTCTCCGGCTCATGCACTTCTGTCACCTTAGTCATGTACGCATAATGATGCGCCATGTATTCATTGTACCCGTACCACACGACGGGATCCTTCTGACGGGTTGATCGGCGGAACGCACCGTCACCTGATTTGAGGCCCTTCTTGGCAAGTTCGGTCTTCATTGCCGAAGATCTGCCTTTCTCCTTTCCGGAGTCGGATACGCACCGATCCGACTCATCGTTGCCGGTTTCGAATTCCGGCATCTTCCTCTTCCCCTTCTCTTTGCGCGTGAACCGTTTCCTTGGTTCCTTGCGCGGGGAGAGCACGACAGAGTCTCCACCACTTGTCGTCTCTTCATCCGACTGGTCCAACCGACTCAGTTGCTCGTTCGGTCCACTCAACCGAAACGATTCCGGACTCTCATCTTGAGTCCCGGCTTCATCATCCTCTGCCAGGGCTGATTCAGGCTCACTGGCCTGATCTTCTGGCATTGGGTCGAGATCGGAAGTCGGAGTCGGTACGGAGTACCAGGATGCCGATTTGTCGAACTCGACATCCCGGCTAACTCGGACTTCCTTCGTCCGGGGGTTATAGCACTTATACCCCTTTTGCTCTTGAGCATAGCCGACTAGGATGCATTTTTCCGATTTTGCATCCAGCTTTCTCCGCTTCTGATCCGGCACATGCACATACGCTATGCTGCCGAATATCCGAAGGTGTCTTAAGTTCGGCTTGCGCCCGAAATACAGCTCATGAGCTGACACCTTGTCACCAATGCGGTTTTGTATGTAGACGGCCGTCTGAACCGCCTCTGCCCAGTAGAATCGGGGCATGCTCTTTTCCTCCAGCATTGCCCTTGCCGCTTCGACGAGTGTCCGATTCTTCCTTTCGGCCACACCGTTTTGCTCCGGTGTGTATTTGCAGCTGAACTCTCGCCGAATTCCCTTCTGCTACAGATAACTAGTGAATTGGCCGGAAAAATATTCCTTTCCGCCATCCGACCGAAGGCATTTGATCTTCCTCTCCGTCCTGTTCCACCATCTTTTGGAGGCTCCGGAAACAGTCGAAGACCTCACTCTTCCGCTCAATGAGGTAGATCCAAGTATGCCAAGTATAGTCGTCGATGAAGGAGACGAAGTATCGGCTCCCGCCAAGGTTTACACTTTGTGTCGGTCCCCACACATCCGAATGGATGAGATCGAGCTTGTTACGGCTCCGGTTCCGTTCGGTGTGGAATGGAAGCCGGTGTTGCTTCCCAAGTTGGCAGGCTTCACAAATTTCGGCTCTCCGGCCGCTGAACTTCGGCAAACCGAAAACGACTTGTTTCGTTTGTAGATCTTGAAGCCTCCAATAGTTGACGTGGCCTATCCGCTTGTGCCACAGGTCGATGTCCGACTCGACCTTCTGTCGTTTTGCGAACAGAGCGGTGCCAAAGTCATTGGTGTCGAGAATAAACATCCTCCCGTCTCTGCGCCCTTGTGCAATGACTTCGCCCTCATCCTCAATGAAGCACCTGAGGTGCGTAAACCGCACCTGCATCCCCTGGTCGACAATCTGACCGACGGACACCAGGTTCTTCGTGATTGTCGGAATGTGTAATACGTTCATCAGCTTCCCTTTCTGTCTGACGTGGCTTAGAGGGACTTCTCCAATGTGCACGATTGGGTGAGGAGTGTCGTCTCCGGTTTCGACTACTCCTGGTTGATCTGGTTTCTCCAGAAAGGAGAACCACTCTTTGTGGCTCGTCATGTGGTTCGACGCGCCGGAATCAACATACCACACTTCCTCCGTTTTGGAAGTGGTCTTATTCATTGAGTTTGCCTTGTGATTCATCACCAAGGCTGGCCCCTTACCGGCCTTTCCGGTTCCGGATCCTTCTGATCCGTTTGCGTAGTGCGAGTTTTGTTGGCCATCCTTACCGGTCTTGCTGGATCCGGACTTGTCCGAATCGGCACGCTTTCTCCACCACTCGCTTTCCCTGTGGCCTTTTTTGCCACAGTACCAGCATTCCGTAGCGGATTTGTCTTGCCGGCCTCCGGCACTGCCTTGACTCCCCCTGCTTGTGGAAGTCCCGGAACTGCTGTCGGCACGTTCATAGTGCTTCCATTCCTGCTCTTGCCTGCCGCCTCCATTGCGTGCCAACCCACCTCTTCCACCACGCCCACGGAACCGATCTGTTCCCGTGTACAACATTCGACTGTCCGGGGATGCACTAGTAGATGCACCGGCGTGGTTCTCCTCTACAAGGAGCATCGACTGTAAGTCGAAGAATGAGGGGGTATTCTCCCTTGTACACACCGCAGTCCGGAATGCTCCGAACTTGGACGCCAGGCCTGTGAGACATACCTGCACCATCTCGTCTTCCTCTACGGTAACATTGATAGAGGCGAGCGAGTCGCAGATCTCCTTTATCCGGCCCGTGTAGTCTGCCACGAACATGTTCTTCTGTCGAACATTGCTCAACTCCTGTCTAAGTTGCAACTTTCGGGCAGTGGTGCTTGCGACGAAAACCTTTTTCAAGTTTCCGCCAAGCATCCTTCGGTGTCTTGGCGTCACGGATGTGGCTGAGCAGCTGATCGCCGACACTGGACGCGAAGCAGTACATCCCCTGCTTGCCGCCTGTTCCCATACCGGGAAGTCCTTGTGTGCCGAGTCGGGTGCCGCATCATTCGCTCCTTCAACATAACTCCAGTATCCATGTCCAAGCAAGTACTGGTGCATCTTGTAAGACCAGGATGCGTAGTTGCTCCTGTCGAGCTTCTCCACCGGGAGCGACGTAGCCATGCCTTTATCCATGTCTTCTACTGTGTCTGTTTTGGACCTGTTAGGGTTTTCTTCTCAAGAGTAAATGTCTGCAGTAGAGGTTCTCAACCCTCACGCTCTAATACCATGTGAACATAAGTGTTTGCGGAAGCGTAAAACAGAGAACAACACAGAGAGAGAGAGATAGAGAGACAGAGAGAGCAGAACGCAATTTCAAAATTATATCAAAACTCTGTATATACACTGTGCTAAGTAGCACTATTTATACAAGTCCTCTTGGGACTGACAGAAGTACCATGTACTTCAATGCTCACACGAGCATCTGACACTTACTACGAGACTATAGCTACCTAGTAGTCTATCCTATACTAGGCTTCTGATTAGACTTCCGGTTATGGATTGCACCCGGCCTCCACTGCTTGCTGGTTCGGTTGCTCATCGTCATACCGATCCGTTTCGCCCGATCCGTCTTGCTTACCAGCTCCGGCTTATTCAGCCGATCCGGCTTCGGTTGAGCTTGCCGCTCAACAATCGGCCATTTCCCCTTTTTATAGATGTCCATGGACATTAGGTTGATCTTTGAAGCGTGGTCTACCAATGCCACCACCGGCTCCTGGACGTCGCCGATCCGAACAGGGGTTTCCGTAGTGGCCCTAGCCCAAAATGGCTTTGCGTAGTGGCTTTCCGCCAACTTATCCTCTAGGGCTGTTTCTTCTAAGTGCGTCGTTTGCACTTCCACTGGCCTCTCCGGTTCCGGCTCCGTCGAGAGCCTCTTCTGCTTCACCAAGTCCACGATGGAGTCGTGGAACTCCTTCTTGGCAATTCCCAGCACCTCTCGTAATGACATCTCGACCTTGCTGTCGAGAATTCTCTCTTCCAGGACCGTTGTTCGTTCTATTTCGGTGCTCAGCCGGAAACCGGCTTGCTTCTTCTTCTCCGGTGCGCTGGCGTTGGCAGCCTCATTCGGCTTCGGTCCGAACCGGGTCTCATACCGCTGCGAGGGGCCGCCCCCTCCGGCCTTTCCCGCGCGCTTGTCTTCTACCCGAACCTTGTAGTTCTGGCATGTGGCTGCCACGAAGCCAGTCTTTTCTTCCACCGGGTCGTCCCATCCGGTAACCTCCTGGATCCGTTGTTCCGCGTGGTCTGCCTCTTCCTTCTTCAGCCGTACTCCGGAGAGAACCTCTAGCACCAGCGGCCAGAATCTGGAGTCCTTCGCTTTCAGGGCCTCATCGCCCCCGACCCGGATTCCCGCCGAATGCCGAGTAGTTAACGGCCTCTGCATGTCATGTCGCGGCCTCTTCCATCAACCGCTTCATTCTGCCGCGCCCTGTATTCAACTCTAGGGCTTTCCAGGTCTCGCTCGCGTGCACCCGCTCGTTCCAGAGGTACACCACATTGGTCCTGAGTGCCTCGGCGAAATCCGCGCATTCTTTCCGGATGTGGCCGACCGCGTCGCACCACATGCACCGTTGCCCCGCCGGCGGCCTTCGGTCACGAGACTGTTCACTGCTGTCCCTCCGGGCCTGTGCGATTTGGAGATTTCGCACCATTTGCGACAACTCTTCTAGAGCCACGCCTCCGGAGGGACCTTTGACCACTCTGCTTGGGGCTGAGCCCGTCTCAAGCCAACTCCGAGTTTCTTCCTTCCTAGCCAGTACCAAAATCGGCTCCTCGAGCTCCCTTGCCGGGACCGGCCTTCCGCCGACGAGCCCTCGTTGTTCCACTCGCGCCGCTTGTCGAAACGACCGCAGACCCTCCTTACCATGGCCCAGTCTACCGTGAGCACTTCATCCGTTTCCAACAGGAGACCCACCTTCTCCCGGTCCATGGCGTCCACCGACTTGACGAATAGTAGGACTCGGCTTGTGTCGAGCACGGTTCGGTCCATCGTTGACAGCCATGCGAACCGTTTCTCGAACTCTTGGGGGAGCGCCGACGTGTTCCTCCCCTTCCCAGGGCCCTCAATCCACGCCATGAAGTCTCGCTTCGACAGTCGAAGCGAGTCATTGAACCCATACATCTCGAGGAGCCGTAGCTCGAACTCCTCCCAAGTCTGGCATCCGGCCAGCACCTCGAGCACCTCTACGTTGATGCTCTACATCACCACCCGAGGGAAACCGGATAACGGCCTGTTCATCGAGATATCCCTGATGATCATTTCAGCCCGGTAGGCCTCCAAGTAGCTCGTGGCATTCTGACCACCGAATCGACCTATGGTGTCGACGATCGACTCAATGGCCCTGTCGAGGGCACCCGTTCCCTCACGAGCGCTCACTAGCCGGTCAACGGCTATGACCATAGCTTTAGCAAGCTCGGATCCCCTCATCCTTCACTCCTTTGCCGCTTGTTTCACGTCGGGTTCACCAAATATGTCGAGTTGTTACGCTCTTCGCGTGTGGAAAGAGGCGGAACCGCGAGGGCCTTGAACCAAGGAGCGTGAGAAGAAGAGAGAGAGAAAGACCAGCTTGTAGAAACACAGAGGGAGAAAGAGAACAAAGTCTTAATTACAAATCAATAACGATTACAATCGGCAAGCCGACAACGGACCCAACTCAGGCGAACACTCACACACACGATGCTCACGCACGCACATAGCCCCGACTGCACTGTGGAGCCTTTGTCGGAAGCACACAGGTTGTCCACGAAGCAGAGGCAACCCAGTCCGAAATCCTGCAGAGAATGACGAACGATGGAGGAGAGAGCTTGGTCCCAATCCGGCAGCACCAGTCCTCGCTCCTCAAACATGATATTTTCATCTGCCTTCTTCCTTCCCTTTTGTAGGCGCTCGAGGCAGGCCATTGCACCCTCGTTTTCATCCATTTATTCTCTGTCCTTTCGGATAGAGATACTCTTTGATTTCCAAGATATTCAATGTGTCACATCTAGTATCTTTGCTCCTAGTTATTTACAAGGTGTCATGAAGACAACATTTTGGTTATCAAGAATCGAACCCACGACTTCTTGATCTATGTGTTGAACCCTTAACCATTGTAATAACATATATGTTGTGTGATTATAATAATTACGTTTCTAGTTATTACAAGATATTAGGATATTCTAGAACATTCTAGATTATTCTAGAACATCCTTTAATATTTCATGATTATATTTCTTATCATAAAATCTAAAATATTCTAGAACATTCTAGATTACTCCATAAGGACCTATAAATAACTGTCTATACATTCGTTTCAACTCATTCGGTTCAAACTGTCGAGACTAAATCACTCGAGCTGTGCGATGTGATAATCACCTATTTGAGCGACGTTCTGAACGTCAACAAATGTTATGCCGTTAACCGGAACAGATGTATGCTTCAATAGTTGCAACACTGCCACAAGTTCCCAGACCCGTTACGAGGGATGGTCCCACTCCGATGGAAATAGATTCAACACAATGTCGAGGGCCTTTATCAGATGCTGAGAAACAACGACGTCGGGCGCATCGCCTATGCCTCTATTGTGGTGGTCCAGCACATATTGTTGAGAATTGTTCACATAAACCCAGACGACAAGTTTACCAAGTAAGTGCACATGATAACCCTACCATGAGTTCTACTATCACTTCTAATAACTTAACTACTGAGTCTAATAACCCATGCCATGAGAATAGATTTGATGTCTTGAGCCAATTAGAGGATGTGTTAAACGAATAAGTCCGGCCAAAAAAGGAGCCATTTGGTTGGACCATCCTAGATATGTAGAGTTTGTACCTAGTTGTGGTTCCATTTCATCAAATCAAGTTAGTAGAGTTTTTTTTGCACAAGTCGAGCTTAGCACATCTACAGGTCATCGAGTCCTAGCCTCTGTCCTCCTAGATTCTGGAGCCAATTCTTGTTTCATGGATCATGAGTTTGCATTGACCCAAAACATCATCTTGAACAAGCTCCCGAACCCAGTAGCTGTAGGAGTCATTGATGGTCGCCCTATAGCATTAGGTGATATAGTCGAAGAGTCTGAATCAATTCGTGTAGTCCTAGGTAATTTGGCTAGTATCATCTCATTCAACATCATTAGTAGTCCAGAGCACTCTCTAGTTCTTGGTCTTCCTTGGTTTGAGTTACATAACCCAACTATTGATTGGAGAAAAAGAACTATTTAAGAGGTCATAGTACAGTCCAAGTCTCTTGAAACTCCAACAAAGGATCTAGGATCCCACATGATTTCAACAATCTCTATACATCAGTTACGAGAGGATGGAAGGAAGGAAGACATGATGGTGTTTGCGGTTTTGGCAACTCCCTCATCTAGCTCACAAGAATTGGGGGTCCAATTACCAAAGAAGTACATAGAATTCTCCGATGTGTTCGATAAGGTGAAGGCTAATAGATTACTAGAGCATCGACCCTATGATTGCCCAATTGATTTGCAGCCAGGAAAAGAGCCTCCATGGGGGCCAATTTATAACCTTTCGCCCACGGAGTTAGAGGTTCTTCGAGAATATATAGATGAGAACCTGACAAATGGTTTTATCCAACATTCAAGATCTCTTGCTAGTGCACCCATCTTTTTCATTAAGAAGAAAGATGGTATGCTTCGTATGGTCGTGGATTATCGGGGCTTGAATAAAGTGACTATTAGAAACCGATATGCTCTACCATTGATCTCAAGCCTTCTAGAACGCCCTAGTGGAGCAAAGTATTTCACGAAATTAGATCTTCGAGGTGCCTACAACCTTGTTCGAATTCGTCCTGGGGATGAATGGAAGACCGCATTCCGCACTCGCTATGGTCATTTTGAATATACAGTGATGCCATTTGGTCTCACGAATGCACCAACAGTTTTCCAACATATGGCGAATGACATTTTTCGAGACTTCCTCGATATCTTCATCATAGTTTACTTGGATGATATCTTGATCTACTTAAAAACTCACGAGGAGCATGAGATACATGTTCGCCAAGTTTTGCAACGGTTATGAGAGTATGGTCTCTATGCAAAATTGGAGAAGTGTAGTTTCAACCAGTGTCAAGTGGAATTTTTGGGGTACATAGTCTCTTCAAATGGCATCTCTATGGATCCATCAAAGGTTCAAACAATTTTGGATTGGCAAACACCACAGTCTGTGCGAGATGTACAATATTTTTTGGGGTTCGCAAACTTTTATCGCAAGTTCATCAAAGATTATTCAAAGATTGTATTGCCCCTCACTCAACTAATGCGCAAGAATCAACGATTTGTATGGGGTATAGATGCGAATTCTGCATTTGAGGGTTTAAAGCAAGCGTTTACATCTGCACCAATTTTAATGCATGTCAATCCAATGAGGCGCTTTATACTTGAAGTTGATGCATCTGATTTCGCACTCGGAAGTGTACTATCCCAGATTGGTGAAGATGGCAAACTGCACCGTGTGGCTTTTCACTCACGGAAATTTGAAGCCACAGAAATCAACTATGAGATTCATGACAAAGAGCTTCTTGCCATTGTGGATTCTTTTCAACAATGGCGTCATTTTTTGGAGGGTTCTTCTCAACAGATTATTGTCTTCAATGATCACAAAAATCTAACATACTTCCAAAGGGCTCGAGTCTTGAATCGTCGACAAGCTCGTTGGGCGCAATTCTTAACTCGTTTTGATTTTGTAATTCTATGTCGCCCTGGGATGCAACAAGGAAAAGCAGATGCTTTATCTCGATGTTTGTATATGGAACTTCAACCAGGAGAGGCCGCATTTGAAAGTCAAAAGCAAATCCTCTTAGGTCCTGATCGTCTACGAGTAATGGCAATACATACTATCAACACACCAGGAGATTCGAGGCTTCTTGATTCCATTTGGGAGCAGATTGCGACAGATGCATTCACCCAAGAGGTTTTGAGTCATATTATCCGAGATCGTGCTTCCAGCTCTCAATCTAAAAATCCTCGTCTAGACTACACCCAGTTCAATTGGCATGATGGTTTGCTTTTTCAACAAACTCTCTTGTATGTGCTTGACGGTCCTTCTCGACTCAAAGTTGTGCAACAATGTCATGACACCCCAATGGCTGGACATTTCTGTATCCACAAGACTTTTGAGTTGATTTCTCGCCGATATTGGTGGCCACGGCTTCGCCATTTTGTTACGGATTATGTTCGTAGTTGTGATACATGTTGCCGATCAAAAAAGCCTCGACATCATCCATATGGCCTATTACAGCCAATGCTTATTCTAGAGAGCCCATGGAAATCTATTTCCTTGGACTTTATTACGGATCTTCCACCTTCCAAGGGATTTGATTCTATTCTCACGGTAGTCGATCGTTTTACAAAGATGGCGCATTTCCTTCCATGCACGAAGACCATTACTAGTCAAGAGACAGCCGATTTACTCATGCGGGAGGTGTTTCGCCATCATGGTCTTCCGGATGATATTATCAGTGATCGGGGTCCGAATTCATCTCGAAATTTTGGCGGCACATGTTCAAACTCTTACATACTTCTTGTAAACTCTCTTCCGGCTACCATCCAGAGACTAATGGGCAGAGTGAGCGCACCAACCAAACAGTCGAACAATATCTACGTTGTTTTGTCAACTATCAACAAGATGATTGGGTGGATTTATTACATTTGGTGGAATTTGCTTACAACAACTCTGAACATTCTTCTACTGGCTATTCCCCATTTTTTGATAACATTGGGTACCATCCTCGTTGGACGATGCTTGAACATCCCGAACTCCCGAAAAACCCGTCTGCTGAAGATCGGCTCACTCGACTCCAAGAAATTCAAGATATACTTTTGCTTCATTTATGTGATGCCCAAAACACTCAAAAGAAGATTGTTGATCGTCATCGGCGTGATTCATCGACTACGTTTCAAGTAGGAGATCGTGTATAGCATTAAAACAACTCGACCTTGCTACAAATTGGATTATCAACGTTTCGGCCCATATGTGATCTCTGGTAAGATCAATGATGTGACATTTCGTCTTGATCTCCCTCCTCATATGCGTCTTCACCCGGTCTTCCATGTTTCACTTTTGGAGCCCTACACAACAAGCTCTATTCCGGGTCATCTTACACCTCCCCCACCTCCAATCGAAGTTTCCAATGGCTCTGAATATGAGGTTGCTGCTATTCTCGACTCCAAGATCATCCGCAACAAACTATATTATTTGGTTGATTGGTTAGGTTATACACCTAATGATCGAACATGGGAGCCTGCCGAGCATCTTGCTAATGCCTCTGACATGGTTGTTCCCTTAGGACGAGAGCTCTGACAACACTCGGCTGAAGGTGTTGATGTGGGAGGTCACTGGATTGGTCTCTTTCATCTTCATGTTGAACAATTGTTTGATCAAGATGAGCTTTGAAGATGAGGACTTCTTCTCATAAACGGCCTGTAGCTTCTCCCACAATGAGAACATTGTTGTCTCTTTTGCCATGCTGAAGTAGACGTTCTCAGCTAGATGCATTCAGATGGTGGATCTTGCTATCTCGTCCAATGACCTCCACTCTTCTGCTTTCATTGATTCAAGCTTTTCATTGTGTCGAATGGCTTCGACCTGCCTTTTGACGATCAGCACATCCTGCATCATCTCCTTCCACAGGGCAAAAATTTTGCCGTCGAACTTTTTGATTTCAACTCCTGTTCCGGATGTTGAAGCCATGTTCTTTCTATGAGTTCGAAAATTTCTGACTTGGTCTTTTCTCTCAGCTTCTTCTTCTGTTTTCTATTGCCGCCACACAACAAAGCTCGCTCTGATACCACTTGTTGCCGGGGATGTGGCGCTCTTATGCGGAAACGTATATGTTTGGATCTATATTCATTATGCACATCAAACAACACACAGAAAATGTATAGTCGGCAGAGACTTACATAGATGTGAGCTTCAATGGAAAGCTTCGATTATTTCTGCACAACACGCTCTCTCACTCAGAGATTAGAATTCAACTTTTCTCTTCGTCACTCATTACAATGTTAGGTATTCTCTTATATACTAAGCCCTAACTTATTAGCGAGTTCACACTCGGACGGATACAAGGTGAAGGAGTCAACCTTTTATGCCAACAATTGGGTGCGTAAAGCCGTATGCACAACATGGCCGTAGTAGTGCGTAAACTGAGAGGCCGTTAGAATGTTATTCCTCATAAGGAATAATATTGGGAGTAAGTGTAGGATGCTCATTTATGAGCGGTCAAGTATTGTCATTACTTGTGTCAGCCCAATAGTAAGGGCTTGTATAAAAGGTGCTCACTTAGCACGAAGTATGTATAGAAACTTTTTGAATACTGTTTGTTCTACTCTCTCTCTCTATCTCTCCCCCTCCTTCTTTGTGATTTCTGCATTTTACCGAACTATCATACTTCTGAACCGTGTACTATGTGTTTTATGCATACGCTTCCGCACACGTATTCCTTTTCATGGTATTAGAGCGCAAGGGTTGAGACTCCTTTGTAGTCGACAAGAAAACTTGCGATAATAATAGAGTCAAGCATTTTCTCTTGTTTCTTTTCAGAAAGGATAAGACAACAATATGGACAGCTGAATGGGAAGCTCACTACCGACTGAGAAGCTCAACAGGAGCAACTACGCATCTTGGTCTTACAAGATGCACCAGTACGTACTCGGTTATGGTTACTGGAGTTATGTCGAAGGAGCTAATGATACATCACCCGAATCGACACATAGAGATTTTTTGGTTTGGGAACAAGCGGCAAGTAGAGTTCTTTACTGCTTCGCGTCCTGTGTGAGCAATCAACTCTTGAGCTACATTTGGGATGCCAAGATGCCAAAGGACACGTGGGCGAATCTCAAGAGGATTTTCTCCACGAGCACACTGGTCAGGAAGTTGCAGCTCAGACAGGAGCTCAACAATGTCCGATAGAAAGATTTGTCTGTGGCCGATTACACGGTCCGAATCAAGGAAATCTATGATTCCCTCGCATTCGTCAACATGAACATCGAGGAAGATGAAATGGTGCAGGTGTGCCTTTGGAAGGCTAGCGTCCAAGTTCAGAGTGTTCAGAATGGCAGTCTGCACAAGGGAGAATACGCCATCATTCTTCGAGCTTCAGTCGATGTTGTTCGTAGAGGAAAATCACGCAGGTGCGTCGACGAGTACGCACGCCGACAACAAGATGTTGTACATGGAGGAAGATAAGCCCCTGTGGTCGTGGCGGGTGGGCACACAATGGACGCGGCTGAAAAGAGCAAAACGTGCAGCATAATCAAAATGTCGGAAGCAGTTCCGAACACTCCGGAAGTAGGGGGAGTCATGGCGGTGCTGGAAGCCGGCAAGGGAAGGCTACAACGGAATGTTGGTACTATGGCAAGAAAGGCCACAAGGAGAGCGAGTGTTGGAAGAAACGAGCCGATTCCGACAAAGCCGGATTGAGCTAAGGAGATGCAGCAAGGCGTCAGAAATCGCACTACGCCGAGGGCTCTGAACGAGTTGAAAATGGATCAGGCCCAGTCTTCGAAATGAAGCACAAAGACAATTCGATGGCCGTGAACACCTCGAGGGAAAATGAGGTGTGGTATGTTGATTCCAGAGCATCAAATCATATGACGAGTCACGAGGAATGGTTCTTGTACTTGTAGAAGCCAGAAAAGCAAGGAGTGGTCGAAACTGGAGACGACACTCTGCATACCATCGAACATGTCGGCGAAGTTCCCCTTAGTCACGTCCGGTAGAAAGGGAATCTCTTGAATGTGTTGCATGTTCTGACAATAACCAAGAACCTGGTGTCGGTCAGATAGATCGTTAACCAAGGGATGCAAGTTTGATTCACGCATCTCAGGTGCTACATTGAAGAAGAACGCAAAGTTATTGCGCAAGGGCGCCATGAAGGGAGGATGTTTATTCTCGACACCAATCAAGCCGGAACCGTGTTATTTGCGAAAGGACAGAAGGTCGAGTCAGACATTGACCTGTGGCACAAGCGGTTTGGCCATGTTAACATCTCACGGCTTTGTGAAATGCAGACGAAGAACATTGTTTTCGGATTGCCGAAATTTCGTGGTCGGAATGGCCAAGTCGGCGAAGCCTATCAACTCGGGAAGCAGCACCGACTTCCATTCCTCAACGAGCGTAATCAAAGCCGAAATCTGCTCGATTTAATCCATTCGAATGAGTGGGGACCGGCACAGAATGTGAGCATCAGAGGAAGCTGTTACTTTGCAACCTTCATCAATGACTTCACTCGGCACACCTGGGTGTGCTTGATCGTGAAAAAGAGCCAAGTGTTCACGTGTTTCCTGAAGGTCAAGAGCCTTGTAGAAAGGGAAACTGGGCATAAGATCAAGTTCCTACGGTCCGATGGTAGGAAGGAGTACTTCTCCGACCAGTTCACGAGTTATCTACAGAAGGAGGAATTCGACGCGAATTCTCGTGTAGATACACGCCACAGCAGAACAACGTGGCCTAGAGGAAGAATCAGACACTTGAAGAAGCAGCCATGGCAATGCTCGAAGAGAAGCATATGCTGAAATTTTATTGGCCGAAGCCGTGAGAACGGCTATTTACTTGTAGAATCAGACTTCTGCTAATGGAGGAGTGTTGCCACATGAGTTGTACTTCGGAAAGAAGCCAAACTTGGCACACTTGAGGGTTTTCGGCAGCATCGTGTATGTGTATGTGCCGAAGGAGAAGCAGAGGAAGCTGGATGCCAAAGCCAAAAAGTGCATCTTGGTTGGCTACTCAGACGAAAAGAAGGGTTATAAGTGCTATAACCCCCGAACGAAGGAAGTTTGTGTCAGTCGAAATCTCATTTCGGCTAAGCGGGCCGAATGAGGGGTTGTGCCGAGATGGGCAACCAAATGAAGAGCCGACGAGTAGTGGAGACTCGGTTGTGCTGTCCCCGCATAAAGAACCGAGGACACGGTTTACGTTGTCGTGAAGAAAACCATCCACAAGCGGAATCGGTGCACCAGAGCGTAGGAACCGGCTCTTCATGCACATATGCCTTATGTTGTACGTAAGAGAGAATTAGGTACATAAAAGATCCTAGGTAGGTAGATCCGGTAGGTAGGAAGTTAATGGGAAACGGCTCCTTTCTTGCCTATAAAAGGAGGGAGATGAGGAGGAGGAAAGGGATTGTCGAGGGAGAGGGGACGAAGTGCTGGCGGGTTGTGGGCAGAAGGCTTCTCTCTCTTCCAAACCCCGTAGCTTCTTTCTGTGCAGGTTTCGGCAGGCTCGCGTTGCTCTTTTCTGTGCGTTTCGGCAACCTACTCCTTTCTTTCTGTGCGTTTCCGAACAGGCAACGGCATCTGTTCGCCGGCCTGTTCAGTTGTAACCGACTTCGTGCTTCTTGTTGCTTGTCTTTGTTAATATATATATATACAGACGTTCGTGTCCCTCCGTGTCGGTGTCCCACTCGCGTCTTTGTGTCGAAGGGCCGTGTCCCTGTGAATCTACGCTCGCACGTAGTGGGTCCCTTCCCTTCTCCTTTCTCTCTTGCTTTTCGGTGCAAGACCACCCCCGAGGTCCCGCCTCATTCCACGCGTCCGCGAGGAATACCTCGACATCTTGGTGAACCCGACGTGAAAGAGGCGGCAGAAGAGCTGAAGATCAGGGGGTCGGATCTTGCAGAGGCCATGGCTTCGGCCGTGGATTGGATATTGAGCACACGCGAGGGCACCGATGCCCTCGACAGAGCCATTGAGGCGGTTGTCGGTACGATCGGCCGGTTAAGCGGAAAGGATGCCACGAAGTATTTGGCGTCCTACGGGGCAGAAATGCTGATGCGGGACATTCCTGAAGAGAGGCGTCTTGCTGGGTTCCCTCGAGTGGCGATGCCGAGCATCCATGCAGAGGTGCTCGAGGTGCGGGCGGAGAGCCGTACCTGGGAGGAGTTCGAAGGCCGACTCCTAGAAAAATACGGGTTGGACGACGCGCTCCGGCTTTCGAAAAGAGACTTCATGGAATGGATGGAGGCCCCCAGCAAGGGAAGAAACGCGTTGGCACTCCTCCGGGAGTTTGAAGAACGTTTTGCGCGCCTTTCAGCGCTTGACCGAACCATTCTAGACACGAGCCGGGTCCTACTATTCGTGAAGTCGGTGAACGAGCGGGGCCGGGATCAAGTCGGCTCCTTGCTGGAAACCGAAGACGGGCTGACGACCGACTGGGCTACGATTAAGAGAGTCTGTGGCCGTTTCGACAAACGGCGAGAATGGGCTGATAACGGGGCGGCCGGTGCGGGCTCTGTCACAGCAAGGAGGCTTGAACCGGCACCGCAAGGGCGAAGGGAAAACACCCGGGAGTGGCTCGAAACCGGTTCGGCTTCGAACGGCGTGGTCAATGGCTCGTCTGGAGGAGCGGCGCTGGAGGAGTTGACGCGGGTGATAAAGGAACTCCAGATCGCCCAGGCTCGAAGGGAAGGCGACGAACCGGCTCGTGACCGACAGCTGGCAGCAGGGAACAGGTGCATGTGGTGCGACGAGGTCGGCCACATTCATAAGGACTGCGGCGATTTCGCAGAGGCGTTGAAGAACTCGGTGGTGTACATGTGGGAAGGCCGGGTGCACGCCAGTGACACCAGAAGGGCCCTAAACCGAAACGACGGGCGAGGAGGAATGAAGAGACTGATGGAAGAGGCATCGGCCCGACACGTGGAGACCGTCCACTACTCGGCGTCGGCCGGTATTCGGGTCGGGGGCAACGAGGCCCGAAAGGAGAGCAAAGCCGGATCCTGGTCAGATGCTGGAAGGCCTCGCTGGCGCACGGCTAAGGAAAGATGAAGCGGACCGCGCTGAGAGACGGGTCCGGGAAATAACCGGGTGGAGCGACCCGGTCGAGGAGAAGACGGGCTTCTTAGAAGCCGCCTGCTAGAACTACGAGGCTCTGGTAGAAGACAAACGAGTGGGGAAAGCCGGAGCGGCCGGGCCCTCACAACGATATGAGACCCGATTCGGGCAACGACGGAACGAAGCCGATGGATCCAGCGCGCAAGATAACCCCAGGAAGGGCGGATACCGAGTGGGGACTGAAATAGAAAGGGCCACGGACCTGCAAAAGGTCCTAGAAGAACGGATCCTCGACAGCAAAGTGGAGCTGTCATTGCGGGAGGTGCTAGGGATCGCCAAGAAGGAGTTCCACGACTCCATTGTGGACTTCGTAAAGCGGAAGAGGCTGTCGACGGAGACAGAACCGGAAAGGCCGGTGGAGGTGCGAACGACGCACATCGACAACATGGCGCTGGAAGATGAGTGGGCGGAGAGCCACTATTCGAGGCCACACTAGGCCCGAGCGACCACGGAGACCCCGGTGAAGATCGGAGATGTTCAGGAACCGGTGGTGGCACTGGTGGACCACGGTTCGGAAATAAACCTGATGTCCATGGACTTCTACAAGAAGGGAAAATGGCCGATCAACACCAAGCACGGGTGGAAGATACGGGCGGCAACGCGCGCCACCGAGGAACTGCACAGGGCCTGCCCGAACGTGCGAGTCAAGATCGGCGACGTCGAGATTGACCAGCACTTCTTCGTGCAGGAGACGTCCTCGCACCCGGTCATATTAGGGGAACCATACATCACGGCGGCGCGAATGGAGACCAAGGTGTTGGACAACGGTTCGGCCTACGCGAGGGTCAAAAGCCAGGACGGGCGCCATTCGGTCCAATTTCTGATGGTGCGGCCGAACCACGAGCGAAACCGCGAATCCCTCGGTGGCGAGAACCGAGAGGATTTTTAGAGAGGGCTGCCAAGGCGTGGGGCCGAGACAGTCCGGACACTCGGGAAAGACCCCACAGCTGTACAATAGAACCGAAACCGAAGAAACCTTGTACGATAGGTAGAAAATTTTGCTTCTCCAACAACGGAGGGTGTATGATAGTCGGCATCGTTGGCCGAGAAAAGGCAAGGGCAGAGGAGCGACTTCAAGCGTGCGGAGTTCTCGGCCCGGACGAGGAAATCAGCGGAGCCGTGGAGGCGGTCTCCTTCGACGACACCTTGGGGATGCTGAGGAAGGTAGCCGGAGAAGACCTTAACGAAGACCGGACGATACCGGTATGTTCCGAAGAGATGTACGAAGTCATCGTGAACTTCAGTCAGGGGCTCAGGTTGGATCGGACGGCCCGAGTTAGCACGAAGTACAAGACTGTGGACTGGAGGGTAAGGCCAGTCGCGGCACCCTTACTGGAGGGCAGCGAGTCCCGAATCAGAGGGGTTGCGTCGGACCCCAGTTTACGAGATCCGTTCTGCATAGGACACACCTTCACCGACGGGACGCTCCGGGAGCTCAAGATCAGTGGGGGCGGATTCCTACTGCTAGCGGAAGAAGACCGGTTTCGGAGAATGCTCGGAAGGCACGGGAAAGCCTTCGCATTCTCACCGGATGAGATCGGGTGCGTAGACCCGACGATCGTTGAGCTGATGGTGATATTCACGGTACCGCATGTGCCGTGGAATCTCAAGCCGATTCCCGTACCGAGAGCTCACATGCCGAAGTTGATGGAGCTATTGAGGCAGAAAGTCGGTATGGGCATTCTCGAACCGTCGAGTGCCCCATACTCGAACCGATGGTTTACCGTACCAAAGAAAAACGGAACATTGCGCTTCATTCAAGACCTGCAGCCGGTCAACAGAGTGACCATTCGGAACGCATGAATCAGACCGACCATAGACGAGTTTGCAGAAGCCTTCGCCGGAAGGTCGATTTACTCAGTCGGTGATCTGTACTCGGGGTACGACCAGTTCCAGCTAGCCGTGGAGAGTAGAGACATTACGACGATGCGAACTCCCCTCGGCCTAGTGCGAATGTGTACCCTGCCACAAGGAGGGACCAACTCGGTGGCCCACATGGTGAATGCAATGAACAAGGTACTGAGGGATTGCATCGCGGACATCACCATGCCATTTCTAGACGACATCCCGATCAAGGGGTGCCCGGTGGAAGAGAAGGACGCGACACTTGGGCCGGACGGAAGCCGGCGATTCGTGGCAACACACATCGACGACTGCGAGAAGGTGCTACAAAGGCTAGAGGATGCGAGGCTCACCTTCTCCGGGGAGAAATCGGCCTTCGGGCAATCAGAAATCCTGGTGGTCGGACACCTATGTGGACCATATGGCCGGAAGCCGTCTCCGGCAAAGGTAGAAGCCATCTCCACGATGAAGACCGATTGTAGGTTCCTGGGGGCATGCGCATTCTACCACATATGGATCCCGCATTACGCCCACTTTGCTGAGCCGCTATACGGGTTGCTAAAGAAGGGGCGAAAATTCGAGTGGCGAGACGAGCACACAGAGTCGGTCCGGAAGCTGAAGGAAGCTCTTGCGACAGCACCGGCACTCCGGAAGGCTGTCTACGAGAAGGGTACCCTGGTATACATAACGGTGGATACGAGTCCGTCCGGGATCGGATGGGTCGTCAACCAAGAAGACGAGGACGGCATTCGGTTCCCGATCCGATTCGGCGCGAAGGTCCTCAGTGAGCGACAACGAGGGTACGCCCAGGTTAAACGCGAACTCTGGGGTATCGTTTCGGCAGTAAAGGCCGACAAAGACTACCTGATCGGGACAGAAGTGATTATCGAGATGGATTGCCTGCCAATTCTCGGCATGGTTTCCGGATGCGCGACACCGGACCTGGCGATGCTCAGGTGGATAACGTACATCAAGTCCCTGGACCCGGAAATACGACACATTTCCGGAAAGGACAACGCCATGGCCGACATGCTTTCGAGGGCGAGGTTTGATGACGAGGGCGGCATGGTTTCGGAGGACGAAGAAGTCGGCATGGACTTCTTCGAGGCGGCGTACGTGACGACTGATGGGACGAGCACTCCGGCACTTAACGGCTTCGACGAGAGCAAGTACGACGGCGAGTGTCTGCAGATCGGTGGTTTCTTGAGGACAATGATGCCGGATGCGTCATGGACGAGAGATGAGGCCAACCGGATCCGGAAGAAAGCATACCGATTCTTTCTTCGGGACGGATACTTATGGAAGCACCCGAAGAAGAGGAACGACGTCCCGCTCCGGGTGGTGACAATGAAGGAAGAACAGGAGGAGCTGCTGACGGCCTACCACGACAGCCCTTGGGCTGGACACCGTGGAACGTGGGCCACGTTCGAGAAGATAAAGGGGAAGTACTGGTGGCCGGGACTGTACCGGGACGTGCATCGGTTCGTGACAACTTACGAGAGCTGTCAGATGCACTCCATAGTCCGACATCGGGACGGGCTTCACCCTATGTACCCTCCGACCATCCACTTCAAATGGATGGTAGATCTGGTGACGATGCCGATGGGAGTAGGACAGATGCGGTATCTGGTCCTGGCTCGGGAAGATCTGACGAACCAGGTGGAAGGCCAGGCCCTTCAGAACAAAACGACCGCAATCGGAGAAGCTTGTGGAGGTGTGGAGGATGCACCTGGAAGACATGGCCTTCGAGGACGAGTTGGCGGAAAGCCACTATTAGAAGTTGTAGTGGGCCAGAGCCACTATGAAGACCCCCGTTCGGGTCGGGGACATCCATGAGCTAGTGGTGGCGTTGATAGACCACGGTTCCGAGATTAAGTTGATGTCTATGGACTTCTATAAGAAAGGGAAGTGGCCGATCAACACCAAGCACGGGTGGAAGATAAGCGTGGCAACAAGAGCTACGGAAGAGCTGCACGGGGCGTGCCAGAATGTACGCGTGAAGATTGGAGATGTCGAGATTGATCAACACTTCTTCGTGCAGGAGACATCCTCACACCCAGTGATACTCGGCGAACCGTACATTATCTGTATAGTTGGATTTTGAAGCAAAAGTTAGTGACCAAAAACCGCCAATGCTTGTCAGAAAGCGGCGGCCCGCATGGAGACAAAGGTGCTAGATAACGGCTCTGCGTACATGTGCGTGAAGAGCCAAGATGGACGACACTTCGTCCAATTCCTGACCGTGCGACCGAACCACGAGCGTAACCGCGAAACCCTTGGTAGTGATGGCCGAGGGGATTTTTAGAGATGGCTATCAAGGCGTGGGGCCGCAGTAGTCCGGACACCCCGGAGGAACCCCACACGTGTACCATAGGTAGGAAGTTTTGTACTATATGTAGGAGGCTTTGGGTCTCTGACAACGGAGGTTGCGCGATAACCGGCATTATCGACTGGGAAAGGAAACGGGCAGAGGAACGTCTCAGGGCGTGTGGAGTCCTCGACGCTGATGAAGAGATTAGCAACGCCGTGGAGGCGGTCTCTTTTGATGACACCATCGGCGAACTACAGAAGGAGTTCGAGGAAGGCCTTAGTGAAGACCAGGTGATTCCGGTTAGCTCGGTAGAGATGTACGAAGTCATTGCCGACTTCGGGGAAAGGGTCGAGTTGGATCGGACGGCCCGCGTAGATACGAGGTACAAGACTGTGGACTCGAAGGTGAGGCCAGCCACGGTACCCTTGCCGGAGGGCCTGCGAGGAGCAGATAAAGGGGGTCGTTTGTGGAATCCGGCTGGCATAGGACACCAGTTCACCGACAAAACGCTACGGGAACTCAAGGTCGGTGGGGGTGGCTTCCTACTACCGGCAAAGGAGGAACGGTTTCAGAGAATGCTCGAAAGGTAGGGGAAGGCCTTCGCATTTTCACTAGAGGAGATCGGGTGCGTGGACCCGACAATCGTTGAACCAATGGTGATCTTCACGGTACCAATGGTGATGGAGCTACTAAAGCAGAAGGTGGAGATGGGCATCCTCGATCCATCGAGTGCCCCGTATTCGAATCGGTGGTTTACTGTGCCGAAGAAGAACGGCATGCTGCGCTTTATTCAGGACCTGCAGCCGGTCAACAAGGTGACCATTTAGAACGCAGGTATCAGACCAGACATTGACGAGTTCACGGAGGCCTTCGTCGGAAGGTCGATTTATTCGGTCGGTGATATGTACTCGGGGTACGATCAATTCCAAATAGCTATAGAGAGCAGAGACATTACGACGATGCGGACCACTCTCAACCTAGTGCGGATGTGTACCCTGCCGCAAGGAGGGACCACCTCGGTGGCGCACACGGTAAATGCGATGAACAAGGTGCTAAGGGACTGCATCCCAGACATTACCATGCCCTTCTTGGACGACATCCCGATAAAGGGGTATCCGGTGGAAGATAAAGATGAATCGCTTGGGCCGGACGATTGCCGAAGATTCATTGCAGACCACATTAGCGACTGCGACAAGGTGCTGCAAAGGCTAGAAGGCACGCGGTTCACTTTCTCTAGAGAGAAATCGGCTTTCAGGCATGCAGAGATTATGGTCGTCAATCACCTGTGTGGGCCTTATGGCCGGAAACTACCCCCTGCAAAGGTAGAGGCCATCTCCGCGATGAAGGAAAACTACAAGTCGGTTACGGAAGTCTGGAGGTTCTTGGGCGCGTGCGCGTTCTACAACATCTGGATTCCGCACTACGCACACGTCGCGGAGCCGCTATACGGGTTGTTGAAGAAAGGGCGCAAGTTCGAGTGGAGCAGGGAACATACGGAGTTGGTTCGGAGATTGAAAGGAGCTCTTACTACGGCACGGGCACTCCGGAAAGCGGTTTACGACAAGGACGTTCCAATCTACGTGATGGTAGACACGATCCCGACCGGGATAGGGTGGGTGATCAACCAAGAGGACGAGAGTGGCATGAGGTTTCCGATCCGGTTTGGAGCGAAGGTGCTGAGTGAGCGGCAGCGAGGATATGCCCAAGTTAAACGCGAACTTTGGGGTATCGTTTCAGTAGTCAAGGCCGATAAAGACGACTACTTGATCGGGACGGAGGTAATAATTTAGACGGACTGGCTACCAATCCTCGGTATGGTTTCCGGATGCGCGACGCCAGACCTGACGATCCTCAAGTGGATCGCATACATCAAGTCCTTGAATTCGGAGATACGGCACATCTCCGGGAAAGACAACGCCATGGCCGACATGCTTTCGAGAGCACAATTCAATGACGAGGACGGCATGGTTTCGGAGGACGAAGAAGTTGGCATGGACTTCTTCGAGTTGGCTTATGTAACGAAGAGGGCTGGGAGCACTCTGGAGCTTAATGAGTTTGACGAGGGCGAGTACGACGAGGAGTGGCTCCGGATTGGCAGGTTCTTAAAACCACTGACGCCGGATGCGGTGTGGACGAGAGAAGAGGCTAACCGGATCCAGAAGAAAGCGTATTGGTTCTTCCTATAGGATGGAAGCATATGGAAACACCCGAAGAAGCGAGGCGGCGTCCCACTCTGGGTAGTGGCAAAGAAGGAAGAACAGGAGGCTCTGCTAATGGCATATCACGAGAGTCTCTGGGCCGGACATCGCGGGACGTGGGCCACGTTCGAAAAGCTGAAGGAGAAGTATTGATGGCAAGGATTGTACCGAGATGTTCATAAGTTCCTAACGACTTGTGAGAGCTGCTAGGTGCATTCTGTAGTCCGACATTGGGATGAGCTACACCCGCCTTACCCGCCAACCGTCCACTTCAAGTGGATGGTGGACTTGGTGATGATGTTGATGGGGGTAGGGCAGCTGCGGTACCTGGTGCTTGCGCGGGAGGACTTGACGAACCAAGTGGAGGGCCGCGCATTTCAGAATAAGACGATTGCAGCGGTGCGCCGGTTTCTGATCGAGGAGGTGGTGTGCTGGTTACTGGTGCGTGGGAAGATAGTGGTTGACCGGGGAGAGCTGGATGCGCAAGAAGCCGAAGAGTTGTTTGACTGGTTAGGGGTTAAGCTCTCCCTCACTATGGCGTACAATCTAGAGGCTAACGGGAAGGTAGAGCGCGGGCATGGGCTGATCGTGAAGGCATTGGTACGCTCTGTCGGGGTAGTTGTGGTTCGTGCGGCGAAGTCGCAGGGACTAAGGTTAAGAGGAGTTGAAGGAACTTTTATAAGGATTGCGCGCAAATGTTAGGAAGATAAAGGATATGAAGAATAATAGTTTAAAGTAATATGTGTGAGAGAGAGACTAGTATAGATAAAAGATAGAGGCAATGTATGATTCAAGACAAAAAAGTATATGATATGAACATGATGTGTATTACGAATACAAGATTTTACCAACTTTACAATGTTTGGTAGCAAGATGAACCCTTTCTCTACCGACCCTTGATTCGAACTCTTGACTCCAACTTGGAAACACGAGCCTCTTCACCAACAAGCTAACCTGAGGAGACAACGAATGCCGACACACTTGCACCACTCGGCCTTTCCATTGATGAGGCAGAAAACCAGAGAAGAACCAGACGTCCTCGGGTGCCGGGTTTCAAAGCAACTCGACGTGATGTGGAAGCAATATTGAAAATAAGGGAACGTGAGCTACACCGCCTAGAAGCCATGGCAAGGGCACTCTCTACATTGGAACCCACATCAAGACCCTTTGACCCCCCACTTCTTTTCGAGAGGCTTCGGTGGAAATAAAATTAGGCTTAGTGTATAGTCACTTTCGAGTATACTACATATTGTACACTACTAGAACTCTTTTAGTTTAAGTTCTATTTTTTTACTTAATTTTATTTTAGTTATGATGACTGGATAAATACTCTATTGTTGTAAACCAATTATCTCATGGGCCAAATTTGGCCTTAGAAGACGTTAACACATCTTTCTTTCTTTCTTTCTTTCTTGATTCCCCTCCTTGTTTTCCCTTTCCCCTCTTTATATAAGTGTTGCCATGCATATGGTAATGTATGGGAGGATGGCATGCATGCAATGCATGAGTTACATGTAATGCATGATCGCCATTTGGCGCACATGCATTGCATGTGATGAATGATGGCTATGTATGAAAATAGATATGAGATAATTATAATGATGAAAATGCATTCTAAAATAACTAACCTAGCTTAGTGGTGTATGCTTGGTGCTTGGTATACAAGGTTGAGGGTTCAAGTCCCTCAATTTTACTTAATACAATATATAGCTTCATTCTTATATCATGAAGCACATTTATTACACTTTTACAAATAAATAGCCTAGCCTAGTGGTATGTACATTCTACTTCGTATATAAGGATGTGGGTTCAAGTCTCTCAAATATTATTAAATACAACATTTAAGCTCATTTTTATATCGTGAAGCACATTCTTTACGACACCCACCCCCTCTGAACTTGCACATTGGTTGTGCAGAGTTCATCCAACACTTCTTCCAATTCTTTTAGTTCTTCTACTTCTTCATAAAATTCAGGCTCTAATGACTCCCTCCTTTTAAATATTTTAATCCTTTTTCCTGCAATTGGGATACGAATTTCTGTCCCATCTAATTCATTGAGGAAATATGTGGCTTTATCTGTTATTTTCCTAACTTCATAAGGTCCAAACCATCTTTTTGCAAACTTCCGAATAGTACTGTATTGATTATCTAGGCTACTATCATATACTAATACCCAATCTCCCTCTTGCACCTTTCTTGGTCGTATTCTTTTCATCTTGTCAAATCTGTCCTTATTCTTGATTCTTGCCTCTTTCAATCTAGTAGCTGCTTTTTCTATGTCTTCTGTCCTTGATTGAAGTTGTCGTATTCGAACCGCAAGTAAATCTTCCCTACTCATTTCCGATTCCCAAGGCAACACAGCCCATGTAGTTATCTTTTCTTCAATTGGCATTATTGGCTTCTGTCCCGTGATTAATTCTGCAGGCATATATCCAGTAACAATGTTGTGAGTTGTCCTATCAGCCCATAGTGCATAAGGTAAGGTTTTTGGCCAATCACTAACCCGTCCTCTACATGCCTTTGCCAAAGCTTTGACTATTGGACCATGTCCCCTTTCTACCTTTTCATTAGCTTCTGGATTGTATGCCGTTGTCAAAGAAAGCCGAATTCCTATTTTGTCGAAAAAATCTTGAGATTCCGCAGAATTGAGTTCTCCCCTATTTGCCACTATCTTCCCGATACATCCATATCTACAAACAATGTCCTCCAAGATGAATTGACATACTCCTAATGTCCCTTTTGTTTGCAATGAACGACCTTCCACTTGATTTGTTAGATCTTCTCTTGCAAGAACCAAGTATCTCTTTTGTCCTACTCCAAGTGGCATTGTTACCAAATCTATCATCCACTTGTAATGCACCCCCGGTGAGTATGTCGGGTGTAATTCATCACAAAATTTTACGTTTGAATAATATTGACAAGTGGGACAAGTTTCCACATACTTTTTTATTTGCTCATAGTATCGAGGCCACCAAAATCGTTCTTTAATCTTACTGAAAGTGGCCCACACTCCTCGATGACCAGCCCATTCTTTGTCATGCAGCTCTCTGATTATCTCCTTTCTTTGCCCTTCAGAACCTATTACTCTTTGCGGGTTTCCAGTCTTGGTTTTTGGATGTCGCCATAGATATCCTTCATGCAAGAAGAACTTATGGGCTTTCTTGCGAAACTGTGCAAACTCTTTTCCAGATCGACTTTTGTACTTGTTAGGGGTTTGTAGGTATTTCCCTATTTCCTTGAATTCTTCTTCATACTCCTCTTCTAGAAACTGCATTCCTCCTTCCCGGGAAATGCTTGTGGTAAGGACTGTTTGTTCTTTGTCCTCATCGTCTGAGTCTAGAATCTCCTCTTCCTCATACCTTGCTCTTGATAACATATCTGCTACTGCATTTCTATTCCCAAAGATATGTCGAACTTCAGGGTTGACTGATCTAATATAGATACACCATCTTAACATGGCTTGATCTGGAATATCACAATTAGCTATGATACCAAGAATAGGCAAACAATCTGTTTCTATTATTACTTCAGCACCAATTAAGTAATCTCTGTCTATCTTTACTGCTGTTACTATCCTCCATAGCTCTCTTTTCACCTGTGCATATTTTCTTTGTCGACCACTAAGAACCTTTGCTCCGAATCGGACTGGATACCTTTCTTCCCCATCTTGTTGGCTTATCACCCATCCAATTCCAATGGGACTAGAGTTTATTTTGAGATATATGGGTCGGGTGTAGTCAGGTTGCTTTAATGGTGTAGCTTGTGCTAAGTAGTACTTCAATTTCTTCATTGCCTCTGAATGCTCTTCACTCCATTCAAATATCTCTCCTTTTCTTAGGAGTCTATATAAAGGTTCAGATAAATGGGCATAATGCGGAATCCATTTACAGTAAAAAACACATACCCCTAGAAACCTTCGTACTTCTGAGACGGATGTACATTCATTCCTCTTGCATATTTTGAATTGCATTGACCTTGGTTGGGGATGGCTTTCTCCCGTATGGGCCACACATATGACCAACTATTAATATCTCTTTTGCCCCAAATATTGACTTCACACCTGATAAGGTCAAATGCACTTCTTCCATCCTTAATAGCACCTTCTCACAATCCTTGATATGATCAGCAACAAATTGACGGCAACCACTTTCGTCCAATTCCTCGTTCTTCTCTTCCTCCTTGCATCCCTTAATTGGAACATCATCTAGAAAAGGCATTGTAATATGAGGAATAAAATCACGAAGTACCTTGTTCATTCCATTCATCATATGCGCCACTGAGTTGGTCGCTCCTTGCGGCAAGGTGCACATCCGTACTAACCCTATAGGTGTCTTGATAGAAGTTATATCTCGACTTTTGATAGCAAGTTGAAATTGATCATACCCGGAATAAAGGTCTCCCATTGAATATATAGCTCTTCCTACTCATCCACAATTGGCCCTACTCCCGAGTTTCGGATTGTTACCTTATTCACGGGTTGCATATCTTGGATAAATCGAAGTCGCCCATCTTTCTTTAACACAGTGAACCATCGACTCGAGTAAGGAGCGTTCGATGGTTCCAAGATACCCATCCTTATCTTTTCTTTCAAAAGTTCTAATAGTTGAGGGATTCTAGCCCTAGGCATGGGTATTGGCTTAAAGTTCCATGGAATATGAGGGATAGTGAATATAACCATGGGCTCCACAATTTCTGGATCCACACACCCTATTTCCTGCGGTTGGAATGCGAATGCCTTTCCATGCCTTTTTAACATCTCCCTGAACTGCTTTTCTTCAGCGGGTAATAGGAAGTTACCCCCTCCTATTTTCATCCCTTGTATTGTTTCCGGAGTAAACACAAGTCCTACCTTTCGTGGGTCTCTGATCATTGGCTCTGTGGCTGCTTCTTTGATTGCCTTTTCACTATTCCTTGGAAGTGGAGCAGCAATAGGACGAACCTTCTTCTCCACTGTCTTGTATTTTGTTAGTACATGTGCTTCATGATCCTTTAGAGCAACTTCTTCAATGACCTTGTACATCTTGATTGAATGGACAGGAACTTGGATTTCGTTGTCTTCTTCAATTGCTTCCAAATGAGTTATTGTATCTTCAAAACTTAATTCTTCAAACATATCCTGAATTTCTTCATCATCCTCTATTAATCCAAAACACATTCCGATGACATCATGTTAATCTCGGATCCATGATCGATCAAAGCAATACATGGAATTTGCTGCTCCCCAATTTTTGCAGGTGCCTCTGTTGTTGCTCGAGCCCAATGATCCCTTGTATAGTGACTCTTATCCCCTTCATGGACACCAACATCATTTTGGTTTTTTACACTTGTAGCATTGATGGTGCCACCATACAAATCTTGGAGTGTTGTTGCACACCCTCCCGTAATTTCCTCCGTCACTTGTCTCTTCCTTCTAATAATATCTATGATAACTTCATGAAATTCTTTCTTTGCTATACCCAACACTTCTCGTAAAGTAAATTCTACCTTACTATTTAGTATTCTTGTTTCTAGTACCTTTTTTATATCAGTCGTAGTTTCTATGTCTGAGGCAAGCTTGAAAGATGGGCATGTCTTTCCTTTTACTTTATCAGCTTCCTTCGGCTCAGTAGCACCCTTTTCCATGTCCCTTCTCTTCTGTTCTCGTGTCTCATGTCTCTTTGTCGGATCAGCTTCCTCAGCTCTCTTCCGTTTCTCTTCCACTAGCACATCTTGTGCATTCACTTGGGCGAATGCTAATAGCGCGTCTACTAAATCATTCCATCCAGTGAAGTTTCGTATTTCATCTCCCGCTCTTTTTAATTCATCCACTCGAACCTTCCCTTTTCTTGCATAATCCATCACATCTTGCCAAAAGCCAGATCCACCATATGAGTCTTCTACGCACAATCCTAAGGTTGCCATGGATTGTATCGCTTGAGTCGTTTCTCTCTCAACATCTTCCATTAGCTTTTTCATTCCTCCTCGCCCAAAGTTGAGTTGAAGTGGTTGTCGAGTCTCTGTCGAGTGAATCTTGCCATCTTGATAGTAGATTTTATTATGATTAAGAGCATCCCTATGCTCTTGACAATCTTTCTTCTGGTGGTCGATACTATCACACCACATACACCTTCGGACCATTCCACCTCCCTGCCTTGATGAAGTCGAGCTTTGTCCCGATTTTAGCTTCATCACTTTGATCAACAAGTCTTTCATACCTTTCACCAATTCGTGTAAGAGTGATTCTTCTACTTTCTTTTCTCCCGACTTGTTCCCTATTTCTTCATCATTTCTGTCGGGCAACTCCATAAACCATAACTTTCTTTTGCAGAAATGGGCGCACGCCCTTTTCACCTCCTCCCAGTCTTCGGTAAGTCCACTTGGACTATTCTGATATTCTAAAAGCATTCCCAAGTCCCTCTTGTCTTTAATATTAGTAGCTTGTAGAAACAATATTACTTTATCTGGCACTATTATATTTCTATCTCTAACATTTAGTTGCTCAAATCTTTCAAAAAACTCTTTTAATACTTCCAAAACACTTAAATGTTTATTAGACTCTACCCAATCCATGAAAGCTCGCCTTGTCATCCTTGACATATCGTTGAGGTTGTATTCATTGAGTAATGCCCTTTCGAACGTTGTCCATGTCTGATTCTCCCTTTGGAGCTCTTGGATCCTCTCTTGTAGCCCAATCGCAGCGACTCGACTAAAGCTATTAATTTTTGCAGCTTCGTCGACACCACGTTTAAGCATTTCTTCATTGTAAATCTTCAGAAATTTTGTTAAATTTATACCTTCGAAGATTCCTACTTGTGCGAGAATATTGTCGACGGCTTTGTCGATGCTTGCCATCATCCCTTGTTCCCGCATCACTCGTTCCATCATCATACACATAAGCCTCATTTGCTCCTCCATTTCTCCTCGTCGCCGCCTTCACGTCGGGTTCACCAAATGTGTCGAGGTAGTTGTGGTTCGTGCGGCGAAGTCGCAGGGACTAAGGTTAAGGGGAGTTTAAGGAACTTTTATAAGGCTTGCGTGCAAATGTTAGGAAGATAAAGGATATGAAGAATAATAGTTTAAAGTAATATGTGTGAGAGAGAGACTAGTATAGATAAAAGATAGAGGCAATGTATGATTCAAGACACAAGATAGAGACAATGTATGATTTAAGACAAAAAAGTATATGATATGAACATGATGTGTATTACGAATACAAGATTTTACCAACTTTACAATGTTTGGTAGCAAGATGAACCCTTTCTCTACCGACCCTTGATTCGAACTCTTGACTCCAACTTTGAAACACGAACCTCTTCACCAACAAGCTAACTTGTTTGTTTTTATTATTATCTTATTTCTCTAACTTTCTCTTGATTCCCCTCCTTGTTTTCCCTTTCCCCTCTTTATATAAGTGTTGCCATGCATATGGTAATGTATGGGAGGATGGCATGCATGCAATGCATGAGTTACATGTAATGCATGATCGTCATTTGGCGCACATGCATTGCATGTGATGAATGATGGCTATGTATGAAAATAGATATGAGATAATTATAATGATGAAAATACATTCTAAAATAACTAACCTAGCTTAGTGGTGTATGCTTGGTGCTTGGTATACAAGGTTGAGGGTTCAAGTCCCTCACTTAATACAATATATAGCTTCATTCTTATATCATGAAGCACATTTATTAGACACTTTTATAAATAAATAGCCTAGCCTAGTGGTATGTACATTCTACTTCGTATATAAGGATGTGGGTTCAAGTCTCTCAAATATTATTAAATACAACATTTAAGCTCATTTTTATATCGTGAAGCACATTCTTCACGACAACGTGTTGAATATGTTGTATAAGTTCGGCATGACGGATTGCCGACCTGTCTCCACACCCCTAGACCGGAACCAGAAGCTCCGTCCCAACTCCGGACCGACCTGCAATGAGAAACGGTTCTGACTGGTTGTCCGAAGCCTGATCTACTTAACCATCACTCGACCCGACATCAGCTATCCGGTCGGCATAGTAAGTCAGTTCATGCAGAAGCCGACCGTGGAGCACCTTCAGTGCGCGCAACGAATATTACAGTATGTCAGCGGCACTAAGGACCGGGGACTGCTATACCGGCGAGGTATACTCGAAGAGCTTGTCGGTTACACAGATGCTGACTGGGCCGGCGATGCGTCTGATCGCCGCTCCACTTCCGGATACATGTTCTCCATAGGTAGCGCGGTCGTTGCGTGGAGTAGCAAGAAACAGCCCACAGTGGCTTTGTCAAGCACTGAGGCTGAGTACCGGGCCGCTACCGTTGCCACTTGTGAAGCCATCTGGCTTCGGCGACTGCTGCGAGACTTGCGGATCGAGGTACCGACCCCGATCCCGATTTACTACGATAACATGAGCAGCCTGTAGCTCGCCAGGAACCCTGTGTTCCATGCTTGCACAAAGCACATAGAGGTGCACTACCACATCGTGCGTGAGCGGGTCCTGAGCGGTGAAGTTGACCTATGGTATGTTCATACGGATCGGCAAGTTGTCGAAATCTTCACCAAGCCGCTCGGATCGGACAAGTTACAGCACTTTACCGACATGCTTGGTATTCAGCATCTCGACGTGCCGCACTTGAGGGGGAGAAGCAAGGGCAAAGTCTCTATCGAAACGGGCAAAGGCCAAAAAACTGTTTAACCCGTCGGTAAGAGGAGAGCCGGAAGAAGAGGAGACAAGAAGATGAAGGAAGCCGAGTCGACGAAGGAAGTTGACACATCCGAACAGGTCGGAGCAAGCGGCTGTGAAGAAGAGTTGTGCACTCAGGAAGAGAAGTGCATGCTGTGTGGAGGTCATCACGATGGTATTGATCATGATACAGAGTCGAATGAAGAATTCGATTTTGGTTCACCGGCTGAAGAAGACGAGGGAAGCATGGAGAAGGCCCAGACTCGGAAGTGGTCCGATGTGGTGAGAGGCCTGAAGCCGGAAGTCGAATCGGAGTGTACCGATTCGGACAAGAGCTGGAACGAGTCGAAGATAGCTGACTCGGATCAACAGATGGATCTGGATGAGTCGGATCGACTGAAGGCCAAGGGGACACGGACACAGCGAAAGTCGATGCCATCGTGGGAGAACCGATGGATCGGCAAGCGCCGGAGTCACAGCAACGTGAGTGCTAAGATGGGCCTATTGAGCAGACATGCCGACCGAGAGGGTCGAGGCACGCAGAGCGCGAGCAAGGCGGAGTGACGCCAGGAGAAGTCGGTTGAAAGAACCGACTGTCACAGAGGTCGACACTACGACCGCACCTCAGGTTGAGCTTGAGGGGGAGTGTTGAGCGGCAAGCTCAACCGGAGCCAAATCGGCTAAATAAGCCGGAGCCGGTAAGCGAGACGGATCGGGCGAAACAGATCGGTATGATGATGAGCAACCGAACCGGCAAGCAGTGGAGGCCGGGTGCAATCCGTAACCGGAAGTCCAATCGGAAGCCTAGTATAGGATAGACTACTAGGTAGCTATAGTCTCGTAGTAAGTGTCAGATGCTCGTGTGAGCATTGAAGTACATGGTACTTCTGTCAATCCCAAGAGAACTTGTATAAATAGTGTTACTTAGCACAGTGTGTGTACAGAGCCTTGATATAATTTTGAAATTACGTTCTGCTCTCTCTCTCTCTCTCTCTCTCTCTCTCTCTCTCTCTCTCTCTCTCTCTCTCTCTCTGTTGTTCTCTGTTTTACGCTTCCGCAAACACTTACGTTTACAAAAAGCATATTCAGCGCGTACTGATGTTGGTTGATCAGTATGCCTTCGGGGGTGCGGATCACTTCGATCCCGAGGAAGTAATGAAGGTCGCCAAGATCCTTCATTTCGAATGATGTCGTGAGCTGAGATTTTACATGGTTGATTTCATCCAGGTCGGCACCGGCGATGACTAAATCAGCAACATACAATAGAAGGCTAGCTGGTCCATGTCGACCTTGCCGAACAAACAACGAAGAGTTCGATTTGGACATCGTAAACCCCATTCTACGCAATCGTTGTGTAATCTTCGCATTCCAAGCTCTTGGGGCTTGCTTAAGTCCGTGTAACGCTTTCTTCAATCAACAGACTACCGAAATGTTCCGTTCGGATAGAAATCCGGGGGGTTGTACCATGTACACTTGTTCCTCAAGATCACCTTGCAGGAACGCATTCTTTACATCCATCTAATGTAGATGCCACCCCTTCACCGTTGTTACGGCTAGCAAGACATACACAGTAGTCATCTTCGCGACATGCGCGGATCTCTCGTCATAATCGATGTCATGTTTCTCCACGTAGCCTTTCGCTACTAGCTGGGCCTTATATCAATTGACGAAGCCGTCAGTGTTGTATTTTACCTTATACACCCACCTGCATCTGATCGTCTTTACACCCTTCGGTGTGTCAACCAGGTCCCAAGTCTCATTATCCGTTAAAGCGCGCATCTCTTCCTCCATTGCGGCACGCCAATTCACATCTTCCGCTGCTTCTACGTAGCTCTCCAGCTCACACACTTCCGCCACTCACGTCATATATGCATAATGATGCACCATGAACTCATTATACCCGTATCTCTTTACGGGGTTCTTCAGGTGGGTAGATCGGCGTAATTCGTGATTACCCGATTTTACGGGCTTCTCACCCGACTTCGACCTATTCTGTGGAGGTTCCTTTTCAATTGGCCCAAAGTTTGACTCACTTTGATCTGACTCGGCATTGCCGAAATCATATTCCGACATTTTCTTCTTCCCTTTTTCTTTACGCGTAAACCATCTCCTCGGTTCTTTACGCGAGGATAGCACAACCGAGTCTCCACTACTCGCCGGCTCTTCATTTAGTTGTCCATCTTGGCTCAACCCCTCATTCGACCCGCTTAGCCGAAATGAGATCGAACTCTCTCTCAAAGTTCCGACTTCCTCATCATGCGGAGGCAGTTCGGTCTCATTGACCTCTTCTTCAAAATTCGGAATGGAGTCATCAGGGATTAGAGGCGAAGGCAAGTACCACGAAGCAGACTCATCGAACACGACATCTCGGCTTATGCGAACTTCCTTTGTTCGGGGGTTATAGCACTTATACCCCTTTTGTTTGTCTGAATAGCCGACTAAGTTGCAGTTTTTGGCTTTGGCGTCCAACTTCCTCCATTTCTCCTTCAGCACATGCACGTACGTGATGCTGCCGAAAATCCTCAAGTGCGCCAAGTTCGGCTTCTTTCCGAAGTATAATTCATGTGGCAACACTCCTCCATTAGTAGTGTTGGTAGACAGGTCCCTCCGGATGGGAAGGGAGAAGAACAGTGCCGACGAACAAACGGTATGAACCGAATAGGGAGAACCCGACTTCGGAGAGTCGGATGGTGTAGGCCCGGTATGAACCGAATGAGGAGAACCCGACTTTGGAGAGTCGGATGGTGTAGGCCCGGTATGAACCGGATGAGGAGTACCCGACTGCGGAGAGCCGGATGGAGCCCATCGAGGCTACATTTGTAAATAGCCGAAAAGTCATATTAGTATAAATATGACTTAGGGCAAACTTTTTAGTAACTGTTGTCATTCTTGTTGTTATTCTTTCTTGTTGGTGTGCAAGAAGAAATCAGAGCGCGCAACTGTATAGAGAGAGAGAGAGAGAGAGAGAGAGAGACGAGGTCGTTGCCTCTGTTGTAACCGCCGCCTGTGGCGAAGATCTGAGAACACGAGGTCGTTGTCTCAGTGATCTCACTGTTGTATATTTCTGCATAGTGACAGTTTGCAGCTTGTGGGCTGCCGTGGTTTTTCCCCTATTTTGGGGTTTTCCACGTATACCTCCTGTGTACCATTTCTCCTCTTCTTCTCCTCTTTTGTGTCGCGTCTCATTACCTGTTTTCTGTGTATGAAAAGAATCTCGGTTGTGGCCGAGCGTCGGACATAAGGAACGTCGAGTTCGCAACAAGTGGTATCAGAGCAAAATCGACACAGAAAATGGACGAATCGTTTGGCGGCATGTTCAAGCTCACCGGCTCCAACTATTCAGTGTGGAAGTCGAAGATGAGGGACATGCTCGTGGTTAAAGACCTCTGGCTGCCGGTTCAGTTCGGGGACAAGAGACCGGACAAAATCGACGCCGCGATATGGGAGGTGATGCACATGAAGACAACGGCGTACATACGGTGCTTCATCGACATGAGCCTGTACAACAACTTCAATGAAGAGAGTAAGGCTCATGAGCTCTGGGAGAAGATCGGCACAATGTTCCAGAACAAAAATGCTGTCAATCAGGTGTCGGTATTCCGGAAGCTTGTAAGACTCCGGTACCAAGATGGCTCCAGCATGGCGGAGCATATGAATGCCTTCCAAGGGCTGATTCACCAGGCAACGTCATTGGAAGTACCTCTTGCCGATGAGGTCCTAGCGCTACTCCTGCTCGGTTCCCTCCCGGATAGCTGGGAGACATTAGTTGTTACTTTGGGCAACGCCGGGCCGGAAGGAAAACGGTTATCCCTAGCAAGAGTAAAATCGAGCTTGCTAGATGAGGAGGCTCGTCGGAAAGACAAAGATACGAGCTCCGACTCCAAAGCGCTCCTTACCGAATCGGAACGCGGAAGACATAGAAACCATAGTCCCCAGAACCGGGAGAAGTCGGGGACACGATCAAAGACAAGGGGGAGGCCGACTTGCTTCTATTGCGGCAAGCCGGGACACTTCCAAAAGAACTGTCGGCATTTCCATAAAGACAAGGAAACCAACGGTACCGATTCGAAGCAAACCCCGAACCGGAACGGTACAGACCGGAACGGTAAAGACCGGAGGGGGCCGGACCGGAAGGGAATGACGGCAATTGCGGCAAGTGAAGAGGAGTTGATGCTCATCACCGAAGAGAGTGAGATAAACCATGCCGGCGATGAGATGACCTGGGTGGTAGACTCCGGAGCGTCGTTCCACCTTACCCCGGACCGGAAATGCTTCTCATCCTACTCAGCCGGTGATCACGGCTGTGTCCGGATGGGGAATGAAGGAACATGCCGAATTGTCGGCATAGGAGACATGTGGCTGACAACACCAACCGGATGTAAGTTGCTGTTGAAAGATGTCCGACACGTTCCGGAAGTTCGTCTGAACCTGATATCAGCCGGTAGGCTAGATGATGAAGGCTACACGGGTAGCATCCGGAATGGTGTCATGAAGTTCAGCAAAGGGAGCCTGATTGTGGCTCGGGCCCGGAAGGTAAACACATTGTACCTGATGAATGCCCGGTTATGTCCGGAAGAAGTGAACGTGGCCTCCGACACTGCCGGTGAACTGTGGCACAAGAGGCTATGTCACATGAGTGAGAAGGGGATGAAGAGGCTTGGAGACGACAACCTCATTCCAGTGAAGAACGTGCACTTAGAAAAGTGCACTGATTGTCTGGCCGGCAAGCAGAACCGGACCTCCTTCCGACCAAGGCCACCGATGAGACGTAATGCACCACTGGAGCTGGTGCATACGGATGTGTGTCAAGTAGACACGAAGTCACATGCCGGAGCGCAGTACTTCGTGACGTTCATAGATGACCACAGCTGGAAGCTGTGGGCCACACCGCTGAAGATGAAGGATCAGGTGTTATCCGTCTTCAAAGAGCTCCACACGAGAGTGGAAAGAGAAACCGGCCGGAAGCTGAAGGCGGTTCGAGCAGATAACGGAGGTGAGTACCAGGGGCAGTTCGAGGAGTACTGCCGCTCGAAGGGAATCCGGCTCGAATTTACCGTGCCGAAGACGCCGGAGCTAAACAGACTGGCCGAGAGGATGAACCGGACCATAATGGAGAGGGTCCGGAGTATGCTAGCGCATGCAAAACTACCCAAGAAGTTTTGGGCTGAGGCACTGTCGACGGCGACATATGTGATAAACAGATCACCCTCAGTACCCTTGGACGGAGACACGCCACAGAGAGTATGGACCGGTAAGGAAGTGTCCTACCGGCATCTAAGGGTGTTCGGGTGTCTCGCGTACGTGCATGTAGCAAAGGACCGGAGAGGAAAGCTAGATCCAAAGACCCGGCCATGCATATTCCTCGGTTACGGTGACGATGAGATCGACTACCGAGTGTGGGACCCGGTCGACAAGAAGGTATTCCGGAGTCGAGATATTATCTTCATGGAGGACAAGACACTCGCCGACTGGGAGTCGGAGAAGAAGATAGTGAACTCCGAGTCGACCGGTAAGGATAGACTCTACAATGAGCAGACCCAACCAGCAAGAGACCGGTTAGCACTCGAGGAACCAGCCGGTTACGGTGAGGATACCAAACCGGCAGAAGAAGAAGTAGAGGAAGCTGAGACCGAAACCGGTCAAGACCCCGAATCGGATTCGGATGAAGAGCAAATGGAGGAGCCGATTACCGAAGCCCGAAGACGTAGATATCCTCTCAGAGAGAGAAGGGCGCCCCGGAGATTTCCGGATGCAGAGCATGTCCTGCTAACCGATGAGGGGGAGCCGGAAAGCTTCGAAGAAGCGAAGGTTGACACCCACAGCCGAAAATGGTTAAGTGCCATGCAGGATGAGATGGATTCCCTGCATGAGAACCATACGTACGAATTGGTGGAGCTGCCGAAAGGAAAGCGGGCACTCCGAAACAAGTGGGTATTCAAGTTGAAACCAGGAGATGCCGGCAACCCCCCGAGATACAAAGCCAGGATCGTGGTGAAGGGATTCCAGCAGAAGAAGGGTGTGGACTTCAACGAAATATTCGCCCCGGTAGTAAAGATGACCTCCATCCGGACGGTGCTGAGTATAGCAGCAAGCATGGATCTCGAGGTAGAGCAGCTAGACGTGAAGACGGCATTCCTCCACGGCGACCTCGAAGAGGAAATCTACATGCAGCAACCGGAAGGATTTGTGGAGAAAGGGAAGGAGCACCTGGTATACCGGTTGAAGAAGAGCCTGTACGGACTGAAGCAGGCTCCCCGGCAATGGTATCGGAAGTTCGACTCCTTCATGACCGATCAAGGGTACCACAAGACGCGGGCCGATCACTGCGTGTTTGTGAAGAAGTTCGAAGGAGGGGATTTCCTGATACTCCTCCTGTACGTGGATGACATGTTGATCGTCGGACGAGACCAAGGCAAAATACGGATGCTGAAGAAGGCTCTCAACCGGACCTTCTCAATGAAAGACCTGGGTCCGGCAAGACAGATGTTGGGGATGCACATCATTCGGGACCGGTCAGTGAAGCAACTATGGCTGTCACAGGAGAAGTATGTGACAAAGGTGCTTCACCAGTTCAACATGTCAGATGCAAAACCGGTCGGATCGACACTACCGTCAAACTGCAAGTTGTCCGGCAAGCAAAGCTCGAAGACAAAAGGAGAGAAGGCAGATATGATGAAGTTTCCATATGCCTCTGCCGTCGGGAGCTTGATGTACGCAATGGTTTGTACCCGACCGGACATTGGATACGCAGTCGGAGTGGTGAGCCGGTTCATGAGTAATCCCGGCAAGGAGCATTGGAACGCTGTCAAATGGATACTCCGGTATTTGAAGGGCACTTCAAATATGTGTCTCCGATTCGGCACCGGAAAACCTCAACTGGATGGTTTCACCGATTCGGACATGTCGGCTGATGTGGATACCAGCCGGTCTACATCCGGGTATGTGATGACATATGCAGGGGGAGCTGTCTCGTGGCAGTCAAGGCTGCAAAAGACAGTTGCATTGTCAACCACAGAGGCGGAGTACATGGCGGCTGTGGAAGCCGGTAAGGAAATATTATGGATGAAGGACTTCATCGGAGAGCTCGGTATCCGGCAAGAGGAATACCGACTCTATTGCGACAGTCAAAGTGCCATCCACCTTGCTAAGAATGCGGCCTACCATTCCCGGACGAAGCATATCCAGCGGAGGTATCACTAGATTCGGGAAAGGGTAGATGACCAAGAGTTCGCACTGACGAAGATCCACACGACCGAGAACGGATGAGGAGTACCCGACTGCGGAGAGCCGGATGGAGCCCATCGAGGCTACATTTGTAAATAGCCGAAAAGTCATATTAGTATAAATATGACTTAGGGCAAACTTTTTAGTAACTGTTGTCATTCTTGTTGTTATTCTTTCTTGTTGGTGTGCAAGAAGAAATCAGAGCGCGCAACTGTATAGAGAGAGAGAGAGAGAGAGAGAGAGACGAGGTCGTTGCCTCTGTTGTAACCGCCGCCTGTGGCGAAGATCTGAGAACACGAGGTCGTTGTCTCAGTGATCTCACTGTTGTATATTTCTGCATAGTGACAGTTTGCAGCTTGTGGGCTGCCGTGGTTTTTCCCCTATTTTGGGGTTTTCCACGTATACCTCCTGTGTACCATTTCTCCTCTTCTTCTCCTCTTTTGTGTCGCGTCTCATTACCTGTTTTCTGTGTATGAAAAGAATCTCGGTTGTGGCCGAGCGTCGGACATAAGGAACGTCGAGTTCGCAACAAGTAGAAGTCCAATTCTGCAAGTAAACAACCGCTCTCACGGCTTCGGCCCAGTAAAATTTATTAGCAGAAATCCAATTCTGCAAGTAAACAACCGCTCTCACGGCTTCGGCCTAGTAAAATTTCGGCATATACTTCTCTTCGAGCATTGCCCTCGCCACTTCTTCAATTGTCCAATTCTTCCACTCAGCTACGCCGTTCTACTCCGGCGTATATCTACACGAGAATTTGCGTCGAATTCCCTCCTTTTGTAGATAACTCATGAACTAGTCAGAGAAGTACTCCTTCCCACCATCATACCTGAGGCACTTGATCTTACGCCCAGTTTCCCTTTCCACAAGGCTCTTCACCTTCAGGAAACACATGAATACTTCGCTCTTTTTTGCGATCAAGCATGCCCAGGTGTGCCAAGTGAAGTCATCGATGAAGGTTACAAAGTAACGGCTTCCACCGAGACTCACATTTTGTGCCAGTCCCCACACATCCGAATGGATGAAATCCAACAGATTTCGGCTATGATTACGCTCATTGGGGAATGGAAGTCGGTGTTGCTTCCCGAGTGGACAAGCTTCACAGACTTGGCCATTCCGGCCCCGAAATTTTGGCAACCCGAAAACAATCTTCTTCGTCTGCATTTCACTAAGCCGTGGGAAGTTAACGTGGCTGAACCTTCTGTCCTTTCATGAACCGCACGGTTTCAGCTTGATTGGTGTCGAGGATAAACATCCTCCCTTCACGGCGCCCTTGCGCGATAACTTGGCCTTCTTCTTCGATGTAGCACCCGAGGTACATGAATCAAACTTGCATCCCCTGGTCGACAATCTGACCGACCAACACCAGGTTCTTGGTTATTTTCAGGACGTGGAGCACGTTCATGAGCTTCCCTTTCTGCCCGACATGGCTGAGGGGAACTTCACCAACATGTTTGATGGTATGCGGAGTTTCCGGTTTCTCCAAGTACGAGAACCATTCCTCATTACTCGTCATATGATTTGACGCTCTAGAATCAACATACCACACCTCACTCGATTTAGAGGTGTTCACGGCCATCGAATTGGCCTTGTGATTCATTACGAAGGCTGGGCCCGATCCATTTCCAGCTCGTTCGGAGCCTTTGGCGTAGTGTGATTTTTGACGCCTTCCTACGTCTCTTCCGTTTGATCCGGCTTTGTCTGAATCGGATCTCTTCTTCCAACACCCTCCCTGTGGCCTTTCTTGCCACAGTACCAGCATTCCGTCAAGACCTTCTCTCGTCGGCTTCCAGCGCCGCCATGACTCCCCCTGCTTCCGGAGGGTTCGGAACTGCTTTCGGCATTTCGATTATGCCGTACGTTCTGCTCCTTTCGGCCGCCTCCATTACACGCCGATCCGGCTCGTCCACCATGACCACAAGGCCTATCTTCCTTCGTGTACATCATCTTGTTGTCAGCATGCGTACTCGTCGACGCACCCGCTTGATTTTCCTCCACAAACAACATCGACTGAAGCTCGAAGAACGAAGGTGTATTCTCCCTCGTGCAGACCACTATTCGGAAAGCTCTGAACTTGGATGCTAGCCCTCCAAGTCACACTTGCACCATCTCGTGCTCCTCGATGTTCACATTGATAGAGGCGAGTGAGTCACAGATTTCCTTGATTCGAGTCGTGTAATCGGCCACAGACATATCTTTTTGTCGAACATTGCTAAGCTTCTATCTGAGTTGCAACTTCCTGGCCATTGTGCTTGCGGCGAAAATCCTTTTGAGATTCGCCCACGCGTCCTTTGGCGTCTTAGCATCCCAAATATGACTCAGTAGTTGATGGCTCACACAGGACGCAAAGCAGTAAAGAACTCTACTTGTCGCTTGTTCCCAAGCTGAAAAATCTTTGTGTGTCGATTCGGGTGCTATATCAATAACTTCTTCAACGTAACTCAAGTAACCATGACCGAGCAAGTACTAGTGCATCTTGTAAGACCAAGATGCGTAGTTGCTCCTGTCGAGCTTCTCAGTCGGTAGCGAGCTTCCCATTACTCTGTCCATATTGTTGTCTTATCCTTTCCGAAAATAATAACTTAACTTTATCTTTATAACAAGCTTTTTTGTCGGTTGCGGAGGAGTCTCAACCCTTGCGCTCTGATACCATGTGTCGTGACTCTTGAGTAGGAAGCAGAGAGAGAGAGCGATGGCGATAGAGATAACGATAACGATAGAGATGGCGAGAGCGGTAGAGATAGCGATAGTGATAGAAAGAGAGTGAAAGAGGGAGAGAGTGCGAGAGAGAGAAAAGTATAAGTGAGAGATAAGAAATGGGAATGCGATTATATTATGAGAAAGAAGATTACAAGGAGTAGGCTAAGGGCTAAAGACTGGTGTTGAACCAAATGAGTTGTAATGAGTGTATGGACTCTTATTTATAGGCCCTTATGGAGTATTCTAGAATGTTCTAGAATATTTTAGATATTTATGAATAATAATAATAATAAATATAATCATGAAATATTCAAGAACATTCTAGAATAATCTAGAATGTTCTAAATATCTCGTAATAACTAAACATATAATTATTATGATTACATCTCACATATGTTATTACAATGGTTAAAGTACAATATGTAAACCAAGAGGTTATGGGTTCGATTCCTGGTTCGCCAAGATGAATGTCATGATAAGCCAAGATGTATGTCTTCATGACATTATCCCCCCTTTTCGATGACGAGTTGCACGAGTCGGAAGAAAAGAGTTCAGACTTGGTTTATGAGGATATTGGTTGTGAAATGCAACAACCATGTCGGAGGCATTGGCAAGATGTTCGGCAGGCTCCCATGTTCGATCATTAGGTGTATAGCCTAACCAATCAACCAAGTAGTATAGTTTGTTGCGAATGATCTTGGAGTCGAGGATAGCGGCAACCTCATATTCAGAGCCATTGGAAACGTCAATTGGAGGTGGGGGAGGTGTAACACGACCCGGAATAGAGCTCGTTGTGTAAGGCTCCAAAAGTGAAACATGGCAGACCGGGTGAAGACGCATATGAGGAGGAAGATCAAGACGAAATGTCACATCATTGATCTTACCACTTATGACATATGGGCCAAAACGTTGATAATCCAATTTGTAGCAAGGTCGGGTCGTTTTAATGCTACCTTGTAAGAGCCATACACGATCGCCTACTTGAAATGTAGTCGATGAATCACGCCGATGACGGTCAGCAATCTTCTTTTGAGTGTTTTGGGCTTCACATAAATGATGCAAAAGCATATCCTGAACTTCTTGGAGTCGAGTGAGCCGATCTTCAGCAGCTGGGTTTTTTGGGAGTTCAGGATGTTCAAGCATCGTCCAACGAGGATGGTACCCAATGTTTGCAAAAAATGGGGAATATCCAGTAGAAGAATGCTCGGAGTTGTTATAAGCAAATTCTGCCAAAGGTAGTAAATCCACCCAATCATCTTGTTGATAGTTGACAAAACAACGTAGATATTGCTCGACTGTTTGGTTGGTGCGCTCACTCTGCCCATTAGTCTCTGGATGGTAGCCGGAAGAGAGTTTACAAGAAGTATGTAAGAGTCTGAACATGTGCCGCCAAAATTTCGAGATGAATTGGGGACCCCGATCACTGATAATATCATCCGGAAGACCATGATGGCGAAACACCTCCCGCATGAGTAAATCAGCTGTCTCTTTACTAGTAATGGTCTTTGTGCATGGAAGGAAATGTGCCATCTTCGTAAAACGATCGACAACAGTGAGAATCGAATCAAATCCCTTGGAAGGTGGAAGATCCGTAATAAAGTCCAAGGAAATAGATTTCCATGGGCTCTCCGGAATAGGCATTGGCTGTAATAAGCCATATGGATGATGTCGAGGCTTTTTTGATCGGCAACATGTATCACAGCTACGAACATAATCCGTAACAAAATGGCGAAGCCGTGGCCACCAATATCGGCGAGAAATCAACTCAAAAGTCTTGTGGATGCCGAAGTGTCCCGCCATTGGTGTGTCATGACATTGTTGCATGACTTTGAGTCGAGAAGGACCGTCAGGCACATACAAGAGAGTTTGTCGAAAAAGTAACCCATCATGCCAACTAAACTGGGTGTAGTCTAGACGAGGATTTTGAGTTTGGGAGCTAGATGCACGATTTGGGATAATATGGCTCAAAACCTCTTGGGCGAACGCATCAGTCGCAATCTGCTCACGAATGGAATCAAGAAGCCTTGAATCTCCCAGTGTGTTGATGGTATGCATTGCCATTATTCGTAGACGATCAGGACCTAAGAGGATTTGCTTTTGGCTTTCAAATGCGGCCTCTCCAGGTTGAAGTTCCATATACGAACGTCTAGATAAAGCATCTGCTTTTCCTTGTTGCATCCCAGGGCGATATAGAATTACAAAATCGAAACGAGTTAAGAACTACGCCCAACGAGCTTGTCGTCGATTCAAGACTCGAGCACTTTGAAAGTATGTTAGATTTTTATGATCATTGTAGACAATAATCTGCTGAGAAGAACCCTCCAGAAAATGACGCCATTGTTGAAAAGAATCCACAATGGCAAGAAGCTCTTTGTCGTGAATCTCATAGTTGATTTCTGCGGCTTCAAATTTTCGTGAGTGAAAAGCCACCGGGAGCAGTTCACCATCATCACCAATTTGGGATAGTACACTTCCGAGTGCGAAATCCGATGCATCAGCTTCAAGTATAAAGCGCCTCATTGGATCGACATGGATTAAGATTGGTGCGGATGTAAATGCTTGCTTTAAACCCTCAAATGCAGAGTTCGCATCTATACTCCATACAAATGATCGATTCTTGTGCGTCAGTTGAGTGAGGGGCAACACAATTTTTGAATAGTCTTTGATGAACTTGCGATAAAAGTTTGCGAACCCCAAAAAACATTGCACATCTCGCACGAACTGTGGTGTTTGCCAATCCAAAATTGTTTGAACCTTTGATGGATCCATAGAGATGCCATTTGAAGAGACTATGTACCCCAAAAACTCCACTTGACGTTGGTCGAAACTACACTTCTCCAATTTTGCATAGAGACCATACTCTCGTAGCCGTTGCAAAACTTGGCAAACATGTATATCATGTTCTTCTTGAGTTTTTGAGTAGATCAAGATATCATCCAGGTAAACAATGATGAAGATATCGAGGATGTCTCGAAAAATATCATTCGCCATATGTTGGAAGACTGCTGGTGCATTCGTGAGGCCAAAAGGCATCACTGTGTACTCAAAATGACCATAGCGAGTGCGGAACACCGTCTTCCATTCATCCCCAGGACGAATTCGAACAAGGTTGTAGGCACCTCGAAGATCTAACTTCGTGAAATACTTTGCTTCACTGAGGCGTTCTAGAAGGCTTGAGATCAATGGGAGAGCATATCGGTTTCTAACGGTCACTTTATTCAAGCCTCGATAATCCACGACCATACGAAGCGTACCATCTTTCTTCTTAACGAAAAAGATGGGTGCACCAGCAGGAGATTTTGAATGTTGGATAAAACCATTTGCCAAGTTCTCATTGATATATTCTCGAAGAACCTCTAACTCCGTGGGCGAAAGATTATAAATTGGTCCCCATGGAGGCTCTTTTCCTGGCTGCAAATCAATTGGGCAATCATATGGTCGATGCTCTGGTAGTCTATTAGCCTTCACCTTATCGAACACATCGGAGAATTCTATGTACTTCTTTGGTAGTTGGACCCCCAATTCTTGTGAGCTAGATGAGGGAGTTGCTAAAACCGCAAATACCATCATGTCTTCCTTTCTTCCATACTCTCGTAATTGATGTATAGAGATTGTTGAAATTGTGGGGGATCCTAGATCCTTAGTTGGAGCTTCAAGAGACTTGGATTGTACGGTGACCTCTTCAATAGTTCTTTTTCTCCAATCAATGGTTGGGTTATGTAACTCAAACCAAGGAAGACCAAGAACTAGAGAGTGCTCCGGACTACTAATGATGTTAAATGAGATGACACTAGCCAAATTACCTAGGACTACACGAATTGGTTCAGACTCTTCGACTATATCTCCTGATGCTATAGGGCGACCATCGATGACTCCTACAGCTACTGGGTTTGGGAGTTTTTTCAAGATGATGTTTTGAGTCAATGCAAACTCGCGATCCATGAAACAAGAATTGGCTCCGGAATCTAGGAGGGCAGAGGCTAGGGCGCGATGACCTGTAGATGTGCTAAGCTCGACTTGTGCAGAAAAAACTCTACTAACTTGATTTGATGAAATGGAACCACAACTAGGTACTGACTCTACATAACTAGGATGGTCCAACCAAATGGCTCCTATTTTGGCCGGACTTATTCGTTTAACACATCCTCTAATTGGCTCAAGACATCAAATCTATTCTCATGGCATGGGCTAGTAGGCTTAGTACTTAAGTTATTAGAAGTGATAGTAGAACTTGATGTAGGGTTGTCATGTGCACTTACTTGGTAAACTTGACGCCTGGGTTTATGTGGACAATTCACAGCTATATGTCCTAGACCACCACAGTAGAGGCATAGGCGATGCGCCCGACGTCGTTGTTTCTCAGCATCTGATAAGGGCCCTCGACGTTGTGTCGACTCTATTTCCATCGGAGTGGGACCATCCCTCGTAACGGGTCTAGAACCTTGTGGCGGTGTGGCGACTATAGAAGCGTATGTCTGTTCCGGTTGGCGGCGTAACATTTGTTGACGTTCAGAACGTCGCTCAAATAGGCGATTATCACATCGCACAGCTCGGCTAATAGCTTCAGTAAGAGACTTTGGATCTTCATGGAAAGTAAGAAGAAGATCTTTGACATCGTTACGCAAACCCTGACGGAATTGATCCATTAAGGCTGCCTCATCCCAAGGGATGTCGCATGCCAAGAGACGGAAATCTGCGGCATAAGCTGAAGCGGGACGATCTCCTTGTCGGAGTCTTCGAATCTTGTTTATTGCAGTCCTAGTGCTATCCGTATCTCCAAAACTAGCTTGAAACTCCTTAACGAATGCCTCGAAATCCTCCAGTAATGGTGATTTCTTCTCAAGAAGTGGTGCAAACCATGCTAACGCTGTACCGCTTAGCAAGGTTCCTATTAATCCCACACGGGCAGCATCAGTTGGATACCGATTGGGATGTAACTGAATCACCAAACGAACTTGATTCAGGAAACCTCGAAAGAGAGATTTTGTACCATCAAACTTGGCAGGGAGGCTAATCTTTGGTTCCCTTGGGGAGTTTTGAACCCCCGCCGCTTGTTCTCGTAATGTTAATATAGTAGCCTCAAGTTGATGAACCCGTTGTGATAACTCCTCATATTGATGAGCTTTCTCAGTACTGACTTGTTGAAGATCCCCGAGTAGCCTTTGATTTTCTTGCTCTAATGCCACAAACTTAGTGGTGAGCATATCGAGCTCCGAAAGGACACGCATATACTCTTGCTTGCTGACCGACTCCATAACCGCGGGGGAAAAAGAAAGAAGGATAAAGAAGAAAGCTTGCTAGAGTTATTGGAGAAAGGGAAAAGAAATATTCGGTTCAAACTGTCGTGACTCTTGAGTAGGAAGCAGAGAGAGAGAGCGATGGCGATAGAGATAACGATAACGATAGAGATGGCGAGAGCGGTAGAGATAGCGATAGTGATAGAAAGAGAGTGAAAGAGGGAGAGAGTGCGAGAGAGAGAAAAGTATAAGTGAGATATAAGAAATGGGAATGCGATTATATTATGAGAAAGAAGATTACAAGGAGTAGGCTAAGGGCTAAAGACTGGTGTTGAACCAAATGAGTTGTAATGAGTGTATGGACTCTTATTTATAGGCCCTTATGGAGTATTCTAGAATGTTCTAGAATATTTTAGATATTTATGAATAATAATAATAATAAATATAATCATGAAATATTCAAGAACATTCTAGAATAATCTAGAATGTTCTAAATATCTCGTAATAACTAAACATATAATTATTATGATTACATCTCACATATGTTATTACAATGGTTAAAGTACAATATGTAAACCAAGAGGTTATGGGTTCGATTCCTGGTTCGCCAAGATGAATGTCATGATAAGCCAAGATGTATGTCTTCATGACACCATGTAAAAGAATACGTGTGCGGAAGCGTATACGTAAGAACACAGAGTACACGGTTCGGAAGTATGACAGTTCGGTAAAACATAGAAATCACAGAGAAGGTGAGGGAGAGACAGAGTGAGCAAAAAATATAGAACTAAATTCAAAATAATTCTTTGTATGTTCTCTGTACATATTTCGTGCTCAGTGAGCACCTTTTATACGGCTGACACAAGTAGTGACAGTACTTGACCACTCATAAATGAGCCTTCTACACTGACTCCCAAAACTATTCCTTATGAGGAATAAGGTTCTAACGGCCTCTCGGTTTAAACACCGCTACGGCCATATTTTGCGTACGGTTTTATGCACCCAATCTACGTACTGGGTTACGCACCCAATGTTGAGCTTGTCTCTCAACAATCTTGGGTAGCTCTGCATGTGCCAGCATGCTTCAGACTCTCTCCATGATGGTCCGGTTCATTTAGCTCTGATGTCTTCGGCACAGTGAACTCGAGCTGGAATCCCTTCGATCAATAGTACTCCTTGAACTGCCCCCGGTATTCACCTCCGTTGTCTGCTCGAATTTCCTTTAGCTTTTGGCCAATTTCTCTTTCCACTCTCGCGTGGAACTCCTCGAAGATGGATAACACCTGATCCTTCGTCTTCAATGGTGAGGCCCAAAGCTTCTAGTTGTGGTCATCTATGAATGTCACGAAGTACTATGATCCGGCATGTGACTTCGTGTCCACTTGGCACACTTCGGTGCACAAGTTCTAGGGGTGCATTTCGCCTCATCGGTGGTTTTGTCCAGAAAGAAGTTTGGTTCTGCTTGCCGGCCAGGCAGTCAGTGCACTTCTCAAGCTGCATATCTTTCCCCTCCGGAATGAGGTTGTCCTCGGAAAGTTTCCGCGTTCCCTTCTGACTCATGTGACACAACCTCTTTTGCCATAGCTCACCAGTAGTGTCGGAAGCCACGTTCACTTCTTCCCAGCATACCAGACATGCATAAGATACAGTGTGTTGATCTTCCGGTCTTGAGCCACTATCAAGCTCCCTTTGCTAAACTTCATGACTCCGTTCCAGATGCTCTACCCCTGTAGCCTTCATCATCCTATCATGATAACAGTCACATCATGCATCGAAAGGATCATGACACTTACATTATGACTCGAAAGGATTTGAACCCATGACCTTGTTGTACACATGTCAAATCCTTAACCATTGTATTAATATTCTTATATGTATAGTCTCTAGAATATGAAATCTAATATCATTGGAATATTCTATATTACTCTACATTCTAGAATGACCTAGAATAATCTAGAGTGTTCTATACCACTAGAACCTTCTAGAATACTCTAGAGATCTTCTAGATTACTCTACATTCTAGGATAACCTAGAATATTCTAGAGTGTCATCTACATGTCATCGAGTACTAGCCTCTACCCTTCTAGATTCTGGAGCCAACTCTTGTTTCATGGATCGTGAATTTGCCTTGTCACAAAACATCCTCTTGAATAAGCTTCCTAGCCCAGTAGCCGTAGGAGTCATTGATGGACGGGACATAGCATCAGGAGATATAGTCGAGGAGTCCGAGCCAATTAGGATAGTTCTTGGCAATTTGGCAAGCATAATCTCTTTCAATATTATTCGTAGTCCGGACCACCCAATAGTTCTAGGTCTCCCCTGGTTTGAACTCCATAACCCGAAGATTGATTGGATGAAAAGAACAATTGAGGAGACCCAGGAAAAAAGCACAAATCCCGCATCCCTCTCTCCTACATGTGCTAATAGATCCCCGGAGTTATCGCCCATCTCTTTACGACAGTTGCGGGAGGAAGGGGGGAACGAGGCCATGTTCATCTTCGCAATAATAGCAACTCCATCATCCACTTCACGTGAAGCGGATATTAAACTACCAGAGAAATACAAGGAGTTTTCAGATGTCTTTGATAAGGTGAAGGCCAATACATTGCTAGATCATCGGCCATACGACTACCCTATTGACTTACAACCAGGGAAAGAACCTCCATGGGGCCCAATTTATAATCTCTCCCCTGTAGAGCTAGAGACTTTGTGGGAATATATTGATGAGAATCTGGCAAACGGATTCATTCGGCATTCTAGATCCCCTGCTGGTGCACCTATCTTCTTCGTTAAGAAGAAGAATGGGACTCTTCGGTTGGTCGTGGATTATCGAGGGCTAAACAAAGTGACTATCCGAAATAGATATGCTCTACCATTAATCCCGAATCTTTTGGAACGTCTCAGTGGTGCAAAATATTTCACGAAGTTGGACCTTCGCGGAGCATATAATCTAGTTCGGATTCGCCCGGGGGATGAATGGAAGATAGCTTTCCGCACTCGCTATGGACATTTTGAGTATACAGTGATGCCATTTGGTCTCACGAATGCACCTGCTATTTTCCAACATATGGCGAACGATATTTTTCGAGATTTTCTTGATATCTTCACTATAGTTTACTTAGATGATATTTTAATCTACTCAAAGACCCAAGAGGAGCATGATGAACATGTTCGTCAAGTACTGCACCGACTCCGAGAATATGGTCTCTATGCAAAATTAGAAAAGTGTAGTTTCGGCCAGAATCAAGTGGAATTTTTGGGGTATGTTGTATCGTCAAATGGTATTGCTATGGACCCCATGAAGGTACAAGCAATTTTAGAGTGGCAAACGCCCCTTTCAGTGCGTGATGTGCAATGTTTTCTCGGGTTTGCAAATTTTTATCGAAAATTTATTAAAGATTATTCCAAGGTTGTGCTTCCGCTTACTCAGCTCACACATAAAGATCAACCATTTATATGGAGTTCAGATGCAGCCGAGGCATTCAAAAGCTTAAAACAAGCATTTACAATAGCACCTATCTTAGCACATGTCAACCCAACAAAACGCTTCATCCTCGAAGCCGATGCATCCGATTTTGCACTAGGGAGTGTCCTCTCGCAGACTGGAGATGATGGACAACTACACCCTGTCGCCTTTCATTCACGAAAGTTTGAAGCTGCAGAGATCAACTACGAGATCCATGACAAAGAGCTTCTTGCAATCGTGGATTCGTTTCAACAATGGCGACATTTCCTAGAAGGTTCTTCTCAGCAGATCATTGTCTACAATGATCATAAGAACCTGACTTATTTCCAAAATACTCGAGTCTTCAGTCGGCGACAAGCCCGATGGGCGCAATTTTTGACTCACTTCGACTTTATCATCATATATCGCCCTGGGATGCAGCAAGGCAAAGCAGATGCTCTTTCTCGGCGCTCTTATATGGAACTTCGTCCAGGGGAACCTGCATTTGAGCATCAAAAACAAATCCTTTTGGGTTCTAATCGATTACGATTAATGGTAGTTAACGCCATAACAACTCTTGAAAATTCCACTCTTCTTGATTCCATTTGAGATCATATGGCCACTGATGATTTCGCCAAGGATGTTTTGGATCATATCGTCCCGGATCGTGCTTCTTGCTCACAGTCGAAAAATCCTCGTAATGACTATTGTCAGTTCTATTGGCATGATGGTTTTCTATTTCGAAAAAATTTATTGTATGTTCCTGATGGTCGCCCACAGCTACAAGTTTTGCAACATTGCCATGACTCACCAATGGCTGGTCATTTTGGAGTTCACAAGACTCTAGAATTAATTTCTCGACGCTATTAGTGGCCTCACCTTCGTCATTTTGTTGAGGAGTATGTTCGGAGTTGTGATATATGTTGTCGATCAAAGAATCCTCATCACCGACCCTATGGCTTACTACAACCACTTCCCATTCCGGAAACACCTTGGAAGTCTATCTCCTTGGACTTCATTACTGATCTCCCAGTTTCAAAAGTTTTTGATGCAATTCTCACAGTGGTTGATGGATTTACCAAAATGGCACATTTCTTGCCATGTACAAAGTCGATTACTAGTCAAGAGACGGCTGATCTCGTTATGCGCGAGGTATTTAAGCATCATGGTCTGTCGAATGATATTATTAGTGATCGTGGTCCACAATTCATCTCAAAGTTTTGGAAGCACCTGTTCAAACTTCTCCACATTTCAGTTAAGCTTTCTTCGGGCTATCATCCTGAAACAAATGGCCAAACAGAGCGTACCAACCAGACATTGGAACAATATCTTCGTTGTTTCATCAACTATCAACAAGATGATTGGGTTGCTTTTTTGCACTTGGCGGAATTCGCTTACAACAACTCAGCCCATTCTTCTACAGGATATTCCCCATTTTTCGCAAATACGGGCTGTCATCCTCGGTGGACGATGAATGCGCATCCAGAAGTTCCTACCAACCCTGCTGCCGAGGATCGTCTTAGTCGCCTCCAAGAAATTCAAGCTAACATTCTCCACAATTTTCACGATGCTCAATTTACACACAAGAGGCTTGCCGATCGTCATCGTCTAGACTCCTCAAAAAAGTTCCGCATTGGGGATCATGTAGGGCTTCTCCAACACAACATCAAGACCACTCAACCTTGCAGTAAATTGGATTACCAACGTTTTGGCCCTTACATGATCACTGGTAAGATAAGTGATGTTGCATTTCGTCTTGACCTCCCTCCGCACATGCATCTTCATCCGGTGTTTCATGTATCCCTTTTAGAACCTTATACTACAAGTTCAATTCCGGGCCGTCTTACGACACCCCCACCACCTGTCGAGTTCTTGGACGGGCCTGAATTTGAAGTTGTTGCCCTTCTCGATTCTAAAATCGTGCGCAACAAGCTGTATTACTTAGTCGATTGGCTAGGCTATACCCCCAATGATCGAACTTGGGAACCTGCCACAAATCTTTCCAATGCTGCAGAATTCGTCAATGCATTTCATCGCCAATATCCTTGTAAACCAAGTCCTAATACAAACACTACGACCCGTGAGACGTGTCGTCGAAGAAGGGGGATAGTGTCATGATAACAGTCACATCATGCATGACACTCACATTATGACTCGAAAGGATTTGAACCCACGACCTTGTTGTACACATGTCAAATCCTTAACCATTGTATTAATATTCTTATATGTATAGTCTCTAGAATATGAAATCTAATATCATAGGAATATTCTATATTACTCTACATTCTAGAATGACCTAGAATATTCTAGAGTGTTCTATACCACTAGAACCTTCTAGAATACTCTAGAGATCTTCTAGATTACTCTACATTCTAGGATAACCTAGAATATTCTAGAGTGTTCTCTATTACTTATAAATAGGGATCTACCACCCATCCCAAACCTAAATTGGTTCAATGCCATTTTGTAGCCTACTCTTTGTAATCCATTTTACGCTTCAATATAATAATTCTCTTTCAATTATCTCTCTATCTCTTTTTCTCTCTCTTTCTCTCTCTCAGTCTTGACACATCTAGTCGACCGACTGATATCAGGTTCAACTAAACCTCCGGAACATGTCAGACATCTGTCAACAGCAACTTGCATCCAATTGACGTTGACAGACACACATCTCCTATTTCGAAAATTCGGCATGTACCTTCATTCCCCATTTGGACACAATCGTGATCTCTAGCAGTGCACGATGAGAAGCACTTCTAGTCGGGAATTAGGTGGAACGACGCTCCGGAGTCAACCACCCATGTCGTCTTGTCACTGACAAGGTGCAGCTCACTTTCTTCAGTGATTAGCAATAGTTCTTCTTCACTTGTTGTGACTGTCGGCATCCCTTTTCGATCCGGGTTCTTCCGATCTAAACCGTTCTGGTCCGAACTCTTCATCTAATCAGTGTTGTCGACTCCCTTGTCTTTCTAGAAGTTTCGGCTATTCTTTTGGAGGTGCCCTAGCTTTCCACAATAAAAGCACATGGGCCTTCCCCTTAACTTCAACCTTGTCCCTTATTTGTCCCGATTCTAGGGACTCTGGTTCCGGCCTCTTCCTCGTTGTGCGTCGAATTCGATAAGCAAGGCTTTATGTCAGAGATCACTTCCTTGTCTTTCCGACATGCCTCTTCATCTAGCAAGCTTGACTTTACTCTTGCTAGGGATAACTATTTACCCTCTGGCCCGGCGTTGCCCAAAGTGACAACTAACATCTCCCAACTATCGGGGAGGGAACCAAGCAATAGCAACACAAGTACCTCATCGGCCAAAGGTACTTCCACTGAGGTGGCTTGATTTATGAAACCATGGAAGGGATTCATGTGCTCCACCATACTGGAGCCGTCTTGATATCTGAGTCTCACTAGCTTCCGAAAAATTGAGACTCAGTTTATAGATTCTTATTCTGGAACATGATGCCTATCTTCTCCCAGAGTTCATGAGCCTTGCTTTCTTCGTTGAAGTTGTTGTACAAGCTCATGTCAATGAAGCATCATATGTATGTCATCGTCTTCATGTGCATGACCTCCCATGTCGTGGCATCGATCTTGTCCAGTTTCTTGTCCCCAAACTGTACCGACAGCCAAAGATCTTTAACCACCAACATGTCCCTCATCTTCGACTTCCATATTGGATAATTGGAGCCGGAGAGCTTGAACATGCCGCCGAATGAATCTTCCATTTCCTTTGTTGTTTGCTCTGATACTAGTTTGTACGGAAAAGTGCTCAGCCAAAACAAAGTCTTATAACACACAACGGAAGAAACAAAACAGAAATACAAATAGATGCACTTTCACAGATACAAGACGACACAGTATGTTAATGTGGAAAACCCTAATCGGGAAAAACCAAGGGAGCTCACAGACTTTGAACTATACTATGAGAATATAAGGTTACAACAATGAAGATCTCTGAGGCAATGACCTCGAGATCTTCCTTCGCCAACAAGCGGTTACAATAGAAAACAACTTTCTATATCTTGTTACCCGTAGGAATTATACGGGGTGCTATATGGGTAAAACATGTTAAAGGGGTTGTTTGGTTTGTGTAATGTACAAGTGTGGATGAGGATAAATATTTGTGTAAACACATGCGCAATTATGCGCATGTGACAAGCATGTAAGGGTCTTCTTTTTGTAACAGTCATATTATTAGCCATTATACGATGTACTATATAAACCCTTTATGGGGTATGTAATGGAACATACATTTTTCCCTCTCATTTTTTGTGTCATTCATATTTCTCTCTCATTTCCTCACACGTAATCCCCTTGGGGTGGGGGGATGTAGCCATTCTAGGCTTCACCCCCCTTCCCATTAACATATTTCACTATATCTCTTTGTCTCACACACACCTCTATATATCAACAATGCTTATCAATCATCATTATATAATGATTGCCCTAAGTCATATTTATACATATATGACTTTAGGACTATTTATAGATATAGCCATGATAGACTTATTAGAAAACATATTTACCGATATGTCCCTGAATCTGGTGTGCCTTCCGGATCCATCCGATCCAGTTTCCGGATCCCATCCGGATACCTTCTGAATCCATCTGATCCAGTTTCCGAGTCTCATCCGGATCCCATCCAGAGGGACCGAATTCCCAACATCTTCGACTCCACCCCAAGAGTTGAGCAAGTGAGACTCAACCTCTAGGGAACACATGTATAGAGATTTTTTCGGTGCTTGTCGATGTAGCCCTTCGCCGACCTCATGCAGCCTCCGTTCCTTCGATCCCTCGTGCCCGTGTCGCTCTGGTGAACTCCCTCGAAGGACCCTAAACCGTGAGATTCTCAAAGCTCTTTGTCCTCTTCGTGTCCATACAGCCACCACCACCCAGCAAACACCCAGCCTTGTTGCCACATATACTTCTCCTCCATCAAACCCAACATCATAGGCTTTAAAATTTTTGGGACTCTGCCCCCGGTTAACTAGTCAACTTCTTTGACCACACTCTTGATGGCTTCCAAGCCGTTTCTCGTCATCTTGTATCCGCATATATCCATCATCATCGTTGACCTTGCCTTCACCACGAAGTCTTCTTCATCCACCTCCATCCTCCCTTGCCGCCCTTTCACGTCGGGTTCATCAAAGATGTCACAGTATTCTGTGGGCATGTGTCGGCTTGGGTAGGACCATGGGGGTCACGAACTAGGGGACCGGATGGTGGAGGTCTTACACTCTACGATTTTCGACGAAGGTAGGGTTTCCGACCAACAAAGATTACAAGTACAATAAAACAATTAACTGCAACTAGGGATTCAACTTGAGAGGAATATACACGATATATATAGATTACAAATGTTTAACAAATCAGCTTACATGCCACAAATCCGGTGGCTATTACAAAACAATCGGCTAAATATAACAAGTTAGGAAATGGGAACCAACAAAGGTGAGTCAAGTGGGCCACTGGGACCGTGACATCCACCATTGGTCACACCCTAAAGATAGTGGATTGTTCCCGTGCCACTTCACCCTCCCTTCTTGAACCCCCCGCCACATGAATTGGAACTCTCACAAGATGAAGAACCAAAATGGAACAGTAAACCTTCATTCAAAAGAAGGAACCAAACCCACGAGATGACGAAGAAGAACACCTAAAATAAAACCCTAAAACGAAATAGGTTAAAGAAGACTAAAGTGGAAACCCTAAGAAGAAGAAGAAGAAGAAGAATGGGCGACCCGCCTCAATGGTGACCCCTCTCCCCTTTTTATAGTAGAAAGGGGTGAGGCTCATTACAAAAGAAGAGGCCAAATATTCCACTATTTTCAAGGGGGAACATTTTCCTTGATCTTAGGAGGAGAGATTGATTGGGCCTTAATTCCCTCTCCTCTCATTTTCACACACACCACCATGCACTCTACTTATCACTCCTTACTTCCATGCACTCCCCTTTTCCTATGTGTGCATGTGAGCCTAAGATCACATCACATTTATACTTCATGAACTTTGTAGTGCCCTTTTTAGCACCTTGCATTTCTTCTCTCCTAATTTATTTTTCTTATTCCTATTTACATGTTTTCCTAAGTGCATGTGCAATGTTGCACACACCCAGTTTATTCGTCCCACTTGGTTTTCTCACCGTAGCCTTAAATGCTCACAACATCGTGGTATCATTTTCTAATTTTTCAGTTTGTGAGCATTGTGAATATGGTAAACAAAGAGAAGTGTACATTAGATTTGTTCTGATTCTTCTACTCAACCCTTGGATCTAGTTCATACAAATGTATGTGGCCCTATGCCTACTAGATCATTGGGTGGAGCTTTATATTTTGTTACATTTATTAATTCTGCCACAAGAAAAGTGTGGGTGTATCCCTTAAAGGGAAAGGGTGATGTATACCCCATTTTTAGAAAATGGCTTGGCTCGGTTGAGACTGAAAAAGGAATAAAGCTTAAGGCTCTACGTTCTAATAATGGAGGTGAATATACCTCTAATGAGTTTAGGATTTTTTGCGAGTTTAGAAGCAATTGTAGAGAGGATATTGCCCCCTACACTCCTGTACAAAATGGTGTAGAAAAAAGGATGAATAGAACCATCTAGGACAGAGTTGTTCTTATGTTGCAAACCTTCCACAAGGTTTTTGGGCAAAAGTAGTTCGGATTATTGTTCATGTGATTAATCTATCACCTAGTACTACCAAAGGCTTGAAAGTGGCACAAGAGTTGTGGACTGGAAAAACCCCTCACTATGATCATCTTAGAGTGTTTGGATGTGAAGCATATGTTCATGTTCCAAAATTGTTAAGGTAGAAACTAGATTTCAAAAGCAGAAAAAGTATTTGTCTTGACTATGGTATATAGGGTTAGTTTGGATATTGCTTATGGGACCCTAAAACGCGCAGTATAGTTAGAATTAGTGTTGTCATTTTCAATGAAAATATTATGCATAAGCAGCCAATTAAGGAAGTGGATGTGAGGAAAGTAATGTTTCAAGATGTTACAGCCTCTATTAGTGTGCAAAAGAATAACCCCACACCTATGTTGAACAATCCTACAAATGTTCACCCATTTGAGGATGTTCAAAATGATGATGCATGTGTACAAGCTGAGAACATTCCGACTCCGGTTCAACAACCAGTGAGACAAGACAATCCACTCATATCTCTAGGCCACCTGTTAAGTTCATGGACTATGTTATGTTAACATATGCAGGCCTCTTGTTATAAAGAATCTATGTTGGCTAATGATAATGCTAAGTGGGAGCATTTCATGCAAAGTGAATTGGATAATATTCATAAGAATGGTACTTGGGATTTAGTACCTTTGCCAAAGGATAGGAAAGTATTACCATGCAAGTGGCTCTACAAGTATAAATATACATCTGATACAACTTCCCCAAAGTACAAAGCACGCTTGGTAGCGAAAGGTTTCAAGCAAGAACAAGGAGTTGACTTTGATCAAATTTTCTCTCCTATAGTTAAGATGACTACATTGCGTATTGTTGAGAATCAAGCTCAACCTAGTGCAATGTGTGAGCACACCCTTTGAGAATCCATGATCACTCAAAGGTCAAGAGTCACACCACTACTCTCTACACATTAACTATGTGTGACAGTCATAGAATCATATTCTATGACACATAACTAATGAGTTCTATGTTCCCCATGACTATGAGTTTTCACATTCCCCAAGAGAGAGTAGTTGTAGAGAGTTAATGAAGAGAGAGGGTGACCTTATATAAAGTACCCTTCTCCTACTTCATATTAAGTCGGTTGTGACTCCTTGTAATACTACATTTTGTAATTACTATTCTACTTGTGAATATCACCTTCTTCTTGAGTATTCTATTTTCCATTCTATCTAACCTATCTTGTATTTCTCTTCTATCTTCGTTTTCCTCTCACACATACACACACATAACACATATCTCTTCTGCTGCATAAGAATCCTACCCGATTCTTTACATGGTATTAGAGCGAGGTTGGTAGCTCGATCTAGCCCATCCACATGTGTTGTGTCTACGCCGACGACTCAAGAAGAACCGACTCATCACCATCGTAGTATGACTACATAGCTCATGTTCGAGAGAGAAGGAAAAGAAGAAAGAAATATTCATCGACAATGAATACTCAAATGGGGAGCTCTATCCTTGCGAGAAGCTAGATCGAAACAACTTTGCATCTTGGGAGTACAAGATGCACCAATACCTTGTTGGTCAAGGATATTGGAGCTACATCAAAGGAGCACAAGAAAATCAACCTGACTTGAAAGACGTTGTCGTGAGGATTTTCGGCCATGGTGAGAAAACTCGAGCGGAACGAATAAAATGGGATGTGCAACATTGCACATGTATTTAGGGAATTTGTAACATGGGAATAAATAAACAAATGTAAAAGGGAAGGGTAAAGTGTAAGGTGTTAAAGTGGTCTACAAAAATACGTTAAGTGTAAATGTGATGTGCACTTATGTGCACATGCGCACGTAGAAAAAGGGAGTACGAATGTAGTGGGTAGTGGCATAGAATGTGTGAGGGGAGAGAGTTAAAGGCCCATCAATCTAAGATCAAGGGAGATATTCCCCATTAAAGGAAGGGTATTTGACCCCTCTTTATGTAATGTGTCTCACCCCCTTACTACTATAAAAGGGAGTGAGGGGTCACTTTTGAGGGGGTTGCCATTTTGTTGTTTCGGGGTAGACCATTAGGGTTTTAACCATTCTCATTTCATTTTAGGGTTTTGCTTCGAGGTTCCTTTCTATCATTTCTTTTCTCTTGATTAGGGTTTACTTATTGTTCTTCCTCTCACTATCTAGTTAAGGTTTCGTCTAATTATGCTTGAGCCCGACGTATATGGTCGTGGTTGTAAATCATTGTGTGTCTTGGTAATGGAATTTGTTTGGTAAAACTTGTCTCGATCTAGGTCTTTCTCTTGTCAATCTTCGTGCCTTGTTCTTGCTCTTTTGTGCTTGAAGCTCGTAAGACTTAAGCTCCCACTTCCCCTCTTACTTCCTAGTTCAAGACCCTGGTGGTCCCGCTCGAATCCGACATGCACGCGCGGAAAACCGCAAACTCTTTGGTGAACCCGACATGAAAGGCAGCAACGGAGGATGGGGTTGGAAGACAAAGACTTCAAAGAGAGGAGGGGAGAAGCAACGCGGAGAGAAGATGAGCATGTCGTCGACACAGTTGGCCATTTCAACGGGGACGAAGTCCCATGAGTTTACGCCAAAGTCTTGGCAATCCAGAAAGGGTGTAAAGAAGGAGCTCGAAGAGCTCATAGAGCATGGCAAGCCAGTAAAGAAAAATAGAGGTGGCATGCGACGGCATGGCATCACAGCAGGAATTGGGCACGTGGACAAGACGGACGTGGTCAGGGCGGAGGTCGAGCAAGGTACGACAATGCCGATACGGAACAGGGTGTGGGACAAGCTGCCCTCTTTTGCATGGGGAGAAAGACTGACCAAGGCGAAGGTTGGAGTTCGGGAAGAAGATGATCGAGGGTTCGAAACGGGTCAGATGGGTTCGGCATCGGAGCCGAAACTCCGGACATTGGAGAAGCAAGCCCAAGCAGGGCTTGTGCGATCATAGGGCGGATGCTTTCCACCGACAATACTAAGGAGTCGATGGCTTCAGACAAGTCGTCAAGAGTCAATTCAGAATTGGTCTCCCCACATCTAATCTGAAGACTCCGGCAGTCCGGCCCGAGAGCTGACGTGAGACCGCAAGAGATGGGAGATGGAGGAGGGAATACAAGGAGGACGACGACGATGAGTCCGAGAGAATTACAAACGGGAGGAGGCGGAGAAAGGAAGTATGGTCCTATGGGTCTCCTCACACTTAATCCGAAGACTCCGGCAGTTCGGCCGATGTGGCAACGTAAGACCGGAGAGAAGGATGGTGGCGGCAGGAGAATGGGATTCGGCAATGCAGAGAGTTACAAACGGATCCAGACGAGAACCGGGGATGCAGACTTCTGGATAACCGATCCGGAAGGGAGAGGATGGAGGATGTGGGCCTATGTGAAGGCCGGAGAGCGGTACATCGGTACCACGGGAGAGGGTGCAGAGCAAGCCACCCTCTCGACATGCGGAAAAAGGATGACCAGGGACAAGGTCGGGGCCAGTGAAGCGACGATCACCAGTTCGGGAAAGCAAGCAAGGTTGAAGCTTGCACAAAAGGGATGGATAGCCACGGGCCGCAACGTCGAGCGGAAGTGGCTATGGACAAAGGCCGAGTATGATCCTACGGCGATCCTCACGCCAATCCGGAGACTTCAGCAGTCCGGACCCGAGAGGCGACATGAGAACGGAGAGAAGGGTGGTGGCGGTAGGTGAACGAGATCCGACAAAGAGGCCAAGGGAGCGGAAAGAGGTATAAGGTTGGCGATGCGGCCATGAACCGGAAACGAACCCAACTGGTAGGGTCGGAAGAACGAAGGAAGGACGCACAAGGTGCACGGGTTGTAGGCCTCACAGGATAGAAGGCCCGAAAGAGATCTTCCACACCAGTTTCAAAGACCTCGGCAGTTCGGCCAATGTGGCAGCGTAAGACCAAGGAGAAGGAAGGTGGCAGTGAGGGGACGAGGGCGGTAGCAGCAGAGGCACCGAGCAACCAAGGCGTCACGAGGATAGCGGAGGCCAGGCGGGCCAAAACAAACAAGGGTAATCCTCGTACGGGTAGCAACATGGAAGATTACCAAGGACACCCAAGTGGAGAACAATGTGCCGAGCCAAAAAGGGCACACACGGAAGCAAAACGAAGGACATGTGTGTGGCCATAGAGGCCCGAGGTAAGAGAACGGGGAAAGACCGGTCCTTGAGGTCTATACACATCATTTAAGTAATTGTGAATGTTCTTTCCCTCACTATGTATTAGGACCCAATGATTTACTATGTGCAAACAGGTATATCAATGGATCTCCCGTACAATTTTTATTTGATTCGAGAAGCTCACACAACTTTGTGAATGATCATTTGGTTTAGATATGGGGAATCCAACCCACCATAAGTGATCACACTTATACGGTGCACTTGGCTTATTGAAGAGTACAATACATCAACGGGGCGATTCATTCATTAGGAATTTCTATTGATACTTATATAGAGGAAGTAGACTTCCATGTAATGAATCTTTGTATCACTGATGTAATATTGGGTTATCCCTGGTTTTTTAATAAAAACTCTTCTTTATCTATTGATTGGGTTCATCATTCAATTACCTTTGTACTGAACGATTGTACTCATTTTATTCAATGTGTAAATAAACAATCTCTTTCTATTGTTTCCTCTCCATCAATATTCGAATTGTCTTGTTCTTTTTTATTTTACTATATACTTGATCTGGACATTCACGTTTACAATATCGATAATGTCTCGATTCAATTATCATATTTTGAACAACAACAACTCGATGAAATCTTAAATGATTTTCGTGATGTTTTTCCGAGTGAACTACCACACAGATTACCTCCTAAACGTAATATAAACCATCGTATAGATATTGTACCTGGCGTTGCACCAATAGGTATACCTCCTTATCGCTTAAGTCGATCCGAAGAGGATGAGGTATCTAAGCAACTCAAGGACTATTTACGAATGGGTTATATACGTTATAGTAAATCTCCCTGGGGTGCACTGTAGTATTCTATACACCTGGATAAGTGTGAGGGTTAAACAAGAGTGTAAAAAAGGGTGTCGATCCACCCGACCACCCTCGAGCGAAGGGATCAAGATGGACTCGAGCCTTGATCGGCATCCCATACCACCACCATGGCGTCGAGTCGTGCTTGGTGTTGGCGCACTCGCTACAAGAGTTGACCCACCACAAGAACAGAGTCTCGACGTAGTCAAAAGATGATCAAATGAGGGTAGCTAGGCCTCATATTTATAGCCAGACCTAAGGCCCCCCAGGCAAGTTCACACTTGGCCTAATGGGTTGTCTCAATTTCGAGGATTAAAAGTAATCCTCCCCTTCTTTACACTCTCGTTTAACCCTCACACTTATCCACGTGTATAGAATACTACGGTAAATTCTCACCACGGGATATTATATGGTCATGCCTGTAATAGTCGGTGTCCTTTGGGTCGATTCAATTTTCTTGTACTCCTTTGATGTAGCCCCAATAACCTTGACTGACAAGGTAATGGTGCATCTTGTACTCCCAAGATGCAAAGTTGTTTCTATCCAACTTTTCGCTAGGGAGAGCGCTCCCCATTTGAGTATTCATTGTCGATGTAGATTTCTTTCTTCTTTTCCTTCTCTTTCGAACATGAGCTATGTGGTGGCACTACGATAATGGATAGCCGAATTTGTCGCCGGTGTATCGAACACACAATCACGATGAGGCGAGTGAGCTTAGTGGATGTACTAAACCACACACTCTAATACCATGTAAAGAATCAATGGTATGATTCTGTGCAGCGGAAAAGGTTAGAAGTGTGTGTTGTGAGTGTGTGTATGAGAGAAAGGAGAGGAGAGAAACACAAGATAGATTAGAGAGAAAATAGAATACTCAAGAAGATGTATATTACAAAGGAGATAAACTAACATATTACAAAGTAGGAGGAGAGTGATTTATATAGTCACTCTCTCTCTCTTCATTAACTACCGAAGCTCATGGGTCATGGGGAACGTGGAATCTCATTAGTTATGTGTCATAGAATATGATTCTATGACACATAGTTAATGTTATAAAAGCAGCGGTGACTTTTGACCTTTGAGTGTTCATACACTCTCAAGGGTGTATTCACACAATAGACTAGGTTAAGCTTTATTCTCAACAATTAGTTATGGATCAATGTACAAAAACATGTTATTAATTATCTACATTACCTCTCCAAGTTCTCAGTACAGTGTGTAGTGATTTCTAGGATAATTGGAGATGTAAAGAAAGCAAGAAAAAGAAAGGAACCATAAATAGAGAAGAGATCCAATTTTGGTGAGACTAGTAATCTAAGAATTTTATAGTAAATTTTAATTAGAGTAAGCCTTCAAAGTATGTTCAACATGTTGGATACTAGTGTCTACACGTGTTCTCTATATATACAACTTTACAAGTATAATATAAAAAATTTGGTTTTAATTTCAAACAAAGAACTCTTCAGACTAAGTTGTCCATTGTATGTGAATGTCCCTAGTTTCTTTTGCTAAGGGTTTCTACGAGAACTTTTCAATAAATTCCAATATGTCCCACATAGATGACACATTCTCCACGTGTGCGTCGTGACCATTGAGTTTATCTCCCTGTGGATTAGACTTAGGGTTTCTTTTTCTGATTCCAAGGGAGCTAGCCCAATGGTCCCAACACCGACACTATTCTCACTTTCCTTGTTTGGATTGTTGCCAATGGTTCTCTTAGGAGGAAAAGCCTACAAGAAAGCAATGGCAAATGTTCTCTTTTCCTATTTCATCACAGGAGCCTTGTTGTTACACACAAGGCCTTTTCCAAAACGTCCAAAATAAATAATAGAATAAAGTAAAATGAATTACCTAATCAATGAAGAAAACTCAAAACCTTATTGATTTGAGCTGCCTTACTAAATTTGCTTTAGGGTTGCTCTAGAGGTTTTGCAGTAAAAAAAAGATCGTCTGTAGTATTGAAAATGTGAGCAATAGAAACGCAGCAAACGGTATATGCTTAGCCCTATCCATTCGAATTGCAAGATTGATCTCCTTATTGAATATATAGTCACCCCATCTCTTTACCTTCTTCTTCATTTGTATGTATGTAATTCCTCATAGTGTGATTTTAAAATCAAGCCATAATTTCTTATTGTAGATCGCAGTTCCATATTAGGAAGTTGCAAATAACCTAGCGTTGCATTTTTGGCCAACAAGGAATTTATAAGACTTTCCGACGAATGGAAAGATTTTAGATTACCTTCTTAGTATGTTAATCTAGGAATGAGAATTCGTAACGATATATCTAAACCCATGACTACATGGAGAAAGAGATCTTGAAGGCTGAGTATGTGGTTGATACTGTGATTGTCAACATGTCAATGTTCCAAAACTAGTGATCGGGTATGTCCTATGTGCAATGATTGATGATTGGGGTAAATTAAATGCAGAAAACAAAATGCTGATAGAGAAGAGAAAGAGAAGAAGTGATAAAAGGTCTCCAGAAGAGAAAATCAAATTGATGAATGATTATGAGAGATAGATGAGATAAATAAACAATACCAGGGAAACTGATACATAAACAAAACAAGAGAAGAAAAGACAAGACATTGGGATGGAGTGAAATACAAGACATTGGGATGTATTATCAAAGAGCATAAGACATTGGGATGGAGTGGCTTCCACACTACGAGAAGAATCCAACAGAAAAAGGTTTCGTGAGCAAACGGAAAGGAATGTCCGACCCAACAATACTATGAATTTCGGCCAACAGAAGTCTTTATAGAATTTTGGAAAGGGGTAGCTCTGAAGGGATGAGGTAGATAGAAGCCTAGAGAGAAAGGTACAAAAGATGACATGATAGAGACATGTTTTCAACGAGGAAATAGGCCTTGTGGAAGAGGTCATCAACTAGAACTATGGTGTGGAAGGTCAAAATGTAATATCTACCATTCAAATTAGGATTATCAAACACCTTAGAGAAACACAAAATGCTTATTAACAATACATGATGTCTTAATGTTAGCGGAATTTCAATTGCTAACGGCCTACAATCGTCACAATGACCATGACTGTTTCCTGATTGCATTGGTGGTTTTCATTAACATTGCCAATAAGGTCACTTGCATGGAGGATCAACGAAAATTGGTGTCATTAGTACTAAATCAGAGCGCATAATATGATGAGTAATAACCAATTTACGAGCATTTACCACAAACTCTCTGTTTCTTTCATGCTCAATTGTTTCTCTCAAATAAATTTATCAATAGTAGCCTCATCCATTTTTTCTTTCTCAAACTATTCATGTCAGTTTGAGACCTAAATCCGACCAGATTTTATATATGTTGTACGAATGTAGTCACATCACTATGACCCACGTATTATGTTTCGCAAACATATTGTGATCATTGTCGTAACTACTGTCATTAATCACATTGTCATTAACCAACGTGACACATTGTCCAAAGAGAAGGACACAAATCTAGCAAGTTGGGCTGAAAAGCTCCGCCTCATTCAAAAACAACTTCACCTCTTAAAATCACTTCTCTCATGGGTAACTTTTAATGAATTAGATCACAATTGTAATGATACCACATATTGCTCACCAGTCCTCACAATCAGTCCAAAGTATAAACACCTAAATCCTTCCCCTCTTGATAGATGTAAGGTCCTTTGTGTGAACCTATATAGCATCTCTCTGTTTACTCTAGCTATTTGCAAGTCTTCAATTCGGACTTTCATCCTCTCAAATCATCATTTGTGACACACATCAAGGGTTTACTATTATCTTTATGTTATGGAGGGTTGTTTATAAAGATTCACCATATGTCAAATAATTGGGGTTAAGCGCCACTTGTTTGTGGCACGTTACCGAAGGTGAGTCAAGAAGGTGACATTTGTATACAAATTACCAAGCAAGTATTTCCGCTAAAAAGATTGTTGCATATTACTTGCCCATCCTTTTAAGTTAAGCACTTGCATAAATTTTTAGATATGCATTGTATGGCTATTATTGGGTATGGGTTTTGTGTTTGTATACAAATTACCAAGCAAGTATTTCCGCAAATAAGATTGTTGCATATTACTTGCCAATGCCCATGCTTTTAAATTGATCTCGTGAGTAAATTTTTGGATAGGCATTGCATGGCTATTGTTGGGCATTCTATCCTAACTTTATTCTTGTGATGTGGTTGAAGCGTACTTGACTGTCAAATGAGAGTCATACAAAACATACTTCATTTTAACTGGGAGAAGGCAAGATGATTGCTTAATTAACCAATGTTGTAGTCAGAAATAGCTCCATAATACAATAATAATCAAATTATTTATCGTACGTACAATGTCAGATCACAAATAGCATATTACATAGGTGATGTTGTATTCAATCAACAGGGGCTTGTTTGATAAAAATATAATAATTAACTATGCAACCACATATACACATAATTTTACTAGGTTAGATTTCTTAGATTTTGAGGTAACATGCAAAATGTCTGAATAGATTTATTCTCTGTTGATAAGATCGGGACAATCGTAGCATATATTCTGATAATTCAATATCCTTTCAGAAATAAAGGAAAAGCAAGTCTCGTATGTGATAACCTTGATTTGGAGACCTTACGACTTATAAAGATGATCACAATACTTATGGGGAAAGCTCATGGGGAATTGAATGGGTAAATATCCCTTCTTTTTTTTAACCATTTGTCTCATGGGTCCAATTTTGGCCTTAGAAGACGTTCATATATCTTTCTCTCTCTCTCTCTCTCTCTCTCTCTCTCTAACTATCTATCTTATTCTGTTTCTATTATGACTGTAAAAGCTCTCCATTTTAGTTCAAAATAAAGGTAACCGAAAGACTCTTCGTTTCTTTCCTTTGTTACCCCTCTTTTCTTTTTTCTATATTTATATAAATATATTGCCATAGTTCCAAACATCTCATAATGACATTCTCTGTTTTCTTGAGACATATATATGAATTGGAACAACCTAGAACATCATACAATGAACCGTGATATTATAATGAAACATTCCGACCTATACTTTTATAAGATATGATAGCAGCACAATATTTTTGGCTGTAATTGGTTTGGAGTTTCACGAGATGGCCTTCTAGAAATTGCATTTGCAAGTTTACTCATGACTTATCTGACAAAGAGAAAAAGTATTGAACATTAAAAATAGGTGGCCTCATCCATCATCGAGATATAGAAACTTGATGGCAAATCAGTACATGTGACAGCTTTTTCACCAAATGTTCATTCAGCATAATAACCCCAGATTAACCTAGGAATAGACAGTGTCAGGAAACTCTATAAAATGGGGCATAACATTGCTTTGAGATTACACTTATCAGTCGTTGTTTTAACCATAACATCTATATGCAACGCAACCATACTACGCAAAGACAGGCATACGTATCAAAGACTTGGGTGTCAATTCATACACGATTTTTCTCAGTTTATAGGGCCGGTTCTTGTAACATCTCCTTGTCTATGTCGAGCATAACAGAGCTTGCAATTATATATTTTCTAACCACATGTAACATAAGTGTGATCGGTTTTTTCATCAATTATTAATCGGCCCAACGGCCGGCATGCATAAGTTGAGACCACTTAAAATAAAGAAACCTACAAAAGGCTTAATTAGAATCGGGTAACCTTTCATGTGAAGATAGCATGATTCTTGTCACCATATATGCAGATCTTGCACGCCAACATTCCCTACCCATCTCTCTTCCCCACATACAAGGCAACGCACGAGGGAGTATACTATGGACCAATAAAAGAATATAACAGGCAATGGACTCTTCAGGACACGCAAAGGACCACGTAACCCGATAATATTATGACCACATGTCATACAAGAAAACAAATAAAATGATGATGAAAATAAAACATCAAACAAGAATCGATTAATTACTATCGACTTGCTTCGCATGGGCAGATGGCATCATTCTTGTCTACACTCATATTGCTATTCTTGAATGCAATCTCTCTGTATACCTCTCTTTCGCACACACAAGGCAACGCATTTAAATGAAGTCGCATCCAGTCTACGAAAAGAATATATAAGGAACAAAGATTTCAATAGGACACGCAAAGGAATCTACGACCCAACAATAATATGACACCAGGAGAAAGAAGACGATTTATAAATTGGATAGTGAGAATGATGAAATTGAAGAAGACGTCAAAAAATATTACAACTCCAGATCATAACCATAATTATAAGATAAAAACACCAAGTTCACACCAAGAAGCAGCAGTGGAGAAAGTAAACACGGCTACCACATTAAACATTACAAATCCAATAAAAGAAGCTGAGACCACAATGACTGAGGAAGAAAGAGAAAATGAATGGAAAGTGTCAATGATTCAATTGGTCAACTCCGATTTCAATAAGGATGACATATATCCATACTGCATAATTTCGAAGCCGCCGCAAGAATACAGTAAAATTAAGCCAGAGGCATACGAACCTAAATTCATAAGCATAGGTCCGTACTATAAAACTCTAGAGTCCAAGCACAGTAGCCTCAAGAAAGCAGGTATAATAAAACAATTCCTGGAAAATCATCACATACCTGGTATAGAAGAGCTCATAAAAGACATCACCTATAATCATCAAAATATACTTACCAAGATCTATGATGACTTTACCAACAACTATGACGACATTCCGTGGCTTGAGTTTGTGATTGCGATCGACACAGTTTACATAGTACAATTCCTTGAAAATCTGTACGAGGTCTATAAGACGGGTGGGAAAACCAGTCCAAGAAACTTCGCTGATGAGGACACACAAAGGGATTTGTTGCTGATAGGCAATCAAATTCCAATGGCATTCTTTGTACAGGTTTATAAGCTATACCCAAAGACACTAAAAACTAATTGGGAGAATGTATTGACTCATTTTATTATTCACTCCAATCCATTCTTCATTGACAATACTATATTGCCTGCTGTCACAACATCCAAAACTATACTTGAGTACCTCTACTACTCATGCACTACTGATGATCTTATTTCAATAGAGACTAGAGGTGAAGGATTAAATCCAGCAAGGTACAAAAGCAGAGACGGACTACCAACACACAAACCGACATCTGTTCGCCTGCCAACAGCATCTCAACTCCGCAAAGCCAACATTTCATTCACGGCGTGTGAAGGCAACCTTTCGGTAATCAAGTATGACAAGAGAAAACGACGACTACATCTTCCGAAGCTTGTCGTGTACGATAGCACGGAGGATGTGCTGAGAAACCTCATCACATTTGAAATAACATATACTCGTAATAGTGTATTTTCGATGTATGGTATCATTATGAGCCAACTCATCGAAACCAAGGACGATATCGCACTGTTGCAAGAGACCAAGGTCATACAGAACCAGCTGGGAAGCAGTGAGAAGTTGATAGACATGTGGAAAACCATTTGCATCAACAAGCGATACAACTCCCGCACCGAATCAATGGTCCAAGAAATAGTGGCCGACCATTCCTCCCGTATGCATCGCTGGCGTGTCCAGGTTTATGAAAGGTTCTTTTCTCTGCCATGGCATACGATATCATTCATACTCGCGTTTCTACTACTCATAGTTTCAGTGCTGGAGACAGTCTTTACAGTCTTAGGTTATATCAACACCATTCCATAACCTGACATTAACACTGCAACAAAACTAAAGAACCCTTGACCTCAATAAGCTTTCCTTAACATCACTCTTTGATTATTGCCCACTATTTATGTATTTCTAGTTTCCTAAGCCAGATTGCCTTATGAAATATTGTCGAAGATTATGTACTTATGGTGAATCGTTTTCATGATTCATTTTTAATTTAGTTATTAGTTTGATTTATTAGCTTGCATATTTTCCATTATTTATGTATTTATATTCCTGGACCAGATTACCCTATGAAATATTGTGGAAGATTATGTGCTTATGGTAAATCCTTTTCATGATTCTCGTATAAATTATTTATTGGTTTGATTTTATAGCTTAACTAATTCCCATTATTTATGAATTTGTAAATTGTAGTGTTGAACCGGATTGCCCCACGAAATATTGTGGAGGATTATGTACTTATGGTGAATCGTTTTCATGATTCATGTATAAATTAATCGACATAAATGTTGTGGGAGTTAAATTTGAGTAGATTGAAGCACAATTTGTTTTTGTCCGTCTTCATCATCATCTTCTTCCTGATCCCACGTTCATTAAACTACCTACATGTTGAACACGATAGAATCCAAATTGATTGATTATGGAATGTCCAAATCAACCCTAATGCAATTATTAGTTCTATTAGTCTCATGAATATACATACTTGTAAGTTGTTACAATAACGAATCACTTCCGCCGAATCCATGTAGTTTGTCTTTCTACCTCCCGTTTCAAAAAATTACTAGAAATTTTTGTTAGAATATCCCCCCACCCCCCCACCAAACTTCAATAACTGATGGATGAATGATAGATTTGAAGGATTGGTTAGAGTGCAATCGACAAGACAGGAGGACTGGTCTATTGATCTCAAAATTCCATTGCGTGATATGCTCATTGCTAACGTTATCCTATTCATCTCAATTTTGTGATACGCTATATAATCGATATTGAGGTGTACAACCAAAAACGGAATCTTTAAATACACTACTTATTGCTTCGATGGTACACAGTTTTCTGTCATCGCCAGATGTAATTGAGTGCTTTTTATGAAGGAATTCATATGACAAGACATGGCGGCATCTTCATAGGTTTTACAGCAGCCTGGCCTACTCAAACTTTAAACTTCTTCCACAAGTTATTGCTTTTCATGGAAGATTATTGAGCATCCAAAACCAAATTTAGCTACGTCTTAATTAGACTTGCTTTTTCTCTTCTAATGTGACATAATTATGTTTGACGACCTTTAGAGTTTTCACCAACATTGTTTACAGGCTTTCGCTAAACACGATATCTCTTAAACTTCACATTGTATGAATTTAGGGGTCATTTCATCCATTTTTACTCAAATAATTGGCCTTCCATTGAGAAATTTCTCTAAATCGGTGTCGTGAAGATTTTTGGCAATAGTGTGAAAATCCCATAAAACGTACGAAATCGAGTATGAATCACATAATACAATAATTGTGAAGATAACATTTTAAATAAATTTAATATCTAAGTACAAAATGATGGAGGTTTCAAATGCACTTTATTACACGAGAAACGGACAACTAAATGTCAAGATATTAGGGTATAAAGTTTGTGAAAGGAAAAGAGAAAATCGTGAGATATCCCACATGGCACGACAAATACGGCTCTCATCATATATAAGGTAGAGCAAAATATATTATCTTTGTGTTTATGTGTGGAGCATAGAGAGTTCAAGGTAACTTGAACTAAGAGTGGAGGTGGGCTAGCTACTCGTAAATGGTTTTGGCCAACCAAAACCGGACCGGCGATGGAGCCGGTATCCGGCATCCGGCGCCGTTGAGACGACGGTATCCAGCGGCAGCACCGGCGGTATCCGACGCCGGTGAGAGGACGGTATCCGGCGGCATCCGGTGACGGCACCGATATCCGGCGCCGGTGAGACGACAACATCTGGCGGCATCCGGCGGCAACACTGGTAACCAACGGCATCCGGTGACTAGATAAATAAATATATAAATATATATACATATTTACATATACAAGGAGGGCAAGTAAGGATTCGAACCTTGCACCTCCAAGTTAGGAGTCAATTGGCTTACCATTAAGCCATGCTATTTAATTAGAATTATATTTCTATCATTGTACTTTTACATGTAAATTCTCATACATGAGAGCTAAAATGAGTGACATGGTTATCATGCACCACATGTAACACATAAGCGCCAAATGGCAAACATGCAATTTATGCATGTCTTGTACCCTCACATGCATCATATGCATGAGAGCATCTATAAAAGAAGGAAGGGGGAGGAGAAAAAACACGGTTTTTTTTATTATGAAATTAAGAAGAAGAAATTTGTTATCAAATTGATGGTGTAACTTGTTTCTTAAATCCAAAGATAAAACTTCAATCAATCTTTCTCAATCATTTAAAATCAACTTCTCTCTTTCCCAATCTATCTTAAGTACTTTCTCACCAAAGCTTGTATCGACTATGAATCCTTCTGGTCCAGAACCCCGGCGGTTCCGCCTCACGATCCGCGCGTAGTGACGGATCTTCACGACATTGGTCCATTGTATCATAACTTCGAGCCTTCCCCTATGGATAGATGCAAGTGTTAATTTGGGTTTTCGCTATTTTGGGTTTTCCACGTTAAATTTTTTTGGGTGTACTCTCATTTTTCGTCTCGTGGTTTCATCAAGTGTTAATTCTGTTTGAAGTTTAAATAATCCCGATTCAGTCACATATTCCCATCAATATTACCTGCAGATACTGACAATCGATCCATTGTATCATAACTTCGAGCCTTCCCCTATGGATAGATGCAAGGCCGTATGTGTGTAGAAATTCATGGAAAGACATAAGATACCACATGTGGGAGAGATCATGACAAATCTCATCCCCGAGCCCCAGGAACTTAGTGACATCTATTTCAGCCTAACCAGGGCTTAAAACTTTGATTCCTTGAGATATCTCGTCACCGTTGATACCATCTTCATTCATGAATTCTTAGTATTCTTGAGCGAGGATTGGCTTGACTCTGAAGAGAAGAAGTTTATATTTGACTTGAGCTTGTAATTGTGGAAGATCAAGTTGTTAAAGCAAACTAACTCATAAGAAATCATTGTAATCCTAAGCTTAGTTTTTATCGAAAGCTCTGATTCAATATTGCTTGCGCTTAAGATAAATCATCTAATGTTTTATATATTATTGAGTACTTTGTTACAACACATGGGCTGCATCTTCCGAAACTTGCAGTGTACAACAACACGGAGGATGTGCTGAGGAACCTCATTGCATTGGAGATAAGTAAGAGATATGGAACTATGTTTTCAATGTATGGATTCATAATGGAGGAGCTCATCGACACCAAGGTAGATCTTGCAATCTTAGAAAAAGCCAAGGTTATAGAGAACAACGTGGGAACCGATCAAAGTTTGGTCGGCATGTGGAAAAACATGTGCATCGATAAGTGCTACGATCAGAAGCTCTCAACACAATCAACTTTATTTAATTCAATCGTATGCTTCTTGCCCATTATTTATGTATTTGTGGTCCTAGAACAGATTGGCTTATGAAACATTGTGGAAGATTATGTAATTATGGTGAATCGTTTTCATGATTCTTTATTAAATTAAGTATTTGTTTGATATATAGGTTTATTTAATGCTTGACTATTTATGTATTTGTAGTCCTAGACCAGATTGCCTTATGAAATATTATGGAAGATTATGTACTTATGGTGAATCGTTTCTATGATTCATGTATAAATTAGTTATTAGGTTGATCTATGGGTTGGTTTATTGCCCACTATTTATGTATTTATCGTCCTGGACCAGATTGCCTTATGAAATATAGTGGAAGATTATGTACTTATTATGAATCGTTCTCATGATTCATGTATAAATTAGTTATTAGGTTGATTTATGGTCCTCGACTTCTTCAGCCGATCCGGCCGATGTTGAGCTTGTCTCTCAACACTCCCCCTCAAGTGGAGCCCACAACACAGAGCCAAAGGGTTGATTAAGAATCGGTTGCGTGTTAGCAATCGACTGAGCATACAACAGATTGGGAGCCGGTTGGGCACCGAATTGGCTTAGGGCCAAAAAAGGGAAAAGTTATAATTATGTATGATTATATTTATATATACATATATATGTGTGTCTGTATACCCCTTTTCCTTTTTGGTGGTGGGAGACCTCACTACATTCGGCAAAAAGGAAATAAGTTGTGGTGGGCCAAAAAAGGAAATAAGTTGTGGTGGGAGACCTCAAGAAGTTCTTGTGCTCAGTTGTTTGATATTGTTGTTCACTCCCATGGAGTCAAAAACGTTGGATGCATCTAGTAGCACTTCTGTTGGTCGTAATAGTTCATGTAAGAACTATTGGTTTCTTGGAAAAGATCATGTACGAGATTATGGTTATGGCAAGAACCAACAACGTGGTAGAATCCAAACCGGAAATAGCCATAGAAATGATAAGAGTAGAAGCAAATCTAGAAAGAAACTTGTGGAATGCCATTAATGCCACAAGAAGGGTCATATGAAAAAACATTGTTATGCCTTGAGAAACAAAAAAAAGAGAAAAGGAAAAGGACAAAACCCATGGTGATGGGCATGTTATGTAGGTGACTGGTTCATCATCCTCAATGAAAATAGAGGAAATAAATGCTACATGTGATGATGATGCTGACATTTTGCTCATGGATGAAGATGCTACTTATGCTGAGGTCAATATGGCTCACTCGCTTGCTCATACATGGTTGTTGGACTCTAGGGCTTCATTTCATTTGACCCCACATAGAGAGTGGATCACACGATACAAAGCTAAACCACTTGGTACAGTCCGACTTGGAGATTTATGCGAGTGTGATGTGGTTGGCATTGGAGATGTTCTGGTACAGTTTTTTGATGGTTCTCAGTTTCTTGTACAAAATGTATGCCATGAGCTTGAGCTAACTCATAGCTTGATGTCTGTTGGACAGCTTGATGACATTGGATATAAAGTGATATTTGCTTCCCAGTCCTTTCGTATTACAGAAGGAAATATGGTTATTGCTAAAGGGAACAAAGTTGCTTCACTTTATCCCTTAGTTGTCCATAAGAAAGAACATCTTTTGATTATCACAGAACAACCCATGACTTGTATATGGCATGGTCATTTAGGCCATATGCCTCGTAGTGGAATGGAAACTCTGTCTCGTTTTGGCTACTTACCTATGTTATCATTTTTTAATTTTTCAATTTGTGAGCCTTGTCAATATGGTAAACAAACAAGAAGTGTAAATCCAATTCATTCTGATTCTTCTACTCAACCCTTGGATCTAGTTCATACATATGTATGTGGCCCTATGCCTACTAGATCATTGGGTGGAGCTTTGTATTTTGTTACATTTATTGATGATGCCACAAGAAAAGTGTGGGTGTATCCCATAAAGGGAAAGGGTGATGTATACCCCATTTTTAGAAAATGGCTTGCCTTTGCTGTGACTGAAAAAGGAATAAAGCTTAAGGCTTTATGTTCCAATAATGGAGGTGAATATTGCGAGTCTAGAGGCCTTCATAGAGAGTACACTGCCCCCTACACTCCTATACAAAATGGTGTAGCAGGAAGGATAAATCCAACCATCTAGGATAGAGTTGTTTCTATGTTGCATCATACTAACCTTCCACAAAGTTTTTGGGCAGAAGCAGTTTTGACTATTTCTCATGTGATTAATCTATCACCTAATTCTACGAAAGGCTTGGAAGAGGCACAAGAGCTATGGACTAGAGAAATCCCTCACTATGATCAAGTTAGAGTGTTTGGATGTGAAGCATATGCTCATGTTCCAAAACAATTAAGGCAATTCAACTAGATTTCAAAAGCAAAAAATGTATTTTTCTTGGCTATGGCATAGATGGTCAGTTTGGATATGGCTTATGGGACCCTAAAATTCGCACTGTAGTCAGAAGTAGTGATGTCGTTTCCAATGAAAAGATTATGTATAAGCAGGCAATTAAGGAAGTGGAAGTGAGGAAAGTGGTGTTTCAAGATGTTACACCCTCTATTAGTGTGCAAAAGAATAATCCCACACCCATGCCAGACAGTTCTACAAATGTTCACCCATATGAGGAGGTTCAAGATGATGACACATGTGTACAACCTCAGAACATTCTGACTCCGGTTTAGCAACCAATGAGACGATCTACCGATGTCTCTAGGCCACCTGATAGGCTCACGAACTATGTGATGTTAACGGATGCAGGTGAACCCTCTTGTTATAAGGAAGCTATGTTGGCTAGTGGACATGCTAAGCGGGAGCATGCCATGCAAAGTGAATTGGATAGTATTCATAAGAATGGTACTTGGGATTTCGTAACTTTGCCAAAGGATAGGAAAGTATTACCATGCAAGTGGGTCTACAAGTATAAATATACATCTAATAAGACTTCTCCAAAGTACAAAGCACGCTTGGTAGCAAAAGCTTACAAGCAAGAACAAGGAGTTGACTTTGATCAAATTTTCTCTCCCATAGTTAAGGTGACTACATTATGTATGTTGCTTGCATTGGCTACGAATCAGGACTCCATTGAGCTTGCAAAGCCGTTGAGCACTCCATTGCCTACATATGTAAAGCTGAGCACATGTGATTTCCCCACATCTTATGAGGACAAGGAATTCATGACCATGGTTCCTTATCAATTTGCTATTCTTAGTCTTATGTAAGCCATGGTGGCTACTAGACTAGACATTGCATTTGTAGTGGGAGTGGTAAGTCAATTGATGTCAAATCCTAGTAAGAAACATTGGGATGCACTCAAGTCGATATTGAGATATCTGAGTGGCACTAAAGATAAGTGTCTATGTTTGGGTAAAGGTGATGTCTCTATCATCGGATACACAGATTCAAATTATGTTGGATGTGTTGATAGTAGGAAATCTACTTCAGGGTATTTTTTTTAAATTATGGGAGGTGCCATTTCTTGGAGATCTCATCTTCAAGAATGTGTCCCATTGTTAACTACAGAGGCAGAGTATATTGCAGCCAATGAGGCATGTAAGGAAGCAATTTGGCTGTCTCGTTTAGCTAGTGACATGGGTATACCTCAACATGTACCAAAATTGTTTTGTGATAGTTAGATTGCCGTTGATTTGGCTAAGAACCTAGGATATCATGCAAAGACTAAGCACATGGGAGTGCAATACCATTTCATTCACGAATGTTTAGCTAATGGTTGTATTCGCCTTGAGAAGGTTGTTTCTCAAGAAAATGTTGCAGATGCATTGACCAAGGCCCTACCACAAGATTCATTGGGGCATTGTTGTCACTTGATGGGGATCACCTAGCGCCTTATGTAACACGCCCATCAAGTGGGAGGTATAGGCCTTGTGTAGTTCAACCTCCTCTTTTTCATACTCTTATTTTAGGCCCTTTAGTGGGAGATTAATACATGTACAAAGTGTGAAAAGGCCAAAAGGTCAAAATGGTTTGTGCTCTTATGTTTTCACTTTAGTTTTCTTTTCTAGAAATAGCGTAAGATACTAAACCTCTCTGCTGCATATAGGCAGGAAATTTTGCAGGGTCTTAGGGGTTTTTCAGAGTTTTTTCCTCTCTATTGTTCCTGTCTCTGCATTCATACCCTTGGAAGAATTGTGGCTCTCTGCTCCACCGACATACAACAATATTTAAAAAGAGGAGTTCTTCAAGAACTTATGCTACAAAAAATGCATCGCCTAATTAGTACCGATATCTTTTAATCGACGAAATAAGCTTTGCAGAGGAGGCAAACAACTAGAACTATGGTGTGGAAGGTCGAAAATGTAATAAATTAGGATTATCGAAAACCATAGAGAAACATAAATGCGTAACAATACATGATGTCTTGATGATAGGGGAATTTTAATGGCTAACATGCAATAATTCCAATAACTATGAGTGTTTCTCGATGTCATTGGCATTGGGTTTCAATTGAGATTGCTAGTAATGTCACTTGCATGTAGTATCAACAAAAACTGGTGTTATTAGTGCTAATTAGTGCTCGTAATATGAGGAGTGATAACCAATTTACTAGCATTTGCCACAAACTCCTTATTATTTTCATACTCACTCTTTTTCTCTCAAATAAATTGATCAGGAGTCACCTCATCCATTTTTTCTTTCTCAAACTAGTCATGTCACCTTGAGACCTAATTCTATTAAGATTTTACATATGTTGTACATATGTCATCACATTACTATGACCTATATTATGTTTCCCAAATGTGTGGTGATCACTATTGTATTTATTGGCATAAATCATATTGTCATCACCCTACTCAATACATGGTCCAAAGAGAAGGTCACACTAGCAAGTTGGGCTAAAAAACGCCTACTCTTAAAATCACTTCTCTCGTGTGTAACTTATAATAAATTATAGCACAATTGTAATGATAGCACATATTGCTCATAGATCCTCACAATCCGTCTATTGTATCAACACCTAAAACCTTCCCCTCTTGATAGATGTAAAGCTATTTGCGTCAACAAATTCATGGAACGCTTGTCTACGTTCACAAATCCTCATAATCGCTCCATTATATCACCACCTATAACATTCCCCTCTTGATAGATGAAAGGCCATTTATGTCAAGAAATTCATCGAACGCTCGTCTATCTTGGGGAACTTGAAATGAATGTCTACTTGTAGAGTTTGGAATGGCCAATGATTGGGGTAAATTAAAAGAGAATTCAAACCATTTAGACCACATATATAAACATCAAATAACGAGCCTATAGCATCTCTTTGTTTACTCTAGCTATTTGCGAATCACTCTCCTTTCTTTACATGGTATCATAGCCCATTTCCCTACATATGTTCTGTTTCAAGCTCATGTTCACGGAGAGCCCACTGATGGGTGCACAACAATCTACATAGACCGAAGAAACAAAGAAGAAATCATCATGAATACTCAAATAGGAAGCACTCTTCCTACGGAAAAGCTCGATAGGACAAACTTTGCATCTTGGAAGTACAAGATGCATCAATACCTTGTTGGACAAGGGTACTGAACCTATATCAAAGGAGGTCACGAAATGCAACCCAACCCAACACACGCCGACACCCAGAACGGGAGGAGGCCATGAGTCGTGTGTTGTACTACCTTACATCATGTGTTCATGATCACATGCTTGGCTATATTTAAGAGGCGAAAATGCCGAAAGAAGCTAGGTGAATGATTATGAGAGATCCATGAGATAAATAAACAATACCAAGGAAACTGATACATAAACAAAACAAGAGAAGAAAAGACAAGACATTGGGATGGAGTGAAATACAAGACATTGGGATGTATTATCAAAGAGCATAAGACATTGGGATGGAGTGAAAGACAAGACATTGGGATGTATTACCAATAAGCATAAGACATTGGGATGGAGTGGCTCCTAGACTACGAGAAGAATCCAACGGAAAAAGGTTTCGTGAGCGAACGGAAAGGAATGTCCGACCCAATAGTACTATGAATTTCAGCCAACACAAGTCTTTATAGAATTTCGGGAAGGGGTAGCTCTGAAGGGATGAGGTACATAGAAGCCTAGAGAGAAAGGCATAAAAGATGACATGATAGAGACATGTTTTCAATATCGAAATATGGAAAAGGTGATCAACTAGAACTATGGTGTGGAAGGTCAAAATGTAATATCTACCATTCAAATTAGGATTATCAATCACCTTACAGAAACACAAAATGCTTATTAATAATTCGTGATTTCAATTACTAGCAGCCTAAAATCGTCACAATGACCATGACTGTTTCCTGATTGCATTGGTGGTCTTGATTAACATTGCCAATAAGGTCACTTGCATGGAGGATCAACGAAAAGTGGTCATTGGTGCTAAATCAGAGCGCATAATATGATGAGTAATAAGCAATTTACTAGGATTTACCACAAACTCTCCGTTTCTTTCATGCTCAATTGTTTCTCTTAATTAAATTGATCAATAATAGACTCACTCAGTTTTTCTTTCTCAAACCAGTCATATAAGTTTGAGACCTAAATCCGACCAAACTTTATATTTGTTGTACGAATGTAATCACATCACTATGACCCGCGTATTATGTTTTGCAAAGATATTGTGATCATTATGGTAAATATTATCATTAATCACATTGTCATTAACCATCGTGACACATTGTTCAAAGAGAAGGACACAAACCTATCAGCTAGGGCTGAAAATTTCCGGCTCATTCACAAACAACTACACCTCTTAATATCACTTCTCATGGGTAACTTTCAATGAATTCAAGCACAATTGCAGTGATACCACATATTGCTCACCAGTCCTCACACCAAGTCCTCACAAAACCTTTTGATAGATGTCAGGTACTTTTTGTGAACCCATATACCATCTCTCTGTTTACTCTAGCTATTTCCAAGTCTTCAATTCGGACTTTCATCCTCTTAAATCTTCATTTGTGACACACATCAAGGGTTTACTATTACATTTATGTTATAGAGAGTTGTTCATTAAGCTTCACCATATGTCGAATAATTGGGCTAAAGCGCCACTGTTTTGTGGGACATGCAAAACGTACTTCATTTTAACTGGAAGAAGGCAAGAAGATTGCTTAATTAACCAATGTCTGAATAGATTTATTCTCCGTTGATAGGATGTTTGCTGGGGAAGACGCCTTCAAGAGGAGTATTGGCTTAACACTAGTTGAGTGCGTCTACCTGTCGTGCATTACGGATTTACGACATATTCCAAACGAGACTAGGGATGACTGTATGGACTGTAGAAAATTCATTTTAGAAGGATGTGGGAATATACATTGTGGAATATCCATTTCGAAAGAAGGCAGGAGAATACCTGCTCAATTGTGTTCTTCTTTACTGAACAACCTACAATGTTCCAACCTCGCAGCATCTAACAAGGGGAGGTCTGTTCGACTGCCAAGTGCATCTGAACTCCGCAAAGCCAACATTTCATTCACGGCGTGGCTAGGTAACATTTCAGTGATAAAGTATGACCACCGAAAACGTCGACTACATCTTCCGCTAATTATTGTGGGCGATGAAACGGAGGATGTGCTGCGAAACCTCCTCGCATTCGAATTACTACACGGAGGTGAAACTTATTTTCGGATGTACATTTTGATAATGGATCAACTCATCCAAAACGAGGAAGATCTCGCAATCTTGGAAGAAGCCAACGTCATAAATAACCACCTGGGAAGTAGTAAGAAATTGGTCAACATGTGGAAAAACATGTGCATCAAAAAAGGGTACAACAGAACAACCGAATCTATGGTCAAAGAAATAGTGGCCGACCATTCATCCCGATGGCATCGCTGGGGTGTCCAGCTTTGTGAAATGCAAATTACCAAGCAAGTATTTCCACAAATATGATTGTTGCATATTACATGCCAGGGCGCATCCTTTTAAGTTCAGCTCTTGCATAAATTTTTAGATATGCATTGTATGGCTATCATTGGGCACGTGTTTAGGGTTTGTATAAAAATTAAAAAGCAAGTATTTCTGCAAATAAGATTGGTGCATATCACTTGCCCGTGCCCATCCTTTAGTGTTGAGTTCTTGCATAAATTTTTGGATATGCGTTGTTTGGCTATTGTTGGGCACTCTATCCAGACATTATGGTTGTGATGCACTGTCTAATGAGTGACATACAGAACTGACTTCATTTTAACTGCGAGAAGACAAGATGATTACTTATTTAACCAATGTTCTAGTCAGAAATAACTTCATAATACAATAATAATCAATTTTTTTAGGAATGGGCTATTTGCAACCCCCCCTCCCAAAAACAAAAAGAAACCTTTTTCGGCCCCCTAAAAAAAAAAACTTTTTGGCCCCCTAAAAAAAAACTTTCTGGCCCCTCTATTTATCGTGAGTACAATATCAGATTGCACATAGCAAATTACACCGTATTTTTATGGATCCATAGGTGATGTTGTACTCAATCAACAAGGATTCACCTGATAAACTTAGGTGATGCAAAACTCACATACCCTGAGCTTTGTGGTTGTTTGGATGCTTCAAGCATTGCAAATTAAGCGTGGTTGAGCCAAACCACTACTGGGATGGGTGACCTCCGGGGAAGTCCTGGTTACATCCATGACAGGAATGGTTTCAGGGGGGGGGGGGGCCATTGCTATCGAGAGTGGACATGCTCCATATTCGAGCAATGTACTACTATCCTACACTCCTTACTGGTCGTAACGTACTAATGCAACCACATACACACATAATTTTACTAGGTTAAATTTCTTAGACTTTGAGGAAACATGCAAAATGTTTGAATACATTTACGCTCCATTGATAAGGTCACGGAATCAATCATAACATATACCTAGATTAGGTGCTCTGAGTACGGATACACGCAAAGCGATAATTCATTACTCTTTACGACATAAAGAAAAAGTTAGTCTTTTATGCGATTACCTTGATGTGAACGCCTTACGACTTACAAAGATAATCACACTACTTACAGGGAAAGCACATGGGGACTTGAACATTCTCCACAATTTACACTAAACTTCTTTCTTGTTTCCAATAAGAGCTAGGTTACCATTAGTTAGGAGTGGATATAGACTCTACTTATTAACAAGGTGCTAGCAAGACATTAACTTCGAACATGATTATTATATCATATTTTGATTTGAACTAGGAGCCCTCGGGGCACTTCCAGATTGGACACTAGCCTGAATTAAAAAAACATTCAAATTTCCAAAAAATTTAGAAAATCGTTTTTAGCACATCCGATTCAAATATGGATCAGAGCAACTCCATTCAACATTTGACACACTATTACCACTTCATGGAAAAGCATGCTGACCACCCACAACTTATCACTCCATATTGAATGCCAATGTGGTACCGTGATTTAAACATACGAGTTACACCAGTACTAGAATTTGGTTTTCAATTAGATTCGTTGAGAAAAGATGAAGAAATGAAAATACAAGTTTATGTATTCTAAAAACCCCATAATAGATTACTCATCAGTGTTTTATCAATCATTAATCAGTTCACATATCGGGACCACCTAACAACTTCGCCACGCTGATTATTGCCTTCACATGTTACTGATCTTACAGGCAGTCTCTCTCACTCTCTCACACACACTAGGTTTGAGTGCTATGGGGAATAGCGTATTTCTGATCTCCACACATATTATTCGATCACAATGATGTGCTATGAGAAAAGGCATGATTCTTGTCTTAACATATACTACTGATGTTGAGGCCAACGATTCTGGCTCTATCACATACACGAGAGCTTTCAAATGAACTAAATTGCAAACTACAGGAATTAAGGTTTAAAGCACTGCTTCCGTGAGGATACAGTAAGGAACATGTACCCCTATAAAAGTATCACAAAATCGAGGAGGTTTAGATAAACAATGAACATTTCTGAAAATATGACATCAGTTAACGACAATGGTGATTCTCGGGGACCTAATATCACGGATATCGACTTCACAATTACAGACCCACTACTAGATGAATGGAAAAACTCCATAAATAAGTTCAACAATGAATATATGAATATTGAATATATAGATTATGCACGGCTCAAAGAGTTTGATAAAATTTTAGAGGTGAAGCCACAAGCATATCAACATAGAGAAGTGACAATAGGAACAACCTACGCATTTACAAACGACGAATTAGCTCATAGCGTTAAGGCAGTTTTCTTGGGCCTGTTTATGCAAACTTGCAACTTAAAGAAATTGCAAGATATCGTAGATATATGTAAACCTGATGAGTGGTGTCCGTTCGACGACATCCAAACAAAGGACGTAGACCGTATGATGCACTTCGCGATTATAACCGACAGTGCCTTCATTGTCTCCTTCATGGATGACATATGCAAACGGAGACCTGCACGAGAAGACAGACAACCCAGCCATATGACATCTTGGAACGTCTCTAACATAGTAAGGGATTTGTTCCTGTTACATAACCAAGTTTCCATGTCACATATTCTGAAAATTTACGATGTATATACAAATTGCTTTCTGTTTGATTGCGAGCGAGTAGTTCAACATTTTATTCTCCGTCACAACCCATTCTTCTCTAGAGCAAACACAAGAAGACGTTTCAAAAATTTTGCCGATAGTGCAGGTATAGAACTATCGAAGCGTAGCGAAAATCTACTTCACGGCCTCTACTTGTCATGCACTATGGAAGATATTTCCCTTGAAATGTATTTTAGAGGATGAAAAAGAAACTGTCAACAAAAAATTCATAAAATTTTCTCAAATGCATTTGCTTGGGTATACTTCAATTTACTGCGAACATTACCGAAGTACAAAAAAAATGAGAGACTAGTAACTCACAGACCAGGGCTTGCTCGGCTACGAAGTGCATCTGAACTGCGCAAAGCCGGAATTTCATTTAAGGCATGTGAACGTAACCTTTCGGTGATTACATATGACAGGAAGACGCGTCGGTTGTGTCTTCCAAAGCTTGCAGTCTACGACAACACAGAGGATTTACTGAGAAACCTCATTGCTATGGAAATAACTAAGAGACATGGACGTCTATTTGCGAAGTATGGTATCATAATGGAGGAGCTCATCAAAACAGAGGACGATTTGGCGATCTTAGAAAAAGACAATATTATAGAGAACAACCTGGGGACGAATCAAAGTTTGATCGGCATGTGGGAACACATGTGCATCGATAAGCGCTACGATGAGCGAATGGCACTTATGGTCAATGCTATTATGGTCGACTATTCTTCCCGTTGGCACCGCTGGCGTGTAGAGTTTCACGAAAAATACTTTTCTCGACCATGGTATACAGCGTCATTCATCGGCGGGTTTCTACTACTCGTAGCTTCGATATTGCAGACAGTCATTTCTGTCTTAGCTTACCTTAACAGCACAAAATAACCAGACCTTCATACCTAATGCAAAGCTTCACAAATTATCATCGACCTGATCTTTTCATAATTAATTTATACAGTTGTTGGACATTATTTATGTATTTATAGTCCTATGACAGATTGGCTTATAAAATATTGTGGAAGATTATGTAATTATGGGAATCGTTTTCATGATGAATGTATAAATTAAGTATTTGTTTGATTTATAGGTTTATTTAATGCCCGACTATTTACGTATTTGAAGTCCTGGACCAGATTCATGATTCATGAATAAATTATGAAATATTGTGGAATATTATGTACTGATTTGAATCCTTTCTATAATTCATGAATAAATTAGTTATTAGGTTGATCTATGGGTTTCTTTATTGCCCACTATATATAGTCAATTATTTAATTATAGTGAATCGTTTTCATGATTCAGGTATAATGTAAGTATTTATTTGATTTATAGGTTTATTTAATGCCCGACTATTTATGTATTTCTAGTCCTGGACCAGATTGCCTTTAAAATATTGTGGAAGATTATATACTTCTGTTGAATTGTTTCTATGATTCCTGTATAAATTAATTATTCGGTTGATCTATGGGTTTCTTTATTGCCCACTATTTATGTATTTATAGTCCTAGACTAGATTGTCTTATGAAATATTGTGGAGAATTATGTAGTTATTGTGAATCGTTTTCATGATTCACGTATAAATTAGTTAATAGGTTGATCTATGGTTTTCTTATTTGCCCACTACTGACGTATTTATAGTGCTGGACATATTGCCTTATCAACTATTGTGGAAGGTTATGTACTTCTGGTTAATCGTTTTTATGATTCATGTATAAGTTAAATACTAGTTTGATTTATTAGCTCACTTATTTCCCATTATTTATGTATTTATATTCTTGGACCAGTTTGCCCTATGAAATATTGTGGAAGATTATATACTTACGGTGAATCCTTTTAATGATTCTCGTATAAAGTAATTATTACTTTGATTTTATAGCTTAACTTATTCCCAATATCTATGTATTTGTAAATTGTAGTCTTTAACTGCATTGCCCTATGAAACATTGTTGCCGATTATGTACTTATGGTGAATCATTTTCATGATTCATGTAAAGAATAATGGACATAGATGTTGTGGGAGTTAAGTTTGAGTAGATTGATGTAGTGCAGTACTGAAGCACAATTTCTTCCTCTCCGTCTTCATCATCTTCTTCTTCCTGATCCCCCGTTCATTAAATTACCTACAAGTTGAACACGATGGCAAATAAATTGATTAATTATAGAATGTACAAATCAACCCTAATGCACTATTAGTTCTATAAGTTTCATGAACACTTGTAAGTTGTAAGTTGATTATGGAATGTCCAAATCAACCCTAATGCAATTATTAGTTCTATTAGTCTCATGAATATCATACTTGTAAGTTGTTACAATAACGAATCACTTCCGCCGAATCCATTTAGTTTGTCTTTCTACCTCCCGTTTCAAAAAATTACTAGAAAGTTTGTTAGAATATCCCCCCACCAAACTTCAATAACTGATGGATGAATGATAGATTTGAAGGATTGGTTAGAGTGCAATCGACAAGACAGGAGGACTGGTCTATTGATCTCAAAATTCCATTGCGTGATATGCTCATTGCTAACGTTAGCCTATTCATCTCAATTTTGTGATACGCTATATAATCGATATTGAGGTGTACAACCAAAAACGGAATCTTTAAATACACTACTTATTGCTTCGATGGTACACAGTTTTCTGTCATCGCCAGATGTAATTGAGTGCTTTTTATGAAGGAATTCATATGACAAGATATGGCGGCATCTTCACAGGTTTTACAGCAGCCTGGCCTACTTAAACTTTAAACTTCTTCCACAAGTTATTGCTTTTCATAGGGGATTATTGAGCATCCAAAACCGAATTTAGCTACGTCTTAATTAGACTTGCTTTTTCTCTTCTAATGTGACATAATTATGTTTGACGACCTTTAGAATTTTCACCAACATTGTTTACAGGCTTTCAATAAACACGATATCTCTTAAACTTCACATTGTATGAATTAAGGGGTCATTTCATCCATTTTTACTCAAATAATTGGCCTTCCATTGAGAAATTTCTCCAAACTACGCCTTTGATGTGTATTTTGTTTTTCAACCCACCTGCTTGCACATTTAATTAGGGAAATAGACATCTTAACTGCGGTGGTAGTCTTTAGAACACTCGGATATTAATATATTGACGTGGTCATATTTTAATATCTTCAAATATATCTCTTACACGTGATATCAATCAATTACATATTAGGCAAACAAAACTCATGCATTTCAAAGCTCGAGTATTCAATAACTTCCTCCACAAAAACATAATTTCGTAAGTGAAAATACTAGATAAGGCAAAGTGTCATCAATGAGACACACACACACACGCACTGGAGATAAGAATGCCAAAATCATGAGCTGAGTACATCTACCAGAGTCCACTCCTTATTGTAAAGGTGTTGTGCATATGGAAGGATGTTCCTCCTCAACTCGTACTCCTTGATCTTGATTTTAGTTAGAGACAAAGTTTTCCTTTATTTGAGGCAAAGTTGTTAGATGTTTTTGTGTCGATCTCTGTTGGATTAATGATAGTAAATACATTACTGATCAGGACACATTTGAAAAACACAAATATTGATCACATCATTTTCACAACCTGCTTTGAAATAAATTGAATTAGAACTTGGTCTCAAATCAACATGAATAACTTGAAGGAAAATGGGGACGAATTGACTCAATTCATTTATACACTGTCATTGTTTGAGAGGAAATATAAGTTTACACAAAAAAGTAAACTGAAACTTAACTGTGCGGGCGTTGGAGTAGATCTTGCTCAATGAAGAAAACACTAATTAACACTAATTAGTTCACTAATCATTGCTACGAGTGCCATTACGATTGTCCATTAAAATTCGTAAACAAAGTTGGGAAACAGTCATAGCCATCATGATTATCGGAGAATAAAACACACATAAATTCTACTAACTAACTACATTAACAACAAGGATTTCATGCAAGACATGGGATATCAGATATGGAAGAGCTAAGTCCATATAACCTCATCCCCTCACCCCCCATGAACTGGCACCTCCCTCAAGTATGACTAAGAGAAAAGTTCAGTTTGATCTTCCACAACTCGACAATCTGGTTGGGGTTCAGTACAATGTCATGGGAAGATGGGAAGAGCTGACTAAAGATGCCATGGGAGCCCATTGGGGTTCCTCTCTAGTCCATTGGTTAATGACATCAATTACTATTGCAGATTATTTACACAATCCTAGATTATTACCCAAATCTCAAAATTAAACTAACCCTAGACGACAGAGCATCATAAGGCAGCTCCAGCAAAATCAAGTGCTGAGGTCTGCTTTCTCCAATCATTGGGGAAGGGGTAGCCTCAATTAGTCACAAGTAATACCAATTTGTTAACCTGTCCAATTATGTACTTAAGATCAATAGCTTAATGATTCATGTATTGATGGAAATGGCGAGCTTCTAAAGGACCTACCTCCTTAGCTAGTTTAAAGGCACATTAGCACACAGGCGGAATTGGATCCACAAAAAACGTGATGCACAAAGTCTCATTGCAAAGGTGAATATTATCCTATTGTTGAATCTTATACCATGTGACTTTATTTTTTTGTAGTTGAAGGCACGGAGAATGTGCTGCAGTACCTCCTTGCCTATGAGCAGACCTCCAAAGAAGGAGGTCTTTGGAGGTGAGTTTGCTAAGTATGCTGTCATAATGGACTCGACCATTGATACAGCAGAGGATCTAGCAATCTTGACTAAGGCGGGGGTGATAGTGAACCACCTCGGGAGCGAGCAGAAGTTGGTCAACATGTGGAACAACATGAGCGAAAGTGTCACCATTACTTGCATATTACTTGCCAACACCCATCCTTTTAAGTTGAGCTCTTGCATAAATTTTTGGATATGCATTGTATGGCTACTGTTGGGGACTCTATCCTAACGTTATGGTTGTGATGCGGTTAAAGCGTACTTGATTGTCTAATGAGACTCATACAAAACGTACTTCATTTTATCTGGGAGAAGACAAGATGATTGCTTATTTGACCAATGTTGTAATCAGATAGTCCATAATACAATAATAATCAAATTATTTATCTTAAGTACAATGTCCGATTGCAAATAGCATATTTGACCATGTCTTTATGAGTCCATAGAACTCTAATTCCTTGTCAATCCAAATGGAGAAATAACAAAAATAACGTACAATGAACACCCAAATGAATAAGAAACAACAGAAATAACAAAGCTTCTTTATTTTTACCCCAAGGTTTGATTAAGGTTCAGTGGTGAATTTAGGGCTTAAATTTGTAATAGCCTGCGAATTTATAGCCTATTGATTATGTATAGATGAAAGAATGAGATGTAGCCATTGTAAATACATTCCAATTTGGCCCATCTTCAATAGATTTAGACAATGTGCCCTTCTAGTTGCCAAATTGCTACAAAAAACACACACATTCACAAATGGATTAGGATTTGAGGTATATTACAAGACCCTGCTTATCAAACACCTACACTCTATGCAAATGAGGTTGAGAATCATGTCATGAACCTTGCTTTGTGACTTTATTCAACTTTAAAGGTAACATCTCCAATATCTAACATACAATGAGAAGTGAGATCAATTAGCTCACAAAAACATAATGGTTATCCCAACATAGTAATGTCTCAAATGTGAAAAGCACATATTGCATGAGCATTTGCATGTAATAGTTTACAAGAGAAATGACAAAGATATTTTGTTAGCCACATGAAGGCTTAGGCGTGTTTATGTGATCAAACCTCCGCTCTAGTTTAAAAAAAGAAACACAAGAATCTACCAACATATGTTAGATCATATTGTATTGAATCAACATGGCTTCATTGTTTGATAAAAATCAGCTTCCAAAGCGGTCATCCTTTTAATATTTAAGAATGCACACACATATACATCGTTTTAATCGACAACGTGCAAATGTCTGAATACATTCTGTTGTCCGTTGATAAGATTGAGGAAACAATTGTAGCATATATGCTTAGATCAAGTGCTCTAAAGAGGGGCGGAGGCAAAACAACAATTCAATACTATTTACGAAATAAAGGAAAAGTGATAGTTTTGTATGATAATACCTTGATTTTGAGGCCCTACAAATTACAAAGTTGATGACAATACCAATGGAGAAGCCTGCTCCACAATCTAGACTAAACTTTTTTTCTTTTCCAAAAAAGGAGCTACGTTCCCATTAGTTAGGAGAGGATCTAGACTCAAATTATTAACAAGGTGTCAGCAATACATAATTTTCAAACATAATTATTGAATCATATTTTGATTAATACTAAGAGCACTCCGACATTTCCAAAATGGAAAGTACAATTGAATGAAGAAAATATTGAAATTTCTAAAAAAATTACTACATTACCAATTCATTTTTCGCAAATCCGATTCAAGCGCAATTCCAACCGACACTTAACACACTATTATTACTTGAGGGAAAAGCATGCTTAGCACCCAGAAGTTATCGCTCCATAATGAATGTCAATGTGGTAATGTAATGTAATGTAATGAAGTTTATGTATGGAGGAGAGTTTTGGATAATTTAAAATTTGTTCATAGTTTCTCTCACTTTATGTTAATTACAAATATAACCTTCCATCACTTAGAGTATCTTTGAAGCAACAAAAAAAGAGAGTCACTGTCTCTCTCCCTCCTACTTATCTTATTCTGTTTCTCTTATGACTCTTCTTCTATGACTGTAAAAGCTCTCCATTTTAGTGCTAAAGAAAGGTAATCGTAAAACTCTTCATTTCTTTCCTTTCTTACCCCTCTTTCTTTTCTTTTTTCATCCCTTCATATATATATGTATATTGCCATAGATCAAAATCTCTCACCAACAAACATTCTCAATTTCTATGAGACACACATATGTTTATGTATATTTTGAGCAGCTTCTTTGATTGGGTAGCTAGATAGGAAGATTTTATTATTGTGCTCGAAAATGTGACCTAAGTGTGTGTGTTAAGATAAAACAATCATGGTATACTTCAAAGCATTTCTCTCTTTTACATTCATACACAGACATGGAGTTTCCTACACTTCACAACACCTATAAAGACCAACGAATTGATCATGAATGATAAACATACTCTAAGAACTATCTTCTCCCTAAAGGAAAGTCCATTCACATACTATTATACCATTTTTTAAGTATCAAACAACAACAAAAGAAGGAGATGATGATGATGAATAATGCTTCCAATGGGAAACAAATGGCCGAACATCTACATCCACATAATCCCATCCCCACTATCTATAAATTGTTTGTCGAGCAACCTAATCCACTCACTGAAAAACCAGAAGAATGGAAAAACTACATGGAGAAAGAAATCTAATTTGCTGCTCTTAAGCTTAATGATAGTATGGTTGCACACACATCTACGTCCCAAAAGCCTAAAGTGATCAGATTGATCCCGCTTGCACTGTTCAAGGCGAAGCTATACTCATATTTGTTGGGCAGATCCACTTAAGTGGAGCCCACAACACAGAGCCAAAGGGCTGATTGAGAATCAGCTGCGTGTCAGTAGTCGGCTGAGCATATAGCCGATTGGGAGTCGGCTGGGTACCGAATTGGCTTAGGGCCAAAAAGGGGAAAGTTAAAATTATGTATGATTATATTTATATATACATATATATATATATGTGTATGTATACCCTTTTTCCTTTTGTATGTTTTTTGGTGTGTGTCTTTTGTGTGTGTGTGTGTGTGTGTGTGTGTGAACACATGTACATAGGCGTTGGACAACATGGAGAAAAACATAAAAAGGAGAAGGGGGAAACAGAGCGTGATTTGATTTTCTGATAGAACACAAAGTAAAACAGAAACAGAGAGAAAAAACAAAAAATAGAGAACGAAAGAGTGAGAACAAGAGGAAGAGCGTTCTACGGAAATGGAGGAGACAGAGACCTGTGAGGAGTTAGTCGTTTTCACAGAGAACCACGACTGTGCAACACCTCTCCTGTTTACTTGCATCAGGTTACTTCGTTTCATGTTGTTTTCTTGTTTCCTATTTTGCTAGTTTTTCTATCCACCCAATTGGGTGAAGAATTGTAAGGTTATTTGCTTGGTTTATCCACCCAATCGAGTGAGGATCGTAACCAAGGTTGTTGCCTTGAAGCTAATATATTTCCTCTAAACAAAAACCTAGAGAGACTAGCACATTCCTTGTGCTTATTGTTGTTGTATCCACCCAATCGAGTGAAGATTGTAGCCAAGGTTGTTGCCTTGAGGCTAGGACATTTCTCTAGTCAAAACCTAGAGAGTCTGTACTCATTTGTACCCACTATTGTGTAGCCAAGGCTATTGCCTTGAGGCTTGTACGTTCCTCTAGTCAAAACCTAGAGAGGTCGTACTTAGTTTATAATTTGTGTTATTCTATTCACCCGATTGGGTGAAAGTTGTAACCAAGGCCATTGCCTGGAGGTAGATACATACTTCTAGTGAGGTCATATTCCGTTGTACTCAAAAATATAATGAAGTTGTTTGGAACCTACGATCCCCATGGTTTTTCGCTATTTTGGGTTTTCTACGTTAATTTTTTTTAGGTGTACTCTCATTTTTCGTCTTGTGGTTTAATCAAGTGTTAATTCTGTTTGAAGTTTAAATAATCCCGATTCAGTCACATATTCCCATCAATATTACCTGGAGATACTGACAATCGGTCCATTGTATCATAACTTCGAGCCTTCCCCTATGGATAGATGCAAGTGTTAATTTGGGTTTTCGCTATTTTGGGTTTTCCACGTTAAATTTTTTCCGGTGTACTCTCATTTTTCGTCTTTTGGTTTAATCAAGTGTTAATTCTGTTTGAAGTTTAAATAATCCCGATTCAGTCACATATTCCCATCAATATTACCTGCAGATACTGACAATCAGTCCATTGTATCATAACTTCGAGCCTTCCCCTATGGATAGATGCAAGGCCATATGTGTGCAGAAATTCATGGAAAGACATAAGATACCACATGTGGGAGATATCATGACAAATCTCATCCCCGAGCCCCAGGAACTTAGTGACATCTATTTCAGCATAACCAGGGCTTAAAACTTTGATTCCTTGAGACATCTTGTCACCGTTGATACCATCTTCATTCATGAATTCTTAGTATTATTGAGTGAGGATTGGCTTGACTCTGAAGAGAAGAATTTTATAATTGACTTGAGCCTGTAATTGTGGAAGATCAAGTTGTTAAAGCAAACTAACTCATAAGAAATCATTGTAATCCTAAGCTTAGTTTTTATCGAAAGCTCCGATTCAATATTGCTTGCGCTTAAGATAAATTATCTAATGTTTTATATATTATTGAGTACTTTGTTACAACACATGGGCTGCATCTTCCGAAACTTGCAGTGTACAACAACACGGAGGATGTGCTGAGGAACCTCATTGCATTGGAGATAAGTAAAAGATATGGAACTATGTTTTCAATGTATGGATTCAGAATGGAGGAGCTCATCGACACCAAGGTAGATCTCGCAATCTTGGAAAAAGCCAAGGTTATATAGAACAACCTGGGAACCGGTCAGAGTTTGGTCGGCATGTGGAAAAACATGTGCATCGATAAGTGCTACGATCTCCACACGGAATTAATGGCCGACCATTCCTCCCGTTGACATCGATGGCGTGTAGAGTTTAACGAAAGATACTTTTCTAGGCCATGGTATACGGCATCATTTATCGCCGCGTTTCTATTGCTCATAGCTTCGATATTGCAGCCAATCTTTTCTGTCTTAGATTATCTCAACACCAAATTTTAACCACAGCCTTATACCAAAGGCAAAACTTCAGAAGCTCTCAACACAATCAACTTTATTTAATTCAATCGTATGCTTCTTGCCCATTATTTATGTATTTGTGGTCCTAGAACAGATTGGCTTATGAAACTAATTCCCATTATTTATGTATTTGTAAATTGTAGTCTTGAACCGGATTGCCCTATGAAATTTGTGTACGATTATGTACTTATGGTGAATCGTTTTAATGATTCATGTATAAATTAATGGACATAGATGTTGTGGGAGTAGATTGACGTAGTGAAGTAGTGAAGCACAATTTCTTCTTCTCCATCTTCATCATCATTTTCTTCCTGATCGCACGTTCATTAAATTACCTACAAGTTGAACACGATGGCAAACAAATTGATTGATTATAGAATGTCCAAATCAACCCTAATGCAATTATTAGTTCCATGAGTCTCATGAACATACATACTTGTAAGTTGTTACAATAACGAATCACTTCCGCCAAATCCATTTAGTTTGTCTTTCATACCTCTCGTTTCCAAAAATTACTAGAAAGTTTGTTAGAATATCCCCCCACCAAACTTCACTAACTAATGGATGGATGATAGATTTGAAGGATTGGTTAGATGGCAATCGACAAGACAGGAGGAGTGGTCTATTGATCTCAAAATTCCATTGCGTGATATGCTAACGTTAGCCTATTGATCTCATTTTTGTGATATGCTTATGTAATCAATATTGACGGGTACAATCTAAAACTGAATCATTAAATACACTACATTAGTGATTGGATGGATACATATCTTTCTGTCATCGCCAGATGTAATTGAGAGGTTTGTATGAAGCAATTCATATGATAAGATATGGCGGCATCTTCATAGCTTTTACAGCAGCCTGGCCTACTCAAACATTAAAATTCTTCCACATGTTATTGCTTTTCATGGGGGATTATTGAGCATCCAAAACCGAATTTCGCTACGTCTTAATTAGACTTGCTTTTTCTCTTCTAATGTGACATAATTATGTTTCACGACCTTTAGAGTTTTCACCAACATTGTTTACAGGCTTTCAATAAACACGATATCTCTTAAACTTCACATTGTATGAATTTAGGGGTCATTTCATCCAGTTTTACTCAAATAATTGGCCTTCCATTGAGAAATTTCACTAAACTATTCCTTTGATGTGTCTTTTGTTTTTCAACCCAACTGCTTGGAACATTTAATTAGGGAAATAGACATCTTAACTAGGGGGGTAGTCTTTAGAGCACTCGGATATTAATATATTGACGTGGTCATATTTTAACATCTTCAAATATATCTCTTACACGTGATATCAATCAATTACATATTAGGCATAACACACCCATTTTAAAAGTCGAGTATTCAATAACTTTTTCCACAAAAACATAATTTCGTAAGTGAAAATACTACAAGGGTTAAAGTGTCATCAATGTTTAACTTTTTGTACTTATCAATGTCATACTTATATTATGATTCACATTGTTTCGTAATTTCATAATTGATTCTACACTTGTTTCATGGATGGGGTACATAGTGGGATATTCCCAACTTGGGTTCACAAGGTTGCCTTCAGGGAAAGAAACTCACCTTCAAAGTAATAAAGCTCACCTATCACTTAATGCTCCCCACAAATAGTTGGAGATCTTTATTCATATATAAATAACCTTGAGGTTATATCCACAAACAACAAGTATAAGAGAGCTCACCCTTTATCAAAATTATAGAAAATTGAACATTGCATCACAAGGAATCTATATCACTAACCTAGGGATGAGCATTATTTCAGATTACAATATTAGTAATTGTATGAACATAAAATCTATTTGCCACAAACCCCCCATTATTTGGGGAGATGGAAGTTGAATCAAAGACTTGTGAACAACTAACAACTTAGAGTATACAAAATAATATCTTTAAGCTTAGAAGAAGATGAAGAAGAAAGTATCAGTTCAGAAGAAGTAATAGTAGTAGAAGAAGAAGTGTCGATGAAAATGTGAAGATCTCGATTCCTCCCAAAAAATCTGGGAAGCCAAGTAGAAACCATATTGGGATGAAAACCTGACCATTGCACCATTGTATACAAATCTTGTGACCAAATTCTGTCTTGATGACTTTAAGGCACTATGTGTGAAGAAATTCATGCAAAGACATGAGAAATCAGATGTGGTAAAGCTCATAGAATACCTCATTCCTAAACCCCACGATCTTAACAAGCATTATTCAAACCTCTCCCAAGATTACATTAAAGATTTCCAACTTCTGGTTACTATCGATACCGTCTTCATTCATGAATTCTTATTCTTTTCGAGCACTACACGTTCGGCTCATAAAAGTGGCACATAAATGATCAAGTATCATGGAAAGAAACTTCAGCTCTATCTTCTGCGGACTGTGGTGTACGAAGGCACGGAGAATGTGTTGTGGAACCTGCTTGCCTATAAGCAAACCTCCAAAGAAGAGGTGAGTTTGCTAAGTATGTTGTCATAATGGATTCGCTCATATATAGAACAGAGGATCTAACAATCTTGACTAAGGCGGGGGTGATAGTGAAGCACCTCAAGAGCGATCAGAAGTTTGTCAACATGTGGAACAACATGAGCGGAAGTGTCACGATTCGATCATGCAGAAGATGGGACAAGATGACATGGGAGGTACTACGTGATTATGAAAACCCTTGGCATTGCATGTCTGTGGAGTTTCATGAGATGTTCTTCTCTCGCCCATGGCTGACTGCATCGGTCATTGCTGCAATGCTAATCCTCATATTGCCGTTATTGCAGACTATCTACGCAATCTTAGGTTATTACTAGTGGAATCTGTTATGTTTAGAAAGAGTCGAATGTGACATAATGATATTTCATGGCCTTTAGAATTTTCCTCAACATTGTTTAAAGACTTTCAATCCGATCCGACACTTTGTCTCCGATCAGGTTCTGGATGTATATCGCGGTCCTTACCGCCTCGGCCCAGTAGAACTTGGGCAAGCTCTTCTCCTCCAGCATTGCCCGCGCCGCTTCCACAACTGACCGATTCTTCCTCTCGGCCACGCCGTTCTGCTCCGGCGTGTATCTACAACTAAATTCGCGCCGAATTCCCATTTGTTGTAGATAACCGTTGAATTGACCAGAAAAGTACTATTTCCCGCCATCCGACCACAGGCAATTGATCTTTCGTCCCGTTTCCGTTTCCACGAACCCTCTGAGATCCCGGAAACAGTCGAAGACTTCGCTCTTGCTCTCAATGAGGTAGATCCACGTGTGCCGCATGTGGTCATCGATGAAGAAGATGAAATATCGGCTCCCGCCAAGACTAACGTTTTGTGTCGGCCCCCATACATCGGAGTTTATAAGGTCGAGCTTGTTCCGGCTCCGGTTTCGCTCGTTGGGGAAAGGAAGTCAGTGTTGCTTCCCGAGTTGGCAGGCTTCACAAATTTGTGCCGCTGGTAGTTGACGTGGCCTATCCGTTTGTGCCACAAGTCGATGTCCGACTCGGATTTTTGTCCCTTCGCGAACATTGCGGTGCCGCCGTCAGTGGAATCGAGGATGAACATCCTCCCGTCTCTGCACCCTTGCGCAATCACATGGCCTTCTTCCTCAATGAAGCACCCGAGGTGTGTAAACCAAACCTCCATCCCTTGGTCGACGATCTGTCCGACCGAGACCAAGTTCTTCGTGATTGCCGGAACGTGCAGCACGTTCATGAGTTTCCCTTTCTGCCCGACATGGCTAAGGGGAACTTCTCCGACATTCGCGATCGGATGCGGAGTGTCGTATCCAGTTACGACTACTCCAGGTTGTATCGGTTTTTCAAGGTACGAGAACCACTCCAATTCGCACTGTAGTCAGAAGTAGTGATGTCGTTTCCAATGAAAAGATTATGTATAAGCAGGCAATTAAGGAAGTCGAAGTGAGGAAAGTGGTGTTTCAAGATGTTACACCCTCTATTAGTGTGCAAAAGAATAATCCCACACCCATGCCAGACAGTTCTACATATGTTCACCCATATGAGGAAGTTCAAGATGATGACACATGTGTACAACCTGAGAACATTCAAACTCCGGTTTAGCAACCAATGAGACGATCTACCGATGTCTCTAGGCCACCTGCTAGGCTCACGAACTATGTGATGTTAACGGATGCAGGTGAACCCTCTTGTTATAAGGAAGCTATGTTGGCTAGTGGACATGCTAAGTGGGAGCATGCCATGCAAAGTGAATTGGATAGTATTCATAAGAATGGTACTTGGGATTTCGTAACTTTGCCAAAGGATAGGAAAGTATTACCATGCAAGTGGGTCTACAAGTATAAATATACATCTAATAAGACTTCTCCAAAGTACAAAGCACGCTTGGTAGCAAAAGGTTTCAAGCAAGAACAAGGAGTTGACTTTGATCAAATTTTCTCTCCCATAGTTAAGGTGACTACATTGTGTATGTTGCTTGCATTGGCTACGAATCAGGACTCCATTGAGCTTGCAAAGCCGTTGAGCACTCCATTGCCTACATATGTAAAGCTGAGCACATGTGATTTCCCCACATCTTATGAGGACAAGGAATTCATGACCATGGTTCCTTATCAATTTGCTATTCTTAGTCTTATGTAAGCCATGGTGGCTACAAGACTAGACATTCCATTTGTAGTGGGAGTGGTAAGTCGATTGATGTCAAATCCTAGTAAGAAACATTGGGATGCACTCAAGTCGATATTGAGATATCTGAGTGACACTAAAGATAAGTGTCTATGTTTGGGTAAAGGTGATGTCTCTATCATTGGATACACAGATTCAAATTATGTTGGATGTGTTGATAGTAGGAAATCTACTTCAGGGTATTTTTTTTAAATATGGGAGGTGCCATTTCTTGGAGATCTCATCTTCAAGAATGTGTCGCATTGTTAACTACAGAGGCAGAGTATATTGCAGGCAACGAGGCATGTAAGGAAGCAATTTGGCTGTCTCGTTTAGCTAGTGACATGGGTATACCTCAACATGTACCAAAATTGTTTTATGATAGTTAGATTGTCGTTGGTTTGGCTAAGAACCTAGGATATCATGCAAAGACTAAGCACATTGGAGTGCAATACCATTTCATTCGCGAATGTTTAGCTAATGGTTGTATTAGCCTTGAGAAGGTTGTTTCTCAAGAAAATGTTGCAGATGCATTGACGAAGGCCTTACCACAAGATTCATTGGGGCATTGTTGTCACTTGATGGGTATCACCTAGCGCCTTATGTAACACGCCCATCAAGTGGGAGGTATAGGCCTTGTGTACTTCAACCTCCTCTTGTTCATACTCTTAGTTTAGGCCCTTTAATGGGAGATTGATACATGTACAAAGTGTGAAAAGGCCAAAAGGTCAAATTGGTCTGTGCTCTTATGTTTTTACTTTAGTTTTCTTTTCTAGAAATAGCGTAAGATACTAAACCTCTCTGCTGCATATAAGCAGGAAATTTTGCAAGGTCTTAGGGGTTTTTCAGAGTTTTTTCCTCTCTATTGTTCCTGTCTCTGCATTCATACCCTTGGAAGAATTGTGGCTCTCTGCTCCACCGACATACAACAATGTTTAAAAAGAGGAGTTCTTCAAGAACTTATGGTACAAAAAATGCATCGCCTAATTAGTACCGATATCTTTTAATAAACGAAATAAGATTTGCAGAGGAGGCAAACAACTAGAACTATGGTGTGGAAGGTCGAAAATGTAATAAATTAGGATTATCGAAAACCATAGAGAAACATAAATGATTAACAATACATGATGTCTTGATGATAGGGGAATTTTAATGGCTAACAACATGCAATAATTCCAATAACTATGAGTGTTTCTCGATGTCATTGGCATTGAGTTTCAATTGAGATTGCTAGTAATGTCACTTGCATGTAGTATCAACAAAAACTGGTGTTATTAGTGCTAATTAGTGCTCGTAATATGAGGAGTGATAACCAATTTACTAGCATTTGCCACAAACTCCTTATTATTTTTATACTCACTCTTTTTCTCTCAAATAAATTGATCGGGAGTCACCTCATCCATTTTTTCTTTCTCAAACTATTAATGTCACCTTGAGACCTAATTCTATTAATATTTTACATATGTTGTACATATGTCATCACATTACTATGACCTATATTATGTTTCACAAATCACATTGTCATCACCCTACTCAATACATGGTCCAAAGAGAAGGACACACTAGCAAGTTGGGCTAAAAAACGCCTACTCTTAAAATCACTTCTCTCGTGTGTAACTTATAATAAATTATAGCACAATTGTAATGATAGCACATATTGCTCATAGATCCTCACAATCGGTCCATTGTATCAACACCTAAAACCTTCCTCTCTTGATAGATGTAAAGCTATTTGCGTGAAGAAATTCATGGAACGCTTGTCTACGTTCACAAATCCTCATAATCGCTCCATTGTATCAACACCTAAAACATTCCCCTCTTGATAGATGAAAGGCCATTTATGTGAAGAAATTCATGGAACGCTTGTCTATCTTGGGGAACTTGAAATGAATGTCTACTTGTAGAGTTTGGAATGGCCAATGATTGGGGTAAGTTAAAAGAGAATTCAAACCATCTAGACCACATATATAAACATCAAATAACGAGCCTATAGCATCTCTTTGTTTACTCTAGCTATTTGCAAATCACTCTCCTTTCTTTACATGGTATTAGAGCCCATTTCCCTACATATGTTCTGTTTCAAGCTCATGTTCACGAAGAGCCCGCTGATGAGTGCACAACAATCTACATAGACCGAAGAAACAAAGAAGAAATGATCATCAATACTCGGATAGGAAGCACTCTTCCTACGGAAAAGCTCGATAGGACAAACTTTGCAACTTGGAAGTACAAAATGCATCAGTCAGTACCTTGTTGGACAAGGGTACTGGACCTATATCGAAGGAGGTCACGAAATGCAACCCAGCCCAACACACGCCGACTACCCAGAACGAGAGCAGGCCATGAGTCGTGTGTTATACTACCATACATCATGTGTTCATGATCACATGCTTGGCTATACTTAAGAGGCGAAAATGCTGAAAGAAGCTAGGTGAATGATTATGAGAGATCGATGAGATAAATAAACAATACTAAGGAAACTGATACATAAACAAAACAAGAGAAGAAAAGACAAGACATTGGGATGGATTGAAATACAAGACATTGGGATATATTATCAAAGAGCATAAGACATTGGGATGGAGTGGCTTCTAGACTACGAGAAGAATCCAACAGAAAAAGGTTTCATGAGCAAACGGAAAGGAATGTACGACCCAATAGTACTACGAATTACAGCCAACACAAGTCTTTATAGAATTTCGGGAAGGGGTAGCTCTGAAGGGATGAGGTACATAGAAGCCTAGAGAGAAAGGCATAAAAGATGACATGATAGAGACATGTTTTCAACATGGAAATATGGAAGAGGTGATCAACTAGAACTATGGTGTGGAAGGTCAAAATGTAATATCTACCATTCAAATTAGGATTATCAATCACCTTAGAGAAACACAAAATGCTTATTAATAAAACGTGATTTCTTAAAGTTAGTGTAATTTCAATTACAAACTGCATGGCCATGGCTGTTTCCTGATTGCATTGGTGGTTTTCATTAACATTGCCAATAAGGTCACTTGCGTAATAACCAATTTACTAGGATTTACAAACTCTCCCTTTCTTTCATGTTTAATTGTTCCTCTTAATTAAATTGATCAATAGTAGACTCACTCAGTTTTTCTTTCTCAAACCAGTCACATCAGTTTGAGACCTAAATCCGACCAGACTTTATATTTGTCGTACGAATGTAATCACATGACTATGACCCGCACATTATGTTTTGCAAAGATATTGTGATCATTCTGGTAAATATTGTCATTAATCACATTGTCATTAACCAACGTGACACATTGTCCAAAGAGAAGGACACAAACCTATCAAGTAGGGCTGAAAATTTCCAGCTCATTCACAAACAACTACACCTCTTAATATCACTTCTCATGGGTAACTTTTAATGAATTAGAGCACCACATATTGCTCACCAGTCCTCACACCAAGTCCTCACAAACCCTCTTGATAGATGTCAGGTGCTTTTTGTGAACCCATATACCATCTCTGTGTTTACTCTACCTATTTCCAAGTCTTCAATTGGGGCTTTCGTCCTCTTAAATCTTCATTTGTGACACCTATCAAGGGTTTACAATTACCTTTATGTTATAGACAGTTGTTCATTAAGATTCACCATATGTCGTAAGATTGAGCTAAAGCGCCACTTTTTTGTCGGACATGCAACACGTACTAAATTTTAACTGGAACAAGGCAAGAAGATTGCTTAATTAACCAATGTTGAAGACAGAAATAGCTCCATAGTTCAATCAATATACAGATAATTTTACTATGTTATATTACTTCGATTTCGAGGTAACATGCAAAATGTCTGAATAGATTTGTTCTCCGTTGATAGAATCATTCTAACCTATACCTTTCATACGATATAACAGGAGGACAATATATTTTATTATAATTGGTTTGGAGTTTCACGTGATGATGTTCTTCAATTGGTATTTACATCTTTAATCATTTCATATCTATCAAAAACAAAAAGTATTCAACAAGATCTTAGAAGATCTCCTTATCTATATTAATCATAACTATTATTCAGTGATATATTTTGAAACCGCATTAAACATAACTGTCATGGGTCTTTTCATATATTATTGAGCGGTCTACAAAGAAACATGCACTAACAAGTCAAGACAACTGATACAGAAGCACACAGAACAATTCATTGGAATCAAGTATCAATTCAGATGAAGATAGGAACGATTTTCATCACCGTGATGCTCATCTTAAAGGCGAAGTCTCTATATTCATTTCCCCACACACAACACAACACAGTAGGAGGGAGTGTCCACGGAAAACCAAAAACTTATGAGGAGCACTGGATACTTTACACAAGCAAAGGCCTACGTGACACTATAAGATAGACAACATAAAAGAACAGAAATAAGATGATAAAATAGAAAATAATTCAATAATCGACTAAACGCATTGTAAGGTGCAATGATTCGGGTTTACATGGAAATTACTATTCTTCAAAAAAACCTCTATATCCTTTTTTCTCTCTTTCAAACACAGAATGCATCGCATTTAGATAAATTGACCTCCAGACTACGAAAAGAATATAAGCAACCACGATTTCAAGAGAACAAGCAACGAATCTGTGATACAAAAAGACAATTAAATTACGTGAAAGAACGAACATTACTAATATGTATACTGAGATTACTGAGCGTAGAAAAGACATCCAAAGAGTGACAGCTCCAAATAATAACGAGAATCATCACTACACCACTTTCACCGAAGAAGCAGCTGTGGAAAATCTAGAGTGCGCTGTGAAAGATGGGTTCCCGTCGACCAGACTTAAAAGAAACTAAATGGAGACTGTCAATCCTTGAATTGATCAACAACGATAACAACGAAGATACAGCTGATCCCGAAATTTTAAGAATTTCAAAGTACCCCAAAGCCTCCTCAAAGCCGAAGACCCAGACATACAAACCTAGATTACTGACCATGGGTCCATTCTTTAAAAGTCTAGAATTGGATTACATTATAAACCGCAAAGCAAATGCTACTAAAATGTTCATGAAAAAGCATGGCATAACAGGTATACAACAGCTCATAGAGGCATTCAAGTTTGATCAAGAACCTAGACTTACCTGGCACTATGCTGACATTTCCAACGCATATGGCGACATACAGTGGCTGGAACTTGTGATCGCTATCGACACAGTCTTCCTCTTAGAACTGCTCATAGAGAATGACAGGGCTGTCAAAGACGGGTGGTCTTCCATGTGGTCAGATATAGAGAGCATGAACAGGGATTCCCTCCTCCTCGGCAACCAAATTCCAATCAAATTTCTCCTGAAACTTTATAAACTCTACCCAACGACATTGACCTCTAATATGAATCAGGTAATCAGAAACTTTATTAACTGGAGGACTCCATTCTTTATTTTAGAGAAGAATATACAACAGATATTTGATGGGGAAGACGCCTTCGAGAGGAGTATTGGCTTAACACTACTTGAGTGCGTCTACCTGTCGAGAATTACGGATTTACGACATATTCCAAACGAGACTAGGGATGACTGTATGGACTGTAGAAAATTCATTTTAGAAGGATGTGGGAATATACATTGTGGAATATCCATTTCAGAAGAAGGCAGGAGAATACCTGGTCAATTGTGTTCTTCTTTACTGAACAACCTACAATGTTCCAACCTCGCAGCATCTAACAAAGGGAGGTCTGTTCCACTGCCAAGTGCATCTGAACTCCGCAAAGCCAACATTTCATTCACGGCGACCCTAGGTAACATTTCAGTGATAAAGTATAAGCACCGAAAACGTCGACTACATCTTCCGCTAATAATCGTGGACGATGAAACGGAGGATGTACTTATGGTGAATCGTTTTTATGATTCTTCTTAAATTAAATATTAGTATGATTCATATGTTTATTTAATGCCCGACTATTTATGTATTTGTAGTGCTGATCCAGATTGCCTGATGGAATATCGTAGAAGATTATATACTTATGTGAATCGTTTTCAAGATTCATGTATAAATTAAATATTTGTTTGATTTATAGGTTTATTTAATGCCCGACCATTTATCTATTTATAGTCCTGGACCATATATTGCGTTATGAAATATTGGGGAAGATTATGTACTTATTGTAAATCGTTTCAATGATTCATCTATAAGTTAGTTATTAGGTTGATCTACGGGTTTGTTTATTGCCCACTATTTATGTATTTGTAGTGCTGATCCAGATTGCCTTATCAAATATTGTGGAAGATTATGTGTTTATAGTCTTAATTAGACTTGCGTTTTCTCTTCTAATGTGACATAATTATGTTTCATGACCTTTAGACTTTTCACCAACATTGTTTCCAGGCTTTCAATAAACACGATATCTCTTAAACTTCACATTGCATGAATTCAGGGGTCATTTCATCCATTTTTACTCAAATAATTGGCCTTCCATTGAGTAATTTCTCTGAACTACTCCTTTGATGTGTATTTTGGTTTTGAACCCAACTGATAGGAACAATTAATTAGGGAAATAGACATCTTAACTGGGGGGTAGGCTTTACAACACTCTGATATTAATATATTGACGTGGTCATATTTTAATATCTTCAAATATATCAATCAATTACATATTGAGCATAACTCATGCATTTCGAAGGTGGAGTATTCAATAACTTTCACCACAAAAACATAATTTCCTAAGTGAAAATACTAGAGATGTCAAAGTGTCATTAATCAGACACATACACAAACTGGAGACAAGAATGCCAAAATGATGTGCTGAGTATACCTATCACAATCCACTGCTTATTGTAAAGGTCTTGTGCATATGGAAGGATGTTCCTCCTCAACTCATACTCCTTGCCATTCTTTAATTTACATTACAGAAAGGCTTGATCTTGATTTTTGTTAGAGACAAAGTTTTCCTTTATTTGAAGCAACGTTTTTAGATGTTTTTGTGTCGATCTCTGTTAGATTAATGATAGTAAATACATCACTGATCAGGACACATTTGAAAAACACGAATATTGATCACATCATTTTCACAACCTGATTTGAAATAAATTGAATTAGAAGTTGGTCGCAAATCAACATGAGTAATTTGAAGGAAAATGGGGACGAATTGACTCAATTCATTTATACACTGTCATTGTTTGAGAGGAAATATAAGTTTACACAATAAAATAAACTGAAACTTAACTTTGCTGGCGTTCCAGTAGTTCTTGCTCAATGCAGAAAACACTAATTAGTTCACTAATCACTGCTACGAGTGCCATTACGATTGTCCATTAAAATTCGTAAAAAAAGTTGGGATACAATCATAGCCATCATGATTTTCGGAATATAATCGACAAGACAGTAGGACTGGTCTATTAATCTCAAAATTCCATTGCGTGATATGCTAACGTTAGAATGCAATCGACAAGACAAGAAGACTGGTCTATTGATCTCAAAATTCCAATGCGTGATATGCTAACGTTAGAATGCAATCGACAAGACAGGAAGACTGGTCTATTGATCCCAAAATTCCATTGCGTGATATGCTAACGTTAGCCTATTCATCTCAATTTTGTAATATGCTATATACTTAATATTCAGGGGTACAACCAAAAACTGAATATTTAAATACACTAACTATTGCCTGGATTGTACACACTTTTCTGTCATCGCCAGATGTAATTGAGTGCTTGTTATGATGGAATTCATATGACAAGACATGGAGGAATCTTCACAGCTTTTACAGCAGCCTGGCCTAATCAAACCTTAAACTTTTTCCACAAAGATTTTGTTTATCCAAAAACGAATTTCACTATGTCTTAATCGGACTTGCGTTTTCTCTTCTAATGTGACATAATTATGTTTCATGACCATTAGACTTTTCACCAACATTGTTTACAGGCTTTCAATAAACACGATATCTCTTAAACTTCACATTGTATAAATTCAGGGGTCATTTCATCCATTTTTACTCAAATAATTGGATTTCCATTGAATTAGAAGTTCGTCGTAAATCAACACGAGTAATTTGAAGGAAAATGGGTACGAATTCACTGAATTCCTTTACACACTGTCATTGTTTGACAGGAAATATAGGTTTACACATTAAAATAAACTGAAACTTAAATTTGCTTACGTTTGAGTAGTTCTTGGTGAACGCAGAAAACACTAATTCGTTCACTAAACTGCTACGAGTGCCATTACGATTGTCCATTAAAATTCGTAAACAATGTTAAGAAACAGTCATAGCCATCATGATTATCGGAATATAAAACACACATAAATTCTACTACCTAACTACATTAACAACAAGGATTTCATGGACGACATGGAATATCAGATATGGAAGAGCTAAATCCATATAACCTCATTCCCTGACCACCCATGAACTGGCACCCCCCTCCAGTATGACTAAAAGTAAAGTTCAGTTTGATATTCCACAACTCAACAATGTGGTTGAGGATCAGTACAATGTTGCATCAAAAAGATGGAAAAAGCTGACCAAAGATGCCATGGGAGCCCACTAAGGTTCCTCTCTAGTCCATTGGTTAGTGACACCGATCAGTACTGCAGATGATCTAGACAATCTCTCTCTTTCCCTCTCTTGAATTCAATATGTCGGGTAACCTACCACTACATTATTGGCCTACAAGGAATCTATGTCACTATCCTTGAAATAAAAAATCATAAAAAAACACCTTATGCAACATAATCAAGATTTGTGATTATGTTTTTGTCAGTATGTAATCTAGGAATGAGAACTCGTAACGAAATGGAAATCTAAATGCCATACAATCATTATAAATTAGGAAAGATGAATGTCTAAATAATGTCCAAATATACCCTAATGCGATTATTACCTCTATTAGTCTAATGAACATACATACCGACAAGTTCTCATATATATATATATATATAGAGAGAGAGAGAGAGAGATTGATTAGATTGACCAAACTCTAATTTAATATATCCCAGTTATTGGTCATTTCTAACTCTATACAAGGATGTCATTTCTACTCAATTCCCCAGATTGGCGAGCTTCTAAAGGACGTACCTCCTTAGCTAGTTTAAAGGCACATTAGCACAGAGGCGGCATCGGATCCACAAACAACGTAATGCACAACACCACCTTGTATCGGTAAATATTATCAATTTTTGAATCTTATACCATGTGACTATATTTTTCTGTAGTGCAGATATACAAATATATGTACTTTGAAATCATTCTTACCAATCTTATTACATGCGGGCATATTCGGATTAGTTTTGATTTTACTATCATTTAGCCCGATCCTTTCTGAGAATCTAGACTGCGCTACCGCATTAAACAATAAAAATATAAAGACAGATAGGTTCCCATCAACCTAACCTAAAAGAAACTAAATGGAGACAGTCAATGCTTCAATTGATCAACAACGATAACAACGAAGATACAACTAATCCCAACATTTTTAGAATTTCAAGGTACCCCGAAGCCTACTCGAAACTGAGGGACAAAGCATACAAACCTAGATTAATGACCGTTGGTCCATTCTATAAAAGTCTAGAATTGGAGGGCATGAGATCCTGGAAAGCAAAAACATTTCAAATATTCATGAATAGAGGAGAAGGCATACCAGCCAAACAGCTCATAGAGGCATTCGAGTTTGATCTAAAACCTACATCTTCAAAGCACTACGTTGACATTTCAGACCTAGAGTGGGTAGAACTTGTGATCACTATCGACACAATCTTCTTGCTAGAACTCCTTCTAACGTTTCCCGAGGATTCCAAAGCGAGTGTAGCAAGAGATTCCCTGCTCCTAAGAAACCAAATTCCGATGAAGTTTCTCCTGAAACCTCTTAAATTCTACTGGACGATATGGTCCAATGATTTTTTAGATACGACATTGATAAACTTTTTTAAGGGGGTGAGTCCATTCGATTTGTCTAAATTGAATATACAAAAGATGTTTAATATGGAAAACGAATTACGACAAAGGCCTAGCTTAACTTTACTTGAGTACTTCCACATGTTGATGGTTATGGAGGAACAACATATTCCAAGCGTTACGGATAATTGTATGGATTGTGTAATATCCATTTTAGGCGGATGCTGGATTATAACTCGTGAGCTAACAATGTCACAAAAAAGCAGGAGAATACTTGCTAAATGGGGTTCTTTTATACTGAAAAAGCTAGGATGTTCTAACCTCACAGCGACTGCCAGAAAGAGTTTCCTTCAACTGCCAAGGGCATCTGAACTCCGAATAGCCAAGATTTCATTCACGGGGTCTCCGGGAAACATTTCAGCGATTTGTTATGACCATCGACACCATCGACTAAATCTTCCGATAATTTCCGTAAAAGAAGACACGGAGGATGTGCTACGAAACCTCGTCGCATTCGAAATAATGGAAGGGACTAGAACTGATGTTCAGATGTACATCTTGATAATGGATCAACTCATCGGAAACGAAGAAGATATCGAAATCTTGCAAGAAGCCGGAGTCATAGACAACCAACTTGGAAGCAGTAGGCAATTGGTCAACATGTGGAAAAACATGTGCATCGAAAAGAGGTACAAGAACACTCGAACCAGATATATGGTAGACTGTATAGTGGCCGACCATTCCTCCAGTTGGCATCGCTGGGCTATCGAGTTTCATGCAACGCTCGTTTCTCGGCCATGGTATACGGTATCATTCGTATCCGCCTTTCTACTACTATTAACATCAATGTTGCAAACAGTCTTCGCAGTCTTAGGTTATCTCAGCAGCAAAACTTAACCTAACATTAACACTATGAAAAGACCAAATAAACCTTCAACTCAACAAGCTTTTCTTCCCTCCACCGTTTGATTATTGCCCAGTATTTATATCTTTGTAGTCCGAAACCAGATTGCCTTCTGAAATATTGTGGAAGATTATGTACTTATGGTGAATCGTTTTCATGATTCATTCTTAAATTAAATATTAGTATGATTCATATGTCTATTTAATGCCCGACTATTTATGTATTTGTAGTGCTGATCCAGATTGCCTTATGGAATATCGTAAAAGATTATATACATATGTGAATCGTTTTCAAGATTCATGTATAAATTAAATATTACTTTGATTCATAGGTTTATTTAATGCCCGACCATTTGCTATTTATAGTACTGGACCATATTGCGTTATGAAACATTGGGGAAGATTACGTACTAATTGTAAATCGTTTCCATGATTTATCTATAAATTAGTTATTAGGTTGATCTACGGGTTCGTTTACTGCCCACTATTTACGTATTTATAGTCCGGGACAGATTGCCTAATCAAATATTGTGGAAGATTATGTACATCTGGTTGATCGTTTTTATGATTAATGTATAAGTTAAATATTGGTTTGATTTATTAGCTTAAAAATTTTCCATTATTTATGTATTTATATTGCTGAACCAGATATCCCTAGGAAACATTGTGGAAGATTATGTATTTATGGTGAATCGTTTTCATGATTCTTGTATAAATTATTTATTGGTTTGATTTTATAGCTTAACTAACTCCTATTATTTATGTATTTGTAAATTGTAGTCTTGAATCGGATTGCCCTATGAATATTTGTGGACGATTATTTATTTATGGTGAATCGTTTCAATGATTCATGTATAAATTAATGGACATAGATGTTGTGGGACTTAAATATCAGTAGATTGACGCAGTGAAGTACTGAAGCTCAATTTCTTCTTCTCTAGGCTTTAGAACACTCTGATATTAATATATTGACGTGGTCATATTTTAATATCTTCAAATATATCAATCAATTACATATTGGGCATAACTCGTGCATTTCGAAGGTCGAGTATTCAATAACTTTCACCACAAAAACATAATTTCCTAAGTGAAAATACTAGAGATGTCAAAGTGTCATTAATCAGACACATACACAAACTGGAGATAAGAATGCCAAAATGATGTGCTGAGTATACCTATCAGAGTTCACTGCTTATTGTAAAGGTCTTGTGCATATGGAAGGATGTTCCTCCTCAACTCATACACCTTGCCATTCTTTAATTTATATTACAGACAAGCTTGATCTTGATTTTAGTTAGAGACAAAGTTTTACTTTATTTGAAGCAAAGTTGTTAGATGTTTTTGTGTCCATCTCTGTTAGATTAATGATAGTAAATACATCACTGATCAGGACACATTTGAAAAACACAAATATTGATCACATCATTTTCACAACCTGATTTTAAATAAATTGAATTAGAAGTTCGTCGCAAATCAACATGAGTAATTTGAAGGAAAATGGGGACGAATTGACTCAATTCATTTCTACACTGTCATTGTTTGAGAGGAAATATAAGTTTACACAATAAAATAAACTGAAACTTAACTTTGCTGGCGTTCGAGTAGTTCTTGCTCAATGCAGAAAACACTAATTACTTCACTAATCACTGCTACGAGTGCCATTACGATTGTCCATTAAAATTCGTAAACAAAGTTGGGAAACAGTCATAGCCATCATGATTATCGGATAATAAAACACACATAAATTCTACTAACTAACTACATTAACAACAAGGATTTCATGGAAGACATGGGATATCAGATATGGAAGAGCTAAATCCATATAACGTCATCCCCTCACCCCTCATGAACTGGCACCTCCCTCAAGTATGACTAAGAGAAAAGTTCAGTTTGATCTTCCACAACTCGACAATGTGGTTGGGGTTCAGTACAATGTCCCATCAGAAAGATGGGAAGAGCTGACCAAAGATGCCATGGGAGCCCATTGGGGTTCCTCTCTAGTCCATTGGTTAATGACATCGATCACTATTGCAGATGATCTACACAATCTCTCTCTTTCCCTCTCTTGGATTCAATATGTTTGGTAACCTACCACTACAAGGAATCTATGTCACTATCCTTGGAATAAAAAATCATAGAAAAACACTATATGCAACATAATCATGATTTGTGATTATGTTTTTGTCAGTATGTAATCTAGGAATGAGAACTCGTAACGAAATCGAAATCTAAATGCCATACAGTCATCATAAATTAGGAAAGATGAAAGTTGAAATATTGAAAACTTCAAAACAACTACGAACTATAATATAAAGAAGACAATAATACTCTGATGTAAGTTTATTATTTTAAGTTCTATATATATATATATATATAGAGAGAGAGAGAGAGAGAGAGAGAGAGAGTGAGAGAGAGGAGATTGATTAGATTGACCAAATTCTCATTTGATATATCCCAATTATTGCTCATTTCTAATTCTATACATGGATGTCATTTCTTCTCAATTCCGAAGATTGGCGAGCTTCTCAAGGACCTACGTCCTTAGCTAGTTTAAAGGCACATTAGCACACAAGCGGAGTCGGATCCACAAAAAACGTAATGCATAGAGTCTCATTGCAAAGCTGAATATTATCCTATTTTTGAATCTTATACCATGTGACTATATTTTTTTGTAGTGCAGAAATACAAAAATATGTACTTTGAAATCATTCTTACCCATCTTATTACATGCGACCACCATGTTCGGATTGGTTTTGATTTTCCTATCATTTAGCCCGATCCTTGCTGAGATTATAGCCATATATTTATGGGAAAAGTACCAGGATACCCTTGGAAGTTCGTCTATTTACCAGAATGCCCCTGGAAGTTCCAAATTTACCAAACTACCCCTATGTCAAAAAAAGTACACTTTATAAAGTAATTATACACTCAAATCTACAAGCCCTATTTATCAAAGATGGAAGAAATGGACCCGAACTAACCCTATTTACGAAAGATTTGAGTGTATAATTACTTTATAAAGTGTAATTTTTTAGACATAGGGGTAGTTTGGTAAATTTGAAACTTCCAGGGGCATTCTGGTAAATAGAAGAACTTCCAGGGGTATCCTGGTACTTTTCCCTATATTTATTACTAAGTATACCTTTTCTAGTCTAATGAAATGTTAACACTAGGATTCCTAGAGAAGGTATACTTAGTAATAAATATATATTCCTAGTCTTGGAATATCTCAGACCTTAGCAACACATAAACATAAATGTACTATGATACATGATTTCTTCATCATCATTTTCTTCCTGATCCCACGTTCATTAAATTACCTACAAGTTGAACACGATGGCAAACAGATTGATTGATTATAGAATGTCCAAATCAACCCTAATGCGATTATTAGCTCTATTAGTTTCATGAACATACATACTTGTAAGTTGTTACAATAACGAATCACTTCCGCCAAATCCATTTAGTTTGTCTTTCATACCGCCAATTACTAGAAAGTTTGTTACAATATACCCCCATCAAACTTCAATAACTGTTGGATGGATGATAGATTTGAAGGATTGGTTAGATTGCAATCAACAAGACAGGAGGACTGGTCTATTAATCTCAAAATTCCATTGTGTGATATGCTAACGTTAGCCTATTGATCTCATTTTTGTGATATGCTTATATAATCGATATTGAGTGGTACAACCTAAAACTGAATCATTAAATACACTACATTAGTGCTTGGATGGATACATAGCTTCCTGTCATCACCAGATGTAATTGAGAGGTTTGTATGAAGCAATTCATATGACAAGACATGGTGGCATCTTCATAGCTTTTACAGCAGCCTGGCCTAGTCAAACTTTAAACTTCTTCCACAAATTATTGCTTTTCATGGGGGATTATTGAGCTACCAAAATCGAATTTCGCTACGTCTTAATTAGACTTGCTTTTTCTCTTCTAATGTGACATAATTATGTTTCATGACCTTTAGAGTTTTCACCAACATTGTTTACAGGCTTTCAATAAACACGATATCTCTTAAACTTCACAATGGGCTGAAATGCCTGTATACCCAATCTGTGTGGTGTGGGTGCTCCATTCAACGGTACAAGATGACCCGAAACAATGTGAATCACACTTTAACTTTTTGTACTTATCAATGTCATAGTTATAGTGTGATTCACATTGTTTCGTAATTTCATAAATGATTCTATACTTTTTTCATGGATGGGGTACATAGTGGGATATTCCCAACTTGGGTTCACAAGGTTGCCTTCAGGGAAAGAAACTCACCTTCAAAGTAATAAAGCTCACCTATCACTTAATGCTCCCCACAAATAGTTGGAGATCTTTATTCATATATAAATAACCACAAACAACAAGTATAAGAGAGCTCACCCTTTATAAAAATTATAGAAAATGGAACATTGCATCACAAGGAATCTATATCACTAACCTAGGAATGAACACAAGTAGAAAAATCTATGACATGTGCACATAAGCATTATTTCAGATTACAATATTAGTAATTGTATGAACATAAAATCTATATGCCACAAAACCCCCATTATTTGGGGAGATGGAAGTTGAATCGAAGACTTGTGAACAACTAACAACTTGAGTATACAAAATAATATCTTTAAGTTTAGAAGAAGATGAAGAAGAAAGTATCGGTTCAGAAGAAGTAATAGTAGTAGAAGAAGAAGCGTCGATGAAAATGTGAAGATTTCGATTTCTCCCAAAAATCTCTTGGAAGCCAAGAAGAAACCATATTGGGATGAAAACCTGACCATTGCACCATTGTATACATATCTTGTGACCAGATCCTGTCTTCATGACTGTAAGGCACTATGTGTGAAGAAATTCATCCAAAGACATGATAAATCAGATGTGGGAGAGCTCATAGAATACCTCATTCCTAACCCCCACCATCTTAACAAGCATTATTATAAACCTCTCCCAAGATTACATTAAAGATTTCCAACTTCTGGTCACTATCGATACCGTCTTCATTCATGAATTCTTATTCTTTTCGAGCACTGCACGTTCGGCTCATACAACTGGCACATCAATGTTCAAGTATCATGGAAAGAAACTTCAGCTCTATCTTCCGCGGATTGTGGTGTACGAAGGCACGGAGAATGTGCTGCAGTACCTCCTTGCCTATGAGCAGACCTCCAAAGAAGGAGGTCTTTGGAGGTGAGTTTGCTAAGTATGCTGTCATAATGGACTCGACCATTGATATAGCACAGGATCTAGCAATCTTGACTAAGGCGGGGGTGATAGTGAACCACCTCGGGAGCGATCAGAAGTTGGTCAACATGTGGAACAACATGAGCGAAAGTGTCATGATTACTTGCATATTACTTGCCAACACCCATCCTTTTAAGTTGAGCTCTTGCATAAATTTTTGGATATGCATTGTATGGCTACTGTTGGGGAGTCTATCGTAACGTTATGGTTGTGATGCGGTTAAAGCGTACTTGATTGTCTAATGAGACTCATACAAAACGTACTTCATTTTATTAGGGAGAAGACAAGATGATTGCTTATTTGACCAATGTTGTAATCAGATAGTCCATAATACAATAATAATCAAATTATTTATCTTAAGTACAATGTCTGATTGGAAATAGCATATTTGACCATGTCTTTATGAGCCCATAGAACTCGAATTCCTTGTCAATCCAAATGGAGAAATAACAAAAATAACGTATAATGAACACCCAAATGAATAAGAAACAACAGAAATAACAAAGCTTCTTTATTTTTACCCCAAGGTTTGATTAAGGTTCAGTGGTGAATTTAGGGCTTAAATTTGTAATAGCCTGCGAATTTATAGCCTATTGATTATGTATAGATGAAAGAATGAGATGTAGCCATTGTGAATACATTCCAATTTGGTCCATCTTCAATAGATTTAGACAATGTGCCCTTCTAATTGCCAAATTGCTACAAAAAACACACACATTCACAAATGGATTAGGATTTGAGGTATATTACAACACCCTGCTTATCAAACACCTACACTCTATGCAAATGAGGTTGAGAATCATGTCATGAACCTTGCTTTGTGACTTTATTCAACTTTAAAGGTAACAACTCCAATATCTAACATACAATGAGAAGTGAGATCAATTAGCTCACAAAAACATAATGGTTATCCCAACATAGTAATGTCTCAAATGTGAAAAGCACATATTGCATGACCATTTGCATGTAATAGTTTACAAGAGAAATGACAAAGATATTTTGTTAGCCACATGAAGGCTTAGGCATGTTTATGTGATCAAACCTCTGCTCTAGTTTAAAAAAAGAAACACAAGAATCTACCAACATATGTTAGATCATATTGTATTGAATTAACATGGCTTCATTGTTTGATAAAAATCAGCTTCCAAAGCGGTCATCCTTTTAATATTTAAGAATGCACACACATATACATCGTTTTAATCGGCAACGTGCAAATGTCTCAATACATTCTATTGTCCGTTGATAAGATTGAGGAAACAATTGTAGCATATATGCTTAGATCAAGTGCTCTAAAGAGGGGCGGAGGCAAAACAACAATTCAATACTATTTACGAAATAAAGGAAAAGTGATAGTTTTGTATGATAATACCTTGATTTTGAGGCCCTACAAATTACAAAGTTGATGACAATACCAATGGAGAAGCCTGCTCCACAATCTAGACTAAACTTTTTCTCTTTTCCAAAAAAGGAGCTACGTTCCCATTAGTTAGGAGAGGATCTAGACTCAAATTATTAACAAGGTGTCAGCAATACATAATTTTCAAACATAATTATTGAATCATATTTTGATTAATACTAAGAGCACTCCGACATTTCCAAAATGGAAAGTACAATTGAATGAAGAAAATATTGAAATTTCTAAAAAAATTACTACATTACCAATTCATTTTTCGCAAATCCGATTCAAGCGCAGTTCCAACCGACACTTAACACACTATTATTACTTGAGGGAAAAGCATGCTTAGCACCCAAAAGTTATCGCTCCATAATGAATGTCAATTTGGTAATGTAATGTAATGTAATGTAATGTAATGTAATGAAGTTTATGTATGGAGGAGAGTTTTGGATAATTTAAAATTTGTTCATAGTTTCTCTCACTTTATGGTAATTACAAATATAACCTTCCATCACTTAGAGTATCTTTGAAGCAACAAAAAAAGAGAGTCATTGTCTCTCTCCCTCCTACTTATCTTATTATGTTTCTCTTATGACTCTTCTTCTATGACTGTAAAAGCTCTCCATTTTAGTGCTAAAGAAAGGTAACCGTAAAACTCTTCATTTCTTTCCTTTCTTACCCCTCTTTCTTTTCTTTTTTCATCCTTTCATATATATATGTATATTGCCATAGATCAAAACCTCTCACCAACAAACATTCTCAGTTTCTATGAGACACACATATGTTTATGTATATTTTGAGCGGCTTCTTTGATTTGGTAGCTAGATAGGAAGATTTTATTATTGTGCTCGAAAATGTGAGCTAAGTGTGTGTGTTAAGATAAAACAATCATGGTATACTTCAAAGCATTTCTCTCTTTTACATTCATACACAGACATGGAGTTTCCTACACTTCACAGCACCTATAAAGACCAACGAATTGATCATGAATGATAAATATACTCTAAGAACTATCTTCTCCCTAAAGGAAAGTCCATTCACATACTATTATACCATTTTTTAAGTATCAAACAACAACAAAAGAAGGAGATGATGATGATGATGAATAATGCTTCCAATGGGAAACAAATGGTCGAACATCTACATCCACATAATCCCATCCCCACTATCTATAAATTGTTTGTCGAGCAACCTAATCCATCAATGAAAAACCAGAAGAATGGAAAAACTACATGGAGAAAGAAATCTAATTTGCTGCTCTTAAGCTTAATGATAGTATGGTTGCACACACATCTACGTCCCAAAAACCTAAAGTGATCAGATTGATCCCGCTTGCACTGTTCCACGCGAAGCTATACTCATATTTGTTGGGCAAATCCACTTAAGTGGAGCCCACAACACAGAGCTAAAGGGCTGATTGAGAATCGGCTGCGTGTCAGTAGTCGACTGAGCATACAGCCGATTGGGAGTCGGCTGGGTACCGAATTGGCTTAGGGCCAAAAAGGGGAAAAGTTATAATTATGTATGATTATATTTATATTTACATATATATGTGTACCCCTTTTCCTTTTGTATGTCTTTTGGTGTGTGTCTTTTGTGTGTGTGTTTGTGTGAACACATGTACATAGACGTTGGACAACACGGAGAAAAACATAAAAAGGAGAAGGGGGAAAAAGAGCGTGATTTGATTTTCTGAGAGAACACATAGCAAAACAGAAACAAAGAGAAAAAACAAAAAATAGAGAACGAAAGAGTGAGAACAAGAGGAAGAGCGTTCTACGGAAGTGGAGGAGACAGAGGCCTGTGAGGAGTTTGTCATTCTGACAGAGAACCACGACTGTGCAACACCTCTCCTGTTTACTTGCATTAGGTTACTTTGTTTCATGTTGTTTTCTTGTTTCCTATTTTGCTAGTTTTTCTATCCACTCAGTTGGGTGAAGAATTGTAAGGTTATTTGCTTGGTTTATCCACCCAATCGGGTGAGGATCGTAGCCAAGGCTGTTGCCTTGAAGCTAATATATTTCCTCTAAACAAAAACCTAGAGAGACTAGCACATTCCTTGTGCTTATTGTTGTTGTATCCACCCAATCAGGTGAAGATTGTAGCCAAGGCTGTTGCCTTGAGGCTAGGACATTTCTCTAGTCAAAACCTAGAGAGTCCGTACTCATTTGTACCCACTATTGTGTAGCCAAGGCTATTGCCTTGAGGCTTGTACGTTCCTCTAGTCAAAACCTAGAGAGGTCGTACTTAGTTTATAATCTGTGTTATTCTATCCACCCGATTGGGTGAAGGTTGTAACCAAGGCCATTGCCTTGAGGTAGATACATACCTCTAGTGAGGTCATATTCCATTGTACTAAAAAATATAATGAAGTTGTTTGGAACCTACGATTCCCATGGCTTTTCCCTATTTTGGGTTTTCCACGTAAAATTTTGTTGGGTGTACTCTCATTTTTCGTCTTGCGGTTTCATCAAGTGTTAATTCTGTTTGAAGTACAATAGAGTTAGCAAATCCAAATTAGATCACATATTCCCATTAATATTACCTGCAGATCTTGAGCATCGGTCCATTGTATCATAACTTCAAGCCTTCCCCTATGGATAGATGCAAGGCCGTATGTGTGCAGAAATTCATGGAAAGACATAAGATACCACATGTGGGAGAGATCATGACAAATCTCATCCCCGAGCCCCAGGAACTTAGTGACATCTATTTCGGCCTAACATGGGCTTAAAACTTTGATTCCCTAAGACATCTAGTGACCGTTGATACCATCTTGATTCATTAATTCTTAGTTTTCTTGAGCGAGGATTGGCTTGACTCCGAAGAGAAGAAGTTTATAAATGACTCGAGCTTGTAATTGTGGAAGATCAAGTTGTTAAAGCAAACTAACTCATAAGAAATCATTGTAATCCTAAGCTTAGTTTTTATCGAATGCTCCGATTCAATATTGCTTGCGCTTAAGATAAATCATCTAGTGTTTTATATAATATTGAGTACTTTGTTACAACAATCAGAAATAACCTAAACCATTACCAACACAAGACGCTTATTAAGATAAATTGTCTAGTGATGCATGTATTATTGAGTACTTTGTTACGTGTATCAAAAATAGATTTAACCATTACCAGTACAAGACGCTTAAGATTTGAAACAGGGATTCCATTCCTTCTCTTGCTTAAATTGCACTAATTACTCCCTTAACTTGCTAATGGGAATAAGGATCTGAATCGGGATGATTTGTACTACGAACTCAAGATTCCAAATAGACGAAACCACAAGACAAAAGAGAGAGTAAACCAAAATTTAACATGAAAACCCCAACATTGGGAAAAACCACGGGAACGTTAGGTTCCAAAACAAATTCACTATTTTCTGAGTACAGAAGGTGTTGACAGCTTCTAGAGCTTACTCTAGAGATATGCACATATATTTCAAGGCTACATCCTTGGATACAATATTCACCCTAGCAGATAGGATAAACAACAAACAAAAGAAAGAAAAACCAAAAACACAGAACAAATAAATAAACCTATTACAAGTGGACAAAAGAGTTGTTGTGACGCTTTTGGGTAGTCCAGACAGCACCTCGATAGATCTCCGTCTTCACACTTGCAACGAGTTCTCGCTCTCGATCTCCCTGTTCTTGAGCTCACACACTTGTTTTTGTTTTCTTGCAAAAGCTTTCTTGTGTTTTCACACATACACCTCTTCTTCTCGAATCTCTGTTTTTCAGCCTTAGTTCTGTTCACTCATGTGCAGTTTTTCTCTGTAACGCGCTATGTTTTCTCTGTCTTTCTCTCTATTTTCTGTCTATGCCTTCTTTTTATCAGCCTTTTTGGGGTAATGTCTCCTCTTTTCGTATCTGAATTCACACATAGACATACCAAACACACACAGACACAGACACACACACAAAAGAAGAAAAAGAACACTTGAGTGGATAGACCCAACAGTTGCATCATAAATTGCTGCTATCTACAATTATCTAATGAGCAAACCTCCATAACCCATGCCAAAGCAACTCTTGGCGTTCTTAAATTCTTAATCTTGGAGAATAATGGTCTTCGCCTACTTCTGGTTACACTTTAAACATCTTGTTCATTTGTTGGTCTCAGCCTTCCTGCAACCAAGCCAAAAAGTGTAAAGTTAGTGTCCATCGAAAAAGAAGAAGAATAAGTTTAAGAGATGGGTGAGTATATCAAACAAGAAAATCAACCTTATAGTTCAGACCATAGATGGGGTTGAGCATATCTCATAACTAACAACCTTACAATTCAAGCAGATAGGACATCCATATAATAAACCCAACTTCACTCAAGATGAATATTGGTGAGGGGTAGCTTAGAATTCCCCCCAAATATCAATTTAGATCCGGCCATATTTTAATGCATGCATATTTTACTGTTAATTAATCAATCGTTTTTATGCTCAGACATATTTCTATGAGTGAAAATAAAGTAAAGCTGTAAAAATGAGATTAATGTATTACTTTGTAACGATCAATGTCATAATTATAGTGATTAATTGTCACACACATTGTGAATTTAGATGTTTGTTGGATGATGGGTCATAGAGACAAGAAACACTCGACATTCTCAATTTTGGTTCAAAAGCTAGCCCACAAGGAATTTATAAGACTATCCTACGAATGGAAAGATTTTAGATTACCTTCTTAGCATGTTAATCTGGGAATAAGAACTCGTAACGATATATCTAAATCCATGACTACATGGAGAAAGAGATCATGAAGGCTGATTATGTGGTTGATACTGTGATTGTCAACATGTCAATGTTCCAAAACTAGTGATCTGAGTATGTCCTACGTGCAATGATCGATGATTGGGGTAAATTAAATGCAGATAACAAAATTCTGATGCAGACAAAATGCTGATAGAGAAGAGAAAGAGAAGAAGTGATAAAAGGTCTCCAGAAGAGAAAATCAAATTGAGAGATAGATGAGATAAATAAACAATACCAGGGAAACTGATACATAAACAAAACAAGAGAAGAAAAGACAAGACATTGGGATGGAGTGAAATACAAGACATTGGGATGTATTATCAAAGAGCATAAGACATTGGGATGGAGTGGCTTCCAGACTACGAGAAGAATACAACGGAAAAAGGTTTCGTGAGCAAACGGAAAGGAATGTCCGACCCAACAATACTACGAATTTCGGCCAACAGAAGTCTTTATAGAATTTTGGAAAGGGGTAGCTCTGAAGGGATGAGGTAGATAGAAGCCTAGAGAGAAAGGTACAAAAGATGACATGATACACACATGTTTTCAATGAGGAAATAGGCCTTGTGGAAGAGGTCGTCAACTAGAACTATGGTGTGGAAGGTCAAAATGTAATATCTACCATTCAAATTAGGATTATCAAACACCTTAGAGAAACACAAAATGCTTATTAACAATACATGATGTCTTAATGTTAGCGGAATTTCAATTGCTAACGGCCTACGTGATATCCTCTAATATATATTGTGTTTTCCACAAGTACTAGAATTTGGTTTTCAATTAGATTTAGAGAGGGAAGATGAAGGAATGGAGATAAAAGTTTTTGTATGAAGGAGACTTCCAGATAATTTTTAATTTGTTCATATTTTCTGTCAGTTTAGGTTAATTACACATATAGCCTTCAATCACCTAGAGTCTCTTTGAAGCAACAAGGAATTAGAGTCTCTCTCTCACTCTCACTATCTATCTTATCTCGTTTCTCTGATGACTGTTTTTCTATTATCGTAAATTCTCTGCATATTAGTTCAAAATAAAGTTGACCGAAAGTCACTTCAATGCTCTCCCATCTTACGTCTCTTTTCTTTTTTCTATATTTATATAAATATATGTATTGGCATACTTCAGAACCTTTGATTTTCTGTTTTTTTGAGACACATATGTGAATTGGAACAATCTAGAATATCATACAATAGACCTTAATTTATAATGATTCATTCACACTTAAACTTTCATAAGATATATAGCAGCACAATATTTTTTGTTGTACTTGGTTTGGAGTTTTGCGAGAAGGCCCGCTGGAAATGGGATTTGCAATTTTGCTAATGAGTTATCTAACAACGACAAAAATGATTGAACATTAAATATAATGCCCTCACCCACCATGAAGATTATAAAAACATGAAAGTAAATCAAGAAGTAGCATTGCCATGTTATATAGTTTCTCAACTAGTGTTCAGTCAACATAACTCAAGGTTCTACCCAGGCATGAAGAGAGCTAGAAAAGTGTTCGGTCTGAGATTACACTACTAGTCATTGTTTACGCATAACATCTATATGCTCAATAACCATGCTCTGCAAAGATAGGCGTATGAATCAGACATGTGAGTAATTTCATACTCGTTTCTTTCCAAATTATAGATCCGGTTCTGTTAAGATCTTCTAACCTGACTTGTATATAACTGTGATTACAGTTATGTATTTTGTAAACCCAATAATAGATCTATCATCAGTGTTTCATCAATTATTAATCGCTCCACAGGAAGGGACTCACCCACAACTTGGGCACACTGAAAATCAAGAAGCAGTAAAGAATCGTTGGTAGGAATGAAACTGCTTCTTATGGGAAAATGGCATGATTCTTGTCCTCACACATATTGCTGATCTTACAGGCAATCTCTCTCTCTCTCTCTCTCTCTCTCTCTCTCTCTCTAGGATGCAGTGCTATGGGAAATGGCATGATTCTTGTCTCCACACATATTTGCTCATTAGAATGGAGAAATGGCAAGATTCTTGTCTTCACACATAATGCTGATCTTGCAGGCGATCTCTCTCGCTCTCTCTCTCTCTCTCACAGACGGAACAGCGTTGGAATGGAATACATTCCAACTGCAAAAGGAATCCAAGGCAATGCTTTCGTGAGGAAACAGAAAGGAATATGTGACCCAATAATAGTTTGACAAAACCCAGAAGGAGAATAAGATGAAAATGATGAAAATGATAAAAATGATGCAGATGTCATAAAATATAAAAACTGTAAATGATAATGGTGATCATCAAACCACCGATATAACCAAAGCAGCAGAAGAAGCTTCCAAATTAAACATCACAAATCCATTGGATGAATCTGATGGTCGATCTCACAAAACCAAAAATGAATGGATAGTCACCATGGTTATGTTCACCATAGAGTATTACAAAGCCAAAAGAAGTGACGTAATTAAAAATTAGAGGATTTCAAAGATTCCCCAAGAATTTACGGAAGTGAAGCCAGAGGCATATAAACCTAAAGAAGTAACCATCGGTCCGTTCAATGCAACTGTAGAGCCTGACTTCGCTAATAATGTTAAGGCATTATATTTGGGGGAGTTTATGGAGAATTTTATAACATAAACAGTTTATACGATGTCATAAATATGGTCACCTCTCATCATCATGTTACACTTTCCGACATCTGTGATTTCAAATTCCCCGAAACTGACGACGAGGATTATGTACTTATGGTGAATCGTTTTCATGATTCTCGTATAAATTAATTATTGGTTTGATTTTATAGCTTAACTAATTCCCATTATTTATGTATTTGTAGTCCTGAACCGGATTGCACTACGAAATATTGTGGACGATTATGTACTTATAGTGAATCGTTTTCATGATTCATGTATAAATTAATGGACATAGATGTTGTGGGAGTTAAATTTGAGTAGATTGTCACAGTGAAGTGTTGAAGCACAATTTCTTCTTCTCCATCTTCATCATCATTTTCTTCCTGATCCCACGTTCATTAAATTACCTACAAGTTGAACACGATGGCAAACAAATTGATTGATTATAGAATGTACAAATCAACCCAAATGCAATTATTAGTTCCATTAATCTCATGAACATACATACTTGTAAGTTGTTACAATAACGAATCACTTCCGCCAAATCCATTTAGTTTGTCTTCCTACCTCCCGTTACCAAAAATTACTAGAAAGTTTGTTAGAATATCCCCCCACCAAACTTCACCAACTGATGGATGGATGATAGATTTGAAGGATTGGTTAGATGGCAATCGACAAGACAGGAGGAGTGGTCTATTGATCTCAAAATTCCATTGCGTGATATGCTAACGTTAGCCTATTGATCTCATTTTTGTGATATGCTTATGTAATTAATATTGACGGGTACAACCTAAAACTGAATCATTAAATACACTAATTAGTGCTTGGATGGATACATATCTTTCTGTCATCGCCAGATGTAATTGAGAGGTTTGTATGAAGCAATTCATATGACAAGATATGGCGCCATCTTCATAGCTTTTACAGCAGCCTGGCCTACTCAAACTTTAAAATTCTTCCACATGTTATTGCTTTTCATGGGGGATTACTGAGCATCCAAAACCGAATTTCGCTACGTCTTAATTAGACTTGCTTTTTCTCTTCTAATGTGACATAATAATGTTTCATGACCTTTAGAGTTTTCACCAACATTGTTTACAGGCTTTCAATAAACACGATATCTCTTAAACTTCACATTGTATGAATTCACGGGTCATTTCATCCATTTTTACTCAAATAATTGGCCTTCCATTGAGAAATTTCACTAAACTACTCCTTTGATGTGTCTTTTGTTTTTCAACCCAAACTGCTTCGAACATTTAATTAGGGAAATAGACATCTTAACTAGGGGGGTAGTCTTTAGAGAACTCGGATATTAATATATTGACTTGGTCATATTTTAACAAGGTTGGGTTCAGGGAAAGAAACTCACAAGGTTGCCTTCAGGGAAAGAAACTCACCTTCAAAGTAATAAAGCTCACCTATCACTTAATGCTCCCCACAAATAGTTGGAGATCCTTATTCATATATAAATAACCTTGAGGTTATATCCACAAACAACAAGTATAAGACAGCTCACCCTTCATCAAAATTATAGAAAATTGAACCTAGGAATGAGCATTATTTCAGATTACAATATTAGTAATTTTATGTACATAAAATCTATTTGCCACAAAACCCCCATTATTTGGGGAGATGGTAGTTGAATCGAAGACTTGTGAACAACTAACAACTTGAGTATACAAAATAATATCTTTAAGTTTAGAAGAAGATGAAGAAGAAAGCATCACTTCAGAACAAGTAATAGTAGTAGAAGAAGAAACGTCGATGAAAATGTGAAGATTTCGATTCCTCCCAAAAAACTCTTGGAAGCCAAGAAGAAAACATATTGGGATGAAAACTTGACCATTGCGCCATTGTATACAAATCTTCTGACCAAATTCTATCTTGATGACTGTAAGGCACTATGTGTGAAGAAATTCATGCAAAGACATGAGAAACCAGATGTGGTAAAGCTCATAGAATACCTCATTCCTAAACCCCACGATCTTAACAAGCATTTTTCAAACCTCTCCCAAGATTACATTAAAGATTTCCAACTTCTGGTTACTATCGATACCGTCTTAATTCATGAATTTTTAGTCTTTTCGAGCATTGCACGTTCGGTTCATAAAAGTGGCACATGAATCATCAAGTATAAAGTCCTCACAATGGGCCCGAAGTATAAACACCTAAATCCTTCCCCTCTTGATAGATGTAAGGTCCTTTGTGTGAACCTATATTGCATCTCTCTGTTTACTCTAGTTATTTGCAAGTCTTCAAGTCAGACTTTCATCCTCTCAAATCATCATTTGTGACACAAATCAAGTGTTTACTATTATCTTTATAAAGATTCACCATATGTCAAATAATTGCGCTTAACCGCCACTTGTTTGTGGCACGTTACCGAAGGTGAGTCAAGAAGGTGACATTTGTGTACAAATTACTAAGCAAGTCTTTTCGCAAATAAGATTGTTGCATATTACCTGCCAATGCCAATCCTTTCAAGTTAAGGTCCTGCATACATTCTTAGATATGCATTGTATGGTTGTTATTGGGCATGGGTTTAGTTTAGGGTTTGTATACAGATTACCAAGCAAGTATTTCCGCAAATAAGATTGTTGCATATTACTGGCCAATGCCCATGCTTTTAAATTGATCTCGTGCGTAAATTTTTGGATATCCATTGCATGACTATTGTTGGGCAATCCATCCTAACTTTCTTCTTGTGATGTGGTTGATCCGTACTTCATTGTCAAATTAGAGTCATACAAAACATACTTTATTTTAACTAGGAGAAGGCAAGATGATTGCTTAATTAACCAATGTTCTAGTCAAAAATAGCTCCATAACACAATCCATGAACAGGGGCTCGTTTGAAAAAAATATAATAATTAACTATGCAACCACATATACACATAATTTACTAGGTTAGATTTCTTAGATTATGAGGTAACATGCAAAATATGTGAATAGATTTATTCCCCGTTGATAAGATCGAGACAATCGTATAATATATTTTGATAATTCAATATCCTTTATGAAATAAAGGAAAAGTTGTCATAGCCATCATGATTATCGGAATATAATCGACAAGACAGGAGGACTGGTCTATCGATCTCAAAATTCCATTGTGTCATATGCTAACTTTAGAGTGCAATCGACAAGACAGGAGGAGTGGTCTATTGATCTCAAAATTCCATTGCGTGATATGCTAACGTTAGCCTATTCATCTCAATTTTGTAATATGCTATATAATCGATATTGAGGGGTACAACCAAAAAACTGAATATTTAAATACACTAACTATTGCCTAGATGGTACACACTTTTCTGTCATCGCGGGATGTAATTGAGTGCTTGTTATGAAGGAATTCATATGACAAGACATGGCAGCATCTTCATAGCCTTTACAGCAGCCTGGCCTACTCAAACTTTAAACTTTTTCCACAAGTTATTGCTTTTCATGGGGGATTATTGAGCATCCAAAACCGAATTTTGCTGTCTTAATTAGACTTGCGTTTTCTCTTCTAATGTGACATAATTATGTTTCATGACCTTTAGAGTTTTCACCATAATTGTTTACAGGATTTCAATAAACACGATATCTCTTAAACTTCACATTGTATGAATTCAGGGGTCATTTCATCCATTTTTATTCAAATAATTGGCCTTCCATTGAATTAGAAGTTCGTCGCAAATCAACATGAGTAATTTGAAGGAAAATGGGGACGAATTGACTCAATTCATTTATACACTGTCATTGTTTGAGAGGAAATATAAGTTTACACAATAAAATAAACTGAAACTTAACTTTGCTGGCGTTCGAGTAGTTCTTGCTTAATGCAGAAAACACTAATTAGTTCACTAATGACTGCTACGAGAGCCATTACGATTGTCCATTAAAATTCGTAAACAAAGTTGGGAAACAGTCATAGCCATCATGATTATCGGATAATAAAACACACATAAATTCTACTAACTAACTACATTAACAACAAGGATTTCATGGAAGACATGGGATATCAGATATGGAAGAGCTAAATCCATATAACCTCATCCCCTCACCCCCCATGAACTGGCACCTCCCTCAAGTATGACTAAGAGAAAAGTTCAGTTTGATCTTCCACAACTTGACAATGTGGTTGGGGTTCAGTACAATGTCCCATCAAAAAGATGGGAGGAGCTGACCAAAGATGCCATGGGAGCCCATTGGGGTTCCTCTCTAGTCCATTGGTTAATGACATCGATCACTATTGCAGATGATCTACAGAATCCCTCTCTTGGATTCAATAGGTCGGGTAACCTACCACTACGTTATTGGCCTACAAGGAATCTATGTCACTATCCTTCGAATAAAAAATCATAGAAAAATACTATACGCAACATAATCATGATTTGTGATTATGTTTTTGTCAGTATATAATCTAGGAATGAGAACTCGTAAACAAATCGAAATCCAAATGCCATACAGTCATCATAAATTAGGAAAGATGAAAGTTGAAATATTGAACACTTCAAAACAACTACGAACTATAATATAAAGAAGACAATAACACTCTGATGTAAGTTTATTATTTCAAGTTCTCATATATATATATATATAGAGATAGAGAGAGAGAGAGAGAGAGAGAGAGAGAAACAGGAGATTGATTAGATTGACCAAATTCTCATTTGATATATCCCAATTATTTGTCATTTCTAATTCTATACATCGATGTCATTTCTTCTCAATTCCCAAGATTGGCGAACTTTTAAAGGACCTACATCCTTAGCTAGTTTAAAGGCACATTAGCACACCGGCGGGGTCGGATCCACAAAAAACGTAATGCACAGAGTCAAATTGCAAAGGTGAATATTATCTTATTTTTGAATCTTATACCATGTGACTATTTTTTTGTATTGCAGAAATACAATAATATGTACTTTGAAATCATTCTTACCCATCTAATTACATGGGAGCATGTTCGGACTGGTTTTGATTTTGCTATCATTTAGCGCGATCGTTACTGACATCTTAGCCATATATTTATTACTAAGTACACCTTCTCTAGTCTAATGAAATGTTAACACTATGATTCCTAGAGAAGGTATACTTTGTAATAAATATATAGAGAAGGTATACTTAGTAATAAATATATATTCCTAGTCTTGGAACATCTGAGACGTTAGGAACACATAAACATAAATGTATTATGATACATAATTTCTTCATCATCATTTTCTTTTGTCTAATGAAATGTTAACACTAGGTTTCCTAGAGAAGGTATACTCAGTAATAAATATATAGAGAAGGTATACATGGAAATAACTATATCTTTCTAGTCTTGGAATATCTAAGACCTTAGGAACACATCGAAATTACTAGCATTTGCCACAAACTCTCTATTATTTTCATACAAACTGTTTTTCTGTCAAATAAATTGATCGGGAGTCACCTCATCCATTTTTTCTTCCTCAAACTATTCATTTCACTTTGAGACCTAATTCTATTCAGATTTTACATACGTTGTACATATGTCATCACATTGCTATGACCTATATTATGTTTCGCAAATGTGTTGTCATCACCCTACTCAATACATGGTCCAAAGAGAAGGATGCACTAGCAAGTCGGGCTAAAAAACTCCTACTCTTAAAATCACTTCTCTCGTGGGTAACTTATAATGAATTATAGCAGAATTGTAATGATAGCACATATTGCTCATAGATCATCACAATCGGTCCATTGTATCAACACCTAATACCTGCCCCTCTTGATAGATGTAAAACCATTTGCGTGAAGAAATTCATGGAACACTCGTCTATGTTCACAAATCCTCATAATCACTCCATTGTATCAACACCTAAATCATTCCCCTCTTGATAGATGTAAGGCCATTTGGCACCTCTTTGTTTACTCTAGCTATTTGTGAGTCTTCAATTCGAGTTTCATTCTCCCAAATCATGATTTGTGGCGCACATATAGAGATCACTATTATAGTTATGTCATGGCGAGTTCATTATAAAGATTCACCATACCACAAACAAAAGCGGTTAAGCCCCATGGGTTCCTGACACGTTATCAAAGGCGAGTCAAGAAGGTGACATTTGTATACAAATTACCAAGCAAGAATTTCCGCAAATAAGATTTTTGCTTAATTTTTTTGCTATGCATGGTATGGCTATGACTAGGCAATCTATCCTGACCTCATAACCTCACCCGCCATGAACTGGCACCTCCCTCAAGTATGACTAAGAGAAAAGTTCAGTTTGTTCTTCCACAACTCGACACTGTGGTTGGAGTTCAATACAATGTCCCATCCGAAAGATGAGAAGAGTTGACCAAATATGCGATGGGAGCCCATTGGGGTTCCTCTCTAGTCCATTTGTTAATGACATCCATTACTATTGCAAATGATCTACACAATCCTAGGTTGTTACCCAAATCTCAAAATTAAACTAATCCTAGACGACAGAGCATCATAAGACAGCTCCAGCAAAATCAAGTGCTGAGGTGTGCTTTCTACAATCATTGAGGAAGGGGTAGCCTCAATTAATCACAGATAATACCCATTTGTTAACCTGTCCCATTATGTACTTAAGATCAAGAGCTTAATGATTCATGTTTTGATGGTAATGGTAGTGAGGGTTAAAATTACATAGTAGTCAATCTCTCTCTTGGTAACCTACCACTACATTACTGGCCAGCAAGAAATCTATATCACCATCCTTAAAATAAAACCTCATAGAAAAACAATATTTGCAACATAACCATATTGTGATTATGTTTTTGTCAGTATGTAATCTAGGAATGAGAACTCGTAACAAAATCGACATCTAAATGCCATACAGTCATCATCAATTAGGAAAGATGAAAGTTGAAATATTGAAGACTTCAGAACAACTACGACCTATCCACGACGAGTAATAACCAAGTTTACCATTCCTCACAATCAGTCCTCACAATCCCTTCCGTAGATGTAAGATAAAAACAAAAATAATACAATAATCGATTAGAGGCATTCGCCTTATTTCGCATTGTAAGATACGATGATTCTTATTTACGAAGTATTTACTATTCTTTAAACTAACTCCTATGTCTGTGTCTCTCCTCTTCGAACGCAGAAGGCATCGCATTTACATAAATTGAAAACCAGACTACAAAAAGAATATGAGAACGAAGATACAAAGGAAAAAAGCAACGAATCAACAGCGGAAGAAAGATTATAAAATCATTTAAAAGTACAATTACTAATCTGTATAATGAGATTATTGACAGTAGAAAAGACATCCAAAGCTTGACAGCTCCTAATGGTAACGATTATCACGACTAAACGACTTTCACCAAAGCAGCATCTGTGGAAAATGTAGGATAGGCTGCCAGATCAAACAATAAATTTCCGCACAGAGATGATTTCCCGTCGACCTAACCTAGAAGAAACTAAATGGAGAGAGTCAATCCTTGAATTGATCAACAACAATAAAAACGAAGATACATGTAATCCCGAGATTTTAAGTATATCTCAGTACACAAAAGCATATTCAAAGCTGAAGGACGAGACATACAAACCTAGTTTAAATGACCATTGGTCCATGCTTTAAAAGTCTAGAAGTGGAAGACATGATAAAATGCAAAGCAACATCTATTAAAAGGTTCATGAATGAAGAAGGCATACCAAGTATACAACAGCTAATAGAAGGTTTCAAGTTTGACCAAGAACCGGCACTTACCACGCACTACGCTGACATTTCCGACGAATATGAGGACCCGGCGTGGCTACAACTTGTAATCACAATCGACACTGTCTTCCTACTCGAACAACTTAAGAGGCGATAGAAAATAAGGACACTATCATTCACATGCCGTTAAACATAACGAGCATGTACAGGGATTCAATGCTCCTAGGCAACCAGATTCCAATTCAATATCTCGTGAAACATCATAAACAAAAACCAAATATACCGTCCTCCGATTTTTACACATTATTAGCAGACTTTATTAAAACGGCAACTCCATTCCTTATAAATGAATTGAATATAGAAAAAATGCTGAAAGACGCCTTACAGAGTAATCTTGTCTTAACTCTACTTGAGTGCGTCTACTTCTTCCTAATTAGAAGTGATACAGAAACACTTACAAGTGATACTGAGGATGAAGCATGCATTGTGGAATTTCCATTTTAAACAGATGTGCGAATATACATTGAGGAATTTGCGCGTCACAAGAACTCGGGAAAATACCTTCTCAATTGTGTTCTTCTTTAATGGACACCCTACCATGTTCCAACCTCACAAGAAATTACAAGGGGAGATCTGTCAGACTGCCAAGGGCATCTGAACTCCGCAAAGCCAACATTTCATTCTCATGGTCTTTAGGCAATCTTTCAGGGATGAAGTACATCAAACAGAAACGTCGTCTATATCTTCCGGTAATTTTCGTGGACGATGAGACGGAGGATATACTGCGAAACCTCCTCGCATTCGAAATAACACACAGACGTGAAACGAAATTTCGGATGTACATTTTGATAATGGATCAACTCATCCGAACCGAGGCAGATCTCACAATCCTGGAAGAAGCCAAAGTCATAGTCAACCACCTGGGAAGCAGTAAAAAATTGATCTACATGTGGAAAAACATGTGCATCAAAAAGACGTACGACCGCCAAACTTTTGAAATGGTAAATGATATAATGGCCGACCATTCGGTACCAGATTACCCTAGGAAATATTGTGGAAGATTATGTATTTATGCCCTCTCTTGGATTCAATAGGTCGGGTAACCTACCACTACATTATTGGCCTACAAGGAATCTATGTCACTATCCTTGGAATAAAAAATCATAGAAAAATACTATATGCAACATAATCATGATTTGTGATTATGTTTTTGTCAGCATGTAATCTAGGAATGGGAACTCGTACCAATATCTAAATCTAAATGTCATACAGACATCATAAATTAGGAAAGATGAAAGTTGAAATATTGAAGACTACAGAACAACTACGAACTATAATATAAAGAAGACAATAATACTCTGATGTAAGTTTATTATTTTAAGTTCTCATATATATATATATATATATATAGAGAGAGAGAGAGAGAGACAGAGACAGAGAGAGAGAGAGATAGATTGATTAGATTGACCAAATTCTCATTTGATATATCCCAATTATTGCTCATTTCTAATTCTATACATGGATGTCATTTCTTCTCAATTCCGAAGATTGGCGAGCTTCTAAAGGACCTACATCCTTAGCTAGTTTAAAGGCACATTAGCACACAGGCGGAGTCGGATCCACACAAAAAATGATGCACAGAGTCTCATTGCAAAGGTGAATATTATCCTATTTTTGAATCTTATACCATGTGACTATATTTTTTTATAGTGCAGAAATACAAAAATATGTACTTTGAAATCATTCTTACCCATCTTATTACATGCGACCATGTTCGGATTGGTTTTGATTTTGCTTTCATTCCCACGTTCATTAAATTACCTACAAGTTGAACACGATGGCAAACAAATTGATTAATTATAGAATGTCCAAATCAACCCTAATGCGATTATTAGCTCTATTAGTCTCATTAACATACATACTTGTAAGTTGTTACAATAACGAATGCCTTCCGCCAAATCTATTTAGTTTGTCTTTCATAGCGCCAATTACTAGACAGTTTGTTAGAATATCCCCCCATCAAACTTCAATAAGTGCTGGATGGATGATACATTTGAGGGATTGGTTAGATGGCAATCGACAAGACAGGAGGACTGGTCTATTGATCTCAAATTCCCATTGTGTGATATGCTAACGTTAGCCTATTGATCTCATTTCTGTGATATGCTTATGTAATCGATATTGAGGGGTACAACCTAAAACTGAATCATTAAATACACTACATTAGTGCTAGAATGGATACATAGCTTTCTGTCATCACCAGATGTAATTGAGAGGTTTGTTTGAAGCAATTCATATGACAAGACATGGTTGCATCTTCATAGCTTTTACAGCAGCCTGGCCTACTCAAACTTTAAACTTCTTCCACAAATTATTGCTTTTCATAGGGGATTATTGAGCTACCAAAATCGAATTTCGCTACGTCTTAATTAGACTTGCTTTTTCTCTTCTAATGTGACATAATTATGTTTCATGACCTTTAGAGTTTTCACCAACATTGTTTACAGGCTTTCAATAAACACGATATCTCTTAAACTTCACAATGGGCTGAAATGCCTCTATACCCAATCTGTGTGGTGTGGGTGCTCGATTCAACGGTACAGGATGACCCGAAACAATGTGAATCACACTTTAACTTTTTGTACTTATCAATGTCATAGTTATAGTGTGATTCACATTGTTTCGTAATTTCATAAATGATTCTATACTTGTTTCATGGATGGGGTACATAGTGGGATATTCCCAACTTGGGTTCACAAGGTTGCCTTCAGGGAAAGAAACTCACCTTCAAAGTAATAAAGCTCACCTAATGCTCCCCACAAATAGTTGGAGATCTTTATTCATATATAAATAACCTTGAGGTTATATCCACAAACAACAAGTATAAGAGAGCTCCCAAATAAGAGAGCCCCTCTTGATAGATGTAAGGCCATTTATGTGAAGAAATTCATGGAACGCTCATCTATCTTGGGGAACTTGAAATGAATGTCTACTTGTAGAGTTTGGAATGGCCAATGATTGGGGTAAATTAAAAGAGAATTCAAACCATCTAGGCCACATATATAAACATCAAATAACGAGCCTATAGCATCTCTTTGTTTACTCTAGCTATTTGCGAATCACTCTCCTTTCTTTACATGGTATCAGAGCCCATTTCCCTACATATGTTCTGTTTCAAGCTCATGTTCACGAAGAGCCCGCTGATGGGTGCACAACAATCTACATAGACCGAAGAAACAGAGAAGAAATCATCATCAATACTCAGATAGGAAGTCAATCATCAATACTAAGACATTGGGATGGAGTGAAAGACCAGACATTGGGATGTATTATCAAAGAGCATAAGACATTGGGATGGAGTGGCTTCTAGAGTACGAGAAGAATCCAACGGAAAAATGTTTCGTGAGCAAACGGAAAGGAATGTCCGACCCAATAGTACTATGAATTTCAGACAACACAAGTCTTTATAGAATTTCGGGAAGGGGTAGCTCTGAAGGGATGAGGTGCATAGAAGCCTAGAGAGAAAGGCATAAAAGATGAAATGATAGAGACATGTTTTCAACATGGAAATATGGAAGAGGTCATCAACCAGAACTATGGTGTGGAAGGTCAAAATGTAATATCTACCATTCAAATTAGGATTATCAATCACCTTACAGAAACACAAAATGCTTATTAATAATACGTGATTTCTTAAAGTTAGCGGAACTTCAAATACTAACAGTCTAAAATCGTCACAATGACCATGACTGTTTCCTGATTGCATTGGTGGTTTTCATTAACATTGCCAATACGGTCACTTGCATGGAGGATAAACGAAAAGTGGTCATTAGTGCTAAATCAGAGCCCATAATATGATGAGTAATAACCAATTTACTAGCATTTACCACAAACTCTCCGTTTCTTTCATGCTTAATTGTTTCTTTTAATTAAATTGATCATTAGCAGACTCACTCAATTTTTCTTTCTCAAACCAGTTATATCAGTTTGAGACGTAAATCCGAGCAGACTTTTTATTTGTTGTACGAATGTAATCACATGACTATGACCCGCATATTATGTTTTGCAAAGACATTGTGATCATTATGGTAAATATTGTCATTAATCACATTGTCATTAACCAACGTGACACATTGTCCAAAGCGAAGGACACAAACCTATCAACTAGGGCTGAAAATTTCCAGCTCATTCACAAACAACTACACCTCTTAATATCACTTCTCATGGGTAACTTTTAATGAATTAGAGCACAATTGCAGTGATACCACATATTGCTCACCAGTCCTCACAAACCCTCTTGATAGATGTCAGGTACTTTTTGTGAACCCATATACAATCTCTCTGTTTACTCTAGCTATTTCCAAGTCTTCAATTCGGCCTTTCATCCTCTTAAATCTTCATTTGTGACACACATCAAGGGTTTACTATTACCTTTATGTTATAGAGAGTTGTTCATTAAGATTCACCATATGTCGAATGATTGAGCTAAAGCGGCACTTTTTTGTGGGACATGCAAAATGTACTTCATTTTAACTGGAACAAGGCAAGAAGATTGCTTAATTAACCAATGTTCAAGACAGAAATAGCTCCATAGTTCATCCAATATACAGAAAATTTTACTATGTTATATTACTTTGATTTCGAGGTAACATGCAAAATGTCTGACTAGATTTATTCTCCGTTGATAGAATCATTCTAACCTATACCTTTCATACGATATAACAGCAGGACAATATATTTTATTATAATTGGTTTGGAGTTTCACGAGATGATGTTCTACAAATGGTATTTACATCTTTAATCATTACATATCTATCAAAAACAAAAAGTATTCACCCAGATTTTAGAAGATCTCCTTATCTATGTTAATCATAACTGTTATTCAGTGATATATTTTGAAACCGCATCAAACATAACTGGCATGGGTCTTTTCATATATTATTGAGCGGTCTACAAAGAAACATGCAATAACAAGTCAAGACAACTGATACAAATGCACACAAAACAATTCATTGGAATCGAGTATCGATTCAGATGAAGATACAAACGATTTTCATCACCGTGTTGCTCATCTTAAAGGCAAAGTCTCTATATTTATTTCCTCACACACAACACAACACAGTAGCAGGGAGTGTCCACGGAAAACCAAAAGCACATGAGGAGCACTGGATTCTTTAGACAAGCAAAGGCCTACGTGACACCATAAGATAGACAACAACATAAAAGAACACAAATAAGATGATAAAATCGAAAATAATACAATAATCGACTATACGCATGGTAAAGTGCAATGATTCGGGTTTACACGGAAATTACTATTCTTCAGAAAAACCTCTATATCTTTTTTTCTCTCTTTCAAACACAGAATGCATCGCATTTAGATCAATTGACCTCCAGACTACGAAATGAATATAAGCAACCACGATTTCAAGAGAACAAGCAACGAATCTGTGACACAAAAAGACAATTAAATTACGTCAAATGAACGAACATTACTAATATGTATACTGAGATTACTGAGCGTAGAAAAGACATCCAAAGAGTGACAGCTCCAAATAATAACGAGAATCATCACTAGACCACTTTCACCGAAGAAGCAGCTGTTGAAAATCTAGAGTGCGCTGTGAAAGATGGGTTCCCGTCGACCAGACTTAAAAGAAACTAAATGGAGACTGTCAATCCTTGAATTGATCAACAACGATAACAACGAAGATACAGCTGATCCCGAAATTTTAAGAATTTCAAAGTACCCCAAAGCCTCCTCAAAGCCGAAGACCCAGACATACAAACCTAGATTACTGCCCATGGGTCCATACTATAAAAGTCTAGAATCGGATTGCATTATAAACTGCAAAGCAAATGCTACTTAAATGTTCATGAAAAAGCATGGCATACCAGGTATACAACAGCTCATAGAGGCATTCAAGTTTGATCAAGAACATAGACTTACCTGGCACTATGCTGACATTTCCGACGCTTATGACGACATACAGTGTCTGGAACTTGTGATCGCTATCGACACAGTCTTCCTCTTAGAAATGCTCATAGAGAATGGCAGGGCTGTCAAAAACGGGTGGTCTTCCATGTGGTCAGATATAGAGAGCATGAACAGGGATTCCCTCCTCCTCGGCAACCAAATTCCAATCAAATTTCTCCTGAAACTTTATAAACTCTACCCAACGACATTGACCTTTAATATGAATCAGGTAATCAGAAACTTTATTAACTGGAGGACTCCATTCTTTATTTTAGAACAGAATATACAACAGATATTTGATGGGGAAGACGCCTTCGAGAGGAGTATTGGCTTAACACTACTTGAGTGCGTCTACCTGTCGAGCATTACGGATTTACGACATATTCCAAACGAGACTAGGGATGACTGTATGGACTGTAGAAAATTCATTTTAGAAGCATGTGGGAATATACATTTCAGAAGAAGGCAGGAGAATACCTGGTCAATTGTGTTCTTCTTTACTGAACAACCTACAATGTTCCAATCTCGCAGCATCTAACAAGGGGAGTTCTGTTCGACTGCCAAGTGCATCTGAACTCCGCAAAGCCAACATTTCATTCACGGCGACCCTAGGTAACATTTCAGTGATAAAGTATAAGCACCGAAAACGTCGACTACATCTTCCGCTAATAATCGTGGACGATGAAACGGAGGATGTACTTATGGTGAATCGTTTTTATGATTCTTAAATTAAATATTAGTATGGTTCATATGTTTATTTAATGCCGGACTATTTATGTATTTGTAGTGCTGATCCAGATTACCTGATGGAATATCGTAAAAGATTATATACTTATGTGAATCGTTTTCAAGATTCATGTATAAATTAAATATTTGTTTGATTTGTAGGTTTATTTAATGCCCGACCATTTATCTATTTATAGTCCTCAACCATATATTGCGTTATGAAATATTAGGGAAGATTATCTACTTGTTGTAAATCGTTTCAATGATTCATCTATAAGTTAGTTATTAGGTTAATCTACGGGTATGTTTATTGCCCACTATTTATGTATTTATAGTCCTGCACAGATTTCCTTATCAAATATTGTGGAAGATTATATGTTTATAGTCTTAATTGGACTTGCGTTTTCTCTTCTAATGTCACATAATTATGGTTCATGACCTTTAGGCTTTGCAACAATATTGTTTCCAGGCTTTCAATAAACACGATATCTCTTAAACTTCACATTGAATGACTTCAGGGGACATTTCATCCATTTTTACTCAAATAATTGGACTTCCATTGAGTAATTTCTCTGAATTACTCCTTTGATGTGTATTTTGGTTTTGAACCCAACTGATAGGAACAACTAATTAGGGAAATAGACATCTTAACTGGGGGGTAGGCTTTAGAACACTCTGATATTAATATATTGACGTTGTCATATTTTAATATCTTCAAATATATCAATCGATTGCATACTGAGCATAACTCATGCATTTCGAAGGTCGGAATATAATCGACAAGACAGTAGGACTGGTCTATTAATCTCAAAATTCCATTGCGTAATATGCTAACGTTAGGATGCAATCGACAAGACAAGAAGACTGGTCTATTGATCTCAAAATTCCAATGCGTGATATGCTAACGTTAGAATGCAATCGATAGGACAGGAACATTGGTCTATTGAACCCAAAATTCCATTGCGTGATATGCTAACGTCAGCCTATTCATCTCAATTTTGTAATATGCTATATACTTAATATTGAGGGGTACAACCAAAAACTGAATATTTAAATACACTAACTATTTCCTGGATGATACACACTTTTCTGTCATCGCCAGATTTAATTGAGTGCTTGTTATGATGGAATTCATATGACAAGACATGGAGGAATCTTCACAACTTTTACAGCAGCCTGGCCTACTCAAACCTTAAACTTTTTCCACAAAGAATTGCTTTTTCTGGGAGATTTAGTTTATGCAAAAACAAATTTCGCTATGTCCTAATCGGACTTGCGTTTTCTATTCTAATGTGACATGTTTATGTTTCATGACCATTAGACTCTTCACCAACATTATTTACAGACTTTAATTAAACACAATATCTCTTATACTTCACATTGTCTAAATACAGGGATCATTTCATGCATTTTTACTCAAATAATTGGATTTCGATTGAATTAGAAGTTCGTCGTAAATAAACACGAGTAATTTGAAGGAAAATGGGTACGAATTCACTGAATTCCTTTATACAATGTCATTGTTCGACAGGAAATATAGGCTTACACATTAAAATAAACTGAAACTTAAATTTGCTTACGTTTGAGTAGTTCTTGCTCAACGCAGAAAACACTAATTCGTTCACTAAACTGCTACAACTGCCATTAAGATTGTCCATTCAAAAGGTCGGGTAACCTACCACTACATTACTGGCCTACAAGGAATCTATGTCACTATCCTTGGAATATAAAATCATACAAAAACACTATATGCAACATAACCATGATTTGTGATTATGTTTTTGTCAGTATGCAATCTAGAAATGAGAACTCGTAACGAAATCGAAATCTAAATCCCATACAGTCATCATAAATTAGGAAAGATGAAAGTTGAAATATTGGAGACTTCGGAAGAACTACAAACTATAATATAAAGAAGACAATAATACTCTGATGTAAGTTTATTATTGTAAGTTCTCATATATATATTTATATATATATATATACAGAGAAAGAGAGAGAGATTGATTAGATTAACCAAATTCTCATTTGATATATCCCAATTATGGGTCATTTCTAACTCTATACACGGATGTCATTTCTTCTCAAATCCCACGATTGGCGAGATTCTAAAGGACGTACATCCTTAGCTTTTTTTAAGCCACCTTAGCACACAGGCGGAATCCGATCCACAAAAAACGTGATTCACAGAGTCTCATTGCAAAGGTGAATATTATCCGATTTTTGAATCTTATACCATGTGACTATATTTCCGTAGATAATGTTGTCGAATGTCAAATCTTTTAAACTGATCCCGTCCACGAATTTTAGGATATGCATTTCACGTTAATTATTGGGCGTTCTAATCTAAGTTCCTATTGTGATGTGATAGAAGCAAAGTTGAATGTCAAATGAAAGAAATACAAAACGTACTTCATTTTAACTCGAAGAAGGCAAGTCGATTGCCTTATTACAGAATATTCTAGACAGAAATATCTCCATAATACTATCACTGAAAAGGGGATATTTTGATAAAAATATGATAATTAACTATACAGCCACACTACACATAATTTTACAAATTTCGGTTACTTACATTTCCTCATCTATGCTAGCCGTGACTGCTATTAAGTCATATATTTTTGGGAACCACATGAAATGTGAGTGTTATAGGGTTTAACCAGTCCACAAAAAGGCATGCACTAACAAGTCGAGACGACTGATACAAATACACACAAAATAATTCATTGGAATCGAGAATGTTTTCAGCTGAAGTTAAAACAATTTTTGTTACCGTGTTGCCGATATTGCAAGCAAACTGAATATCCGCACTACACTAAATGGCAGTGCCCGCGGCCAACTGAAAGTATATGAGTCACCCTAAATTCCTTAGGAACAGCAAAAGGCCTACTTGACCCTATAACATAGATAAGACAACATAAAACAACACAAACAAGATCATGATAAAATAATATATAAATCAATAATCGATTAAATATATACCCTTAATTCGCACACTAAGATAAATGATTCTTGTCTACACGGAAATTACTATAGTTTACAGCAATCCTATCTGTTTTTGTGCCTTCAAAAACACAGAAGGCATCGCATTGGGATAAATTAACCTCCAAGCTACGAAAGGAACATAAGCAACAATGTTTTCATGACAACAAGCAACGAATCTATAACGTAAAAAGATTAACGCAACATGCGAAAGAAGAAATATTATAAATACGGATAACGAGATTATTAACAACCGAAAAAACATCACAAGAGGGACAGCCCCAGATGTTAACCTAACCATCACTACACTTTGACCGATTAAGGAGCTGTAGATAATTTAAACTGCGCTACCGATTTAAACAATAAACATCAACGGCCAGATGGGTTCCAGTCGACCTAGCTTAAAACAAACCAAATGGAGACTGTCAATCATTGAATTAATCAACGACAACAACGAAAATAACGATACTCCCGAAATTTCCAGAATTCCGAAGTACCCCAAAGCCTACAAGAAGAAAAAGGCAGAGACATACAAACCGAAAATGCTCACAATAGTCCCATACTATAAAAGTCTGGAATTAGAGTACATTAGAAACTACAAAGCAAAGGCTATTCTAAAGTTCATGAAAACTCATGGCATACAAGGTATACAACAGCTCATAGAGGCGTTCCAGCTTGATCAAGAACCTACACTTACGAGCCACTATGTTGACATTTCCAACGAATATGACGACTTACCGTGGCTACAACTTGTGATCACTATCGACACTGTTTTCCTCCTAGAGCTCCTAGAAATGCAAGACGGATTCAGCCTAAACATTCCGTTCGATATAGACAGCATGGGCAAGGATGCCATGCTCCTGGGTAACCGAACATATGGTAGGTGAAATTCTGGCCGACCATTCCTCCAGATGGCATCGCTGGGGTGTCGAGCTTCGTGAAATGCTCTTTTCTCGGCCATGGTATACGGTATCATTCGTATCCGCGTTTCTACTGCTAATAGCTTCAATGTTGCAGACAGTCTTTACAGTCTTAGGTTATCTCAACAGCAAAACTTAACCTAAGATTTACACTAGGACAGGACGTAACAAACCTTCAACTCAATAAGCTTTTCCTAAATTCACCGTTTGATTATTGCCCCGTATTTATATCTTTGTAGTCCGAAACCAGATTGTCTTCTGAAATATTGTGGAAGATTATGTACTTATGGTGAATCGTTTTCATGATTCATTCTTAAATTAAATATTAGTATGACTCATGTGTTTATTTAATGCCCGACTATTTATGTATTTGTAGTGCTGATCCAGAATGCCTTATGGTATATCGTAGAAGATTATATACTTATGTGAATCGTTTTCAAGATTCATGTATAAATTAAATATTACTTTGATTCACAGGTTTATTTAATGCCCGACTATTTATATATTTTTAGTCCTGGACCATATTGCGCTATGAAATATTGGGGAAGATTACGTACTAATTGTAAATCGTTTGCATGATTTATCTATAAACTAGTTATTAGGTTGATCTTCGGGTTTGTTTACTGCCCACTATTTATGTATTTATAGTCTTGGACAGATTGCCTTATCAAATATTGTGGAAGACTATGTACATATGGTTGATCGCTTTAGTGATTCATGTATAAGTTAAATAATAGTTTGATTTATTAGTTTAAAAATTTTCCATTATTTATGTTTTTATATTCCTGTACCAGATTACCCTAGGAAATATTGTGGAAGATTATGTATTTATGGTGAATCGTTTTCATGATTCTCCTATAAAATATTTATTGGTTTGATTTTTTACCTTAACTAACTCCCGTTATTTATGTATTTGTAAATTGTAGTCTTGTATCGGATTGCCCTATGAAATATTGTGGACGATTATTTATTTATGGTGAATCGTTTCAACGATTCATGTAAAAAATTAATGGACATAGATGTTGTGGGAGTTAAATTTGAGTAGATTGACGCAGTGAAGTACTGAAGCACAATTTGTTCTTCTCTATCGTCATCATCATCTTCTTCCTGATCCCACGTTCATTAAATTACCTACACGTTGAACACGATGGCAAACAAATTGATTGATTATAGAATGTCCGAATCAACCCTAATGCAATTATTAGTTCTATTACTCTCATGAACATACATACTTGTAAGTTGTCACAATAACGAATCACTTTCGCCAAATCCATTTAGTTTGTCTTTCTACCTCCCGTTTCAAAAAATTACTAGAAAGTTTGTTAGAATATCCCCCCACCAAACTTCAATAACTGATGGATGTATGATAGATTTCAAGGATTGGTTAGAGTGCAATCGACAAGACAGGAGGACTGGTCTATTGATCTCAAAATTCCATTGCGTGATATACTAACGTTAGCCTATTCATCTCAATTTTGTAATATGCTATATAATCGATATTGAGGGGTACAACCAAAAACTGTATATTTAAATACACTAACTATTGCCTGGATGGTACACACTTTTCTGTCATCGCCAGATGTAATTGAGTGCTTGTTATGAAGGAATTCATATGACAAGACATGGTGGCATCTTCATAGCTTTTACAGCAGCCTGGCCTACTCAAACTTTAAACTTTTTCCACAAGTTATTGCTTTTCATGGGGGATTATTGAGCATCCAAAACCGAATTTTGCTTTGTCTTAATTGGACTTGCGTTTTCTCTTCTAATGTGACATAATTATGTTTGATGACCTTTAGACTTTTCACCAACTTTGTTTACAAGCTTTCAATAAACACGATATCTCTTAAACTTCACATTGTATGAATTCAGGGGTCATTTCATCCATTTTTACTCAAATAATTGGCCTTCCATTGAGTAATTTCTCTGAACTACTCCTTTGATGTGTCTTTTGTTTTTCAACCCAACTGATAGGAACATTTAATTAGGGAAATAGACATCTTAACTGGGGGGGGGGGGGGGGGGGGGTAGGCTTTAGAACACTCTGATATTAATATATTGACGTGGTCATATTTTAATATCTTCAAATATATCAATCAATTACATATTGGGCATAACTCATGCATTTCGAAGGTCGAGTATTCAATAACTTTCACCACAAAAACATAATTTCGTAAGTGAAAATACTAGAGATGTCAAAGTGTCATTAATGAGACACATACACACACACACACAAACTGGAGATAAGAATGCCAAAATCATGAGCTGAGTATACCTATCAGAGTCCACTCCTTATTGTAAAGGTGTTGTGCATATGGAAGGATGTTCCTCCTCAACTCATACTCCTTGCCATTCTTTAATTTATATTACAGACAAGCTGGATCTTGATTTTAGTTAGAGACAAAGTTTTCCTTTATTTGAAGCAAAGTTGTTAGAGGTTTTTGTGTCGATCTCTGTTGGATTAATGATGGTAAATACATCACTGATCAGGACACATTTGAAAAACACAAATATTGATCACATCATTTTCACAACCTGATTTGAAATAAATTGAATTAGAAGTTGGTCGCAAATCAACATGAGTAATTTGAAGGAAAATGGGGACGAATTGACTCAATTCATTTATACACTGTCATTGTTTGAGAGGAAATATAAGTTTACACAATAAAATAAACTGAAACTTAACTTTGCTGGCGTTCGACTAGTTCTTGCTCAATGCAAAAAACACTAATTAGTTCACTAATCACTGCTACGAGTGCCATTACGATTGTCCATTAAAATACGTAAACAAAGTTGGGAAACAGTCATAGCCATCATGATTATCGGAGAATAAAACACACATAAATTCTACTAACTAACTACATTAACAACAAGGATTTCATGCAAGACATGGGATATCAAATATGGAAGACCTAAGTCCATATAACCTCATCCCCTCACCCCCCATGAACTGGCACCTCCCTCAAGTATGACTAAGAGAAAAGTTCACTTTGATCTTCCACAACTCGACAATGTGGTTGGGGTTCAGTACAATGTCCCAATTAGACTTGCCTTTTCTCTTCAAATTTCACATAATTAAGTTTTGATGGCCTTCAGAGTTTTCACCAACATTGTTTAGAAGCTTTCAATAAACACGATATCTCTTAAACTTCACTCGGATATTAATATATTGACGTGGCCATATTTTAACATCTTCAAATATATATCTTCCACGTGATATCAATCAATTACATATTAGGCATAACACACCCATTTCAAAGATCGAGTATTCAATAACTTTTTCCACAAAAACATAATTTCGTAAGTGAAAATACTACAGGGGCGAAAGTGTCATCAATGTTTAACTTTTTGTACTTATCAATGTCATAGTTATAGTGTGATTCACATTGTTTCGTAATTTCGTAAATGATTCTATAGTTGTCTCATGGATGGGGCACATAGTGGGATATTCCCAACTTCGGTTCACAAGGTTGCCTTCAGGGAAAGAAACTCACCTTCAAAGTAATAAAGCTCACCTATCACTTAATGCTCCCCACAAATAGTTGGAGATCTTTATTCATAATATCATAGATTGACACATGCGTGATATTCTCAATATTCGTGAATACAAAATGGCCCTAAGAATATTTAAAAACCATTCGTTTTGTAAAAAAAAAATACAAACAATTAATTAATTAATTAATTTAAAAATAAATAAATTTAATTCACTAAAAAAATGTACAATTATTCATTAATAATTTATAAAAATATGATTAGTATAAACTCTCCTTTCTAGTGTCAAATAAAAAAAGAGGAGAGTTTATGAACCTTTATTTTATTTAAATAATTGATTTTTTTATTTTAAAAAAACGAATATTTATTTATTTATTATGAAAACATGATTAATGTGAAGTCTCAACTTTAATGTCACGTAAAAATATCCATAAATTTTGGGAAAAGAAAAGGTGAAGAATTAATGAACCTTTATTTTATTTTATTTATTTATTAAAAATAAAGCGATATTTTATTTTATTATATTTATTTATTTGGTAAAGAATCAAGATCTCCAATGAAAATTTATTTCTGTCACGTCTCTCTCAACTCTCTATTTTATTATCCCCTTTTTATTGTCAAGTCCCCCTTTTTTTCCTAAGAAACTAAAAGGAGGGAGTTCACCTCCTTTTTTTTCCTTTTTTTTTAAACGAATACTTGACCACACGAATGTATGCGTATTCGTTTGCATTCGAATGGAAAATCCCACGAATGCGAATATGTCAATCTATGATTCATATATAAATAACCTTGAGGTTATATCCACCCTTTACCAAAATTATAGAAAATTGAACATTGCATCACAAGGAATCTATATCACTAACCTAGGAATGAACACAAGTAGAAAAATCTATGACATGTGCACATAAGCATTATTTCAGATTACAATATTAGTAATTGTATGAACATAAAATCTATTTGCCACAAAACCCCCATTATTTGGGGAGATGGAAGTTGAATCGAAGACTTGTGAACAACTAACAACTTGAGTATACAAAATAATATCTTTAAGTTTAGAAGAAGATGAAGAAGAAAGCATTAGTTCAGAAGAAGTAATAGTAGTAGGTGAAAGAATGAGATGTGTCCATTGTGAATACAATCCAAATTGGCCCATCTTCACTAGATTCAGCCACGTGCCTTTATACTTGCCCATTGCCACAAAAAAACTCACACATTGACCAATGTATTAGGATACACAAGGAAAAGAGGAATACTACGGGACCCTCTTATCAAACAACTACACTATGCAAATGAGGTTGTGAATCATGTCATGAACCTCTCCCTAAGTAAAATGGGGAGAAAAAGAGTTGGTAACACTTGGTTGATGTCATTCTCAAGGTAGAGAATCGAAAGTGCACATATAGGTGGACATCAAATGCTAGGTTTCCTATAAGAATCTTAATTAATGTTAAGCAACCATAAAGGATAAAATAAGGAAGAAAGGGTGTTAGACCACCCAATCTCCCCCTAGTGAAGGTGAGAAATGGATCTGAATCCCCCATTACCATTGAATGGATCATGTCTTGGGTTTGAAGGAGGAACATGCATATATGTGGCTAGAATGTTGCCACATTATCAAATCTTCTATGTAATAACTATTGTCCCTTTCATGAAGGTAGTTAGCCTTCTTTTATTGGGATGTAATAACCTGAGGCCCTTATCTGTATTCCCACGTGAGTGGTCAAGTGATGAAAGACTCAAAAGTTATCTTTAATTGTGGGAGTAAGAATAACTCAATCCTTACCCATTCCTCCTTGTGAACTAAGCCCACACCAACTAACATTAAGGTTAGAGAACTACAATTCATTATAGCATATGGTTTCGTTTAGAACATTTCCCATGTGATGTTTATTTTAATAAACCATACGTACATACAAGTAATTACCCTTGTATTTTTACATATGCCGTGCAACCCCAAACATTGTTTTTTTGCCACTAAACTCCAAACATTTCACAATCCTACACAAACATAAGTATCTTGATGGAACATTCTTGTATTTATTCATATTTAATTAGTATCTCATGGGAACCATTTAGAACACATGCCTAGAAATTCAAGTGCATGTTGGTTGGAATTATAATTTATAAACAAGTAAATCTCATTACTATTATACTATATCACCATGCCCATTGAATGATTTAATTTCGTATTTGTGACTATCTTGGCAGCATGGTGACAATACTCAAAATTAAAGTTTTTTCTTCCTACTGGAGAATTAAGGATCCTCACACTCTAGACCATAACCTGCTTTCTGACTTTAATCAACTCTAAAACTAACATCCCCAATATCTAACTACATACAACAAAAGTGAGACCAACTAGCTCACAAAAAGGCATTGGTTATTCCAACATAATAACGTCTAAAATGTGAAAAGTACATATTGTATGAGCATTTGCATGTATTAGTTTACAAGAGAAATGACAGATATATTTTGTTAGCCATATGAAGGCTTAACTATGTGTATGTGCTCAAACCTTTGCTCTGGTTTAAAAAAAAGAACACAAGAATCAACCAACATATGTGAGGTCATATTCTATTGAATCAACATGGCTTCATTATTCGATAAAATCGGCTTCTAAAGCAATCATCGTTTTAATATTTGAGAATGCACACACATATACACATATATTTTACTAGTTTGGATTCCTAAGACTTTGGACAACGTGCAAAAGTGTGAATACTTTCTATTGTCTGTTGATAAGATCGAGGAAACAATCATAACGTATATGCTTAGGTCAAGTGCTCTGAAGAGGGAGACAGGTAAAGCAATAATTCAATACACTTTACGAAATAAAGGAGAAGCAAGAGTCTTGTATTAGGATACCTTGATTTTGAGGCCGTATGACTTACAAAGTTGATCACAATACCAATGGAGAAAGCTCATGGGGAATTGAACCTACTCCTCAATTTAGACTGAACTTTATTAACAAGGAGTTTGCATCATATTTTGATTAGTACTAAGCGATTATTCCGAAATGGAAACTACAACTGATTGAAGAAAACATTCAAATTTTGAAAAATATTACCAGTTTACTACTTTGTTTTCCGTAAATCTGATTCAAATTTGGACTATTGCCGTTTATATTGACATGTAACACACTATTATTACTTAATGGAAAATCATGCTTAACACCCAAGAAACCACAAATTATCGCTCGATAATCATTGATCAATGTCAATGTGGTAATGTAATGTAAGGTGATGAATTATACATGTTTCATAATTAGTCGTGTTTTAGTGCTAGAATTTGCTCTTTGATTAGGGTTTTAGAGGAAAGATGAAGGCTATGTATGGAGGAGGTTTTGGATAATTTAAAATTTGTTCATATTTTCTCTCACTTTATGTTAATTACAAATATAGCCTTCCATCACTCCGAGTCTCTTTGGAGCAACAAAAAAACATTTACTTTTAGGCTCTGTCTCTCTCTGCCTATCTATCTTATTCTGTTTCTCTTATGACTGTAAAAGCTCTACATTTTAGTTCAAAATAAAGGTAACCGAACGACACTTCGTTGCTTTCCTTTCTTACCCCTATTTTCTTTCTTCATCCCTTCATACATATATATATATTGCCATGGTTCAGGAATCAGAACTTGTCATCAACAGGAAGAAAGAAAAGAAAGGGGAGAAATAGTATGTGATGCGATGCCTCATATGTATTGAAAAGAGCATAAAAGACCTGAAGTGGTTGTCCTCAAGGTGGTTCCTTTTGAACTTCATGATTGCATGTATATATGTGGGAACAGGCCTGAAGTGGTTGTCCTCAAGGTGGTTCCTTTTGAACTTCATGATTGCATGTATATATGTGGGAACAGGACTGCAGCCTTCAGGAATAATGGTGGCTGCGGTCCTCATCTTTGGGAACATAGTATTTCCAGGAGTCCTCTCTGGCTCCTCAGACACCCACTTTGCTACACCGATGCTTTCTTTACTTGGCAGGTATGTCTTATTCTGCTGATTGGCTTGGTAGTTTACTCTGGTCGTATCAATTGTATAAAATTGAGAGAACCCAAGTTCAATCCTTGCCATTGCACTAGGCCCTGTCCCATAGATTACATTAAGTCCCCATGGGCATTAATAACCTATTGTCTAGTACTCTTTTAAGTGCCATTATCAACTTTCTTGTGTAGTGTTTTGTTTACCAAGTAGTCACTAACTTGAAGAGTAGAAAACACTTTTAAAGAGTGAGGTCCCATACTTATGTGATTGAAATGGATGATTGCAAACAGGATGCTTGTGAAGGCTCTCAAACGGCTGACACACTACATGATGCATTATGGCTATTCATTGTCACTCTGGTCACTACACTTATTGCTGGCTGGCCATTATGAAAACATGGTCGCCCATGCTACTTTTGATCCGAAGTTCTGATCCAATATTGCGTTTAAGATAAATTCTCTAGTGATTCATGTATAATTATTGAGTAATTTGTTACAAGTATGAGAGATAGATTTAAGTGTTACAAGTACAAGACGTGTTTGTGCATGCAACAGGCGTCAATGGCATGGCATGGTGCTGAAACAGGTATTCCATTCCTTCTCTTGCCTTAATTGCTCTAATCACTCCCTTAATTTTCATTATAAATTGCATCTATCTACAATTATCTAATGTGAAAGCCTCCATAATCCATACCGACGGATCTCCTTGGTTTTGCGAGATTCTTAATCTTGGAGGATAAACGTCTTCCCCTGCTTCTGATTACACTTTAAACATCTTGTTAATTCGTCAGCCTTATCTGTCCTGGAACCTAATTGCATTAACACAGTGAGAGCTGTACTTGGCCACCAAAGTATCAAGTTAGTGTCCATCGAAGAAGAAGGAGAATTTTAAGAGAGGGTTGAGAATATCAACAAGGAAATCAACCTTACTCTTCATAGCACAGATGGGGCTATACATATCCCATACCAAACAACCTTACAATTAAAACAGATAGGCCATCCATACAATGAACCTACCCCTTATAGCCATATAAACATCCCCTGTTTCCCAACTCCCCAACCTATTTTCTCGTGGAGCTCAAAGTTTGCATAAAAAGTTATTGATTAATTGACAAGTAAATATGTAAGAATTACTGTGTAATAATTATATTAATTTGAGGATATTAATATGTGGCCGGAATTTAAATTCATATTGTAAGGAACTCTAAGAAACAGGATGCTGTTGGGAGCTGATCATATTTTTTCTTGTGATTTTCTTCTAGCTCCTTGGTCTTTTGAACGCCTGAAAAATGCTCCGAAAAGGGAAGAATGTGTAAATACATTTGCTTGTGTATTCTTTAGAAATAGATCGTGTCTTAGATTCGCTGAATGTTTGTATGCATGAAAAATAGAAAAAATCAAGTAGATGCACACAATTGAGAAAATATTTCTCTTCTTTTTCCTCTCATTTCGTTTGATTATACTCATTGTTAAATTGGCTCCCCAAGAACGGATCAAATTGGAGGACAATTTTAGCCACAAACAATCTGAAAGAATCTTTGTTGAAAGAACCCTATGTGAATTTGGGTTTCTTTGGAACCTTTATTGCAGTGGTCTTTAGAAAGGAAACGGGAATTTGGTTTTCTATCAACACAAAGTCCCTCCACGTTTGGCGCATTGTAAGGACATTATAGAACAATATGTATAAGTAGTTGCTATAACCCGCAGGTTTGCTCATACAAATGATCAAGAATTCGTAAATGAAGACAGTATCAATAATGATCAGAAGCTGGAGCGATGGATCTAGAGTTGTATTGGGGCATGCTGAAGTACATGTCGCAAAGCTCATTGAGGTTAGGGATGAGCTTTTTCTTGAGCTCTTCCACATTCAATATCCAATGTCTTTCTATGAAGTTCTGCAGACATAGATCCTTACAAGTATATTTTCGGGTTTCCTTGTTGCTATCTTTTCTTGTAGAAGGTTAAGTACCATTCCATAGACCCTCAACAATCTATTTATCTATCTATCTACCAGCAGAGAGAAAAACAGGAGATCAGAATAGAGAGAAAAATGGGAGAGAGAAAGAGAAAACACAATGAATGACATTTTCAATACTAAGCTAGGGTACACGACATATACATGTATATTTTTGATCGTAAACAATGTTAACTTCCCAAAATCTTAAGCATTGTTATATCATGTGAAATTAATGATTGCATTATATTCTTTGTTAGGTCTCCTACAATAGCCAATAGAGGCATTGCTGCAATTTCTATGAGATACAAAGAATTGAAATATTTGAACATTTCATATTGCACCAACTTAATGGATAGTGGGTTCAATCAAAAACCTAGAATGCCTTACAATTACTAATATGTACTAAAACAAACTATGGGAAAATATGGAACTTTGGTCCTTCGGGAGTGAGATTATCATGCGACAAACCAGACAACACTATATACTGAAAGATCAATTCACCATGTGAAGAGATGATAGAGACACTGGGATTTAAAAAATGTATGAAGTAGGAGCATCTTGGGACGTTTGCTGTTTCAAGAGCCATGGGGGCTTGGTAGATAAAATCTTGATTCTTTAGTACCAATGTAAAACTTTAGTCTTAATGACAAGGCATGGCATCTTCATTGCTTTATTGCTTTAGCAACATCGACTTCAGCCTGGCCTACTCTCTATTTTGAATGGCTCCAACTTCTAGTCTCTATTGATAGCATCCTCTAATTTCATGAGTATTAAAACTTCTTTCACGAATTCTAGCTTTTCATGAGGAATTATTGACCATGCTAAACCAAATTTGGCTACACCTCAATGCTTGCTTTTTTCTCCCATAAAGGTAGCTCCACAGAATTACCTCATCAATTGAACCTAACATATGGGTGCTTGGTTGAAACATTTCCAAACTGTCTTTGTTTGCTTATTTTATTATGAACAAATGGACGATTTTGTGACAAATGTTGTCACGGTAGCAAACCTTGACATTGGTATTATCCACAGGCATTGATTTTGGCCACTAACAGCTCGTTTTAGCAAAGATTCTACCTAAATATACATTCGAAATTAGTCAATTAAAAATGTTCAGATTTGGATTATTGAAAACCTTGGGTATCATAAATACTTAACAATAATGATATAAGACTTTTCATATAGTGAGTATTTTTAGTTTTAGAAATTGGGAGAAATACACAATCTTGATGCAGAAGTGGAAAATCAGTACATTTCTCAATGCCTAAAAATGTTTCATACGAATAAGATATATGTTAATCACTACAGAAAGCGACATGGTTAGTCTCAAATCCCGACTTTTTGGCATATAGACTTTTCTGTGAGTTTTCATTCCCATGATAGCTATAAAGATTCCTTATCGGCCACTGCAATGTTGGGTTTAGTTCCAACTTTCTGTACTTCTTACATATTTTGCAACTTTCTATACATTTTACACTTCTTGTTGTTTTCATAGTGAGTCAGCAACTTGTTCTACTACTACTAGAAATTATTAAGACTATGTATAACATAATGCCATATTGTGTAACATGCCCATCAGGTAGGAGGTATAGGTCTTGGTCTTGTACAGCTCAACCTTCCATTATTCGTACCCCTAGTTTAGGCCTTTTAGTGGGAGATTGTTATACATGTATCCCCCATACATGCTAAGTGTGAAAAGGCCAAAACTGGTCTTCGTCTTAGTAGTGTGTGTTCGGAGAGAGTTTAGTGTGTGTGTGAGCGAGTGAGTGAGTGAGTGAGAGAGAGAGCCGCCTTCTTCCTCCCTGTGATTTGCAAATGTGTTGTGATCGGTCATTGATCGGTACACAGAGAGGGACGCACTAAAACAAGACTTCACCGCTCAAATTTAGAAGCATACAAGAATTGATTTAATTAGAATTGAATGGAGCATGTGCTTCTTATTATAAATCACATGATTCTTGGCTCCTCACATACGCTGAGACATCACATATTTTCATTCTTATCTCTCTTTCTTTCTCTTCTTTTCATAGATAGATAAATAGATAGAATATAGTCTTCCTTATCATCCATATGCCCCAAAACTATTATTTGGTAAGATGGAAGTTGAATGGAAGACTTGTGACCAACAAATAACTTGAGCATACAAAAGAAATCATAAATTGAAACTCATATATGTGGACTAGGTCATGTGAATTCTCATTTGATTTATCTCAATCATCGGTCATCAGATATTCCCTTTCTTCTTTCACATGACAGATGAGCTTATTGAAGCAAATTCTTAGTTGGGTTCGGTGGATCCATGAAGAGCCAAGGGTGGAAGTATTTCTATATCGATGCTAGCATGCTTTGGTATGATACATGAAGACTTGAGGGTGGAAGTCTTTCTATATCGATGTCAACACGTTTTGATGGGATCAAAGAAGAGTCAAGGGTGGAAGATTTTATATACTGATGTTAGCACATTTTGGTGCAATCCAAGAAGAGTCAAGGGTAACCATGTCACCTCATTTTGGTGGGATCCAATAAGAGTCAAGGGTGGAAGTTTTTCTATATTGAGGTTTACATGATTTGGTAGAAAAACTTACGAAAAACTCAGTGTTGTGTTTTGCTAATGTGTTATGATCGATCATTGATGGTTCATAGAGAGGGAAGCACTAAAAAAAGACTTCATCTCTCAAATTTAGAAGCATACAAGAATTGATTAATTAGAATTGAATAGAGCATCTGCTTCCTATTAAAAATCACATGATTCTTTGCTTCACAAATATGCTCCAGACATCACAGATGCTCATCCTAATCTCTCTTTCTCTCTCTTTTCATGATACATAAATAAATAGATACATAGAATATAGACTCTCTCATCATCTGAGGTCAGGATTAACTCATAGAGATGTATAAAAAGAGGAGTGGTACTACTTGACGTAATCCTACAAGAACATATCAACTAATTAGTGCCCCACAGGAGAAGAAGAAGAAGAATCTGAAGAAGAAGAAGAAGAAGAAGAAGAAGAAGAAGAAGAAGAAGAGATGGGTTCGAATACCAGATTGAACATTACAATTCCAATGGGTGAACCTGATCATCAATCCCTCAACTTCACCAAAGATGAATGGAGAGACTACATGAAGGAGAAGATCAATCTGCATGTTCATGATGCATTGGTGTCCAACAAAAGCTGGATGATTTCGAAGCCAAGTTGGATGATTTCGAAGCCTCCCGAAGCATTGTTGGAAGTGAAGCCAGAGGCGTATTACCCTAAATCAGTGACCATCGGTCCATTGTATCAAAATCTTAAGCCTTCCCCCATTAATAATTATAAGGCAATATGTGTGAAGGGAATTCATGGAAAGACATGGTATATCAGCTGTTGGAAAGCTCATTCAATACCTCACCCCTGATCAATCAGATGAACTTGGCCGCATCTATAATCTCAACCTCTCCCAATCTGAGTTTGAGTTGCTCCAATTTCAGGTCACTGTCGATACCGTCTTCATTCATGAGTTCTTACTGTTTCTACTCCAACCTATGGAAAGTGTCTGCAGATACTTTGCCACTTTCCACTTTCTACTCTAATGACCTTACACTCCAAGTGCGAATAAAGAGGAACTTGCTGTTGATAGGCAACCAAATTCCCATGTCATGTCTAAAGAAGATTCCTAACATTCCGGACTGCTCATTGGCTGATCTAGAGGGAACCATGAGGAAGTTTATTGTCCGCAGTAATCCATTCTTCTCTAGTGAAGCTGTAAGGAGTAGATTTTTAGAATTTCTTGATTCAGAATAAAAAAAGATAGCATTGGTCTATACTTGCGAGCATCTACTTGATTCCCTCTACAATTCGTGCACTGTGGAAGAAGAAGAATCCACAAAAAAATCTGCTCATTCATGTTTTTCTTTCCTGAGGAAATTGAGGATGTGCAAAAAGACCAAAAAACAAGAAACTCAGAAAAAGGAATTTGTTAGTCTGCCAACAATGTCCCAACTCAATAAAGCCGGCATTTCATTCAAGGCTTGTGAAGGTAACATATCAGTGATGAAGTATGACAAGAGGAAACTTCAGCTCCATCTTCCACGCCATGTAGTGGATGACAACACAGAGGATGTGCTGAGGAACCTCATTGCACACGAAATAACTTCCAAAAAACGGGGTGAGTTTGCTATGTATGTTATCATCATGGACATGCTCATCGACACTCCAGAGGATCTCGCAAGCTTGACAAAGGCCAAAGTCATAGAGAGAACCACATGGGGAATGATGAGAGGTTCGTCGACATGTGGAACAACATGCCCTACAATGACAAATCCAAAAAAATGGGAGCAGATGATCCATGATATAGTGGCCCACCATTCCTCCCGTAAGCGCCACTGGTATGCAGAGTTTCGTGAAAAGTTCTGTTCTCGGCCATGGTTAACGACATCATTCATTGTGGCGTTTCTACTTCCCTCACCTACAATATACCAGGCAGCCTATTCAGCTATAGGTTATTTACAAACCCAAAATTTAACCTAACCATAAACCCTAGGGTTAAAATGAAGAAGCACAACACAATCGAGTATGGAGCTTTATTATTCATTTGAGATTTCGGTTTGATTTATTAATTTAATTATTTCCTGTTATTTATGTACATATTTATAATCCACATTGCCTTATGAAATTGTGAAGGATTATGTACATATGGTGAATCGTTTGATGATTGATGGATTCATGGAGATAGATATTGTGGGAGTTAAATTAATTGATTGTCGCAATGAAGTACTGAAGCACAATTTATTTTTCTTCTTCATCATCGTCTCCTTCCTGATCCTATGTTCATCAAATTACCTACAAGTTGAACACATTGCAAACATAAACAAAATATCCATAGCATTGAAAATAAGTGACTTGATACATTTGCTGTTTCAATAGCCATTAGAACTTGGTAGAATATGAAACTTTAGTCTTCACGACAAGAAATGGCATCTTCATTGCTTTAGCAAACTCCATTTTACCCTGGCTTACTCACTCTTTTGACTCAATCCAACTTCTAGTCACCATTGATAGCGTCCTCTAATTTCACGAGTGTTAAAACTTCTTCTCACAAATTCTAGCTTTTCATAAGGAATCATTGAGCATCCAAAACCTAAATTTTGCTACGTCTCAATTCCTGGTTTTTTTCCCTGAAAGGTAGCTAGACAGAATCACCTCATCCTGTGAACCCAACAAATGGGTGGTTGGTTGAAACATTTCCAATACAGTATCCCTCCGATTTTTCTCTCTACTAGTTGATAAATAGATAAGAACCAAGAGGCAGCAACTACCATGCATTGTTGTCAGTTTGACCCAAGGGCTAATATGCAGCAGGTTTTATTTGATTATGAAAATATGGTCGGCCATGCTACGTTTGATCCAATATTGCGCTTAAGATAAATCCTCTAGTGATTCATGTATTATTGAGTAATCTGTTACAAGTATCAGATGCAAAAAAGAGGTGAAGACGACAACGACATTCACATGCAAAAAAGAGACATGGAAATCAGTAATTTAAAAGATAAGTATTAACAGGAAACAGAGCACGGCAGTCCAGAAACCCTACTAGCTGGACAAAACAAATCCTAGCTTTCCATCAGAGCTGGACCAGATCAAACCCTAATTGATTGCGTTAGAAGGGCAAACAAAGCCTAATTAACCATAGGTCAAAAGAGCACTTTGGAAAGAGAAGGCCAAAAAAATAGAATTAGATATCTGAAGGATAGACAAGAAGGCGAAGGTAAAGGGCATTTGACGGATGTATGGAACTGTGGCCTTTATTCTCTTCTTGCTTCTGCCTTCCATATAAAGCTATGGCTTTTCTTCCTGTAAATGTACAAGAAGAGTCCGTTATTTTCATACTTAGTTGCTCTCAAACAATTACACCATACAAATCATTGAGGAGCCATTTCATCCCCATTTCTTCTCAAATTATTCTTGCTAATAACTGAGACATAATTCATATCACCCTACAATATGAGTGCAAGAAGGCATGGATGCGTGAAATGCGGAGAGATACTTAATGTGAACAACCTTAATCTACAAGAAAGTATCAAGTTAGTACATACAGAAGATGAAAAAGGCAAAGAGATAGGGTGAGAATTGCACTTGAGATAAACCTTCTAGTGATTCATGTATTACTGAGTAATTTGTTACAAGTATCAGAAATAAATGTAAGCGTTACAAGTACAAGACCTGTTTGTGAATGAAACAGGCGTTAATGCCATGGTTATTAAGATAATGGGGGGTTAAGGAATGAGGAGTGACTCATGGGGATTGACATATTAGATCTTCATTCTCTAATATTAATAGTAAAACTTTTAAGGTCAATTGCAAATAAACTTGAAACACATTTGCACTTTTATCATTGCCGATATGCACGTATTGTTGCAATTTGAACATATATATGCACATGTGTCAAAGAACTACATTAGCCTTTGTGTCCTTTGGACTCCAATAGCTTGTTTTGGTTTTGTGTTATTCCCCCAAACACCTGTGGTCAATTTCTCCCTTTCCCTCTCTAAATGAAACCCCTTTGTCTTCTCTATGGTGAATTTATATAATAAGCTCACCATAACAGAGGGATGATAGTAAAACCCTACATGAGCTCCTATAGTAACCTGATCACTATTCACGCCACATCTAGCTTCTTGGTATATATTTTATACTACGGCCAATGGGTGCATTAAACTAATACAACAAGGAGAACTCAATGATTTAATGGGGAAATCATAAAACACTAGATACATATTGGTCGGGTATTTTAGAATTCTTCAAAGTATGATTTAAAAATCCGGCCATATTTAAATACTTGCACCTTATATCAATGAAAGTACCCTAGGCAAAATGCATACATAAAAATAATAATAATTCAGTAATCAATCAATAAATGTTTTTATTCTAACTGGATTGGCAATTCCATATTAGGAAATATGGTACATAGGTAAAGAAAAAACTTGATCTATTGCTTTATAAGTCTAATATGTAGAAAGTTGAAAGTAAGCTAGCATTGAAATATTGGCCCAAAAGGAATCTATAATATATATCACTAGCCTAGGAATGAAAAGTCATAGAAAAAAACTTCATGCCATAAAATCATGATTTGAGATTACATCTAGGAATGAGAACCGGTAACAAGATCTACATGCCACACATAGATCTTAATTTGGGAAGATGAAAGTTGAAATATTGGAAACACAAGAACAACGAAGAACTACACTAAACAAATTGTTCAAATTCTCATTTGATTTATCCCAATCATTGGTCATTTCTAACTCTATACATGGATGTTCATTTCTATTTAATTCTGAAGATAGGTGATATTATGAAGCTATATCCTTAGGTAGTTTAAAGACGGAGAATCATATCCACAGAAAACATGATGCACACAGTCTCGTTGCAATGCATATGTACTATGATGAATTGAAGCTTAAACAATGTGAATAAGTTTTTTGCAAAGGATAAATATAAGAATCTGTGTTTTATATTGCTTAAATAGATCTTTATATCGTTCTTGTCCATCTAAGTGCTTGTGAGCATTGGGTTAGTTTGATTATGGCCAACATTAGCCTGTTCTTTGCCGAGATTGTGCTCATATAGTTTATTCTCGAGTCTAGTGAAATGTTAAAACTAGGAATAACCAAGACGTTAAAAAAACATAAACATAAATGCATTATGATACATGATTTCTTTCTTATTCAAAACATTACTGTCGATAATGTTTTTTTTTTTCAAAAAAGGAGCTACTTTCCCATTAGTTAAGAGAGATTTGTTCAGAAAGGCCATACAAGGTGGCTTATACAGAAAGGCTACATTGTTGTTAATGTTAGTAAAATTTATAGGATTTACTGTTTCCTTACATTGTTTATGGGTTTTAATTGACACTTGTAATGGCATTGAGTAGTAATTAGAGCTCATAACATGATAAGTAATAGGTATTTCTCTAGTATTTAATGCAACATCCACCAAGAAACCGAACACCGAATTTAATGCCCCCAAAGTCTCTATTATTCTCATACTTATTTCAACTATACCATGTAAATAATCGAGTCGTCATTTCATCTCCTTTTCCTTTTTAGCTAGTTCATACACACACACACATGCTATGCATCAACATGAACCTATCACTCATAGCCATACAAACTCCCCACTTATAACTTCATCACCCCAACTTCCCCGAACATGAGTATTGAAAACAAAGATCAATATTGCTGCTAGTATTTGCAAATACCCCTAGGTTAGAGGAAAGTTCAATGATTTCAAAGCCTCCCCAAAGCATTCTTGGATGTCAACCAAAAATTATATGCCCTTGAAAGTACTTATGTGCACCACGATGCTATCACCATCTATGTACTTTAGCCTTACTATTTTCCTCATTAGGGAAGTCTTGTTCAGGGCATTTTTCCTTTCGTACGAGACAGAGAGTTTATGCCACAACTCATAGGCATTTGTATCACTTGCTACATGTTGTAGGACGCTAATGTCTACACACTATCTCATAGTTGCCACTGCCTTTCTATGTAGAGTTTTTCACTCAGATTCTATTACCCCTACTCGTATATCCTTCCTCTCTATGGGTTCATACAGATCTTTGACAATTAGAAGATCTTCCATTTTAATATTCTAGTCTGAGTAGTTTTGTGAGTTCAGGACAATCATCCCCGGAAAGCCACTCACACTCCCTTCCATCTAGAACCTATGCTCTAATACTAGTTTGATAGATTTAGCACTCAGACGTAAGCCACAAATATACATAGACACAATCAGAATAAAGCAAGTAACACATGATTTACGTGGAAAACCCTGACTTCAGGGAAAAACCACGGTGAACAAAGATTTCCACTATGAGACGAGAAAATACAAGCATAGAATGATAGAACCTGATTAGGTATGGATGTACTCCCAGGTTATTATTTGAAACCACAGTTTTAGCCGAGTGCACCAAAACCTAACTCGTTGGTATCTATCTCTTTTGAAGCTCTCAAAGCTTCTCTGTTCTATCTCTCTCTTTCTTCTCTGTTTCACTCTTCTTTCTTTGCTTCCTCTCACACTCAACTATAGAGCTATGTCTCTCACACAACCACTACTGTGTTAGCTCTCTATCGCTCTCTCACACAACCACTACTGTGTTAGCACTCTCGTGCTCTTCACTGTCAACGTTTTTTTCTCCCGTGCTCACCCACAACACAAGTATTACTTTCGTGCTTTTCTCACTGTTATATTCTCAGTGAGTTATCTCACATACACCCGCAGGCAATACCACTATATATATATATATATATATATATATATATATACTAACCTAACTCATACACATGTATGTGTGTGTATATATATATATTCGTCCATTTGGCCGAGTCTTGTTTCGGCCATCCGACTCTCATTTCGGTTTCTCAGCCGATTTTAGCTTTCCAACCGACTCTCTCGTAAGGAGGGACAACCTTACATAACATAAGAGTCTAGAGGATTTCCTCCAACTACAGAAAGGGGGTCAAGTTTGGTTTTGGCTTGTAACACTAGTAAAAAAGCTAATGGAAAGTTTGTAAGGGTAGGATATCACAAGATCACCCTCATATAACTTATATGCAACAAGGTCCTCCAACAAAACTTTTGGGTGGGTTGTCCGATTCTAGTCATAGGTAATCTTATGCCAAAGATCATAGAACTCTTGACTGTGGTCAACAGAGTGGATGATTGAGAAGGTAATGCATTAGCTATGGTTAGCCATTAGAAAAGGTAATGTATACAAGCAAGAACAAACTGAGTGGAGCAAACTATTGTATCATCTCTCTGTTGCTATCATGCTTAGACACTCTCCTATGTAAATAACATATCGTGCATCCATTGTGCCTCAGTATCATTGTCTACTGATGCTAAATCTTTCATGATGCATTCAAATTCCAAAAATGGCCTACTTATCAAATAAGATTTTTTTGAAGGAAATGATAACAGGTAATAGGAGTTGAAATTGAGATTCATGATTCCTATTGAACACAAACGTGTAATGCTACAAGATTTCACAATGCACTCAAATTCTAAAGTTGGCCTACCTATTTCTGTGTATAGGGGGGTAATTCAAGCTATATAAATCTGGTCCTTGGGGTTTTCCTATTCATTTCTCAAACAAAAACATAGATCAACCTGAAATCTAATTGGAGCCGTTGTATGAAACATGAAAAAGATAACATGATGCTCAACATCTCATAAATCTGGCTTCCACACCAATTGTCCTACAATAGATCGATGTTCATCATCAATCTGCGGAGCTATTGTCATAAATATGTATTTCAAGTCCTACTCTAGATTGATCAATTTGGCTTCCCCGGACATGGAGACAAAGCTCGGAAACGAAGCTGAAAGTTGCTAAGTCTTGAGGCCACAGAAAGAGGTCCGTGCATGTCTTCTTGCAGCGATAATCCCTAATACGATATGGAGAGAAAACCCTAAATCGACCGATTAATTGGTAGATCTCCTCAGTGTTGTAAGAATATATTTCATTTCACTATGATCGTTCTTCAGTTTAGAAAGCCATTAAGATGTCAAAGAACGTACAAAATTCTCCACCAAAAGTAGCAGCTATGGATGTGTGCCGTGATAATACGAAAATTTCCACCAAAAGTAGCTATGGATGTGTGCCGAGATAATACAAAAATTTCCCCAAAAAGTAGCTATGGTTGTATGTCGTGATAATACAAAATTTTCCACCAAAAGTAGCAACTATGGATGGCCATCGAAAAGTAGCTATGGAAATAAAAAATTTAGACAATATATAATTTTAATTTCCAATGATAAACCTCATTCCTAGGACATTGATATAGATTCCTTGTGGGCCAATACTGCAATGCTAGATTACTTTCAACTTAATATATTTTTGTCAATGGTTAAGTTAACTTATTTTCATTGTTTTTAGCTATGATTTCTTTTTCCAATTGTGAGTGCAACTTGTTATACTATAATCACTAGAAATAAAGACTACACCATTATGTGATACACTTTATGTCTTGTCCAGGATGATTCACGTTAATTTGAAGATGTATATGTTTGTTGTGAGAATTTATGCTATTCTCACATAGCTAGAAGAGTAGTAGGCCACTTGTAATTCATAATATATGTTTAGTTGGTGATAGAAACTAAAATATCATGAGACATAAGTAGAAATTCATGTAATTGGACAAGCATATACATAAAATAGATTATATTAGAAGAAGATTATTGCTTATACATGAGCATGAATAGCTTAGATGATATAGGAGAGAAGAGGAATAACATAAGCTAACTCTAGCTTGTGGAGGGTCCTTCTCTATTTTTAGCACACAACTTACATCTATGCATTGCCTTTTATATAGGAGAGGTTATGTCTTTCTAGTTGCATGTCTAATTTGAGTGGTTCTTCTTTTTCATATATTTTTTACTAGTGCTTTGCTCTTTTTCTTCCTTTATGCACAATTCTTTGCTCCACCATAGAATTACTCTTTTACTTTTTATCTTGCTCACTACTTTTAGAGTAAATATATGTTTCTCTTAGCCTGAAACACTGGATTGTTAGCTAAATAAATGCTTGACATGTTATCACAATAGATTATGATTTGTAAATTCTCAATGCATAAATCTTTCATAAGCTTTTTTATCCACATTGCTTCACATATTGCATTTGTCATAGCTCTATATTCTGCTTCTGTTGAGGAAAGAGCTACAGTTGGTTGCTTCTTTGAATTCCATGAAATAGTTGTTGTACCCAACAAGAAAACATACCCCGATGTGCTTCTTCTATCATTCACTGAACCTGTCCAATCTGCATCACTAAATGCACTAATTGTTAAATCATTCACCTTGTCATAAAATAAACCATGATTAATTGTCCCTTTCAAGTATTGTAAAACCTTTCTTCCTACATTCAGATGAACACATGTAGGTGATTGCATAAATTGTGCGAAAACACCTACTACATGAGATATATCTAGTCTTGTTATAGTTGCATACAATAGTGAACCAATTAAGCTTCTATAGTTGAACATTTTCAACTTTCTCACCATTATCTTTTTCTAATTTCACATTGGGCTCCATAGGTTGGCTTAATGGTTTGCATCCAATCATGCCATACTTCTTTAATAAATCTAGAATATATTTTCGTTGTATTAAGTATATACCTTCATTTGTTTTGATTACTTCTATACCCAAGAAATATTTAAGTTCTCCAAGATCTGAAATTTTGAACTCTTCTTTCAACTTTTCCTTTATATCTTGGATATCTTTTCCACAACTACCTCTAAGTATTAAATCATCCACATATATGCATAATAAAACTATATGTTTTCCATTATGCTTTATATATAAAGATGAATCAGAATTCGAAACTATAAAATCACACTTCACCAAATATTCTACCAATTTATTATTCCATGCTCTTGGAGCTTGTTTCAAACCATATAATGCTTTCTTTAATTTGGATATATAATTAGGATATTGTTGATGCATATACCCTTGTGGTTGCTCCATGTACACTTCCTCTTCAAGTTCTCCATTGAGGAATGCATTTTTAACATCAAGTTGATATAAGTTCCACCTTTTGACACTGCAAGTGCTATCAATACTCTAATTGTAGTCATTCAACCCATTGGACTAAATGTTTCTTCATAATCAAAACCATATTTTTGAGCATACCCTTTAGCAACAATTCTAGCTTTATATCTTGCAATAGAACCATCAACATTCCTTTTAATTTTATAAATCCACTTACATCCAATTGGTTGTTTTCCTTCTACCCTTGGAACAAGACTCCATGTGTTATTTTCTATCAATGCTTGCATTTCTTCATCCGTTGCACTTTGCCATTTTTATCTAAGTTTGCTTCTTCAAAACTTAGAGGTTCTTTATCCTTTATTATCTCTATCATATATGCATAATGTTTTGCAACAAAAGAATCATAAGTTAAATGTTCAACAAGATACTTAACTCTACTTGATTGCCTTACACCCGGGGTCTGAATTTCTTAAAACTCATTTCGAGTTAATTCTTCAATCCACAATTGTTTTTCATCTTCTATTAAATTCTCTTTACCTTTTGTTTTGATTGTTTTCTCATCTTGGGATGTTTAGTCTCTTAGTCTTCCCAACCATGGACTCACTTCTTTCTTTGATGAACTAATTGGTGTTTTGCTTTCACTGTGCTCCTTTTTCACTTGTATTTCATCCTCTTGCTCCACTTCTTCTTGAACATACTTTGATTTTCCATACCAAGGAATAAGCTCATCAAAAACAACATCTCTACTCACTTTTAAATCTTTTGTATTAGGATTATAACATCTATATCCGTTTTGTTCTATAGCATAACCAATAAAAACACGTTTTTTAAACTTTGAATCCAACTTTGTTCTTAGTTCATCTGGAACATGCTCATCAAACACATCCAAATATTTTCAAATGTGAGAGATTTGGTTTTCTCTCACTCCATGCTTCTTTTGGAGTTTTCGAGTGAACACTTGCAATTTGACATCTATTACAAATGTACATTGCAGTGTAAACAACATTGGCCCAAAAATATAATGGTAAATTCATTTCATTTAGCATAGCTCGTGCAATTTCTACTATGTGTCTATTTTTCCTTTCTGCTACACCATTTTGTTGTGGTGTATATCTACATGTAAATTGATGTCTAACTCCACAATCATTCAAATAATTAGAGACCTCATGGGAGTAATATTCTCCCCGTCCATTTGACCTTAGAACTTTAATATGTCTATTACATTCATTTTCAACTTGATTCTTGAACTTCTTAAAATTATAAAATACATCAGCTTTACTTTTTATAAAATACACCCATACTTTTCTTGAATAATCTTCTATGAATGTGACAAAATATCTATTACCTCCTATGGAACTTTCTTTTGTAGGTCCCCATACAACATTGTGTACTATCTCAAGTGGATACTGGCTTACATATTTCTCACGTTTAAACAACAATCTAGATTGTTTACCAAATTGACATGCTTCACATAATTGATGGGGATCACCTCCTTTGAAATTTGGTAATCCATGAACAACATTTCCATATTGCATTTGCTTAAGCTTTTGAACATTTACATGACCTAACCTTTTATGCCACAAATCCAATTGCACAATAGATTTAGGAAAGCGCTATTTGCCCCCCCATTTTGGCTATTTGCCCCCCTAAATAGTTAAAACCGCCCGATCAGGTGAAGATTGTAGCCAAGGTTGTTGCTTGGAGGCTAGTACATTCTCTCTAGTCAAAACCTAGAGAATCTGTACTCAGTTGTATTCACTATTGTGTAACTAAGGCTGTTGCCTTGAGGTTTGTACGTTCCTCTAGTCAAAACCTAGAGAGGTCGTACTCAGTTTGTAATATTTGTTATTCTATCCACCCGATTGGGTGAAGGTTGTAACCGAGGCCATTGCCTTGAGGTAGATACACTCCTCTAATGAGGTCGTATTCCATTGTACTCAAAATTATAGTGAAGTTGTTTGGAACCTACGGTTCCCGTAGTTTTTTCCCTACTTTGGGTTTTCCACGTTAAAATTTTTGGTGTACTCTCATTTTCGGCTTGTGGTTTCATCTAGTGCTAATTGTGTTTGAAGTTTAAATATTCCCGATTCAGTCACATATTCCCATCACTTTGCACCTTTATTAAGTGGCGTGGTTCTGTAGTGAGTAGAGGGAGCTGAGGCTCGAGTGATGATGTGTTGTGGTGACCATAAACAAGGATTATTTGAGAAGATGGAAGGAGGAGATGGTTGGTCATATTCGCCTTGCTCCTCCCATGGTGATGGAGGATTTTGGACGTGATTTTCCGAGGTGAGTTTCTGATTTCTGTAGTCATAACTGTTTTCTTGATGTAAAGGGGAAAATTTTGGACTATGTAATGGTTTAGAGGTGGCGCTCGAGTGTGTGGAACTGTACTCAGCATCAGAGAATGTGTGATTTGAGGGGGCTGTTAGGGTGAAGGAGACAGAGGATGGTGTAGGATCAGTGGTAATGGGAACTTGGTGCATATCATGTGAGGAGGGTTCATTGAGGTGTAGCCGCCATTGAGTGACTACCTCCTGATTGTGCTGAATCCTGATTATTTTCTGTTGTTGGTGAAAGTGTTGTAGAACATTTTTGTTGTTGAAGAATTATATCTTCATCAAAGAGGACACTTCCACTAAAAAAGTTCGAACATTTTTGTTGTTGAAGAATTATATCTTCATCAAAGAGGACACTTCCACTAAAAAAGTTCAATGTGTTTGTGTCTGGGTCACATAAGCGGAAGGCTTTATAGCCATGGGCATCACCATAGCCAACAAAAATGGCTTTCTTAGCTTTTGGATCAAGTTTCTTTCTTTTCATATCTGATATGTGAGGAAATGTAGGACAACCAAATATTTTGAAATTTTGGAGATGAGGTTTATGTCTATTCCAAAGTTCAAACGGAGTAAGGAAGCCTTGGGAGTGGTGGTAGATTCGATTTTGAATGTAGCAGGCTGTCGCAATGGCTTCTTCCCAGAACTTCGATTCTAGTTTTGCAGCATGTAACATGCTGTGAGCAGCGTTTAACAGGCTTCTGTTTTTTCTTTCTGCAGTACCGTTTTGTTGAGGTGTGTGTGGAACAGGCCTTCGATGGTGGATTCCTTGTGATTTGCAGAAATTTATGAATTCGTTTGAGTGGTACTCCCCTCCATCCATTTGTAAGAATTGAAGTTTTTGGTTTGTTAGATTTTCAGCAAGAGAGTGATAATTCTTGAATGCAGATAGAGCTTGGGTTTTAGCTTTTAGGAAGGTGATAACGGTGAATTTACTATAGTCATCAATAAAACTTACGAAGTATACTGATCCACTAATTGATTTTGTAGGAAAGGGGCCACAGAGATCGCTATGGACAAGTTGCAGTGGTCGACTGCTTGTGGTTTGTTGGCTTGGAAAAGTATGTTGGGGCATTTTTCCAAGAATGCACCCTTCACAGGTTTTCAGATTTGTGAGATGGGCTTTTGGAAGGCCTAATGCCATGTTATGTAGTTGCATATTTTTTATTGCTTGTAAATGTGTGTGTGCGAGTCGATGGTGCCACAAATTTGTTAAACAAAATTGTTCGTTTGTCGATGTATAGTATGCTTTTAGTGTAGTAGTCGTGGGTGTGCATGGAATGCGGTATAGCCCTTCATCTAGGTGTTTACAAATGTATTTTGTTGTCTGTCCACCAGGAGTTTTATGCTTAAGTTGTGCATATGTTTCTTCGAATTTTATGGATGTACCTTTTTTATTCCAAGAACAAAATAGACATTTTCTATAGTGAGGAGCTGATTTTCTTGTAGGAGAAGGTTGACATCCCCTTTTCCTAACGCATTTAGGCTTCCATTGTTGCCAAATACAACAGGAATTGGTTTTTGTAAGGGTTTATAATTTATAATAGATTGTTTATTATTTGTCATATGATGGGTGGCACCGGTATTGAAGTACCAAGTGTTGTCTAATTTCTGTTTAGCATTGATTCTTGCAGTTAAAGCTTTTGCAAGAAAAGCTTGCATGAGGTTGTCATAGCCATCATTATTTTTTTCATTGTTTGTTTCGGTTGGGTATGAGTCATCTTCCGAAACTTCTTTAGCTAGATGGACTTCTACTCGAGATGATTTAGGTCTTTAATATGATTGTTTATTTCTGATTTGTCTAAACCTACATTGATTGTTTGTGTCCAGATTTCTTGCAGACGGTGCAGAAAAGTTGTGAGAACCTGAGGCCTCCGATTTGTGGTCTAGAGTTTTCAAGATAGCTTCTAGGCCTATATTCTATTCTTTGGTTTTGATAGGGTTGTTTGCTACGATATGCTATCATTGCTGATGTGTGTTGTGTCTGTTCAGGATGGCGTGCCTTTTTCATGGCTTCTTCTTGTCGTGTACAATTAATCAAGTCAATGAGAGTTGTGTTTGTATTGATGTTTTGGGTGGTCACAAAAGTGCTCCAAGATGGTGGTAGTGCACCTAATAAAAGGAGCCTTTGCAACTTCGATTGATTTCTACTCCGGACATGAGATAGTCATCTAATTTGCATTTCCATGAGTTTATAAATGCATTCATTTCATCTTCCTCTTGCATTTTTAAAACGACTAATGAGTTTAGAGTCATGACCTGGTTTTCATCTGTAGTTGGTTCGTATTCGTTCTTCAAGTCGATCTACATGGCGTTTGCAGTGGCACAATTTCTGATCGCGTAGGCTTGCTGGTCTTCCAAATTCGACATGATTTCTAGCTTTGCTGCTAGATCTTTTTCTTCCCATGCAGGGTAGTTTGGGTCTAACGTGTTGGGTTGTATCTCCATGCCCTCAACTACTGCCCATAATTTCAGTTGTTTGAAAAGGAGAGTCAATTTGCTACTCCAAACTCGATAATTTGTGTTATTCAATTTGCTAAAGGCTGTTTTTCTATACAGGAAGTTTTGGGATGAAGATGTTGACTGAGCCATTCGGTACAAAAGATTATTTGTTCAAGAAAAACAGGAGTGTGCAGGCCTTAGAAGGGGTAAAAGGTTTTGGCCTATTCTGAGATATATTATTATTTTGTGCAGAAAGTTTTATCTACAGGTTGTTCTCTGATCATCTCTGATTTGTTGTTGTTTTTGTGTAGAAAGTTTGATCTGCAGGCTCTGATTTTTTCTATGGTAAGAATAGGGAACCTGTTTTGATACCATGTAAAATAACAGAGGCAGAGAGAGAGAGAGAGAGAGAGAGAGAGAGAGAGAGAGAGAGAGATAAAATTGTTTTAATTCAGAAATTGATTCTTTTATCTTCTAATCTGTAGAGAGGCGTGCATGTCTCTTTATAGGACAAGTATGTCCTTTAATTGTTCAGTTGTAACTGTTCGTGGTATGACTATTCATATCATACCACTATTCTTACAATTTATTTATTTTATAATATTATTTTCCTTATATTTTCCAACATTATGGAGGTTTGCTCATTAGATAATTGTAGATAGCAGCAATTTATGATGCAAGTTAAGGAAGTAATTAGTGCAATTTAAGCAAGAGAAGGAATGAAATCCCTGTTTCAAATCTTAAGTGTCTTGTACCGGTAATGGTTAAATCTATTTCTGATACATGTAACAAAGTACTCAATAATACATGCATCACTAGACGATTTATCTTAATAAGCGTCTTGTATTGGTAATGGTTTAGGTTATTTCTGATAGTTGTAACAAAGTACTCAATATTATATAAAACACTAGATGATTTATCTTAAGCGCAAGCAATATTGAATCAGAGCTTTGGATAAAAACTACGCTCAGGATTACAATGATTTCTTATGAGTTAGTTTGCTTTAACAACTTGATCTTCCACAATTACAAGCTCGAGTCATTTATAAATCCCGACATCAAGATCAAAAAGCTCAAAATAAGGAAATAAAGTAAAATGGAGTCTCAAATCCATAAAAGAAAACTCAACACCTTGAGATTGTTTTAATCTTCCTTATTTTTGTGCTGGGAGAACATAACATAAGATTGAAAACAGCGTCTGCAATAATGAAAAGATGAGCAAGAGAATCGCAGCCATGGCTAAGAAAAATACTTCTCATGAAACTCCGCATACAAGTAATGCCAATGGGTCGTAACGCAGTGTTCATGTAGAGCGTCTACGAGGTAGAACCAGCTGCTGTTTTTGATGAAAATGCTGGTGCTCGAGATAGTTCCTTAATACTTTGGCCTGAGTTAAGATTTCGATATCTTCTTGCGCAACAATGAGCATATGCACTTACCTCATCTTCTTTGGAGATTTGTGCATGTTATTGCTCACGATAATGCATGGAAGGTAAAGCTGTTGTTTCCTCCTATTATACTTGATTGATATGCTACCTTCACCCCTGTTTTAGAGAGGTTAGATGCTGTCGGGGGGTGGTCACCGTGTTTCTTCCTCTTTCTCAATCCTTGCTAAAACCAGTCGCAGAAGTTACATGTCGTTGGAAGGGAATCATTTTGCTCCTTGCTCTTTTTGCAGCCCCATAGAAGGTTCAGGAGTTGCATGCATCTACTTGGATTCTTAGATTTTTGCAGCTCCCTAGAATGTTCAAGTGATTCTTTTTGTGTGCACGAAACATATAGGCAATCGAGTAGATGCTCACACTCGAGAAGCTTCGCATTCTCCTCCCAGCTGACGAAGAATGGACCTTTTACCAAAACAAAATAATCCAAGCAATCCAGGAAATCCATAATTGTGAAGTCGGGTGATTCCTTTGGGATGTTTATAAATTTCCTTTAGGAATGACATGGGAATCTGGTTGCCTATTAGTAGCAAGTCCCTCCATATTTGGGATATTGTGATTTCATTGTTGATGAAGGTGTACAAGTACCCACTCTTCTTCTCTTCGGAGTTAGGCCAATCCTCGCTCAGGAACAGAAAGAATTCATGAATGAAGATGGTATCAACGGTGACCAGAAGTCTCAAGGAATCAAAGTTTTAAGCCCTGGTTAGGCCGAAATAGTTGTCACTAAGTTCCTGGGGCTCGGGGATGAATTTTGTGGTGATCTCTCCCACATGTGATATCTTATGGCTTTCCATGAATTTCTGCACACATACGGCCTTGCATCTATCCATAGGGGAAGGCTCGAAGTTATGACACAATATGAGTATGGCTTCGCCTGGAACAGTGCAGGCGGGATAAATCCGATCACTTTAGGTTTTTGGGACGTAGATGTGTGTTCAGCCATAAGCCATACTATCTATCAATAGGCTTAAGAGCAGCAAATTAGATTTCTTTCTCCATGTAGTTTTTCCATTCTTCTGGTTTTTGATTGAGTGGATTAGATTGCTCGACGGACAATTTATAGATAGTAGGGATGGGATTATGTGGATGTAGATGTTCGGCCATTTGTTTCCCATTGGAAGCATTCATCATCATCATCATCTTCTTCTTCTTTTGTTGTTGTTGTTGTTGTTGTTTGATACTTAAAAAATGGTTTAATAGTATGTGAATGGACTTTCCTTTAGGGAGAAGATAGTTCTTAGAGTATGTTTATTATTCATGATCTATTCGTTGGTCTTTATAGGTGCTTTGAAGTGTAGGAAACTCCATGTCTGTGTATGACTAAAAAAGAGCGAAATGCTTTGAAGTATCCCATGATTTTTTGTCTTAACACACACACACACACACACACACACACACAGTTAGGTCACATTTTCGAGCACAATAATAAAATCTACCTATCTAGCTACCCAATCATAGAAGCCACTCAAAATATATATAAACATATGTGTGTCTCATAGAAACTGAGAATTTTTGTTGGTGAGAGGTTCTAAACTATGGCAATATATACATATATGAAGGGATGAAAAAAGAAAAGAAAGTGGGGTAAGAAAGGAAAGAAACAAATAGTTTTTCGGTTACCTTTCTTTTGAACTAAAATGGACAGTTTTTATAGTCATAGAAGAACAGTCATAAGAGAAACAGAATAGGATAGATAGACAGAGAGAGACAAAGACTGTATTTTTTTTTTTTGCTTCAAAGAGACACTTAAGTGATGAAAGGCTATACTTGTAATTAACATAAAGTGAGAGAAAATATGAGCAAAATTTAAAATTATCCAAAACTCTCTCCATACATCAACTTCAACTCCAGAGTCCATCCCTTCATCTTTCCTCTCAAAACCTAATCAAAAACCAAATTCTAGTACTTGTGTGAAAAACAAAAACAAAACTATTTATCAAACATTTATACCTCATCATCTTACATTACATTACCACATTGACATTCATTATGGAGTGATAACTTTTGGGTGCTAAGCATGCTTTTCCCTCAAGTAATAATAGTGAGTTAAGTGTCAGTTGGAACTGCGCTTGAATTGGATTTGCGAAAAACGAATTGCTAATCTAGTAACACGTTTGCGCATTCCACTTTTAGATTCCATTTGTAGTTACACAATTTTAGTCTGTTGTGAAATTGGACGTGCACCAGTATCACATGATCAACCAAAGATGTAGAATTTACTGATTTATTAATACGAAACATCTCTCTACATAGATAACATGCTATTTTGGTGAAAATATATAAATGTATGATATTTATTTTTGCAATGTTTACAAATTTAAGAAGGGTTTAAACACGCTTTCATTTGATACAAATTAATTATTTGAGGCAAGCATTAATAAATGGGGAATCCATTTTCGCAAGGTGTAAAGTGCATGAGGTTTACGATGGTTTAACTATCCCAGAGAGGTATATATGCTATTCGAGAAATTGATATTTACATATTATTGATTACAATAAACTCAAATGAATCCTTAGTAAAGATCTTGTAGGATATAACACCAAATGTATATGTTCGTGAGAACACAAGAAAATTAGAATTATAAAGAGTATTCATAACTATTAGTTTACATGACATTTATCATAAAATAATATACCAAAACATATATGACAATTATTAAGCCATAGACATGCTAAATATTTGGGTACCAAAATAGAGACAACACTCCATTAGTAATGTTGAAGCATGCATTAAAATGTTCATGTGACTATATACCCATAAACCCTAAAACAAGAGGTTAAACACATATATACAAAAGGAGTACTAATAATCTATATAGAACACACATTGAATAGCCCTCCATACTTTCAGTCTAGACAACCATCAACCATAGAAACATGATTGTTGTTGTATATTCCCCTCCGATAAAGCAAATATGTCCCAATATCTATAAATGCCTCGTTCAGTCCCACTATATGTTATTTATCATAGTTATTCTATAAGTATAATAAATATAAAAAGTGAGTTACAATAAACAAACTAGGTAAAAGTTCTACTAACACAATTGGTGGGTAAATATGAAGTCATGTTTATATTATAAATATATATTAAATGGTGACCAGATGTATATTACTATTACCGTTAAGGATGAATATACATTGTATTTGATTTTAGCTACAAAGAAAGATGATAGTCCAACAAATTTAATAAATATGTGCAACAAGAAATAAACATATCAATGAAATAATCAAAACATAATATAGCACCATATAAACAAATAAATTGGATCATATTAACGAATAGAATTGATTAAAAGATAGAACCTCCAATTTCACAAAAAAAATTCATTAGACATCAACAATATATGTCGTAAATACATCAAAAGTAGTTATACGAAATCTATCTACATGGCTAGGAGGGTATCCACATTGTTGGTTTCATTGTCTTTCGGTGAACTATCATCCACATTCAGCGCACTGCTATCCACTCTCGATAGGCTAGCTACTGTGGGGTCCTCCGTTAACTCATCGTCAAGCTCTATGAGCTCCCCAGGTTCACCAACCAAAGGAGGGATGGGTTCATGGGAGACAGGCTGGAAACGTTTGGTATCCGCTATGTTCTTGGCACCTACCTCCTCATCTTGATTGGGGCATTCCCAAAGTGCTCTAAGCCAGGTCTAAGCCTCATGTTGATGAAGTTCACCTGCTCTTCATCCTTCTCCAAGGCAACAGATGTTATTCTCTGACCGGACAAGGCCTAACACAAGGTGTCACGGAGACACTTCACCAAAGGGTGATTACGGCATAGGATTAAGATTCCACGCTTACACCGACTTACGTAGGTTACACAATTAGAGTGCTTTGGTTAATTACACGCGTAAGATATAACCGTAATTACAGAACGGAAATCAAGACAGAAGTATAAACATCATAAGCTCCATTAATTATCCGCTATGATTACAATGGGGTCCGGGCCTTTAAATAGGTTTCCGGCCCGTAGTACAAAACGGTGCCTATCGCACCTATTCGGGATCCGTCCGGATCTGGAACGGCATACCGTTTCCAGTCCGTCCGTCCCCACTATGCTCATTTACAACCATATTTAATTAATTCCTTCACTCCGTATTTTGGACTCCTTGCCGGCCGGTAACACATGGCACGCCCGTGGGACAGTACCTTGTACGTCGAACCCTTCTCGGCCCCTTCATCGTTCACCCCAAACTGTCCAAAATATCTTGTTCCAGAGTTTCCAATTATTCTTCCGGTTGTGGTTGTTGCGGCTGTGCTTGCTGCTGCTGCTGCTGTGGTTGCGGTTGGGACTGAGGCTGTTCCGGCTGCTCTATAGGCGGCTGCTCCGTTTGTTTCTCTGACTCCGGCTGCTCCGTTTGTCTCTCTGACTCCGGCATCTCCGTTTGACTACTTCCGGTCCGGTCTCCTTCCAGTAACGGTTCCTCATCACTGAGGTTAACCGTAACCGGTTCTCGTTCTTTCTCTCCCCGGATCCGGGACCTCTCGTAGCTTTCAAACTAGATCTGCGCCTCCAGCCTGTCGTCGTCCAGCTGAGCTACAAGTTGCCGGACTTGCTCTAGTTGGTCCTCTGCCAAGGCTTGAAAGTCTTCGGCCAGCTCATCTCTTATGCCGGTGAAGTCTTCGGAAGTCAACATATAGCAATCATCTCCCTCCTTCCGCCGGTTCTCTACGTCGGCCCGGAGCAATTGGAGTTCCGCCGCGTTCGTGGCCCACTTGGTCCACCATTTGACGGAACCGTTGTCAATCAAGCTCTTGGTCTGGTTCAACCAGGCCCGCATGATATCCTGGATGCGACTTGCTCCCATTTGTGCTCTGCTTTCCACAACTTGTCGCTCCTCCTTCAACTGCTTGATGAGATTAGCCGTATCCTCCGCCTGCTCTCTGTAGCGCGTCAGCTGCCCTTGATATGTCGTTTGCAGCCTCTGCAGTACCTCCGCCGCTCTTTCTTTTTCCGCCTGCTGTTGCCTGAGGAGATCTGTCCGAACCTTCTCCGCCTCTTCCAACCGTCTTCTGGTTTCCGCTTGTTCCTTGGCGAATGCGGTTGCGGTCCGATCAACTGCTTGCCGGAGCTCATCTGTCCGTTCCTTGTGCTCCGTTTGCAACCGTTTATACTCCCGGTGCAATTGCTCAAATTCCTCTGTTTTTTGTTTGAGCTTGCCGTTGATCTGGCGATGGTTCCGGTCCTCCCGGTCCTTTACCTGCCGGAGTTCCTCTTTTAGGCGCTCTACTTCTGTTTCGGCGTTTCTCCGGAGCCTCTCCTTCTCTTGCAGCATTTTCTCCTTCTCCTCCTTGAGCCGGTCGTACGCTTGGTGGCCTTTTCGTAAGCTCTCCTCGGCCAAGCGTAGCTTCTCAGCAGTCTTTTTGAGTTCTGCCTCCGCTGCCGTTTTCAACTCTCTTTCGCGGCTCCTCAGCGCTTCTTGGGCAGCTAGCTCATCCTCTAAGTCCGCAAGCTCTTGGGCTCGTGCCGCATTTCTCTCCGGAACGGTTTCCGTTTCCGGGGTCTGATTGCTATGTACAGGTTGATCTGCCGCTTTATTCTGTACATTGCCCGGAGTCACCGGTGCTTGGACTTGTGTTGTCAAAGCCAATTGAGCCATTTCCCTTGTGACCCTGTCCAAGTCTTGTTCAAGGCTCCGGATTCTGGACCGGGCCGTCTCTAGATCTACGGTTGTGACGAGCAACCGTTCGTGGTGCGCTCTCTCCTCCGCCTCTATGTACTCGACCACTCCGGCGATTTGCTCGCCTACCCACCGTAGCCACATGCTACTGGTGCCTTGCTGCTGCACTGGTCCTACTCCTTGGCCGCCGTGTGTGCTGGCTGGGCTCGCCGGCTGTTGTGTTCCGGTCCTCGCCGTCTCCGGAGCCGTTGGAATGACTTCTTCTATAGAAGCCGACAAGGCCGGTTCCATACGCGCCGGTTCCGGTTCCTCCCTTGTGGTTTGCTCAGGTTGAGTTGGGGGCGTTTCTTCCTCTTGCGGGTACGAACGCTCCCCCGCTGTCCCGGCGGTCCTACTCCTTGACCGTCGTTGGAGGTGCTCTTCTGGCTCCTCCGTTTCCTCTTCCTGGGTAACGGCCTGATTCTGTGCCGTCAAGGGTTCCGGTTCCTTCTGTCCCGGTCGCCGTATGGTTATCTTAACGGGTCGGACCGGTGACACCTCCTCCGGTTCTGAGAGCCGTTTCTTCCCTTTCGTCGCCTTCGACGCCAGCAGCTGCTGTCGTTTGGACGCCGGCTTCGAGCTGCTTCCTTCCGATACTCTTGGCCGCTTCTTTGGCTGGACGGTCTCGACCGGCGGCACGAGCAATGTTATCCACTGAGCTACGGCGTGCCACAGCTTCCGGCCCTCCTTGCCGTCCTTTCCTCGTACCATGTCGATTGCCGTGCACAAACCGTCTGCAATCAACACCGGCCAGTCCACCTTGATCCCTTCATAGGTGGCTATGATCATCCCTGCCCGATTTTTTGGCATGACAGGGGGTCGGGGGTACACGTGACCGTACTCATGGAGCACTCGAGCTATCTCCCTGAATAGCGGATCTTCGCCGCCCTGCGTCCGATAGCCTTTGCCGGCAACAGAGTACTCACCGAAATATCGGATGAGTTGCTCCGAGGTTGGGTTATCGATCTGGAAGATACCTCCCTCCGGAAGGCCTGTTAGCGCACGGATCGCTTCCTCGGTGATGACCTCTGTGGCGAGCTCCTTGATGACCCGGTCGGCTTCTCTGTGCGGCGGTGCCTCCATGATGGCCAAGAACCCCTCCAGTCCGTGTTGCCTGAACCATTTCCTGGCCGCTTCCGACAACGTTTGTGGTTCCATGTCTGCTTCGAGGTCGAGGGAAGATGGCGAGGTAGAGTGGTGATGAGAGTGAGAGCGAGAAAGAGAGCGTTCCGAACGTGGGGGTTCTTTGCGTGCAGGTTCGCGTTTGCTCAGCTTCCACTGCCTTGGTGCTTCTGTGCTTCTTGGCTCGCGAAATGAAAAGGTCTCCATGCGTTCTGCTTCTTCTTTGTGCGTTTTGGCGCCTTTTTCGAGCATGCACACGTCGTGTACCAATTTAGTATTAAGTAGCGTGGCGGCTCTTAAATGCCCACTTCGTACCTTTTCGCTCCTTGCTTTCACGTCCGTTCACACCTCGATTTTTAATGATTTCTTTATTTATTTATTTATTTATTTATTTTAATGACGGTATGTGACCTTACACATCCGTAGGTCCCTTCGGACCCTTACCGTTTTCCTTACGGTTTGCCGTCTCTTCCTTCACCTCTGCTACGGGTTCCCCGTTGTCTTTTTCTTCCATCCGTACCGTTCCCGGTATAGTGCCGGTGGTCTGCATAAACGGGTTCTTTGGCATCGGTCCTTTATAGGGCTTTAGTCTAAATCCGTTCACCCACTTGCCTAGTACTTCACCGGCAAGTGTCCCTATCTGATAGGACCCGTTGTATTCCCGTGTCAGCCAATACGGGCCTGTCCATCTGAACCGGAGTTTACCCGGCATTTTACCCATCCTCGTTTGGAATACTAGCACCGGCTTTCCGATTTCGAACATCTTTTCATTACCTTTCCGGTGACGGTCAACGAACGCTTTCCGTCGTCGTTGCTCCAGTTCCATGTGTAGGATGCTGGCCAGCCGTTGCTCCTCCAGTTCGCATAGTGCTGCTAGCCGCATTTCCTCCGACTTCTTTTCATTCAGCCGTTCCCGTAGTTGGATCCGTAAGCTTGGTACCTGAAATTCCACCGGCATGACCGCTTCTAAGCCGAATGCTAACCGGAACGGCGTTGTCCGGATACTTGTTTTGTATGCCGTTCGGTACGCCCATAGCGCGCTATGGAGCTTTGTATCCCAGTCCGTCCGGTTTTCATTGACGATTTTGCGGAGAATGTTCTGCAGCGTTTTGTTGGTGGACTCTGCTAACCCGTTCGCTTGTGGGTAGTACGGTGTGCTCCGTTTATGGACCACGGCATAGAACGTTGTTAAGCTTTCCACGACCTGGCCGAGGAAGTGCCCTCCTTGGTCGCTGATTAATTCAATCGGACATCCATATCGGCACCAAATGTTCTCGTACAGGAATTTTGCTGTGGATGACGCGGTATTGTCTCTCAAGGCCTTAGCCTCCACCCATTTGGTGCAATAATCCGTTGCCACGATGACATAACGATTACCCGTTCTCATTGCCGGTGGCTTGAACGGTCCAACAAAATCCAACCCCCACTTTTGGAATGGCTCTAGTGGAAGTACCGGTTGGTGTGGCATCCGTGCTTGCTCCGTAGGCTGGCCCATTCGTTGGCATAGGTCACATTCCTTAGCATACTTGACGGCGTCTTTTAACGTCGTGGGCCACCATAAGCCGCTCTGCCATATTTTTCTTGCCGTCGCTTCCCCGGCATAGTGTCCTCCGGCAACCCCACAGTGTGCTTCCCGTAAGATTACTTGTTTCTCGTCACTACGGACTGCCCGTCTCCATATTCCATCTGCTCCTTTGTGGTAGAGAGTGTCCCGTAACAGACAGAAATTGCGGCTCTGCACCGCCAGTCGTTTCCTCTCGTCCCGGTTCATTTCCTCCGGTGGCAGGCCCGTGCTTAGGAACTGGTGCATGTTTGTTAGCCACCTATCTTCTGATGCCACCGTGTCGTCCGCTGCCGTTTCCGGGGTGATATGGAATAACTCTGCGTCCGGGAATTCATCCGCTGCTCCGTCGCCTGATTCTCCGGACTCTAACCGGCTCAGGTAGTCTGCTACGGCATGCTGGATACCGGGCCTGTGGAAGATCTCGAATTCGAACTCCTGCAACAGCAAGGTCCAACGGGCCAACTTACCGGTCAGGGACGCCTTGGATACTAAGTACAGGAGCGCCGAGTGATCCACATGAAAGGAGAACTTCCTTCCCAATAGGTAATGACGAAACTTTGTTACACTGTAAATCATGCCCAGGGCCTCCCGTTCCGTCGTTGAATAGTTCTTCTCCGCTTGGGACAGCTTCCGGCTGGCGTAATATACCGGCCGGTACCATTTAGGCTCCGTAAGTTGCATTAAGGCGCTGCCGATAGCGATCTCGGAAGCGTCCACGAACACATGAAACTCCTTGCTCCAATCCGGAGGCTGCACGACGGGTGCTTGCGACAAAAGAACCTTCAGGGCATTGTATGCCTTATCCTCCGTATCCGTCCATTGGAACGGTGTCCGATGTACCGCGGTGTGTAATGGTGTAGCCAAGTCAGCCAAGTGACGGAGCATCCGGCTGTGCCACCGGATCTGTCCTAAGAATCGGCTTAGTGCTTTGGCCGTTTTCGGCGCCGGTGCCCCTAGTATCGCGTTTACTTTGTCCGGGTCGACCGCAATGCCCTCCTTACTTACAATGTGTCCCAGCAATATTCCACTTGAAACTCCAAAGATGCATTTTGCTGGGTTTAAGCTTAGCCGGTATAACCTACACTTTTCAAGGCATAACCGTAGGTGCTGCAAATGGTCTTTTCCCCGGCTATAGACTGCAAAATCATCCAGGAAAACCTGCATGAAGGCTGGAATGTATTCGCCGAAGACCTCCATGATGATTCGCTGGAAAGTTGCTGGTGCCGTTTTTAGGCCGAACATCATTACTTCGGCCACAAACACCCCCCATTCGGTGACGAACGCTGTCTTCTCCTGGTCGTCGGGGTGCATCCGGATTTGATTGTATCCGCTGAAGCCGTCTAAAAAACTATAAACTTCATGGCCGGCGACGGCATCCAGTACTCCATCCGTGAACGGAAGAGGGAATGCATCCGTAATTGTGGCTGCATTTAGTTTCCGGTAATCTACACACACACGGATTTTACCGTTCTTCTTTGGGACGACGACGATGGGGCTCAGCCACGTCGCTTTCTTTACCGGCCGGATGAAGCCCACTCTTAGGAGTTTGTCGATTTCCTCCTTCACTTTGGCGGCGTAGTTGGGGTTCATTCGGTAACGTCTTTGCGCCACTGGTTTCGCGTCCTTGCCTAAGTGGATCTGATGCTGATATAATTGAGGGTCTAGCCCTCGCATGTCTTCGTAGGACCAGGCGAATACGTCGCGAAACTCTGTGAGGAGTTTGATCATTGCCGCTTTATCTTCCGGCTTCATTTCTTTGGCGATGTGTACCGGCTTTGATTCGTCCTTGCTTCCTAGGTTCACTTCGTCGAGCTGGGATGTTTTTACCCGTTGGGAAACGGCCATTTCCCGTTCCAATGCTTCCTGTGCTTGCCGTAATTCCCGAATCGCATCTTTGTCTGGTTCGGCTTCGGTGTCGTCCCGCTGCGGCAAGTATGGCGCTACGGCTTCAGCTACGTCAATCTCGAAGAGTGGTACGATCTTCGGGTGTTCCTCTAAGTACTGGGCTTCTTCGTCGTCTGCCAATCCTTCAAGCATGTTCACGCATTCCGCATACAACGGTGTGCATTCCTTACCGTTGCTCGTCCGTGGATGTGTCGGTACCCGGACCTTGGCTTTTCCGCGCCGGAAGGTAATCATATTTTTCCGCCAATTTTGCTTGATGTGTGCTGTTTTCAACCATGGTCTGCCCAGCAACAGCGGATACACGCCTTGCGCCTGTAGCTGCAGCACTACAGCCGAGATCTGAAATGTGTGACCTCCTATGGTGACCTCCAATTTCCGTATTAAGCCCGTCGGCCGTACAGAGCTCGTATCCGCCATCCGTAACCAGAACGGACATGGCTCCCATTCATGTATACCCAAGGCATCACACGTGCGGAGGCTTATTACGTTCACTCCGGAACCTCCATCGATTACGGTGCCGGGAAGTTCGTGCCCTTTGACAATAGCTGTAATCACCGGACTACTAGTGTCCACCACCGTCGGTCCCTCCTCCGGATTCGAGAAAAGCACTGGTGCCGGTGGGGCTATAGCGTCTGTCATGACCGTTTTTAGCCCTTCCGTAAATCGCGGCACGAGCTGTAAGAGTCTTCCTAATGGCAACGTGATCTGACATTCTTGCAGTGCTTGCCAGGTCTCGTTTTCTGGGTGGCCAGCGCCGACACTCCCTATGGTATTCGCTTTTTGCCGTTCCGTGTCCGCGACGTTCCTTTCATTGGCTTCCTTCACCCATTCCGTCGCCTGTTTTCATATGGCCTCTTGTGTTTCCCACTCCTTGGCCATGCCTTTCGACCGTGTGGTTACTTGCTGTATATCCGCCACTTCCGGAACTACCATATTAACTGCTGGTCGTTTCTCGTAGCTCTTTACCGGGCACTGGTTACTGTAGTGGCCTTCCTGCCTGCAGTAATAGCAGTACTCTTTACGGGTATTGCTGGATTCAGCTTTGCTCGTATCCGGAGTCGGTCCCGTAGCGAGTGGTGCGTTCTGTGCCGGTTGGCTCCTTGGGGTTCCCTGTTCCGGGTCCCTAGTGTGACCACCTTTCTTGAAATTACGTTTCTTATTATTCTTATTTTTATTTCGGTAGTCCGGGCGTGGTGGATCGTAAAATCGGCCGTAGTCCTCCTGGTGCCTTCGGTAACCAGGGGAATGGTCTCTGTCGTATTGCTCGTGTCGTCTGTTGGGCTCCCGATAACGGTCCGATCGCTCATACCGGTCGTAGTTATCACGCCGATTCCCGTACCGGCCATCATTCTCTTGCCTGTCTCCGTACCGGACGTCCTGTGCCGGTGGGTACCGGTTCATTCTTTGCCAACGATCGTCATCTTCGTCTCGGCTGCTTCTTGGCTCGATCCGTCGGACGGGTGGTGCTTGTCGGTTTAACAGGTTATACTCGCACCGGTCCGTTGTATGACTCTTGGATTGACAAATCACACACTGGGTTCGCATGGTGCACTCCACTACCGAGTGTCCGGCATTCAAGCAGATTGTGCATTGAATTGCCTGCCGGAACCGGAGATCTTCATCTGTGGGTAACGCCCGTTGCAGTGCTCCTAGTGTAAGCCATGAGCTTGACTTTTCCATTTCTCTGACCCGGTCAATGACCTGGTCGATGGTGCATCCTCGAAAGTCGATCACCGTACACACCGTGCGTAACGGTTCCCGGAGTGCGTTTAAAAATATCGTCCGTAATTCCTCCTCCGGGGGTGCACGGGCAAGCTGGCTATGCATTCGTTGGAAACGGATGACGAATTGGGGAATGCTTTCCCCTGCTTCCTGTCGGATCGTATAAAACAGGCCCACCATTGTCGTCTGGTCGACCTCCTTGTGGAAAAAATGCAAGAATTTTGCTTTTAATTCTGCAAAGGTTGTTATGGTCGCCGGGTCCTGCGTCCGCCGCCATCGTGTCGCTGGTCCCTCCAACGTGACTCCGAATTCCGCTATCTTCGAGCGTTCTTCTTCCTCCGGTGTCATTCGCTGGGACGTGTGATTTGCTTCCCATGTCTGCTCGAAGTCATGAACATGCGCTTCCGCGTCCGGATCATCGCGATACTTTGAGTATTGGAACGGCATGTCGTCGTCCAATATTAGGCCGCGGTTTAGTGGCGTTTGTTGATATCTTTCCGGTTTTCTTTCCGGCTCCACTTCCGGTTCTTTTGCCGGTGCTTTTTCTGGTTCCTTTTCCGGTTCTTTTTCCGGTTCCTTCGCCGGCTCTTCTTCCGGTACCTTTGCCGGCTCTTTTGTTGGTGTCGGTGGCTTTGCTTCTTCCACTTCCGGTGTTGGTGGGTTGACGGCTTCCGTTTGCGGTTCCGGATAGCCCTGGTTGAGCAGTTCCGGTTCTGGAGTCGGCACGGTATCCGACCCGTCGTCCTCCGGGCCGCCGGGGGTATCGTTGCTGCTCCGGTAGTTCGTGTGCACGCTGTATCCCCCTTCGGAATCCGATTCGTAGGCTGAAAAGGCTTCTGCCTCGTTTTCTCCGCTTGCCAGCGCCTCGAGGAGGCGTTCGGTTTCCCGGAGACTACTTAGACTGCTTCCGTCGTCCTGGTCGCGAGTTTGCCGTAACCGGAGAGATTCCTCCGCGACTCTCCGGATCTCGTTGGAGAACGAACGATCCGAGCGAATTTCCTGCGCTGCTTGCTGGAAAGTCTCACGCCGTCTTTGCCGTTCGGCGAGGCGTCGAGCTCGGTCTGTAACCAAGTCGTGCGTTGGTCTAGTCATCCATTACCGTCGTTCGCTGCGAGAAAGCAGGAATCGTGGTCGCCAAAACTGTGTTATTCTCTGACCGGACAAGGCCTAACACAAGGTGTCACCGAGACACTTCACCAAAGGGTGATTACGACATAGGATTAAGATTCCACGCTTACACCGACTTACGTAGGTTACACGATTAGAGTGCTTTGGTTAATTACACGCGTAAGATATAACCGTAATTACAGAACGGAAATCAAGACAGAAGTATAAACATCATAAGCTCCATTAATTATCCGCTGTGATTACAATGGGGTCCGGGCCTTTAAATAGGTTTCCGAACCGTAGTACAAAACGGTGCCTATCGCACCTATTCGGGATCCGTCCGGATCTGGAACGGCATACCGTTTCCAGTCCGTCCGTCCCCACTATGCTCATTTACAACCATATTTAATTAATTCCTTCACTCCGTATTTTGGACTCCTTGCCGGCCGGTAACAACAGAGTTCCGGAAAAGTTTCAAAGCACATGCCGAAGTAGTACCTAAAAACAATTAAAAAGAAATAAACATTTTAATAATAGGTCTAAAGTATAAATCAACCCTTCGACCCATTGGGAAAATGAATAGAAAATATACCTGTGCCAGAAAACAAATCCAATATCCAATCATCTTCGTTAGAAAACATCTCCACAAGGCGCATCATTAAATGTTGTGGCTTCTGATAGGGATTGACAAGCCCACACTTAGTCGTGGTCACATGTCTTAGCTTACGTGTCACGGCTGGGTATACGAGCAGGTTTGAGCAACCCACCTCATTCGATGCTCCTTGATTCTTTGCTTCTTGATCTCGTCATAATAACCAACTGTTATATATTTCATTGCATTGACGAACCGAAAAGTTAGTCCCCTGTTTACGTTGGTTTTAATCTTGCTCATTGAAAAAAGAAGTTATAAGTAATTCAAATTGAAATGATTAATTCCTATTGAAATCGTATGCATTCGATAAAATCCTTACCAAGCAAGGTTCTCTATTCCATGGCAACGAGACCTCGGTGCTTGAGCCACGGAATATCCCAGATCCATGCTATGAAATATCACAATTCTCCACAGGGAAACGGTGGTCAATTCGGCGAAATCTTTCACCATTTTCTCTAACTACTTGAACCTAAAAGGTTCGTCATCATAAATTGATCCAGCCATACGGAAACCGTATGGAATATCTGCTACCATTAACGTATAGTCTTTCTTTGGTAGCTTCTGGATCATGTCAACCACATCACCACAATAAACATTATAATAGAGATCTCTGATGATGTCTTTCTTATGGCTAAATTTCTTGAAGGTGTCATCGTCTTCCACATCGAACACTTTTACCAAGCGTTGGTCCTTCTCTTTTCGAGCCCTTTCAAGATGTGTAAGAAAGGATGTTGGGAAATCATGTATGTCCTTAATTTCCCCAGGTCTCTTACCCCGACATGATTTCTAGATAAAACAAGACATAGACAGAGTTATTATCGGCTAAACATATTATTAAATTGGAGTGTCTTGATGGCTTGAACATTTAGGCACCTGAGTCAATGATGCCATAATATTGTTTGTTCGATATTACTCTCACTTTTTGCAATATGTGCTTCTATCTTTTGGGGTGTAGGAATGTATGGAATAGGGTAGCGACCACCCTCACTTTGATTGCAATTATATTTGATTTGTTCTCCATTTGGTAATGTGTACTTAATTTGGGCATAGTTTCTTTTAAATTCTATGGTTGCACCGCTTTCTGTTGCTTGTCCGACAAATAAAAGCTTCTTTGTGATTCCAATAACAAAATAGACATTACCAAATTTTAATTGTTTATCATTTGCAATTTTGAAGCTGATCTCTCCTTTTCCTAGTGCTTCTTTAGTTCCATCGCTCCCAAAACGGACTTTGACAGGTGTTGCTAGCGGAGTATAGTTAGAAAGGCAATCTTTGTTGTTTGTTAAATGGTGTGTAGCTCCAGTATCAAAATACCATGTGTTATTTTCTTGAGTTAAAGTTTGTATCCTACAAGGAATGCTTCCACAGAAAAGGATTGGATAAGATCATTATATCCCTCTTCTTCATCATCATATCCTTTATCATAATAGGTCGAGCAATCTTTATTTTCTTCACCTTCTTGGTAATCTTCAACTATGGGTGGTTGTACCGATATTGTGATGGTTTGTTTCTAAATTTTTTGTTATTGTTGCATTCGTCTCTTGTGTGACCTGGTTTATGACATTGATGACAAATTATATTTGAGAATCTCATACCTCCTGCTTTGGTTGAGTAAATTTGATGAATCTTGAGTTGTAGTCGGGTCGTGGACGATGAAATGTTTGCTTTGTTTTGTATGCTATCATCATTGATGTGTTTTAAGAGGCATCATGTTGGCGTACTTTTCTCATTGCATCTTCTTGTCGGATGGAGTTTATTTAGTCATTTAAGTTTATATTATGATTTGAATTTTGAGCAGTGACAAAGTTACTCCAAGAATTCGGTAGGGCACCAAGAAGTAACAATTATTGAAGTTTTTGGTTGATATCAACTCTTGTTGTAAGACAATGAAGTTTTCTCTTCCATGTATTAATGAATTTGGCCATTTCATCATCGTCTTTCATTTTTAGGGTTACAATTATATTTGATGTCATAACTTGATTTCCATCTGTTTTTTATTCAAACTCATTTTGTAGATCTGTCCACATTTCATGTGGTGTTTCAAATTTTTGAATTGTGTCGGCTTGTTGATCGTCAAGGTGAGATATAACCTCCAATTGTGTTGCTATGTCTTTCTCTTCCCGTGCTTCAAATGTTGGGTCACGAACATTGGGTTTGGCTTCTATTCCTCCTATTGTTTGTCGAAATAAAATTATCATTCTACTGCTCCATACATAATAGTTTGTCTTTGAAAGTTTGTTGATATTTGCTTTTCTATTTCTAAAATTTAGGGTTGTAGCAAACAATGAGGATGATGCATGGGCCATGGCTGTAAATGGCGATTCACATCAACATTAGATAGGGATAGCGCAGGATTTTGAATGGGAATTGTTTAATTATACTCCTTAATCTGATACCATGTAGGAGTATAGGAATAGAGTATATAACAAATTTGTATAGATTTAGTTGTATTGATTCCACTCAAATGAAACAAAGTGTACAATGATGCAACAAGTAGTTGCCAACAATGTCTGTGTCTTTCCAATGAGGCACAATGCCTCTTCATGTGTCTCTTAGATGAGACACCATATATATTGTGGTGTGCATGAGTTCCTTATGTGCATTTCACAATATTATTATTTATTATTGTTTATTTGTTTTTATTGTTTTATTATTTTCTAGTCCAACAAATATAAATTTAATATCAAGAAGAAAGCATCAAGAGAAGAAGAAAGAAGAAGTTTAAGAGAATATCAACAAGGAAATCAAGCTTACTCATCAAATGGATCAATCTGAATCCATTTTTGAAGAAGAAAAATGGAGAAAAGACATGATAATAAGGATAAATAAGGCCACTGATGCTATGGATGATGATACACGGCTATTCATGGATATTTCGAAGCCTTCAAAAGCATTAGTGGATGTCAAGCCACAATCATATAGTCCTTAGATCTTGACCATTGGACCATTGCATGAAATGCTTAGTGAGAGCCATGTTCTTTATGATGTTAAGGCATCATGTGTGAATAAATTCATGAAAGCACATCACATCAGATGTGGAAGAACTCATGCAACACCCCTTCAATGACCATTTTGATCTTCACAATCATTATCCAAACCTTCCCGAAATACAATTCTAAGACCCTCCAACTTTCGGTCATTGTCGATACCATAGTCATTCGTGAATTCCTTCGGTTTATTCCAACTCCATGGGTTTCCATACTCGAGGAACACACCTAGTTCTGCAAAATCGGCAACAATAACATCACATTCAACCAAGCAACCAGGGATTTGTTCTTTATGGGCAACCAAATTCCCATGCCATTTCTAAAGAAGCTGATTGAAGCATTTCCATAGAAATCCAAAATTGAAGGTGATGAACTTCAGCAAGAATTGTTTTATGTTGTTGCAACAATTGATCCATTCTTTGTCATCCAGAGTTTTACTATAGAGTTTGTAGAGAGTTTTCAAATTCCCGATTTTCGCCTTTGCAATCATCTACTTGATTGCCTATATGTTTGGGTCTGTAGGGAGCCATTACAAAAGAATGGGAGTGAAGCTATGAATGCATGTAGCATCCCACAACTATGTAATCTTTTCTGGAGGAAACAAGAACCTCAAAAGAAAACTATCTTTGGTGATCGTCTACCAACAACATCTTGGCTCTCAAAAGCTGGCATTCAGTTTAGGGTGATTGTAGGCAGCATATTAGTGATGAAATACAACAAAACAAACCTTCAATTTGATCTTCCACGGCTAATTGTGAATGACCGAACAGAGGATGTGCTGAGGAATCTCCTTGCACATGAACAAACCTTCCAAAGTAGCGCGATAAGAAAAATAACCAATGTAACCACCTATTAATGTGACTTTTGTTCACACAACTTTTAGTTACAAAGTTACATTCATGTGAGTTTTAATCATAATGAACATTCCCATTACAAACTTCCCTATGGTCTCTATTGCCTATAAAATGTAACATCTACCATGAATACAATGTAATCTCTTTCTGTCTTCATAATATTATGTCATATGTATCAACTTGTTATCCTTTGTTAGATAGTACTTTAAATTCCTACATGGTATAAGAGCCTTCAAATAGGAATTAAGGGACAACCATCAAGAAGATCGATCTGGAATATCTACGAAGATGGAGTCTAACACAAGTCCAACAAACAAAACAATGTCAATGACACGAAAATACTCCATGGAGAAACTCAATGACAAAAATGATAGAATGTGGAAACTAAGGATGACTCTAATCCTTGAAAGAGCACAATTAATTGACATTGTGAAAGGTATAATACCAAAACTTACAACCATCTCAGAATCAATAGAATGAAAAAATAAAGATTTAGATGCACGCATGGAATTAGTTATGCATCTAATTGATGAACAAATAGATTTAGTAAAAGATTTAGAAACATCAAAAGAAATATGGGATGCCTTAAAGGAACGCCACGAACCCTTAGACAGAACAACAAAGATCAACACCTTGAGACACCTTGTCACATTGGAAACGGAAGAAAGTGAAGGAATTGATGCATTTATCAGGAAATGGCAATTAGCCCTCGAGCAAGCATTATCGGCAGGTAATAAAATTGATGAAGATATGAAATTTGATTTAATTTTGGGTGCTTTACTAGATTCGTTGGACATCTTTGTCACCACACATGGAAATGACGATACTTCGAACATGAAGAATATGTTCCTAAAAATTAAAAGAGATGAGATTTGAAGAATTAAGGGCAAGGCGAAACACAACGATGGATCAATGGCAATGAGCGCGATTACAAGATTTCAAAAATACAACTTCTCAAAGCCAAGATTTCAAAAGTTTCAAAGATCATACAAGCCAAATCAACCATCAAAGCAAGGAGCACTCAATGTTTCCACAATCATATGTAGATATTGCAACAAACCGGGACACATGGAAAAAGAATGTCACTGGAAGCAATATGATCAAAGAAACAAAGGTAAAAAGTTCAATGCCCAAACACATTCTGCATTAATACCTAATGAAGAAGAAAACACATCCTTCATACAAGTATTCACATTAGAAGTACAAACTCACAAAACTCAAATGGAAAGATTATGGTACTTTGAACCGGAGCCACCCACCATCTCACCCATAGTCGAGAATGGTTACATAATTACAATCCACTTCATCGCCCACTTGAAGTACGCTTCGGAGATAATGGTACCAAGTTAGCTCTTGGAAAAGCTACAATTTATCTATCAATCAATAATAAATCCAAAATTACAATCTCGAATGTTTACTTTGTCCTTGATTTAGCAAAGAACTATCTGTAAGTGAGGCTACATCAAATGGAATGATAATTGAACTTCATTACAATTGTGCTATAATTCGTTACAAGTTACCCATTGGAGATATAATTAAAACAACATGTCCGAAGATTGGAAAATTATACCCACTAAAGGTGATGGATCATTCGCCAGTTGAAGCATATATAGCTTCAAGCCATCAACAAGATGATCAAATGTTGATATGGCACCATCAACTAGGCCACCTACATCCCAAATCAATAAAGACAATTCAAACACATAAACTTGTTGAAGATATACCAACTAAACCATTTCAATATTTATGTATTTGTGAAGGATGTATTTATGGCAAGCAAAGTGAAAGAAAATTCCCTCACCATATTTATCAAAACGAGAGGCCACTCCAAATCATCCATTCCAACTTATGCGGGATGCTACAAATACCTTCAATAACTGGTAATCGATATTTCATTACCTTTATTGATGACTTCACAAGATTCACCATAATTTACTTCATGAAGAGTAAAGCTGGTGCTTTCAATGCCTTCAAAACGTATAAAGCACTTGTTGAAAACCAATGTCAACCTCAAATTAAAACAATTAGAACAAATAATGATGGAGAATATTGTTTAACAGAATGGAAGACATTTTGTAAGACACAAGGAATAAGACACGACTTTACAACTTCCTATAATCCACAACAAAATGGTGTGGCGGAGTGGAAGAATAGGACACTACTAGATGCAAGCTAGAGTATGCTTGAAGTGGTTGGTCTACACAACGGATTTTGGCAAGAAACTATCTCTATGGTGTGTTATTTACAAAACTGATCTCCCCACAAGGTACTCAGATTGAATACACCTTTTTACCTATAGTTTGGTAGGAAACCTAATGTTGGACACTTAAAGATATTTGAGGCAATTGCTTATAGTCACATCACTACCAAGTTAAGAAAAAAATTAGACCCCCATAGTATTAAATGTATAATGGTAGGATATGGCGAATCCGAGGGGATTAAGGGATATTAATTATTTAAATCACAAAATAAGAAATTTATATATAGTCGATCCGTCATTTTTTATGAACAAATACTATCCCCAGAATACCCCATATACCGTATGTAAATAATCGTGAATATGGGAAGGAGCATATCAACAACATGAGAGAATCATTACAATTAGAAGAGTTCAAAGAAGAAGAGGAGAGCCAAAAGGTACATAAAATCAAGATCATTAAGAATCTACCAAATAGAAATATAATGCACATATCCACAAGCATAGTAGAAGAAGTGGATGGTGATGCTAGAGAGGTTGGTGGTGGCATCATAATAGAAGGCAACATAGAGGTGGAACGTCATAACAACAACAACGGTGATGGTACAATGGAGCTAAGAGAAAAAGAAAGGAATGATACTCCCACTCCAAGCATAAACAACTACTCTTATAGCTTTTCATCTCCGCCAATCCTTGGCAAACCCCAACCGAAAATTCTGATTTTTCCCCCACTTTTCTAAATTTCTACCCCTTTCAAACCAACTTTTCTAAATTCAAAATTTTCAAATTCTACCCCTTCAAAACCAACTTTTCTAAATTCAAATTCTACCCATTCAAAATCCACCCTTCCATAATCCATTTTTCCAAATTCCTCAAATCAAACCTTAGGATTTCTACACCATTCAACTCAAGCTTTAGGATTGTGAAAGTGTTTTTAGAATTCAAGGTATTGAAGTCTACAAAAATATAAGGTATGGAGCATTCACACCCGAAGGCCAAGAACACGAGCTAAGGTTTCAAGTATAAGTCAAACTAAAACCAAGAAAGATGGAGAAAAGTAAAAGAAGGAAAAAGCAGACCACCAAAAAGCAGTCAGAAACAAACGCTCATAACTCTCTCGTTTGACACCCAAATATCACGTGTAAATATGGGTTAGAAAGTGTGTGGCGAGAGCTATCCGTAGCTTTTTAAAACTCTAAATTTGGAGCATGGATGAGGGAGATATGACGATTAGAAGATCGTTGTGTCATAGCTAAGAATAGGAGATGGAAATGCTCTAAAAAAAGCGTGGAAAAGAAAGCAAACGAAACGTATCTACTAGAGGAGAACTTCATATAAAGCAAGAAGAGTGAGGTGGTGAGGAGAGCTTTTTTCTTGTGGGTTTTTTCTTGCCTATTCATGTAGTGCGTTTTTCTAGTGATCAATTCATCCTTGTAGGCTTGAGTTTATGTATCTTCTTTCTCTTGTTTCTATGATCATCACTCCTTATTAATATATCTTTGTAGATTTGGGTTTCTATATCTTCCTTCTCTCTCGTTTCTATCATCATCTCTCTTTTCATTTTGGCGCTCCAGGGAGGGCCGATCCTTTCCGTATAACGGGAGGAACGGTTGTCCACTCATTGATGGTTGGATCTACCGATTCATCATCAAACTAATGGCAAGATATGGAGTTCGCGATGCGACAGATCTACGAAGAGAACTTTTCCAATTGCGTAGATCTGTCTTTCTCCTTTGGAACAACCACAATAAGTGAGACAAACTTCAAATTCTCCAACTTGATGTGGTGCTTGATGCCTTCTACTCTTATCTATGAATAGTCATTTATGAATAACTTTGTAAACTTAAAAAAGAGAGAAATAAACCTTAGATCCTCTTCTCCTTTGGTGAGTATATTGTTGTAGCTCTTACCGCAAAAGAAGGCCTTTGGATAAAGACAATCATTGAAGAACTTGATATTTTTGAACTAAAAGAAATCACGGTGTTTTGTTACAATTAATCAACCATAAAACTTGCAACAAATCCAAAGATAATTGATCAAAACAAACATATTTGAGCGCGTCATCATTTTATTAGAGACTTGGTCGAAGCAAAAGAAATGTCATTTGTGTTTGGTTTGAGAAATTTTCATCGGTTGTAGGCTCCTTTGGTTTCATTTTATAAATTTTTAATGATTAAGTATCTTAGAATTCCTCCTCTGGTTTCTCTTTCACTTTTTGAGCATTAGGGGCCATTACCATGTCTTGTATTAGTATGTGTGAATTTTGTGAACGTAAAGGGCATTGACCGATGTACAAAACTGTGGCATTTATCCTCTTCTTCTAGTAAATGTACAAGAAGAATCCGGTGTTATTTTCATACTTAGTTGCTTTCAAACAATTACACCATGCAAATAATTGAGGAGCCATTTCAGCCCCATTTCTTCTCAAATTATTCCTGCTAATAACTGAGACCTTATTTATATCACCATACAGTGTGAGGGCAAGAAGCCATGGATGCATGAAATGGGGAGAGGTACTTAATGTGAATGACCTTAATCTACAAGAAAGTATCAAGTTAGTACATACAGAAGAAGAAGGTAAAGAGATGGGGTGACAATATATTCAATAAGGAGATCAATCTTCCAAATAGCATATTCGACCATGTTTTTATGAGTCCATAGAACTCATATTCCTTGTCACTACAAATGGAAAAATAACAAAAATAACATACAATGAAATCCCAAATGAATGAAAAATAACAGAAATAACGAAGCTTCTTAATTTTTGCCCTAGGCTTTGATGAAGGTTCGGTTGTCAAATTAGGGCTAAAATTGGTAATAGCCTGCGATAGTATAGTCTATTTGCAATAATGAGAATAGGAGCAGTAGAAACGCCACAAGGAGTGAAATCGTTAGCCATGGTCGAGAAAAATACTTTTCACGAAACTCCACATACATGGGACGCCAAGGGTTCTCATAGTGGTGCAATATATCGCGTATCATGTTGTCCCATCTCTCGCATGGTCGATTCTAGACAGTTATGGACATGTCATTCCACATCTTGACCAACCTCTCATCACTGCCCAAGTGATTCTCTATCACCCCCTCTATCACCCCCGCCTTTGTCAAGATCGCTACATCCTCTGGTGTGTCGATGAGCGAGTCCATGATGACCACATACTTAGTGAACTCACCTCTGATTGTGGAGGTTTGTTCATGGGCAAGGAGGTTCCTTAGCACATCCTCCGTGCCATTGTACATGACAAGCCATGGAAGATTGAATCGATGCTTACTTTCATTGTAGTCCATCATTGATACGACACCTTCAATTGCCTTGAACCGGATCCCGGCTCTAGACATCTGAGATGCTGTGTTACGGGCATGACCATATAATATCCCGTGGTGAGAATTTACCGTAGTATTCTATACACGTGGATAAGTGTGAGGGTTAAACGAGAGTGTAAAAAAGGGAAGGATTACTTTTAAATCCTCGGGATTGAGACAACCCATTAGGCCAAGTGTGAACATGGCTGGGGGCCTTGGGTATCGCTATAAATAGGGGCCTAGCTACCCTCATTTCATCATCTTGTCGACTACGTCGAGACTCTGTCTTGTGGTGGGTCAACTCTTGTAGCGAGTGCGCCAACACCAGGTACGACTCGACGCCACGACGATGGTATGGGACGCCGATCGAGGCTCGAGTCCATCTCGATCCCTTCGCTTGGGGGTGGTCGGGTGGATCGACACCCTTCTTTCTCTCTCCTTTCTTTATATCTACCTAGATCTATCCTTATCTAATGCTTACTTTAGTATTTGTCTCTAATATTTGGTATCCGAGCCTATGTACTAATGTTTCTTTTGTTGGTCTTATCTTCTCAATGGATGGCGATCGATCGTTGTGCGGTTGGCCTTCATGCAGACAAGGATCAACAAGGAACTTCGGTAAATTCTCACCACGGGATATTATATGGTCATGCCCGTAACATGTTGTTGGCAGGTGATCATAAAACTTAGTTTTCTTTCGAGGTGATTTTTTCGTCCCGAAAAGATTCCATAGTCGTGGGAATCTACTAGGATTGATGCCGTTACTCCCATTCTTTTGTAATCGTTCCCTGACTACCCAAACATATAGGCAATCAAGTAGATGATTGCAATTGACAAACTCAGGAGTTTCAAAAATCTGGACAATCTCTGTTAGGGTCGAACTGTGGCTGATAAGGAATGGATCATTTGTTGCAACAACATAAAACAATCCTTCCTGAAGTTTATTCCATTTGAATTCGTGTTTCTTTGGAAACACTTCAATCATCTCCACTAGAAATGACATGGGAATTTGGTTGCCCATCACAAACAAGTCCCTCCCCACTTGCTTGTATGTGATGTCATTGTTGCAGAGTGTGCAGAACTAGGTGTGTTCCTTGAGTATGGGATCCCATTCAATTGGCATAAACCGTAAGAATTCGCGAATGAAGATGGTATCCACTGTGACCAAAAGTTGAAGGGACTCAGAACTATATTTGGGAATGCCTGAATAATGGATGTGAAGATCAGAAGGGTCATAGCAAAGGCGTTGCATGAGCTCTTCCACATCTGATATCTCATGTCCTCTCATGAATTTATTCACACACAATGCCTTACAATCATAAAGAATAGGGCTCCCACTAAGCATTTCATGTAATAGTCCGATCGTCAAGATTTGAGGCCGATATGACTCTGGCTTGACATCCACTAATGCTTCTGGAGGCTTCGAAATCTCTATGTACACGTGTATCAGCATTAGTATTAGTCTCGTTGATCCTTATTATCATGTCTGCTCTCCATTGGTCTTCTTTAGTACAGGATTTAGATTGATCCATTTCACGTGTAAGGTTAATTTCCTTGTTCATATTCTCTTAAGCTTCTTCTTCGAATTTCTTCTTCGGTGGGCACAAACTTGATGCTTTCTTGTACGAGTACCAGCCCTAGTCTTTTATTGTAGGAGATAAGAAAAGAGAGAAAAACGTGTATGAGAAAGGGAGATAAGAATGCCAGAATCATATGTATGGAGAGAGAGAAACTACAATCATGCCATTTTATACATAGAAAGCAAATACTCCCTTCCGTTTTTTATTCAATTCTTCTATGATTTCAGACATCTCATGGTTGTGATCAGTCCAGATCAGTCCACAGAGCGGGATGCACTAACAACATGGGCTCAAAAGCTCCCTCTCCATCACAAAAAAAAGACTTCACCTCTCAAATCAAGAAGCATACAAGAATTGATTAGTTAGAATTGAATGGGGCATGTGCTTCCTCTTAAAAATGACATGATTCTTAGGTCCACATATGCTCGAGACATCACAGATTCTGATTCATATCTCTCTCTTCCTCTCTCCTTATCATAGATAGATAAATAGATAGAATATAGACTTTGTAATCATCTGGGGAAGGAACTCATAGAGATGTATAAAAAGAAGAGTGGTACTATTTGACCTAATCCTACAAGAAGGTATCAACTTAGTGCCCGACAGAAGAAGAAGAAGAGATCAATCTTACAATTCCAATGAATGAACCCACCCCAGTCGTGCAACTTCATGATCAACCCAACTTTACTAAAGATGAATAGGGACACTACATGAAGGAGATGATCAATGTGCATGTTGATGCAGTTGTTTTCAATGAAAGTTGGATGAGTTTGAAGCCTCCCCAATCATTGGTGGAAGTGAAGCCACAGTCTTATCACCCTAAAATACTGACCATTGGTCCATTGTATCAAAATCTTGGGCCTTCCCCCATTGATAATTGTAAGGCATTATGTGTGAACAAATTCATGGAAAGACATGGGATATCCGCAGTGGAAGACCTCATACAAGACCTCACCTCTCATCAACAGGATGAACTTAGCCACATCTATAATCTCAACCTCCCCCAATCTGATTTCAACTGGCTCCAACTTCTAGTCACTGTCGATTCAAGAATTCTTGCTGTTTCTATCGATACCCCAACCTATAATCCATTCTTCTCTAGCCAAGTTCCAGAGAGGATATTAATGAACTCTTCTCAGTTGAAAAACACAACGTTGATCAATATTTGCAAGCATCTACTTGGCTCTCTCTATTTTTCATGCACTGAAACATGATGAGACAATCTCATTCTGATCAGATTTTACATATGTTGTACAAGTGTGACCACATTACTATAATTGGTATTGTGCTTCACAAATGTGTTTTATGATCACTGCCGTTAATCACAACTTGTCATTAATCACATTGTTATTAACCGGCCCAGCACATGGTCCACAGAGAGGGAGGCACTAGCAAGTTGGACTATAAAGCTCCTTATCACTGAAAAAAAATTTCATCTCTCAAAATCAAGAAGGTTACCTGTATCAGAGTCCGCGGTCACTCATTGAAGTGGTACGAGAATTAACTAAAAATGGGATAGATCATTTGCTTCCTACCAAATATGGCATTCATTATGGTCTCTCTTTCCCCTATTTTTCACTCTATTCTTATATCCTATATTTTTGTTGGTTGAGCAACTGCCATGCATTGTTGTCAGTTTGACCCATCTACCTCTGTATTTGGTTGAGGCCCAAGGGCTAATATGCAGCAGGTTTTAATTACTGAAGGCCTTGAGTTCAACAGTAACTAATTATCACAATATTGATTTCCAAAACAATTTCCTTTGATAACCCTTTCTGTGAGAATGGCAACTCATTTTGCAGCGCTCCCTATAAAATTGGGAATTGTTACACTGGGAATCATGTAATGCATTCTCTTCTTCATAGTTAAGATGGCAGCACGCACAGCTATCTTCCCAAAGGTTGCTGCTTCTGCAGAACCATGGTGTATATCAATCATGTACATAATGATCTCGAGGAGGGTTTCTTCCTCTTCCCTTAACTCATGCCACAGAGATGATCTTCTATCGTCCGAAAAAGGCCGGATGAGACTGACTCTTACAAAGATCTCATGCCCGTTCGGCCTCCTAATTCTGCGACGTTCTTGTGCCTGGAAACCCTAAAATCTTTCTTCCTGAGTAATTCCTTCATCTTTTTTCTTCTCCTCCTCCTGCAGATAAGGACCTGTGAGGATGAAGGCAAAAAAAGGGATGGATGAAACAAGACAAAAACAAAATTCTGATGTAGACAAAGTGCAGACAAAGTGCAGACAGAGAAGAGAAAGAGAAGAAGAGATCAAAGGTCTCCAGAAGAGAGAAAATCTGATTGATGAATGATTATGAGAGATAGATGAGATAAAGAAACAATACCAGGGAAACTAACACACAAACAAAAGAAGATAAGACATTGGGATGGGATGGAGTGAAAGACAAGACATTGGGATGGAGTGAAACAGAGCATAGAGATCATATGCATAGGTGAGACTCAAGCGTGGGTTCAAGATTACGAGAAGAATCTAAGGGAAAAAGGTTTCGTGAGCAAACGGAAAGGAATGTCGGAGTCTCAACCCAATAATACTTTGTCGAGCTTATCCTTTTCTATGTTGGGTTTCATTGGAAACTCTTCAACCAGCTTCATTAGAAAAGACATAGGAATTTGGTTGCCCATCAAGAATAGGTCCCTAAAAATTGGTTGGTTGTGATTTAATTGTTGCAGAATGTGTAGATTTAGTAGTTGTATTCCTTCAGTTGGGATTTGGATTCTTAAGTTTTGGATTGACATTCAATCCATAGACATAGCAACAATTCATAAATGAAAATGGTATCAATAGTGATCATAAGTTCAAAGGCTTGAATAATGGATTTCAAGATTAGAAGGGTCATCCAAGATGTGTTTCATGAGTTGTTTCCATGAATTTCAACACACACGTAGCCTTACAATGATCAACATAAGAAATCTTTGAACTTTCATTGGACACATTTGTATGAGCATCAATAGCATTATTGATTCTTATTATCATGTCTTCTCTCCATTTTTCTTCTTTAGTATAGTACTTAGATTGATCCATTCAACATATAAGGTTGATTTACTTGTTAATATTCTCTTAAACTTCTTCTTCAGACTTCTTCTTCTTGGTGGGCACAAACTTGAGGCTTTCTTCCACTAGTCAAGCACCAACCCTAGTTTTGCCTTGCAGGAAATAGGAATAGAGAGAAAATTGAGAGAAGGGGGGGGGGGGGGGGGGAGATAAGAATGGCATAATCATAAAAATTCTACTAATTACATTAATAACAATAATCATGTGTGAAGGAATTCATGGGAAGACAGGGGATATCAAATATGGAAGAGCTAAAGCCATATAACCTCATCCGTGACCACAATGGGACCAATAATCATTTCATTTCCCATAAAGATCAAATGTTGTCTTGCATATTTCTTGATCAATTCTTGAATGGTTTGGCTCGAGAGCTCATCTTCTTTTATTTTTGTGTATTTGACTAAGTATTTGAGTAGGTAGGTAAGCTACTAGGAAATAGTTATGTACGTGAAGTCAACAATCACAGCAAGAGATACTAATTAAACTAGTGTATATGTTACAAAGACAAATATGTCATGATCTGGTGGGTCTACTACGAAATGTTGATCTTGATATGGTGTTGTTATCATCGTTGTGGTGTTACCATTGATGGATTTATGAGACTTCATAAAAGTATGTTGTGTGTGTAACTAACTAGCATCCTTGACGGGAATTAGGCTCCGAATTGTTAATATATGTAAGCAAACACGTATAAGGGAGTCGCCTATGCATGGGAGGTTGATTTGCACATATCTATAATCAATTCTTTTTGCCAATCAAATTCTAAAGGCCTCCATTCATATGAGTGGATTAAAATGTGGTACTACATTAAAAATTAAATTATTATTTAGTAGCATTATGAATCAGATGATGTAGCGCTACATTAAAAATATAAGTCTTGTATTCTTATTAATGCCACTTACTTGTCAAAGCCGCATTTTTTAATCTTTGCCATTTACTCCCACATAGTTATTGCCCATCAAGAACTTTACAAACACACTTCGATATTTTAAAGATTAATGTTTAAGAAAGCCAACAAAGGATCCCTTTTCCTAATGTTGGGGATCCCAAAAAGAGCAAAAAGTATTAAAAAATGTTGGCCCTCAAGGAATGGTATTCAGGATTTCAATCATGAGTTGCCAACATAGTTGCATTACATAATGCTAACGAGAAATAATATTCAGTGTTAAAAATATGAAAGTAACTCCAGAATTAACATTACACCACAAGGAATTTGTATCACAGACCTAGGAATGAACAATAGTAGAAAAATCCATAATATGTCACATAATCATGATTTGAGATTACTTTATTAGTAATAGTGAAAATTAACATAAAATCTATATGCCCCAAAACTATTATTTGGGAAGATGGAAGTTGAATTGAAGACTTGTGCACAAGAAACATCCTTCTCAAGACTAATAAACCCATTAACCCAATTTTTTAGCTATAGATATGGTACTTTGACCATTACAAAGCAATCTAGGTACAAGTTGACTATGCCAATGTCATAATCTAGTCTTGAAATCCATATGGTTAGTGCCACCCAAACATAGACGCTGATCCTTAGTGCCATTTAGGTATCTATATATCATCTTGAATGTTTCCCAATGTTTTTTTACCAAGTTATGATAAGAATCTATCCACAACTCCCACTTCAAATGCATTGTGTAGTGTATCGTTATCCATTTTCCCACATCATTTAATTGGTATTTCGCTGGTTCCATGGTCATATGTGTTTATCCCTAGTTTGCCTCATGTCTCAAGCCTACTACCCATGCTTTCGAGTGCCCAACATGCATTCCATCTTGGTGATGTTCCAAAGCCCCGAACAACTCCATGTCAAGCTTGTGTCCACGACTTCTCTAGTGCTTGTCCCAAACGAAGATGCCCATCAATGTTGTCCACTTGTCTTGGTACACATGTTATTCCATAGCTTGAGCAACTTCTCATCACTCCCCAAGTGATTCTCCATCACCCCTGCCTTTCTCAAGATGGCTACATACTCTAATGTTTCTATGAGAGAGTCCATGATGGCCCCATATGCAGTGAACTCACCTCCATCTTTGGAGGTTTGTTCATACGTAGTAAAAAAATAAGGAGTCAATTCATCCCCTTATCTTCTCAAATTATTAATCTTAGTTTGATCTCATATAAGTTGTGCAAAGGTGATCAATGTTGTGGTTTGCAAATGTGTTGTGATCATTCCAAAGAAAGGGATGAACTAACCATTAGGGCCCCATCTCTCAAATCCAATTAGAATCCATTGATTAGAATCGAATTGTTTCCTAAGGGAAATGGCATGTCTCTTGGCTCCACATATATGGTGATCATGCAACGGTTTCCCCACATCTCATTCTTATATATCTCTCTCTCTCTTTCTATCATACAATAGAATATAGACTTTCTTATCATTTGGTACCACTTGTCTAATCATATAACAAAGTAGTCAAACTTATTGCCCCACAGAATCAAAAGAAGAAGAAGAAGAAAAAGAAGAAGAAGTAGAGATGGGCACGAATATCCGATTCAACATTACAATTCCAATGGATGAATTTGATCATCAACCCCCCCAACTTCACCAAAAATGAATGGAGACTCTATATGAAGGACAAGATCAATATGCATGTTGATGATGTACCTGTGTACACTCAAAGTTGGATGACTTTGAAGCCTCCCCAAGCATTGTTGGAAGTGAAGCCGCAGTCTTATTACCCAAAAACAATGACCATCGGTCCATTGTATCAGAATCGTAAGCCTTCCCCTATTGATGATTATAAGGCACTATGTGTGAACGAATTCATGGAAAGACATGCGATATCAGATGTGGAGGATCTCATACCAGACCTTATCTCTACTCAACCAGATGAACTTAGCCAAATCTATTATCTTAACCTCCCCAAATTTGAATATGAGTGTGTTGAGTGTCAACCTTGATGTTATCCAAAGAACCTCCCTCTTAGATTATGTGCAATCTTTGTCTCAATCACGATAATTGTCAAAGGGGTTATTTAATAATTTGATGATTATCCTAAATCAATATCCAACATCATAGTAACCCAATATAGTTAGTAATATCATGCATTACAAAAGAATCTAAAATATCGTTATCTTAAATGCATGCCTATTTTCAAATTAAATCCAATTATTCACAAACTTTCATGATTGATGAAATCTATGGCAATATGATATCTAGTCACTATTTCTCGTAACAAATAGTTACTAAGGAGTTTTGTGAGTCATTCCTCTAGAAATTTTTTCTAGGATATGTGCTCACCAAGAAAACTGTCACCCATGGCATTATGGTTTGATTTAAGGCACATGTTGTTGGTAGTGAATTTTCACAAATTTCGGACAAAGATTTTAAAGATACATTTGCACCTACCTTAAAGATGGTGGCTCTACCTGTAGTGTTCTCTACCTACATTTGCACCTACCTTAACCTTGAACTTCATCATCTTGACATTGAAACCACTTTTCTACATGGAGAAGTGGAGGAGGAGATTTATATGGAGTAACCAACACTTTTTTTAAATCCACAATTCCCACATTATGTTTGCAAACATCACAAATCATTATATTGTCTAAAACAATCTCTGCATACGTTGTCGTGAAGATTTTCGGCAATGGTATGAAAATCGCATAAAACATACGAAATCGAGTGTGATTCTTCTCACAAAAATATAAAAATAATAGTGAAGATACTAACTTTAAATAAGTTTAAAATCTTGGTACGGGAAGATGGAGATCTTCAAGAGCTTTCGAATGCACTTTACTATATAAGAAACTGACAACTTAGTGTCAAGTAATGTGAGTGTGAAGTTTGAGAAGAAGAAGAGAAAAACAAAAACTGTGAGATATCCCACATAGATAGGACAAATCAGGATCCCACATTATATAAGCAGAGCCAGAACTTATTATTTTTTGTCTATGTGTGGAGAATAGAATGTTCAAGGTGACTTGGGCTAAACTACTCGTAATGGTTTTGGGGAACCGGAACCAGGACCGAAACGCGACAAAAACGGAATCGGGACCGGAACCCGACGGAAACAGAACCGGGACCGGTTGGCGACGGAACATGACAGAAATGGAACTGGGACCGGACAACGACGGAACCGAAAAAAGAACCGGACCAGATGGACCAGATCACCGGGTTGGATGCAAACCGGATGGACCGGAAAGACCGATCGGTCGAATAGGTTGATCGCGAAGCACGGTGTCTTGAAGATTTCGGTGTGAAACGAAAAGGCCGAGTCATTTCTTTAAGTTATATTTTTATCATTATACTTTCACATGTAAATTCTCATACATGAGAGCTTGAATGAGTGACATGGTTATCATGCAACACATGTAATGCATGAGCGCCAAATGGCAAACATGCATCTCATGCATTTTATGCATTACATGCATGTCTTGCACCCTCACATGCATCATATGCATGGGGGCATCTATAAAAGAGTGGATAAAGATAAAAAAAAAGGGGGGGGGCTAGGGATTAATCAAGCAAGCTTTGTACTTTATATCAAAATTAATATTAAGAAGAAGATTCCTTATCCAATTGATGATATATCTTGTTCCTCAAATCTAAAGTAAAGGGTTCAATCTTAAGCTCTCTTTCCATTTCAATCTTTCTCAATCAAAAGTCAAGTGTTCTATCTTATCCATAGTTCTAGCCATATGTCTCAAACGTGTCATACTCATACGTGAATATTCGTATCATACTCATACGTGAAATGGCTCCAAGTATGATTGGAATCCATTCGTCTATATTTATATATTTTTTTATTTTTATTACTCTAAAAAAAATTTAAAAATATGAAAAATAAAAAATAATCAAGATTTTTATAAACAAAAATCAAGACCATAAATTCATTGAAAACTAACAAAATAGCATCCAAAATTCTAAACATGAACCAAAATTTATCCAAAGTTCAAACTTCAAACATGAACATTAACCTAGAAAGTAGCTCTAAATTCATAGTACTAATAGTTAATCTCATCTCTCTACTCTTGAGGTGCATTGTCAATGTTAACATCTTGCCCATCATCATTATCTTCTTCGAAATCCTCATTAACCATAGTTGCATGTTGTCTTTGCAATACCAAAAGCCTATCATCATCTTCTTCTTTATTAATCATATCCAAAGTCACTTCTATACGGCATGAATCTCTTTCTTTGACTTTCTTTAATAGACGATGGTTTGTATGCAAGTATACCAGCTTCTCTATATGATCATGACTCAACCTATTTCTCCTCTTAGTATGTATCAATGAAAAGGTACTCCAATTTCTCTCACATAGAGATGCACAAGTACCTTGAGAAAGCACTCGTATCGCAAGTTTACTTAAATTTGGGGTTTCTCCTCCAAATAATTCCCACCACTTAACACCTTCTTTCATTCTAGTAGGATCATTTGAAGGTGGAAGTTGAAAAATACCCTTCTCTTTAGTTTTATAAGCATGATACTCATCTAATAAATTACCTTGCATCTTAATGTCACCATTTGCATATCGCATAATGGTGTCTATCCAACTAGCATTCACCACATTATCAAAAACTTGAGAATTTTCCCACCAAATTGGATGTAAGAGATATCCAATTGCATGTAATGGTGAATGTAACATTTTGCATCTATCCATGCATAATCCTCTAATTTCATCAAGCAACATGTTATTGATTCCTTGCATTTTATTTATTTCTTCTACCATTCGTCGTGTACATTCATATATCAACCCCGTTGTTGCACCTTCTCTATCCGCCAATCGCAACACTTTTAAAATTGGTGAGCATATTTCCACTATCATCTTTACATTTGACCAAAAGGAAGCATTCAATATTATCGAAACTACTTCTTCTGCTTGTTGCGTTTTAGATCCCTTCCATTGGCACCATTCTTCGCTAACTACCATTCTTCTTAAACCACTATACACTCTATCATCCAACAAATTTGATAGCACAATGAAACTATAAGCAAACCTTGTAGTAGAAGGCTTCAACAATTCCTTTTTACTAAACTTGCGAAACATTGCAAGCACATATAGCTTTCTTGTGATGAACGTAGTAACCTTCATACCTAATCTCAAAGCATCATTAACCCAAGCACATTTTCCTATATCCTCAAACAACAAATCAAGGCAATGACATGTGCATCGAGTAAAAAATATCATGGGCCACTCTTTCTCTATCATATGTCCCGCTGCCACACAATTTGATGCATTATCCATGCATACTTGCATAACATTTGTTGGGCCAATTTCAAGAATGGTAGCTTTTAGAATATTAAAGATATACTCCCCCGTTTTACATTCTCCACTTGTATCCACAGACCTCAAAAACATTGAACCAAACATTGATGAAGCTAGAACATTAATTATTGGCCTATTTCTAGTATCTGACCAACCATCACTGACTATAGTGCATCCATATATTTTCCATTTCTCTTTGATGCATGAAAGTTTATCTTCAACAATTTTTACTTCTTCATCTAAGTGCCTCTTTCCCAATTGGAAAGAACTTGGTGGCTTATATGACGAACCAGCCTTTGTAATTGCTTGAACCATATCATGAAAAAAGGAACTATCAACCTTAAGATGTGGAATATCCTCTACAAAAAAGAATCTTCTCACTGATTCATCGGCATTTTTATTCAAACTTTTTTGCCAAGAGATTTGTAGGGATCTAGTAGAATTCTCAATTGTCCTCTTCTTACATGATGAAGATGACATGTCAACTACAGATGCACAAGTAGATGGCACAACATTGGCATTAGATGTACTTACATCGACATTATTCTCACTTTCTGTAATAGAATTTTCATTAGCATTAATATTTTCATGAGCATCCACATCCGATACTAATTTTTGTATCTCATCTTTTATTGCTCCAGTGACTTTGCGGCATTTATCCACGCCTTGTCCTTTTAGCCCCAAAAGATGGGCTTTAATTCGGTGTGGACCACCAGCAAACACGTGTTTGCAATATTTGCATTCATTTATATGCATTCCTTTATTGTTTCTCTTCACGACAGTAATGTGGTCCCATAAAAAGCTCTTTTGTTTGTCCATACTACAATCACATTAATTTATAAATCAACAATTTAGGAAGTGAGTTAACAAATCTACAATCACGTTGATATGAATATATAAAAGAACATTAGAAAACTATAATTACATTGATTTAATAAAACTACAATCCTTTTGAGGTGTTTTTCCTTCTCAGAGTTTATTAAGTTCTATTCGATTTCGGGCAACATTGCCTCAATATAATTCATTTCTATGTCACTTTCTATGTTACTTTCTATCTTATGTTTCAAATTTCAATATCAAAAATTTCTATGGCTAAAAGCCAAAAGGTTCAATGGTGATTATCTCTCTCCAAAGGCCAAATTTCAATTAGATGAAAACATGAACAACTAGTTAAATTCTCTACATTATTACGAATCCTATATGGCCAAGAGGTATTACTTTTCAGCACATTAAGACCTTCTCAATCCCATGCAAGACAAATCACAAACCTAAGACAAAGATGCATCATGCAATTTGTTGTTTCTCTTCCTCTTTCAATTATTCGATTAAAAAAACCAAAAAAATGGGTAGTGAAGGGGCGGGGAAGGGCGACATGTCTAGTTTTCTTATCCCTTGCATCCATTATTTGAGGAAAACATGCATTTGTAGTATGTACAACCTGAAATTAAAGCTGATTTGCACATACAAACATCCATAATTCCATAATCTCATTTAGTGTTTTATGAGTTCTTGGGTTTTTGTTAAGATTTTGAGGGTTTTTTCCCAAATTTTCGTTTTAGGGTTTGATCTCATGCTCATTGAATGATTTAACAATTGTATAGACATTAGAAATACATGAATTCAAGATAACAATTTACCTTTACGCTTCCAAGAAGAATCAAACGAGACAAATCGGTAAGGCGGCAGGTTGTAGGCGGCCCGCGGGTGAGCGGGAATCAGGATTCGGGATTCGGGATTCGGGATTTGGGAATCAGAAATTAGAAATTAGAAATCAGCCTGTTCGTTTTGTCCTTCATAGAAATCTGATTTTCACGATTTTCTCCTCACAGAAATCTGATTTTCACTCAAAGCTCTCGATTCTCTACGGTCGACTGAGGACTCTCGATTCTCAGACTCTCAGACTCTCAAACTCTCAGAGACTCAGACTCATCACTCGTCACTGCTCAGTGCTCAATGCTCACAACGCAACGACACATCAGAAAAAACCCCCCAAAAAAACACCCAAAAAAACCCCCCAGAAAAAAAAAACCCAAACGAATATCGCGTATCATACGCGTACGTTTGCAAACGTTCGCGTACGTCCAATAAATTGGACGTACGCGAATATTAGGAACTATGATCTTATCTCAATCTCGCTCTCTCTCAATCTATCTTAAATCCTTTCTCGCTAAAGCTAGTGCAAACTTCGAATCCTTTCGGTCCAGGACCCTGACAGTTCCACCTCACGATCCGCACGTAGTGACGGATCTTCACGACATAATTAAGTGGTGAACCCGACGTGAAAGAGGCGGTAGAAAGGATCAAGTTGAAACCGATACTTGGAGATGGCATCCTTAAGCAACCAAGCGGGAGAGTTCGAAAGGATGATGGCAATTGTCGAACAAATGATGAGATCTCGGGACAACGATGCGAGCGTGGAGAAGGCCGTCGATCGTGTCGTGGAGCTCGAGGGTCAATTTGATGGAAGGAACATTATGAAGTTCTTGGATGTATACAAAAGGGAGATGAATCAAAGGGATGTGTCCGAAGCACGTCAAACCTCGAGTTTCAAGCGAGTTGCCGCCAACAACATCCAAAGGCGCGCCATCGAGCTTCAAGAAGGCAAGGCAACATGGTCCGAGTTTGAGAAAGCGAATTAGCGGAGGTTGCGATAGAAGATTTGTCGTGGATGACTCGACATGCCTTTAATGAAGTGGATAGAAAAGAAGAATAAGAAGATGAGCGCCTCGAGGGTGTACGACGAATTCGACCAGATGCATATTCGTCTCCCTACCACGGACCAAGTGCTGCTTGAGGAGGACAAGACTTTGTACTTCTTGAAAGCGGTGGATATGAAGGATAGACGAGAATTGGGGACTCTCCTCGAAGATGATACCCAACCAAATGGGCTTGTGGCAGACTAGATTGTGGCAAAGCGAGCGTGCAATAGGCTCGGCAAGCGTCGTCAGTGGGTTGATGACACCGACTTGGCAGGATTGACTGTGGAGAAACTAAGACAACTGAAAGCCGTTGAACTAGCCAAACAAAGCAACTCGGAAGAAAAGAAGATTGATGATGACATCATTGAAGAACTGGTGAAGAAGTTTGAGACTGTCACACTAGCGAACATGAATCGTTGGGGCCCGAAAGGAAAATAACCCTTTATATGTGTGTTGTGTGACAACTTGGACCACATGAGAAGGGAGTGCGTGAGTCTTCGAGAGGTCATCCGACAAAATATTGTATACATGGATGACAACATGATCTGCTCGAGTGAAACTCGAAGACCCTTGTGGGTGAATTTCGGAAGAGGAGGAATGAAGAAAATTATGGAAGATGTTGAGGCGACTCATGTGGATGCGATGCACTATGATGCATCGGCTGGAATTAAAGTCGAAAAAGATAAAAATGAAGTTGCTAGAACGGGAACAAAGTTTTGGTCTTTTGTTCTCGAGTGTAAGAAGAAGGGTAAAGTTACTTCGGATGATGTAGAGCTTGCAGACCGAAGTGTACAAAGTATCACCGGATGGTCGGATCCGATAGACGACAACACCATATTCGCAGAAGTGATGTGTGACAACCACGAGGTGTTCGTGGATGAAAAGAGAAAAAGAATGGAAGGGCAAGATAGCCCATCAAAAAGACATGAAACAAGGAGCACGAAAAAGAAAGAAGATACAGAAGCAACTCAAGCTTTACGAACGGAGGATGAAGACTCAAGTCGAAAAAGGGAGTCAAGCAAACGAGTCAAAGAATCAGTTCAGCCGATGAGGGTTGATGTCGAAAACCCCGTTCGAAAGACGAGAACTATGCTTACCTATAAATTAAGGTCGGACATAGAACAAACGACATACTTGAAGAAAATCCTCAAGGAACGTGTTCTTGATAGCCACGTGACCTTGTCCTTTAGGGAATTTCTTGGCATTACGAAGGAGTTCCATGACATGATCGTGGATCTTGTAAAGAGAAAGAGGCAACAATCGAACGAGGAAGAAGAGAAGCCACAAAAAGCAAAAAAAAATGCCATAAGGATGACAAGGGACGAAGTCGATGAAGATATGGTGGACAACCACTATACTCGACCTCATTAGGCACGAGCAACAACGGAGACGCCGAAAAAAGAGACTGAGGTAGCTTTAATCGACCATGGGTTCGAAATCAACCTTATGTCGACTGAGGTCTACAGAAAGGGAAGATGGCCCATAAATACGAATCATGGACCGTGGAAGATTTGTGCTGCTATGAAAGCTACCAAAGACTTGTATGGGGCATGTCCTAACATCCCCATCATGATTAGCGATGTCGAGATAGATCAACATTTTTTTGTTCAAGACACGGCGTCCCATCCCATCATTCTTGGGCAACCGTACATAACATTATCACGAATGGAAACCAAAATGTTCGACAATGGTGAGGCATTTTCTTGAGTAAGGAGTCTTGATGGGAAGAAGGTCGTACAATTCTTGACTGTACGTGCCAACCATGAAAGGAATCGGGTGGGTCATCAATCAAGAAGGAGAAGATAATGCGTCGTATGCCATCCGGTTCGGAGCAAAGGTTCTTAGCGAACGACAACGAGGATACGCCTAAGTCAAGCAGGAACTTTGGGGTATTGTGTCGGTAGTGAAGGCGGACAAAGACTACCTGATCAGGTTGGAAGTAATAATTGAGACAGATTGTCGCCCAATCCTCGAGATGATCTCAGGATGTGCAACACCGGATCTAGCTATGCTAAGGTGGATCACTTGTATCAAATTTGAGAATGAAGGTGACATGGTTTTGGAAGATGATGACGTCACCCTCGACTTCTTCAAGATGGTTCGACTATCGGCAGAAGACGAGGGCACACTAAGCCTCCACGCCTTCAACGAGGACGAGTACGAAGGAGAGTGGTTACTGATCGACAGATTCTTAAAAACAATGATGACGGATGCTTCGTTGACGAAGGAGGAGGCTCTATGAATCCGGAAGAAAGATTACCAATACTTCTTGAAGGGAGGATTCCTCTAGCGACACCCAAAAAGAAGGACAGGAATACCACGTCGAGTGGTGGTGAAGAAAGAAGAGCAAGTGACGTTTATGACCGAATTCCACGAGAGTGCTTGGGCAGGTCATAGAGGAACATGGGCAACGTTCGAAAAGTTGAAGGAGAAGTACTAGTGTCCAAGCATGTACAAAGATGTACTCCATTTTGTGTCCACGTGTGAAACTTGCCAAGTACATTCGAATATACGTCATCGTGATCAGTTACGGCCGACATACTCGTTCACCATACACTTCAAATGGATGGTGGATCTAGTCTCGATGCCAATGGGAGTGGGAGAAATGAAATACTTAGTTTTGGCAAGAGAAGACTTGACAAATCAAGTGGAAGAACGGGCTTTGACAAATAAGACGACGTTAGTTGTTTGCAAACTTCTGTGTTAGTAACATGCGGCTACATAGAGTACAACAATGTCTACTTAGCGGAGATCACATGCTCAATTGTAAAGAGGTTCCAAGTATGAAAGGTGCAATTGGAAGACATGCTATTGGTTGGATGAAAAGTTACTTTCAGTTAAATTGTGAAGTAATGCCCACTACAGGTAGGATGCACTTTGCTGATAATTACACACGTCGGGAAGTTTATGATGTCTATCGATTCGATATGGTGGGCTCACGTAATAAGTCTATCACAGATAGCCAATTCATAAGATTATGGAGAACTCGGTTTTCAAATGTTATTATTCCACGTAAAGTACACATGGGTGGGGTATTGCTCGATTTGTGCAAATCTTAAAAGTTTGGCTAAAGGTGCAAAGACATCAATGGAAAAGGATATGAGTAAGAAGTTACTACAAGAGCATCGTGAGGCACAATCGTTAGAACGAAAGAAGGTGATGCATCATAGAGAGAAGAGGCCTGAACAATACATGTGCTTAATGATAGATGGCATGGACCAGAAGAAGACGTGCTTACCGCATATGCGGAGGCTCCCCAAAGACGTCAATGATGAGTGCCTTGTTCAAATGCACTTGGTGGGATGCTTAGCTTATAATAGGTCTGTTGGACCTCACGTCTTCATTACATACGCCAATGTTCACAATGACCCTAACCTAACACTTATAGTGATTCACCGAGTTTTGATGTCTTGGGGCCAACCCTTCCCCCCTGTTCTATACATTCAATTGGACAATACTGCTAGAGAGAACAAAATTTCAACTGTGTTTGGCTATCTAAGTATGTTGGTCAACCAAGGATTATTTAGGAAAGTGAAAGTCAATTTTCTTTTGATTGGCCACACACATGATCATATAGATCAGATGTTTAGCACATTCTCCAGACAGTTGTCTCGGCATGATGCTTTCACATTACCTAAACTATTTGATGTAATTTGTGATGCATATACACCACGCCCAAAAGTGTTACACTTGAAGGAGGTATATGACTTTAAGAGATATATATCAGATGGGGATGTTGGGAATGTTAAAGTGCTTGCCCAGTTAAACAATATAAGCTTCAATCACATTTTTATGATAAAGAAAAAGGAAATAAGTGGTTCTACACTTTTGTATGCTAAACAATATTCATCTTCTACAACATGGGAAACTGAAGGTGGTTGCCAGTTATTACTTTGTATGCCGAGTACAATTGTCCATGGAGCTAAGCAAATGCCAATTGAGAAGAAAGGACAGTTGTAGAGTGACTTGGTATCAGAACAAAAACGATTATGGCTCCAAGCCTTAGAAGAAAAAAGAAAGCATATTGAGGCCGCCAAGAAATACGCCGCACAACAAGACACATCATGGTGGGATCTATTTTATAGTGATCAGAAAGGAATTATAGACAATTGTGTATTTGGTGATAATTGGAATTTGGAAATGTCATTCACATGGTCGCTGCAACATGATCGTGTAAATAGAACTCTGGAGCAACCAGCAAATGCGATTAATGACAATTTGGTCCATCCACAACAAAGAGACATTTATGTGGGACCAAGGATGACCAAAGCAGTCGAAGCTAGATGGCAAGGCAATTTGCAAGAGCTCACAGCGGGGATGTTGATTGCAACGCCGGCTGATGAGAATTCACATGGCCACCAATTTTGGGTTGGTAAAATTCTAGAAGTGCTAATGCATGAAATAGAAAACACTATCAACTCTATAAATGTTCATTGGTACAACACTAGAAGTGCAAATGCTTTTACAGGTAAGTATACATTGGAGATGATTGAATGCCCAACAAGAAGGGGAGGTAGGCAGAGGAAGCAAAACATTCGTAACACCTCGACCCTTGATATCTCTCATGTGGATATCATCGTGTACGACTTCACACTTACAAAAGCCGGACGATTAAGGAAGTCAACAATAGATATAATAAAAGAAAAATTACCAGGTCTACAAGGTGGCGGAGAGGAGGGACTTGACCTTGTTGATGTCGACTAGACTTTCACCACCAATGACCAGATCGTCCACATATAGGATGATGACAATTAAGCTTCTAGAGTCGTGTCGTACGTAGAGGGAGTTGTCGGACTTCGACATTCGAAAGCCGATTTGATGAAGATATTGCGTAATCTTCGAATGCCAAGCACGCGGTGCTTGCTTAAGGCCATAGAGAGGCTTCTTGAGTTGACATACGACTTTTGGATGAATGCGCGATTCGAAGCCGGGTGGTTGTACCATGTAGACCTCCTCGTCTAATTCGCCTTGGAGAAAGGCATTCTTGACGTCCATTTGGTGGAGGTGCCACCCTTTTGCTGCTGCAAGTGCCGTCTATCTCATGAATCGGTGTACGACATTGGGTGTGCACGAACTTACTCCGCACGAGAAGTTCTTCGAAAAGAAGCCGGACCTATCACATGTTCGGATATTCGGCTCCATTGCATACATGCACATCCCCGACGAGAAGTGTCAAAAGTTTGAGCCGAAGTCGTAGAAATGTATCCTCGTAGGATACTCACTGGAGCAAAAGGGGTACAAATGCTACAACCCCTCAACTCAAAAATCTCGCATAAGTCGAGATGTCGTTTTCGACGAGTCCGCATCCTGGTACGCACCAGAGACAACTTCGACTTCGATTTCGCTCGACCCAGATTCCGCCGAAATAGAGATAGAAGTTGAAGATCGACTCACGCGCATGTTCGAAGAAAGCCCAATTACGATCGAGGATGACGAGGAGGAATCGTCATTGTATATTACTTATAGTAGTGATTCTCCGTAAAGGAATGATCATGAATGTATTTTTGGCTATTAAGTGTAAATACATTCCGCTTGTAACAAATTGAGTAATATAAAAGCATGTGTTTTGAATTCTTATGATTTCTAAAAAATCGTTTCTTATAAAATAACATTGGTTGTAAAGTTTGTGATATAAATTGAGAATGTAACTTTTTGAAATTCCTCTTTTTTTAGTTACTTCTAAATCACGAAAATAGTGGATTTTTAACCTTTTTCATAGTATGTTTGAACATGTATGATACTGGTATTAATGTGTTTTGTAAAATCATTGAAAAAGCCCTAAAATCAACCAAAATTTTCCTTATCCTTCCATTTATGCGCGATCCTTCCACTCGTGAACGCGAACGTGTTCCATGTAAACCATGGTTACTTTGAGGATAATTATGGTTAGTTTATCAAAACCACTAGCTTTGTGTCATGCACAAAACCATGGGCTTCCAACATTGAACCCATGGTTTTTGTGTTTGTATTTTTTTTTTTTTCCAAAATGAAGCTACTTTCCCGTTAGTTAGGAATGATTATTACATAGAGAGTCTACAAGGAGACTTATACACACATCGGGGAGTCTTCCTCCGATCAAGTAAAAGAAGATGAGCCTACTTACAATGCCTTGCGGCCTAACTTAATGTAAGAAGCTACCTATATCTAGTACGAGTCGGCTCTTGGGGCCTACAACGAAGAGAGGGTGCCAGGTGAGTAGGAAACAACCAATGTGGGGGTTGGTAGTTCCACCTCGGGCCACTCCCGCCTTGCGTCACCATAGGTGTGTTCCACCATTTTTGCCAAAAGCGTTATTCCTTGAAGGCGCAAGGTTCAAATCTTGCCTTGCATGATCTCATCTTTGTGGCATGTTTAGCTTATTGGTATTATTATTATTATTATTATTATTGTTATTATTATTATTATTATTATTCTATCCATGGTGGTTTCACTCTATGCGACGAAAACATCATGATAGCGGTTCATTATATACCATATAGTTTCACTTAGAACATTTCCCATGTAATGCTTAGTTCAATAAACAATATATAATTAGACGTAATTACCCTTGTTTTTTTCCACATGCCATGAAACTCCAAACATTGTTTTTTTGCATGTTGAGTGTCACCCTTGATGTTTTATCCAAACAACCTTCCTCTTAGATTATGTGCCATCTTTGTCTCAATCATGGTAATAGTGAACGGGGTTATTTAATAATTTGATGATTATCCTAAATCAGTATCCAACATCGTAATAACCCAACATAGTTACTAATATCATGCATTACAAAAGAATTTAAAAGATCGTTATCTTAAATGCATGACTATTTTCAAATTAAATCCAATTATTCACAAACTTTCATGATTGATGAAATCTATGGCAATATGATATCTGGTCACTATTTCTCTAGTAACAATTAGTTACTAATGATTTTTGTGAGTCATCCGTCTAGAAATATTATTCAAGGTTATGTGCTCACCAAGAAAACTGACTCCCTTGGCATTATGGTTTGATTTAAGGCACGTGTTGTTGGTACAGGATTTTCATAAATTTCGGGCATAGATTTTAAAGATACATTTGCACCTACCTTAAAGATGGTGACTCTACTTGTAGTGTTCTCTACCTACATCCGCAGCTACCTTAACCTCAAACTCCATCACCTTGACATTGAAACCAATTTTCTACATGAAGAAGTGCATGACAAGATTTATATGGAGCAACCAACACATTTTTTAAATCCACAATTCCCATATTATGTTTGCAGACATCACAAATCATTATATTGTCTAAAACAATCTCTACATATGTGGCATTTTAAATTACATACTTATCGTGTTTCCTTTAGCTTCAATGTCTTCAACCCGAGCCAAATATCTCTATTGATATGGACGGCTATATGTATGTAGTTATTGGTGTTTATGTTGATGATTTGCCAATTGCTTCCAATTAAAGAGCTTCATAATGAAAGACAATCAATCAATTAAAGGAGGATTTCCCCGTGAAAGATGTTGGACCTCTCGAAAATTAGTCTTGGAATCCAGGTAACTTGTAATAGTATAGAAGGAGCTCTAACAAACCTTGACACTATGAAAACTTGTGGATATTCTTCAAAAGTTTTGAGAATCAGATGATTGATTGCAAGCCAAAAACTCATGACTCCTACGATGGTAACCAAATACTCAATAATACACTAATTACCAATTAATTATCATATATAACTGCAATATGGGATTACAACTACCATGTCCATACACTCTTCCCTTATTTCTTGTGACTTATTTAACTTCTTCTATCATTTAACTTTTGCTACTACTTGGTACATCTTCCTAAGAGTTAAATAACTTATGAGCTCCCAATAGAAAAATAAGAGAAATAACGTACAATGAAATCCCAAATGAATGAAAAATAACATAACAAAGCTTCCAGATAATTTTTCCCTTAAGGTTTCGATGATGAAGGTAGGGTGGTGAATTTAGGGCTAAGAATGGTAATAGCCTGCAGTCTTTTCCCTTAAGGTTTCGATGATGAAGGTCAGGTGGTGAATTTAGGGTTCAGAATGGTAATAGCCTGCGACTGTGTAGCCTGTCTGGAGTAATGAAAATAGGAGAAGCACAAATGCGGCAAGCAGGGACATCGTTAGCCATGGCCGAGAAAAATACTTCTCGCGAAACTCCATGTACATGGCACGCCCGCCATTCTCGTAGTCGTCAAGTACATCCTGTGTCATCTTTTCGCGTTTCTCACATTTTTGAATGTGGATATAGGTGCACATGTTGTTCCACATCTCGATCAACTTATCATCACTCCCCAAGTGATTCTCTATCACCTGCGCCTTTGTCAAGATCGCTACATCCTCCGCTGTGTCGATGAGCGAGTCCATGATGACCACATAATTAGTGAGCTGACCCCCATCTTTGGAGTGTTGTTCATAGGCAAGGAGGTTCCTCAGTATTGCCTCCGTTCGATTTTTCACTACAGCCGTGGAAGATCGAGCTGAAGCATTGCCTTGTGGTAGTGAATGTCTGAAATGCCAACATCTTCAATCGCCTTGAACACGATGCCAGCTTTGGAGAGCTGAGAAGCCGTTGGCAGGCGATTGCGGAAACGATTTTTCTTTTGATGCTCTTGTTTCATCCCGAAAAGATCCAATATCAATGGTGGGAATCTGCAAGGATTCATGTCTTCGGTCGCATTCTTTGGGGATTCTTCTCTGATTACCCAAACATATAGGCAATCAAGTAGATGAGTGCGAGTATCAAATTTCCCACTTTTAAATGAATTCTGGCTGGTAGAGAATGGATCAATTATTGCAACAGCAGCATTCAATCCTTCATTTAGTTCATCCCTCTCCGAGACGTGTTTCTTTGGAAACTCTTTAATCAGCTTCGTTAGAAATGACATGGGAATCTGGTTGCCCATCACAAACAAGTCCCTGACTGCTTGTTTGAATGTGATGTTATTGTTGCAAATTTTGTAGAACTGGGTGTGTTCCTCGAGTATGGAATCCCCTTCCAACTGTATAAACTGCAAGAATTCACGAATGAAGATGGTATCCACAGTGACTAAAAGTTGGAGGAACTCAGATCTGTAATTGGGAAGGCCCGAATAATGATTTTGAAGATCAGAAGGGTCATTGAAGAGGCGTTTCCTGAGCTCTTCCACATCTGATATGGCATGTGCTCCCATGAAATTTTTCAAACACAATGCCTTACATGAATAAAGGGGAGAGCTAACACCAAGCTCTTGATACAATGGACCGATGGTCACTTCCTTAGGGGAATATGGCTCTGTCTTGCCATTCATTAATGCTTCCGGAGGCTTCGAAATCTTCGATCTTTCATTGGATACAGCATCAGTATGGCTATTGATAATGATTGTCATCTGTTCTCTCCATTCGTCTTCTTCTTCAGAAAAGGATTTGGATCGATCCATTTGACGTGTAAGGTTGATTTCCTTGTTCATATTCTCTTAAACTTCTTCTTCTTCTGTGACCACAAACTCTAGTTGCTTTCCTGGGGATCCGTGATGGTGCAGCCAAACGCAGGGATGGATGAAACAAAAACAAAAACAATATTCTGATGCAGACAAAATGTAGATAGAGAAGAGAAAGAGAAAGAGAAGAAGCTATAAAAGGTCTCCAGAAGAATAAATCAGATTTGATGAATGATTATGAGATATAGACTATATATAAAGAAACAATACCCTAGGGAATCTTGGCATATAAACAAAGGAAGACAAGACATTGTGTTCATATGAGAGAATATTATGTTCGTATGTCCTTCACTATGAGAAATCCACTCACTTGAGACTTGGCAACAATGAAACTATTTAATGCGGAACTTGGTCATGATGGAATGACAAAAGTTGTGGAAGAAATTGAAAGAAGAAATTTTGGAGCTACCTACTATTCATCATCGATAGGGATTCGTGTTGGATAGGATACCACTAGGCAATACTTGAAGGTGAATTTTAGCTGACACAATCTTTAGAGAATTTTGGAAAGGCCAGCTCCGAAGGGATGAGGTAGATAGAAGTTGAGAAAGAAAGATATACTAACCTCTTCTAATACTGAAATTGTCGCATGAGACAATTAGCTTACAACAAAACGGGGTGTGTACCCAATCATTGAAAATAAAAATAAAGTAAAAGAAAACTTAGATAAAAGAGTTGTAGTATTCTACAAAACATCTTATGGTTTAACATACTCTATAAAGGAAATGCCATTGTGCTAGGCCTAGTTTCGTGATGGCATGACAAAAGTTGTGGAAGAAATTGAAAGAAGAAATTTTGGAGCTACCTACTATTCATCATCGATAGGCATTCGTGTTGGATAGGATACCACTAGGCAATACTTGAAGGTGAATTTTAGCTGACACAATCTTTAGAGAATTTTGGAAAGGCCAGCTCCGAAGGGATGAGGTAGATAGAAGTTGAGAAAGAAAGATATACTAACCTCTTCTAATACTGAAATTGTCGCATGAGACAATTAGCTTACAACAAAACGGGGTGTGTACCCAATCATTGAAAATAAAAATAAAGTAAAAGAAAACTTAGATAAAAGAGTTGTAGTATTCTACAAAACATCTTATGGTTTAACATACTCTATAAAGGAAATGCCATTGTGCTAGGCCTAGTTTCGTGATGGCATGACAAAAGTTGTGGAAGAAATTGAACGAAGAAATGTTGGAGCTACCTACTATTCATCATCGATAGGGATTCATGTTGGGTGTTGTGATCAGTCCACAGAGAGGAATGCACTAACAACATGGGCTCAAAAGCTCCCTCTCCATCACAAAAAAAAAGACTTCACCTCTCAAATCCAGAAGCATACAAGAATTGATTAGTTCGAATTGAGTGGGGCATGTGCTTCCTCTTAAAAATGACAGGATTCTTACGTCCACATATGCTCGAGACGTCATAGATTCTTAGGGATTTGTGTTGGATGGGATGGTACTAGGCGATAGGTGGAGATGAAATTTGGCAACACAATCATTAGAGAATTTTGGAAAGGGGCAATAGCTCCAAAGGGATGAGGTAGATAGAAGTTGAGAAAGAAAGATATACTAACATCTTCTAATACCAAAATTGTCCCATGAGACAATTGGTTTACAACAAAATGGGGTGTATACCCAATCATGAGAAAAAAATAAATTTAATCAATAATAAATGACGTTGTGCTAGGCCCAGTTTTGTGATTGCATGACAAAAGTTGTGGATGAAATTGAAAGCAGAAATGTTGGAGCTACCTACTATTCATCATCGACATGGATTCGTGTTGGATGGATACCACTAGAAGATAGGTGAAGGTGACTCTCGGCCAACAAAACCTTTAGAGAATTTTGGAAAGGGGCAGTAGCTCCAAAGGGATGACGTAGATAGAAGTTGAGAAAGAAAGATATACTAACATCTTCTAATACCAAAATTGTCCCATGAGACAAAAGGGGGTGTGTACCCAATCGTTGAAAATAAAAATAAAGTAAAAGAAAACTTAGATGAAAGAGTTGTAGTATTCTACAAAACATCTTATGGTTTAACATACTCTATAAAGGAAATGCCATTGTGCTAGGCCTAGTTTCGTGATGGCATGACAAAAGTTGTGGAAGAAATTGAACAAAGAAATGATGGAGCTACCTACTATTCATCATCGATAGGGATTCGTGTTGGATGGGATGGTACTAGGCGATAGGTGGAGGTGAATTTTGGCAACACAATCATTAGAGAATTTTGGAAAGGGGCAGTAGCTCCAAAGGGATGACGTAGATAGAAGTTGAGAAAGAAAGATATACTAACATCTTCTAATACCAAAATTGTCCCATGAGACAAAAGGGGGTGTGTACCCAATCGTTGAAAATAAAAATAAAGTAAAAGAAAACTTAGATGAAAGAGTTGTAGTATTCTACAAAACATCTTATGGTTTAACATACTCTATAAAGGAAATGCCATTGTGCTAGGCCTAGTTTCGTGATGGCATGACAAAAGTTGTGGAAGAAATTGAACAAAGAAATGATGGAGCTACCTACTATTCATCATCGATAGGGATTCGTGGTGGATGGGATGGTACTAGGCGATAGGTGGAGGTGAATTTTGGCAACACAATCATTAGAGAATTTTGGAAAGGGGCAGTAGCTCCAAAGGGATGACGTAGATAGAAGTTGAGAAAGAAAGATATACTAACATCTTCTAATACCAAAATTGTCCCATGAGACAAAAGGGGGTGTGTACCCAATCGTTGAAAATAAAAATAAAGTAAAAGAAAACTTAGATGAAAGAGTTGTAGTATTCTACAAAACATCTTATGGTTTAACATACTCTATAAAGGAAATGCCATTGTGCTAGGCCTAGTTTCGTGATGGCATGACAAAAGTTGTGGAAGAAATTGAACAAAGAAATGATGGAGCTACCTACTATTCATCATCGATAGGGATTCGTGTTGGATGGGATGGTACTAGGCGATAGGCGGAGGTGAATTTTGGCAACACAATCATTAGAGAATTTTGGAAAGGGGCAGTAGCTCCAAAGGGATGACGTAGATAGAAGTTGAGAAAGAAAGATATACTAACATCTTCTAATACCAAAATTGTCCCATGAGACAAAAGGGGGTGTGTACCCAATTATTGAAAATAAAAATAAAGTAAAAGAAAACTTAGATAAAAGAGTTGTAGTATTCTACAAAACATCTTATGGTTTAACATACTCTATAAAGGAAATGCCATTGTGCTAGGCCTAGTTTCGTTATGGCATGACAAAAGTTGTGGAAGAAATTGAACAAAGAAATGTTGGAGCTACCTACTATTCATCATCGATAAGGATTCGTGTTGGATGGGATGGTACTAGGCGATAGGTGGAGATTAATTTTGGCAACACAATCGTTAGAGAATTTTGGAAAGGGGCGTACATTGGCGTTGTAAAAATGCCTTATTTATAGAGGAATCTAGTGATGCATCATGAAGTAAGTATCTTGCATCCCATCTACCAAACCATTTTTCCGTATCTTGCATCCCATCAGAACACAATTTTGGTTTTCTGCATCGTTTGGATATTTTTGCTTGCTTCCCATGCAATTCGAGGAAGTTGATGTGGAGGACTTTTTTGAACCTTAAGCATGTATTCAACAACCCTTTCCATGGCCATGATTGTTATGTACACATAACGTTGGTGAGGGTAGGTCACTAATATTTACATTAGTGAAGGGTGTCTTCACTAATGTTAAAAAGTTGGCTAATGTGATTGGATAGAAGGAATGATAGGTGCATGCACTATCATGATTTGGGCAACCAATGAATGGAGACAAAGGGATGATGTAGATAGAAGTTGAGAAAGAAAGATATACTAACATCTTCTAATACCAAAATTGTCCCATGAGACATTTGGTTTGCAACAAAATGGGGTGTATACCCAATCATGAAAAAAAAAAAACAATAATAAATGACGTTGTGCTAGGCCCAGTTTCGTGATTGCATGATAGAAGTTGTGGATGAAATTGAAAGCAGAAATGTTGGAGCTACCTACTATTCATCATCGACATGGATTCGTGTTGGATGGATACCACTAGGCGATAGGTGAAGGTGACTTTTGGCCAACAAAATCTTTAGAGAATTTTGGAGAGGGGAAGCTCTGAAGGGATGAGGTAGATAGACGTTTAGAAAGAAAGATATATTAACACCTTCTAATACCAAAACTGTCCCATGAGATAATTGGTTTACAACAAAATAGGGTGTGTACCCAATCATCGAAAATATAAATAAATAAAAGTGTGCCTAATCATCTTCGAACTTATAGAGTGATCGAGATGCCTGAAAAGCTTGATGAGATATTCTAATGCATACATGAGGGAAGGACTCAATAATGAGTCGAAGAGCCACCCCTTAGTTCTTGGCTCTTGAAAGTATGCCTAGTGGCATTGTATCTCTAAGAGTGAGAGGGATGCATATCCCCTCGTTTTGGCACAAGGGTGAATGCTTCACAACCAAAAATCCGTAGCTTCTCATAATTCAGCTTCTTGGTGCTCCAAAGCTCTTGAAGGAATTTGAAGTCCTCAAGGCCTACTCGATGACATAATGATTATGTGCATGATAGTGAGTAGCACCTTTGCCGAGAAACTATTCGAATGTTCGGCATGTTGCAGCATAATGACAACTCGTTCCTAAATTGTTTGATTCAATCTTTATCCAACATTGTTCTATTTCGGACTATAGGGGGCCGTATCCTCTCATTTGATGTCTTGTTATTAGCAAAATCTGACAAATTCATCCGATTTAAATTCTCCACCATTATCCAACCACGAGCATTTTAGCTTTGAGCTGGTTTAGTTCTCGACCATGGCGAGCCATTGTGAAAAGATCGTGAACACCCGATCTTTGGACTGGTTGGATATGCCAACACCTTTTTGGTCACATTGTCAATAAATGTTAAGAAGTACGATGCACCACCGAGAGACTGATGTAGCATCAAGCCACATATGTGTGAATGGACCAAGTCAAGTGGGCTCAACTCTCTCGACACTCTGGTTGGATGTGAATTCACTGTGACTGTTTGTTTGCCGTACTGGCAGTGCTTGCAAAACTAATGGTTGGAGTATGAGAGCTTGGGAATGTAGTTAACTCTAGATAAATGCGTTATGCTAGCTTTGCTTAGGTGGTTGAGTCGATTCTGCCTTAGAGATGACACTAGGATAGCTACCAAGAACAACTCACCTTCTCTAAGAGTGGTGTACAATAGGTATAGTGAATGCACCTTTGGTCCTCAAGCAAACAGGAGGTTCCCCTTGTGGAGTGTCCACCATCCAGACAACAAGCCGACAGGGATGTCGTCTTCATCCAACTAAGATTAACAGTCTTGTGAGCTCATGTATGTGTCAGACACTGTGTAGTACTGACACATTCTAAACTTGAACCTCTAACCTATAACACAACCAATACATAGTGTTAGATAAACCATATTTAAACCCTTAAGTTACATGTGAACTTGTATATGGTTTAATATTGTATAGTCTCTAAGCATATAATACATTCAGAATATTCTAGTCTTTAGTATATTCTAGAAATATTCTAGGGTATATTCTAGAGATATTTCTCACATGTATATTCTAGAGATATTCAATCTTAGAACTTGTATAAATGTGTGTGTTCACCTAGATTATAATCCAGGTGAACAACACCAGTTACGAAGTATTTCAATTAATAAACTCATCCATTTGATTATCTTCTAGTCTCTTGTACATATTATCTATCCGTTGTTGAGGAAATCCATGGCTTGCAGGCCGGCTCAGGCAGGATCTTTAGGGATCTCAGACCAAGGAGCTTAAGAATGAGCGGGAATCGGGCTTGTAGAACTGTATCGGAATTGGCTCCATCACCGGATTCCGGAAGATGAGCACGTGGGCTTGTAGACACAAGTTGGTAAGTGCAGACCGGAAGAGGAAAGAAACTACACCTTCCCAGACACAAAAGATAGAGAGTTGATTGTTAACACCCAAAAATATGGATAGACTGGTTCAAAGATCCCACACAACACACAACACACCAGATACATGTCCTATTATTCCTACCCTCCTTTCGAGGGCCTTTAAGTACTAATAAAAGAAATCTTATCTCGTACTTATTAATATTACGTTATTCACAATTGTTTGTACATAGAAGCAAGCTAAGCCTAGGACGACCAGTTGCTTTGGACTACTAATAATATTGAAGGATTTAACACATGCCAAATCATCTAAAGACTACTCGTATGGGCTCGGTCTCCAAAAGTAATAGGGAATCCATCAATGACTATTGCGGAAGCTGGATGATCCCCTTGTCATAGCCAACGAATCTTATTGATGGTTGTCCTTACACTATCCGTATCTCCAAAACATGCTTTGAATTCCTCAATAAAAGCTTCAAAATCATGTAACAATGAAGATTTTTATTCTAATAATGGTGCAAACAAAGGAAATGCTAAATCTCTTAATAAAGTGCCTAATAGTCCCACTCGGGATGCCTGAGTTGGATAACGTGTTGGGTGCATCAAACCTTGTTGGAAGGATTATCTTAGGTTCTTAAAAATGTCTTTGGTTTCACCTGCTTGTTGTTGTGAGGAAGCTAGCGCCGTCTCTAATTGTTGAACTAGCTTCGCATATTGTCATACTCATTGTGTCAATTCTTCATCTTGTTGTCACTTTTCCATTGTGACTTGTTGTAGATCTCCAAGTAGACGTTGATTCTCTTGTTCAAGAGCCACAAACTTGCCTTTCAAGCATTCAAGCTCTGATAGGAAAAATTGATGTTCCTCAAGGTTAATGAAAGCCATTAGTGTTAGAGATATGATCTAATGTAAGCATATGATAAGGATAAAAGATAGATAGATAGAAATGAGAGAGAGAAAGAACGGTGTCGATCCACCCCGACCACCCCCCAGCGAAGTGATCGAGACGGACTCGAGCCTCGATCGGCGTCCCATACCACCACCATGGCGTCAAGTTGTACCTAGTGCTGGCGCGCTCATTACAAGAGTTGACCCACCACAAAACAAAGTCTCGCCGTAGTCAAGAGATTGTTATTTAGCCGACAACCGATTTTGTTTCCGGCACATAGTAGAGTTTGAACGTTCTACCAACAAATTGTGGTGTACAAATGGATGCTAAATTAGTGTAATGCTATCAATGTTACATAGACATCAAGATCGTTACTTACGTAATACAGTTATAGCAGCAAGGAAATAGATTAATCAGCAATTAAGAAGTTTGCACATAGAGACTTTCCTAAACTAAACTTTATATTACTAAATAAAGGATAGATTTTACAATGCCTTCGGTTCCTTTTTATAGGCAACCGGAAGGACTTTCTCATCAAGAAATACATACACCAAGATCTACAAAACTTGTAACCAACTATATTTTTCGATATTAACTATTCGTTACAATTGTTGATTCATCGATCCTCGTTGTCGATCCGACTTCGATTTCGACTCCGAACCTCCGACTTCGTCGCTTCCACTCTGACGCTTTCCCACTCTGTCCGTCCGACCCCTACGTCCGGGTAACACTTGGCACGCCCGTGGACCAAGGCCTTGCCCGGCGAACCAACGGTACCCCTTCATGCCTGTTGGTCGGCGGGAAGGTCTTCGTCTAACTCATCCTCCGCATCGTCCTGCAAAATGACAAATAAAGATGGTTCATGTTGTGCATCGTCGTTGTCATTGTCATCATAGTTGCCTGGATCTGCATGTTGACGTGGTTCCTCGATCGATGGTGGTGGTGGCAATGCTACTGGTTGTGGTGCACCGAGGCCTGGAGTTTGGCTTTGTCTCTCGGCTTCATATGCGTCTACCTAGACAATTGTGTCGATCTCATGTCTGTCGAATTCCTGCATGAGTCGACTATCTTCTTCATAGTGGCAAGCGGCCATGTCATACAAGTCCTTAGCAATATCTTCTTGAACTGTCGATATTGCTTCCTCCGACATTTTACAAAAGCCTTGTCCTTGTGCTTTCCTATTGTCGTTGTCGGCTCAGAGTAGTTGAAGTTCGGTTGCTTGTGTGGACCAGGTTTTCCATCCCTTATCCATAGATTCGGTGACCATCTTTAGGGTGTTGAGTTTATGGTGTTTCAAGATAGCTCGTATTTTCTCTTCGCCCATACTCATCTTGTACTGTGCTTCTGCCAATGCCTTCCGTAAATCATTGATTTGGCCATTGGTTGCACCTTCCGACTGCATCAGTTTTGCTTGAGCGACTAATAGGTCAAGTCGTCATTGTTCAGAGACTGCTTTTCCAGATTCGATCTAGTTGTTGCCCATTCGTCATGTTCCCGACCATATTTTTTGGTCAATTCGGTAAACAAGGTTTCCTTTCCGACTAGTTGTTCCGCGAAGTATGTCTCTTACACTTGGACATACTCTTCGAGCTCCTCTACCTGCTTGACATGTTGGCACATTTGTTCCTATTGTTGAGCTAACTGTCGGTGCAGCCTCTGAATCAAATCATCCTTTGCATCTAGCCATTTGCCGACTTCTATCCTTGCTAATTGTAACCAATCCTCGAGTTTCTTGGATCGGGTCCTTGTCCATTTTTTGGAAGCATCGAAACCTTCCCATTTTAATTCCAAAGCACGACGTACTTGTTTATTAGTGATTTTAGAGACGTCGATATGCTGCAAAGGTTCTACAGCCCGAGGATGAGGTTCTGCTTCAGCAACCTTGATGAAACCCTGCAGGTTTCTGTTGACGAGCCACTAGCGCAGGTTGTTAGAAACAAGAATAGGCATGTTTTCTTCTTCGAGTGAAGAATCAAAGGTTTGTGGTGGAGGCGAAGAAAGCTTCAGACTATGGCGAGGAAGAGCAAAAAACTTTTCAACACGAATATGCTTTTGTCTCTATGGTGAAACAAACGATGCAGAAATAGGTTTTAAGGAAATAACTCATTGCATGATGCCTAGGGAATAGGAAAAGATACTATTAATGTAAGTAATAGTTTAGGAATTGCAATAATGATAGCACTTCTCGTGTATTGTGTATGCCTCCACTACCCCTTTACTTATAGTCTATCTAAGACTTTTCCAAGATTTCCCTTTTTTGACAATTAGTGTTCACCAAGATAATAATTAGTTAGTTACTATTTTTTTTTAAATTACATTTGTGGCCTTCTACCATGTCACTGGTCATGAGAAAGGAAGGGATTTACTGTCATCTCTCCATGGTACGGTTTGAGTCGGAAACCATTCATCCATTTTGGTAATCTTTCTCCTGACAAATTACCAACCCGCCATTCCTATTGTCAATTATCCAATATGGCCCTGTCCATCGAAATCGTAATTTTCTCGGCATCGACCCCATTTTGGTTTGGAATACTAACACTGGTTTTCCAATTTCGAACTATTTTTCGGTCTGTCGTCGGTGATGATTTACAAATGCTTTTGTTTGCCTTTGCTTTTGTTCCAAGGCTATCATGGTCTGTATTAGTTCTTCTTCTAGCAGCAATAAGGCTTCTTTTCGAATTTCTTCTGATTGTAGTTCATCTATTTTTTCGGTTGACTATACTCAGAGCGTCAGAATCTAAAATTCTACTAGCATTACGACTTCTAAACCGAAAGCCATTCGGAAAGGAGTTGATTTGATAGATGTTTTGTACGACATCCGATACGTCCATAAGGCACTATGAAGCTTTTGGTCCCAATCTATATGATTCTCATTTACTATCTTTTTTAGTATTGTCTGTAGTGTTTTATTTGTTGACTCCGCTGATCCATTTGTTTGAGGGTAGTAAGGAGTATTTTTCTTATGAACTACTGCATAGTAAGTGGATAGTTCATGTACCATTTTATTGATGAAGTGTGTACCTTGGTCACTTACCAGTTCTATCGGACAACCGAATCGGCACCATATAGTTTCATAGAGGAATTTGGTTGTTGAGGCTGTCGTATTGTCTCATAGAGGTTTAGCCTCTACCCATATCATACAATAACCAGTGGCGACTATTATATATCGATTCCTAGTCTTTACTGTTGCCGATTTAAATGGGCCGACAAAGTCTAATCCCCATTTTTGGAATGGCTCCAAAGGTTAGACCGGTTGAAAAGGCATTCTGTCTTTTTCAGTCAATTGACCCATCCTTTGACATAAATTGCTTTTTCGATAGTAGTCAATTGCATCCTTCATAACTATCGACCACCATAGCCCACTGTTCCAAATTTTCCGGGCAGTAGTATCACCAGCATAATGCCCTCCTGCAATGTCATAGTGAGATTCTTTGAGAATTACCGGTTTCTCAAATTGTCGAACTGCTCTTCGCCAAATTCCATCAGCTCCTTTGTGATAGAGTGTGTCGTTTAATAGACAGAAATTCTTACTGCACACCGCCAGTCGTTTTCTCTCATCTGCTGATAGTTGTTGTAGTGGTAGCCTTATGGTTAGAAATATTGTCATTTCTGTAATCCAGCTATCATCCATATCTTCATTCATCTCTTGACTCGGTACTGTTTCAACTCGAAAAAGTTGTTCATCCGGAAAATCATCTTTTACCCCTGTTGCTTCTTCTCCTTATTCAAGTCGACTGAGGTAGTCGGCCACAGCATGTTGTACTCTCGGTCGATGCAAAATATCGAATTCGAATTCTTGAAGCAATAGTGTCCATCTTGCTAATTTCCCTGTTAATTCTTGCTTGGACACTAAGTATAATAATGCGGAATGGTCCACATGAAATGTAAATTTCTTACCTAAGAGATAGTGCCGAAATTTGTTAATGCTATAGACCATGCCCAAGGCTTCTCTCTTTGTTGTCGAATAATTCCTTTCTGTTGTAGACAATTTCCTACTAGCATAATAAATTGGCATGTACTAATTGGGTTCGGACAATTGCATTAAGGCACTACCGATTGCGATATCTAATGCATCAACAAATACATGAAAGGGTTTATCCCAATCTAGTGGTTGTACAACCGGAACCTTGGATAACATTTTCTTTAAATAGTCATATGCATCCTGTTCTACCGCTGTCCATTGAAAAGGCACCTTATGTACTATTGTATGTAATGGCATTGCCACATCAACGAGATATTTTATCATTCGGTTGTGCCATCGTATTTGTCCTAAACATCGGCTCAAAGCCTTTGCATTCGTAGGTGCCGGTGCATCCAATATTGCCTTGACCTTGTCGGGGTCGACTGCAATTCCTTGTTCACTGACAATATGACCTAATAATGCACCACTGGTCACTCCGAATGCACATTTAGCCGGATTCAGGCTTAGCCTGCCTTGCCAACACCATTCCAAACATAATCGGAGATGGTCGAAATGGTCAGTTTTCCGACTACAGATAGCAAAATCATCCAAGAAAACCTGCATAAACATAGGAATGTAATCATGGAAAATTTCCTGAATTGCCCATTGAAATGTGGCTGGAGCTGTCTTCAAGCCAAACATCATTACCACAGCTACAAATACCCCCCATTTTGTAACAACGGCTGTTTTTTCCTAATCGTCGGGATGCATTCGTACTTGGTTATATCCACTGAAACCATCCAAAAAACTGTAAATCTCATGCCCCGCCACTACATCTAAAATTCCATCCGTGAATGGTAGTGGAAAGGCGTCTATTACCGTGGCTGCATTTAGTTTCTAATAGTCGACACATGCCCGAATTTTTCCATTTTTCTTTGGTACTACTACTATTGGACTCAGTCAGGTCGCCTTTTTGACAGGTCGAATGAAGCTGACTTTCAGCAGTTTATCACTTTCTTCTTTTACTTTTATTGAATAGTTCGGATTTAGTCGATATTTGCGCTGTTGAACTGGTTTTGCATCCTTGTGTAGATGGATTTGGTGTTGACAGAAGGCCGGGTCTAAACCTTTCATGTCCTCAAAAGACGATGCAAAAACGTCTTTATATTGTTTTAGTAGATCTTTTAAACGTTGTTTTTCCTCATTTAGCATTTCTTTTGCTATGAGTATTGTTTTTGGTAGCATCCCTGATTCTTCCTCAACTAAGTTTAATTCTTCTAAGGATGACGCTTGGACCCTTTGCGAAACTTGCAATTCTTTTTCGGTCGCTTCCTTTTGTAACCGAATTTCTTTTAAGGTTTGGTCATTGACTAGAATTGTGTCCATGTGATCTTTGACATAGGGTGTTAGAGCATGCAATATATCCACTTCAAAGAGAGGAATAATTTTTGGATTGTCTTGAAAGTAATGATGTTCCTCTGTTTCATCCAGCCCCTCCATCATATTAACCGCTTCGGCATGTATTGGCAGGCATTGCCTACTGGTACTAATTTTATCTTGTGTGGATACTCGAATCTTGCTCTTGCCTTTTCGGAATGTTAATACATTTTTATTCCAATTTTGCTTGATATTAGTTGTTTTTAACCATGGTCATCCCAACATCAAAGGATATGCTCCCGTAGCATCAAGGTGGAGTACAATAGTGGAAATTTGAAACGTATATCCTCTGACAACTACATCCAATTGTCGGATGAGATCCAAAGGTTGTATTGTACTAGTATCCGCCATGTGTAACCAACATGGACATGCATCCCATTTCTTTATCCCCAATCTATCACATGTGATTTTATTAATAACGTTGACTCCTGAACCACCATCAACAATAGCACCGGCTACCTCTTGTCCTTGAATTACGACTTTTATTGTAGGGCTTTTCTCATCCATAATCGTCAGTCTGTTGCTTGGGTGGCTATAGTTTACCGATACTTGTTCGGTATCTTTTTGAGTGATTATGGTTGCTACTTTTTTCGTAAAACGGGGAACTAGTTTCAGCAACGCCGCCAAAGGTAAAGAGATTTGGCAATCTTCAAAGATCTTCCAGGTTTCGCTGGTTGTCGTAATTGGTGATGGTGTTGATTGTGGATTTGGTGTTTCAAAATTTTGTTCCTTCATATCTTGCATCATCCGAGACACATTATTTTTATTTGCTTCTTCCGTGACCCATTCTTTAGCTACTTTTCAGACGGCTTCCTGAACCTCCCATTCTAATTGTTTAGCTAAATTATTTCGAGTAGTTACTTGCTGGATTTCCGGAATTACCATGTTAACCGTTGGTGTGTTGCCCTTATCTTTTGTTGGACATTGATTTGTATAATGCCCATCCTTCCGATATATATAACAGTTTGGTACAATTGTTCTCCTTGTTTATAGTGTGGGGTAGAATTATTTTGTGTATCTTGATTTCCTCTGTCACAGTTATTGTGCTAAGATTGGCTTGATTCTTTTGGTTTATTAAATTGCTTATTTGACATACGGTGATAATCATTTCGTCGAAAATTATTAGATTTTCGTTCTTCCGTATTGTTACCGATTAGTAACACTACCTACGCTCCGTCCTTCGAAGTAGACCTCAAGGTGGCCGTGTTCAAGGAATGGAAACGTACTAGCGTAAATTGTAACGGGATACCTCTCGTATCCTGATAGTGTGTGGGAGGAACAGCTACAACCGAACTCCTCAGGGAGTGTACTAGTACATGCACTTACGCTTACACAGACACTTACGATTAAACACAAAAATTAGACTGATGCACAGAGAGACAGAGTTCAGAGAAGATAATAATCTATTAAACAACCTTTCGCTCTCCAAAATATTACACGCACCCCTTTACCGAGGATTTCTACCCTTTATATACACAGGATGTTCAGTCGCTCACACTTCCTGCATGAGCCATTACATTTCTTTCCAAAACGCTTTCTAATATGTTTTTATATTATATGCCGCTTGTCCGTCGGTTACTATTCCGGTGGACAACACCTAGCACGCCTGTGGGATAGTGCCATGGCACGTCGGACCCACCCCTCTATTCGTCCTCCAAAATGTCCAGAATGGTCGGTTCTGCGCGTTCGTTCTGGTCCAGAATTGGTGTAGTGTCTGTGGCCGTGTTAAGTTGTACGATGTCCCCTTGTGTGGTTGTCGTGGGGATTCCCATGAAGTTAGTGTCTGCAGGCGCCTCGTTCGATTGTTGCGCGTCCTATTCCTTTGCGGCTATCATGGGGGTCGCCATGGCGTCATCTCCATCCTACGTAGTTGGGCCTGGCTCCCTTGGCTCATTCCTCTCGACCGAGGCTAGCCCTTCCGTTTGTGGGTTCGCGATAGGCTGAGACTCCGTGTTGTTTGTATTTTCCTCAGTGTTGTCGGTCGTAGTTGTAATCTCTGGTGAACTGTGCTGATGCTCCTCTTGTTCAACGGAATCGCAATTTGGTACAGCGATGGGCTCTTCTCTCAGGCATGTGCTACCTACTTCCATGATTCGGTGAAACATCTCCTCCCGACTTTCGCCGAAATCTTCTAGTAGCTGCACGAGTTCCTCTGAGTGTTGGTCTACGAGCGCCCGGTAGTCTTGTGTGAGCTCCTCTCGTACCGCCGCGACGCTTTCGTCATTGAGCTTGTTGAAGCCGCGACCATCTTTGCGCCGGTTTTCCGCATCCGTGCAGTATGTGTGCAGTTGCGCTGCTTGTGCTTGCGTTGCCCACACCGTCCATCCCTTGTCTAGTGTTGTTTTTAGTTGCGTCGTAAACTTCTCCCGATTTGTCTAGAGAAGTATGCGTATATTGTCTATAATGGCTTGGGAACGGTTCTGAGCTTCCTCAAGTGCCTTTTTGAGGTTACAATTTTGCGCTTGTTGACTATGGCCGCCTCTTCATAATGACTCTTCATTTTCGCCCATATCTGGGATTCTTTTGAATGTATCTCCTCCATGCAACCCATTTCATTTCTCAGACAAACTTCTATCTGATGTAACGCTTCCCGTTCTCGTACTAGTTGTTCTTCGTACGATACTTTCTTCTTGTCACACAGCTCTCAGAGTCCTGTGTTTACTCCTTGCATCTTGCTTATTTCCTCCTGTAGTTTGTCCTTTTCTTCTTTGGTTACGGCGTGAGTTGCTGCCTCTGCTCCAAGCTTCTCTTCTAGTGTTTTTATTGCCCTGCGGCCCTTCGCCCGGATGTCCGTTTCTCTATCTGATGATTGGCAAAGTTCTGCGCGGAGGCGGTCTATCTCTGATTCTGCCAGCTAGGCAACTCTTTTTGCATTCGTGGCAATGGTGGTTTGTGCTTCAACCTCCTCCCTCAGGGTTCGCAACACGCTATTGCTGTTCGTTGATCCAAATATTTGTTGTATCGAAGTTACACCCCGTTCTAACTCCGTAATGCGTTCATTGGCCTTATGGAGCTCTGCTTGGGTCTGCTTGACTGTCTTCCATACGTTTTTGTTTTCAATCGCCATGTCCTTGGCGCCTATACTGACCTTTGCCAATTCTCTGTGTACTTCTACGAGGGCCGTATTTAGTGGGGGTAGCTCAATACCTACCCAACGGACTCCCGCATTTCTTTTCCTGCCAACTCTGGCGAGGGGCCCTTCATCCTCACTTTTCGTTGTGCTAGTGAGTGAACGCTCAATCATCTGTTGTTATGCGTGCTCCTCCGCCATTCGTTGTGAAACCTTAATTTGTTGTGTCACCAAAAAATCCATCAGTTTGTAATTTGTTTCGAATTGTAGTAGCGCACCAAACTCGTGGGTTGCATCTGGGATATCTGGGTACTTCATAACTTCACTTTCCGCCGTGAGTACGCTTTTTCCACGTTGTGACTGGGCCGTAATGATTGGTCAAGGTTCCCGGATTATTTCAAAAGTGGTGTTGGGCTCTATAGCGGTGGAATTATCGACCAGGGTGGTCATGTTTGTGTCTGCAGTCGTGTCTGTATCCGCAATAGTGTCTTTGACCAGTCCGCGCCCGTCTTTCCGGTCAAGCCTGCGCCGTTTCGGCTTTGGGTTTCCCTGTCGTTGCTCGGCATCCTGCTCATGCGTAGCTCCCTCCTTGTTTGCAGGCCAATCTTCCTTTGGTTTGTGCGTGATGGGCTGGGAAGGTTGCGCTTCATCTTCCCATTCTGTGGTTGCCAACTCTGCTAACCGCCATTTCGCTTATCGAGATGGCGTGGGTTTGCTAGGTTGGGGTGCGGGCAGACCTCGGGTGGAAATAGTATCGTATGATATTGTTGAAAGATTGGCCTTAGCTTCTTCCCGCCTTCATACGTTGTCGCGGTATTCCGCGGGTACGTATAGGAGAGGGGTGGGACCACGGGGGTTTCGGACGAGGAAGTGATGGGGTATCGGAACCCGACTTCTCTCCTGTCCCGGCTACACTGGTTGTGGCGCGAACTGGAGCAATTCCGGACACGTACCGGTGGCTACCAAACGCGAGAGAGGAAGAGAGAGAGAGAGAGAGAGAGAGAGAACGCATTGCACCGATTCTTATACACACACGACAAGGGTCGTGCCCCCGACTCCACCAAATACACCGGTATGCACAAACGACACGAATATATATACTTATATATATATAACTGGGAAAGATACAACCCCGGCTTCGAGCCGGACAAAGGTAGGTTACAACAGCCGTCTGCTGTCAAGCCGCCGATCGGGGAGCTCACGGGCTTGTCACGCCGAGCGGGGTCTTGCACAGGAGACCGAGCGGAAGAAACCCTAAGTAAACACGAAGGGGAAGAAGAAGAAGAAAAGATAAACGGAATACTAAACCTAACGGTATACCCTCCTAACTCAAAATGGGCAACCCTTTCACAAGAGGCGCTCCCTTCCTTTTATAGAACGAGGGAGATGCGTTACAATGTGGGATAAATCCCTTATGCATGGGATCCTCTGTCCCGACTTAACTCCTATTATTTCACACGTTTTACAAGGGTAAGTGCACATGGTGCACACCGCCGATTCTCCTGATATTCTTCGATTCCGCCTAGGGACGGTTTTCTCCATGACATCCGCCCCCACCTAACCGCGCATCCACCAGTATGCGCCAAAATAGACTCTTGCCGGAGAAGACCGACCCTAGCTTAACCTTCGCTCTCCAACCTCTCCCTATGCACGCGTCGTTGGTCATCGCCCGAACAAATCGTGCATCGCCGCTTCCGCGTACTAGTGTCCTCCGCATCCGAGGAACACCCCGTAGTAGCCCGCTTGGCCACTTTCGTCTCGCGCTACTACCGGTTTGGAGCCTTCTACTTGCCGTCGTCCCCTCGCCGCCACCTTCCTTCTCCTTGGTCTTACGTTGCCGCGTCGACTTGAACTACCATGGTCTCCGGGACCCGGTGTGGAGGATCCCTCTCCGGCCATCTACCTTGTTCCGGTCTCCATTCTGCGTAGTCTGTTTGCGCGTGCCCGCGTTCGCGTTTCCGACACCACCATGTGTTGTCTTCCGCCTTCCTTGCTCGGCACCATCTGTGTCGAGCACCATCCCGTACTCGTGCTTTGCTTTGGCCCTCGGTGGCCACACGCATGCCTGTCACATTCTGTTTTCAGGTGTGCCCTTCCCAGCTCGGCACACCGCTCCTTAACCGAGTGTTCCCGACAGCTTATCGGAAGATCACCCTTGCCGCGTCCTGGCCCGCATGGCCTCCTTCGTTCTCGTAACGCCTTGGCTGGTTGGTGTCTTTGACCAGTCCGCGCCCGTCTTTCTGGTCAAGCTTGTGTCGTTTCGGCTTTGGGCTTCCTTGTCGCTGCTCGGCATCCTGCTCCTGCATAGCTCCCTCCTTGTTTGCCGGCCAATCTTCCTGTGGTTTGTGCGTGATGGGTTGGGAAGGTTGCACTTCATCTTCCCATTCCGTGGTTGCCAACTCTGCTAACCGCCATTTCGCTTATCGAGATGGCGTGGGTTTGCTAGGCTGGGGTGCGGGCAGACCTCAGGGTGGAAATAGTATCGTCTGATATTGTTGTATGATTGGCCTTAGCTTCTTCCCGCCTTGATACGTGTGCATGCCTTCCCGTAACACTGGTCCCGTAATTACCCCCCAATCCACCGCGCGCCCTTCAAAGGTATCAATGATGATACCTGCCTTCTGCTTTGGCATACTGTAAGCATTTACGTGTACACATCCCACTTCTAACAAGAACTTGGCGATTTCCCGAAAAAAGGGGTCAGGGATGTCCTTCATTCTGTAGGCTTTGGCGGACATCGAATATGTGCTGAAGTGTTTCTGCAGATCTTCCGCAAGGGGAATGTCGAAATGTTTCTCCCCAGTGGATGATAAATCCAGCTTCTTCCGGATGGTGGCATTGGTGACTATATCAATGTTGAGTTTTTTGGCGATTTCTAAGGCTTCCGGATGCGCAAGTGCCTCGGCGACTTTGATGTATCCATCCAGTCTCTTCTCAAGGAGCCATCTGCGAAGGGCGGTGGAAATAGTTATCGGCATCGTAGGTGGACAGGGTTCGTGAGTAATGGGTGAGGTCTGTTGTTTTCGATAGGCTCGAGCACTGTGGTCTGAGGGTTTATTTCTTGGAATCCATAACCCTGTGAGGTTTGAAATGGGCTAGTGTGATATATCACATAATCTACCCAACATTGATTATGCCAATAGCCTAAGGGATGAACATATGGCATGTTAACCATGCAAGTTTGTATATGCGTGTAGGAGATTGAGGTTAAGTACCCTCAATCTACCACCCATGCTCTGTTTGGAGATCTGAGTACTAGCCAGCATGACACTTTTAATCATGATGCTTGGGCATATGTAGGAGTTGTGAAAAGGAATAATGTCCACATGGTGGGATTTAGAAACCCAGATATATCATATATTCGTAAATGCTGGCTTCAGAAAATTTATATGATTATATCTATAACAAGAATGGTGTTTAGAGAATGAGAAAGTCCTGCAAAAAGAGTACAGAAAACATGATTAGAGGAAGCAAAATGAGAAAATTACAACATTGAGCATAATTTAAACATGACTGAAGAAACATAATAAAACACAATGCCTAAAAACAAATGCTGATTTGGCTTGCTTCATCTTGAGTCTTCATCCAGCGTAATAATCAAATATTTAGATGATATACTGTTTTAAAAAGAAAATTATAACTTAATTGCAAAATATATTCATACTATGCCTGTGTTTTAGTCAATTTTGGTATTCATTCTGAACCTAATGGAGTCATATTCTTAGGGTCTGGTAGATAGGATCACTCTTCTAAGTTCAAAAAAAAGAAGAATCATTCATTCTCTTATGTTTTGGAGGTGGACTTGCTTTTTTCTCATTCCAGAGTGACATTATAATTATGTGTATGCCAGTTTGCACACACCATAGACGTGCATTATATGTATGATTCTGCAGTAATGTAATGACTAGAGTGAGCGAGCGAGAGAGAGAGAAATTAATACTTATATTTACACTGAAGATTCAGCAGTAGATGCTCATTTATCTTTTATTCCACAACAGCTTCTTGTTTCTATATGTGCCATGGTTTATACTCGAGAAGCCAGAGATGGAAACCCAACAGATTACGTTCAATTTTTGGATCTTTTTTAGCAATGCACTATGTGCACTTGCCTTGAATATATCAGTGTTTTTGGTCATCGGAAGAACTGGTGCCATAACTGTGAGAGTAGCTGGTGTGTTGAAAGATTGGATATTGATTGCTTTATCAACACTATTATTTCCAGAGTCTAAGCTAACAGGTCTAAATATAATAGGCTATGCCATAGGTAAATGAATCCCTCTTATTGCTGAGTGTATTCAAAAGAGCATAGAACTGCTAATGAGTTTTTCCTATTCTTCTCTTTCTTTGGTGATCTATGATGCAGCGTTGTCTGGAGTGGTAACATATAACTACCTCAAAATGAGAGAATCCCGTGCTAACAGCCAGCCCTCAGTTGACGCAATTCCTGAGAAGTTAAAGGCTCTTCTGAAGGTAAATCATACTGTGTGCTCTGATGATAATATAATAAGATCAAGTGTGCTGTTGGATCTTTGGATCATATCCCACTAAGATAATATTAGCATAAATGAAAATTAGTAAACCTTTATAAATTCCAATCTCTAGGGAAAATGCTCTTTAAAAATCACAAGGTTAAAAAATAAATAACACCCATGCTTTGAGACCTAATATAAATAAGTGATTTTAAACATGAAACCTTGTGTGATTCTAGATATTAAATCTACTAACATGTAATCTGGACTAAGATGTTATGTTATCTGGACTAAGATGTTATGGGCATTTTGCGTTTCCATTAAAAAGGGCGATGCTATCATTTTCACTATGTACTGTGAAAATGTCAAAGCTGTAAAGCCATTTTTTAAAGGAGCAAACTAGAATGCATGAACTCAGACGGAAGTTGTGAGGAAGTTTAGGATTTAGGGTGAAGTCTCAAACCCACACCACAACCTTATTTGAGTTGTAGCATGTACAAAGGAAATGCTTTCACATTGTGCTTTATCATGTAATATCTTGTTTATCTCTGTCTCACAAGAGCGGAAGCTAGAGAAAAAGTCTTCAGAAAATTATACTGATGGGTCAATAGAGGTGGGGGCATTGAGCCCAGCTCCTCCGGTAGTGGACGAAGAAGCGCCTCTCATTTCTCGGCTTTCCTATGTAGGAGGCAGAAACAATATTACCAACAATTGATTATAAAGTTGTGAATGGTTGTGGATCTTTCTTTTCCCTTGCATCATTATAAAAGGATTGTATTTAACTAGTTGAGGCAAATGAGCGATTTTACCATCCACTAATATTTCTTAGCTTATGACAGGAGAAGTCATGGTCATCTATTCTTTTGTTCAATTTCAAGCCCTTTTGCTGTCTTCCATCTCAACGTTTTGTTACTGCAAACGGACTTGAACTTACATACCGCCAATTTTTTTTTAATGACCATGGCAGAGCGTATACATTTTTGTTAATATTGTTGTTCATATATGGTAATGCAGTTGATTTAAGATTATTGCGTCAAAAGCTAGTTCTCATAATGAGGCATTATATGAGTTAGTTATGCCATTTCTATACAATTCTAGTCGTTAGATTAAAAATTTCTGTTTTCAGAGATATCTTACATTATGAGTAGGAAACTAACCTAGGGAAGGTGAATATCCGCAAGATATTCTGCTGTACAAGATTCTAGGTCATACAAAATGTCAGCGAACATAGAAAAAATGTGATGTATGTTTCACGATCTCCAAAGTGTTGCCCAATGGGAACTTTGTGTGATGCAAAATGGTTCCAAGAATGAATCCAATCACTGATGATTCCGCCTGAATTGGATCCTTGTGGACTACATGTGATTCTCCATCAAAAATTTCATTCAGGCTCTTACACAAGCACTCACCATATTCTTTTATTGAAGTTGAAGCTAGACATATCTTAGTTGTAGCTTTTTGATGAATTGGTAGTACTTTAGTATCAATCTCTCACATATTCTTGGGGTTTGTCCTTGGCTTATGCCTGGTATATTGATGATTCATTTGGTGATGAAAAGACCAAAACCCAAATTCTATGAAGGTTCTGGTTTTTGTGTGATATACTCTAAGAGGAAATTGCATTAGTTCCCTCTTTAAGGCCCCCATAAAATGTTCATTAATAGTTAAGCCTTGGATAAGTTTATGCTTAATCCACTATCCATAGATAGAACAAGGAGTTGAATCTGCAAACATGCAATATATCACTTATTTTCTGAATTGGCAAGATTGTATAAGCCATTCATATCATGAAGGCTTTAGGATCATTACAAAACTTTGGTGAAAGGGAACAAATATGAGTTCTTCTTTTTTTTTAAATGAAGCTACTTTCCCATTAGTTAGGAAGGATTATTACAAAGAGACTGTACAAGGAGGCTTATACATAGATCGGGGAATCTCCCTCCTATCAAGTTCAAGAAATTGAGACTAGTTACATCGCCTTTCGGACTGACTACTTAATGTAAGTACCTATAGCTAAAAATGATGTCCTTCAGTGATGGCTAGTACGAGACAACTCCTGGGGTCGACAGTGAAGGGAGGGTGGTAAGTGAGTCGGAAACAACCAACGTGAGGGCTGGTAGTTCCACCTCAGGCCACTTCCTCCTTGTGTCACCATAGGCGTGTTCCGCCATTTTTGCCAGAAGCGCAAACGAGCAGTAACCACGTCATTGGAATGACTGCAAACCTCGTCCAATTGCCCTCGTAGGCAGCTGATAAGCGCAAACCATATGTCCATGATCACTTCCTCCGGGGGCCGCACCAGATCCTGAAAGACCTTTAGGCAATGCGCTTTTCATACATACCTTTAGGCAACGCTCAATAGGTGAATGGCAAAGTGGGCAGCCTAACGGGCCGCCACGTTTACCTAGCCATTCGCCAACGGGAACCACATTATGACCGATTTGCCACCAAAAAAACTTTATCTTTTCCGGCATGTGGAGACGCCAGAGACCCTTCCAAAAGGTAATGAGCACCTCATCAGGGATGCCCAATGTACGCCATCCATTGAGTAAGGGGTCGTCTAGCTGTTGTTAAAAAGTCTGGCCCAGTTTAGTGTTGTACTCGAAGAAATGGCAAAATCTGCCATCATGTTTCCACCTGAAATCCCCTGGGTTCCATTCTAGTTCGACGAGGGGACAACAACCATATACCCATTACATCCAATGGGGTTCCACCTTAGTAACATTCGGGTTTGTCTTCCAGATGTTACCAACCTGCGCCACCACGTGGATTGGGTGCCAAGAGCCCCTACTTTGACTCTCCCCAAAAATTGTAACTCTTCCCGATCCGCTCACGCCCTACAACAACTTAACCCTTCCATCCTCATCAAAGAGACCGAACCAAGCATCTTCTCTCACCTCCCCCAACGAAAGCCTATCAACTGCCTCAGCTATCAATCTCCGCATTTTCATGGCTCCCTTGAGGGGAGGGAATGGGACCTCTTGGGCTCCTCCTAAAGCCACCGTGCATCTCCAATCATCTATAGAGTGGTGCCTTGTTTGCGCCAGCTTTCCCCATGCTAGGCGCTTAAGTTGCCCTAACATCATGTTGTCACTTGTTCGCACTTGAGGGTTCCAAAATAATGGTTGTCTAGACCACTCAATTAGTGTCTCCGGCGTGTGCTTGACCAAATGATGTCGTACGTGACACCATGCCCGCAAGATGGAGTTCATGACCCTCTCCTCTGGAAGACAAGCCATCTTGGGTGGGACTCCGCTTGTGCAACACCAATTCAAGGAGTCGGGCCAAGGCCTACCATACTTGGGAGTCCCTGCCTGCAACCTATTGCAAAGTAGAACCTTCCAACACCCCTTACCTGACAGGAGGCATCGAACCACCATTTTGGCTAGCAATGCTCGGCTCTGCATTAAGGGGTCTATGAGGCCAAGCCCCCCTTTGGCCCGCGGTTGTGTTAACCAATGCCATGACACTCTGGCGACAGCCATCGGGTTGTCCTTACCTGACCATATAAACCCCCTGATGGCAGCCTTAATCACGTGCAAACCTGAAGGGTCCATAATCCAGCAGGAGACTGAGTGCCACATGGTGGCGAACATCACTTGGTTCGCAATAAGAACCCTACCAGCGAATGATAGTTTAGACTTGCTTCATTGGTTCAACTTCTTGCTTAGTTTGGCTTGCACATGGGACAATTGCACTCCCTTGGGGATTGCCCTCCCCATCATAAATCCAAGGTACTTGAATGTCATCCCATCAGGGACCCATGCAAAATCAGCATGAGGATGCCACCTTGGCTTCTCTTGTTCGTTGAACTAGAGACCTTGGGTTTTATCCCAATTGACCTTGGCACCACCAGCCGGACAAAAGTCCTCAACAAGATGTTCAGCTCGCTGCAAATTTGCATCATCGCCCTGCAAGAAAAGGACTGTATCGTCGGCATATTCAGATAATAGAAGATCCTCAGTCACATTGGGGATGGGCAATCCCCTCAATCCGCTGCTTGGTGCTTGTAAGTAGGCAGAGAAAGTCTCAGTTACAAATAGATAGAGATATGGGGCTAGGGGACAACCTTGCCTCACTAAGCGATGTAGTTGGAAGGCGGGCCCCTTAGCAGCAAATACCAACACGCTACTGGTAGCAGTCTGATAGAGTGCAGAAATGCAATTCCTCCATCGCTGGGGAAGGCCCATAGCTCTCATCATTCTTTCCAAGAAGGGCCATAACACCCTGTCGTAGGTCTTCTCAAAGTCTAACATCAAAATAGTCAAGCTCGATACTGCGCGATCTGCCAATGCCATAACTTCCCAGAGAAGCAACACATTATCAAAGATACACCTACCCCTGATAAACCTTGTTTGATTCTCATGTATGACGTCCGGTAGGAAGCTAGGACTTTTGAAATATCTTGTATATCGTGTTAAGGATCGTGATTGGACACCATTGGCGTAGCTCGAGGCTTCGCCCTGCCGCTTTAGGAATGAGATAGATCATCCCCTCAGCCAAGCCAGTTGGCATCGCAATGATGGGATAACAGTTTCCCAATGAATCTCAAAAAAATCTCGTGAGAGACCATTGGGGCCAGGGCATGCCTCTGAGAGTTCTAATAGAGAAAATGGGGCTATCGAGCACAACTTCCCTCTCATGGGTTACCTTGGGGTGAATGCAAGCCAGCACCCTCTCAGCTAGCTTCGTGTTTTGCCGCATATGCATAGGTGCAAGCAAGTCGCGATAGTATTGTGTTGCCATATGCAGAATCTCATCCTTGTCCTCCATTATTGAGCTGTCTGGTTTGCGCAACCCTTGTATATGTCCACCACCACCCTTGGGTGCCCTAGAGTGAAAGAAATGACGGTTGACATTGTTGTCTGTTCTAGCCCACCATGCTACAGTCCTTCGAAATAGCATTCGGTTCTTCTCCAACGTCCTTTCCCGCAACTTCAACTTTGCTTCCTCTAGCTTAGCTGTAGACCAATTGCAGCTAGGGTCTGCTTGTAGCAACTGTTGCGCGGCCGCAACAGACTTCCGTAATTTTGTTTCAATGGCTCTAACCTGCTGGAGGGCCAACTTGGTTTCCTGTTGTAAAAAGGAGGAGGAGAGTGCCAGTTTCTTTTGCAAATCCTCACTGGCCGATTCACTTACAATGGTCTCCCGCCATATGCTCTGCAACCCAGCTTTCACCTTTGCACTCTTCATGATCTTTGTGGGGATTTTCACATTGAGACTCCCCTTGCTACTGTTGGGATTACGGTCCCTCCGGATGGGATGGTCAGATGTCCGGGAATCGGGAATGAAGACCCGAACGAGGAGTACCCGGTATCGGAGCCGGATGATGAAGACCCGGTTCCGGATCCGGATGATGAAGACCCCGGCTACGGAGCCGGATGATGAATGTACCCGGAGAGAGATCCGGATGCGGGGACATATTTGTGAATATGTTTGCCAAGGGCCCTTGAGGCTATATTTGTAAATAGCCCGAAAGTCATATGTGTATAAATATGACTTAGGGTAAACAGTTTTGTAGTTGTTGCTCATTTTTCTGTTTTCCACTTAGAGGGAGCGAAGTGAGAGCAGCCGAGAGAGAGAGTGAGAGAGAGAGAGAGAAAGGAAGAGGTCGACGCCTCTGTGTAATACCGCCGCCTGTGGCGAGGACAGCGAGCTCAAGGTCGTCGCCTTGCAGCTCGCCATTGTACATTCACTGCGTATAGTGATAGTTGGAGTCTTGCACTCCCGTGGTTTTTCCCGTCTAGGGTTTTCCACGCTAAACCCTGTGCATTCGAGTCTCTCTCTGTGTTTTCGATTTACTGCTGCATTGATTCGCGTTTCCTCGGTTGTGGCCGAGAGGTGAAGGTTTTGAAAGCGTCAATTTCCAACAGCTACCACGGGGTGGGTTAAGGTCTAGTCTCATCGGCTTGTGATCCGAGAAGGTAAGACCTGCCAAGATAGCGAAGGACGCCCCCAGCTCTTCGAGGGACGAGCTGATGTATATGCGGTCTAGCCGTGCAAGACTACCACCCCTAGCATTCACGACAGCTTGGGAGAAGTGTAGCGAATGTGAGCATCTCCTAAGGGAAGAGCCCCATGTATGCTTCACCCCAAATTTTCCAATTAGGAAAGCCCATGAATCCAACTCTGCACCGTGATGTGGTCTTTGGATCCCCCCTTTCCTATCTCCTAGATGCTCAGTCATGTTGAAATCTCCGGCAATTACCCACGCCTCTGCATCATGCAATGTTGTCGCTAAAATCCTCCAAAAGATTGCTCTCTCGGGGGAAGAGTTAGGGGCATAAATGTTTAGCACCCCAATCTAAAGGCGATTCCATTTTGAAAGCACATATAAGGATGTACCTGCCACCAACGTACCATGTGATGTTACTTCGTAACGTGCCTGATTGCTAATCGAGATGCAGACCCCTCCTCTTCGGTGGAGGTCACCTTGTGTAGCGGACCACCACGTGGTCCATCCACCTGACAAGGAGTTTACTAGGCTATGAGTTCTCTCTTGAGAGAGGTGGTGTTCCTGTAAAAGCAATATGTCAATGTTGCCCCCTATATTAAGGGGATTCAACTCCTCCCGAAGTCTTTTGCACTCATGTTGTTGCCAGCCTCCACCAAGGCCCTGCACATTCCACGTTAGTATCCTCATTTGAAGGCAGTGAGTTTGACGCCCATGTAGGGGCCGACCCCCATGTCAGGGGGCAAACTATCATCTACTTTTGGGGGTAGGAACTCCACAGTAGATTGGAGAGCCCCTAAGAGATTTCCAGCCTGTCGTTCCCGGCCCGCTTCAAATAGTTCCCGCGATACAGTTTGGCTCCTAAGCGGTTGCATATCCTGCACCCCTCTAGCCTAGAGAGACGTCGCCAAACTAGGTGATGGTTTGCCTATTTTGCCCTTGATCGTGCTCGTCCGGATCCACAACTTCACTAATCTGAGGTCACCACCACATTCACGTTCCATCATGAGGGGGGGCCTTTGTCAACATCTCCTCCAAGGTGGATGGTACCTATTGTGGTTGCATCTCCATTGGGCTAGAGAACACGAGCTTGGGGGACAAGGATTCGCATGGGGACAACGTTGTTGCCAATGCTTCTGGCTCGCCATCCCCTAGCCCTTGGAGCAATGTAAATCTGTTGGACGCTCTCACCTGTAGGTTGTGCGCCTCCGCACTCCCCGAGAGGATCTTCACCCGTTTCAAGGGTTGTTCGTCCACACTTGCTGGTGACAAGGTAGGAGAACTTCTTTCTACGGGACAGTCTTGAAAGAGGGGGCGAGAGGCTACACCTAGGCTTTGAAGTTTCCCCTGCTTCTTAACGGGGTGCCAAGGAGCCTCGCTGCCCTTGGGTGACGCGGCCTTCCCTGAGGTTCGAGGTCCCGAGTTTCCCTTTCCAGTCTTACGAGGACATTCCTTAGCTAGGTGACCTTTCTGTTTGCAAATGAAACACTGCCCAGGGAGTCCCTTATATACCACATTCATTATTGTGAGACCTAGCTCCTCGGAGTAGAGCCTAATTCTTGTTGGAAGTCCATGGAGGGAAGGCACTAAGATGCGTAGCTTGGGCACCTCCACTATTGTATCTGCCATGGATGGTTTTTTAGGGCAAATCGTTCCTATTTGTTCGCCAAAAAAAGGAAGCAGATGGCACAACTGGGGAGGGAGGCCATGAAATGTTGTGGTGATCACCCTAGGATTGTTAAGTTTCTGCAACTCCTCAATTGGATTGAAGCCTGATGACCAAAGTTGGAGCAACACCTTACCGTACTTCAATTCAAGAACCTTGAGCTCTACCAATGGTTGCGCCAACACGCCATCACCCAATTCAATGCGGAAGAAATTTTTCCCTAAACCCTGGACACTCTTGATCGGAGGCATGTTTTCCATCACAGCCACTCGGAGCATGTCCCGAACCATGCCACGACTTGGTCTACTTGCAAGGAACCTACTTACAAAGGAAGTACGACGTAGGCGTTCGATTTCCTCAGTTAAGAGCCGATTGGCTTCTGGGGACAGGGTGATGTCAAGCTCCATTCTGCCTTCTTCATGTAGCACAGTGGGTTTTGCTGGAAGTTCAGTTTCTCCCACCATTGCACTCTATGGTTTTGTTTTTTGTTTTTTCCCCCTTCCCTTTTGTCGTGTTTCATTTTCTTTCTTCACCCCCCCCCCCTTTTATTTAAAGATTTTTTCTAAAATATTATAAATATAAATTTTGAGTTTATAATAATATTTTTAATTTTACTTTATCTATTATTTATTTTATTTTTATTTTATTTTTATTTTTATTTTGGGGGGGGGGGGGGGGGTATGGGTTTGGAGAGAGGGAGGCCCACTCTTCGAACTGTGGGTTTGGAGGGGGCCACTCTTCGAACTATGAGGTTTGGGGGGGGAGGGGGGGTGCGGCACTTCACGAACCCACTTCTCGAACCCACTGTAATCCTGACTACTCCGCACAACGGCGGCGACAGCGAGGGGGGGCTACGGTGACCACCGCCCTTCGAAAAGTTGAGTTGAGCTTCACATTCAGCTTTGCACGATTCAGCTCAACCTCCTGCACTCGCTTCGCTGCTCCTCCACTCTTCTGTTACCACTCTTCCCCGGAGGCCACTGCCTACCTGCCTGCCTCCCCAGATCGGTCCTTTGTTTTACTTATATGATCAGGAACAAATATGACTTATTTTTCATCATCCTAATCTAAGCAATTCGTAACTATTGTAGACTATTATAAATGTTTTCTTCTCTATGTTTGACCTATTATTCGAATACATGAAAAGACCTCCAAGGCCACATATAGGTTTTTCAAATCTTATCGAACAATCACTGATTCACTAGGTAACATTTAAATCATCTTTAACACATCCATCCACTATATAATGTGGTATTGATTTGTGATGCCTTGTTTATGATCTACACATTTGATAATTTCTTTTGTCTGGACTTAATGTGAGCTAGTATATCATGTAGCATTATCATGTGTTTAGATTGGCAAAAAATGTTTATGTTTGAGAGACTTCTATGTACCCTTCCACTAATAGTGGAAATAATACACTGTCCTCGTGAATACAACTTCCTTGCTATAGAAAAACCCAATATCTATAAACTTTAGTAGTTATTAAAATGGCAATATGCAACATCGATATCTGAATATACGCATGTGTACAATGGAGAAACAATAATTTAATCTTCGAGATAACTATAATTTAAATTATCAATAGTTATTTTGATGATAAATGTATGTAATCGTTTCGCACCCCAAGTCGTGAGAGAATATGGTCTATGTGCATTTGAAATGGTTGAAGTTTATTCGCATTTGGTAATAACACGTTGAAGAAAGAGTCACAATTTTAAATTCAATGCTAGTTTTTTGTTGTTAATCCCCGTGTGACCCCGACAATATGCTAGAATAATATTTTACACATTCCAAGGTACCTAAAACATCGCTTGAACTGTTGCACAACATGATTGTCACTTTGTTCAAGTAACAATTTACAAGCCTATAAAATTACCAACGACTTCTTTTTTTTAAACTCAACTATATTACAAATAACATTTTGGTCAACCATAATCTTTGCATAACTCTTACCCAAATATATTATCCATGTTTCTCTCTACATGTTATCTCTCTTCGTGACATCAAGGATTTTATTGTTGATGTTGGGCAAAAGTAATGTAATCATAATCTAAAGCTAAGGGAAGAATTTGGACATCATTCCCCCTTTTTCATGAATTACAATGCTCAAGTTCATATAAATATTGAGCCCAATATGACGATACATCGTTGTTGTTTTAGTTAACATATTGCAGTGAAGTGTCTAAGATGAGCTATGAGGTACCTAACAATGGTTTTAGTGTGTTGTAGTGGTGATTGAGTGTGTTCATTTGTTGAACATGCGGTAGGTGAAATGCTTAATTGGAGTGGCAAGTGTCCTCCAGTGATGGTAAGCTTTTGACCTGAATTGGAAAGCTTTGAAAAGTTTGTTTAAACTCTTGAGGACGTATATGTGACCATCTATGACACTTCCATATCATACCATCATGATGATCATCGAAATAGTGATGCCTTCTTGATCATGGGGGATGCTTTACACATTTTGGCACATCCTTACATTCCATGTCCAAACGCACATTCTCCTAATCAAAGTATTAATTGTGACATCCTTGAAATATCCATATCTATATACCCTTACATTTCATGTCCAAACATGAATTCCCCCAATCACACCATTTATTTGTGTGACCTCGAGGCATCCACGACATGCCCATGAACATTGATAACATTACATTATATGTCTAACCATGTTGTTTCCTAATCATGCCATTACGCGTGGCATCCTTGCCACATCTATGTCATACTGATGAACATGTATGGCCTTATATTCCATGTCCAACCATGCATCCTCCTATTCATACCATGGCATTTGGCTAATAATGATTTGTGCCATTTACAAAAAAACGGCAATAATATTTGAGTAATATGTGAGACATGAGTGACATTTCAATAAAAAGGAAAAGAAGGTTCGTCCAAAACGATTGTTGACTGAGTCTTTGGCATTAAAGTTTCCATTGGAGGTCATTGCCAGGGCGAACTTGTGTCTTTTTTTTATAATCTATACGAAAAAAGAACCATTGTATTCAACATGTGAACTCAATCTTTATTTTAATTATTTAAAAAAATTATTCTATTGAAGGGTTGTACAAGAGATCCAACCTAATGCTTTCACTTAGTATTATTATTATTGAAAAACAAACTCTTGCTTTCCATGTCTTTTGTCTTAAATAAATCTCTTGGAATGCAAGGTCTAAAATTTGTGTGTTTTCAATAATATAGGAAAACTCTTGCATTAAGTGGCAAGGGCCTCACTAATGCTATTATCTTCTTGTGAAAACTACTTCTTGAGATCGACAACCACATTTTATAAGCAAAACCAAATATACAAGTAACACAATGTCAAACCTATTGCTCCACATTGAAATTGGAAACCTTAATGTTTCAAAACATTTAACATTGCATCAACATGTCTATAAGGATGTTGCCAAATTCTTGATGAGTAACCCTAACAACTTAAATTATGATGCAAAAGGCAATGGTTGCACGTTGTGTTCTACCACATAATCTTGAGTTTCTTATAGGTATTGAAATTCTAAAATTTGAATATATAACCAAGAAGGTGAATTGGTCAAGATTATATGCTTTGGGGTTCAATCGTAAATGGGTTCAACAATTATTTAAATCTTCACATAAATTTAGTTTGAGTTATTATACACTAATATTTTCCTCTCACAAAGGTGGTTTTACAACCTTGACATTAGCATCATTTGCACAAGATAGCGATGTGAAAGTGACTTTCTAAAGACAATGTTAATAAATGTGCGAGATCTATGTCTAGTGGAATTCGACTATTACTTTATACCAATTGGCTATAGTCACTACATCATAATTCTATTTTTTTTCAAAAATTGGGTTCACTTTATGAATTTGTTCGTTAGATACGTATTGTTCCTAATTTTAAAAGTTTCATGACTCAATCTATTTAAGCTTTGGATGTCACATTTAATTCAACTTGATTTGAGAGAGAAAAAGAAACAATCTTTTCAAATCGCTGGAAAAGGATGTTGATTGATTAAGGTGGTCCCCCAAGAACTAAGACATGGACAAGGAATGGGTACTTTTGAATGTAAACAAATTTAATCGTATGCATCACTATGAGATGTCCATTGTCCATGCAACATGATTACGTTTCTTTTTTAGGTCAACTCTTATAGTGGCTTCATGTGGTTTGAATGAAAATCCTCATTAGTCCACCTTTCATATGTGTATGTGGTCTCAGGCCAAGCATGCGTTTGTATACTTGAGCATATGGAAAAAGTAATATGTCACGGGAAAAACAAAGGGAGAAGAAAGGTTATCAACATCCTAAGAAGAGGAGGAATTAAATCTCTTACAATGCAATTGATATTCTCTTAGCTAATATGTAGAAGTAAGGTCGTAAATAACATTGAAAAGAATAAAGTTGCTCCTAAAATAGCCTAATTCTAGCACATAGAAACCCATATTGAATCACTCACCATTTGGCATGTCTCTTAGGTTTAGGTTCTCTTGCATGGGATGAACATCGAATACAAATATAAGATGCAAGAGTTGACCCCCCAAAAATTCCGCTTTTCCTCACAAGCTTCTAAGTGTATTTGATGCAAGACCTGACCCCAAAAAAATCCACTTTTCCTTGCAAGCTTGTTCTATATTGAGATCTTTTAGCTCAAACCTTTCCCAGGTTCACGAAGGGGAGTTAATACTATATAATTCACTCTCAATTGATTAGGAGAAAGATGTTCTCAAAATAACCTGGAAGTACAAAAGGTTTAGATATAATCAAATCTTGTGCAGTAATATACCTACACATTAGCTTGACCCATGTGGAATAAAAAAAGTTGCTCCATAGTTATTGTTCTAGAGCTTGGAATTCAATGTTGAGTCACCAATTGACAAATATGATAGGGTTAGGTTCTCTCACATGGGTGGGACATAAAATACATGCGTTACTATCGATGAACCAAGCATAAGATGCAAGAGTTCCCCTTTGATTAGTCATCCCGTCCTCGTGAGTTTATTCTATATTGAGATTTTCTAGCTTTGTGACGGGATTACGATCATTCTTCACCTCTATCAAGTGGGAGAAAGAAGTATAAAACCTTATAAAAACTAATTTCTTTTGAATTATTATCCCTAAAGATTGGCTCAATCTAGATGGAAAGAAACTCACACGTTGAGATTGATGAGGGTTAGAAAGTCCATCCCAATAAGAAGACAAACCTACGTTGAATGATCCAAAATTTGAGAGTGGAATTATCTGAGGGTATGATACACATCTATCGACCATTTAGGCCAGATAAAAATATCAAGCCTTTTATTAATATATACTCACTCCTACTCCAATGCCCAAACTTTTTTGAAGACATCTCCATCTAAAGCCATGGAGTGGTTTCATGCAATAATAAATTCTAAATGTGGAAAACAAATCAACAAGGATCCAACATATTGAAAATTTCAAGGTCAGCAAGTTGAGATACATAGTAATATAAAAAGTAGCCCTACAATTATCCTAATTTCTAGTTTCAAGTAGAGACGAGAGAAAGTAATTAAAAAGACAATTATGAATATGGTTCGTGTCACATGAATTCCATGTGGGATGTTTCTGATACAACATTTCAGCATCCCCAATCGTGATAAATCATCGTGGTTCCTTGAATTTTCCTTCATTTTAGAGAAACTTTATCTGTCAAATACCATGTCGTGCAACCTCTACATGATAGAATAAAAATTAGCTCAAATGTAAGGCTCATCAAAACGTCTCTAGCATAAAGTAATTTTTTGACAATGTTCGATTGTTAGTTGAATCCATTCCACAAAGATTGCAACGTTTGTCTTAAATATTCCAATGTTTCACAAAACAAAATATTGTAGTTGCTATCGGAAATGTGATGTTTTGTCGGCCTGAAGTTTAAATGATCAAGATGATTAGTAGGATATTATTCTCTTAAGGAGAGGAAACCTTCGGAAATGTGATGATTTGTCCGCCTGAATTTTAAATTATCAAGATGATTAGTAGGATATTTATTCTCTTAAGGAGAGGAAACTATGAAGGTGGCCCCTCACCTTAAGAACACTGACAGAGACAGAGAGGTCCGTTGAGCCTCCCAAAAAACAAAATATAAAAGCAAAAATCAAAACGCAAAACGCAAAACGCAAAAACGCAAAGAGAGAGATTTGGTTCCCTCTTTTGTTTTTGAGTCTTGACTGATTCCATTTGCTTCATTTTTTTTTGTTATTATTGTTAAATTAATAATTAGAATTTCTCTTTAAAAAAACAATATTTCTCTTAATTTTAATTATGGAAAACCAAGAAGGAAAACGAATAGCCACTTATATAGAATGCTCAAAAACTTAGGAGAAAAATATAAATAAATAAATAATAAATAACTAAAAAAATAAATAACTAAATAACTAAATAAATAAATAAATAAATACATAAATACATAAATAGATAAAAACGAGGGTGATAAGAAAACTCATCCGAAATAAAAAGACGTAAAATTATTTTCCTCTAATATAAAAATACAAAAGACATATACTGAAAAGTAGAAATAAAAATAAAAATAAAAATAGAAAATATATATTAGAAATAAAAATTGAAATAATGGAAATGCAAATATTGAAAATAGATATAAAAAAAAACAAATAAAAAACGGAAAAATTGAAAAAACGCAAATAGCAAAAAATTAAAATAATTAAAAAATATTCTTTCTCATATTCGTTCGTCTCTCTCTCTCTCTCTCTCTCTATCTCTTGGTCTCTGAGGAAATAAATATAAATAGAAAATAGAAGGTAAAAAAAAAGAAAAAAAGAAAAAAAGAAAAAAGAAAAAAAGAAAAAAAAAGAAAAAACAAATAAAAATAATTTTAAAAATATTCTCTCTCTAATGTACTCTGTTCCTCTCTCTCTCTCTTTCTTTTCTCTCTCTTGCTCTGTTTTCTTTGCATATTTCTGTGTGTCTGTCTCTCTCCTCCTTATCTCTCACAACAGCCATAGCCATAGCCATAGCCATAGCCATAGCCACAGTCAGACCTTTTCTTCTTCTTCTTCTTCTTCTTTGTCTGTGGCTTGGTGTGGAAGCTTCTTTCTCCTGGCTATGGCCTCCAGGATGCTCCCCTTCTCCCCATAGCTACCTGCATTTTCTTCTTCCTCTTCTTCCTTCGTATTCTGGCTTTGAAGCTGCCTTCTCCTGGCCATGGCGCCGCTCCCCTTCCCCTCTATATAGATAACCCACATTCTCTTACCTCTCCTCCCTCCTCCCTCCCTCTAGAGTTTTGAAAGCGTCTGGCTATGGCGTCCGGCACACCAAGCTTCATTTCATTCAACAGCAATATTTCCTTCTCTCGTCCTGTTTCTTCTGCTAGATTTGAGACTTCTGGCTATGGCTATGGTCAGCAAGCTCCCATTACCTCTTCGGCATTTGGTAAATCGTCTACATCCTCGGATGTATAATCCCTGCTTTCAGGAATAGATCTCACTGGTGAGCCTGTATCATCATCACCACCATCATCCTTCTGCTTCTTCATCGTCTGATTTCGAACTTCTGGCTATGGGATCCACCAACAAGGCCCCCATACCTCGCCGTCTATGGTTTGCTTACTACCTGGGATGTACTCCTGGTTTTAGAAGATCAAGCTGGTAAATCTCATTTTCCTTCACCATAGCCATCTTCTCTCTGAATCTTCACTGATCATACTATTTTGTTGGATTGTGTCACACAGTAAGAGGCTCCTGAAGCTCACCATGTCCAGGGTGAAACTCCTGAGGAGGAGGAGAGAATCACAGGTGAAACAGCTCCGCATCGATGTGGCCCAGCTCCTCCACCGTGCCAAGACATCAGACGCAGAAGCTCGGGTATAAAACCTAAGCCATTATTCATCTTTCTTCGTCTAACTGTTTCTTTTATTATTCTTTCTCTTCTTCATTCCTGCTTGATCCTTGTCATTATTTCCCCATTTTGAAACAGCTTGACAGGCTATGGAAAGAAGCTAGCCTTCTGTCTGTTTATGTGAAAGTCGGAGAATACTGTCATCTGCTGAAGGCTAATCTTTACAACGTTGCTTGGCAGAAGTAAGTTCATTCTTTCATTGCAGTGGCATCTAGTAAAGGACTGCATAATTTGAGATTTGAACTCGCGTGCATACAGTAGTAGGATACAGATGAGATGTCACTGTGTCCTGTAGATTAGGAGAACTGTATCATCTTTGTGGAAGTAAGGATTTCAACCTATGACCTTGCATCCATAGCCTGAATAGTTTACCACAAAAGATGTCTGTATCAAAGGATTCAAACACTCAATACTTTGTGTGGATAGCTTAATAGCTTACCACTGTATGTTACGATAGATAATGATCTACAGGAGATTGATTGTGATCTATGAGAATAGGCCTAGTCCATAGCAAGGTTTGTACTTGGGTTATCAAGAAAGAGACCAATCTCCAATATAATAATGTGCAAAGTTGAGGATTTGAATCCAGCCTTATATAAGAGAATCCAATAGCTTTACCAGTAGAATGACCTATCAGAACTCTGAGATACAGTGATGGATTGCTCTTGGTCTTGATCTTTGAATTATTGCAGGGAATGCCCTACGGATTTGAGAGAGGCTCTGGAGAGCTTGTATTTTGCTGCCTCTCATTGTTCAGACTTGCCTGAGCTCAAAGATGTCCGCGAGATCATGGCGAACAAGTACGGGAAGGAATTCTCTGCAGGTTCTCTTGTCAGTAAACAGGTAGAAATAATTCACAAGCTATTCCTTAGCTACATTCATACATGCGAGTCTGGTTGTGTTAATATATAGGCATTGGTTGTACTTCAAAGAACTTATTTTCCATGTTCCCTTTGCAGTTTCTGCAAGCGTTCTATGAAACAATACCATCTGAAGACTGTAAGAAAGCGTTGATGAAGGAAATATGTGCAGAATTCCACATAAAATATCCTCCACAAGTGAGTATCTATCTATCTTGCTTCTAAACTGATGCGACCCTTTGTTGCTGGAGAGCTTTCATGAATGACTAATGGGAGGTTTATGCTTCCATGTTACCTGTGTGTGCCTGTATAGGTGGAGCTTTCTTCCAAGGTTTCCAAACAAGCAACTTCATCGGTTATTCCTGAAGAAAATAGTGCGTCTGTTCATGGGCAAGATTTATCTTATGGGAGCTTGGATACCCATGGCGTGTGTTGGCAAGAAGGAAAATCTCATCACAAGCAGATTAGATCTTCTTCTAAAGCTATGTCTGATGCATACACTGATGTGACTGTGCAGCTAGCTGGGAACACGAGAGAAAGAAAAGGAATGGATGTTGCGACGGTAGATCAGATCTCTAGGCAAGTAATATCTGTACGATTGCATGAGCCATTACATGAAAAGCCTTACATTGAAGAGGTAGACAGTAAACAAATAAAGGCCAGAATACCTGAGCTAAGGGAGGCCAAAGAAAAAAATTATGACAAGGAAGAATATGTGAATTCGAAGATTGGCTCAGAAGATTTCAATGCCCTGCAGAAGTTTTCGCCTTCAAAGTTACATTCGAAGCGAGGTAAACCAAAGCTTGAAAGATCTAAATACGATGTTGAGGATGTACAGGCATGGCCTAAGCACTCTGTAAAGATACATGATCACGATAAAGCTGAAATGGAAGCTCTCCATGAATCAACCAGAAGATCAAGGTCACAAAAGAGGAATGGAACTGTTCAAGGTAAGATACATGAACTCTATGATGAAGAACAGCTTGAGTCTCCTTGGTCCAAGAAGGGGAAGAAGAGATCGATGAAGAAGCATCAGGTTGGAGCACAATTTGATGCCTCACCAGACAGGAATCATGGTTTTATTGATGAAAGATTGGCTACAGAAGGAACACCAAACAAAAATTCAAGTGTACAGGTTCAAGAAGCATTTCATGAAACTCGTTCATGGCATAGTAAAAAGAATAATCATCATTCTGTGCAAAGCACGCATGAGGAAATCAGAAAAGGGAACCATTATGAAGAATATGAAGCGAATCTAGAAGGGGTTACAAATGAGCAACAATACGTGGAGGATGAGCTCATTCAGTCAACTCACCAAAGGAGGAAAGAAAGTAAGCGTACTCGGAAGAAGCATTCACGTAGAGATGCATCTCCTCATAAGATGTTTACAGATGGGATAGATGGTGGTGTGTCGAAGGAGTTTGAATATAAATGTAAGATACCACAATATGAAGAGAACCATTACCATGTCATGGGGAAAGATGCAAGCAGAAACACCCTGAAACCTACTTGTGATGGTAAGCATGAACGTGATGAAGCTAGCCATAGGTTGAATGAGGTGAATCTCTCTATGGAGGGTGGGAAAGGCAAGGATTTGGGATACAGAAGAAAACCACCACAATCTGAAAATAACCATGACCATTTCTTGCAGAAGGGGGCAAGTAAAAACACTTCAAAACCTGCTTATGATGATCTAGAAAAAGAACATAAGCTTAGTTCTCATGAATTGAAGCACTCGGCAGCTAGAGACATGCTGAAGCCTACTTATGATGACGATCTTCAAAAAGAGTCGATGTATAATAGGCTACACGAGGAGAAGATGTCTATGGAGAATGCAAATAGGCATGGGCGTGGGGGTAAGATTCGAAGGATACCAAAAGATGAGGAACATAATGTAGCTTCCAATCAACACTATGATGGTGAACATGAAAGAGAGTCTAGGCATGGTTCACGCCAGAGAAAGGTCTCTATGGAGACTTTGAATGGGCATAGCCGTGGAGGCAAGTCTCATTTGAATCAGAAAGATGTGACACTCAATTTAGCTTCAAATAGACCATATGATACACATCTTAAAGGAGAGAACAATGGCAATTTCTTTGAAGAGAGCAATGCCAATTCTTTCCAACTCTTGCATAAAGCAAAGAACGTAGACCATTCCTTGCAAGGTAACAATGGCTATTCATCACAAGGTAACAATGGTCACCATACTTTCCAATCATCAAAACCTCCAGATCGTCCTCCTCCACCGATTCCATCTCATAGGATGAGGCCATTGCAAAACCATTCGACAATGGAACCTCAGATTCCCTTGGTTTTACCTCAAGGTTCGAAGATTTTGGAACCAAATCAGTTACGGCAGCAGCATGTTCATCCCAACCTTCCAGAGTATGAAGATCTATTTGCTACATTTGTTCAATTCAAGCGAGAGAAATCTATCGACTAAATGAGTAAAGAAAACAAAAACAAAAACAAAAGACGACCCAAAAACAAAAAAACAAAATTGATGTGTGTTCGGTCTTATAGGCCTTATATAACTGATAAGAAGGATTTCTTCACATAGGTTTCCATTCCTTAAAATGGAAGCATTGATTTGCCTGCTACAAACCTCTGACCTTTCCCCAGCAAGTCCCTAGGCAATGTTCCCTCAGTCAAATCAGTTCACACATTTTGTGGAAGGCTGAAGGCTATGCTTCCAAGTATAAAAAACCCATTCTTTCCTGTGTCTTCCCATAATTAAAAACAAAAACAATACATAGAGATTGTTGTAAGCAAACTTTGATATTTGCTCTGTTTTTACTGAAAGATATAAAAGATTGTTATTATTATTATTTTTCGTTATTTTCTCGAGTGTTGTTAGTACTGATATGTGCTTAAAATGTCTTTTTGTTCATTTGGTTCCATTTGTTTCAATGATCTCTCAGATACATACAGTCTTTTTTCTTTTGTTTGTCAGATTCTTTTTTGGTGATGCCCTAAACTGATTGTATGTATTGATTGATAACGATGATGCACAACCCAAAAGCTGCTACAATTTCATGTGATGTCTAATATTTGTTTGAGAGGTTTAGATTTTTACTTCCATGCAAACGTTATATGTATAGTACTTTTGACATTCCTTAGGATGAGTTTGTTGGAGAATTATAGATAAGAATATCTGCATGAAGTTAAATTGTTGTTATGTTTGTTCCTTTACAGTACCTAAAGCACATTGAACAACGAAGCACATAGTTTTGGTAGTCTCTCTCAACTTTGTTCATATATCACATCGATGATGAGTACATGTATTTTATTGGTTGGTTCATGAATCACTCATTTTTTAGACCATAAACAAATCAGAAAGTTAGTGAGAATGCGAAAAGGTCAGTCGTTCATTTTGTCTATCACCATCAATGACAAGGATGAGGAGACATTAGTGAGTTCAATGTCATTGTAACGTACAAAGTCACTGTTAATTCATTCATTCATGTTGTTTGTCACCATCGATGACAACGAGACGTTAGTGATTTGTCATGATCACTTTAAAAATCCTTGTTATTGCAACGAAAAAAACCTACAACATTGTGAGAAACTAAAAACATCCCCAAACCCCAAAAAGTGTTAGAAGTAAACAAACACACAAATTTTATTTTTTCTCTTTCTTTTTATAGCTATGGATATGGACATTGGAGACCATGAAGAAAAGCTTGGCTTCATTATAACTGAGAGAGTGGGAGAGGGGTGTGTGTGTGTGTGTGTGTGGGTGGGTATAACTTGCACATGATGGGGATGAGAGCTGTCCATATCTTTTTGAAGGTATGCATAAATATCAAAATAGTGTGTTTCTTATTATTGTAACTAGAAAACTATTGTAACTACCTTCCTACACAAACTTTAATGAAGCATATATGTTAAAAAGATTGCCTCTTAAAAAAAAAGTCCAGAGAATAACCCCCTTGGCTTTTGCTTAATTTCCTGAAATGCCCCTAAATATAAGTTGGAAACCACACACACACACGCGCGAGCGCGCACACACACACACACACACACACACACACACACATGCACGCACTAGGAGTCACAAGGAAATCAATTATGGAATATTAGAGATTATTAAGTTGGGTTCACAAGTGACCAATAGTAGACTTTAAAAAAGAAGGGGCATACTATCAATTTTGATGCCATTTTCTTCATTGCAAAACATTAGGGGAGGCCATCTAAGCATAAAAAGTGTGTAAATGCTTCTGCATAGAGAAAATACTACAAATGAGTTATGCAGGATCCAATGAAATTCTCAACCTGTCAAACCCAATTTACCTTCACACACCTAAACAAAAGTCACATAAAGGTGGTTGGATGCCATGTGAACACCTTTTTTATTGTCATTAGAGGCCAAAATATGGTCCCTTGGGAAAGTGCAATGCATGGGTAGGAAACTCATATTGTGGTGGTGGTTTTTGAAGAGTTAGACAACTTGGGAGCTTGAAACTCTTGAGTGATGGCTTGACTACCTTGGTACACCATCCACTTAGTATTTCTTCTTGAGTTTTAGTTCTTTTTGTTTGAGCTATGATGGTGGCAACTCATTTGCGATTCAAAACTTTGTTATCTTGAAATATTTTGTTTCTTCAAGAAGTCAATTGCGATGATGACTTCCTGAAAACTCCTCTCATGCCATCTACCTCTTAGAGATAGATTCTATTATTGTCTTCGGAGGTCAAATATGACCCGTGAGACCAAAAACATCACATTTCACAAGATACATGTGAAAGTGAGTAGAGACTCTCGATGTTCAAGAACTTTACCAATGCATGTTGCAATCAAGAGTGCACATTGTGTTTGTGAGTGAAATTCGTGCAAGGATTGGGCTTGGTCGAATATGATGAGAGAGAGAGAGAGAGAGAGAGAGAGAGAGAGAGAGAGAGAATAAGGAATGTCATGTAACATTAGATACAATATTGTCTACACAAACTCAATTAATTTCAATGGTTCGTTATTGACACTTTAATTGAAAACATTAAAATATGTTTAGTTCAAAATGTCCTATGATAATATTCGAATAGTAATATGATGAAAAAAAACACGGATGAAACCACAATTTATAGTAATATACCAAATACTAAATTGTTTATATTACCTTATCAAAATGACATTCCGCCATAGTGAAGGCTTGTAATCTAAGACATTGTACTTATCATTTTTAACGATCATAGAAAATTTATAAATAAAGTTGTTTATAGGTGAAGGGTCTTAGTTAACTATATGTACTTATATAAGGAGATTCCAAGGTCGTAAGGGCCAACTTAGTATTGTTGTACAAGTGTTCTCCTGAACATTTAGTATTTGAATTGTTTTCATTACCTCTAACAAGGCCATGCTTTATTTACAAACTCCTTTGGATAACAAAAAGATTTCGTAAAGTTATTTTTAAAGAAATATATGTCTATTAACCATTATTGTGACCATGTATGAAGTCTAGGAATGATATCAAGGTCAAAAAATATATAATACTAAACATAATGCCTTCAAATTTAACCCATATCTTTAAGATAATGTCTTAATTAACATATAAAAGCAATAATTTCATATTAAGGTTTAGATGTTAAGGACTTATGCCTCACATCCTGCACTGCTCAAGGACAATGACAATGATATCAACATTGACATTAAGGATGTCAAGTCTATGTGCAAGTGAAGACGTTATAATAGGAAAAGCTAGAATCTAAACCCATGTGACAGTAGTGCAAAAAGGGCCAAAACAATGTGGAAGACTATACATGTCCTTTTTGTGCCTTTTGGGTCTTCTTCCTCATGCAGAAGTCTTAAGCTAGAAATTTGTACTTATTTTTTTCTTTTGAAAACTTTCAATGATATAAAATAGAGTGGTGTTGCCTATGCTACTACATAGGCAGTGGAACATGTTGAATTACCGATAGGAAATAAAAGCAATCCATTGAGGAAAGAATTTCCATTTGTTCCAATTACAATGCTCCATTCTAATTTTGTAGATGTGCTCTAACTCCATGCCTACCATCAAAGACAAAGAAAGTGCACATGTTCCAAGTATGACACAATTCCCAATTGTAAAAAACATGCCATACATAGCACACCCCATGAAGGCATTGACATTGGTACTAAAGACCATATGTGAGACCAAAAGAATGGGGAAGAGCTTTGAGCCTAATAGTGACCCTGAACAGGACAACCTTTCTATAAGTGAGCTATAAAAATCACTTTTGTGCCTTTTTTGCTTGAACATTTAGTTTTCTTCTCCCCTTTGTAATCAAATCTTTACTTGGGACAAACACAAATGATTGAAGATGTAGGAAATATGGATGTACCTAGTAATAGGCGTCCTGGCAAGGAGATTGTGGATGGAATACAATCAAGGCCAGATGATCCTAAACTTGACATTCAAGTATATAATAAAGAACATCATGAAGGATGTAGTCATGAAATGGTTTTATATGATGAGAATGCTATTGTTCCGATCAGTGCATCAGAAACAATGGATGGACAAGAGATTGTAGGAGAATTACAAAATAAAAATCAGATAGTTGACATTGGGTTCTTGCCTTCTTTTGAAGGGAGGTGGACAAGATCCATGTCCAAGAATTTGTCAAAGGATCATAATCCTTTCATGAGGGATGCTAATGATTGGAGAACTTTCACGAAATCATTAGTTGAACATTTTCAAGGAAGTGATAGTAGGTTTTCCTCTCAAAGAGTACATAAGCAGACTAATGCATTTAGTAAAGATCACATCTCTTTTAGAAGAATGATTAAGTCTCAAGACATGTCTCAAGAAGATAGGAATCGATGTTTGAAAGAAAGAAGATTATTATCTAAATTTGTGTAAATATGAAGATTATTTCTTGGAATGTTCAAGGTCTTGGGGGATCTTTATGTAAACAATATAAAAGGAGATTTCGGCAAGAGCTACATAAATGTATAATTGGGCAAGTGGACATAGTGATGTTACAAGAACATCACCTAAATGAAAGGCGTACTAAAGTCTATGGTTCATTATTGCCTGGAAAATGGGAAATGGTGTGGGTTCCAGCATATGGATCAACACAACTTAAAGGTGGATTATGTATGGCTATTCGGGATATATGGCAAGTAAAGATGTTGGAGGTAGGAAATTTGTTCTTGGGAAGAGCACAATATGTTATCATGGAATTTCATAATAAAAAGGTTGGCGTTTTGAATTTATATGCTCCTAATTCTTCTAGAGAACGATTAAAGATGTGGATTGAATTGGATAGATCATTGCCAACTGTAGATCATTGGTGTATAGCAGGAGACTTTAATATGATTGAGGACCCTGAGGATAGGAGTGGTGAGGGTGGAGTAACAGTGCATGGTCTAGAATTATCTGCATGGGAAAGATTTACTATAAGTAGAAGGTTGGTGGATGTTTGGCATTTACCATCATTTGGAAAACTACATAATTCGTTACGGTTTTCTAGATCTGATAGAAGAGTAAACGGGGCAAACCTGTCAAGAATTGATAGGATTTATGTTGATGATTTATTTGCGGAGATAGGAGGGAGTGTTGGCATTTATCCAGGTACGACTTTCTCCGATCATGCCCCAGTTGTATTACAACTTAAGGTTGGGAAAAAACATAAGCAGCAAGGGAGAATAAGAATTCCACCAGAATTGTTTACAAAGTCTATAATTACTGAACAAGTTATGTATATATGGAGACAAACTTTATTGCAAATTGGAAATGTGGAAGACAATGTGACCTTGGCAATATCTCATATTAGTAGTTTTTTAATCTCTTGGGTACAGGGAAAAAAGGAAACATATACACAGAAAATTAATAGTATGCATCGTGCCTTGGCATCGTTGCAACATTTTCAAGAAAGGGATCCATTGTGTGAATGGACAGCAAATGCTTTACATAATGCGAAATGGGAATTAAGAAAGATTGAGGACAACATTTTAAACTTTCAATATCAAGCTTCCGCTTCAAAATGGACACAAGTAGGTGACAAAGTAAACAAGATGTTTTTTTCCCAAGTTGCACCGAAATGGTCGACAATAGGAATTAAACAATTAAGGAGGGAAGATGGCTCCTTAACAGTAGATGAGTCAGAAATTGTACAAATTGCTACTACGTATTATGCTAAATTGTTGACTGCTGATGTGGCTACAGAATCTGTCCACATAAGTAGGAAACGGGTGTGGGATCAAATTAAGCCAAAAGTTACAAATGAAATGAAGGTTGCATTAGTTAAGCCCTTTGACATTATGGAAATACATAATGCACTTAGAGCTTTAAGTCTTATGTCTTGTCCAGGGGAGGATGGAATTACTCCACATTTTTTCCTCAATTATTGGGAATATATTGGGGAAGATTTAACAAAAGCTTATCAAAGAATTTTTGACACTGGGTATATGCCTCGTAGTATGGCAGTTGGTTTGATTTATTTAATACCTAAGGGTGAAGGTATATCAGATGATATTAGAAAATGGAGACCAATAACTTTGTTAAATACAATATATAAAGTCTTTGCAAAAACATTGGCTTTGAGAGTGCAACCTTTTTTGCATGATTTGATTCATATCACCCAAACAGGTTTTATTCAGGAAAGAAGTATACTGGATAATTTGTTCTTTTTTTGGGAAGCCATTGCCTTGGCTAGGAAGAAAAAAGAGAATTTAGTGATTTTGTTACTTGACTTTGAAAAAGCATATGATCGTGTTGATTGGGAATTCCTTCAGGGTACTCTTGTAAGATTGGGTTTTCCGGAGAAATGGGTGATAGGAGTGTCTTCTTTGTATAATTCAGCATGCAGTTCTGTTTTGGCTGGAGGGGTTAAAGGTGATGAGTTTCAAATTTCCCGAAGTGTAAGACAAGGCTGTCCACTTGCACCATATTTATTTCTGTTTTTTGCTGAAGCAATGAGTTTGTTTTTGACTGCTGAAGATGTTGGATTAAAAGGAATAGCAATGCCCATTGATGGGACAAATGTGGTTGATGTAGAATTTGCTGATGACACAAGTTTGTATTTGGATTGTCACAATAATAATCTGCAGAAAATGTACACAGCAATGCAAACATTTTGTATAGCTGCAGGTGCAGCAATTAATTGGAATAAATCAGTGGGTTTTTGGGTGTCGTCCGATTCCACAACTCCACAATGGAGTCCTCATCCAGATTTCAGATGGGTTCCCGAGGGCACTTCAGTTAGATATTTGGGATGTCAAGTAGGGTTGAATATTTCTTCAGAAATTCAGGTTGCTTCTTTGTTATTGAAAATTAGGAAAAAACTTATGTTTTGGAGTAAAGCTAAACTATCATTTGCGGGTAGAGTGATAGTCGTTAATCATGTTTTGTTGTCTAGTCTCTGGTATATTATGTCATGTTGGAGTTTTTCGAGATCATGTATGGGACAATTGCAAAGATTGATTCGAAATTATTTGTGGTCTGGTAATGATGGAAGCCATGCTAGGGCAAAAGTCTCTTGGTCCACAATTGTTAAGCCATTGGATCAAGGAGGATTAGGGATTGTGGATCCATTACAACAATCGAAAGCTTTAATGGCAAAATTGGTGATTCGAGGATTATTGCCAGGATCGGAACCTTGGAAACAATTGTTGTTTTATGAATTGCAAAGGTTTTGTCCCAAGACGGGTGGAGATTGGACGCCTAGTGCTAGATGGGCTTTTATGGAACATAATAAATTGGCTATTGCTACAAGTTGGGAAGATAGATTTGCTCGATGTGTTCTTAAAGCATGGAAAGATATTTCTCGTGATTTAGTTAAGACATTGCCAAAAACAGAATCTGAATTCTGTAGGCAACCGCTGATTTGGAATTCATGGTTGACTGACCTAAGAGGACAAATGTTGGGAAAGCGTACTAAATGTGCATGGGCAGAATTAGATCGTGGGCCAGCACAGTCTATAGGTGCATGGATAACTTTTTTGTCTAAATCTATAGATCAACAAATGCTATTAATTAGTAATATAAGGGGTGGGAAGATAATGTATTCTGCGATCCAGAATGCCCTTGTTAATGTTCAAATGCAAATTGGATATACTACACACAAGTGGATGGGTTTATTTACTCCATTGGATGTTTTAATTGGACTGAAAGCCTATATTGGGGAACAAGAATGCATGACTTTTGATGTACAAGATGATGGTAGGTTAATCTGTACATCTATGGAACATGATTTGTTTAGTTTTTGTTTACATAAAGAAGTGAGGGTGATTGCAAATGATGGATCAAATTGGGTATTAGACCCGGATCCTCAAAAGGTGAATTGTTTGTGGAGGATTTGGATTTTGGAAAGGAGATCAATATCTACACTAACTTGGGATCCTTGAGAACTGTATTGGAAGGTGGGGATGCAAGATAACATCAAATATGTGCCGTTTTTTCAGTATTCTGTGAGGATTGGTAGGAAAGTATTAGCTGCTAGATCATGGAAAGAACCAACTGCAAATATTGTTTGGAGACGAAATGAACTTTCTCCACAACATCTTAAACAATTTTGGAAATGGTTATGGGGTATAAAGATGAGTAGGAAAATTGTTGGTTTTCGATGGTTGTTGGTTCATAATGCTATACCAGTTAATGGGTGGCGAAAAGGAAATGTAGACAAGATGTGTCCTTTTTGTACAGATGTAATAGAGACTGCTAAACATTGTTTGTGGAGTTGTGGTTTTGCTATGGATATATGGAAACAAATTATAAAATTTTTAATTCCAATATATCCTAGAGCAGTGTACACATGGGGTGCAGTATTATGGGCAGCGGTACATGATAAACCGATGGAATATGAACATGAGGAGGTTGCGGATGCTATTATGGTGAGGCATGGTATGATGGAAAAAATTTTGATCCCTCCGAATCCACAAATACAAACTGATAAACCTCAAATATGGCAATTGGTAAGCAGTATTACAATTTGGTATATTTGGAAGGCTCGATGTTTGAAGGTATTTCAAAATATGATTGAAAGACCTGCTCAAATAATCTCCGGAATTTGGATAGAGATTGTACATAATCTTAGAGGGATTTTGGATGGTATAAAAGGTAATACGCATCAAGCGGAGCTTAGGCGGGTGGAGTTTCATGCCATTTGGGACATAGGTATATTTTATAGACGGTATTTTGGTAAGGTGGAGTGGTTCTACTCAACACCAAAGTGTTTATTCAAGCCAATGGTTAGACTTTAGAAAAATATAGGGGATCGGTATAGCTTGTATGTTTAGCCTTATGGCGGTTTTCTAATACTAATGTAGTATCTTTCTTTTTTTTTTGGGAAAAATCTTTACTTGGGACCCTTTCCTTGTTGGTTGATGACACTCTAGTGGGCAAAATGCTTGCTTTTAAATGTTGAAGATAATTCATCTAGAGTTGGCTCCTTTGAGTGACTTATCTTCCTTGTTTTGATGTCTGTTCTTAGGTTTTGCAACTACTCACTTTCGTACTTTCACACTATATACAATGACGAACCCTTCTGATAGAGAGTAAACAAATGTGAGATTGGATGTAAACTTGAACACAATATTATCATTTTTCATCTAAATTTCTTCCTCTCCAAAGTCCATTAGCAATTGAATAGCCCCATGAAATGTTTTCTTAACAAACAATTGTAACCACTTGGTTTGCTGACCTCATGAACAAGTAGCATCCTCTTGTTTGGATGAACCCATCATTTATTCTTGGCCAATTAATGTAAGACAGGACCATTTTAGGGTTGTCCCACATCCACCAATAATCATGACTAATGATACTAACTCCTAGTAATTTCTAGCATTGTGAGAATGTTGGTGTTATTCACTATTATTGAGAGAATGAAGCCAATGTCATGGCTCTTGAATTAAGATCAAAGAAGTGAACAAAGTTTGTTTTTCAAGGGTTTTCCAAGCAACCAGTTGCTTTGTGGTGCAATAGCTGTGGGTAGAATGTGGTGAAGGTTTTTTGTCTCTCATGCATCACCAAAGTTTGTTGTTTGAGGTTTTGTGGTGACCTAGTTGTGTTTTGGTGCAATTATTATGGGCTACCCGTATCTGATATATAGTTATCCCTAGAACATCGTATGAGGGTGTTGGGTTCAACCATAGCATCTCCTAGACGATGAGCTCAATATGTGTAGGTGCTTAACCTTTAACCATAAAACACACTTCCTGGGCTTTGGGCATGTGGAGTTGTTCAAATAAAGTGACATTGAATTCACCCTCCAAGTGCTAACTCATTGGCATTACCATCATCCCAAGAGTTTGTTTCATGTGGCCTCTACTTGTTGGAAAGCTCATTCTTCAAATATGTCAAATCCTAGTTTAGCTTCATGAACTTTATGTTGTCTTTGTTGGAGGTTATTACAAATTTAACTAATTGTAATGAGCAAAAAAAGAGTAAGAGATTTGAAAGAAGAATGGATTAATAGTGTTAATTAGACCGACCATCCTCAAGCAAAGGACACAAGATAAACGTAAAATATCATTGGTGTTCCAAATCATAGAAATATGTTATACCTTTTTAGTTGAATAAAGGATTCGAAGGAGAGAGCTTACCCTCACCAATAGTCTTGACAACATCTTAAGATGTCCTAATGAAGAGGGTAGCCAATCCATTTTAAATAGCCCATCACATAAGGTTCCTGGGCCACCACATGTTCCCACATGTGATCTTAGGGATTTATCCCATTTGCTAGGATAACTAGTTTCCCAACTATCATACCCTTAACCCATTAAAATTAGCTATAGGAATCGTTTGTCAGGTTATTCCTATAATGGAGGTTCATTTATCCAAACCTTAAACTTATCTTATATCATCTCTAGGGTTCATTGGTGTGTCATGCTTCGCCAATTGTTGCCACTTCTAGTCACAAAAATATACTACTCCACACCAACAACTCAAGTTTTATGCCTATTTCATGACCCATTTTTAGTCGTATCATCTTACCCACGATGAACTTAAGAGAATAGAGAAAAATAATTGGCCAACCAATTGGCTTGATAACCAAACTATAGCCTCGATCCCTTGGCATTTTTACTTCTATGAATTGCCCCTCACTTCTATATATTTTTTATCCAATGATTGTAGTTGAACAACATTTTAACCTAATTCCATTCTTAGTGCTTTATAATGGTAAGGTACATGCATAGTTTACAATCATACCTCTTGAGTCTAGGGGTTTGCTTTATTATATCTTGATCCCAATATACAAGTGACAATTTGTCTCGTGACAACACTGTGACTTCTCTTCACTTGCCCTCCTTTGACACATTCATGTTTCAATTAGTATGATCGTCCTATTTGGGGCCTCTCTTTTGGCCTTAGTGAAGGCCACTCTAGGCACCAAATTATTGATTTTTGTACGTGGACTAGGACCAAGCAACGTTTGACATGGTGCACCAAAGAGTGAATGCACTATAAAATTGGGGGGATATTAAATAACTACCATACACCTCACATCTACACTCATCATCAACAATAAATTAGGCATTAGCAACAAGGATGCACTTCTATGTGCAAGAGAAGCAAGCACGAGGAAAAGCTATAACCATCTCACCGCACTTATGGGAAAAGGGAAAAAACAATTTAAAAGTTTGTAAAGGTCATGTTTGTGACTTTTTGGTCGACCTTTTCATGCTTAAGGCTTAAACTAGGTCTCTCTCTCTCTCTCTCTCTCTCATAAACATTGGGTCTAGGAATCGGCAACAGTTCAATTTCGACTTAATGGGTTTGGCCTTATCCAAACCAAACTAGTTAAGCCTTCACCGGTTTGGGAGTTTCAAAACTTGAAACAAACAGGTTCCTAAACCGGTTTAGCCAAGCCGATTAAGCCTTAACTGGTTTGACCCAAATCGGGTTTGGTTCGACTTGAGCCATCCCAAACCGAGCTCAAACCGGTTAAGAAAGCTCAAGCCTAAACTGAACCGAACCGTCAAACTGTTAAAATTGGTTTACTGGTTCAGTTCAAGCTTGAGCTGAGCCGTTGCAGATTACTAGTTGGGTCCTCAAGAAATACCTTAAGCCCAAGCCCACATTCTGGTGACACCATTGGTTCTCTATTAGGATCTTAGACCAACCTATACTCTCACATTTTGAGCAACATTCCAATGAGCACCATGCATGCATTATGATCATACACATCCACTCCACTTGCATTGTGTTGCTAATGGGATCGAGGATAATTTACACGAGAGATAAATTTGACGAATCTGTTCTACAAAAAGGCGGAAAAAATCTGAGTCCATCCGAAGCATGGTTTAAGTTTCCAAGAAACCGTGGATGACGATGCGCAAAGAGGCTGAAGGAAGGTACAGAGAGGTTTGCGGTAGTGATTTTTGTCCGAGTCGAGATTTTTGACATAACGAGCCCATAATGTGAATCCAACTTTTGACTCGTGGGGCCTTGAACCAGGGAGGATCTTTTGCATGACTGCTGTAAAGGACCATGATGCATCATCATCATGTGATCGGATTAGCTTAGCAGGAAAGCTCGCAGAGCAGAACAGGGGGAGGGCATCTTGATCATTACTAACAACATATCTTTAGAACAGACATGATGAGTGGAAGGACCTCCAATCAGAGTGATCCACAGTGGGCATTTCCATATGAACCTATTTCTCCTTATGTTCCTACTATGACACGACCTTCTTCACCATATGGAGGAGGAGCAGAAATAGAGAATAACAACAACAATTTCATGGACTCATCGCCATCATCACAACTTCACTACGACATTTTTGGTATTAGAGACCGAGGTATACCGCTATCTGAACTTCACAATGTTCCCGTCGAACAGCTTCCTCAACCCAAACTCAATGAAAAGGAGTGGGAAGAATACATGAAGAGAAAGATAGAAAATGCGCGGAGACCTGCTTTTGAGAAGCGTCGAGCCATCATCTCGATCCCTCGTGCCCTCTTCGAGGTGAAGCCCAAATGTTATTGCCCCCGGATCGTCACTATTGGCCCCTTGTGTCGGAAGCTCGAGCCTTCCCCTATAGATCGATGTAAAGCACTATGTGTGAAGGAATTCATGAGTAGAAAGAAGATATCAAACCTCAAAGAGCTAGTTGATTTGGTCATCCCCAACCCCCATGGCCTTAGCAACATCTATTTCGGCCTCCCAACATACAACTTTGATTCTCTCCAACTCTTGGTGAGTGTTGATACCATCTTCTTCTATGAATTCTTGCTCTTTGTGATCCATGATTGTAACCCTGACGATGAGACTAGTGGCTACTTGTTCACTTTCATCAATAACGAGATCACATTCTCACAAACATTAAGAGATTTATTCTTGATGGGCAACCAACTCCCCATTTCATTTCTAAAGAGGATAACTGAACTTCCAGAAGCTGACATTGAATTGAATGAACTAGTGTATTGCTTACAATACATTGTTTGGAGGAGAAATCCATTTATGATAAGTCACCCTGAGAGTGAAAGCCACCACAAGGATCTCACTGACTTGATACAAGGAATATCAGTTCTCGAGTGCGAGCATCTACTTGATTATCTCTATATTTCATGTTCTCGTAAAAAGGCGAATTCAGAAAAGCCAGAAGATCCCGTCCGTTTCCCGACTTGTCGCCTCCCAAGAGCATCAGAGCTCTTGAAGGTCGGCATCAAGTTTAAGGCTCGGAAAGGTAATATATCGGTAATCAAGTATCACAGGAAAAAACTTAGGCTTGATCTCCCCCGACTTGCGGTGTTCGATGAGACAGAGGATATCTTAAGGAATCTTGTTGCATATGAGCTAACATCAAAAATAGGAGGCGACTTTTGTGGGTATGCCATAATGATGGATTCACTCATCGATACCCCTGAAGATCTCACAATCTTGTATAGGTCAGGAGTGTTAGAGAATCATCTTGGGAGTGATGAAAAATTGGTCACAATGTGGAATGAGATGTGCATCAATATATCTGAATGCTCATCTCAAAGATGGGAAGCGATTACAAAAAGTATATTGGGACACTACAAGAGCCACTGGCGAGTCATGTATGTGGAGTTCTGTGCTAAATTCTTTTCTCGGCCATGGTTATGGCTTTCCAGCATCGCCGCCGTATTACTGCTAATCATGTCAGCTCTCCAGACAGTCTATTCAGTACTAGCTTATTATCAAAGCTAACCTTCATTACAGAAAAACAGTTCAGGAGTCCAACATCGTTCATGTTTCAGGTTGGGACTTGAGCACAATCTTCTGGAAACTGAAAGCATGTCCAATTGAGAGAAAATGAACATCTTCGCAAAAGCATTTCATCCAATTCATATCTCACCTTTTGGGAGTGATCTTATCCTTTTAGATGTTCGATAGATTCTTCTGGGGTAGCATTTTAATGTGTTGATAATTTGGAAAACTTTTCCAAAGATTAACCTATGATCCTCTATCATTAGATAGATCAAGTTAAAATTTGTTTTTTAATCGTAATGGTTGGATGTTTCTTCATGAACATAGCCAAAAGCACCGAGGGCTGTATTACCATCTTATAGATAAGAATGACAAAAGGCCATGAATACAAGAAGAGGCATGTACTGTTCAGATCTTCATTTTGAAATAAAACTATAGGTTTGTTAAGGGAATGAGTTGCTAACCACGTGAGGTTTAATGAAAAACATAAAAGTCAATCATATAATATTGAATGTGAACAAGGTCCTTCATCAACTAAAAATGATGATAATGTGAAATACCTACAATTCGTTTTATAAGACTATGTTTTCCATAAAGCTGTCAAAGTCGGTAGCAAACTTCTGGACATAGGTTTTGATATGTAGGTGCATGTCGATCATATTTTTAATACTCAGGTTATCATGTGATAGACAATCATTGCATTTATTTCCGTTCATATCTTCACTTTGAGCTTCAAAGAAATGTCTCTAAGTCAAGTGACAAGATTATAGGAAGAGGTATATATACTTAAACTAGAGGTTCATATTTGTGCCATGCCTTGGTATTGCACATAGACTTCAAACATCTAGCATACATTTCTTGCTGCCATAGTGTTGTCTGGAAGCATAATCCCTCACTGGAAACTCGAATATACTCCATCCTTGAACATATCCATGTTTACAAATTCATTATTGTCAGCACATCCATGTTTAAGATGATACCAGTTTCCATAACGAATTCATCAACCTAGTTTAGCTTTTCATAACTTAATGATAATTATTTGATGAAAATCAATATACAACAAGCAACAGGCTGCTTTGATCAACATTAAAATCTCTCATATGTTTTTTCACGGAGGCAAAAGAATATACAGCAACAAAATCAAGGTTGTCTATTTTCAATGTTGTTTTGCTTTCAAATTCTTCAAATTCTGATCTAATTCCTAATCAGAAAAGACTGCTCAGTTAATTTAATGAATCTTGTTAAATATAATCTTGAGTTCAATAATCACTAGTAGTAAATTTGTCATTTACCTCATTTAATCCTCTCGTTGTATTGGTTCCATTGACTAGGGTATTATAGTTTTACTTTACAACCATCATACATCCTTATCCTTGTGCAAGGTTTACAAATTTTGTTGCTGATGAATTGTTTGATTAAACTCTATGGTGGCAGAGTTCACTGCAAACCATCATTTAACTTTGTTTCTCCTTAATCTTGCGAGGAACAAGGATGGCACGAGCTAGCCAAGCAGCAAGTAATGTAGCTAATAATGGGACAATCCAAAACACATAGAAATGTTCCCATGTGTTATGCTGGTTTTTCAGATACGCCCATCCAAATGCCTGTATCAAAACAAATACTCAGTCAATGAAACCCTGTTGAAATATTTTTGAAAGCCATACACATGAACTCTCGTAATAGCATAAGATCAATAGTCTCATCCAACCTTTTGGCTTGAATTTTTTAAAGCGAGAATTTAATGCGTTTAAAAGCCCTTTATCAATTTATATGCATTAACAATGAACCTTTCATACCTATCAATGTTATCTATTACAAAGTTTCCTTACCTCAAGTTCACGTACTTTTCTGCCTTACAGTAAAAAACAAGCCATGTTAAAAGTATGACTTATTTCCTAGTATAGACAATACAATGTAAGTATCCCATTGTTGATTCCTGACACTATGTTATGTTGTTGGGGATATTAGACAAACCCAATAAAGAGATAGCACCTGTCCGCGAGAGCTCAAAATATATTTGGGTACTCAATTTCATAAAAAATTAATCACTTTCACAAAATCGCCCCTAACAGGGAATGTGATTCTTGGCCCTATTTTTCCACATGTTAAATTTCCCAATCAGTTACGTGAAATGAAGAAGTTCTAAAGTATTTGGGCACCCATTCACTTTCGTATTATGGTAGCCATTTGTATCTTCATGCGATATATCCAGACTCCCTCTAGCCTCTAAACACACATCTTTACAAATTGCAGGCAAATAGTGTTGATGGCTACGGACATCATTCCATTAAGTCAAGCTCAGAATTACCATCATCCAGCAGTAGGCAACAAAATCAAACCTTTGAAACTAATAGAAAAACAATAGCAAACTTGCATGCATACATACATAAATCAGATAATTATAAGCTTCGGATAATTCCTGAGCAATAATATAAAACAATAAATGTCATAAAAAATGAAAGCTAAAAGTACAGCTATTTCAAACACCTCAACATGAAGCTTTGAAATGGATCCATCATGTCAGGAAGTTTCCAAACTACATCTTGTCTAGTCAAATAAGTGCCACCCCTTGGGTTAGAACTGACAAGAACAGGCCATCAGTCACAGGCATATGTCGATCCCTTTGGTCAAATGCCATACACGCTCCTACGCCTCGAGACAAAATCACTTGCCAACCATGGAAAGGGTTGTTGATTACATACTTAAGTTAAAAAAGACCCTCATATTGATTTCCAGGAATCCCACATGTGAAACAAGAAAAAGATTCAAAAAATACATAAAAACAAAATTTGGGGTTCCAGATGGATGCAAGGTATGAAGAAATGGTTTGGCCAATGGGACACATTATATTTGTTTCATGATTTGTCAAGCATCAACAGATTTATATATGAATAAGGCTTTTTTATACTGTCAATGTATCTTGGCTTCAGAAAGATGTAGAGGCTCATGTTTCACACTTTTTATTACATATGCTGCAACATGCTACAAAACTATAGCCATGGGAAGAAGTTGTTGAAGGTAACAATTCAGCCACACAAGCTCATCAACAAAGAACAATCACAACTTTCTTTAGCCCCATTACTCTTACTTACGCTACAAGTCAATCAAGGGTTACACGACTGGGCTCCCAACCATGACATTTCAAAGGGGTTACAATAAATCGGGCAATACCAATCTATCATGCATGTAAGCCCTGGTCTCATGGATCACGATCTCATCACCCTTATCATCGACAGATAAAGGCCATTATCTCTCACCATCGCAGGTGCTTTCCTTGCTTCGGAGACTCTCCATTCCAGAGACAAAATTACAATATATTTATATTTACCTTCTTACTTGGATATGTTTATTTGGCTTGTTCTCAATGAGAGAACATTTTAAGATGTAATCTCTTGATTGGTCTTATAGACCATTCTGGCCTCTTAGAGACGCCTCTCTCTCTCTCTCTCTCTTCTTAATTAATTATAGAATGGAAACTACAAAGAACTCAACGCCAAGATACCATACAGATCCTTATGGGCTCCTATACACCTATGAGACAATTAGGAAAAGGAGCCAACGCATTATTTGAATATGGTGCCAGACTAAAACACATATTTGGATGAAAAACAACCCTGAAGTTTCCAAAATGAGAACTGCCAAAGGAAACTACCTTTCAATCATCTAATATATGTTGCACTCTTGCTTGTGCATCAAATACAGAGCATTCTGCATCCTCCAAACGTTCCATTAGCTCCATTAGCTCAAGAAACAAAACACTATCTCAAAATGCAATGGAACCGATATTCACTCAAGATTTAGAAAGACCCATTGGAAATCAGGTTTTTGAAACCCTGGGAATGGAAATCCACAAAACAGATATGAATGTCCAAATAGATCTGGACATTGAGCAAGTGGTAAAACGATGTATATTATATTCTAGAAATATGTGCAAAAGAAACACAACCTTGAGTTAATATTCCACTACCTAAGCACATCTTCAAGGGTAATCCCACAACCATAACCCTCCAAATGAATATCTAAACTCTTAATGGAAGATGAGAATGCCAACACACATTGCCATCAAATGGAATTTGAAACTCCGCATCCTCTCGCAAGCCTCTCCACCATCCAGTCTTGTTTTCTATAGATTAGTTTGGCATTTGGTCCACTTTAAAAGAGTTTCAAAATGTACAAAAGCATTGTCTTACAAAGTTTCTTCAAGTCATCCCTACTTCTTAAGATGGGATTACCTCCCATTGAGATCATGTCTATGAAAGGGTTGCTCAAGGTTCAAAAAGGTTCCTCACATCAACTTCCTAGAATCACATGGGAAGCAAGCAAAAAGATCCGAAAGAAACTTCAAAGAAATATTTTGTGTTCCAATTAAATGCAAGAAATGAATAAATAGTTTGAAAGATACGATGCAACACACTTGCTTCATGATGCATCAATAGATTCTTCTATGAACGAGGTCTTTTTGCAATGCCAATGTATCATGACATGAGAAAAATGTCAAGCCTCACGTTCAACACATTACAATACCTATGTTGGGGGAGTTACCTTGCTCCTGTTGTGTACGACTAGCCCTGCGGCGAGCGGATAGTCCCCATGTTATGGTTTTTGGCAGCAGTCCGATCCCTGCCAGTTAGGGAGTCCATCCGAGCGATGGCTTTCAACCCCCGCATCCCAGAACGTGCCTTCCTAGGCACATAACACTATGACGCGATTTGTTTCTTTTCTCCTTGTTTTCTACGTATAATTTCATTTCAATATTTTATACCTCTTCTTTTATGAACAACTAACTACAAAACCATATTCTTCACCAAACAGGAAAACCACAAACATCCATACATGTTAACCCCCATCTTATTGTTTGCCATACAATTTAGTTCACACTTGTTTTGAAGTGAAACAGGATGTTGAGGAACAAGTGCTGAGAGTAATCAACTATGCACAATTTTCCCTGAACAAGTTTGGCAGTCTGAGGATCACACTTTACTACAATACTCTGCCTTCAATCACACATGACTATGCTTTCCATACATCTTTGACCAAGTCCAATCCTTAAACAAAATTCTCTCAATCATAGTGCACACTCTAAATTGCGACGTTCAGTAGTAAAGTTCTTGAAGATTGAGAATTGTTACTCACTTTTGCCTTATACTCTGTTTTGGCCTCAAAAAAGACATCAATATAGCTTTCTCTCTCTTTCTCTCTCTCTCTCTCCCTCCCTCCATCCATCTCACATTGTCAATCTAGTCCTATCCCTACACACAATTCTCTTGTAGTCTATTAATGTACATTCTCAATTGCAATGCTCAGTAGTATATATATTAAACATTGAGAGTCACCGACCAACTACACATACTATGTGAAAATGTACCAAATGGGTCCCATAGGTCATATTTGACCTCCAAGACAATAATAAAATGTATGTCTTGCAAACTCTCAAATTGGAGCTCTCTAGAATGGAATATCTCCAGAGTACCCTTCTTTCCTCTCACAATTAACAATATATTGGGGATACAAACCACCCTTAATAAATGTCTTTCTCTTGATTACAACAGGGTGTTCTTATTACACGATGTGGTGTTTATCACCATGTCCCTTGCTATAGTTTCACCATTCCTTTGTCCCCTCTTTCTCTTCTACTCCTATTTCTTACGCTAGCATATGAGGCTTTTTGTACAGGACTTTGAGTGAGCATTCTGTGACTATGATGTGAGTGCTCTGTACCGGGTGGAATGCTTTCAAACTACTTACATTGAAAGCTTCCAGGAAGAGTATTGAGAGTGGTATCAATTTCATTATCAGTATGATTAGGAATGCATACATGCATGGACAGAAATTCATATATGCTTACTAGTTTGTTCTAAGTTGCTTTCTGCGGATTGGATTTTCAAGTGGTACTGCTATGCTTTAGATCTCAAGTGGTACTCCTATGCTTTTGACCTCAAGTGGTACTCCTAGGCTTTCTATGGATTGGATCCTTTGGCACCCTCAACAAGGCTTGTGCTATAAAATCATCCAAAATGTTTATGCAATCTAGTCCATCATCACATCATGCATCTATGCAAAACTGTGCAGATATCCCAAATCCTTAACAAGATAACATATTATTCTCAAGTACATCTCTTTAGAATCAAACTGCCTCTTGCTAGGGCAACCTTAAGTTTCTTATAAAGAGAAAATGGATGATAGAGATATCCCCAAGGATATAGGTTCTGGCTCTTTTAGGTACCATATATGTTAATTTGAAGTAGAGATGCCCTCTCAAAGATATATTCTAAACAAATTCTTCCAAGTGATTAAAAGAGCTCACATCACAATTGAAGCCACTTTTCAGAGAAAAATCTCATCCTTGTTAATTAATTTATTCTAAGCCTATGTTGTAAAAGATAGATCTGTCCAAAACATTGTACTTACATCTCCATAACATCCATAGAAGAGAAGACATTCTGAATTAAATTAGAATAATATTTTTAAAATGAACTATTGTAAAACAATACGCAATTGAACCCCAATCATGATTATATAAATCCCCACTGACATCATGCATCTCATCAATATAACTAGTACATCTCAACCACGTTATATATAGCCCATTCTTATCTCGGCAATTCTTCACAAGGTGTACTTCACAAAAGTGCATTAGGTTTGGGAGTTGGCCTACTTGAAGAAATCACTAGAATTCTATCCTTCTTTGATGGGTCTTATCACTGTCATAAAACCAACAGAAGTTTGGTTCCATGACACTGAACTTTCTTACTCTCGTGTTCTTGCTATTCTAGCACATAATTCTTTTTGCATTTTTCATGCACCAAATTTTGACACATTGACGAAGAAGAATTTACTGATGATTGAAGACATAAAACAAAAGTGAAGGCTAAGATTATGTTACATTAGCTGGGTTCATAGCAGGACCAGTATAGTTTGCCCCGAGAATGCTGATGGAGACTCTTGAGATGCTCGTAATCCAAGTCTTTCTGATACCACTAGTGGGTCCTCGGATGTTCGATGCCAATGCAATAAACACAACCCCAAAAGTGAGAACACCTTCTATGAGAGCTCCTACATGAGGTGAAACACGAAGATATGGTCCAGTCATTAGATGTCTGTACATCTTCGGAATGCATGAAACCGATGCAAATGCGCCACACACAGCTCCAATAATCTTCATAAACCAGGTAACATAAGAAGAAGAAGAAAACGAAGATGGTGGTGACTTTGAGCAAAAGCATTTCTTTTTAAACAAAATATAGAGGAAAAAAATATAAAAAAATAATTCATCATGTACCTGTGCCGGAACTCGAATCGAAAGAAGATAGAGTGGGAAATGGGAGATATCTGCAGCAGCATAAGCAATGATAGTGAGAGGATTATATGTAGCTCCTCTGGTAAGCTTTGAGAGACCATAGAAGATAAAGAGCAGCGCCACAACACATGATTTCTTGACGAGTTTCTTCGTTGCCATTCCAATATAGGGCAAATTTATGTCTATTGAGACACTGAGAATTGAGTTCAAAAAGACCCAAAGGAATGCCATAGCCATGTCTGCGCATACGAAGCTAATGAACCCTAATCTTGGGATCCATTTGGTGACACCCATCTTCATGAATCAATTCATTAGCAGAAGGGATCCACCTTCTTCAACAAATGAATCACAGAAGACATGGTGATGCCAAGAAGGCAAAACAGGGGATCTCCTCTGTTTATTAAAACCCAAAAAACAAACGGAATTTTAATGTTTTATATGTAAAGCAGAAGCCTGTGGTGTGTGTGGTGTGTGTGTTGTGTCAAAAGGGCCCAGGGCAAGGGGGGAATCTGAATGGGTACACAGTCGGCTAACGTTGTCTCCACGAGATCCCGATCCAAACGGTCCCTCGGACCAGTACAAGAGAAAAGAAGAATGAGATGGTATCGCTTCATTCAAGATAACTTTTCCCATGTGTAAAGACCATTCCGAGATCTCGGGATTCTGTGACCCTCCTATGCAACCATACTCTTACTCATGAGTCAAAACGCTTCACTGTATTGGTATGAGGGAAGTGAAGGATCGGATGGTATGGTGTCATTCATTATATGCAACATGTCAATAAGGTTCCCATATGAAACTTTGGGATTTGATTGGGTCATAGGAATTTGCAAACTCTTCCTTGGGGAGAGTAGTAAAGATTTCCATGGGTTGCCTATCTTCCACCTACGACCAATTTCAATTTATCTCTTTGAAAGTTGGTAAATCCCCACAATTGTGGAGGGCAAGAAAGTTGACAAATTGTCATTTAATCCCAACAATTGTGAACAATAAGAAAATTGATTAATTGCCAAGGAAATGGCACTCAAGCATGTCATCAACTTGTGGACAATCATGATTGTGGTATGTGGTAGGGCTATCTCTAAGGTTAAGAGGACTTGAATCTCAGGCTTGCGAGACAAATTAGCATATTTGGTGTCAATTAAGTATTTTTTGTAAGTCGCTTATGTGGATCATATCTAAGGAAGCCTTGTATAACTAAAGTGGAAGCAATACAATGTATGAAGGAGACACATTACAAAATTATGGAAGTGCAAAAAAAGTATGGACCATTTGTCTACTACAATAAATGGCTTCCCCAATTCAGACATGTGGTAGACCCTTTGTATAGCCTCTTTCAAAAAGGTTAAAAAATTGTATGCCAAAGCAACAAGAGTCTTGCAATTGAATAACTTACAAAAGCTCCATCACCAAGAAAGGCCTACTACAATAAAAGGCTTTCCCAATTCGGACATGTAATGCATCCAGTTTCACCGAAGCCTTATTTTGTTAAGATCACATGAAAAGGTTAAGAAGCTCTATTGACAATGATTGGCAAGTAATATATTGAGGATCGGTGACGTGTTATAGACCATTTAACCTATTGCAACTATGAGACCATTCATAGGGGGATCCCAATCTTGGGAGTTCAATTAAATCAATGGGTTCCTATGACAAAGAGAGACCTTGTGCAAGAACCACAATAACCAACTTGCTTAACCTAAAAGGTATACAATAGTGGAACTTATGCCATCAAAACTTTTGGCTCAAAAGGGATCCTCATATAAAAGAATGTTTTATTTCACATGAATGCATCTCCCCCATTCCAATACATCTTAACTTGCCCTTGGTCACCTTCAACAAGAGAAGAATCAAATTATCTAATCGATATCATCAAAGTGGATGCAAAGAAGACATCGATCAAACCATTTGAAAGGGAGATGGCTCACTAAGAACATTAGCTACCTGAACAGATTTGTGAGCACGTCCTCTCAAGTTGGAAACGTAGTCATGGTAGATTACCAAGACTTCTCTGCTTGTTCTAAAGTTAATTACATTAATTAACAAAATAATAGTGAGAAATGTTAAAAAATATATTAAATTACAATTGAGTAATGATATAAATTTTGATAGACATGATGTTTACAACATGGAACTTGTTACCGCCTCTTTTAGACTTTTCAATAGTTGATCAAATTATATTCACACTATACTCTTGGCAAAATGTAGAATATGCTAGGTTGACGTGTGGAAACAATATGCAAACCTAGTTCCCAACATCTGATATGGATACACATCTATCTTAACTACATCATAATGTGATAAGGCAACTTATGACCTTTTTCACATCAATTAAAGATCGAGACAAACATATAAACATGCAAATGTAAGGAGGAACTATGCCACTCCACGCTAGGTGCAACCAAACAAACATACCTTTTGCCATTGTATTATTTGTAATGAAATAGAGGAGATACCAACACCTCTTCCAATAAGGCATTTTGGCTAGCCCACTTCATACCATCAAATGTGAAGAGAAGAAACTTTTGAGATCTTATATATTTGTCAGAAATCAAGAGATGAGAGAAGTTTTCAAAAGATATTGCTAAGTGTATAAACCATAGTAGCGAACAACCCTCATGACCTTTATTGACACCATCACCCTTCCTTCCCATGTTATAGATCAATCAAGTACAACACAAGTAACGTCACTACCACAACATTATAAAGGAGTTGGAACCAATTGAGCAATAGCTCAATTTCATGCACAAATCACTTGCAATATCATTATTCACATCATCAACTAATCAAACCCATTATCAACCAGCAGTAATGGTGTTTTCTCCATTTAATTTTCTTTTCATCTTCAACTAGCCAATATTGGAGATGACTGCTTAGCAAACAAGTATTGTTTTATTTTCTCTAGGTCATGGAACATCTGAATGCATTGCATATTTATTCTGGTTTTTTGTTTCTAAAGTCAAACTGTTTCAAGATTCAATTCCCATTTTCACAAGGGCATGGAACATGTGAATTATGACCTCTTAGAGACAAGTATTGTATCTTTCTTTGTTTCACTACGGCTTGGAGGAAATTATATAGAGAAAAGATGAAATGTAGAGACAAAGGGAAATTGTAGGACTGAGACATGAAAGGGTATTTTTTGGAATCCTGTCTCAGGGTATTTTGGTAAATATACAATGGAGAGTTTTACACTGCAATCCCATCAATTGACAGAACATGAGAATTGAACTTGCAACCTATTGGTTAGCCATGAGGCATAAACCCCTCTGTTTTCCATCAAGTGATCAACTTGGAGGAAAATATGTCACTAGTGATAAAGAACCATTTCAACAAGCATGATGGCTCATCATGTATTGTTTACAAATTTTTTAAGCCTTATTTGATATTAGAGAAGATATTTTCTCCTCAAAAAAGAACTGATCCGGCATTGCATACAAGCCTTTTTTCTTGATTTGTTAAATAAGAAGCTGAACAAGTATGACTTCAATGATGTTCTAGGTCTCTTTCAATGTTGGGCAATGACTGTATAGTGTTGTATATGGGGCACATCATCATCCTTGTCACCATCACTATCATCATCACCACCATCACCATCAGTATTTGTGTTGGCTTTGGCTTTGGCTTTGGCTTCAGCAATGGCTTTGCGTTGCTTGCAATGTTTAGCAATGGCTGTATTGTATAATGGCATCATCCTCATCACCATCACCATCACTGTCGCTGCCACTGTCACTGTCATCATGTTGCTTGCAATGTTGAGCAATGGCTGTATAGTTGCACACCATCATCATCATTATCATCCTCATCTTCATCTTCATTGCTTTCACCATCACCATCATAATTAACATCATCAGCATGCTTGTCCTTGTTCTTGTCACTGTAACCGTCGTCCTCATTGGCATCGGCATCAGATCACCATCATCATTACTCATTACCATCACCCTTTATTATTGGCCGCATCACTGTTTGAATGACTTCAATGAGTTGTTTAGCTTGGAAAGGTTTACATGCATATGCATCCATCCCAGCCTCCAAGCATTTATCTTTATAGCCTTGTATGGCATGTGCAGTTAGACCGATGATGGGCTTATGTGGATATCCAAGTTCCTCCTCATTTCTTCTTATTACTTTTGTTGCTTCAAGACCATCTAATACTGGCATCTATTGCAAAAATAATATTCTATTTAACAACACACACTGAACAAAAGAAAACACCTTTTTATGTAAAGCAAAAGAATGGAATATAACGTGCTTGTTTTTTTGTTCCCCTTTACCTGAACATCCATGAGGATAAGATCGTATTTTTCTCGACTGGTCTCGAGGGCATCAAGACATTGCTGTCCATCACTAACAACCTCGACAACAGTTCCGAATTTCTTGAGTTGTTGGCATACAACCTTTTGATTTACCACATTATCTTCTGCCAGAAGAACATTCATTCCTTTGAAGAAAAGAAATGGGTTATCAAGTTCCAGCTTCAATGAATTCTTTTCTAGTGTTTCAGAGATAATGGAAGCTTCGGAGAGTGTTTCATCCAAATATTTCACAGTTGCATGTTCTCGTGTAGGATCGTGAGGAATGAGTTTGTAATCACAATTCAATATTTCAGCATCAGATGCACATGTTTGCTCTGTTTCTTTGCAAGTATTGGCCATCTTCTTCTTGACATCGCTAGTTTTGGTAAGAGAAGAAGGTCGAGATATGAGAGAGTGATTGAGGAAAACTTCCCCAACTCCACTTTTCTGGGAGGGTGATGGTTCAAAAGTGGACAGATCACCTTTCTCAAAAGAAGCAACAAAGTAGAACGAACTACCTTTCCCTAATTCACTCTCAAGCCAGATGAACCCACCCATCATTCCGACTAACCTGGTAAAAGGGGAAAACATACAAAACGCGTCTGAATTAGATAGAGATTTCACATATATAAATACACATATACATACATATATATATATAGCTTTGCTAAAATAATAATGAGATTGATAATCTTCTCAAACCTTTCAACAATGCTAAGCCCCAAGCCAGTTCCTCCATACAACCGTGTCGTAGAGCTATCCGCTTGCGAAAAAGCTTTAAATATCTCTTCTTGATTTTCCTTGCTTATACCGATCCCAGTGTCAGTCACTGAAAACAACACCTGTATTTTCCCCTTCTCTAAATTGTCTTCAGACTTCAAGTTTCCATTCTCATTATTCAGTGTTGAGATTTGGCATGTCCCACATAACCGGTCAGCTTCAAATGATGATGTTGTATTCCTTGTACCTTTTGAGGTGGATTTATCAGTATATCCAGACAAGTCAATATCTTCACCCAAAGAAATAGAGTGCCAGAGGTCATGCTTGAGTAAGTATTTTGAAGACCCAAATGCGCTAGAGCTAGAAGAACTCTTAAAAGATAATCTTTGGGCAACATTTCTTGGATGTACAGTCTCTTCACTTGTGTACAACTTTGCCGACACTGAAACAGATCCCTCTTGTGTAAACTTGATGGCATTTCCAACTACAAGATTTAAAAGCATTATTAAATTCAGTAGATGGCTCATTTTGATTTGGAATAACATCAACTTACCGAGATTAAGTATGCATTGCTGTAACCGGCCAGCATCTCCGATCAAGCACTTTGGGACATCAGGAGATATATGACAAGACAAAATTAAGTTCTTTGGTGTGGCTCTAACCTGCATTAAAGACACAGGGTCATGATGAGATTGTATAAATGGAAAAGTTTTCTCAGCTCAACACAATAAATATGGATGCTGAATGTGGACGAATGCTTTAACATTTCCTTCAGAATGATGATAAACCTAGAAACATCCTTTCGTACAATAAGAGTGGCACTCTCTACTTACTTGAAGCATCTTCATAGTTGATTCAATGGTAGCAGAAAGACTAAATGGAATATGCTCAAGTTCCAATCGCCCAGCTTCAATCTTTGCAAGGTCAAGTATCGCATTCACAATGTGGAGGAGGCAATCGGCAGACTGAGAAACAGTTTCAAGATGCTCCCTCTGTTCATCTGAGAGGTTTGTATCAAGAGCTAAAGAAGTCATGCCAATGATGCCATGGATCGGTGTCCTGTCATCATATAGTATAGATGCATACATTTTCATGCTTTTCAAAGAACCAAAATCTTAATTACAAGAATGATAGTTCAAATATATATAAATATTTACCTGATTTCATGGCTCATGTTGGCAAGAAACTCAGACTTGGCTTTGCTGGCCTCTTCTGCTGCTGCTTGTGAAGATTGTAACTCCAGGTTTGCTTGTCGCAGCTCTTTTGTGCGTTCTCTAACCTACATAGTTTTGTAATGTATAGGTTAAAAATGAATTTTATTATTTTAGCACATAAAGCCATCATAAGAACAAAACTCCAACTAGAGGATAATGGGATATATAAATATACTCTACCTGAGATTCTAGAGTGAAATTCATCTCATTCAATTCCCCTTCCATTTGTTTCCGGTCGTGCACTATTGCGGCCAACGTTATCGCTACCATGGCCAATACACTCACAAACATTTGCACCTATGAAACAGAGAGATGATTCTTTGTTAGCTGTATTCTAGTAATAATTTTGCGATCGAGTACTACAAAAGTAATGCCCTCAGTTTGTCCCAACTGGGAGACTGTCCCAAAACTGACTCAGACTCATCAGACAGCCCAGTTCCAGTAGGGGTATTTCAGCATGTTGTTTTCCTATTTTTAAAAAAATAGTCTTTTAGTCCTTGAGATTTCTGCAGAGTGTTTCACCTGGAGCAATGAATTGTCACTATTATCATCATGGTAAAGAGCCCCATGGTGTTTTGCAGTACCCCCACTGGCAATCACGGCTACTACCACAACTGACAAAGGAAGCCCAACACGATTGAACCGAAATGATGCCCAAATGACCACAGGAAATACCAAGTAAGATAAGTGTTGCACGAATTCATTCGTCGGGGCTCCAAGGTTGAAGAATATGAACATAGACAGTGCAGTTAAGATAAGGAATAGAACCATGCATTCCAAAAGCCTAATGAGAAAGATCCGGATTGAGAAGCCTGGATCGTTTTTTGCCATTCTTTCACAGATATTCCTTGAAGTGTTCGCCATTATACACTTTTCTCTCATACACTCATTGCAACCATCAACATTGACCCTATTAGACGATTGGCAATACCCGGGAACAATATTTGAATCTGTGCTATTCCATATTGTCAAAGAACTCCCATTGTGAAGCACATTCTCAATATCGGATTGCATTACATACGAATCAGCTGTAGTTTCTTCTACCCAAGTGCTCAAAGAAGGTTTTCCATTAATTCCAAGCTTACAGAGCCTTTGACAAGCTTTCATGGGCTTGCTTCTTCCCCAACAAAACGTTTTGAAATCCTCATGGAAGAGGTTCCATAGATGAAGAATGCATGGTGTGTAGCATAAAATAGCTGATAGGTCACCAAGAACCCAAGTTGGCCAAATTCGCATGAAATGGCTCCAAGTAGATATCCTAGATAGTGAAAGAACGAGAGCGTTTCCAGTTCCAGCAATAAGTGTAGTGACCGGAGCAACAATGAATAGCCATAATGCATCATGTAATGTGTCAACCGTTTGAGTGCCTTCACGAGCATCCTGTTTGCAATCATCCATTTCAATCACATAAGTATCGAACCTTACTCTTCAAAGGTGTTTTCTACTCCTCAAGATTAGTGACTACTTGGTAAAACAAAAGGCTACACAAGAAAGTTGATAATGGCAATAAAAGAGGACAAGCCAATAGATTAGTAATGCCCACGGAGACTGAATATGATCTATGGAACAGAGCCTAGTGCAATGGCAAGGATTGAACTTGGGTCCTCTCAATTTTATATCATTGATACTATCAGAGTAAACTACCAAGTCAATCACCAGAATAAGACATACCTGCCAAGTAAAGCAACCATTGGTGTAGCAAAGTGGGTGTGTGAGGAGCCAAGCACAAGAAAGGCTCTCAACCAGCGAGAATATACCAAAAGCAATTGAGGCTGGGAGGTACGATCGGACCTCTTGCTTCTGGAAATACCAAATATTGATGGCTATGGTACCAGAGAGGATTCCTGGAAATACTTTGTTCCCAAATATGAGGACTGCAGCCACCATTATTCCCGAAGGCGCCCATATGGGCGAAGCTTGAGAGTTGAGTATAGAGAGAGTGTCTGATAATTGCCCTGTTCCCACATATATACATGCAATCATGAAGTTCACAAGGAACCACCTTGTGGATAACCACTTCAGGTCTTTCATGCTTTTTTCAATACATATGAGGCATCGCATCACATACTATTTCTCCCCTTTCTTTTCTTTCTTCTTTTGTTCTTACCTATATACAGCCACATTTCTGCCTTTCTTCATTCAGCTTCTTTGAGCTCATCGGATAGAAGCCGCCCAAAATATATGTAAATACATGTGTGCCTCAAAAAAACAGAGAATGTCTGTTTGTGAGAGGTTCTGAACTATGGCAATATATATATATATATATGAAGGGATGAAAAAAGAAAAGAAGGATAAGAAAGGAAAGAAACGAAGAGTCTTTCGGTTACCTTTATTTTGAACTAAAATGGAGAGCTTTTACAGTCATAGAAGAACAGTCATAAGAGAAACAGAATAAGATAAGTAGGAGGCAGAGAGACAGAAACTCTGTTTCCTTGTTGCTTCAAAGAGACTCTAAGTGATGGAAGGCTATATTTGTAATTAACGTAAAGTGAGAGAAAATATGAACAAATTTAAAATTATCCAAAACCCTCCCCCATACAAATAACCTTCATCTTTCCTCTCAAAACCTAATCAAAAACCAAATTCTAGTACTTGTGTGAAAAACACCACTATTTTATCAAACATGTATAACTCAATGACTCATCATCTTACATTACATTACCACATTGACATTGATTATAGAGCAATAAGTTATGGTTGCTTGGGTGCTAAGCATGCTTCTCCATCAAATAATAATAGTGGTTACATGACAGTTAAAACTGCGCTAGTCCAGATTTGAATCGGATTTGCGAAAAACGAAATGGTAATTTGGTAATTTTTTTCAAAATTTGAATGTTTTCTTCAATCAATTGTAGTTTCCATTTTGGAAATGTCGGAATGCTCGCTTAGTACTAATCAAAATATGATTCAATAATTATGTTCAAATGTTATGTATTGCTAACACCTTGTTATTAAGTTTAGTCTAGATTGTGGAGCAGGTTCAATTCCCCATGAGCTTTCTCCATTGGTATTGTGATCAACTTTGTAAGTCGTAAGGCCTCAAAATCAAGGTATCTGCATACAAGACTCTCGCTTTTCCTTTATTTTGTAACGAGTATTGAAATATCACTTTGCCTCTGCCCCTCTTCATAGCACTGATCTAAGCATATACGCTACGATTGTTTCCTCGATATTATCAACGGACAATAGAAAGTATTCAGACTTTTGCATGTTGTCTCAAAGTCTTAGGAATCCAAACTAGCAAAAATACTTGTTTATGTGTGTGCATTCTCAAATATTAAAACGATGATTGCTTTGGAAGACGATTTTATCGAACAATGAAGCCATGTTGATTCAATACAATATGATCTCACATATGTTGGTTGATTCTTGTGTCTTTTTTATTTGTGAAATGGAGGTTTGATCACATACACATACTTAAGCCTTCATTTGGCTAACAAAATATCTCTGTCATTTCTCTTGTAAACTAATGCATGCAAATGCTCATGCAATATGTACTTTTCACATTTTAGACATTATTATGTTGGGATAACCAATACGTTTTTGTGAGCTACTTGGTCTCACTTTTGGTTGTATGTAGTTAGATATTGGAGATGTTACTTTTAAAGTTGAATAATGTCACAAATCACATTATGCGCTAGAGTGCTAGATCCTTAATTCTTCATTAGGAAGAAAAAACTATTTTGAGTATTCTCACGACTCACCATGATGCAATGATATAGTCACAAATACAAAATTAAATCATTTAATGGGCATGGTGATATACTAATGAGATTTACTTGTTCATAATTCCAACCAGCATGCACTTGAATTTCTATGCATGTGTTCTAAATTGTTCCTATGGTATACTAATTAAAGATGAATAAATGCATGCATGTTCCTTTGAAATACTTATGTTTATGTTAGGATTGTGAAATGTTATTTGGTATGGACCCAACATTTGGTTAACAATTAATGTCAATGAAGTCAAATATAGAGCAATGTTGAGTATGGATGAAATATATTGGATCATTTTAAACAATCACCCAAAATTTAGAAGGTAAGGAAGTTTCCATGAGGCCAAATAATTTTGCAAAATGATGACAACAAGTCCTACCCACAACAAACTAAAGACCTTGCCACACATAGTAAGTATCAAAGCGCAATGTGAAACCTTACAAATTACTTATAGATAAAACATTCTCACCTTTATGAGAGGGGACTCAATGGAGCCAGACCTTCACATGAGCTAGTTATTGCGACGTACACATACCAAATGAACAATATCAATAATGGTAGAACTTGATGAATTGAAGAGGGCAATTGAGTAAATAGATGTCGTTTTGGAAAAGGCCTTGTGTGGAACAACAAGGTTATTGCCATTGGTTCTGTGATGAAATGGGAAAAGAGAACATCTACCATTGCTTTCTTGTAGGCTTTTCCTCCTAAGAGAACCATTGGCAGCAATCCAAACAAGGAAAGTGAGAATAGTGTGGGGAGCATTGGGTTATCTCCCTTGGAACCACAAAAAGAAAACCTAGGTTTAATCCAAAGGGAGATAAACTAAATGGTCAAGTGTAGAAAATGTGTCATCTATGTGGGATGTATAAGAATTTATTCAAAAGTTCTCATAGAACATCTTTGCAAAAGAAACCAGGGACATTCACCTCCAATGGACAGTTTAGTCTCGCAATTCTTTGTTTGAAATTAGAACCAATTATTTTGTATTATATTTGTATATATAGAGAACACTCGTAGACACTAGTATGCAACATGTTGAGACTATTTTGAATGCTTACTTCTAGTTAAAATTTACTAAATTACCCTTTATGCTCATGAAATTCTTAGAGTACTCTTCTCGCCAAAATTGGATCTCTTCTCTATTTACGGTTCCTTTCTTTTTCTTGCTTTCTTTACATATCCAATCTTCCTAAAAATCCCTACACATTGGTGAGAACTTGGAGAGGTAATGTAGATAATTAGCAACATTTTTTTGTACATTGATCCATAATTAATCAACATATTCACAAGTAAGAGGCAAACATAGTGCACACCATTTTGTCATATGCACGAATTCGCATGCTACAAAACAATTTGTTGTTTGTTAATACAAATGTTGAATAGAATCCATTGTCGTGCTGATATATCATAATAAGGTATGTCTCTTCTTGTATTTGCAATTTAATAATTTACATTTACGCCATCTATGAACGAGGATGGATAGTTAAACCATGTATTTACATGCACAAACTATTAAGAGAGTGGGACACATGCATTTGATGTGCACTATTCACTTACATGCATTATCCTACATAATGGAAGTTTCAAAATTCAAGACAAGCGAAACATCATAGTTAGTACACTTACAATGACGTGCATGATACACCCAATCTAACTCGTATGAAATCCAAGTTTGGTGGTATGCATATAAACCATACTATTTCACACATAAAATTCTCAATCAAGACCCACTCTAATAGGCTAATCAAGAACATTAATACGAATCTATATAAGTTGGTTACCGCATGTTGCTACAATGGTAATGGGAATAACATAGAGGCATAACACTATGCAATTATAATTAGTGCTCAAAACTATCAAATTGTCAACTCTACTTATACACCATCGGAAATAACCTATGTTCTATTTATTACGACATGGAATGTCTAAGTCAACTAACTATGAATATGTATATGTTGAACCTCCCTCAAATACCGATGTATTTCACTCTCATGTTACCGAGGTATCTTTTTCTAGACATTGTTGTGGTTCTTTTTCCTAGATATCATGGCTTAACCAATGAATTTGTTCTTTTACATAGAAGTTTGTACCTGTGCGCGCGCTTATGTGACTTTTATCTTTTACGAAAGGAATTGTCATCTATAGATTTCCAAACACAAAGTGGAAGTTTTGCCATATATATATTTGTCTATCTTCAAACATTTATAAAAAAGTATTAATAAGATTTAAATTTCGAAAATATGTGCACTTGATGGTATTGAGTATTGACATCTTATTTATTGTATGCATATGGATTCGTAATGTGTACCTTGCGGAAATTCGACTTTGCTTTTTATTGTTAGTGATAACAAACTTTGGATAATGGCACAATGAAGGCTTTAGTTAAGATCTTTATTAGCAATGTCTTTAATGGGAGAAATGAAAAATGAAGAAGATATCAATGCGTTGTTATTATTCACGAATCATGAGATTTTATGATGAAAGGGCCAAATTATGCAATGCAATAACAATAAGTTTACTATGCAAACATTGGACAATGCCAAAACAAGAGTTATGAATTTTATGGCAAATAGTGAGCATATTGTCATTGTCTAAGTACATCGTTTAGGAGCAATGTATTAGTGAATATGATCTTAAACTAATGTTGTGACTTTGATATCAAAGTACAAACATGGAGAAATTTATTACAAGCACACCATTAAACCCGTCGTTAGTTGTTATTATGTATAAAATACAAATCTGACTTTGGAGACATTTTTATGAATTTTCATTCAGATCACTAATAAAGAAAATTGGGCAACATCGAAAAGCTTTAACCCAAGGTAACATTGGATTAATTTCAACGTACTATTATTTTGACAACGATTCATGTTACTTATTTTCTACTTAGTGTTAGGTGTAACCTTGGAGGTAATTCCGATGAGTACATGTCCTTGAAAAACATTTCTAGAAGGCTAACTCACAAAAGTCCTTAGTACTTACCTGTTACTAGAAATAGTCACTATATCATATTGCCATAGATTTCATCAATCATGAAAGTTTGTGAATAGTTGGATTTAATTTGAAAATGGACATGCATTTATGATGATGATCTTTTAGATTCTTTTGTAATGCATGATATTACTAACTCTATTGGGTTACTTTGATGATGATGTAGAATAATCATCAAATTATTATATAACCCTTTGGACAATTACCGTGATTTTGACAAAGATTGTGCATAATCTACGAGGGAGGTTCTTTGGATAACATCAAGGGTGACACCCAACATGCAAAACAACAATGTTTTGAGTTTCATGGCATATGGAAAAAACGAGGGTAATAACGTGTATGTATGTTTTATTTTTTGAACGAAGTATTACATGGGAAATGTTTTGAGCGAAATCGTATGGTATAATGAACTGTAGTTCTTTAATCTTAACATTAGTAGGTGTGGGCTTAGTTCACAAGGAATAAAGGGTAAGGATTCAATTCCGTCTCTCATCTTCGCTAGGGGTGATTGGGTGGTCTAGCACCCTTTCTTCCTTATTTTAACGTTAATTAAGATTCGTATAGGAAAACAAGCACTTGATGTCCACCTACATGTGCACTTTTGATAGATACTCTACCTTGAGAAAGACATCTGCCAATTGCTGCCAACTTATTTTTTCACATATTTACTAACGGAGAGGTTCATGACATGATTCTCAACCTCATTTTCATAGAGTTTAGTTATTTGATATGCGAAGTCTTGTAGTGTACCTCTTTTCCTTGTGTATCCTAATCTCTTGGTCAATGTGTGAGTTTTTTGTAGCAATGGGCAAGTATAAGGGCACGTGGTTTGAATTATTGAGGATGGGCCATATTGAAAACACACAAAGTGCCATTGAGAATCTTTAGATTATCAATCTTATGGCACATGCTTTGAAGTTGACACCATTACCTTATTATCAACTTTCATATTTTGATAAGTTCCAACTCTAGTATTAAAATCTTTCACAAGCAATACTTTTTCAATCTTCTCATATGTAAGAATGTGAGAACACACATTTTTTAAAAGGATCGCTTTGATCTAGTTCATACAAATTATAATAATTGGATTGTATACGAGGAATGTAACAACATACCAAATCATGTTTGTATTTAGATATTGTTACTTCAATCCACATATATATTTTGTACTCACCATTCTTACATACTCGCATGTAGTTTACCAAGAACTCATGATAAATATATGGCACTCATGCTCACCCAATATTGTTATAGTGCGGGGTCAACCATATAGATTTTAATATGCATCCAACAATATTAGTTATATGCTTGGCTTCATTGGGGGGGGGGGGGGGGGGGGGGAGTGTTCAAGTTACCAACCATGGTAATACTAGGCCATGCATGGGCATTCTCTACCCATTGTTGAATTCATACATCACTCTCTCGTTTTTGCGACGAGTTTCTCCACGAGTGCCAACTATGTTAGGAGTGTCATTTGTGTTGTGGGTGGGGGGTGAAGCCCAGAACGACTCCACCCTCCTCCCAAGGGGGTTACATGTGAGAGAGAGAGAGAGAGAGAGAGAGAGAGAGAGAGAGAGAGAGAGAGAGAGAGAGAGAGAGAGAGAGAGAGAGAGAAACAATGGTACACAGAGATGAGAGGGAAAAGTTCTTTATTCATTACATGCTCCATAGAGGGTTTATATAGTTCATCATATAACGGTTACATAATATGACCGTTACATTCTTGTACACATGCACATAATTGTGCATGTGTTCATACACATATTTATCCTCATTCACGCGTGTATACATTACACATATACCACAACCCCTTTATCATGTTTGACCCTTACACCACCCTGTACACTCCTACGGGCACACATGGCACGCATGTGGGACAATGCATCGATCAGAACTCCATCAGTAGTCTCGTTAGTCGGAAATCCCTTGAGTGGATCACAACTCTACAATCGATAACTTCGATCAGAGCTTGCTTGACCCGAACATTCTTGTTCGGTCATCACACCTCTCAATTGGATCACACACCAATCAACTCGTCCTATCTTCTTCTTCTTTGTAGTCTAGTTGAGTCTGTCTTCTTTTTCTTCTTTCCTCTTCGGCATCACTTTCTTCTTCCTCCTCCTCTTTCCTCTTTTCCTCTTTCTCCTTACTACTTTCTTCTTCTTCATTTGTTGTTGCTTCTCCTTCCTCTCCTTTTATCTTGCTCTTCATCTGACCATTTTTGTGTCTGACCATCTCCTGTCCGGCTAGCTGTCTAACCGGTTAGTTGGCTCTGTCTGTGGCCGTCTATCGCCGGATGTCGAACGTCGGCTATCACCATCAGTCCAACTAGTTGTCCAACGGTGACCATCGCCATTTGTCTGGACCTCGATTGTTGCCGTCTTGACGGTTGTCCAGCCCGCCATCCGTATGTCCGAGGATGTCTCCCTTCATTGACCGTCTCTCTACCAGTTGTCCGATTGATTGTCAGACGTCGGCTCTGTCTGTGGCCGTCTATCGCCGGATGTCGAACGTCAGCTGTCACCGTCAGTCCAACAATGACCATCGCCATTTGTCTGGACCTCGATCGTTGTCATCTTGACGGTTGTCCAGCCGGCCATCCGTATGTCCGAGGATGTCTCCCTTCATCGACCGTCTCTCTACCAGTTGTCCGATTGATTGTCAAACGTCGGCTGTGTGGCCGTCTGGCCAGCCCTTCCAGAGTCTTTTTGGCTGATGCCGATGACATGTATATGATGAGAGCATATCCTTTTGATTTCCTTGACTCTAGGAATGCGATTGGTCCCTCTTCAATTTCACCAAACTGAGAGTAAATTGATAATATCTTCTTTGCATTCACATCTTGTGGAACATTTCCGACATATATTTTTCTTCCTATATGATCACTTCCTCCTCCATCGGAAGATGTAGTAGGCCCCACTGATGCTAATGGATACGATTACTCTTCCTGTTAAGAATTAGGTAGGTAATTAAGAGTTAATTAGTACCTAATTATGTGATTAAGTTAAGTGCGGAAGATTGAGTGATATGTGTGTGTATGTGTGTGAGAGGGAGAGAGAGAGAGAGAGAGAGATACACTTATGAACACCACAAGATGGGGGATGAGTAACTATATTAAATTAGCATTATAATCATCATTATCATCAAATACAAAAATACCCACAATGAGGTATATATACATCTCATGTGTGTGTAAGTAGAATATAGGTACTAATGTGTAAGTCCTATATTAAATGTACTTAGGAGTGGAGGATCTAGAATATCCCACTTAAGTACAAGGTCCTATTTAAGGCGTTATAGTCAACACTTCTAACTAGATTCTATCTAGGTAACTATGAAGTTACATGGTTGACTACCTAACTAAACTAACTTGAGCTTGATCTCACAACACTTTCTTCTATGACTTTGCTAGGTTCTTTTAAAGCTCTTTGAGCTGCGAACTTGTCAGAAAACATGGCAAAACCATAGCCTTTGCTCTTGCTTGTGTTCTTGTCCTTGATCATAGAGCATTCTTCAATGTTTCCATACTATGCGAAAACCGATTTAAGGGTTTCGGGTGTCATTTCCCAACCTAATCCTCTAATGAAAAGCTTCATGTGTGCTATATCCTTGTCCGGAAGCGTCTTTATCTTTGACAAAACCCTAGAATTAGACATTGTTGCTTTGTGAAGCAGATCTAAGATATGTTATTTTGAGAATGACTTGATCAAAGCTCTAATTCCTCTACAGATACTTCTTAATCCATGTCGTCATTCTTCTGTTCTTCTTCTTCTTCTTCTTCTTCTTCTTCTTCTTCTTCTTCTTCTTCTTCTTCTTGATCCTCCTCCTTAGCTTTCCTTTCCTTAAGCCTTGGATGACAAAACCACATCTTTGAGTTGTCTATTAGAGTACTGAAATAAGGCATTCTGAGGACACAGGGAGATCAGAGTACTTCCTCTCAAGGGAAGGGTGGGGTGGGGGAAATTGAAGAAGCTCCTCTCATGGAACACTCACTATTCCTTCTACACCAACACATAGACACAGAGGAGCAGAGAGGGAGAGAGAGACTTCTTCTCAAGGGAGGGTCGTCCTTTTGGGCGTACCAATGTTTATGGGTGGGGTTGGAGCCAAGAACAACCCCACCCCCCTCCCAAGGAGGTTACGCATGAGGGAGAGAGAGAGAAAGAGAGAAACAATGAGACATAGAAATGAGAGGGAAAAGTTCTATATTCATTACATGCCCCATAAGAGGTTTATATAGTACATCATATAATGGTTACATAATATGACATAATATTTATCCTCACTCACACTCGTATACATTACACATATACCACAACCCCTTTATCGTTTTTGACCCTTACACTGCCCTGTACACTCCTACGGGCAGCAATTTGCAAATTGGTTTTCATCACAGGGAATTTCCATTAGGTAGCTAGACCACTTGTAGTTGTTCTCATTTTGCTTATTTTGAGATCTATGTTGAGATTCTTTTCATAATGATCTAGGATTGTTGAATTGTTCATGACTCGATCACATATATGCTCAAACACTTGGCTTTCAATTCATGAGCTGTTATTTTTGTTTGTGTTTTCACGAAATTAAACATGTACATGTGCAAAGTTCGCATAACACTATCTCCCGAGCTCGGAATTCTAAGCCGAACATCCCAATACGATCCTCATGGCGAAGCTTTTGTACTAGATACTCAAACAATGATTTACACAAACAAGAGAAAAGTATATTATATTCATTTTTTGTAATCATGAATAAGTTTATGAGGGTGGAAATACAACGAGAAAATCTCTCGATTTTGTTACATGGAGTGAACAAGCAATAGAAGAAAGATAGGAAGAAGACGGGAATAAACAGAAAGGATAAGATCACCAACTTTCTCTTTTTAGATTTCGGCAACACTTTCGCGTCTCTAACTTTGTTTCCCTCCCTAATTCAAACTTATATAGGATTTAAGAGGCTCTCTCCCAAATAAAAGTGGGTGTTTTTATTTTTTATTTTTGCGTGATCCACACTTGTCTTCTTTTTACTTGCATGGCCTACCTTTCCTTTTGGTTTGATTTTAGCAAAAAGATTATCATGATGTTTACAATCACATTAATTTATCCACTTAATCTTCTATGGTTCCACTTGAACATCTGGCCTCCCACTCATAGCACATGCTTTTACCTATTGAGCTAAACCTTTTTGTTGTAGTAAACTCCAACTCACAATGTACCTGTCTTATTACACCCTCGATCTACCACTCAACCTTTTCCATATCCTTGATTTAACTTAATTCCTCCTATGCATTTCCCATATCACGACATCGTGTTACGACTTTTTGCATTTGGGCCTTTTGATAAGCTTACCTTGGATGTGATAGGTTGGTGTGCTAGGCTTATATATGGGGTTCCCCTAGTGAGGATGAATTTAGACCATTTATAGGGGGTGGAAGCCATATTCCTTACTAGGGTTGATGGAGTGTTATGAAAAAAATGAGAAATGAAAATGTTATAAATACAAATGGTGTAGGAGGAAACTATTAGTGCATGATCACAAACTAAAAGCACGAAGAGCTTTTATAATGAAGGGGCCATAAAAGCATATATGCATTGCAATGACTATAAGTTTTCTCTCGAACCATTCACTAATGTGAAAATAGCCATAATTTTTATGGCAACCAATGAACATAATCATATTAACCTTGCTTTTAAAGGGCAATAGAATCATTTTCATTCCAAGTGTTGAGTAAAAGTTTTCAATGGCATAAAGACATTGTTAAGAAGCAAATGATTAGATTAGGTGACCTAAAACTAAAATTGCGAGGAATTTTTATAGCAAATACAACGTCAACGCCATTGATTTAAGCTTGTAAATATAAGTTTAAAAGCACAAGTTCTTATGTAACATACCATGAGGTAACTTTGCATATATGACAACATGGAATTGTGAGAACCTGAGAAGCACATGATTATGTAGTGCATAAAGGCTATCCATTCACATTGTGCCTCAACAACTAATGTTTTTGAAAGGTTTTCAGTATCTTTCGTCTCGTCTTTTTATTGATGTTAGAGACTTCAAAAGCACCAAACATCAAAGTGTTGAGAATGAAGACTGGTTGGTCATCCAAAAGAATATTATACAACTTGTGACTTAAATCTACTTCTACTACTTCGTCCTCCAAAATTATGAAGCTCTTAAATCTTGAACTACTTTATTTTTTCACATATGGCCCTAAATAAATATAGCCCAAATGCATGAACAAAGCTTTTAACTCTTGAACTACTTAATTTTTTTCTCTAGGGTTTAAGGTAATGTTAATTTAGGGCTTTCGGTAGTAACCTAAGATTGTGTAGATTGTCTGCAGTAATGCCAATGCAAGCAATAGAGGCGAAGATTGTGTAGATTGTCTGCAGTAACGCCAATGCGAGCAGTAGAGGCGCCGCATGGATCGAAATCCATAGCCATGGCCGAGAAAAAATAGTTTGTGCGCAGAAACTCCATATACTAGACAAGCCAATGGGTCATCTCGACCGATCTTTGGCATTGATGCACATGTCGGTCCTCTGGTGGTTCTCTATGACTTGCACCCCGTGTCAAGATTACGAGATCCTCTGGTCTTTCGATGTATGCTGATGATCACACACATATTTAATTCAACTCCTCCTTTGGAAGTCTGTCCTGATAGAGAAACATGGAATAACAGATTTGCTTGCGGATTCTTTAGAAACAGATCATTTCCTAGATTCTTGCAGGAATGTTTTTTGTGCAGGAAAAATAGAGTGAATCGAGTGGATGCATGCAATTGGGAAAATTTCTGTTTGGCACCCAATAGTTTGCATTAAATTGGCTCCTGAAGAATGGATTGTATGTGACAAGAATGGTAGTGATCATGGAAAAGTTTGGATTACCTGATGGGAAGTCGGGTTCTTTTGGAAACTCTGAAATCTTCATTCGAAATGACTTGAAAATTTGGTTGCCTATCAAAGTCAAGTCCCTCCATACTTGGTTGTATGTGAAGTCATTGTTGAACTAAAAAATGTATATGTTGCCCACTTGTCTTATGTTGGCAGTTGCAATGATTCCTTACACAGAGCAAGAAATCATGAATGAAGATGGTATCGGCAGTGAACTGAAGTTGGTGCGAATCCAAGCTGTATCGGGGAGGCCAAAATAGTTGTTGCTAAACCATGCCTGTAAGGGAGGAGGTGTTGCATGGGTTCAATCACATCTGATATCCCATGCGTTTCCATGAATCTCTTCACACATAATGCATTACAACTATTACGGAAACTCTCTAGCTTTTGACACAATTGGAGGATGGTTAGGACTTGATGATAATATGATCTTGGCTTTATATTGCAGATATTTGGGGAGGGTTTGAAATTATCCACGTTCTGTCACGTGCAATTCTACGAGCATTATTGATGATTTCCTTCATGCAATATCTCCATTCATCTTTGATGAAGTTGCCCAATGGGGAAGTTGTATGGCTACAAGAGGTAAGCTTTGCCATATCTGTTTGAAGTGTAGGATTGATTTCCTTGTTGGTATTGTCACCCATATCTTAAACTTCTTATTCTTCTTCTGTGGACACTGACTTGATACTTTCATGTAGGTCAAGTGCTTCTCCTCTAGTTTTCATACTTCTATGGGTTCTTGCCCTTAGAAGAAGATATATCAATATGGAAATGTAGATTTAGAGATGATAACACAATCCATACCTCCATCTTTCTATTAGTAGAGATTTAAATGGATAGAGAGGAGAAGTGTTGGGCAAACTTTTAGACCTTAAATACACCTCTGGGAAGATCAACCCATTAATGATGTGAATTATCTATGCGAACATTTGTATAAGTGGTGCTAAGAATTTTGTTAGGAGAGATTTATGGTTGATGCTAGAATGACATATAGATCTTCAAATGTGCGAATAAGTATTTGTTAGTAGTATTCGAAGTATATGACCCTTGGAAACAGATAGGCCCAACAAAGTTTCTGGGCATAATTTTGGGATATTACATGGGAAGAGTCTTGGGAGATTTTGAGCCATAAATCTATTTAGTAACATTCAATTTTCCTTTTTATCAAATAAATGTAGAGAACAAGAGGAGGGGGGACTAGAGATTTTTTTTTTTTTTCTAAACTTTTACTTCTTTTTAATGTTAATTTTTCCTGTAAAATAGGTCAAATGGGGCTAAAATAGCTAGTTTGAAGAATGTGGACCAGCTAGATTCAAAATATTTTAAAAACTCTAGCTAGAACTTCTTCCTAGCCTCCCCCATATTAGTTGACAAAGTCCCTCCCTAGACGGCATGATTAATATTGTGCTTAGGAATTCGCCCAACATTGGGGGGAGATAGGAATGAAAATATGCACAATCTCTTTTGGCGATCAAGTGATATGCAAGCTACTTGATTTGGGAGCCAAGCTTCTTTTTTCCATGATAAATCCTAAACCCTAGTTGGCTATGCTTAGAGAGAATTGACACCAACAACCACTACACATTTTCTTTCTAACATCCTTGAGGTTCCTTTGTGTCATTCATAGTATGAACCATCCGTAGCCTATGTGTATTCGCATTCGAGTATGTTTTGATCATTTGAGTATATGGTAAATCTCTCTCAAAGTATGGTAAATACCATACTTTTGTATTCATTATTTATTATAGATTAAAACATTTTTTAAGGTAAGAAAGTTAAGCTGAAAAATGTAACAAAGAAAAAACATAAGCATGTTTTTACAACATATGCACTCGTTTGCAAACATATGAAAAAGAATGTTTGCTAATGCATTAGAGTATGTTACTAAGAATGCGCAATGGCTTGGGTTAAGCCTAAACAAAACCAGTTACCAAGCTGATTAATACTTAATCAGCTTAGCTAAAGTAGATCCTCAACCAATTTCAGCTTAACTGATTTAGCCAAACCCGAGGACTTCTTTGCACACTAAAAGTAAAAACAAAATCCACAGCAACATTAGTGATGCTTAGTAAGAAAATTATACAGATAAGGAATGAGGATGTGTGAATATCCATGTGACAGACTATATTTTCTCACACTCTTCAGAAAGCTGTTAGCTATTTCCTCACAATTCCATGCATTCTCATCCATGTGAGAATTAAGATGCACTGTGACATAGCAAGGCAGTAGGAGACCAGCAAATAAATGAGGTGACACATGCATTGTGAAATGACACCAAAAGGTCTTAATGCCTTGTGATACTGATTTGTAGATTGAAACAACATTTCTTGTGGTGAAAACTGTAAAGTAACATACAAGAATCCTCTTCTAAGCTACATTTTCCCCAACCATTTCTTGTTTGGGCATTTCATAGACATGGCAAGTAAAAAATGGTTCTTTTAATAAAAACACAGTAAAAATTACTCAAGATGTTGCTAAAGCTACAGATTCTTTTAATAAAAACACAGTAAAAATTACTCAAGATGTTGCTAAAGCTACAGATAACTTTTTAGTACAAGCACTTCACTGTGTTGCAATTCTCAAAATTCAACATACAAAGATGGACAAACGCCATCTCAATATTCTTCCAACAGAAATTTCATGTAAGTTTCCAAATTGAGAAACCCTAAACACTTTTGAAAATAACCTTTCTAAAGTTAGGCCTCATTTTCCACCATAATCATATAATCGATTTCAAATATCCTTTCTAATGTTTCGACTCCTTTGCCATGATCAATCTTTCATATAGGTGCGGTACATAATTACCCCACCTCCACGCACCAATTCCTTGAAAGTGGTAGAAGTACAAGTATAAGCGGGCACACACGAACACTTGCGTGTCTTCTTCCAAAGATAGGATAAATCACTAAAACGAACAGCGATGGAGAGAACCCCTGGCTGAAAGCATCGGAGGGCATCACTAACTAGAACAGGAAAATCCACATCTTCTGGGCCATAATCCATTGTTTCAAAGCTTGCATAACTATACCTTTTCTCAGGAGCTACATGGATAGTCGACACAGCTCCTCTTTCCACTGAGTTCATGGAGTACCCATGTGAAGGGGAGGCAAAGTCACAAATTCTAGAATTTGGAAACAATTTATCAATGCCTGATTTCTCAGTCACCTCCGTAGCTGAATTACACATGTTTTTGAAGAATGTGGCTGCTTTCTCTCGGCTCAATTGTGTCATGCACATCTCCAATGAAAGGATTGCAGCTTCACCATCTAAATCATCATCAAAATTCACATATGAAGAGTAGAGGTGCCAACTTAGAGGTATGGAGGGACCATTCAACTCATGCTCTTTACTACCTGATCCAAGTTCCCCAAAGAAACCATTCAAGAACTCAACTTCGTCACGAAAGCTTCCATGAGGAAACGGCTGTTTTTCTGGAAGATCAGTCATTGGTCGGCTATATATACATCCCTTCAATCTCAAAGACAGCCCAGAAGCCAGATCAAGCAACACAGGAACAACATCGAGAAGTTTAGTAGTCCCCCATGTTCCGATGATGATCTTGTAACTATACACAAAAAGGTTAGATTCTGACATGAGATAAGTATCAACCTGATCGTTGCTTAGAGTCTTCAAAATGACGCATTGTATTTCTGAAGCTACTCGTTCAACAACACGCTTAGATATGCTTCGCAAGCCCTTGAAGGAATCAAGGTTAGGGACATAATGTTGAAATTCAATTTGTAGCCTTTTGTTCTCCACACCCTCAAAATGCTCACTCGAATTTGAATGATCATCATCATGCGGCAATAATTGAGCGTCCTCTGGACAGAAAGGAATACACATCCCGTCACCTGAACAATAGCAAGAAATGGTGTAATCAGAAGGGCCCGAATGTATTAACTGCCTAACCTAACGAAAGCAAGGAAGCCCTCGTTAAATGCTCTCCTCCCAGCACGATTGTCAGGAGGGCTTCCTGGCACACTAAAAATAAGAGCAAAATCCACAGCAACATTAGTTATGCTTGTGAACAATAAATAACCGTTCATATCTCAAGATAAATTTTCATATCTTGTATCTGCCCAAAATAACTTTTCATATCTTGTATCTGACTATTTAATAGTCTCATACTCATTAACAAAACTAACACTTCTATCAGTTACTATTCATATACATTCATTATCACATGGTACCAGAACGTTCAAAATCAGCAGCAGCAAAAACAAGAACAAAAGAACAGCAAACAGAAACGACAATTAAAGAAGCCATCAATAATAAAAAACACAAGGCTCATAAACGCAAACTTTACTTCTAAAATAAGAAACACTAACCTCATAAACTCAAATTTTACTTCAAAACTAAAAGAAAACCAATCATGGCCACAGTTGAAAACCCAGACATTGTTGCTGCTACAATACTCTCCTCCACATCAGTATCTAGATCTATCCGAATTGACAGATGAACCAGAGCCACAAATTATCGTAAATGGCAAATACAGATGAAAATGTACTTGCACAGATTACATCTATGGGCATACATAGATGGAAGCAAAGCTAAACCTGAGAATAACAATCTGAAATCCTATTCCATGTAGCAGATTCACTTATGTACCTCATCGCAAACCAAGAAACCGCCAAAGAAATGTGGGAATATCTAAGCGAACAATATGAAAAGACCAACATACAATTCATGCTATCGCTCTGTTTCATCAACGCACAACCTTCCACATGCAAGACAGTGATGATTTTGGAACATTTCTACAATCATGGCGCTCACTACTAGAACAAGGCACCATCACAGGCCTGGAATTCACAGACAATCAACATGTAGTTTGTGCTATTAGCGGCACTACCATCAACCTGGTGACCTTTCGTCACAACCCAATCCTATCAAACCCAATCCTCATCAACAAAATGCGCCAAGAATATACCTTCTCCAAGCTCAGCAGCAACAATCTCAACCAATCAACAATTCTGATCGCAATGACAACCACCATTCCCACGTTGAACTGACACCAACCAATCATCAAAACAATTACAACCACCAAAATATAAAAACATCTCTTTGTAATTACTGCAACAGACCAGGTCAGTGGGAGAAAGATTGTAGAACCAAGCAAAGAAACAAATCTAATCATCAAAGCACCAAAGCAATGACATGCAATAATTGCAACAGACAAGGACACTTCGAAAGGGAATGTCCAACAAAACAACGTGAAGCAGGCCAACGGTCTCAAGCTAGGATGGCACAACTTCAACAAAATCCACCATCATCAGGCGAAGAAATGTATTCAATACCACTTCAACCAACACAACAGGTTTCGACCTTTCACCGTTTGTAGATACCGGAGCCACCCATCATATGACATTCGACAAGATGTACCTAACACAATACAAAGAGCTTACCACACCCTTAGATGTACAACTTTGAGATAACAGCATCAGACAAGCGAAAAATGGAACTCTTAAAAACAGGGTAAAACTTACTCAAGAAACAGTATTAGACATGAATTTCATGATGATTCAGTAGGGTACCTGATATTGCTAAAGCAACAGGCAATAGAGTATGAAGCCCCACACGCAAATCGTTGAGTTTCGAGCTGACACACAGGCAATAGGTGAGCAGCGAGAAATGAGCAGAGGAGGGAAACGTCGAGACATTCGTGAGATCTGGCGATGTGAGGGCGGGCGGAGCGATGAAGCAGAGCTAAGATCGAAAGAGGTATGTAGTCAACAGCAGAGGAGGAAGGGTGGAGAGGAGCAGAGGAGGAAGAAGGGAAGCAGAAGGAGAGCCCTAAATTTGGATGATTATTCTTAATTATTGTTGTTCACTTTCGTTAAGTACTTTATTGTGATTAAGGGCTTTCCGATGTGAACCAAGTATATATAAAGGTTGATTTGAAAATATGCAAACGTACTTTTGAATTTCTACCATATATATAAGCACTATTTCAATAAATTGTTCCTTGTTGTATACCCCACTTAGCCCACTATACTACTGAAAAGTATGTGTTTTGCGTGTGATACTGATAATGGGGTCTACAAATATACATGATAGGATTGATGCTGATGCACAAACAAACATAGCTGTTTCAGCAGAACTCTTGGATATCCAGATTGACAAAAGTGATGACTTTTTTATATTCATTGTAGAAATGTCGTTTTCCTTAATTCTACCAATGAACATCAATTTTATTACTTTTAAATAATAATAAATAGAAGTGACACTTGTGATGAGTGCTACCCAAACTAATGGGTACAAACTAGCTTTCCATCCGTGCCAAAAAAATATAAAGTTTACCAAAAAAACCAGATAGTGGAGGAATACCTCCGAGGGATGGTGAACGGAAAACCGAGAGAGTGTTAGAACAGGATCCTTCGTATATGATGTCGTATAATCTTGAATATTATCAGTTCCACTTCGCAAACTAAATAGAGTAACACAAGCAAAAGTTATGAGATTAGTGAGTATATAAATAAGGATATAGGTTATCGTACTTGCATAACCATTTTCAGGGTCTGCAACAATTATTCCAATCAAGATATAGCCTATATCCCAATTCTGGTTTATTCCAGCTTTAAATATTATACTAATATATGGATAACATAGACATGTGTATGTGGATTTGTCAATATTCAAATGATAAAGATTGTCTAGCATCCACATGTCTATGCATATTTTTGTTTGAATAACTTTATTAACTCCCAATATCATAGTTTGATACCATGCTTTGCCTTCAACGAGATTCACATTTATTTACCAAACATAATTTGATTTTGTCCTTACATGCAACTTTCCTATTTTCACAATGTGGACTCTCAATCACTATGGGAATGATGCATGTTCTATCGCTATCATGAGTTTCAAGTTAGAGTAGTTACATTCCTACATAATCATTATGCCTACCTTCTATGAAAGAAATAGTCTTGTGGCTTCATTTTCCCACTTGTCCATACTTTTTATATTAGCATTTTTCTTGCGTTGGTGTAAGATCCACCTCTTCTTCCTTGGGAATTGACAAGTTAGTAGATGCCTTGGCTATTTGGGTCGTCCATGTGACATCCTAGCTAGTTCGGCTCTGATCAAATTTCTAGCCGATTTGGAGTCAGTTGTTGGACCTTTTGCCGCTTCAGTTTTGGCATTTTGTTAGATGGCCGATTCGTGTTTGGTAATCGACATGTCCGCTTCAGATTCTTTGTCTGAAAGATTGAATGTGACTTTTTTCCCAATGTTCGGCTGGGATTGGTTGGAGAGGATTGAGTCTTCATTGAAGACCACATCACCACTCCGGATCAATTTCCGGTTCTCCGGGTCCCCATAGCCAATAACTAAATTCCTCATCAGTTCCATAATTGAGAAATATACATTTCATTGAATGGGGCGCCAACTTCGTCCCTTTCTCCCATGGGATGAATGCACAAGCTTCACATCCGCATATACGAAGCCATTTATAGGTCAACTGTCTTCCTAACCATAGTGTTTGTAAAAGATTACATGCGAAAGTTTATGCGAAATAGAGTACATAGTTGGTTATTTGACACTACAACAATTAGGTATACACAAAGAATGGAGACACACAATACGGAGAGAGAAAGAAAGAAAGAAAGAAATATTAATGTCTTCTAAGGCCAGAGAGACAAATAGTGCATACAACAAAAACTCCATTCAAAATAATGGTGCTCTATACATACAATGTGCTCAGTGAGCACTTTCTATACAAGTCCTTAACGGACTGATAGAAGTACTGACAAGTACTTTAATGCTCATAAGTGAGCTATTGACATTGACTCCCAAAATTATTCCTTCGAGGAATATCGGTCCAACGACCTTCTGATTCCCGACTTATTAAGCCGATCAGGGCCTCATCGATCGGTCTCCATCTGATCCAGCTCTCGGCTTCTTCAGCCGATCTGACCCATGTTGAGCTTGCTCGCTCAACACTCCCCCTCAAGCTCAACTCAAGGTTGGCTCTTTGTGTCAGTATCTGCCGGCTCCTCCTATCGTCTTCACGCCTTGCTCACACTCCTTGTCCGGTCTGGTCCCATGTTCCTCGACCCCTTTGGTCCAACGCTCCTATGGTCGGTGCATCTACTCTTCAGGACCTTCTCAGCTCTATCGTTGTCGTGGTACTAGTGCCCCTCGACCTATCAGTTCCTCTGTATCGACGTCGTCTTCGGCTGCCTCCTTGTCCAATGGCCTTCATAGTATTCGTTGTTGGGAAATAGGTCCCTCCAAATGGGAAGGAGAGTACAAACTGAATCGGATGGAGTAAGTGGGATGCTCGACCGAGGCCGAAACCGAAACCGAAACCGAAAATCGATTTATGACTGATTTGAGGGGCTATAATTGTAAATAGTCTAAGTGTTCCCGTTGTGGGCTATATTTTGTAAATAACCTGAAAGTTGTTTCAATATATAAACAACTAGGGCAAACTTTATGATAGGGTAGTTGTGACCATTGTTACATCGTTAAAGAAGGTAGTTGCCTTTGTAACTGTGTAAGAGAGAGAGAGAGAGAGATAGATAGAGAGAGAGAGTAGTAACTTTGCAATTGTCGATCTATTAACAAAGAAGATGTCGAGGTCATTGCCTCTGAGTTTCTTATTGTGCTTCTCCTCTCATTATAGTGATTCTGTTTCTTGGGTTTTATGGACCCCCATGGTTTTTTCCCTTTTGGGTTTTCCACGTAAAACATCCGGTGTCACTTTATCCCATTACTTTCTATTTTCTTGATGTTTGTGCACTATCATTTTTCATTTTGCACCTGAATACGTAAACGAGTAACCAGTTGTGGCCGATCGATTCTCATCAAAGTGGCATCAGAGCGATGGAAGACTCATTCGCGGCATGTTCAAGTTAACCGGCTCCAACTACTCAGTGTGGAAGTCAAAGATGAGAGACATGCTCGTGTGCAAAGACCTCTAGCTACTGGTGCAATTCGGAGATAAAAGGCCAGACAAGATCAATGTAGCGACTTTGGAAGTGTTGCATCTGAAGGCGGCTGCATATATAAGGTGTTTTATAGACATGAGTCTATACAAAAACTTTGGTGAAGAAACAGAAGCGGATGTCCTATGGAAGAAGATAGGTGTAATGTTCGAAAACAAAAACGTCGTTAACAGAGTATCAGTCTTTCGAAAGATTGTAAGACTGAGTTATCAGGATGGCTCCAGCATGGCGGATCACATTAATGCCTTCGAAGGACTGATGAACCAAACCACCTCTCTAGAAGTACCTCTAGCTGACCATGTATTAACATTATTGTTGCTGGGATCCCTTTCGGATAGTTGGGAAACGCTCATTGTCACATTGGGCAACACCGGATTGGAAGGGAAGCATTTATCCTTAGAGCAAGTGAACTCGAGTTGATTGAATGAGGAAGCTCGCTGGAAGGATTGAGAGTCCAATACCGACCTGAAGGCCCTTGTCACGAAAAGTGACATGAATAGAGGAAGAGGCCGAAATCGAAGTCCCCAAAATCGAGATAAGTCAGAGACGAGGTTGAAGTCAAGGGGAAGGCCTACTTGCTTCTATTGTGGGAAGCTGGGGCACTTCCAAAAGAATTGTAGACATTTTTGAAAGGAAAAACAGGGAGCCAATGTTGTGCAACCAAAAAAGATTTCAGATAGCAAGAACATCTCGGCAATCGCAACAAGCGAGGACGAGTTGCCGCTCATCAGTGAGTAGAACGAAGTGAACCTTGTCAGCGATGAATCGACATGGGTGGTCGATTCGGGTGCGTCTTTTCACCTAACCCCTGACCGGAAATGCTTCTCATCTTATAGAGCTAGAAATATCGGATCTGTAAAGATGGGAAATGAAGGAGCATGCCGAATTGTCGGTATAGGAGATGTGTGTCTATTGACATCGACTGGGTGCCGATTAGTGTTGAAGGATGTCTGACACATTCCGGAGGTTCGACTGAACCTAATATTAGCCGATCAGCTGGATGACAAAGGCTACACGGGTAGCGTACGGAACGACATCATGAAGTTCTGCAAAGGAAGCTTGATTGTGGCTCGAGCCTAGAAAACCAGCACACTCTATGTGATGCATGCTCGATTATGCCGAGGGGAAGTAAATGTGGTAGCTGACACAACAGGTGAGTTATGGCACAAGCGGCTATGCCACATGAGCTAGAAGGGATGCCAAAACTTGCCGAGGAAAATCTCATATCGGAGATGAAAAACGTGCAACTCGAGAAGTGAACCAATTGCTTGGATGGCAAGCAAAATAGAACCTCCTTCTAATCAAGGCCCTCGATGAGGAAGAAAATGCTGTTGGAACTCATGCATACGGATGTATGGTACGTAGATACAAAGTCGCATGCTGGTTCACAGTATTTCATGACCTTCATAGACAATTGTAATTGGAAGTTGGGGGCTTTCGTGTTGAAGATGAAGGACCAGGTGTTAGCCGTCTTCAAAGAGTTCCAAGCGAGGGCCAAGAGTGAAACTGGTTGAAAAGTGAAGGTAGTTCGAGCGGATAATGGCAGAGAGTACCGCGGACCGTTCGAAGAATATTTCCGAGCGCAGGGAATCCGGCTGGAATATATTGTGCCAAAGACCCCAGAGCTTAACGGGTTGGCTGAGAGGATGAACCAGACTGTAATGGAGAGGGTCCAAAGTATGCTTGCACATGCAAAGTTACCAAAGATGTTCTGGGTTGAGGCGTTGATGACGACAATGTATGTGATAAACTGATCACCCTTAGTACCCTTGGACAGTGATATTCCACAAAGGGTGTCGAGTGGCAAAGACATCTCATACTAGCATTTGAGGGTGTTCGGCTTTCTTGCCTATGTGCATGTGGCAAAGGACTAGAGGGGAAATCTTGACCCAAAATCTCGGCTACGACGACGAGGAATTTGGCAATCACCTATTGGACTTGGATGAGAAGAAGGTGATTAGGAATCGAGTCCTCATCTTCATGGAAGAAAAGATGATAGTCGATTGGGAGATTGAGAATAAGTCTCCAACTACCGAATCAAGCTAAGTCGATGCTCGGCCAAATCGAGTAGAAGTCGACTAAATTGAAATCGAGTCCGAGCTAGTCGGCCGATCTAATACTTGGCGAAATCGAGAACCAACTAAAGATCAAGGGGATCCGGACAAACAAGGAACCGAATCCAACTCGGCCAAAGAAGTCGAAGAAGAATCGATTATGCCGAATGGAGGTCGAAGATATCCCCTTAGAGAGAGGAGGCCCCCCCGGAGATTTCTGGATAGTGAATGTGTTGTTAACCGGTGAGGGGGAGCCAGAAAGTTTCGAAGAAGCTAAGAATGATGCCCACAACCGAGAGTGGTTAAGTGCCATGCAAGAAGAGATGGATTCCTTGCATGAGAGCCACACATACAGATTGACTGAGTTGCTGAGAGGGAAAAGGGCACTCTGGAATAAGTGGGTATATAAGTTGAAACCGGGAGATGGCGAGAATCCACCAAGATACAAAGCCCGAATCGTCGTAAAGGGCTTCCAATAGAAGAAAGGAGTGGATTTCGACAAGTTATTTGCCGCAATGGTGAAAATGACATCCAATTGAATGGTGTTGAGCATAACAGCCAACATGGACCTCAAAGTAGAAGAATTGGATGTCAAGATGACGTTCTTGCATGGTGACCTCGATGAGGAAATATACATGCACCAGCCGGAAGGATTCGTGGAGAGAGAAAGGTAAAGAAAACCTGGTATGCTGATTGAAGAAGAGCTTATATGGGTTGAAGCAAGCACCTCAACAAAAGGTATCGAAAATTTGAATCCTTCATGACCGACAACAGGTACCATAAAACGCAGGCCGATCACTGCATGTTTGTGATGAAGTTCGATTGAGGAGATTTCCTCATACTCCTACTGTACATGGACGACATGGCAATAGTCGGATGAGACCATACCAAGATCTGAGCTTTGAAGAAGGCCTTGAGTAGGTCATTCTTGATGAAGGATATAGGTTCGGCAAAGCAAATCCCGAGGATGCACATTGTCTGAGACCGAACAAAGAAATTCTTGTGGCCGTCACAAGAGAAGTACTTGACAAAGGTGTTCTAGAGATTTGGCATGGAAAGCGCAAAACTGGTCGGCTTGACACTACCGACAAATTGCATGCTAAGCAAAGACCAGAGTCCAAATTTGAAATCCGAGAAGGTTGAGATGTCAAAAGTCCCTTATTGTTGAGTGGACAAGCTCAATCGGATCCGGATTGGCTAAGTAAGCCAAACCTGGATCGGTATCCAAATCAAAGTACTAGATTGGTATCCTGAACAAGGAGCCGGATTGTAATCCGGATTGGTATGAACCAGGAGGCCGTTGGAGGCCTACGAATCTAGCTTAGTACGTAGGCATATTTTGTGGAGTTAGTGTCAATCGCTCGTATGAGCATTGAGGTACATGTCAGTACTTTAGTCAGTCCTTTAAAGGACTTGTATAAATAGTGTTGTGGAGCACATTGTATGTACAAAGAGTTTTTAGGTTTTTGAAATATACATGTTTTTTGTGTTCTGCTCTAACTCTGTCTCTCCCGTGTACTATGTGTGTATGTTTTTCATTAAACCTGTGTCCGTATTCTATTGCAATCCGGCGAAGCTGATGTTGTCTTAGCTTCCACATATTTACTTTCACATGGTATTATAGCACGAGGGTTGAGAACCTCTACAGCCGACAAGTGCTTTGAAGACGAACCCTAATATCCGGTAGAGAACAGAAAACATAAGGTTAGAATGGACAGAGGAATGGCTAGCTCGCTCTCGATGGAGAAGTGAGCAGAAGTGAGCTTTGTGTGTGAGTGAAGCAATAGACAGAGAGAGATTTAGTGAGAGAGACCTTAGGACAAGAAAAGTGTATATTACATCCAACTTCAAACTAAGTTACAAAAAGTTGGTTTAAATACCAACTAGTCTAGGGCAAATGCCCTTTCTACTAATTATTACAAATCTATCATAGTAAGTTGTCCACTAACTAGTGTGAACACTGTCCCTATGGGAAGTTGAGTTTGATTCTCAATAGCCAGCAAGCAAAACCGAACCTCTTTCCGGACAAGACCACCGATGAGATGGAATGCACCATTGGATCTTGTGCCTACTGATGTATGCCAAGTGGACACAAAGTCATATGCCAGATCGTAGTATTCCGTGACATTTGTAGATGACCATAGCCGAAATCTGTCGGTCTCATCGTTGAAGATGAAGGATCATGTACTGATAGTCTTCAAGGAGTTCCACGCAAGAGTGCAGAGAGAAACCGGTTGGAAGCTGGAGGTAGTTCAAGCCAAGAACGTTGGAGAGTACCAGGGGTAGTTCGAAGAATACTGTTGGTCAAATGGAATCCGGGTCGAATTTACCATGCCGAAGATGCCGGAACTGAACGGATTGGCTAAAAGGATGAACCGGACCATAATGGAGAGAGTCTGGAGTATGTTGGCACATGCCAAGTTACCCAAGACGTTTTGGTTTGAGGCACTGATCACGGTGACCTATGTGAAAAATCGATCACCCTCAGTACCCTTGGAACGAGACACACAATAGAGAGTATGGACCGGTAAAAACGTGTCTTACCGACATATGAAGGTGTTCGGGTGTCTAGCTTACGAGCATGTAGCAAAGGAAAAGCGAGGGAGATTAAATTCGAAATTCTGACCATGCATATTCCTCGGATACTATTGCCATAAAAGGCCGACACCTTCCACTTTGTATACTAGTGTGAACTCGTCTAAAGAGTTAGGGCTTAGTATATAAGTGACAACCTAACATTGTAATAGAGATGAAACCTTGATCATCTTGTACATCAAGTCTTTGAGTGTGAGAGAGAAAACAGAAATAACGAGAGCTTCCATTAAAGCTTCAACTGTGTCTATCATTTGTTTATATCTTTGCCTCCCTTCTGTGTTGTTTGCTGAACACTATGATAGGTCCTCACACATATGTTTCCATGAACATTCGTACATCAATTGGTATCAGAGCGACTTGTGGTTCGGTGGCAACAAACAACAAAAAGGTTGAAAGGAGAAAAGAAAAAACAGGTTAGTAAATCTCACTTCCCAAAAGAACCATGACATCAACATCCGGTACAGGAGTTGAGATTTGAAAATTTGACAGCAAAAACTTTGCCCTATGGAAGGAGATGATGCAGGACATTTTGATCATTCAAAGATAGATCAAAGCCATTCGACACAGTGAAAAGCCTGCTTCAATGTTATTGGAAGAGTGGAGATCGATGGACGAAATCACACGCTCTACCATCCGAATGCACCTAGCCGAAAACGTCTACTTCAGTATGCAAAAGAGACAACAATGTTCTCATTGTGGGAGAAGCAACAAGCAGTGTATGAGAAAAAGTCCTCATATTCAAAATTGATTTTGATCAAACAATTGTTCAACATGAAGATGAGAGAGACCGATCTGGCTACCTCCCACATCAACACCTTCAGGCGAGTGTTGTCAGAACTCTCCTCACAAGGTATCAACTTCGAAGAAGAAGTCAAAGCCCTTGCCCTCCTATTGAGTTTGCCAGTGAGTTGGGGGATAGTTTGCATGACCTATGCCAATAGTTGACCGATCCTAAATCTGGATGAGATGATTGTCCAAGTCCGCACTGAGGACATTCGGCGAAAATCGATGGGACTCACCATCCACGAGTCGACAAAAGCCCATCACTCAACCGAATAGGCTAATCAACAATGTCGATCTAAAGATAAGGTCAACAGAGTCGATTGACACTATAGTCGATCCAAATCGAGGGGAGACCAACAACGATCGAAGTTGAGAACGGTCCAATCAGGTGAATTCTACACACATTACAGAAAAGCTGGCCATAATGTTTTCGATTTTTGGTCAATCAAGAGAGAAGAGAGTGGTCAGCAATCTGAGCGAAATCGAGGACAACCTGACTCAGACCACTCTCCAATCAGCAACAAAATCAACGTTGTCGACACCAAATCAGGGGAAATTCTCTCCTTAGAGGACTTGATGATTGGAGAAGTCCTCTACAATGCACAAGATGTACACACGTGGTTACTAGACTCTGGTGCCACATTTCACGTAACCACAATATTGAATGGTTTTCAAACTATTCGGACGGCGCCAATGACACAATCCAACTAGGCAATGGGCAGGAGTGCAGAATAGTAGGAGTTGGCGAAGTACCAATTCAATTGTTTGATGGTAACACAATAATCCTACACCAAGTCCGGCATGTACCCGATTTGAAAAGGATTTTGGTCTCCATCAGCATTTTAGTTGAAGATAGGTATTGAATGACTCTACGTGAGTCGGTATGGATGATCAACCGAGGAAACCTTAAAATCGAGAGTGGGCACAAGTACAATAACTTGTACCTATTGATGGCAATCAATCCAGAAGGGGTCGTGAATGTAGTTGAAAAGACCGACCCAAACCTATGGCATGGCCAACGTGGCCATATGTCTAAAGCTAGACTTAATTGGTTGATGGCGGTAAGCTACATCCCGAAACTTCAAGTAAAGACAATACGACAACCCCTAGAGTTTATGCACACAAATATACGGGAAACATACCCAAAGTCCGCACTCTCTCCACTACAAGATGGTATGACAACCCCTAGAGCTTGTGCACATAGATATATGTGTGCCCATGCCAAAGCGATCGCGAGGAGGGTCCCGGTAATTCATCACTTTTGTAGATGATTGTACACGGAAAGTTTGGGCCTACTCCATCAGGTCCAAAGACGAAGTGCTCGAGGTCTTCACTTAATGTATATCTGGAATGGAGAACTGGTCGGAATACAGAGTGAAGACACTTCGATTTGACAATAAAGGTGAATATACCTCCAGAGCCTTCAAATAGTACCTATTTGACAAAAACATGCGTATCGAAGCTGACGAACTAGTTTATAATATAAGATTAACAAGTCATCCCATGCCGGAGTGAAGGGGGAGTTTGTTGGAAATTCAGTCCCTCCTAATGGGATCCGGAAGAGAAAAGGACAAGCCGGATCGGATGAGCTGAAGAAACTGTACTAGATGGATCCAGAAGATATCCGGAAACCGGATCGAATGGATTCGGTTGTTATCTGGCCAGACACATTAGTATATGTATATGTTCCCATGTGACTATTTGAGGTCATATTTGTAAATAACCCCAAAGTTATATAAGTATAAATATAAATAGGGCAATACTATTGTTTATTGTTGTTATCATTAGTGGTTGTTGTATTGTTGTACAGAGAGAGACAAAGAGAGGGAGAGGGAGAGGGAGAGAGATACAGAAAGTCATTTCTGTTGTTGTTGTCCACCTAAGACGACCTAATGGGAAAAGGTGGAAGAAAAGGAAGGCGTGGAGTCAGAAACAACCGTAGCGTAATTATGAGGGCGTAGGTATAGAATGAAGCATTAAGAACGCCTATAACGGTTCACGCTCCAAGCGTAACTGACCATGACCTTGTATATAAAGGGCATGGGAAACTTGTAAACACTAGCGTAGAATTTTGGGTAATCTCTGAATATAGTTTTGTTGCTCCGAATCACTATGTCTCTCTCTGGTGCGTATACCCCTAATCTTACGTCACGCTCCGCACTAATCTTACGCCATGCTCCGCACTACGCTCACAACCATTTGCGAATAGCTTGTATACACTCTCCATTCCTTGCACCATAAATCTTCTTGAGCCATACCCTAAAGGATCGAGGGTAGGCCGTGTTTACCCTAGCTGATAATAGTTGTAACCGCCAGTTGGCAAAAGGAAAAGCTCGAGGTCGTTGCCTCTGAGTTTCCCATTGTAATTGTTCTCTATCTGATATAGTTCGGACTTTGTGGGCTCCCATGGTTTTACCTGATTAGGGTTTTCCACATTAATATTTTGTGTCATCTTATTTTTGTTTTTTTGTTTCTTCCATTGAGTGATTGAGACTCGGTTGTGGTTGAGCACTATTTCTATCAAAAGTGTTGACATTCAGGGATATGCTTGCCAAAGCCTATGAGCTCGGTGTGATCTTACAACATGACACGGTGTACAAGCTAATTGACTTTCTCTCTCACCTCCAGGTTGTCGCAGCAGCATGTATGGCCCAAGAACACGCCAAGGCACAAATGGCCCAACGGGCGCTTGCCAATGAGCTCGAATCAGACAAGGAGCCACAATTGCAGAAAATCGGGCAAAAACAACAAACTAAGACCCTTCACGTATGGATTGAGCTACCTAAGCTCAACACGGCCCTGGTCAAAGCTTACCGAGAACTGGACAAGACGACCCGCGCCGCTAAAGATATGGCTGTCAATAGCAAACATGCGTGCAAACAGGCCAAAACGGCCACAACACTATAGAAGGCTTCGGAAAGCCACCTGCCTGAGATTGAACAATGACTCAAAGACATTAGGAAAACCAAACCCCTATTCCTAACCATGTGGATGTGTCCACCCAGACCAAGGACACAACCGAATCGATGCCAACCACCGAAAACCACACAACCCTAACTCCAGAAACAGTTGCAGTCCCTCCTCTGAACTACAAAGAAGAGCTCGCTATTCAAGCGGCACTCACCGAGAAGGCCAAAGAGCACTACCGTGCGGCCAAAGAGGAAACCGACAAAATCCGCAAGCAGGCAACAAAACAGGAAGTTGAACTCCAACAACCACTTGACGCACGAATAGCCAAGCACCAGAGACTGAAAGTGTTGCACAAATCTCGCGTGGAAACGACGCTCGGCCACAACCGAGTCCCAAACACAACCTCAAACAAAAAACAGAGACAGAAAAATGTGAAAAACGAAGATACACAGAGGTGACTCAGGATGTTAACGTGGAAACCCAAATAAGGAGAAAACCACGGCAACCCACAACTGCTAACTATCAGTATATGTAAGGAACTACAAGAAAATGAAGACTCGGAGGCAACGACCTCAACCTCTCTCTCTCTCTCTCTCTCTCTTCGCCTTGCGGCAGCTACAACAGAGGCAATGACCTCTTCCTCTCACACTGACTCTCTCTGTACACAGTTGCAATGAGCAATGACTCTCTTGCAACACTAATGAGTAGCACCACATAAAGTTTGCCCTAAGTCATATTTATACTAATATGACTTTCGGGATATTTACAAATGTAGCCCCAAAGGGCTCTCAAGAACATATTTACAAATATGTCCCTTCATCCGGTGAGCACTGCTCACCGGGCCTTCGTCATCCGGCAATACCGGGTACTCCTCATCCGGCGCTCTCCGGGTCTTGCTGGTCTGGTTCCGAACATCCCATCCGGAGGGACCGAAATCCCAACAAACTCCCCCTTCACTTCAGCATGGGATGTCTATCCAAACCGATCCGCCTTCGGCAAGTCTCCAGCTTGTCGGGTGTCAGCACTTTGGTTAGCATATCTGACCCGTTCTCGTCCGTGTCGATCTTCGTTAGCACGAACTCCTTGTCTTCTACCCTTTCTCGGATCCAGTGATACCTGCGCTGGATGTGCTTTGTCCGGGAATGGTAGGCCACGTTCTTCGCAAGGTGGATGGCACTCTGACTGTCGCAGTAGAGCCGGTAATCCTCCTGTCGGATACCGAGTTCTCCAATGAAGTTCTTCATCCATAAGATCTCCTTGCCGGCCTCGACAGCTGCCATGTACTCCGCCTCCGTGGTTGACAGCGCAACTGTCTTCTGCAGCCTCGACTGCCACGAGACAGCTCCCCCGACGTATGTCATTACATACCCGGATGTGGACCGGCTGGTGTCCACATCAGCCGACATGTCTGAGTCGGTAAATCCGTCGAGGTGGGGTTTACCGGAGCCGAATCGGAGGCACATATCTGAAGTGCCCTTTAAGTACCGGAGTATCCACTTTACTGCGTTCCAGTGCTCCTTGCTGGGATTGCTCATGTACCGGCTCACCACTCCGACTGTGTATCCGATGTCCGGTCGGGTACACACCATTGCGTACATTAAGCTCCCGACGGCAGAGGCATACGGGATCTTCATCATGTCCGCCTTCTCTACCTTCGTCCTGGGACTTTGCTTACTAGACAGTCTGCAGTTTGCAGGGAGGGTCGATCCGACCGGTTTTGCTTCCGACATGTTGAACCATTGAAGCACCTTTGTCACGTATCTCTCCTGTGACAGCCACAACTGCTTCCACTTCCGGTCCCGGATGATGTGCATCCCCAATATTTGTCTCGCCGGACCCAAGTCTTTCATTAAGAAGGTCCGGTTAAGGGCCCTCTTCAGCATCTGTATCTTCGCTTGGTCCCGTTTGACAATCAACATGTTGTCCACATACAGGAGGAGTATTAGGAAGTCTCCCCCTTCGAACTTCTTCACAAACACACAGTGATTGGCCTGTGTTTTGTGGTATCCTTCGTCGGTCATGAAGGAGTCGAACTTCCGGTACCATTGCCGGGGAGCCTGCTTCAAACCGTAGAGGCTCTTCTTCAGCCGGCATACCAGGTGCTCCTTCCCTTCCTTCACAAAGACTTCCGGTTGCTGCATGTAGATCTCCTCGTCGAGGTCACCCTGAAGGAATGCCGTCTTCACGTCCAGCTGCTCTACCTTGAGGTCCATTCTTGCTGCAATACTCAGCACCGTTCAGATGGAAGTCATCTTGACTACCAGGGCAAATATCTCGTCGAAGTCGACGCCCTTCTTCTGCTGGAACCCCTTCACCACAATCCTGGCTTTGTATCTTGGGGGGTTGCCGACGTCTCCTGGTTTCACTTTATACACCCACTTGTTCCGGAGTGCACACTTTCCCTTCGGCAACTCCACAAGTTCATACGTGTGGTTCTCATGCAGGGAATTCATCTCGTCTTGCATGGCACTCAACCACTTGCGGCTATGGGTGTCTTCCTTAGCTTCCTCGAAGCTTTCCGGCTCCCCCTCGTCGGTTAGCAACACATGCTCTGGATCCGGAAATCTCCGGGGGGCCCTTCTCTCTCGGAGGGGATATCTCCGTTCTCGAACTTCGGTTACTGGCTCATCCATTTGCTCTTCATCCGAATCCGTTTTGGGGTCCTGGCCGGTACCGGTATCATCTTCTTCTTCCTCGACCGGTTCTGCTTGCTCACCGTCACTGGCCGGTTCATTGAGTGCTAACCGGCCTCTTGCTGGTCGGGTCCGTAGATCGTAGACTCGATCCTTACCAGTCGACTCGGAGTCTGTTATCTTCTTCTCCGACTCCCAGTCAGCGAGTGTCTTGTCCTCCATGAAGATAACATCTCGACTCCGGCACACCTTCTTGTCGACCAGGTCCCACACTCGGTAGTCGAACTCGTCGTCTCCGTAACCGAGGAATATGCATCTAACTTTCCTCTCTGGTCCTTAGCTACATGCATGTATGCGAGACACCTGAACACCTTCAGATGCCGGTAGGACATTTCCTTACCGGTCCAGACTCTTTGAGGCGTGTCTCCGTCCAAGGGTTGAGGGTGATCTGTTTATCACGTATGTCGCCGTCGACATTGGGTCAGCCCAGAATGCCTTGCGCATGAGCCAACATACTCTGGACCCTCTCCGTTACGGTCCGGTTCATCCTCTCGGCCAACCCGTTCAGTTTCCGCGTCTTCAGCACGGTAAACTCGAGCCGGATTCCCTTCGAGCAGCAATATTCCTCGAACTGCCCCCGGTACTCGCCCCCGTTGTCCGCTCGTATTGACTTCAGCTTCCTATCGGACTCTCTTTCCACTCTCGCATGGAGTTCCTTGAAGACGGACAACACCTGATCCTTCGTCTTCAGTGGTGTGGCCCACAGCTTCCGGCTGTGGTCGTCGATGAATGTCACGAAGTACTGGGCTCCACCATGTGACTTCGCATCTACTTGACACACGTCGGTAGCACCAGCTCCAGTGGTGCACTACGTCTCATCGGTGGCCTTGAGTGGAAGGAGGTCTGGTTCTGCTTACCGGCCAGACAGTCGGTACACTTCTCCAAGTGTACGTGCTTTACCGGGATCAGGCCATCGTCGGCAAGCCTCTTCATCCCCTTCACACTCATGTGGCATAACCTCTTGTGCCACAGCTCACCGGCAATGTCAGCTGCCACGTTCAATTCCTCCGGACATAGCCGAGCATTCATCAGGTACAAGGTGTTGACCTTCCGGGCACGCGCCACTATCAAGCTTCCCTTGCTGAACTTTATTGCACCGTTCTGGATGCTACCTGTGTAGCCTTCATCGTCTAGCTTGCCAGCCGATATGAGATTCAATCGAACCTCCGGAACGTGTCTGACGTCTTTCAGCAACATTTTGCATCCGATCGAAGTCGTCACCCATACATCTCCTATGCCGATGATCCGGCATGTACCTTCATTTCCCATCCGCACACAACCATGCTCACCGGCTATGTATGATGAGAAGTATTTCCTCTCCCGGGTCAGATGGAACGACGCTCCAGAATCGACCACCCAGGTCGTCTCTTCGCCGGCAAGGTTCAGCTCACTCTCTTCGGTGATGAGCATCATCTCCTCTTCACTTGCCGCGAGTGCCATCATTTCTCTTCGGTCTTGCCCTCGCCGATCTGAACCGTTCCGGTCCGTAGGCCCCCGGTAAGCACCGTTTCGCTCCGGTGACTTCTCCTTCGAATCGGTACTGCCGGTTTCATTTCGGTAATGCCGACAGTTCTTCCGGAAGTGCCCCGGCTTCCCGCAGTGGAAGCACGTGGGCCTTCCGCGTGACTTTGACCAAGTTCTCGACTTTTCCCGGTTCTGGGAACTCCGGTTCTATTGTCTTCCCCGTCCCGATTCGGTAAGCATCGCCTTTGAGTCGGGGATCGGATCCTTGTCCCTCCGACGCGCTTCTTCATTTAGAATGCTTGCCTTTACTGTTTGTAAAGACAAGTTTTCTTCTTGATAGGAGGTGCTGAGAGTAACCACCAAGTTCTCCCAGCTCTCCGGCAAGGTGCACATCAGCATTATTGCTTGCATGGTGTCATCTAGGGGGAACTTGATAGCCGCAAGTTGGTTTACAAACCCCATGAACGTGCTGACGTGTTCGACCATGCTCTCGCCGTCCCGGTACTTGAGGTTTACGATTTTCCTCATCAGCGAGGTCCGGTTCAGCGCATTCTTCCTCTCATAGAGTCCCGAAAGCTTCTGCCACATCTCGTAGGCATTCGTGTCATTCGCTACGTGCTGAAGGACACTTACATCGACGCATTGCCGGATGGTGGCCACGGCCTTTCTGTTGAGGAGTTTCCATTCCGACTCCACCACTCCCTTGGGTATCTCGTCTCTGTCGATCGGTTCGTACAGGTCCTTCACTATGAGGAGGTCCTCCATCTTTATCTTCCAGTCGGCGTAGTTGTGCGAGTTCAGCACCATCATACCCTGAAAGCTATTGCTGCCTCCTTCCATTTTCTGTGTCCATCGCTCTGATACCACTTGTTGCGCAAATCTTGCGTGGAAACGACACTCGGCCACAACCGAGTCCCAGACACAACCTCAAACAAAAAACAGAGACAGAAAAATGGGAAAAACGAAGATACACAGAGGTGACTCAGGATGTTAACGTGGAAACCCAAATAAGGAGAAAACCACGGCAGCCCACAACTGCTAACTATCAGTATATGTAAGGAACTACAAGAAAATGGAGACTCGGAGGCAACGACCTCGAGCTCTCTCTCTCTCTCTCTCTCTCTCTCTCCCTCTCTCTCTCTTCGCCTTGCGACGGCTACAACAGAGGCAACGACCTCTTCCTCTGACATTGACTCTCTCTGTACACAGTTGCAATGAGCAACGACTCTCTTGCAACACTAATGAGCAGCACCACATAAAGTTTGCCCTACGTCATATTTATACTAATATGACTTTCAGGCTATTTACAAATGTAGCCCCAAAGGGCTCTCAAGAACATATTTACAAATATGTCCCTTCATCCGGTGAGCACTGCTCACCGGGCCTTCGTCATCTGGCAATACCGGGTACTCCTCATCCGGCGCTTTGCCGGGTACTCCTCATCCGGCGCTTGCCGGGTACTCCTCATCCGACGCTTGCCGGGTACTCCTCATCCGGCGCTCTTCGTGTCTTGCCGGTTTGGTTCCGAACATCCCATCCGGAGGGACTGAAATCCCAACAGAAAGAAATGCCACAATTGCACTTATGGCTGCTAACAATCTCCCAACATCAAAATTAGCACAAATGGAGGAAGGTTACCGAAGGGAGTATAGTATAAAAATAGACGAATTCCTCACTCTGCAGAAAGCACATACGGAACTTTAGCTACGCTCCAGTCGACCGCTTCAAATGTTGGAAGAGGCAGTGCAAGAAAATATACATTATCGGAGTTCCTCTACCAGTTAACGATCTCCACAACATAAGATTAGGAATGGGAGAGAAAACAATATAAGCAAGAGTTAGCCGAGAATTCGGATCAGCTCCTGCAATGCTATGACCAGCATACGGAGTTGATAGAGCAAAAGCACTCCGAGGTCACCGCATCGTTTGCAATCGTGAAAGCTAAGCTCGAGCGTGACACCGTGACTACCCAAGAAGCACTAGACAGTTTACGGGCCAAATACGAAATGGGCAAAAAATGAGTCAAGGCACTGGTGGAAAAGCACCGAACAATATAAGTAGGAGTTAGCCGAGAATTCAGATCAGCTCCTGCGATGCTATGACCAGCATACAGAGTTGATAGAGCAAAAGCACTCCGAGGTCACCGCGTCGTTCACAATCGTGAAAGCCAAGCTCGAGCGTGATACCATGGCTACCCAAGAAACACTAGACAGTTTATAGGCCAAATACGAAATGGGCAAAAAATGAGTCAAGGCACTGGTGGCAAAGCACCGAACAAAGTTGAATCAGAAGGTCGAAGAGGCATTAGCTCGTGGATGGAAAGAATAGTTGGTTCAAGCAACCGAATTGCAGGCCTTCCGGCCATTGATTTTACAAGATGGACGAGAATAACATTCAAATTCTTCACGAAGACCTCATCGAGGAATTCCAAGCATTGGCCCGAACACACACCACGGCTATCGGAAACCCCCTAGAGGAGTTTAACGATGATCAACTACTGCTCATGATCGAAACAGAAGGATATGAACATGGGGGGTTCCGATTTGAGAAGGAAGACGAAGTCACGAGACAAACATCAGGCATAGTGCTACCCGAAGGTACAACACAAGAACCAAAAATTGAAGATGGAATGCACTTGGATCAACCGATCGACCCACGGGCTGACCAGGTCATGAGACAAATCAGGAAGAGATCACTCTAGAAGCAACGATGGAGGTTGCACAACAACAACTCGGATTACCGGTCGGAGATGAGCCAAAGCAAGAGAAGGTCCCACAACTAGACAATGCCCAAGAAGCCATTCCGGAATTGGTAACCCAAGGGGAAACATTGACAGACAAGCTCAAACCGGACGAGCCAGAGCAGATGGAGAGTGTCACGGAAATTTTGGAGGAAGACTGAGTGTATAATAGAATTTTTTTCAATAAACAATATTTTCAATTTCTCGATTTCAATTTTTGGGACGATTTTGTTTTTTGGGTTCGGCGCGCAAGGCACCGTCCCATAGGCGTACTAGGTGTTATCTGTGGGACAAAATGCACGAGGTGTGAAACGAATCTTGAAAAGGTAGACGAGTAGATCAAGTATGAAAAGGAGAATCAACCTGAGCACTGGCAGCCAAGGAAGGTAAAACGGAATACAAGCAGCCCGAAATAAAGGCTAAGAATCAGGAGGAAGTAGTTGAAGCAATATATATATATAAATCGTTGAAGAGGGGATGGGGAGGACAAGGGAGATTTGTGCCGTATCAAGAGAGAGTGTCACCGATTTATAATTGGCATGTATTATCCCTAGTAATCATTTATATATTTAGTAATCAATACAAACACTGTTGGGTCATCTCAATGCCTATTCCATCTTAATCTTTGCTTTCAATTCTATTATTTATAAGTCATAAGTGCAAATCAGTTTTGACCATCTATCGTGTAACTGTTTAGCCCTACTCAACCCTATATTAAGTCCCCTACGCAACCACGATTACTTGACCCGATTACTCAGGGGAGTGATCGAAGGTGTTTCCCCAAGGAGGAGACGACACAATGGAGTCCAACAACCATGTATGGGATGGAGAAAAAACCATATTCACCCCAACATGTGTGCTTACTTTATCTAAGACCAAGATGTCCCTCTCATCACATGTTGCGTTTACTTCCTCTATTTCTACAGAGGAAGAGGAACCACTAGATTCTTCCATGCCCATCACCTTTGAATTTAGCATTATCTTTTTCCTTATTTTTTAGGGCATAACAATCTTTCTTGAGGTGTCCCTTTTTATGGCAATAATGACACTCCATGTTTTTCTTCCTAGATTTGCATCTACCTCTATCATTTCCACTATTATTTCTCGTTTGGCTCCTACCATGGTGTTGGTTCTTGGGAGAATCAAACTCATACACGTTATATGCATCTCCATTATGTGATGCAATCATTGTTTTCCTACGAATTTCTTCACTCAATAGTGTTCCACATATGTCATTATAGACCAGTTTCCCATTTGGTGCACTATAATTGCTAACAACGGTGCAAAATGTGTCCCATGAGCTAGGCAAAGTGCATAACAAAAATACACATTTTAGCTCATCATTCATAGTCATTTCAGAGCCTGTAATTGTGACCATATTGCATCAAAATCATCCAAATGAGAGCCGACATTATCATTTTCCTTCATTCAAAGATCATAAAGTTTTCTCATTAGATAAACTTTATTCGATGCAGTTTCTTTTTCGTATGTACTACATAATTTAGTCCATAATGTTTCGACCAAGTCATAGTCCAACTCTGTGAAGTATACATTAATAGCTAGGTGCAATCTTATGGTAGACATTGCCAAGAGACCAAGCTCTTCCCAACCGTCATTGGACATGACCTCAGGTCTCTTGGCTTCGCCATCTAATGGCCTTAATTGCCTTCTTTGAATCAGAACATCTTTCATCAAATTTTTCCACAAGGCAAAGCTGGGTCCATCAAATTTACAGATCTCAAGGTGGTCTTTTCCACTCAAATAGTGATTTCTATGAGCATTAAAGGAACCACCGCATGAGGTACTCGAAACCTTAGACATTTTAGAAACCATTGAGTGGTAAGTAAGCTTAGTCGATTGCAACTCTAAGCACCTAATGATAGTTTGGATGCTACTCACTAGTTGGTCTCAGGTACAACTATCACCGTGTTCAAAAGTATGTATACGTAACTATATTAGGGCCCCAAAAAATAGGAACTATGTGTGTTCGTCTAATAACAACACCTCACTCGTATTTCAGCCAAAAGTAACTAGAATGCGACTAAAACGCAACTTCCACATGCAAATCCTCTCTTTTGTATACTATAAATACTCTCTTTTGAAAAAACCAAAGACTAGTAAATACTCGTTTACTGTTTCTACTCTCTCTAGGTTGAAAAAGAAGGAAAATACCTCTTGAATGGTGTGTTCCAAAGCAAATTTGGCTCACACAAGAGGGAAAAATGAGTTGTAACAGCAACAAGTACCAGATATTACCTCTATTTCAGGAGTTTGTGCAAACAACATACGCATAGAGGGGCAAATATAGAGAAAACAAACATACTCCAACCATAGATGAGGTCTTCCACGAAGACCTTTGCTTTGATACCATTGTTGTACAAGCAAGAAGTAGTGGACAACTTGTTTTCCTGCAGAGAAAAGGATGAACAACACAAAGAAGAAGACAACATAGAAAAAAGACACACACAAAGTGTTTTGGCACCTCTACAAAACCGTTATCATGAAGATTTCCGGCCATGGGGTGAAATCGGGATAGAATGGGCAAATCGGTGGTGTGCAACGTGTGCACATGCACTTGTATATTTGTGTAATAAGGATAAGATAGAAAAATGTGAGAAAAGGGGAATAATCTAAGGTGCCAAAGGTGCACCACAGAATGTGCAGAGGCATAAAGTTGATGTGCACTTGTAGACTAGGGACGGCAAGGGGAGTGGGAGTTATGGCTAACGGTCTCAAGATCGAGATCAAATATTCTCCTTGAAAAAGGAGAAGGGGGGGTTTGACCAGTCTTGTATTGTGCCTCACCCCTTTCATCTATAAAAGGGAGTGAGGGGTCATATTTGAGGGGTTGCCTATTTTTGAGTGTGAGTGAGGTATACCACGGAGTGCTAGTCTTCTTCTTCTTCCCATTTCGATTTAGGGTTAGGGTTTTCTTATTTCGTTTGGTGCGGCCTATGCGGCCACCATTGTTGTAATCATTCGTCTATTTTAATATAACTTGTTGAATATCTTGCTTCCATCTACTTTGTCTATGCTTATGTGCTATTCCTCCTCTTCTCCTCTTGAGCTAAGTTCCTATTTCGTGTCTTACTCCTACTCCTCTACTTCCTAGTCCAAGACCTTTGCGGTCCCGCCTCGGATCTTACACGTACCCGCGGAACTTCGCGACATCGTTGGTGAACCCAATGTGAAAGAGGCGGCAAGGGAGTTGAAAGATGAGGGGATCCGAGCTTGCTGAAGCAATGGCGGTAGCCGTCGACCGGCTAGTGAACGCTCACGAGGGAACGGGTGCCCTTGACAGGGCCATTGAGTCGATCGTAGGTACCATAGGACGATTCGGTGGAAAGGATGCCATGAGCTACTTGGAAGCTTACCGGGCCGAAATGATCATGAGGGATATCCTAGTGGATAGGCGGCTGTCTGGATTCCCTCGGGTGGTGACGCCGAGCATCCACACAGAGGTGCTTGACATGCTGGCCGGATGCCAGACTTGGGAGGAGTTCGAATTGCGGTTCCTCGAGAAGTACGGGTCCGACGACTCGCTTCGGCTGTCGAGGCGGGACTTTATGGCATGGGTGGAAAGCCTCGGAAAGGGGAGGAATACGTCATCGCTCCTCCAGGAATTTGAAAAACGGTTTGCACGGCTATCGACGCTGGATCGGACCGTGCTCGACCCGAGTCGAGTACTGCTTTTCGTCAAGGTAGTGGACGCCCTAGATCGGGAGAAGGTGGGTCTCCTATTGGAGACAGATGAAGGGCTCACGGCGGACTGGGCCATGGTAAGGAGGGTTTGTGGCCGCTTCGACAAGCTGCGCGAGTGGAGCAACAAAGGCCCGTCGGCGTCAAGGCCGGTCCCGGCAAGGAAGCTTGAATAGCCGATATCAGGGTCGGTTGGGAAGGAGGAGACCCAAAGCTGGCTGAAGACGGGGTCGGCCTCAAGCAGGGTGGTTAAAGGCCCATATGGGGGGGGCGGCTCTGGAGGAGCTGACACAAATGGTGCGTGACCTGCAGATCGCGTAGGCCCGGAGGGATAGCGGTGAACAACCTCGCGACCGGAGGTCGCTGGCGGGACAACGGTGCATGTGGTGTGACACGGTCGGTCACATCCGGAGAGAATGCACAGATTTTACCGAGGCACTCAGGACCAACGTGGTGTACCTCTGGAACAGGCAGGTGCACGCGAGCGAGACCCAAAAAGCCCTTGAATTGAATACGAACGGAATGAGGTGGTTGATGGAAGAGGCCGCAACACGGCATACGGAGGCTGTTAACTAGTCGGTGTTGGCGGGAATCAGGGTCGGGGGTGATGAGGCCCAGAAAGCGGCAGACTCCCGATTCTGGCCACTAGTGCTAGAGGGTCTCTCCGGAGTAAGGCTAGGAAAGGAAGAGGTGGACCGCGTGGGATAGCGGATCCGGGAGGCCACCGGGTGGGATGATCCGGTGGAAGAAAAGATTGGCTTCCTGGCAGCCACATGCCAGAACTATGAGGTTCTGGTAGAAGACAAGCGCGCGGGAAAAACCGGAGGGGGGGGGGCCCTCGCAACGGTATGAGACCTGGTTTGGACCGAAACCGAATGAAGCCGCCAACACCGGCGCGCCAGAGAAGAAAAAGCAAGCCGGATTCTGGATAGGCGCCGAAATAGAGCGAACGACGGACCTACGAAAGGTCCTAGAGGAGAGAATCCTCGACAGCAAGGTGGAGCTGTCGTTGCGGGAGGTGCTGGGGATGGCCAAGAGGGAGTTTCACGACTCCATCGTAGACTTGGTGAAGCGAAAACGGTTGTCAACAGAACCGGAACCGGAGAGGCCAATGGAGGTAAGGACGACGCACTTAGAAGAGCTAGCCCTAGAAGACGAGTTGGCGGAAAGCCACTACGCGAAGCCGCATTGGGCTAGGGCGACTACGGAAACCCCTGTCCGGATCGGCGACGTCCAGGAGCCGGTGGTGGCATTAGTAGACCACAGTTCGGAGATCAACTTGATGTCCATGGACTTCTATAAAAAGGGAAAATGGCCGATCAATACGAAGCACGGGTGGAAGATACGCGCGGCGACGCGCGCTACAGAAGAGCTGCATGGTGCGTGCCCGAACGTACGCGTTAAGATCAGCGACATTGAGATAGACCAACACTTCTTCGTGCAGGAAACGTCCTCGCACCTGGTAATTCTCGACGAACCATACATTACGGCAGCACGCATGGAAACGAAGGTGCTGGACAACGGTTCGGCGTACGCATGTGTCAAAAGCCAAGACGGACGGCACTCCGTCCAATTCATGACCGTGCGACCAAACCATGAGAGGAACCGTGAGACCCTCGGCGGCGACAGCCGAGGGGATTTTTAGAGAGGGCTATCCAGGCGTGGGGTCGCGGTAGTCCAGCCATACCGGAAGAACCCCACACATGTATAATAGGTAGAAAATTATGGTTCTCCGAAAACGGAGGATGTACTATAACCGGCGTCGGTGGCCGGGAAAGGAAGCGGGCGGAAGAGCGAATCAGGGCGTGCGGGGTCCTCGCCCCAGATGAAGAGATCAGTGGCGTCGTGGAGGCGGTCTCTTTTGACGACACCTTGGGCGAATTACGAAAGGTGGTCGGTGAAGACCTTAGCGAAGACCGGACCGTTCCGGTTAGCTCGATGGAGATGTACGAAGTCGTTGCGGACTTCAGGGAAAGGATCGGGCCGGATTGGACGGCCCGCGTAGACACAAAGTACAAAACTGTGGACCGGAAGGTGAGGCCAGTCGCGGCACCTTTGTCGGAGGGCAGCGAAGAGCGGATAAAGGGGGTCGCGTCGGACCCAAGCTTACGAAATCCAGCCGGCATAGGACACAGGTTCACCGACATAACGCTACGGAAGCTCAAGGTTGGTGGGGGTGGCTTTCCACTACCGGCGGAGGAGGACCGGTTTCGGAGGATGCTCGGAAGGCAGGAAGAGCCTTCGCATTCTCGCCAGAGGAAATCGGGTGCATAGACCCGGTAATCGTCGAGCCAATGGTGATCTTCACGGTACCGCATGTGCCTTGGAGTCTCAAACCGATTCCGGTGCCCAGAGCTCACATCCCGAAGTTGATGGAGCTACTGAAGCAGAACGTGGAGATGGGCATCCTCGAGTCGTCGAGTGCTCCGTACTAGAATCGGTGGTTCACGGTGCCAAAGAAGAACGGGGCATTGCGCTTCATACAGGAGCTGCAACCGGTCAACAAGGTGACCATCTGTAACGCAGGAATCGGACCGTCCATAGACGAGTTCACGGAGGCCTTCGTCGGAAGGTCGATCTATTCGGTCGGAGACTTATACTCGGGATACGACCAGTTCCAACTAGCTGTAGAGAGAAGGGATATCACGACAATGCGGACTCCTCTCGGGTTGGTGCGGATGTGTACCCTACTACAAGGAGGAACGAACTTAGTGGCGCACATGATGAACGCAATGAACAAGGTACTGAGGGACTGCATCCCGGATATCACTATGTCGTTCCTAGACAACGTACCGATAAAGGGGTGTCCGGTGGAGGATGCAGACAAAACGGTTGGGCTGGACGGATGTCGGAGGTTCGTCATGAACCACATCAATGACTGCGAGAAGCTGCTGCAGAGGCTCGAGTGCGCGTGACTCACCTTCTCCGGAGAGAAATCAGCGTTCGGGCAGACAAAGATCCTGGTAGTCGGGCACCTGTGCGGGCCCTATGGCCAAAAATTGTCCCCGGCAAAGGTAGAAGCCATCTCTGTGATGAGGGACGATTGCGGGTCGGTTACGGAGGTCCGCAGGTTCTTGGGTGCATGTGCATTTTACCACATCTGGATTCCGCACTACGCACATGTTGCGGGACCGCTATACGGGCTACTGAAGAAAGGGTGAGGGTTCGAGTGGAGGACGGAACACACAGAGTCGGTCCGGAGACTGAAGGAGGCACTTGCTGCGGCACCGGCTCTCCGAAAAGCGGTTTACGGCAAGGGAGTCCCCATCTACGTGATGGTGGACACGAGCCTGACTGGGATCGGGTGGGTGATCAGTTAGGAGGATAAGGAAGGCGTACAGTTCCCGATCCGGTTCGGGGCGAAGGTATTGAGCGAGCGACAACGAGGATACGCCCAGGTCAAACGCGAACTCTGAGGTATCGTTTCGGCGGTCAAGGCCGACAAAGACTACCTGATCGGGGCAGAGGTGATAATTGAGACGGACTGCCTGCCGATTCTTGGTATGGTTTCTAGAGCTAATGTATGGGCAGAAGCCGATCATGCCAATGGAGCGGACAATCTCCTCATGGGCCGCGGTGGACTGGAAAGACGAGATGAGTCGGAGGAGTTGTTGGCGGCGCGAATTCGGCAGCTCGAGCGAAGACCGGAGGACGTGGAACAAGCCGCGGAGAAGCTACGAGCGGCGAGGGTAAAGAACAAAGGACGATTCGACCGAACTCACCGACTGCGGCCGAGGAAGATCGAGGAGGGCGACTGGGTACTAGTTTACGACAGCAGCCTCGACAACCAGCACAAGGCGACCCACAAATTCGCGAGGAGATGGTTCGGGCCCTACACGGTGACGAGCGCGAACGACAATGGCATGTATCACCTCGCGGAGCTCGACGGGACACGATTAGCGGTGCCGATAGCCGGCAAGCGGATCAAAGAGTTCAAGAAGCGGTACGAAGGCAAGCCAAAGCTGGGGAGTGATAGCGACGACAATCGGTTTGGGGGCGGCGAGGGAGCATAAGCCGGTTTTCTCCAGTATCCGTGCCTCTTCGGTGGATGCGCAGTTTGGTGGGGGTGGACCGGCGACGGCGGATCGGTCGAGCCACGCGACGAGTCGAGACGAAGCGGTAACCGCAAAGGACGCCGAAGTGGGGTACACAGGCACAGATGTCGGGATGGAGGTACGCTCTACCGTGAGAGGGTCAGGGAAAAGCGGGGAGCGCGTAATGGGGTCACGGAAGGACCAAAGAGCGAGCGCGTATTCGGAGGGCAACGTCGACGTGCGGGAAGAGCCCACGGAAGGCAAGCGCAGAGCAGAGAGAGTCAGCACGTGGAGGTGCTCAGGACGAGGAGACGGTCGAGCCGAAGATGGAACACACAAGGTAGGCAAGGAACAGCATCCGGTGAGCAATCAAAGTAATCGGGGGTCTATCCGTAGGACGTGCACGACGAGCAAAGGAAGGGAGACCGGATCAGCAACGGTGTTCAGGAGGACCGATCGAAGAAGAAGGCATGTGCGGCGGATATGGTGGATAGGATGGAGCTGACGGATCATGGTTGGAAGAAGCCGGCAAGGCGGTTGAATGCCGGGACAACGGAGGACCCGATTGATCACCGTTGCCGGAATCTTGCACATTTTCCCTCTTGGCGCATACCGGTGGATGTGCGGTTTGGTGGGGGCGGATATCGTGAAGATTTCCGGCCACGGGGTGAAACCGGGATAGAATGGGCAAATCGGTGGTGTGCAACGTGTGCACATGCACTTGTATATTTGTGTAATAAGGATAAGATAGAAAAATGTGAGAAAAGGGGAATAATCTAAGGTGCCAAAGGTGCACCACGAAATTCGCAAAGGCATAAAGTCGAAGTGCACTTGTAGACTAGGGACGGCAAGGGGAGTGGGAGTTATGGCTAATGGTCTCAAGATCAAGATCAAATATTCTCCTTGAAAAAGGAGAAGGGGGGGTTTGACCAGTCTTGTATTGTGCCTCACCCCTTTCATCTATAAAAGGGAGTGAGGGGTCACGTTTGAGGGGTTGCCTATTTTTGAGTGTGAGTGAGGTATACCATGGAGTGCTAGTCTTCTTCTTCTTCCCATTTTGATTTAGGGTTAGGGTTTTCTTATTTCGTTTGGTGCGGCCTATGCGGCCACCATTGATGTAATCATTCGTCTATTTTAATATAACTTGTTGAATATCTTGCTTCCATCTACTTTGTCTATGCTTATGTGCTATTCCTCCTCTTCTCCTCTTGAGCTAAGTTCCTATTTCGTGTCTTACTCCTACTCCTCTACTTCCTAGTCCAAGACCTTTGCGGTCCCGCCTCAGATCTTACACGTACCCGCGGAACTTCACGACACCGTCGTTTTTATTAGCTTATATACCTAGTGATAAATAGTGAGAATTACTTTTTTGGCCTTTCTCACTATCTATCAGCTTCCAATTTCTTGTCTTTGTTAGCACATTGCAAATAAAACCTCTAAAACATTGCAAATAAAAACTCTAAAACCTCAAGTATTGATCAGGTCCAGCAAAAGCACCCATATAGACACAGTCTACCAATAGAACACTAAACGCGTCCAAGTTTGCTGACCATTTAGACTTATCTAATCTTTTGTTCACTTCTTCCTCATCACGTAATAACCTGCACTAAAAAAACCTAACCAAATTACTTAAGCACTAAAATGCATAAATAGTTGGTTCAAAAAATATGAACCGGTTAGATTCTGGTTTTGGGAAATTTGAGCCGGAATCAATTCCGACTCTCCCCCACGTGGCTAGCAAAAGTCCCAACCCAAACAGAATGTTGACACTATTCCTAGGACTTTGCCCAACAATGCTCAGGACTATGGATGAGATTGAATGAGATGACACAAGCCAAATCATCGAGAATTACACGAATTGACTCAGACGCTTCAATTATGTCTCCAAAGACAATAGGTCAACCATCTATGAGTGTGAGAGATACTGGACAATGACTTGCCTTCTCATCATCACTGCAATGTCATAATCAAAATGTGAGCATAAAATACATCAAAGGGTCGACAAACCAAGAGTAATAAGCGAAAAGAAGATGTTAACACTGATATAGAAAATTTATGACCCTAAGAGTCTTCATTGATCCCACCAAAACTAGCTAAAGATGCTTGCCTATGTTCATGTCAAAGAAGAAAGGAATATCCACTCGCAAAGATAACAAATGATTGAGATAAATGAAATGAGAATTTGGACAATATATAACTTTAAATAATAAGTTGAAAATATGCTTTTTGCATACTGGAGTTGTTAGCTAGTTGTTCACAAGTCTCCGATTTTGCTTTCAAATTACCAAGTCATGGTTTATGGCATATAGATGTTGTTATATAAGTTCTTACTCCTAGATTACATACTAACAACGTAAGCTCAAATCTAGATTTTTGATATATAGACTTGTCTTTGAGTTTTCATTCCCAAGATAGTGATATATATTCGTTGTGGACCAGTGCAATGCTGTGTTTGGTTTCAACTTTCTATACATTTGGCAATTAAGGTCAAGGTCACTTATACTCCATGTTCAATAGTTTTTTGTCTTTTTTATTGTAACTTGCAATTTGTACTATTACTTTAACTTGTACCACAACTTCATACACAGAATTTTGCCTCATAAAAGTACTAGACTGATTCATTTTAATTTGAAAATGTTATATATATATATATATATATGTACGTACATGTATGTATGTATGTATGTATGTATGTACGTATGTGTGTGTGTGTGTGTGTGTGTGTGTATGTATGCATGTATATGTATGATGAAGGTCTTCTAAATTTTTGTATATTGAATTACATAATATGTGATGTCAAAACGATAATGTTGATTCAGGATGATCCTAGAGGATAATGGCCAAGATATCCCATGATCCATTCAAGATGTTGTTTGTAAATATAACCTCTACAAGAATGTCACACCTCCGACTAATAATGGGGAGCTTTTTTGGAGGGGAAATTTCTTCTCATAAGAGGTAGTTTTTGAGAGTGTCACATTTCTCATGTTCACATTGTTTCTCTCTATGATCTACTCACTCACGAGTCACGATCCCATCCATGAAACATTAGTATAAGTGCTGACAATACAAATGATAGTTATCTACTATAATTATGGCATTGATCATTACAACCAGAAACATTAATCACATTTCTGGCTTTAATATCAATATGTACTCTTTTCTCTAACAGAATTATGTGTGAGCATAAAAAATTTATGATTGTCATACATGCTTAGGGCATACCACATTAATAAATTAGGCTCAAGTGTCACATAAACATAAACAACAAAAATTAGGTGAAACAATCAAGTGAAATGAAATCCCAAATGAGTAAACAGTCCATTGCTTTGAGTTTCTTTACTTTCACTCTAAGGTAAGGTTAAGTCAATTTAGGACTTACGATAACCTTTGATCGTATAGATCGTCTGCAGTGTCGAAAGCAAGAGCAGTAGAAAAGCTGCGATGACAGAAATACATAACCATGGCCGAGAAAAATACTCTGCCCAAAACTCCACGTACAGGAAACGCCAATGGCTCCCGTAGTGCTGCATTATATCAAGGATCATCTCATTCCAGCTTTTAGATCGTCGAATCATGACTTTGAGGCCCATATCATTCCACATCTTGGCCAATCTCTCATCGTTCCCGAGGTGGTTCTCTATGACCCCAGCCTGAGTCAAGATTTCGAGATCTTTTTCCGTGTCGATGAGCGAGTCCATAATGTCAACATACATGGTAAGCATAGAAAATTGTTTTAGGTCTTTGGAGGTTTGCTCAAGTGCAAGGAGGTTCCTAAAGACATCCTCTGTGTTGTCATCCACGACAAGTAGTGGAAGATCAAGGCGAAGGTTTTTCTTGTCATACTTGATCACTGATATGTTACCTTCACAAGCCTTCAACTGGATGCCGGCTTTAGAGAGTTTAGACGCTGTTGGGAGACAAGGATAGTTCTTCTTGTGATTTTCTTCTAGCTTCTTGCCCTTGTTGAACACCTGAAAAATGCTCCGAAAAGGGAAATGTGCATTAATAGATCTTCTTGTGGATTCTGTAGAGTTAGATGGTGCCTGAGATTCTTGGAGTGTTTGTGTGCACGAAAAATAGACAAAATCAAGTAGATGCACGCATCTGTCAAAATATTTGTGTTCTTGGATCCATTTCTCTTTTTTTTTCTCCCATAAGTCATTTTGATCAGACAAATAGTTACATTGACTCCTCATGAATGGATCAAATTGGAGAACAATTTTTGCCACGAACTTCTCAAAAGAATCCTTCGTGAATTTGGATTCCGGTTTTAACGGAAAGTGTACAGCAGTTCCTGTTAGAAATGACATGGGAATTTGGTTTCCTACCAACAGCAAGTCCCTCAGTGTTTGGCTCTTCGTAAGATCATTGTCAAAATATTGTTTTAAGTAGTTGGCCTCACGTTCTTTATTACAATAGTGCAAGAACTCATAAATGAAGACAGTATCGATAGCAATGTGAGGTTCGAACAACGCATCGCTAGAGATATATTGGGGGAAATAGCTGTTACAAAGAACATAGGGGTCAGAGATGAGCTTAGGAATGAGCTCTTGCAAACTTGATATCTTATGTCTTTTCATGAATTTCTGCACACATAGGGCCTTACAGCTATCAAAAGGGGACCTCTCAAGATTTCGATACAATGGACCGATGGTCAGGATCTGAGGGTAATATGATTCCGGCTTCACCTCCACCAATGCTTGGTGAGGCTTCGAAATCATAAAGCCTTTGTTGTGCACAAGTGGGTGAGCATCCTTTATCATTTCCTCCCATTCAGACAAATGATCTTTGATATGGCTATGAGGGGTGGATTCATATGGATGTTCATTGCCATGGGCTTGTTGCTTACCTTTATCCATTTGAAGTGGAAGGTTTATCCCCTTGTTGCTATATAATCTACAATCTCTATCTATCTATCTATCTATGTGCAGGAGATAAGAATAGAGAGAAATATGAAGAAGAGAGAGACAGAGAGAGACCACAACTAATGCCATTTCCCGTGGAAAGCAAATCCTTTATTGGACTTTTGGTTAACTCTTGTACAATTTTCATAGAACGGCTGTGGATTTTCTTTTAGGTAAACTTCATGATTTTGAGAGGTGAAGTTTTCTTTTAGTGATGTGAAACTTTTCTGCCCAACTTGCTAGTGTCTCCCTCTCGGTGGACCATGTGCTGGGCCAGTTAATGATAATGTGATTACTGACTACAACACATTTGTGAAACACAATACTGATCTTGGTAATGTTATCACATTTGTAGAACATATATAAAATCTGATCAGAATTAGGTCTGAAGCTAACATGAATAGTTTGAGAAAAAAGGGGATGAATTTGACTCTTGATCCAATATATTTGAGAGGAAACAATCGGTACGAAATAACTGAGAGTTTAGGGAAATGCTAATAAATTGGTTATTACTTGTGTATTATGAGCTCTAATTAGAACTAGTGACACCAATATTCATCAATACTACATGCAAAGTGAAGTTACTGCAAATGTCAATTAAAACCCACTAATGCTATCGAGAAATACTCAGTTGTTGTGACTATTGCAACTATTGCCAATTCTACTAACATTAAGATCTCATGTATTGTTAAGAATTTATGTTTTTTTTCAAGGTCTTAAATAATCCTGATTTGAACATTTTTATTAGACAAAATACAAGTGTATATTTAGGTAGAATCGCTGCAACAAAGAGATAATGGTGTTCAAAATCAATCGCTGTGGAAAATACCAATGTGGGAATTTCTTGCCATAGCAACATTAAATTTCCATAACATTTGTCAGTATATATATTGACAAACAGATACAGTCTGGAAATATTAGGTTCACCTCATAAAGCTCTTTCCACATTAGACAGAAGGCGGTTCACACCATGCGGTAATTTTATAGAGCTACCTTTAGAAGAGAAAAAGCAAGAATTGAGAAGTGGCCAGATTCGGTTTTGAATCCTCAATAATTTCTCATGACAAGCAAGAATTTGTGAAAGAAGTCAATCCTCGTGAAATTAGAGGACGCTATCAATAGTTCCTAGTGAAAAGCAAGACTTTGTCAAAGAAGTCAATCCTCGGGAAATTGGTGACTAGAAGTTGGAGCGAGTCAAAAGTTTGAGTAGGCCAGGCTGAAGTAGATGTTGCTAAAGCAATGAAGCAGTGAAGATGCCATGTCCTGTCATATGAAGCAATGAAGATGCCAATTCCTTCATATGACAGGACATGGCATCTTTCATTGCTTCATTGCTTTAGCAACATCTACTTCAGCCTGGCCTACTCAAACTTTTGACTCGCTTAATCATACCGTTTGCTGTTATAGTAAGCAAATACTACATTTTATTTTTAGTAAACTCTTCTATGATTTCAGAAATATCGTGGGTGTTGATGAGCTGAGCAAAATCAACTCTATGATCGCATACATACCAAAGTCAACTCTTTATTGTAAAGGTTTGTGCATAGCGCCCACCATTCACCACTATTAGTGCCATTACGGATCCGTAAGCAATGTTGGGAAACACTCATAGTTATCATGATTATCAGAGAATATAACCCATATAAATTCTACTAATTACATTAGAAACAATAATCATGTGTGAAGGAATTCATGGAAAGACATGGGTAATCAGATGTGGAAGAGCTAAAGCCATATATCCTCATCCCTCACCCCCATGAAATTAGGCGCATCAATTCATCTATCTAGAAGGACAGAGATAAGAATGAGATAAGCATATGTATGGGGCCAATAATCATTTTATTTTCCATAAAGCTCCAAATGCTCTCTTCAATATTTCTTAATCAATTCTCGTACAATTTAAAATGTTGACTCCTTTGATTTTCGTGATCATGACTGAGTTTTTGAATATGTAGGTAGTCAATGATCATTTCATGAGATACTAATTGAACTAGTGGATATGTTACAAAGACAAATATGTCATGATGACGTGGGTCTTCTATGGGATGTTGATGGTGATATGGTCAAGGGACTATTCTAGGGTGGATCTACTATGGGCATTGGCAAGTAATATGCACCATCTTCTTTCTAGAAATACTTGCTTGGTAATTTGTGCTCAAATGTCACCTTCTTCACTCACCATTGATAATGTGCCCCAAACCCGTGTGGCCAAATCCATCTTATTTGTTGTATGGTGAATCTTTATAATGAACTCACCACAACATAGCATTACTAATAAAGGGCTAAAGGGCCTTATGTTTATCAAGACTGGAATGTTTGAGGTTATGATTCAATCGACCAATGGTCAAGATCTACAAGCAATATGATTGTGGCTTCACCTTGAACATTGCACACGGGAGAAACCCCATCACTTTTGTTACGAGCATGACCATATAATATTCCGTGGTGAGAATTTACCGTAGTATTCTATACACGTGGATAAGTGTGAGGGTTAAACGAGAGTGTAAAGAAGGGGAGGCTTACTTTTAAATCCTCGGGATTGAGACAACCCATTAGGCCAAGTGTGAACTTGCATGGGGGCCTTGGGTATCGCTATAAATAAGAGGCCTAGCTACCCTCATTTCATTATCTTGTTGACTACGTCGAGACTCTGTCTTGTGGTGGGTCAACTCTTGTAGCGAGCGCGCCAACACCAGGTACGACTCGACGCCACGACGGTGGTATGGGATCGAGGCTCGAGTCCGTCTCAATCCCTTCGCTCGGGGCTGGTCGGGTGGATCAACACCCTTCTTTCTCTCTCTCCTCTCTATCTAGATCTAACTATTCATCTATATTTTATCCTTATCTAATGCTTACATTAGTCTATGTCTCTAATAACTTTACTATTATGGAACGTAGATATGTTGACAGCCATAATATCAACGACATAATCAACCTTCATGATCACTTTCTCCATGTAATCTTTCCATTCTTCTACGTTGAGGTTGAGTTGATGAAGTTGTTTGATGGGGAAGTCATGGATAGTAGGGATTACCCATAAGCTTGATTCTGTCTTTAGAAAGAGTATAATAGTATGTGAATGGAGTTTGCTTTAGAGGGTAGATAGTTCTTAGATATGTCAATCAATCATCAACAAACCATTGGTCTTTATGGGGGCTTAAAGAGCCTGAAGAAGTCTTCACATTTGTTTTACCTTTGCATGTGAAGTGTATAAAACTCCATGTGTGTGTATGACTAAAAACAAAGAAATGCTTCGTAAGTATCCCATGATGTTTTATCTTCTTGTCAAATACCCTTCAATAATCCTCACGCACACACGGTCACTCACATAAGGTCATATGTGCAAGCACAATAATAAAATCTACCTATCTAGCTACTCAATTATAGGTAAAGAGATAGTTAAGTAGAAACGTTGGTACACAAGATGTGACATGTAACCTAGGGGAGCAAAGTTGGGCATTCTCAAGTATTGTATAGGATAGGAAGAAGAAAAGACAAAAATAAGGATATTTGATATAAAAGAAAAGCTTTTGGGGGTGTCAAGAACATGTCATTGGAATCCAAATAACATACTTTAAGTAGTACACTTAATACAACCATAGATTGACACATGCTTGATATTCTCAATATTCGAGAATACGAAATGGCCCCAAGAATATTATAAAACCATTCATTTTACAAAAATATATAAAATATTAATTAATTCATTTTTTTATTTAAATAAATTTAATTCACTAAAAAAAGAACAATCATTCATTAATAGATTATATACATATTATTAGTATTAACTCTCTTTTATAGTGTCAAATAAAAAATGGGGAAGTTTATGAACCTTTATTTTAATTAATTAAATGTTTTTTTTAAATGAATATCTGTATATTTATTATAGAAATATGATTAATGTGAAGTCGAATTTTTAATATCAAAATAAAAATATTTATAATTTTTGAGAGAATAAAAAGAGAGGAATTAATGAACCTTTATTGTATTTTATTTATTTATTAAAAATAAAACGAATACTTTTATTTAGTTTGCCAAGTCCAATATGTTGTGATCAAGTGTGGTATGAGATGGTGATGTAGTAATAACCCCATTACAGTGGCATTGTTATGATTTATGGATATTATGAGACTTGACAAAAAGAATGTGGAACTAATAGCTTTGTCCTAGGATTAGCTAAGAACTTATTAGAACTTATTATTTGTAAAGTGTGGCCACATACATTGTGGTAGAGGTCATTATATAATTCTTCAAATTGGTTCAAAGAAGTGGGGTTTGTTGAATATTTATGCACCGAATAATGCAAGAGATAGAACAACATTATGGAAGAGCATAATGCCACAGTTACCAGTTGTTGAACATTGGGCAATTACAGGTGACTTTAATATGTTGGAGGATGGGTGTGATAGGTTAGGAGGCACATCACAACCATTATTTGGTTCAGAATTATATGGATCGGAACATTTGATCTTTTCTTTAGGTTTAATGGACTTGTGGCATGTGTCTTCCCTTGTACGGATGCAAGAGTCCTTAGCTTATTCACGATCGGATAGAAAACAATCACATACCAATTTGTTTAGGTTAGATAGATTTTATGCAGATAAGTTTTTATGGGACAAAGGAGGTTCAATTGGAATCTTACCCTCATTTTCCTTTTCTGATCATGCACCACTTCGTTTAGTTATAGTCTTGTTGGAGCAACATAGAAATTCTAGGTTTAGAATTCCGAATCATGTGTTTCTTAGCCAAGATTGTGTTCCTAGTGTGCATAGTATTTGGAATAAATATGACTATTCATATGATTATGCATTATCTAGTGTTCAGAAGGCAATTAACGAAACACAACAATTTTTTCACTGTAAAGCTAAACAAGTATTTTATGAGTCTTGTAGTAAAATAGGAAGAATTCATAGGGGATTGAGATCCTTGCAACATCTGCAAGAGAGAAGACCATATTCGAGATATATAAATTCCCGAGTGATACAATTAGGGAACTAGATATTGGAATTACAAAAGATTTCAGCGGATTTTAATTATCATAATATATCGTCTACATGGGCAAAGTCAGGAGATAAAGTCAATAAAGTGTTTTTTGTAGTGCATAATCATCATAAGACAACTGTTAGGATTTCCCGGTTAAAATGACAGGACGGCTCTTATACCATGGATTCTAGTCAGATGAGGCAAATAGCCTCTGATTATTATGAGACTTTGTTGAAAGCTAGATCTTTTTCTGCGGATGATTTGATTAAAAGGGACATCATATGGTTAAGGATTCATAATAGGGTGTCTGTACAACTAGTAGATTGTCTTTTACAACCACTAAATTCTCAAGAGGTTCTTAAAGCTGCTAAAGCTCTTGCTAAAGATGTTTGTCCTGGCTTGGATGGGTTGGGAGTCCAGTGGTATATTCAATATTAGGATTTGATAGGTGATGGATTGACTAAAGCCTACCAACAGATATTAGACTCGGGAAATATGCCACAAGAAATGGAAGGAGGGTTTAATTTATATGATTCCTAAATCAAGTGGACAATTAGAAGAGCTTCAACATTGGAGACCAATTACCTTGTTGAATGTTATTTATAAAATATTAGCAAAAACGTTAGCTAGATGGCTACAACCTTATCTTTCGGAGCTGATTTATGATTCTCAGACTGGTTTTATGCAAGAGAGAAGTATTTTTTATAATATTATCCTCTTTTGGGAAATGGTTGCCTTTGTAGAATTGCATAAGCAAGACCTAGCGGTGTTATTTCTTGATTTTGAAAAGGCTTATGACAGAGTGGACTGGGATTTTATGGAGGGAACATTGGTTAGGATGGGTTTCCCAAATACATGGATACGAGGAGTATCAACATTATATCGTAATGCATATAGCTCTCTTTTATTTGCAGGGGATATTAGTAGGAGATTTTCAATTTCAAGATTAGTACGACAGGGATGTCCACTTGCTCCGTCCACTTATGATGCAAGTTACATTACTGCCAATGTCAATTAAAACCCACCAATACCATTGGGAAATACTCATAGTGATTGCCATGATTGTAGGCCGTTAGCCATTAAACTTCCACTAATATTAAGACATCATGTATTGTTAAGACTTTATGTTTCTCTATGGTTTTCGATAATCCTAATTTCAACAATTTTGTTAGACTAATATCGAATGTATATTTAGGTAGAGTCTCTGTCAAAACGAGCCAATAATTGGCCAAAATCAATGCTTGTAGATAATACCAATGCCGGTATTTGTTACGATGACAACATTTGTTACAGAATTGTCCATAACAACATGTGTCCATATCCAGATAAGCAAACAGAGACAGTCTGGAACCACCCAAACGTTAGGTTCACATGATGAGGTAAGTCTGTGGAGCTACCTTTAGGGGAGAAAAAGCGAGAATTGAGACGTACCCAGCTTCAGTTTAGGATGCTCAATAATTCCTCATCAAAAGCAAGAAATTGGTGAAGTAATCAATAATCTTGAAATTAGAGGAAGTAGAGGTTGGAGGTAGACAAAAGTTTGAGCATGCCAAGCTGAACTCGATGTTGCTAATGCAATGGAGATGCCATGCCATGTCTTCTCACACGAATTTCTTCATACAAAGAGCTCAATTACATCTGGCGATGACAGAAGGCTTATGATTCAAGGGATTGTGTGCATCTAATCCGTTTTTGGTTGTACCCTGAATATCGATTACATAGCATATCATAAAATGGAATTTGGAGATCAACAGCCTTTAGCATATCACGAAATGGAAATTTGAGATCTATAGCCGTTCCTCCTGTCTTGCCTATTGTGATAATTGATCCTTCAAATCTATATTCATCAGTGATTTGTTATTTGTAACAAGTATGTATGTATGTTCATGAGACTAGTAGAACTAATAATGGCATTCGGGTTGATTTGGACATTCTATAATCAATTTCTTTGCCATCGTATTCAACTTATAGGTTGTTTGATGAACGTGGGGATCAGGAAGAAGATGATGAAGAAAACATTGTGCTTCAGTACTTCATTGCGACATTTACTTAGATTTACTCCCACAATATCGATTTCCATCAATACATGAATCATGAAAGCGATTCACCAGCAGTACATAATCTTCCACAAGTTCATAAAGCCATTGTGGATTATAAATACATAAATACATAAATAACAGGAAACAAATTAAATTAATAAACCAAAATGAAATCCCAAATGAATAAACGAAGCTCAATACTTGATTATATGGAGCTTCTTTATTTTTTTGGCCTGGGGTTTCAGCTACTTTTGTAAAAACCTATGATTGTATAGACTATCTGAAATATTGAAGCTGACAGCAGTACAGATGCCGCAATGACCGATATCGTTAACCATGGCCGAGAAAAGAACTTTTCATAACACTCTGTAGACAAGCGATGCCAACGGGAGTCATGCCATTTCCCATTTGGTCGTGGTTCTTTTTCCTAGATATCATGGCTTAACCAATGAATTTGTTCTTTTACATAGAAGTTTGTACCTGTGCGCGCGCTTATGTGACTTTTATCTTTTACGAAAGGAATTGTCATCTATAGATTTCCAAACACAAAGTGGAAGTTTTGCCATATATATATTTGTCTATCTTCAAACATTTATAAAAAAGTATTAATAAGATTTAAATTTCGAAAATATGTGCACTTGATGGTATTGAGTATTGACATCTTATTTATTGTATGCATATGGATTCATAATGTGTACCTTGCGGAAATTCGACTTTGCTTTTTATTGTTAGTGATAACAAACTTTGGATAATGGCACAATGAAGGCTTTAGTTAAGATCTTTATTAGCAATGTCTTTAATGGGAGAAATGAAAAATGAAGAAGATATCAATGCGTTGTTATTATTCACGAATCATGAGATTTTATGATGAATGGGCCAAATTATGCAATGCAATAACAATAAGTTTACTATTCAAACATTGGACAATGCCAAAACAAGAGTTATGAATTTTATGGCAAATAGTGAGCATATTGTCATTGTCTAAGTACATCGTTTAGGAGCAATGTATTAGTGAATATGATCTTAAACTAATGTTGTGAAGAGTACAACTTTGATATCAAAGTACAAACATGGAGAAATTTATTACAAGCACACCGTTAAACCCGTCGTTAGTTGTTATTATGTATAAAATACAAATCTGACTTTGGAGACATTTTTATGAATTTTCATTCAGATCACTAATAAAGAAAATTGGGCAACATCAAAAAGCTTTAACCCAAGGTAACGTTGGATTAATTTCAACATACTATTATTTTGACAACGATTCATGTTACTTATTTTCTACTTAGTGTTAGGTGTAACCTTGGAGGTAATTCCGATGAGTACATGTCCTTGAAAAACATTTCTAGAAGGCTAACTCACAAAAGTCCTTAGTACTTACCTGTTACTAGAAATAGTCACTATATCATATTGCCATAGATTTCATCAATCATGAAAGTTTGTGAATAGTTGGATTTAATTTGAAAATGGACATGCATTTATGATGATGATCTTTTAGATTCTTTTGTAATGCATGATATTACTAACTCTATTGGGTTACTTTGATGATGATGTAGAATAATCATCAAATTATTATATAACCCTTTGGACAATTACCGTGATTTTGACAAAGATTGTGCATAATCTACGAGGGAGGTTCTTTGGATAACATCAAGGGTGACACCCAACATGCAAAACAACAATGTTTTGAGTTTCATGGCATATGGAAAAAACGAGGGTAATAACGTGTATGTATGTTTTATTTTTTGAACTAAGTATTACATGGGAAATGTTTTGAGCGAAATCGTATGGTATAATGAACTATAGTTCTTTAATCTTAACATTAGTAGGTGTGGGCTTAGTTCACAAGGAATAAAGGGTAAGGATTCAATTCCGTCTCTCATCTTCGCTAGGGGTGATTGGGTGGTCTAACACCCTTTCTTCCTTATTTTAACGTTAATTAAGATTCGTATAGGAAAACAATCACTTGATGTCCACCTACATGTGCACTTTTGATAGATACTCTACCTTGAGAAAGACATCTGCCAATTGCTGCCAACTTATTTTTTCACATATTTACTAATGGAGAGGTTCATGACATGATTCTCAACCTCATTTTCATAGAGTTTAGTTATTTGATATGCGAAGTCTTGTAGTGTACCTCTTTTCCTTGTGTATCCTAATCTCTTGGTCAATGTGTGAGTTTTTTGTAGCAATGGGCAAGTATAAGGGCATGTGGTTTGAATTATTGAGGATGGGCCAAATTGAAAACACACAAAGTGCCATTGAGAATCTTTAGATTATCAATCTTATGGCACATGCTTTGAAGTTGACACCATTACCTTATTATCAACTTTCATATTTTGATAAGTTCCAACTCTAGCATTAAAATCTTTCACAAGCAATACTTTTTCAATCTTCTCATATGTAAGAATGTGAGAACACACATTTTTTAAAAGGATCGCTTTGATCTAGTTCATACAAATTATAATAATTGGATTGTATACGAGGAATGTAACAACATACCAAATCATGTTTGTATTTAGATATTGTTACTTCAATCCACATATATATTTTGTACTCACCATTCTTACATACTCGCATGTAGTTTACCAAGAACTCATGATAAATATATGACACTCATGCTCACCCAATATTGTTATAGTGCGGGGTCAACCATATAGATTTTAATATGCATCCAACAATATTAGTTATATGCTTGGCTTCATTGGGGGGGGGGTGGGGGAGTGTTCAAGTTACCAACCATGGTAATACTAGGCCATGCATGGGCGTTCTCTACCCATTGTTGAATTCATACATCACCCTCTCGTTTTTGCGACGAGTTTCTCCACGAGTGCCAACTATGTTAGGAGTGTCATTTGTGTTGTGGGTGGGGGGTGAAGCCCAGAACGACTCCACCCTCCTCCCAAGGGGGTTACATGTGAGGGAGGGAGAGAGAGAGAGAGAGAGAGAGAGAGAGAGAGAGAGAGAGAGAGAACAATGATACACAGAAATGAGAGGGAAAAGTTCTTTATTCATTACATGCTCCATAGAGGGTTTATATAGTTCATCATATAACGGTTACATAATATGACCGTTACATTCTTGTACACATGCACATAATTGTGCATGTGTTCATACACATATTTATCCTCATTCATGCGTGTATACATTACACATATACCACAACCCCTTTATCATGTTTGACCCTTACACCACCCCGTACACTCCTACGGGCACACATGGCACGCATGTGGGACAATGCATCGATCAGAACTCCATCAGTTGTCTCGTTAGTCGGAAATCCCTTGAGTGGATCACAACTCTACAATCGATAACTTCGATCAGAGCTTGCTTGACCCGAACATTCTTGTTCGGTCATCACACCTCTCAATTGGATCACACACCAATCAACTCGTCCTATCTTCTTCTTCTCTGTAGTCTAGCTGAGTCTGTCTTCTTTTTCTTCTTTCCTCTTTGGCATCACTTTCTTCTTCCTCCTCCTCTTTCCTCTTTTCCTCTTTCTCCTTACTACTTTCTTCTTCTTCATTTGTTGTTGCTTCTCCTTCCTCTCCTTTTATCTTGCTCTTCATCTGACCATTTTTGTGTCTGACCGTCTCCTCTCCGGCTAGCTGTCTGACCGGTTAGTTGGCTCTGTCTGTGGCCGTCTATCGCCGGATGTCGAACGTTGGCCGTCACCGTCAGTCCAACTGGTTGTCCAATGGTGACCATCGCCATTTGTCTGGACCTCGATCGTTGCCGTCTTGACGGTTGTCCAGCCGGCCATCCGTATGTCCGAGGATGTCTCCCTTCATCGACCGTCTCTCTACCAGTTGTCTGATTGATTGTCAGACGTCGGCTGTGTGGCCGTCTGGCCGGCCCTTCCAGAGTCTTTTTGGCTGATGCCGATGACATGTATATGATGAGAGCATATCCTATTTAAGGCGTTATAGTCAACACTTCTAACTAGATTCTATCTAGGTAACTATGAAGTTACATGGTTGACTACCTAACTAAACTAACTTGAGCTTGATCTCTCAACACTTTCTTCTATGACTTTGCTAGGTTCTTTTAAAGCTCTTTGAGCTGCGAACTTGTCAGAAAACATGGCAAAACCATAGCCTTTGCTCTTGCTTGTGTTCTTGTCCTTGATCATAGAGCATTCTTCAATGTTTCCATACTGAGCGAAAACCGATTTAAGGGTTTCGGGTGTCATTTCCCAACCTAATCCTCTAATGAAAAGCTTCATGTGTGCTATATCCTTGTCCGAAAGCGTCTTTATCTTTGACAAAACCCTAGAATTAGAAATTGTTGCTTCGTGAAGCAGATCTAAGATATGTTATTTTGAGAATGACTTGATCAAAGCTCTAATTCCTCTGCAGATACTTCTTAATCCATGTCGTCATTCTTCTGTTCTTCTTCTTCTTCTTCTTCTTGATCCTCCTCCTTAGCTTTCCTTTCCTTAAGCCTTGGATGACAAAACCACATCTTTGAGTTGTCTATTAAAGTACTGAAATAAGGCATTCTGAGGACACAGGGAAATCAGAGTACTTCCTCTCAAGGGAAGGGTGGGGTGGGGGAAATTGAAGAAGCTCCTCTCATGGAACACCCACTATTCCTTCTACACCAACACAAAGACACAGAGGAGCAGAGAGGGAGAGAGAGACTTCTTCTCAAGGGAGGGTCGTCCTTTTGGGTGTACCAATGTTTATGGGTGGGGTTGGAGCCAAGAACAACCCCACCCCCCTCCCAAGGAGGTTACGCGTGAGGGAGAGAGAGAGAAAGAGAGAAACAATGAGACATAGAAATGAGAGGGAAAAGTTCTATATTCATTACATGCCCCATAAGAGGTTTATATAGTACATCATATAATGGTTACATAATATGACATAATATTTATCCTCACTCACACTCGTATACATTACACATATACCACAACCCCTTTATCGTTTTTGACCCTTACACTGCCCTGTACACTCCTACGGGCAACAATTTGCAAATTGGTTTTCATGACGGGAACCCAACGCCCCTTATGCACAAAGCTCGGCCGCAACCGAGATTCTTTTCATACACAGAAAACAGGAAACGAAATGCACGCGACACAAAGGAGAGAAAAGGTTACACATAATGTTTACGTGGAAAACCCCAAACTAGGGGAAAAAACCACGGCAGCCCACAGGCTGCAAACTGTCACTATGTAGGAATATACAACAGTGAGTTCACTGAGGCACCGACCTCGTGCTCACAAATCTTCGCCACAGGCGGCGGTTACAACAGAGGCAACGACCTCGTCTCTCTCTCTCTCTCTCTCTGTACAGTTACGCACTCTCTCTTCTTCTTGCACCAACAAGGAAGAATGGCAACTACTATAACTAAAAGTTTGCCCTAAGTCATATTTATACTAATATGACTTTTCGGCTATTTACGAATGTAGCCTCGATAGGCTCTCAGAAACATATTTACGAATATGTCTCCTCATCCGGTTCATACCGGGCCTGCACCATCCGGCTCTCCGTAGCCGGGTACTCCTCATCCGGTTCATACCGGGCCTGCACCATCCGGCTCTCCGTAGCTGGGTACTCCTCATCCGGTTTCGGCCTCGGCCGAGTTCGTTCATCGGCACTGTACTTCTCCCTTCCCATCCGGAGGGACCTGTTTCCCAACATTTCATCACAAGGAATTTCCATTAGGTAGCTAGACCACTTGTAGTTCTCATTTTGCTTATTTTGAGATCTATGTTGAGATTCTTTTCATAATGATCTAGGATTGTTGAATTGTTCATGACTCGATCACATATATGCTCAAACACTTGGCTTTCAATTCATGAGCTGTTATTTTTGTTTGTGTTTTCACGAAATTAAACATGTACATGTGCAAAGTTCGCATAACACTATCTCCCGAGCTCGGAATTCTAAGCCGAACATCCCAATACGATCCTCATGGGGAAGCTTTTGTACTAGATACTCAAACAATGATTTACACAAACAAGAGAAAAGTATATTATATTCATTTTTTGTAATCATGAATAAGTTTATGAGGGTGGAAATACAACGAGAAAATCTCTTGGTTTTGTTACATGGAGTGAACAAGCAATAGAAGAAAGATAGGAAGAAGACGGGAATAAACAGAAAGGATAAGATCACCAACTTTCTCTTTTTAGATTTCGGCAACACTTTCTCATCTCTAACTTTGTTTCCCTCCCTAATTCAAACTTATATAGGATTTAAGAGGCTCTCTCCCAAATAAAAGTGGGTGTTTTTATTTTTTATTTTTGCGTGATCCACACTTGTCTTCTTTTTACTTGCATGGCCTACCTTTCCTTTTGGTTTGATTTTAGCAAAAAGATTATCATGATGTTTACAATCACATTAATTTATCCACTTAATCTTCTATGGTTCCACTTGAACATCTGGCCTCCCACTCATAGCACATGCTTTTACCTATTGAGCTAAACCTTTTTGTTGTAGTAAACTCCAACTCACAATGTACCTGTCTTATTACACCCTCGATCTACCACTCAACCTTTTCCATATCCTTGATTTAACTTAATTCCTCCTATGCATTTCCCATATCACGACATCGTGTTACGACTTTTTGCATTTGGGCCTTTTGATAAGCTTACCTTGGATGTGATAGGTTGGTGTGCTAGGCTTATATATGGGGTTCCCCTAGTGAGGATGAATTTAGACCATTTATAGGGGGTGGAAGCCATATTCCTTACTAGGGTTGATGGAGTGTTATGAAAAAAATGAGAAATGAAAATGTTATAAATACAAATGGTGTAGGAGGAAACTATTAGTGCATGATCACAAACTAAAAGCACGAAGAGCTTTTATAATGAAGGGGCCATAAAAGCATATATGCATTGCAATGACTATAAGTTTTCTCTCGAACCATTCACTAATGTGAAAATAGCCATAATTTTTATGGCAACCAATGAACATAATCATATTAACCTTGCTTTTAAAGGGCAATAGAATCATTTTCATTCCAAGTGTTGAGTAAAAGTTTTCAATGTCATAAAGACATTGTTAAGAAGCAAACAATTACTTTAGGTGACCTAAAACTAAAATTGTGAGGAGTTTTTATAGCAAATACAACATCAACACCATTGATTTAAGCTTGTAAATATAAGTTTAAAAGTGCAAGTTCTTATGTAACATACCATATGAGGTAACATTTCATATATGACAACATGGAATTGTGAGAACCTGAGAAGCACATGATTATGTGGTGCATAAAGGCGATCCATTTACATTGTGGCCCAATAGCTAATGTTTTTGAAGGTTTTCAGGATCTTTCGTCTCATCTTTTTATTAATGTTACGACTTCAGAAGCTCCAAACATCAAAATGTTGAGAATGAAGAGAATATTATACAACTTGTGACTTAAATCTACTACTACATCCTCCAAACTTATGAAGTTCACATATGGCCCTAAAAAAAATATAGCCCAAATGCATTAAACAAAGCTTTTAACTCTTGAACTTCTTTATTTTTTTCTCCAGGGGTTTAAGGTAATCCTAATTTAGGGCTTTCGGTAGCAACCTAAGATTGTGTGGATTGTCTGCAATAATGCCAATACAGAGCAGTAGAGACGCCGCAAGGATCGAAATCCATAGCCATGGCCGAGAAAAAATAGTTTGTGCGCAGACACTCCATATACTAAACAAGCCAATGGGTCATGTCGACCGATCTTTGGCATTGATGCACATGTCGGTCCTCTGGTGGTTCTCTATGACTTGCACCCTGTCCATGTGTAAGGGATAGAGAAACATGGACTAACAGATTTGCTTGCGGATTCTTTAGAAACAGATCGTTTCCTAGATTCTTGCAGGAATGTTTTTTGTGCAGGAAAAATAGAGTGAATCGAGTGGATGCTTGCAATTGAGAAAATTTCTGTTTGGCACCCAATAGTTTGCATTAAGTTGGCTCCTGAAGAATGGATTGTATGTGACAAGAATGGTAGTGATCATGGAAAATTTTGGATTACCCGATGGGAAGTCGGGTTCTTTTGGGAACTCTGAAATCTTCATTCGAAATGACATGGAAATTTGGTTGCCTAGCAAAGTCAAGTCCCTCTATACTTGGTTGTATGTGAAGTCATTGTTGAACTAGAAAATGTATATGTAGCCCACGTTTCTTATGTTGGCACTTGCAATCATTCCTTACACAGAGCAAGAATTCATGAATGAAGATGGTATCGGCAGCGAACTGAAGTTGGAGTGAATCCAAGCTGTATCGGGGGAGGCCAAAATAGTTGTTGCTAAGGCCATGCAGGTAAGGGAGGAGGTGTTGCATGGGCTCTATCACATCGGATATCCCATGACTTTCCATGAATCTCTTCACACATAATGGATTACAATTATGAGGGAAACTCTCTAGCCTTTGACACAATGGGTGGATGGTTAGCACTTGATGATAATATGATATTGGCTTTGTATTGCAGAATGCTTGGGGAGGCTTTGAAATTATCCAAGTTCTGTCACGTGCAATTCTACAAGCATTATCGATGATTTCCTTCATGCAACATCTCCATTCATCTTTGATGAAGTTGGTTGATGAAGTTGTCCAACTGGGAGGTTGTATGGCTAGAAGAGGTAAGCTCGGCCATATCTGTTTGAAGTGTAGGATTGATTTCCTTGTTGGTATTGTCACCCATATCTTAAACTTCTTCTATTTCTATGGACACTGACTTGATACTTTCATGTAGGTCAAGTACCTCGCCTCAAGTTTTCACACTTCTATGAGTTCTTGCCCTTAGAAGAAGATATATCAATATGGAAATGTAGATTTAGAGATGATAATACAATCCATACCTCCAACTTTCTATTAGTAGAGATTATAATGGACAGAGAGGATGAGTGTTGGGCAAACGTTTTGACCTTAAATATCACCTCTGGGAAGATCAACCCATTAATGATGTCGATTATCTATGCGAACATTTGTACAAGTGGTGTGAAGAATTTTGTTAGAAGAGACTTATGGTTGATGCTAGAATGACAGATAGATCTTCAAATGTGCGAATAAGTATTTGTTAGCTAGTAGTATTCAAAGTATATGACCATTGGAAACGGTTAGACCCAACAAAGTTTCTGGGCCTAATTTTGGGATATTACATGGGAAGAGTCTTGGGAGATTTTGAGCCATAAATCTATTTAGTGACATTCAATTTTCCTTTTATCAAATAAATGTAGAGAACGAAAGAAGGGGCGACTAAAGATTTATTTTCTTTTTCTAAACTTCTACTTCTTTTTAATGTTAACTTTTCCTATAGTGTAGGTCAAATGAGGCTAAAATAGCTAGTTTGAAGAATGTGAACCAGCTAGATTAGACTAAATATTTTAAAAACTCCAGCTAGAACCACTTCCTAGCCTCCCCCACATCAGTCTGGCAAAGTCCATCCCTAGACGGCATGGTTAACATTGTGCGTAGGAATTCGCCCAACATTGGGCGGAGATAAGAATGCAAATATGTGGAATCTCTTTTGGTGAGCAAGTGGTAGGTGAGCTACTTGATTTGGGAGTCAAGCGTCTTTTTCCATGATGATGAGCTTTTGCAGCCGAGTAGGTAGATGTAGCTAGGTAGAGGGATGTGCATAGAACCAACAATCACGATAGGCAACCTCAAGTCAAGGGATATTAAAACTATTGGATATGTTGCAATAGCAAATATGTCATGATCAAGTGAGTCTATCAAGAGATGATGATGAAATGGTAAAGTTATTATCAATTTGCTGTTATTATTAATGACCGATGGATGAGATTTTACAAAAAGTATGTGCAAGTGGCATCCGTGAAGGGAAGGCTAGGTCATGGGGTCCACTAAGACTACTTTTTGCGTCCTATTAATGGATTTAAGTAGATACACATTTAGTCAACAAACTCACTAATAAATTGTGAGGTTGCTTTGGACATTCTATAATCAATCTTCCTTACCATTGTCTCTGAAGTTCCATATTCATATTAGGGAATTAGGATTTTAAACACAACGTTCTCATGGGTAATTTAGCATAACTATACACAGGAGGTACTTTCAAGAAGACTTTTTATCTAGGTTTGAGAAACATGAAGATACCTATTATGAGTTAATATTATAAGTGTCACTTAAAACCCATTAACAATCCTTGTAACAAATAATTACTCAATAGTGCGTGAAACACCAATCATGTTATTATTATTACAAATGTCACTTAAATCCCATTAACAATCCTTGTAACAAATAATTACTGGATTAAGCACCAATCAAGGTGTCGTAAATACAATGCCATGTCTCACCATGTTCTTATTTGTAAGCACAAAGATTCTTAGGATAATTTTCCACGATGATAAAAGCTCACATGGTTAGAAATCAAATAGACACAAATAAAGTAATAAAGTCAAATGAGGTCCCGAAAATGAATCAAGAAGAGAAACCTCATTCACTTGATTGTGTTTGAGCTTCCTTATTTAGGATTCATATAGAGGTTCCACTAGTAATAGCCTAAGATCGTGTAGACCGTCTGCAATAATGTAAAGACAAGGAGTAGGATCGCGGCAAGGACTGATGCTGTCAACCATGGGCGAGAAAAATACTTTTCATGAAACTCCACATACACAGGACGCCAACGACTCTGATAATGGTGCATTACATCTTCTATCATGCCGTCCCAGCTTTCGCAGGTTGGAATCGGGATGTTGGTGCGCAAATTGTTCCACATCTTGACCAACCTCTCATCGTCCCCGAGGTGGTTGTCTATCACCCGTGCCTTAGTCAAGATTGCTAGATCCTCTGATGTGTCTATGAGCGAGTCCATGATGACAGCATACATAGTAAACTCACGTCCGCCTTTGGAGGTTTGTTCATGAGCAAGGAGGTTCCTCAGCACATCCTCCGTGCCTTCATACACGACAAGCCGTGGAAGATCGAGCTGAAGTTTTCTCTTGTCATAATTCATCACCGATATGTTACCTTTGCATGGCTTGAACTGGATGCCGACTGTCGAGAGTTGAGATGCTGTTGGCAGGCGATCACGATGTTTAGATTTTAGCCCGCCAGCTCCTTGATTTGTCGGCCATGTATCTTTTCGTTTCAGTAAACTACTAGACTCTTGTAATCCTTGTGTGACCAGAACATATTGGCAATCAAGTAGATGATTGCCATGAATTTGAGCATTCTTTGGGAGGGCCATGGAGAATGGAGTGTTTGTCATAACTATATCAACCAATGCTTTCTGGAGTTCTCTGCTTTTTATGTCGGGTGTGTTTGGAAACTCTGCAATCTTCATCAGAAATGACATTGGAATTTGGTTGCCCATCAAGAACAAGTCCCTCCATACTTGCTTGTATGTGAGGTCATTGTTGTAGAAATTGTATAAGTAGTCAGTACTTATAGTAGGGTCTTGGTTGCATTTAACTTTGTTGTTGAAGAAATTGGGTAAATAGTAGTGTTCCTTATCTTGGGAATTTGAATATCTGGTGCTAAAAAAGAGCAAGAACTCATGAATGAAGATGGTATCGATAGTGACCAGAAGTTGGAATGCCTCAATGCAATCGTGGGCGAGGTTTGAATAATGGTTGTTGAGATCATCAGGCCCAGGAACAAGGTGTTTTACGAGCTCTCTCACATCTGATTTCCCATGTCTTTCCATGAATTTCTTCACACATAGTGCCTTAGTCTCATCAAAATTTGAATTGATCGTAAGATTTGCATACAAAGGTCCGATGGTCAGTTTTCCAGGGCAATATGAGTTTTTGTTTGTGTTGAAGAATGTATCGGGAGGCATAAGAATCTTCAAATCTTCCTTGAAGCTTTCCAAATTGGATGTAGGTTCAACAGCAACAGTAGAAATATTATTGATCTTTGTTGTCATTGCTTCTATCCATTTGGCTTGGCCAAGTTGCCGAATGGAGTAGTTTGTATGGCTAGTATGGATGGGTTCATGTGGATGCACAACCCCATTGGGTTGGATTGTAAGTCTGGTTTCCTTGTTGATATTCTCAGCCATCTCTTAAACAGCAACTGCTACTACTACTTCTAAACTGATACTTTCTTGGAGAAGATCAAAGTATCATTCCTCTTTTTATACAACTACGAGTTCATGCCCTTACACAATGATAAAGTCTATCTATCTATTTATCTATGAAATCTGAAAGAGAGAGATACAAGAATGAGAATCTGGAGCATATGTATGGAGCCCAGAATGAAGGCAATTTTCCTATATTGTATGCCTACTAGATGGGTATATTATTGTTTTCCAAACATTGGATAGAAATTTTCCATCGTATATATATCGATTTTGTGTATCTTCAAAGGTAATATTCATTACATCAAGAACAATAAGTTGAATATATGTAAATTTCATGCTATTGAATTCTAATTATTGCATGTACTCATATGTATTCATAATGTGCAGATTGCAATGAATCAGAATTTACCCTTAAGCAACAGGGATGGTAAATAACAAACATGTTTATCTGTCTTTTAAAGGGAAATGTAGGAGCAAACTAAAATTATGAAGACCTTATGTAACATCATAAGGTAACTTCGTATATATGACAGCGATAATAATTTGTCGGAATATCAAAAGTTCCTTATATGGTGAATAAAGGCGGTACTTTGATAATGTTGCTCAACATTTAACGTTTTTCAACGTTGTTAGAATTTCTAGTCTCATCATAGTCGTCACGATGTCCTAATCTAAATGTGCACACTAAATATCAAATTGACGAGAAACAAGAATATGCTATCATTAATATAGAAAACTCTCCACCCTTGAGTCTTCTTCTATCCCACCAAAACATGTTAATATAAATACAGAAAAAGCAAGAATTGAGATGTAGCCAAATTTGGTTTTCCATGCTCAATAATTCCTCGTGAAAAGCTAGAATTTGTGGAAGAAGTCAATATTCGTGAAATGAGAGGACGGTGTCAATAGCTGCAATGTCCTAATCTAAATGTGCACACTAAATTAATGAGAAACAGGAACATGCCAACAATAATATAAAAAACTTCTCACCCTTGAGTCTTCTTGTATCCCACCAAATTATACTAACAATAACATAAAAAACTTTCCACCCTCCGGTCTTCTTGAATCCCATAAAAAAGTGTTGACATCAATATGGGGAAAAACTTTCACCCTTGACTCTTCTTGGATACCACCAAAATGTGTTGACATTGTAGCCCTTGACTCTTATTGGATCCCACCAAAATGTGTTGACATCAATATATAAAACCTTCCACCCTCGGGTCTTCGTGGATTGGACCAAAGCATGTTGACATCAATATAAAAACATTTCCACACTTGGGTCATCTTGGATCCCACAAAAACATGTTAACATCAATACGAAAAACTTCTACCCTTGAGTCTTCATGAATCTCACCAAAACATGTTGTCGGCAATAAAGAAAACTTTCCAACCTTGAGTCTAAATGGATATCACCAAAACCAACTAAAGATGTTATTCAAGAAGCTCGACTATCATGTGAAAGAAGAAAGGAATATTCAACTCTAGAGTTATAGATGACCAATGATTGAGATAAATCAAATGAGAAATCACACGATTTATGAGCTTTTTCAACGTACAATATTTTTTTGTACACTCAAGTTGTTAGTTGTTCACAAGTCTTCATGCATTATGCCTAATATTGCCTCCATTGATATCATGTGTAAGAAATATATTTGAAGATATGAAAATATGATCAAGTTAATGTATTAATATCTCAGTATAAAAAGTAGGATTTTGAGAACTTGACCTTAACATGATTAGGTAACATGTGTCGATTTAGATGTGAAAAATTATATACTCAAGGTCTGATCGAATGCTTTTTTTTCTTACCCTTAAAAAGTGATGAGGAGCTTTTCAGCCCAACTTGCTTGTGCCTCCCTTTTTGTACATCATATGCTGGGCCCGTTAATGACAGTAAATACAACAATGACCATAACACACATTTGTGAAATACCATACAGATCATAGTAATGTGATCATGCTTCTACAACATATGTAAACTTTGGTCAGAATTAGGTCTCCAAAATCAATGCTTGTGGATAGTGCCAATGTCGGGGTTTTAACTAATCCTTCAAATCCATCATCGATCAATAAATATTGCAGTTTGGTGGAGGGATATTCTGATAATCAATCAGTTATTGAAACGGGAGATATGAAAGATAAACTAAATGGGTTTGGCTGAAATGATTTGTTATTGTAACAAGTACGTTCATGAGACTCAACTAATAATGCCATTCAGGTTGATTTGGACATTCTATAATCAATTTCTTTGCCATCGTGTCCAACATCCAGGTAATTTGATGAACCTGGGATCAGGAAGAAGAAGAAGAAGAAGAAGAAGAAGAAGAAGAAGAAGAAGAAGAAGAAGAAGAAGAAGAAGAAGAAATTGTGCTTCAGTACTTCATTGCCACAATTATTTAGATTTAACTCCCACATGATCTATTTCCATTAATACATGAATAACAAGATGAACCATGAAAACGATTCATTGTAAGTACATAATCTTCCACAATTTCATAAGCCAATCTGGATTATATTTTATATACGTTAATCAAACTGAAATACCAATTGAATAAACAAAGCTCAATAAATACTTGATTGTGTTGAGCTTCTATATTTTTGCCCTATAGTTTGAGGTAAGGTTAATTTTTGGGTTTGTAATAACCTATGCCCGAATAGGTTGCCTGCAATATTGAAGCCGAGAGGAGTAGAAATGCTGCAATTAATGATATCGTTAACCATGGCCGAGAAAAGAATTTTTTACGAAACTCTGCATACCAGCGGCGGCTACGGGAGGAATGGTGGGTCACTATATCCTGGATCATCTCTTCCCATCTTTGGGATTTGTGATTATAGGGCACATTGATGCACATGCTGTTCCACATATCGACAAACCTCTCGTCGTTCCCCATATGATTCTCCATGACTTTGGCCTTTTTCAGGATCGCGAGATCCTTTGGCGTGTCGATAAGCATGTCCATGATGTTCGCATACATCAAAAACTCATCTCCTTTCTTAGACATTATGTTATGTGCAATGAGGTTCCTCAGCACATCCCCTGTGCTGTCAAACAAGACAAGGCGCGGAAGATGGATCTTAAGTTTCCTCTTGTCATACTTCATCACTGATATGTTACCTTCACAAGCCTTGAATGAGATGCCGGCTTTCGAGAGTTGAGATGCTGTTGGGAGGCGAACATATTCGTTTTTGTGAGTTTCTAGTTTCTTGGTCTTTTTGCACACCTGCATATTCCTCAGTAAAGAGAAACATGAGAAAACAGATTTTTTTGTGGATTCTTTGGGATTAGTTTGTCTCGAAGATTCTTCTTCTTTGACAGTGCACGCATAGTAGAGGGAATCAAGTAGATGGTCGCAAGTATTGATCAATTTTATGTTTCTCGATGCGAGAAATGCTAAAAATCCACTCCGTGCAACTTCGCTAGAGAAGAATGGATTACAGTGGGCAATAAATTTCCTCATGGTTTCCTCCAGAACATCCAATGAGAAGTCTCGATTGTAAGAAATCTTCTTTAGAGATGACATGGGAATTTGGTTGCCTATCAACAGCAAGTCCCTCACTATTCGCGGGCCGAGTGTAAGGTCGGAATTGTAGAAAATGGCAAAGTAGCGGCAGACACTTTCCATAGGTTGGGATGTCGACAGAAACAGCAAGAATTCATGAATGAAGATGGTATCTACAGTGACCAGAAGTTGGAGCCACTCAAAGTCAGATTGGGGGAGGTTGAGATTATAGATGCGGCTAAGTCCATCCTGTTTAGGAGGGGTGAGATATTGTATAAGGTCTTCCACACCTGATATCCAATGTCTTTTCATGAATTTCTTCACACAAAGTGCCTTAAATTTATTAACGGGGGAAGGCTCACGATTTTGATAGAATGGACCGATGGTAACTAATTTAGGGTAATATGACTCTGGCCTCACTTCCAACAATGTTTGGGGAGGCTTCAAAATCATCCAACTTTCCTTCAACACAGGTTCATCATCAACATGCACATTGATTGTCTCCTTCATATAGTCTCTCCATTCATCTTTGGTTAAGATGAGCTGATGAGCAGGTTCATGTTTTGGAATTGCAGTGTTGAATCTGATATTCGTACCCATCTCGTCTTGTTCTTGTTCTTGTTCTTCTATGGGGCACTAAGTTTGACTACTTTGTTATAGAATTAGATCAAGTAGTACTAGCCCTCTTTTTATGCATCTCTATGACTTAATCCTACTCTCAGATGATAAGAAAATCTATATACTATGTATGATAAGGAGGGAGAGAGAGAGAGAGAGAGAGATAAGAATGCAAATGTGTGGAATTCCCTACATGATTAGCAATATGTGAGGAGCCATTTCCCATAGGAAGAACTTCGATTCTAATTAATCGATTCTTTTATACCTTTTTATTTGAGATGTGAAGTTTTTTTTTTAGTGGGCCCAACTTGTTAGTGCAACCCTTTTTGTGGACCGATCAATGTCTGATCACAACACCGATCATAGTTATGTGCATAGATTGACACATTCGTGATATTCGTGATCTTTGTTATGATTTCTTTCCACCATTTGGATTGGTCAAGTTTCCCAATGGAGTGGTTTGTATGGTTCGGAGGGATGGGTTCATGTGGATGCACAATAGCCCAATTGGGTTGGATTGTAAGGCAGATTTCTTTGTTGATATGAATCTCACCCATCTCTTAAACGACTACTACTTCTAAACTGATTTCTTCTTCTTCTACTTCTTCTGAACTGATAATTTCTTCCTCTTTTTCTTCTTGTAAACTGATAAATTTCTTGTAGATGATCAAAGTACCATCCATTCCTCTTTTTATACACCTATTAGTTCTTATGTATTGATGTGAACACATTTTGGTGGTGGCATCCAAGAAAAGTCAAGGGTGACAGACAGTACAACGGTGAAGTGGAAATAGAGGTTTGCAACTCCCCTGAATTGTTCGAACAGAGCTTTGGGAAGGAACGTCACCAGGTTATACTTTGTCGTAGACACCCAGTTTGAAGGATAAATAGGATTATTCCCTAAAGTCTACCTATCTAGTTACCGAATCATAGATAAAGATTTAGTTAATAAGTAGGTAGGTGGGTACACAAGATGTGGGACATGTAACTTCGGGGACCAAAATCGAGCATTTTTCCTTGTAGCGTAGAGGATAGGATCATGAGAAAGCGAAAAAGGAGAGGTAGTTGACTACGGATATTTCATAATAAAAAGAACAGGAAAGAAAACCTTTTGGGGTGTAAAGAACAAGTCGTTGACATCCAATTAGCACACTTAAAGTGAACCATTGAAAACAACATATGTGTATATGCAAGTTGCTACAATGACCTATAATGTGCATAATGCCAAGGATAATAATACAAACATCTCATTTTTTAATCTTGTCTATGGACCCAACTGATATGTGTGTATGCAAGGTGCTACAATGATCTATAATGTGCATAACGCCAAGGATAATAATACAGACAACTAATCCTTGAAACTTGTCTATGTACCCAACAATCATGTTAGTGTATCATGTCAAATCAATTATGTCGTGCGAACTGTGCGTGGGGCCTGCAATCATGTTACTCAATCTTGTGGTTGACTATATTAGAAACCAAATGTTAGTTTACTACGTCAAATATGTGGTGATCAAGTCTGGTATCATTGTGGTATTGCGATGATTTATGGATATTATTAGACTTGAACAAAAAGTATGTGAAACTAATAGCTTTGTCTCAGCGTTAGCAAAGAGCTTCGATGTAAGTTACCCATAGGAGAAGTGATTTTGAAACACAATACTAGTGATATGATCACATTTCTACAACACAAGTAAAATGTGATCAGACCCATGTCTCAAACTAACATGAATATTTTGAGAAAAAAAGAGATCAATCCAGTATTGATAAATTTATTTGAGAGGGAAATAGCCAGTATAAAAAAAATGGAGAGTTTGGTGCAAGTGTTAGTAAACTGGTTATTACTCATTGTATTATGAGCTCTAATTGGTGCAAGATTTGAATGTATAATTATTTTATAAAGTGTAATTTTTTGGACATAGGGATAGTTTGGTAAATTTGGAACTTTCAGGGGCATTTTGGTAAATAGATGAACTTCCAGGGGTATCCTGGTACTTTTCCCTAACATTAATTAGTTAGTGAGTTAGTTTTGTTATTATCATTTTGTTGTATATACACACACACACACACACACACACACACACACACACACACACACACACACATAGAGAGAGAGAGAGAGAGAGAGAGAGAGAGAGGAAGGGAGAGAGACAAAACGAGTTTCTGTTGTAATCACCGATTGGCAAAGACATACAGCTCGAGGTCATTGCCTCTGAGTCCCCTATTGTACCCCCTTTCTCTTATAGTGATTGTTGGAGTCTGTGGGCTTTACGGTTTTTCCCTATTAGGATTTTCCACGTAAACATCTTGTGTCCTCTCGATTGAATGTAGAAGTGCATTGATCTCCATTTCTTTGTTATTTCTTCCATTGAGTGTTTCAGACTCGGTTGTGGCCGAATGCTATTCTCTTCATACTGGTATCAGAGCAAAGGTTCTTAACCTTGAAGAAAATAAAAGAGTCATTTGGAAGCATGTTCAAGCTCACTGGCTCCGACGACCCAATGTGGAAGTCGAAGATTAGGGACATACTGGTGGGTAAAGATCTCTGGTTGCCGGTACAGTTCGGGGACAAGAGACTGAACAAGATCAATGCCACGACATGGGAGGTGATGCACATGAAGACGGCGGCGTACATACTATGCTTCATCGACATGAACCTGTACAACAACTTCAACAAAGAAAGCAAGGCTCATGAACTCTGGGAGAAGATAGGTATCATGTTCTAGAATAAGCATGTCGTAAATTGAGTCTCAATTTTTCGGAAGCTGGTGAGACTCAGATATCAAGACGGCTCCAGTATGGTGAAGCACATGAATGCCTTCCAGGGGCTCATAAACCAAGCCACCTCATTGGAAGTACCTCTGGCCGATGAGGTACTTGCATTGCTATTGCTTGGGTCCCTCGCGGATAGCTGGGGACACTAGTTGTCACTGTGGGCAACGTCAGGCCAGAAGGAAAGCAGTTGTTGCTAGCAAGAGTAAAGTCAAGCTTGCTAGATGAAGAGGCGCGTCGAAAAGATAAGGAAGTGATCTTTGACTCAAAAGCCTTGGTAACCGAGTCCGACACACAACGAGGGAGAAACCTGAACCGGAGTCGCCAAAATCGGGACAAATCGGGGACAAGGTCGAAGTCAAGGGGGAGACCCACGTGCTTCTACCGTGGGAAGCCAAGACACTTCTAGAAGAACTGCTGACACTTCCGGAAGGAGAAAAGGGCCGTCAACACCAATCCGAAGTAGGATTCAGACCAGAAATATCTTGATCGAAGAGGGATGTCAGCAATCGCGATGAGCGAGGAAGAACTGCTACTCATTAGTGAGGAGAATGAGCTACATCTTGTTAGCGATGAAATGACGTGGGTGGTCAACTCTGAAGCGTCATTTCATCTGTCCCCCGACCGGAAGGGCTTCTCATCCTACAAAGCCAAAGGTCATGGTTGTGTATGGATGGGGAATGAAGGATCATGCCAAATTGTCGGCATAGGAGATGTGTTATTGACGACATCAACAAGATGCAAGTTGTTGTTGAAGGATGTCCGACATGTTCCGGACGTTCATTTGAACCTAATATCAGCCGAACAACTAGACGATGAAGGCTACATAGGTAGCATCCGGAATGACATCATGAAATTCAGCAAAGGAAGCTTGATCGGGGCCCGAGCCCAAAAGATCAACACATTGTACCTGATGCATACTTGACGAGAGTCCAGAGCATTCTTGCACATGCCAAGTTGTCCAAGACGTTTTGGGCTAATACATTGATGATAGTGACCTATGTGATAAATAGATCACCCTCAGCACCCTTGGACGGAGACACACCACGAAGAGTATGGACCGGTAAGGATGTGTCTTACCAGCATTTGACGTTGTTCGGGTGTCTCGCTTACGTGCATGTAGCAAAGGACAAGAGAGCAAAGTTGGATCCAAAGTTCCGGCCATGCATATTTCTTGGATACGGTGATGATGAGTTTGGTTACCGAGTGTGGGACCTGGTTGACAGAAAGGTTTTCCAGAGCCGTGACATAGTCTTTTATGGAAGACAAGACCATTACCGACTGGGAGACTGTTGGGATTTTGGTCCCTCCGGATAGGATTCGGATGTGGATCGACAAGACCAAATCAAAAGAACCGGATTCGGAAGGGATCCGGAAACCGGATTGAGTGAGTCCGGATGGATCCGGAGTAAACGAGATTGAAGGACATATGTGTAAATATGTTGAGATAAGCATACAAAGACTATATTTGTAAATAGGCCTAAGGTCATATAAGTATAAATATGAGCTAGGGTAACCATATTGCATAGAGATAACGTAGAAGTCGTATGACATTGTGTGTAACTGTTGAAAAAGGAGTGACAAAGAGAGAGAGAGAGAGTTAGAGAGAAGTTGCAAGCATTCTCTGTTGTAACCGCTTTTTGGCGAAGGGAGATGTCAAGGTCGTTACTTCTAAGATCTTCATCTTTGTATTTCCTCTCATATAGTGGTAGTTCGGAGTCTCTAGGCTCCCGTGGTTTTTCCCGATTAGGGTTTTCCACGTAAAACATCTTGTGTCCTCCATTGTTGTTTGTGACATGCATTTCATCCCCATCTGCCCGTTTTTGTGTTTTGATTCTCCATTGAGTGATTTAAGACTAAGTTGTGGCTGAACAATATTTTGCACAAGTTCTCACAGAGTCAGAGAAGAAGATGATGGACTCTGAATTGGTCAACAGAAACCGGCTTAGGATACAAGCACTTACCTAGTTGGAATGCGGATGTTAGCGGAATGCGGAAGACATAGAGCTCGAGGTCGTTGCATCTGAGTCCCCTATTGTACCCCCTTTCTCTTATAGTGATTGATGGAGTCTATAGGCTCCCGTAGTTTTTCCCTATTAGGGTTTTCCACGTAAACGTCTTGTGTCCTCTCTATTGAATGTAGAAGTGCATTAATCTCCATTTCTTTGTTATTTCTTCCATTGAGTGTTTCAAACTCGGTTGTGGCTGAGCGTTATTCTCTTCATGGGCATCTCAATTCATACAAGATATAATTTAAGAGATATGGTAGTAATGAAAATCAGTAAACAACGTCGAAGAAAAATCTAAAGGCCATCAATTTAAATATGTGCGTCTACATCATTTTAATAAACCATACAAATTTTCTGATGACTAATAATGCTATGTATTATATCCATTTTTATACCACTATATACATAATGAATGTAATAAATTTATGTTTCTCTAACATTTTGCATATCCATAGTTGAACACTTTATTCAACTTCAAAGATTTACATTTAGAAATTACAATAGGTCCAACCCATGTAGCATGTACTATCCTCATTGTGTTACAGTGAGTTCAATACAAAGATTCACTATAGAGCATAGTTCTAGCCATACGTCTCATTCGTGTCATACTCAAACGCCAATATTCGTATCATACTCATACGTGAAAAGGCTCCAAGTATGATTGAAATCCATACGCGGTACATAGATATATTATATATACATATGGTGTATATGGTGTACATAGTGTGTGTGTGTGAGGGGGAGAGAGAGAGAGAGAGAGAGAGAGAGAGAGAGCGTGTGTGGTCTAGAGAGAGAAGCCCTGTTTTGCATGTGTGAGGAGACAGTGATTGAGTGTATATCTAGACTCTAGAGAGAGAGAGAGAGGAGCTATGGGTTTTGTCTGTGTGAGGGAGTATGTAATATGTATATTAGATATCTAGATTTTGTAGAGAGAGAAAATCTGTCAGTTCTCGTGTGTGAGAGAGAGAGAGTGTGTGTATGTGTGTCAGATGTCACTTCTATTCACAAAATATTATGAATATCAAAAATTTAAAAAACCAAAAAAAAGTCAAAAAAAAAAAAAAAACCAAACGAATATCGCGTATCATACGCATACGTTTGCAAACGTTCGCGTACGTCCAGTAAATTGGACGTACGCGAATATTAGGAACTATGCTATAGAGAAAGGAAAGGGGATAAGTCGCAGAAGAAAATCGGTGGCACGCACTAAAAATCCTTTTTCACTTTCCTTCCAAATATAAACTACAATTTACCCTTATTCACATATTAGCTATTACATTTTTGACCTTGCACGCCATATCTGACAATCTCCCACTAAAGGCTAAAAATGATAAAGTTGATTGGAAGATAGTACAAGACATATACCTCCTACCTTATGGACATGTTACACTACGTACATCAACGATGGTGTAACCTAAAGAACAACAAAACCCTTTATCAAGTGATAAGAACGATCTAACACATCACGTGGCAAGCCCTTGGTCAATGCATTTGTAGCATTTTGTTAAGACTAATAACCTACCAACTATGTTTTCTTGAATGACATGATATCGCACTACTATGTGCCTGGTTTTGCCATGATAGACCAACGTTTTAGCCAAAGATACAATTAGAAACCAATCTAGGTACAAGTTGAGTATGCCCACAACATAAGCTATTGTTGATAACCATATAGTTTCCTTACATGACTCAGGAATTAGCTACAATATTATTGTTTACATAATGGAGAGTAGTACATTCTTGAAGGTGGGGGGCCTCCAATAGCCAATAGAGGGCAACTCTCATAATTTCAAATTTATTGTATCCTAAAGTAGATTTCTTGCTATCAGAACATCCAAAATAGTCAAAGTTCGTGTATTTGATATCCATCTATCATTGCCACCCAAACATAGACGCTTATCTTTAGTGACAGTCTTAGATATTGTTACCATGACAACAATTGCTGTAACAGAATTGCCCATAACAATATTTGTCCATCTACAGATCAGGAAACAAGGAAACAGATACAGTCTAGAAATTTGTCAACCAACATATGCTAGGTTCACATGATGAGGTAATTCTGTGGAACTACCTTTAGGGGAGAATTGGCATTCGGGTTGATTTGGACATTCCATAATCAATTTCTTTCACATCGTCTTTAGCTTGTAGGTAATTTGACGAACGTGGGATCGGGAAGAAGATGAAGAAGAAGAAGAAGAAGAAGAAGAAGAAGAAGAAGAAAAGTTTATGCTTCAGTACTTCATTGCAACAATTACTTAAATTTAATTCCCTCAACATCTATTTCCATTAATACATGAATCATGAAAATGATTCACCATAAGTACATAATCTACCACAATTTCATAAGCCAATCTGGATATCTGTATTATAAATACATAAGTAACGGCAAATAAATAAATTAATAAATCAAACTAAAACCAAATTAATAGACAAAGCTGAATACTTGATTGTATTGAGCTTCTTTAAGGTTAGGTTTTCGGGTTTGTAATAACCTATGCCTGGTATGTTGCAGCTGAGAGGAGAGCAGTAGGAACGCCACAATTAATTTTGGGGTTTGTAATAGCTTATACCTGAATACTGCCTGGTATATTGAGCTAAGAGCAGTAGAAATTCCACATTTTATGATGCCCTTAACCATGGACGAGAAAAGAACTTCTCATGAAACCCTGCCCTTAACCATGGGAGGAATGGTGGGCCACTATATCATCCATCATCTGTTTCCATCTTCTGGTTTCGCCATTATCGGGCACCTCGATGCACATATTTTTCCACATGTCGGCGAACCTCTGATCGTTCTCCATGTGGTTCTCTATGACTTTCGCCTCTTTCAAGATCGCGAGATCTTCTTGACTGTCCATGAGCGAGTTCATGATGACCACATACGTCAATAACTCACCTTGTTTTCTGGAAGTTATTTCATGTGCGATAAGGTTCCTCAGCACATCCTCTGTGTCATTGTACACTACAAGGCGTGGAAGATGAAGCTGAAGTTTTCTCTTGTCATACTTCATCACTGATATGTTACCTTCACAAGCCTTGAACGAAATCCCGGCTTCACAGAGTTGAAATGCAGTTGGGAGGCGAACATAGTTCCTTGTGGATTCCTCAGAGTTACTTTGTCTCGCAGATTCTTCTTCGACAGTGCACAAATAGTACAGGGAATCAAGTAGATGCTGGCAAGTATCGACCACTTTTATGTTTTCCGATTTAAGAAATCCTAAAAATCTAGTCCTTACAACTTCTGTAGAGAAGAATGGATTACATCGCACAATAAAATCCCTTACCGTCATCTCGAGATCAACTGGATTGTTAGAAATCTTCTTCAGAAATGACATGGGAATTTGGTTGCCTATCAACAGCAAGTCCCTCTTTATGCGCATGGGGGGTATAAAATTATTATCGATGAAAGTGGCAAAGTACTTACAGGCACTTTCCTTAGGTTGGAGTACCGACAGATACAGCAAGAATTCATGAATGAAGACGGTATCGACAGTGACCAGAAGTCGGAGCCACTCAAATTCAGAATTCTGGATGTCGAGATTATAGATGTGGCGAAGTTTATAAGGTTGAGTGGCGATGAGGTATTGCATGAGCTCTCCCACACCTGATATCCCATGTCTTTCCATGAATTTGCTCACACATAGTGCCTTAAAATTATCAATACGGGAAGTCTGACGATTTTGATACAATGGACCGATGCTCACTAAGTAAGGGTAATAAGACAGTGGCTTCACTTCCAACAATTCTTGGGGAGGCTTCAAAATCAGCCATTGTCTGTTGATTACAGGTGCATCATCAACAGGCAGATTGATCTTCTCCTTCATGTAGTCTCTCCATTCATCTCTGGTGAAGCAGAGCTGATGATCAGATTCATCTATTGTACTGTTGAATCTGATATTCGTACCCATTTCTTCTTCTTCTTCTTCTTTTTCTTCTTCTTCTTCTTCTTCTTCTTCTTCTTCTTCTTCTGCTTCTGCTTCTGCTTCTGTGGGGCACGAAGAAGATTAGGTCAAGTAGTATCGGCCATCTTTATATGCATATATGAGTTAATCCTACCCTCAGATGATAAGAAAATCTATGTTCTATCTATTTACCTATCTATGTATGAGAGAGAGACAGAGATGAGAATGCGAATGTGTGCAATTCCGTGCATGATCAGCAATATACGTGGACCCAAGAATCATGCCATTTACCATAGGAAGGAATTCGATTCTAATTAATCGATTCTTGCAGGCCCAACTTAAGAGCTGGAGTCTATTTTTAGTGGGCCCATCTTGTTAGTGCGTCTATTTCTGTGGATCTATCAATGACTAATTTGAAAAGAAAAGAGGATGAATTGACTGGCAAGTATTCCATTCATCTTCCATCTTCCTAGAATCCTAGATTATGGTTATGTTTAGACAATGACTAATAATGTAATCTCAAATAATGATTACGCGCCGCGCCGTGTTATAGATTTCTCTACTACTTATCATTCATAAGTCAGTGATATAGATTCCTTCGGTGCAGTGTTAATTCTTGAGTTACTTTCAGTTTTCTATAATTTTCATGAAGGATGAAGTCATTTATTTTTAATGTTTAATATTTTTTCTGTTTGGTAGCTAACTCATCAGCGAAATCGCAAATACCATTTCTAGAGGGCCGGCTCTACAAACTTCAGACCAATTAATAGAAATAAATATTCTGATATTATGTCTCATAAAAATCATAAGAATGATTCATTATAATTTGAAAATACGTCCATATGTATGTATGTATGTACAACGCATTGAAAGAAAAGACTACTAAATATGACCAGTTGATTTAGGACAATTGTGTAGGATAATAATCCAATTATCCTACAAGCCATTCAACTTGTTGTTTGTGGATACAACCTCAAGCATATATATATATATATACGATAAAGGTCTCCAACTAATTCTGGAGAGTATTAAGTGGTAGGTGAGGTTTATTATTTTGAAGGGGAGTTTCTTTCTGTAAAGGAAACCTTTTGAACCCAAGCTGGGAGTGTCCCACTCAATATCCCATCCATGAAATAACTGTATAATTACCTATAATGACTTTAAAAATTCATGCATTATCCGCAACATTATGTTAATTGATATCACATGTAAAAATTATATTCGAAGATATGAAAATATGACCATGACAATATATTAATATCCTAAGTGTGCAAAAGACTAATAAGATGTCTATTTCCCCAATTAAATGTTCCTTGTAGTCTTCCAGGAACTAGTCGTCGCATTCGAGTCAATCCTTTTTTCGAGTAGAACTAAAAGCTCGATCCAATCTCAAGCCGAAATGCGTGAGACCAATTTTTGGTGGGCATAGTGAATTGCTAAGTGCTCATGGTTCAAAAAAGTGAAGACAAATCCAAGGAGACAATTTCTCAAACTAACACATACCATGATTCTCAAAAAAGTGAAGATAAAGGTAAAGGAAGAAACACCCCTCGAGATCCTTCTCTACATGATTGATACATACCATGGCTCTGTAGGAGCAGCTTGAGAGGTTCCACAAACAAGCAGACAGCAACGCGCTCAAGCCATCGTATGAAGAACAGAATGCATTACATGTTTCCCAGTGTAAGTAAGTAAAGATCATCAATTCCCGATTTTGTAGGAAGGGCTGTAAAATGACACTTGTACACCATATGTATAATTTGATCAGAATCATTTCTCAAACGGATATGAATAGTTTGAGACAAGAATGGGACAATAACTTGGATGCAGCATTTATGAATATTGTTGTCATTAGTGCTAATTATTTCGCAAACTACTGGTCCTATTATGACCTGTAATTAGTGAAAAGGGTTTCACTCCGATTGGAAATCAGAAATTGAACTTAGACGCAAACAGAAATAAGAAAGAACACACAATTTACGTGGAAAACCCTGATTTAGGGAAAAACCACGGAACAGAGATTTCACTATGAGAAATGACAGAATACAATCACAGAACAATGAAACCTGATTTGGTATGAGCATATACTGAAACCACGATTTCAGTCAAGCTCTTCAAACTCTAGCACGCATGTGACTATTCCTTTCGAAGCTTCCGAAGCTTCTCTGTCTTTTTCTCTTTTGCTTCACACTTCTTTTCTTCTTACTTAGCTTCTGAGTACGTATACTCTTGCACAGCCACTACTGTGCAGAAAACCAGTCGTTCTCAGATTTACCACACACACGCAACTCGTTTTCCTCTCATATATATATATCTCACACCCTCACATACGCTATGTAGGTTTTCCCCTTTTCTCACTATTTCACTCTTAGTGAGTTATCCCACATACAGGCGCACTACCATGCCTGTCAGCATATATATACTAAGTCGTTTTCTTCTTTGAATGTAGAAGACATATGTATATGTATATGTGTGTCTATTTGACTGAGTACGAATTTGACTCTCTCACTGAATTCGATCAGCTAACCTCGATTCGGTTCTTCGCAACTGACTATTCTTTTACTTTCCGAATTTCGACCAAATTCGGTAATTCGGTTTTTCGGCCGATTTCAGTGATTCGACTCTAATCGGCTTTTCGACCGATTTCGACCAGTCGACACTCAAGTCGACTTTTCGGCCGACTCCCCCGCAAGGAGGGACACCTTTACACAACAAACTCCCCCTTCACTCCTGTCGGGGGAGAACCAACCAAGCCAATCTTATTCCGGCATGCAACAAGTTTTTCCATAGGCAAAATTTTTGTGAGCATGTCTGAGCCATTTTCTTCAGTGGGGATCTTAGATAGAACAAACTCATTTTCTTCCACTCTTTCTCTTAACCAATGGTACCTTCTTTGAATGTGCTTTGTACGAGAGTGGTAGGTAGCATTTTTAGCCAGATGGATAGCACTTTGATTGTCACAATGAAGTAAGTACTTGTCTTGCTTCAATCCTAGTTCATTCAAGAACTCTCTCATCCAAATCAGTTCTTTTCCGGCTTCCACTACAGCCATATACTCAGCCTCGGTGGTAGACAAAGCCACAACCTTTTGCAATCTTGATTGCCATGACACAGCTCCCCCTGAATACGTCATCACATACCCTGATGTGGATCGGCTAGAATCTACATCACCCGACATGTCAGAATCTGTAAAACCTTCTAGCACAGGTTTCCCGGAGCCATATCTAAGACATACATTCGAAGTTCCTTTGAGGTATCTAAGAATCCATTTCACAGCTTCCCAATGCTCCCTTCCAGGATTTCCCATGTATCGACTAACTGTCCCGACAGCAAATGCAATGTCCGGCCTTGTGCAAACCATAGCATACATAAGGCTACCAACCGCAGAGGCATACGACACTCTTCTCATCTCTGCCTTATCTTTCTCAGATTTCGGACATTGTCCTGAATTTAACTTACAGCCCATTGGCAATGGAGATCCGACCGATTTTGCATCGCACATATTAAACCTTTGCAAAACTTTTGTCACATATTTCTCTTGTGACAGCCATAGCAAGTTTTCAGTCCTGTCCCGGACTATATGCATTCCCAAAATCTGTTTTGCCGGTCCTAAGTCTTTCATGGCAAATGATTTGCTCAATGATTTCTTCAAGTTTGCAATCTTTTTGACATCCTGTCCAACAACCAACATATCATCCACATACAACAACAGAATAAGAAAGTCACCCTCATTATACCTTTTCACAAATACACAATGATCGGCTTGTGTTTTGTGGAATCCATGTTCCAACATGAAGGACTCAAATTTCTTATACCATTGTCGTGGAGCTTGCTTTAAACCATACAAGCTTTTCTTCAACCTACACACGAGATTTTCTTTTCCTTTTACCTCAAAGCCCTCCGGTTGTTGCATATAGATTTCCTCTTCTAGCTCACCATGCAAGAAGGCTGTTTTAACATCTAGTTGTTCGATTTCAAGATTCATACTAGCGGCCATACTCAAGACAGTCCGAATAGAGGTCATTTTTACAACTGGGGCAAAAATCTCATCAAAGTCAACACCCTTTTTCTGTTGGAAACCCTTTACGACGATACGGGCCTTATACCTGGGTGTACTACCATCTTCACCAGTCTTTAATTTGTAGACCCATTTATTTCTAAGTGCCTTCTTACCATCAGGCAACTCCATCAACTCATAAGTTAGGTTCTCATGCAAGGAATCCATTTCTTCTTGCATGGCATTATACCATTTCTCCTTGTGTACATCAGTCATGGCCTCTTCATAGCATTCTGGTTCCCCTTCATCAGTCAAGAGAACATATTGACTGGCTGGATATCTAGAAGAGACCTTCCTTTGTCTTCGTGGATATCTTCTCCCTTCAATAATTGGCTGATGGCCATTTTCTTCCAGCAACTCATCTTCCGACTCCAACTCGTGTGTATCAGTTAGATGTTGGGTGTCGACCGACTCAGATTGTTGTTGGGTGTCGACCGACTCAAATTCAATTTCATTAGCCGATTGTTGTGTGTGAGTCGGATCGACTAGTATTGACTCCATAGCAGTGATCGATTTGGGAGACGACTCTGGTCTTTGTTGCTCCCAGTCCTCGATTGTCTTGTCTTCCATGAATATGACATCTCGACTTCTTATCACTTTCTTGTCAAGGAGATCCCACATTCTGTACCCGAACTCGTCTTCCGAGTACCCCAAGAATATACAAGGTTTGGACTTGCTGTCCAGTTTTGACCTCTGATCTTTAGCAACATGTACATAGGCCAAACATCCAAACACCTTTAAGTGCTGATAAGACACATTTCTCCTTGTCCACACTCTTTGTGGTACATCCCCCTTCAAAGGCACTGATGGAGACCTGTTTATGAGATAAACAGCAGTCAACATTGCTTCAGCCCAATATGATTTTGGCAATTTTGCATGTGCCAACATGCTTCTTACCCTTTCCATTATGGTCCGATTCATTCTTTCTGCTAGACCATTTAGCTCAGGTGTCTTCGGCACCGTATACTCAAGTTTGATGCCTTGAGTCTTGCAATACATCTCAAATTGGCCTCTATATTCGCCACCGTTATCTGTCCGGACAGCCTTCAGCTTCTGTCCGGATTCTCTTTCTGCCCTGGCATGAAACTCTTTAAAGACCGACAACACTTGGTCTTTAGACACCAGCACATAAGCCCACACTTTCCTACTGAAGTCATCAATAAATGTGACAAAGTATTGTCCTCCACGATGAGATGGGGCATCAACATAACATACATCGGTGTGCACCAACTCTAAGGCATGCTCTCTCCTCATTGGAGGCCTAGAGTGAAACGTTGTTCTATTTTGCTTTCCAGCGAGGCAATCCACACACTTTTCCAAATGCACTCCTTTCACCTCTGGTAGGAAATCCTTTTCCGCAAGGATATGCATTCCCCTTTCACTCATATGTCCGAGCCTTTTATGCCACAACTCACCATCTGAGCCAGCCACTACATTTGCTTCCTCTCGACACAACTTCCCATGCATTACATACAGTGTGTTCTGTTTTTGGGCTCGAGCCACGATCAGGCTCCCTTTACAGAACTTCCATGAACCATTTTGGAAGCCACCGCTGTACCCTTCATCGTCTAGCCGTCCAGCCGATATCAAGTTCAACCTGACATCCGGAACATGACGTACATCCTTCAACATTAACCTGCAGCCTGTAGATGTTAGCAAGCACACAGTTCCTATGCCCACAATCTTGCATTCCCCGTCATTTCCCATCTTTACATGACCATAGTCACCCGCTGTGTAGGATGAGAAACATTCTCTTTTGGGAGTTAGGTGAAATGATGCACCGGAATCCACTACCCATGAGCTCTCAGCACTTGCAAGATTCACACTAGCTTGTTCACATATGAACAACATCTCTTCCTCACTAGTTGCGATGGCTGAGGTATTTTTATCATCGGAGATTTTTCTAGGTTCGGTCTCATCAGCCATGCCTTTGTCCTTCCTAAGATGTCGACAATTCTTTTGGAAGTGACCAGGCTTCCCACAATAAAAACATGTAGGTCTTCCTCTAGATTTCGACCTAAACCTATCCCCATTTTCTAGACTTCTATGTTCTCTTCTACCTCTACTAAATTCTTGGGTCACATTAGCCTCCGATTGAGATAAAGCACTTTTATCCTTTCTTCTTGTCTCTTCATTTAGAATACTCGTTTTTACTACTTGTAAGGATAAGTTGTCTTCTTTACATGAAGTGCTGAGTGTTACTATTAGGTTTTCCCAACTATCGGGTAGAGTACATAATAATAGTGTGGCCTGCATACAATCATCTAGTGGGAACTTTGATGATGCTAACTGATTCACTAGTCCCATAAACACACTAATGTGCTCTACTATACTCTCCCCATCTACATACTTCAGTCTCACTATCTTCCTCATCAAGAAGGTCTTATTTAAGGCATTTTTCCTTTCATAGAGGGCGGAAAGCTTATGCCATAGCTCGAAGGCATTTGTGTCACTCGCTACATGTTGTAGGACACTAATGTCTACACATTGTCTTATGGTCGCCACTGCCTTCCTATTTAGGATTCTCCACTCCGAATCTATTACCCCCTTTGGTATATCCTTGTTTTCTATGGGCTCATACAAGTCTTTTACTATTAGGAGATCTTCCATTTTGATCTTCCAATCTGAATAGTTCTGTGAGTTCAAGACAATCATCCCAGGAAAACCACTCACGCTCCCTTCCATCTAGAACCTCGCTCTGATACCAGTTTGAAAAGGGTTTCACTCCGATTCGAAATCAGAAATTGAACTTAGATGCAAACAGAAATAAGAAAGAACACACAATTTACGTGGAAAACCCTGATTTAGGGAAAAACCACGGAACAGAGATTTCACTATGAGAAATGACAGAATACAATCACAGAACAATGAAACCTGATTTGGTATGAGCATATACTGAAACCACGATTTCAGTCAAGCTCTTCAAACTCTAGCACGCATGTGACTATTCCTTTCGAAGCTTCCGAAGCTTCTCTGTCTTTTTCTCTTTTGCTTCACACTTCTTTTCTTCTTACTTAGCTTCTGAGTACGTATACTCTTGCACAGCCACTACTGTGCAGAAAACCAGTCGTTCTCAGATTTACCACACACACGCAACTCGTTTTCCTCTCATATATATATATATCTCACACCCTCACATACGCTATCATGTAGGTTTTCCCCTTTTCTCACTATTTCACTCTTAGTGAGTTATCCCACATACAGGCGCACTACCAGGCCTGTCAGCATATATATACTAAGTCGTTTTCTTCTTTGAATGTAGAAGACATATGTATATGTATATGTGTGTCTATTCGACTGAGTACGAATTTGACTCTCTCACCGAATTCGATCAGCTAACCCCGATTTGGTTCTTCGCAACTGACTATTCTTTTACTTTCCGAATTTCGACCAAATTCGGTAATTCGGTTTTTCGGCCGATTTCAGTGATTCGACTCTAATCGGCTTTTCGACCGATTTCGACCAGTCGACACTCAAGTCGACTTTTCGGCCGACTCCCCCGCAAGGAGGGACACCTTTACACAACAATTAGCACTAATGACACCAATATTCATTAATCCTGCATCCAAGTGACAATACTGCTAATATCAATTAAAACTCTGAAATGCCATCTGGAAACACTCATAGTCATTGCGATTATTGAGGGTCGTAAACCTTTAAAATTCTACTAACATTAAGACATCATGTATTGTTAAGCATTTATGTTTTTCTAAGATCTTGGATAATCCTAGTTTGAAAATTTTTCTTAGACTAATTACGAATATATATTTAGGTAAAATCTTTGCTATAACGAGCCAATGGTCACCAAAATCAATGCCTGTGAATAATACTAATGTCGGTGTTTTTCCCAAAATTGTACATAACAACATTTGTCCATATACAAACAAGAAAACAGATACAGTCTAGAAATGTGTCATCCAAACACCCATAAGTTAGGTTCACATCATAAAGACCCTTCACGTTAGACACAAGGGGGTTCGCAGTAGACCTAAGTTTACGACAAAAAAAGTTGCAAACAACAGTAATTATGCTTATGGATAGTACAATGTTGGCATCTGCTACCATAAAGAATGGGGCATGATCTTCTAATAGCATTGTGCTTTAGAGGGTAGATAGTTCTTAGATATGTCAATCAATTGTCAAGAAATCATTGGTCTTTATGGGGGCTTAAAGAGCCTGAAGAAGACTTCACATTTGTTTTACCTTTGCATGTGAAGTGTATAAAACTCCATGTGTGTGTATGACTAAAAACAAAGAAATGCTTCGAAGTATCCCATGATATTTTATCTTCCTGTCAAGTACCGTTCAACAATCCTCGCATGCACACACACACTCACTCACACAGAGGTCATATGTGCGAGCACAATAATAAAATCTACCTATCTAGCTACACAATCATAGGTAAAGATATAATTAAGTAGAAAAATTGGTACACAAGATGTGACATGTACTTAGGGGAGCAAAGTTGGGCATTCTCAAGTATTGTATAGGATAGAAAGAAGAAAAGACAAAAAAGGATTGGTAGTTGACTCAGGATATTTGATAGAAAAGAAAAGCTTTTGGGGGTGTCAAGAACAAGTCATTGGAATCCAAATAACATACTTTAAGTAGTCCACGATTCCACTTAATACAACATATGTGTGGATGCAAGTTGCAACTTTCAGCTATAATTTGCATATTGCCAACCACAATCATTCAAAAATGTGCTCTTTGAAGGGTATCTATCATGTCAAATCAATTATGTCTTTTGCAATCATCTTAGTCAATCTTGTGCTTGGGTATATTAAAAACTAAATGTTAGTTTACTAAGTCAAATATGTTGTGTGCAAGTGTGGTATGAGATGATGATTTGGTAGTAACCCCATTGCGGATTAATGCATTTTATGAGACTAGACAAAAAGAATGTTGAGCTAATAGCTTTGTCCTCAAATTAGCAAATATCCAATTGTTTGTTAAGCATAGCTACATACAAAAATGGGACAATAATAGACTTTCATTACAATTCGATATAAGTTACCCATACCAAAAGTGATTTTGAAACACAATACTAGTATTGTGATCACATTTGTACAACACATGTAAAATCTTATCAAAATTAGACCTCAATTTGAGAAAAAAAGACGATCAATTTATTTGAAAGGGAAATAGTCTTTATGAAAATAATGGAGAGTTTGGGGCAAATGCTAATAAATTTGTTATTTCTCATCTTATTATGAGCTCTAATTAGGACTAATGACACCAACATTCATGAATACTGCACACAAGTGACATGAATGCAAATGTCAATTAAAACCCACTGATGCCATTGGGAAACACTCCTTGTCATTGTGATTATTGCAAACTTAAGCCATTAATTTTCTACTAAGATTAAGAAATTCACATGACTTTATTTTACGTTTGATTGAAGCTAAAAGTCACCTTGCAATGGATAATTTGATTTGTCACATCCATTTGCAGTGCAAGGCAGATTTCTTGTTGATATTCTCGCCCTTTTCTTAAACTTTTTCTTCAGTGGGCAACCTTACCAACTAAACTACATCCATCTAGGCAAAGATGAATGTCCAAGCCCAGGCATTTGGTAATCTCTCTCTCTCTCTCTACAATTTTCCTCTCTATTCTTATCTCTTGCAAGAAAAGACAATGTCTGCTACTTAGCAATCGGCAATGCTTTGGTTCGCGGGCGTCAAACTCATCAAGTTAAAAACCAAACTGTTAAAAGATTTTGAAATTGACACTTAAACTAAACCAAATCGAACCGTCAAACCGTTTAACCGCTATTTCAAATTGTTTTAATTGAAAACGGTTAAAATGATAAAGGCTCGAATTGAACCGAATCGAATCGAACCAAACTGTTTTAACCGTTAACCGTTAAGCAGTTAAGCTGCAGTTTCATGGTTTGGTTCGGTTCAAATTGAATTGTTGCCAATTGCTACTAATACTTCGCTTTTATCAAAAAGCATCAAGTTTGTTTTCATAGAAGCAATCCGAAGAAAAAGTTGAAAATAATATCAACAAGGAAACCCAGCTTAAATGGATAAGCCCGACCCTCCTAGGTGCCATATAAACTTCCCCGTTGCGCAACTACATCAACTTTTCTTCCACAAGTTTTGTCATGCTGACACAACAAAATTTCACATTAAATAGTTGCCTAGTCTCAAGTGAGTGGATTCAATTGTCAATGAATGGAAGTATGAACACAATATTCTGTCATAGAGCATCTCTTGAAATCCACAGAATTCCTCCTCCGTTTGGTGAAATGGGTCATCACACCAAATGCATATTGTAGTATCCCCCGTCTCTCTGTGGTCAAGTGTAGGGCAATCCTCGTCTCTCATTGTCCATGCAAATTGGACATCTCACATAATTCTAGCCAAATCATCTATACAATATTTGTTCATCCCCATTGGCTCTCCAACTATGTACTTCTCTTCTTCTTGGCCGTATTTTCGTATTATTGGGTCGGACCTTCCTTTCCGTTCGCTTCTTCTTGTAGTGTGGAAGCCACTCTTGTCTATGCATACGATGTCTTTGCTTGCTTTCACTCCATCCCAATGTCTTGTCTTCTTTTGATTATGTGTCAAGTTTCCCTGATTTTGTTTCTTAAATCTTTATCTCTTCTCTATCTGCACTTTTTTTGCATCAGAATTTTGTTTCTGTTTGCTTTCATACATGCCTGGTTTTGTCTTCATCATCGCACAGATCCTTCTCTGCAGGAGGAGGAGAAGAAGAAAGATGGAGGAATTTTCTCAGGAAGAAAGATTTTAGGGTTTCGAGGCATAAGAAAGTCGCAGAATTAGGAGGCCGAACGGGCACGAGGCGTCTGTAAGAGTCAGCCCAATCCGGCCTTTTTTCGGACGATAGAAGATCATGGCTGTAGCATGAGATAAGGGAAGAGCAAGGAACCCCCCTCCAGATCCTTCTCTACATGATTGATACACACCATGGCGCTGCAGGAGCAGCTTGAGAGGTTCAAGAACCAGCAGCAACCCTTGGGAAGATAGCTGTGCATGCTGTCATCTTAACTATGAAGAAGAGAAGGCATTACATGATTCCCAGTGTAAGAAAGTAAACATCATCAATTCCCAAATTTGTAGGAAAAGCTGGAAAATGAATTATTGCCATTCTCACATATAGAGTTATCAAATGAAATGGTTTTGGAAATAAATTTGTGATAATTAGCTACTATTGAGCTCAAGGCCTTAAAAGTAATTAAAACCTGCTGCGTATTAGACCTTGGGCGTCAACCAAACACACAGGTAGGATCTTGGGTCAAACTGACAACAGTGCATGACAGTTGCTGCCCCTTGGTCCTTATCTATCTATCTACTAGTAGAAAGAAGAATCGGAGATAAGAATAGAGAGAAAATTAGGGGAAAGGGAGACCAGAATGAATGCCATTTTCCATTGAAAGCTAATACTCTATTCAATTTTTAGTTGATTCTATTCACAGTCCAATTTGTTAATGCGCCCCTCTATGTGGACCATGTGCTCAGTTGGTTAATGATAATGTGATTAATGACAGTAAACACAACAAGTTCGCCAAAAATAATACTGGTCATAGTAAAGTGATCACATTTGTCCAACATATGTAAAATCTGATCAGAATTAGATCTCAAACTGCCATGAATAGTTTGGAAAAAGAAGAAGGGATGAGTTGGACTCCTGATTGATTTATTTGAGAGGAAACAGTGAGTATGAAAATAACAGAGTTTGGGGTAAATGTTAATAATTTTGTTATTACTTGTCCTATTATGAGCTCTAATTAGCTCTAATGACACCAATTTTCATTGATACTACATGCAAGTGACATTACTGGCAATATCAATTAAAACCTACCAATGCCATTGGGAAACACTCATCATAGTCATTGCGACGATTGTAGACCGTTGGTCATTAAACTTCCACTATATTAATATCGAAGTTTCTAAAGACTACCAGGCTAAGATGTCTGTTTCCCCAATTAAATGTTCCTTGAAGTCAGTTCAAAAAAGAAAGGATAGTTCCAAGGAGTCAACTGGGAGTCTAAAATCTCTCAATCGAAGACGAATAATTTGAGGAAAATAAATGAATTGAGTCGAAAATTCATACAGGGAGTCTAAAATTTCTCAATGGGAGACGAATAATTTCAGTAAAAATGGATGAATTGACTCGAGAAATGGTGTTATTGAAAGTCTGTAAATAATGTTGGGGAAAACTCTAAAGGCCATGAAATATAATTATGTCACATTAGGGGAGAAAAAGCAGGATTTGAGGCGTAGCCAGCTTCGATTTTGGATGCTCAATAATTCCTCATGAAAAGCAAGAATTTGCGGACGAAGTCAATACTCATGAAATTAAAGGGAGCTATGAATAATGAATAGAGATTGGAGCTAGACAAAAGTTTGATCACAGTTATGCCCAACATAGACCTGGTGATCTGATCAGAACTGGGTCTCAAACAATCATTAATAATTTGAGAAGAAAAGAGCATGAATTGACTCACAAGTCTTTGATTCATATTCCATCTTCCCAGATTATGGTTATGTGGCATATAGATTTAATTATGTTCAAACAATGACAAATAATGTAATCCCAAATCATGATTATGTGCCATTTTATAGATTTTTCTACTATGAATCGAAGTTAATAGGTTAGTGACATAGATTCCTTGTGCTGCAATGTTAATTCTTGAGCTACTTTCAATTTTCTATAATTTTCATAAAAAAGGATAAGCTCACTTATTTTTAATGTTCAATATTTTTTTTCTCTTTGGTTGCTAACTCATGAGTGAAATCGCAAAATACCATTTCTAGAGGGCCGCCTTCACAAACTCCAAACCAGTTACTACAAATAAATATTATGCTATTATTATGTCTCAGAAAAAGTATAAGTCTAGGTCTGAATGATTCATAAAAATACTAAGTTTCATTATTGGATGTTCATATATATGGTCTAGATTGTTCCAATTCTCATATATATATATATATATATATATATATGGTCATGTCAAACTAATTGTTTTTTACAATACATATGAGGCATCGCATCACATACTATTTATCCCCTTTCTTTCTTCTTTTGTTCTTACCTATAAACATGTGTGTCCCATAAAGACAGAGAATGTCTGGTTATAAAAGGTTCTGAACTATGGCAATATGTATATATATGAAGGGATGAAAAAAGAAAAAAGGGGTAAGAAAGGAAAGAAACGAAGGGTCTTTCGGTTACCTTTATTTTGAACTAAAATGGAGAGCTTGTACAGTCATAGAAGAACAGTCATAAGAGAAACAGAATAAGATAAGTAGGAGGCAGAGAGACAGAGACTCTGTTTCCTTGTTGCTTCAAAGAGACTCTTAAGTGATGGAAGGCTATATTTGTAATTAACATAAAGTTAGAGAAAATAGGAACAAATTTATCCAAACCCCTCCATACAAATAACCTTCATCTCCATCCCTTTATCTTTCTTTTGAAAACCTAATCGAAAACCAAATTATAGTACCTGTGTGAAAAATACCACTATTTATCAAACATGTATAACTCATCATCTTACATTATATTACCACATTGGCATTCATTATCGAGCGATAAGTTTTAGGTGCTAAGCATGCTTTTCCATCAAGTAGTAATAGTGTGTTAAATGCCGATTGGAACTGTGCCAGTCCATATTTGAAGCAGATTTCCGAAGAACGAATTGGTAATCTGGTAATTATTTTGGAGACTTGACTGTTTTCTTCATTCAATTTTACTTTCCATTTTGGAAATGTTGGAGTGCTCTTAGTACTCATCAAAATATGATTCAATAATTATGTTCGAGAGTTATGTATTACCAACATCTTGGTAATAAGTTGAGTCCGGATCCTCTCCTAACTAATGGGAAAGTAGCTCCTGGGCATAATTTTGGGCCCTTGGAAATAGTTACGCCCAACAAAGTTTCTGGGCATAATTTTGGGATATTACATGGGAAAAGTCTTGGGAGATTTTGAGCCAAAAAACCTATTTAGTGACATTCAATTTTCCTTTTATCAAATAAATGTAGAGAACAAGAGGAGGGGGGACTAAAGTTTTTTTTTCTAAACTCTTACTTCTTTTTAATGTTAATTTTTCCTATAAGTAGGTCAAACGGGATGAAAATAGCTGGTTTGAAGAATGTGAAAACTCTAGCTAGAACTTTTTCCTAGCCTCCCCCACATTAGTTGACAAAGTCCTCCCTAGATGGCATGCGTAATATTGTGGTTAGGAATTCGCCCAACATTGGGGGGAGATAGGAATGCAAATATGCAGAATCTCTTTTGATGAGCAAGTGGTAGGCGAGCTACTTGATTTGGGAGCCAAGCTTTTTTTTCTATGACGATGAGCTTTTGCAGCCGAGTAGCAAGATGTAGCTAGGTAGAGGGATGTGCATAGAGCCAACAATCACTATAGGCATCCTCAAGCCAAGGGATATTAAAACTATTGGATATGTTTACAATAGCAAATATTTCATGATCAAGTGAGTCTCTCAAGACATGACGATGATATGGTAAAGTTATTATCAATTTGCTATTATTATTAATGGCCGATGGATGAGATTTTACAAAAAGTATGCGCAAGTGGCGTCCATGATGGGAAGGCTAGGTCATGGGGTCCATTAAGACTACTTTGCTCGTCCTATTAATGGATTTAAGTCGATACATATTTGGTCAACATACTCACTAATAAATGTAAGGTTGCTTTGGACATTCTATAATCAATTTTCCTTGCCATTGTGTACGAAGTTCTATATTCATATTAGGGAATTAGGATTTTAAACACAACGTTCTCATGGCTTATTTAGCATAACTATACTTGTAAATAAAGTTTTGGAGTAAAGAAGTACATTCAAGAAGACTTTTTATCTAGGGTTGACAAACATGAAGATTAGTGTCACTTAAAACCCATTAACAATCCTTGTAACAAATAATTACTCAATAGTGCGTTAAACACTAATCATGTTATTATTATTACAAGTGTCACTTAAATCGCATTAACAATCCTTGTAACAAATAATTATTGGATTAAGCACCAATCAAGGTGTTGTAAATACAATGCCGTGTCTCACTGTGTTCTTATTTGTAAGCACAAAGATTCTTAGGATAATTTTCCACGATGATAAAAGCTCATATGGATTAGAAACCAAATAGACACAAATAAAGTAATGAAGTCAAATGAGGTTCCGAAAATGAATCAAGAAGAGAAACCTCATTCACTTTATTGTGTTTGAGCTTCCTTATTTAGGATTCATGTAGAGGTTGTACTAGTAATAGCCTAAGATCGTGTAGACCGTTGTCGCGTTGTTACGCGCGTGCGTGTGGAAGGGGCGGGACCACGGGGAACTTGGACTAGGGAGAAGAGGAGAAAGGTTAAGACAACGAATGGAAGATTAGCTCATAGCTCAAGAGGAGAAGAGAACGAATATGACATTATGATAGAAGAAGATGAAGAAGATGGAGTCAAGATACTCAACAAGAAGTTCGATTAAGAAAACATAAACGCTTTACAATGGTGGCCGCCATGGCCGCACCAAACGACTATAAGAAAACCCTGAAGGAAAACCCAAGAAGAAAACCCTAACCGAACCCTAACGCTCGACCTATGTGGTATACCTCGCACACTCAAAATAGGCAACCCCCACAATGGTGCCTTCTCTCTCCTTTTATAGCACAAGGAGGGAAGACCGTTTACAAAAGTGAGACTAAAATATCCCCTTTCATTCAAAGGGGATATTTGCCTTGATTTGGGGGAGGGTGAGATTGATGGCCCCTTAACTCCCACCTCCTCACAAACAACTAGGTACCTATGTACCGCATAGTACCTCTCTCTCTCTCTCTCTCTCTCTCTCGCGTGGATGTGCGTACAACCACATCACTCTGTACGTGTGCAAATACATTACAAATACATTATGTACGTGTGCAACGTTGCACATCGCTCTTTGGCTCTCGTTGCTCGGGTTTCCGCTTGTGGACGAAAACCTTCACGACACCGTCTGCAATAATGTAAAGACAAGGAGTAGTAAACTCACGTCCACCTTTGGAGGTTTGTTCATGAGCAAGGAGGTTCCTCAACACATCCTCTGTGTGCCTTCATACACGACAAGCCGTGGAAGATCGAGCTGAAGTTTTCTCGGATATCACTTCATCACCGATATGTTACCTTTCCATGGCTTGAACTGGATGCCGACTTTCGAGAGTTGAGATGTTGTTGGCAGGCGATCACGATGTTTAGATTTTAGCTACCCAACTCCTTGATTTGTCGGCCATGTATCTTGTAGTTTCAGTAAACTACTAGACTCTTGTAATTCTTGTGTAACCAGAACATATTGGATGTAGGTTTAACAACAACAGGAGCAATATTATTGATCTTTGTTGTCATTTCTTCTATCCATTTGGCTTGACCAAGTTGTCGAATGGAGTGGTTTGTATGGCTAGGATGGATGGGTTCATGTGGATGCATAGCCCCATTAGGTTGGATGGTAATTCTAGTTTCCTTGTTGATATTCCCACCCATCTCTTAAACTACTACTACTTCTAATATGATACTTTCTTGGAGAAGATCAAAGTATCATTCCTCTTTTTATACAACAGTGAAGATTGCAATGAATCATAATGTATTCATAATGTGCAGATTGCAATGAATCAAAATTTACTCTTCATGGTTCACGTATCCTGAAGCAACAAGGATAGTAAATAACAAACATGTTTATCTGTCTTTTAAAGGGAAATGTAGGAGCAAATTAAAATTATGAAGACCTTATGTAACGTCATAAGGTAACTTTGTATATATGACAACAATAATATTTGTTGGAATATCAAAAAATCCTTATATGGTGAATAAAGGCGGTACTTTGATATTGTGGCTCAACATTTAACGTTTTTCAACATTGCTAGAATGTCTAGTCTCATCATAGTTGTCACAATGTCCTAATCTAAACGTGCACACTAAATATCAAATTGACAAGAAACAAGAATATGCCAACATTAATATAGAAAACTCTCCACCCTTGAGTCTTCTTCTATCCCACCAAAACATGTTAATATAAATATAGAAAAAGCAGAATTGAGACGTAGCCAAATCTGTTTTATATGGTCAATGATTCCTTGTGAAAAGTTAGAATTTGTGGAAGATGTCAATTCTCATGAAATCAGAGGATGATATCAATAGTCGCAATGTCCTGATGGGAATATGGAGCTGAATCGGGATGATTAAAACTTCAAACACAATTAACCACAAGACAAAAATGAGAGTACACCAAATTTTTTAATGTGGAAAACCCAAATTAGGGAAAAACCATGGGAACCGTAGGTTCCAAACAACTTCACTATAATTTGGAGTACAATGAAATACGACCTCACTAGAGGGGTGTATCTACCTCAAGGCAATGGCCTTGGTTACAACCTTCACCCAATCCGGTGGATAGAATAACAAGGATTACAAACTACATATGACCTCTCTAAGTTTTGACTAGAGGAACGTACAAACCTTAAGGCAGCAGCCTTGGCTACACAACAATGGGTACAAATGAGTACGGACTCTCTAAGTTTTGACTAGAGAAATGTCCTAGCCTCAAGGTAGCAGCCTTGGGTACAATCTTCACCCAATTGGGTGGATACAATAACAATAAGCACAAGGAATGTGCTAGTCTCTCTAGGTTTTTGTCTAGAGGAAATATATTAGCTTCAAGGCAACAAGCTTGGCTACGATCCTCACCTGATTGGGTGGATAAACCAAGCAAAATAACCTTACAATTCTTCACCCAACTGGGTGGATAGAAAAAAGTTTGCAAAATAGGAAACAAGAGAACAACCATGAAACGAAGTAACCTGATGCGACCGGGGCCACCATTTTATTCGTGAAGAAGAAGGACGACTCTCTACGCTTATGCGTTCACTACCGAGGTCTCAACAAACTCACTGTGCACAACTGCTATCTGCTAACTTTGATCCCGAAACTCCTTGGTTGACTCCGAATTGCGTGTGTCTTCTCCAAAGTTGATTTGCGTGGAGCGTACAATCTAGTACGCATCAAGCTGGGGGATGAATGGAAAACCGCATTCCGAACACAGTATGGGCATTTCGAATACAAGGAAATGCCATTTGGTCTTACTAACGCCCCAATAGTTTTTCAATATATGATATTCTGGGAATATCTCGATCATTTTGTTGTCATTTACCTCGATGATATTCTCATTTTCTCGCCAAACATGGAAGAGCACACTCACCAAGTCCGATTAGTTCTTGCCAAACTTCGCGAGCATGGCCTTTATGCCAAAGGCGAGAAATGCGAGTTCGACCGTACCTCGACCAAATTTCTAGGCTACATCATCTTGCCCACTGGCATCACCATGGATATGAAGAAGGTCTTTGTCATTCGGGCATGGGTGACTCCAAGGCAACCTAAAGATGTGCAATCCTTCCTCGGCTTCGCAAATTTTTACCGTCGCTTCATCAAGGGGTTTTCCACCCTAGCACAACCTCTTATCGCCCTCACCTGTAAAGGTACTCCTTTTTTATGGACCTCAGAGGCACAAAATGCGTTTGACTCACTCAAACACGCATTCATCACTGCCCCGATGCTGATACATGCCAACCCCACAAAACCCTTCCAAGTCGAAACCGATGCCTCGGACTTCGCCATTGGCGCCATCTTATCCCAGGTAGACGACACCAACCTAATGCACCTAGTGGCTTACTACTCCCGGAAATTCACGGCCTCTGAAATCAATTATCCCATAAACGACAAGGAGCTTGCTTCTATCATTGCTGCCTTTGAAGAATGGCGACGCACAACATCGTGTCCAGGTAGTGACTGATCATAAAAATTTAGTTTATTTTTCCACCACTCGTACTATGAATCGAAGGCAGGCCTGTTGGTCGACATTTCTCGCTGACTATGTTTTTGAGATCGTATTTCGACCTGGTGGCCAACATGGGAAGGCCGATGCCCTTTCTCGTCGAGCTGACCTTTTTGGTGAGCAAGTGGTAGGTGAGCTACTTCATTTGGGAGCTAAGCTTTTTTTTTTCCCCTTTTGTAGCCAAGTTGCTCTATCTATGAGTAGGTAGATAGTTAGGTAGAGGGATGTGCATAGAGCCAACGATCACTATAGTCACCTCAAGCTAAGGGATATTAAACCTATTGGATATGCTACAATGGAAAATATCTCATGATTAGGTGAGTCTATCATGAAAATGATGACGATATGATAAAGTTATTATTGATTTGCTTTTGGGTAAAAGCATGCGAGTGGAAACACTATTATAGCTAATTAGCTACTAAAATGGCCATAGCTAATTAGCTATTTGTTTAGCTAGTCTTTTTTGTGGGAAAATCAAATATTTGAAAAACTAATTTATGAAAAAACTCAAATATTTGAACTTCTGTTTCAGACGTAGTGGAACTTGGGGAATATCACCATCATCTAAGGTCGACTTCAATGTCATCAATTTCCTGTTTAGCCTAAGTCTGATTTTGAACGCAGATGGAGTACTCAGAGCACGAACGCAGACGTAGCTCCCGCAACAGCAAAAAATCGACATTGCAGATTGAGAGCTACAACACAGAACCCGCTCGATCATCGTCCAGGTATGTTTCAGTTACAGAAACCCCAAACATTTGTTTTTCCTTTTTGACTACTGTCTGAACTTTGGTGCCGATTCATATTTCCCCAAAATCGAATAGGGCGAAGTCCTTGGAGTCCCATACAAGGATGTCTCGCAAATCGGGGAGTAGCAACAGGTGTGTTTATATTACTTTTTTTGTGTTTAATCCTGTCTTTAGTGATGATTGGGGTTTCTGATTGAAATTTCTGATTAGGGTTTTTGTTTATAAATTTCTTATTAGAATTTCTGATTAGGGTTTGTGATTGAAATTTTTTATTAGGGTTTTTGATTATAAATTTCTGATTAGAATTTTTGAATAGGGTTTCTGGTTACAAATTTTGATTACAAATTAGAATTTCTAATTAGGGTTTTTGTTTATAAATTTCTGCTTAGGATTTCTGATTAGGGTTTGTGATTGAAATTTTTGATTAGGGTTTCTGATTGAAATTTCTGATTAGGGTTTTTGATTATAAATTTCTGATTAGAATTTCTGAATAAGGTTTCTGGTTACAAACTTCTGATTACAGATTTTGATTAGGGTTTCTGATTTCAAACTTCTGATTACAGATTTTGATTAGGGTTTCTGATTTCAAATTTCTGAATACAAATTATGATTAGGGTTTCTGATTTGCTAAGTTAAAGATTTTGCACCATTTTTGTTGTTGTTGATTGGGGTTTTTGATTCTCACATATTCTGATTTTGCACTATTTCTGATTTCTGAAATGATATTTCAGATGGCTCGTTCCTCCGTATACGAGAGTGCTAAACTTCGCAAAATTTTGCGAGACAAAGGAGGACTTCCACAACACCTATGGTCTGTCACTCGAGGGTGTTGACCCTGCTGTCCTAAGTGATAAATTGATCAGTGATATAGACTGGATGACAGTATATACAGTGCCTAGAGTCAAAGGCAAGGTCAAGCTGAAGCATGTACGAGCCGACTTGTACGATGACTGCATGAGACTGCACCAGAAAGTTCATCAGGAGATCCCAGTCAACAATGAGTTGTCAGTTTCATTTGCTAGAGCATTTGCATATGAGTACTGCAAAACAACGAAGGAATCTAGAGACCCTGAAATGTATAGGGTAGCTTGGGCAGTCTATGGTGAGGCATCGGTAAAAAGATGCCGAAAGATGGGGACCTTGGCACAAAAAATAGACAGATTTTGGAGCATGGCAGCTGTTGATGCAACTGCCGACTCCCAGCAAGACCGGGGGCATACACCACACCGACACCCAAGGAAAGCCAATGTCGATGATACAGGTGAGACATTTGTTAGCTATATGCTAAAAAATGTCCATGAAGCCTGTGAGACATTGGCATTTTTTAAGACTGATTTAGAGAAAGCCACAATGGCTTCTGCAATGGAGAGCAAAGTTACTTCTGCTGTTACAACAATTAGAAATAAGATTCAGGTAACTATTGTTTTGCTGGTATGTGATTGTGTTATAAATAACGAGTAAAATGTGCTAATCAAGCATTATCTGGAATAGGTTGCGCAACAGGAGCTTGAATTAGAGGGGCCACTGGATCCCCAGCGTAAAATAGAACTGCAAATAGAGATCCAGGTTCTTTCAATGAACCTGGACCTTCTAGGTGTAAATACTGTTGCAGATTACAATTTGGATAAGCTTCAAGTAAGTTAACGATTCCTGAGCAAAGTTGGTGTATCTTTCAACAACAAGAATAATTAATCGGTAAATTTCTCTGTTGCGTTGAAGGAACAATACATTCATCAAGAACAGGTAGTTAGCTGCCTTAAGAAGAAGCTACATTTTGTGGAGGGAATGGTAAGGACCAGACAGGATTTGGACCTGAACATTCTTGCTCCCTTACCAAATGAAGTAGAACCAGAAAATGATTTATTGACAGTTCGAGCACGTTGCATCGCTTGCGGGTTAGGTGTGGAGGACAAAACTGCGTCTTTGTTGGTTCACCTACAACCATGCAACCACACATACCATCTGCTTTGTTTTCAACATGCCTGTCGAATTGCTGCATTCTGTTTGGGAGATTGCAGTACAACTCTACCAAATGAGTGGAGAAAACTAACAGGTATACCATACTGTAGCTAATAAGCTTAGTCTTTTCTAATTAGCTATCCTATTAGCTAATTAGCTACTGGCAGCTAATGAGCTACTAGCTAATTAGCTATCCTAGTAGCTAATTAGCTATGGTACTAGCTAATTAGCTAGTACCATAGTTGTGTAAAAAAGCTAAATAGCTATCCTACTAGCTAATTAGCCACTGGCAACTAATTAGCTATCCTAGTAACTAATTAGCTACTGCCATAGTTGTGTAAAGTAGCTAATAAGCTATCCTAGTAGCTAATTAGCTATGGTACTAGCTAATTAGCTAGTACCATAGTTGTGTAAAAAAGCTAATTAGCTATCCTACTAGCTAATTAGCTACTGGCAACTAATTAGCTATCCTACTAGCGAATTAGCTATCCTAGTAGCTAATTAGCTACTGGCAACTAATTAGCTATCCTACTAGCTAATTAGCTATCCTACTAGCTAATTAGCTATCATAGTAGCTAATTAGCTACTGACATAGTTGTGTAAAGTAGCTAATAAGCTATCCTAGTAGCTAATTAGCTACTGGCAGCTAATTAGCTATCCTAGTAGCTAATTAGCTACTGGCAGCTAATTAGCTGTCCTAGTAGCTAATAAGCTATCCTAGCTACTACATAGTTCAGAAAGTAGCTAATTAGCTTTCATTGTAGCTAATTAGCTATCCTAGCTACTACCATAGTTAGTAAAGTAGCTAATTAGCTATCCTAGCTACTACCATAGTTAGTAAAGTAGCTAATTAGCTATCCTAGCTACTACCATAGTTGAGTAAAGTAGCTAATTAGCTATCCTAGCTACTACCATAGTTGAGTAAAGTAGCTAATTAGCTATCCTAACTACTACCATAGTTGAGTAAAGTACCTAATTAGCTATCATACTAGCTAATTAGCTATCGTACTAGCTAATTAGCTATCCTAGCTTCTACCATAGTTTAGTAAAGTAGCTAATTAGCTATCCTAAATAACTGTCATGTTATTGTAGAATCTTGTGGATTAAGGACGGCACATGATGTGTCTGGTGCTGATGATGCTGCAACAGATGAGGATACTACTGCCAATGTGGCTGAAAGTAAGAGTCCTGCTATCACATCTCCTTCAGATCAGCTGCACCCTATTCTTTTGGAACAGTGTACTGAATTAGGCAACGATGTGAAATGCCATGAAATAGTGGAAACAACATGTAAAACTGAGGTTCACAACAACAGTGTTTATGAACACTTGATGCAACATTTCTTCGAGTCTCAAGACCTTGATTCCACCCCACCGAGCCCAACTACTGAAAATGTCCAAACAGATCCCTCTGTACTTGAAAAGCTAGTTCAAGAAACGGCTGATGTGCAATTAGCTGCTGAGGCGATGGGAAGGTTGTCGGAGGAGGACACACTTGCGCATTGGGTCCTAGAAGCAAGGCTAAATGGGGAACCAACCAGAAAAAGGCTGAAGAAGGGGCCACGATCGGGAACAAGACCAGTTACTCGGTCAAGGGGCCCAGACGTAGTGGAGCGAAATACTGTTTAGTTGGATATGATTGTTAGCTTAGGGATTTTGCTAGGGTTTTATGAAGTTTTACTATCTTGTTGGACAAGTAAAACCTCAGATTGGTTGTTGCTTGATCCACATTATGTAATGGAACTCTATGATGTTTTTCCAAGATAATTTGAAGAGTGTTGTTCTATGACTGAAACTCTTTGATGTTCAGGATATTGTTTTGTGAGACTATTAGTTACTTTGTGAGTGTGAATATGTTGGTGTTTTCTGATGTTGCAGAGTCTAAAGGGTTTGATTCTATTGCTCGTAAGGCCAATGGCAGTGTGGATACTGTTGATGTTGCGGCATGTTTAAAGGGCCCCATCTTGAAAGTAGATGTAGCAACTGACACAAGTGATCTGGTCACACAAGTTGATCAAGCATGTAGCACGGATGACTTGGTGTTGCAGGTAGATGCAACATGTAGCACGGATGACTTGGTGTTGCAGGTAGATGCAGCATGTGATACCAGTGGACTGATATCGAGCAGATCAGTAGCTACATGCACTGAGGTAATCCAAGGATTGATAACTAAGTCGACAAAACAAGAGCACCAGAATGTGAAGCTAGGCCCAACACAGTCGACTAGGGGTTTAAAGAGGAAAAGGACACCAGTTGTGTCAGCCGAACCTGAGCTGATTGAGATTGATCGTATCCTACCAGAAAATGGTGTAACAGCGGCTCAGTTTCAGGAATGGAAACCTAAACCACTAGAAGTCGAAAGAAGAGCCTTGATCTTGGAGCTTGATAAAGTCTTGATGAGTGTGAGATATATGCAGCCAAGGAGGGACGCAAATCAGTTTCTAGAGTGGGCTGTGGAATACTTTGATTTGTTTATTTGGAGTGAAAAACCAAAATCAGATGTGTGGAAGTGTTTGGCAAGATTCTTCCCAAAATGGCGAAGTCGTTTTAAAGGTCAATGGGCACGAGAAAATTGTGAGCAAATGGAAGCTGCAAGATTCAAGAGACTTTCTGATTTTTGGGCTACTTGGCCTTAATATAATGCCGACAATACATTGATTTTGGATACAGAACATTTTCGACACTACTTCAATATTCGGAGACATACTATTTATCCCCTTTCGCATCACATACTATTTATCCCCTTTCTTTCTTCTTTTGTTCTTACCTATAAACATGTGTGTCCCATAAAGACAGAGAATGTCTGGTTATAAAAGGTTCTGAACTATGGCAATATGTATATATATGAAGGGATGAAAAAAGAAAAAAGGGGTAAGAAAGGAAAGAAACGAAGGGTCTTTCGGTTACCTTTATTTTGAACTAAAATGGAGAACTTGTACAGTCATAGAAGAACAGTCATAAGAGAAACAGAATAAGATAAGTAGGAGGCAGAGAGACAGAGACTTTGTTTCCTTGTTGCTTCAAAGAGACTCTTAAGTGATGGAAGGCTATATTTGTAATTAACATAAAGTGAGAGAAAATAGGAACAAATTTATCCATACAAATAACCTTCATCCAAATATATGGTTATTTGTATGGATAAATTTGTATGGATGAAGGTTATTTGTATGGATGAAGTTTTTTTTCTTCTAAACTCTTACTTCTTTTTAATGTTAACTTTTCCTATGAAGTAGGTCAAACGGGGTGAAAATAGCTGGTTTGAAGAATGTGAAAACTCTAGCTAGAACTTTTTCCTAGCCTCCCCCACATTAGTTGACAAAGTCCCTCCCTAGATGGCATGCGTAATATTGTGGTTAGGAATTCGCCCAACATTGGGGGGAGATAGGAATGCAAATATGCAGAATCTCTTTTGATGAGCAAGTGGTAGGCGAGCTACTTGATTTGGGAGCCAAGCTTTTTTTTCTATGACGATGAGCTTTTGCAGCCGAGTAGCTAGATGTAGCTAGGTAGAGGGATGTGCATAGAGCCAACAATCACTATAGGCATCCTCAAGCCACGGGATATTAAAACTATTGGATATGTTTACAATAGCAAATATTTCATGATCAAGTGAGTCTCTCAAGACATGATGATGATATGGTAAAGTTATTATCAATTTGCTATTATTATTAATGGCCGATGGATGAGATTTTACAAAAAGTATGTGCAAGTGGCGTCCATGATGGGAAGGCTAGGTCATGGGGTCCACTAAGACTACTTTGCTCGTCCTATTAATGGATTTAAGTAGATACATATTTGGTCAACATACTCACTAATAAATGTAAGGTTGCTTTGGACATTCTATAATCAATTTTCCTTGCCATTGGGTATGAAGTTTTATGTTCATATTAGGGAATTAGAATTTTAAACACAACGTTCTCATGGCTAATTTAGCATAACTATACTTGTAAATAAAGTTTTGGAGTAAAGAAGTACATTCAAGAAGACTTTTTATCTAGGGTTGACAAACATGAAGATTAGTGTCACTTAAAACCCATTAACAATCCTTGTAACAAATAATTACTCAATAGTGAGTTAAACACTAATCATGTTATTATTATTACAAGTGTCACTTAAATCCCATTAACAATCCTTGTAACAAATAATTACTGGATTAAGCACCAATCAAGGTGTCGTAAATACAATGCCATGTCTCACCGTGTTCTTATTTGTAAGCACAAAGATTCTTAGGATAATTTTCCATGATGATAAAAGCTCATATGGATTAGAAACCAAATAGACACAAATAAAGTAATGAAGTCAAATGAGGTTCCGAAAATGAATCAAGAAGAGAAACCTCATTCACTTTATTGTGTTTGAGCTTCCTTATTTAGGATTCATGTAGAGGTTGCACTAGTAATAGCCTAAGATCGTGTAGACCGTCTCCAATAATGTAAAGACAAGGAGTAGTAAACTCACGTCCACCTTCGAAGGTTTGTTCATGAGCAAGGAGGTTCCTTAGCACATCCTCTGTGTGCCTTCATACACGACAAGCCGTGGAAGATCGAGCTGAAGTTTTCTCGGATATCACTTCATCACCGATATGTTACCTTTCAATGGCTTGAACTGGATGCCGACTTTCGAGAGTTGAGATGTTGTTGGCAGGCGATCACGATGTTTAGATTTTAGCTCCCCAACTCCTTGATTTGTCGGCCATGTATCTTGTAGTTTCAGTAAACTACTAGACTCTTGTAATCCTTGTGTAACCAAAACATATTGGATGTAGGTTTAACAACAACAGGAGCAATATTATTGATCTTTGTTGTCATTTCTTCTATCCATTTGGCTTGACCAAGTTGTCGAATGGAGTGGTTTGTATGGCTAGGATGGATGGGTTCATGTGATTAGGTTGGATGGTAATTCTAGTTTCCTTGTTGATATTCCCACCCATCTCTTAAACTACTACTACTTCTAATATGATACTTTCTTGGAGAAGATCAAAGTATCATTCCTCTTTTTATACAACAGTGAAGATTGCAATGAATCATAATGTATTCATAATGTGCAGATTGTAATGAATCAAAATTTACTCTTCATGGTTCACATATCCTTAAGCAACAAGGATAGTAAATAACAAACATGTTTATCTGTCTTTTAAAAGGAAACGTAGGAGCAAATAAAAATTATGAAGACCTTATGTAACATCATAAGGTAACTTCGTATATATGACAGCAATAATATTTGTTGGAATATCAAAAAATCCTTATATGGTGAATAAAGGCGGTACTTTGATATTGTGGCTCAACATTTAACGTTTTTCAACATTGCTAGAATGTCTAGTCTCATCATAGTTGTCACAATGTCCTAATCTAAACGTGCACACTAAATATCAAATTGACAAGAAACAAGAATATGCCAACATTAATATAGAAAACTCTCCACCCTTGAGTCTTCTTCTATCCCACCAAAACATGTTAATATAAATATAGAAAAAGCAGAATTGAGACGTAGCCAAATCTGCTTTATATGGTCAATGATTCCTTGTGAAAAGTTAGAATTTGTGGAAGATGTCAATACTCGTGAAATCAAAGGATGATATCAATAGTCGCAATGTCCTGATGGGAATATGGAGCTGAATCGGGATGATTAAAACTTCAAACACAATTAACCACAAGACAAAAATGAGAGTACACCAAAATTTTTAACGTGGAAAACCCAAAATAGGGAAAAACCATGGGAACCGTAGGTTCCAAACAACTTCACTATAATTTGGAGTACAATGAAATACGACCTCAGTAGAGGGGTGTATCTACCTCAAGGCAATGGCCTTAGTTACAACCTTCACCCAATCCGGTGGATAGAATAACAAGGATTACAAACTACATATGACCTCTCTAGGCTTTGACTAGAGGAACGTACAAACCTCAAGGCAGCAGCCTTGGCTACACAACAATGGGTACAAATGAGTACGGACTCTCTAGGTTTTGACTAGAGAAATGTCCTAGCCTCAAGGCAGCAGCCTTGGGTACAATCTTCACCCGATTGGGTGGATACAATAACAATAAGCACAAGGAATGTGCTAGTCTCTCTAGGTTTTTGTCTAGAGGAAATATATTAGCTTCAAGGCAACAAGCTTGGCTACAATCCTCACCCGATTGGGTGGATAAACCAAGCAAAATAACCTTGCAATTCTTCACCCAACTAGGTGGATAGAAAAAAAGTAGCAAAATAGGAAACAAGAGAACAACCATGAAACGAAGTAACCTGATGCGAGTAGACAGGAGAGGTGTTGCACAGTCGTGGTTCTCTGTCAGCACGACCAACTCCTCACAAGTCTCTATCTTCCCACTTCCGTAGAACGCTCTTCCTCTTGTTCTCACTCTTTCGTTCTCTATTTTCTTTTCCTCTCCGTTTTTCTGTTTTTCTCTCCCTGTTTTCTGATTTTCTCCGTTTATGCAGAAAAATCAGATCATGCTCTATTTCCCCCTTCTCCTTTTTATGTTTTTCTCCTTGTTGTCCAACGTCTATGTACTTGTGTTCACACACACAAAAGACACATGACAAAAACATACAAAAGAAAAAGGGTATACATACACACATATATATGTATAAATATAATCATACGTAATTATAACTTTTCCCCCTTTTTGGCCCTACTCCAATTCGGTGCCAAGCCGACTCCCAATTGGCTGTATGCTCGGCCGATTGCTGAATCACAGCCGATTCTCAATCAGCCCTTTGGCTTTGTGTTGTGGGCTCCATTTGAGTGGATATGCCCAACATGTCCTAATCTAAATGTGCACACTAAACATCAAATTGATGAGAGATAAGAACATGTTAACTATAATATAAAAAACTTCTCACCCTCGAGTCTTCTTGTAACCCACCAAAACATACTAACAATAACATAAAAAACTTTCCACCCTCCAAAACATATTAACAATAACATAAAAAACTTTCACCCTCCAGTCTCTTGTATCCCACCAAAAAGTGTTGATATCAATATGTAGAAAAACTTCCACCCTTGACTCTTCTTGGATACCACCAAAATGTGTTATCATCGTGACCCTTGACTCTACTTGGATCCCACAAAAATGTGTTGACGTCAATACATAAAACCTTCCACCCTCGGGTCTTCGTGGATTGTACCAAAACATGTTGACATCAATATAAAAAAATCCACACTTGGGTCTTCTTGGAGCCAACAAAAACATGTTAACCTCAATACGAAAAACTTCTACCCTTGAGTCTTCATGAATCTCACCAAAACATGTCGACGGCAATAAAGAAAACTTTCCAATCTTGAGTCTTAGTGGATATCACCAAAACCAATTGAAGTTGTGCTTCAAGAAGCTTGACTATCATGTGAAAGAAGAAAGGAATATTCAACTGGAGAGTTATAGATAACCAACGATTGCCATAAATCAAATGAGAAGTCACATGGATCGATGAGTTTCAACTTACAATATTTTTTTGAATACTCAGGTTGTTAGTTGTTCACAAGTCTTCATGCATTATGCCTAATATTGACTCCATTGATATCATGTGTTAGAAATATATTTGAAGATATGAAAATATGATAAAGTTAATGTATTACTATCTCGGTATAAAAAGTATGATTTTGAGAAACTGACCTTAACATGATTAGGTAACATGTGTCAATTTAGGTGGGAAAAATTATATACTCAAGGTCTGATTGAATGCTTTTTTTCTTAACCCTCAAAAAGTGATGAAGAGCTTTTCAGCCCAACTTGCTTGTGCCTCCCCCTCTGTATGCACCATATGCTGGGGCGGTTAATGACAGTAAATACAACATTGATCATAACACACATTTGTGAAATACCATACAGATCATAATAATGTGATCATACTTCTACAACATATGTAAAACTTGGTCAGAATTAGGTCTCCAAAATCAATGCCTGTGGATAGTAGTACCAATGTCAGGGTTTTATCTACCAAGTTCTCATGACGGCTCTCGAAACAGCAAACGTATGAAGATGCTCCTACTTCACACATTTTCTAATCCCGAATGTCTCTATCAGGAAGAAGAAGACGACGATGATGATGAAGAAGAAGAACAGGTCCAACAAATTGTGCTTCAGTTAGACTTCATTGTGACAATTACTTAATTTAACCATTTCCATTAGTACATGAATCTCGAAACGATTCATCGTCAGGACATAAATCTTCCACACAATTTCATAGTAAGGCAATGTGAATTATAAATACATAAATAATGGGAAATAGTTGAATTAATAAATCAAACTGAAATCCCAAAATAATGAACAAATAAAGCTCAATACTCAATTGTATGGAGCTGCTTTATTTTTTGCTTGCCCAAGGGTTTATTACGGTTAGGTTAACTTTTAGGTTTGTAATAATCTATGCCTGAGTAGGCTGCCTGGTATATCGAAGCCGAGAGCAGTAGAAATGCGGTGATGAGTGATGTCGTTAACCATGGCCGAGAACAGAACTCTTTATAAAACTCTGTGAGCAAGCGAAGCCAACTGGAGGAATAGTCGGCCGCTACATCCTGGATCATCTCCCCCCATCTTCGCGATTCGTCTTTATAGCTCACATTGATGCACATGTTGTTCCACATGTCGATGAACCTCTGGTTGTTCCCCATGTGATTCTCGATGACCTCGGCCTCCTTCAAGATCGCGAGATCTTCTCTCGTGTCGATGAGCGAGTTCATGATGGTAGCATACATAACAAACTCTTCTCCTCTTTTCGAAATTATTTCGTGCGCAATGAGGCTCCTCAACACATCCCCAGTGATGTCAAACACTAGAATGCGCGGAAGATGGAGCAGATGTCTACCCTTGTCATACTTGATCACTGATATGTTACCTTCACAGGCCTTGAACCCGATGCCGGCTCTGTAGAGTTGGGATGCGGTCGGGAGCCGAACGAATTCCTTCTTGTGAACGAATTCCTTCTTGTGAACGAATTCCTTCTTGTGAGCCTCATCATTTCTTCTTCTTCTTCTTGTCGATCCATATATTCTCGTCGATTCTTTTTCTTCTTGCTGTTCTTTGAAAGTGCACAAGAAGTAGAGGGAATCGAGTAGATGCTCGCAAGTATCGACCAGTTTTATGTTCTTCAATTCGAGAAACCCTAAAAATCTATTCCTTACATCTTCGCTAGAAAAGAATGGATTATGGTCCAAGATTAGAGCCGTGACCGTCATCTCGAGATCGACCCATGAGAAGTATGGATTGTCGAAAATCTTTGCAGTCTTCAGTAGGAATGACATGGGAATCTGGTTGCCTACCAACAGCAAGTCCCTCCACAGTTGCATGCGGAGTGTATGGTCATTATTGTAGACAGTGGCAAAGTACCCGGCTCTTTCCGTAGGGAAGAAGAGCGAATTCATGATTTCATGAATGAAGATGGTATCGACAGTGACCAGAAGTTGGAGCCACTCAATTTCAGATTGGGGAAGGTTAAGATTATAGATGTGGCTAAGTTCATGCAGTTGATCAGAGATGAGCTCTTGTATGAGGTCTTCCACAGCTGATATCCTATGTCTTTCCATGAATTCCTTCATACATATGGCCTTATAATTATTAGCGAGCGAAGGCGCAGGATTGTGATACAATGGGCCGATGGTCACTAATTTAGGTTCATATGCGTCTGCCTTCACTTCCAACAATGCTTGGGGAGGCTTCAAAATCATCCAACTTTCGTTGGACACAGGTGCATTAACATCATTGATGTTCTTCTTCATGTAGTCTCTCCATTCATGTTTGGTGGAGTTAAGTCGATGATAAGGTTCATCTATTGGAATTGTAATCTCGTTCATCTTCGTCATCATCAATGATCTTCTTCTTCTTTTTGTTCTGAATCTGCTTCTTCTTCTTCTTCTTCTTCATCTTGTCGAACATTCTTTTCGTGTTTCTTCAAGAAACCTTTTTCCGTTGGATTCTTCTCGTAGTCTGGAAGCCACTCCATCCCAATGCCTTGTCTTCTGAACGAGAGAGAGAGAGAGAGAGAGAGAGAGAGACATTGCCTGCATGTTCAGCAATATGTGCGTACACCTGGAGATCTGACCAGAACTGGTTCTCAAACCAACATGAAGAATTTGAGAAGAAAAGAGCGTGAATTGTTGACTCACAAGTCTCCCATTCATCTTCCTATCTTCCCAGATTATGGTTATGTGGCATAATATACATTAAATTCTGTTGCCACCATGACTAATGATGCAATCTCAAATCATGAGTATGTGCCATGTTATAGATTTTTCTACAGTGACTAATCATTCATAGGTTAATTCTTGAGCTACTTTGAATTTTTCGCAAATTTTCATACAAAGGATAAGGTCACTTATTTTTTAATGTTCAATATTTGTTTTCTCTTTTGGTAGCTAACTGATGACCGAAATCGCAAATACCATTTCTAAGAGGGCCGCCTCCACAAAACTCTGAACCAATTACCAGAAATAAATATTGTGCTACTATTATGTCTCAGAAAAGTATAAGTTTGAATGATTCATTATAATACTAAGGTTCATTATTTGATGTTGTGATATACTATGGTCTAGATTGTTCCAATTCTCATTTAATTTTGCCCAATCATTGGTCATCCCTAACTCATTGTTTTTGTAAAATATGTATATATGAGGCATCGCATCAGATACACTTTCTCCCCTTTCATTCTTTTTTTTGTTCTGAACTATGGCAATATATATATATATGGAGGGATGAGAAAAGGAATGAGGGGTAAGAAACGAAGAGTCTTTCTGCTACCTTTACTTTCAAATTTGAGCTAAAATGGAGAACTTTTACAGTCAAAGAAGAACAGTCGTAAAAGAAACAGAATAAAGATAGGAACAGAGACACACTTTTTTTGTTGCTTCAAAGAGACTCTAGGTTATGGAAGGCTATATTTGTAATTATTAAAAGTGAGAGAAAATATGAACCTTCCATACATATGAACCTTCATCTCCATCCCTTCATCTTTCCTCGCAAAACCTAATCAAAAACCAAATTCTAGTACTTGTATAACTCATCATCTTACATTACATTACGACATTGACATTGATTATCTAATGATAAGTTATGGTTGCTTGGGTGCCGAGCATGCTTTTCCATCAAATAATAGTAGTGTGTTACATGTCGGTTAATACTGCGCTAGTCCAGATTTGAATCAGATTTGTAAAAAACGAAATGGTAATGTTTTTTGAAATTTGAATGTTTTCTTCGGTCAATTATAGTTTCCATCTTGGAAATGTTGAAATGCTCCCTTAATACCAATAAACTATGATTCCAATAATTATGTTCGAAAGTTATGAATTGCTAACACCTTGTTAATAAGTTGGAGTCTAGATCCTCTCCTAGCTCATAGGAAAGAAGCTCCTTTTTTGGAAAATAAAAGTTGAGTCTAGATTGTGGAGTAGGTTCAATTCCCCACGAACTTTCTACATTGGTATTGTGATCAACTTTGTACGTCATAAAGCCTCAAAATCAAGGTATCCTCATACGAGACTCTCGCTTTTCCTTTATTTCGTAAAGAGTATTGAATTATTGCTTTGCCTCTATCCCTCTTCAAAGCACTAGATCTAAGCATATACGCAACGATTGTTTCCTCAATCTTATCAACGGACAATAGAAAGTATTCAGATATTTGCATGTTGTCGCAAAGTCTTAGGAAAGCCGATTTTATCGAACAATGAAGCCATGTTGATTCAATACAATATGATCTCACATATGTTGGTTGATTCTTGTGTTTTCTTTTTTACCAGAGTGAACGTTTGAACACATACATATACATAAGCCTTCATGTGGTTAACAAAATATCTCTATCATTTCTCTTGTAAACTAATACATGCAAATGCTCATGCAATATGTACTTTTCACATTTTAGACATTAGAGGTTACAACCTCAAGGTAAACTTGTTTGTGGATTCAATCTCAAGGTTATGGACAATAAAGATCTCCAACTAATTGTGGGGAGCATTAAGTGGTAGGTGAGTTTCTTTATGTAAAGGCAACCTTTTGAACCCATGTTGGGAGTGTCCCACTCAATACCCTATCCATGAAACAACTACATAATCACTTATGAAATTATGAAACAATGTGAATGACACTTAATCACTATAATTATGACATTTGATGATTACAAAGTAGAATATTGATGATTACAAAGTAGAATATTGATGACACCATGACGATTGACCTCTATATTCTTTTCAACTATGAAATTACGTTTTCGTAGAAGAAGTTACTGAATGAAATTATGGTTTCGTAGAAAAAGTTATGGGATAGTCGACTTTAAAAATCCATGCATCATGCCTATATATATTTATAATATTGATAATTGTTAGGTATTGTGTCCCTCTTGATGGGAGGAGTCAGTGGCCAAATTCTGATCGGTTGGTCGGATTGGTGAATCGATCGATTTGGGGGTTGGGCGAATCGTAGGTCATTGAGGGCCGACCATTCGGACCGACGAGTGAGTCGACCAATAAACATATATATACATAATACATATAGGATATATGTATATATGTACATATGTACATATATGTATACATATGTATATATATATATATATGTAAGTTAGGGGAAACTGTTGAGCGATTGAGACAGAGTGAAGAAGACAGTGCGAAGAGAGAAAGAAAGTGCTAAGACAGTAGATGTGAGTGACTGTGAGCAGAGAGTCCAACAGAGATTGCGCGAGAGACAGAGAAGAAGAAGAAAACAGAAGAGTCCAATAGGTGGCTATTGTTGAGTGAGTTTCGTGTCCTCCCATACTATTGTGGTATTCTCTGAGATTTGAGTCTTTCTCCTAGAAAGCTAAGGGGCTTTTGTAATCGATCTGTATACTCTTGATCCTGAGATTTGAGTCTTTCTCCTAGAAAGCTAATGAGCCTTCTAATCGATCATGTATACTCTTGATCCATCGTGGAAATTTTGCTGCTCCGTGGTTTTCCCTGGTTTCAGGTTTCCATGTAAATCGTGTGTATTCTGAATTTTTTGTTTGTGTTTCAGTTTATTTTCTGTTTGTCTCTGTCTACAAACATATCCATATCACGTGTAAGAAATATATTTGAAGTTATTAAAATATGACCAAGTAAATATATTAATATCGAAGTGTTCTAAAGCCTCCCTGGTTAAGATGTCTATTTCCACAATTAAACGTTCCATGTAATTGGGTTGAAAAACAAAAGACAAATCCAAAGAGTCCACAGGGAGTCTAAAATTTCCCAATCTTAGATCAATAATTTGAGTAAAAATGGATGAATTGACTCGAGAAATGGTGTTATTGAAAGTCTGGGCTACACAAAAGTTTGATTAGGCCAAGCTGAAGTAGATTCTGCTAAAGCAATGAAGATTCTGCTAAAGCAATGGAGATGCCATGTCTTGTCATACGAATTCCTTCATACAATGATGCGCAAGCTTATGATACAAGGGATAGTGTGCATCCATCCAAGCAATAATGTGTAGTGTATTTAATCAGTTTTTGGTTGTATTCCTCAATGTCGATTGCATAGCATATCATGCAATGGAAATTTGAGATCAATAGACCATTCCTCCTGGCTTGTCGATTGCGATAACCAATTCTTCAAATCTATCATCCATCAATCAGTTACTGCAGTTTGGTAGGGAGGTATTCTGAAAATCTTTCTAGTAATTTGATCTCGAATAGGGCAAAATTTTTGTGAAGGCTAGTAGAGGTCAATTGCTTTTTTTTCATGCAATCTGAAAAACAAAGAAGGTCTTGCGGATCATAGTTCCTTCTTTTGGCTGTAGAGCTTGAGGCCAGTGTAATGAGCAAACTCCTTGTTTCCTGTTTTTATGCATTTTGAAAATTGAAAAACTCTGTTTTATTCAGGTTCTTGTTTCCCAGTGTCTACAACTGTGATAGGCATTTTCTGCACAGGCTTGATCCACTAATGATGTCGATTATCTATGCGGAACATTTATACAGGTGGTGCTAAGAATTGTGCTAGAAAAGATTTTTAGTTGATGCTAAAATGACAAATAGATCTTCAAATGTGCAAATAAGTATTTGTTAGTTAGCTTAGTAGTATTCAAAATATATGACCCTTGGAAATGGTTTGGCCCAGCAACGTTTATGGGCCTATTTAGTGACATTCAATTTTCCTTTTATAAATAAATGTAGAGAACATGAGAAGGGGGGACAAAAGTTTTTAAACTTGTACATCTTTTAACGTTAATTTTCCTATAAATTAGGCCTAATGGACGGAAAATAGCTAGTTTTGAGAATCTCGACTAGCTAGATTCTAAAAACTCTAGCTAGAACCACTTCCTAATCTCCCCACATTAGTCTTGAGAAAGTTCCTCCGTACAGGGCATGCTTACATTGTGCAGAGGAATTCACTCAACATTGAAGAAGACTTTTTATGTAGGGTTGAGAAACATGAGGATACCTATCATAAGTGCCATAAAAACATTGCTCATGACACCATTCATTGAGTCATTATTATTAGTGTCACTTAGAGCCGAAATCGAAAATCGAAATCCGAAAGCCGAAAATTGACTCGATCATTAGCTGCATCGGCTGAAGCCGATTCAGGAGACTATAAATTTTGTAAATAGTCTAAATATGTCCTTAGTGGGCCATAGTCCATATTGTATATTAATATATATACACCTAAGGCAATCACTATGTTATGATGATTTTAGTTGTTAAAAAAGTTTGAGCGGTACTGGCCTTTGTAACTAGTGTACATGTGTGAGAGAGTGAGAACAATGTGTAACTCTGTAGCTGTTAGTTGTCGAAGAAGAGCTCAAGGTCATTGCCTTGAATCCTCTTGTTGTAACTCCTCCCCATATAGTGTTCTGTTGGGAGTTTGTCCACTCCATGTGGTTTTTCCCGATTCGTGTTTTCCATGTTAAACATCCCGTGTCTCTGTGTTCTCTCATTTGAGCATTTCTGTTTTATGTTTTCTCTTCTTTTGTACTTAAATCTCTGTTGTGGCTGAGTCCCATATTCATTATCAAGTTACTATTGTTAGAAGTGTCACTTAATACCCATTAAAAATCCTTGTAACAAATAATTACTCAATCAGTATTAAGCACCAATGAAGGTTTGGTAAATACAATGCCATGATGTCTCTCCGCGTTCTTATTTCTAAGCACAAAGATGCTTAGGAAAATCTTCCACACTGATAAAAGCTCATATGGATTATAAATGGGGATAGATCTAACTAAAGTAATAGAGTCAAAATGAGATCCCAGAAATGAACTTAAAGGAAAGAAAGCTCAAACACATTGTTTTTGAGCTTCCCTATCTCTGCCCAAGAGTTGATTCAGAGATTCAACTAGTAATAGCCTAAGATTGTGTAGATAGTCTGCAATAATGTCAATATAAGGATTAGGATTCCAGCAATGACCGATGTGGTCAGCCATGGGCGAGAGAAGAACTTCTCATGAAACTCCACATACATGCAACGCCAAGAGTTTTCATAGTCACGTAGTACCTCCCATGTCATATTGTCCCATCTTCTGCATGATCGAATGGTGACATTCTCGCTCATGTTGTTCCACATGTTGACCAACTTCTGATCGCTCCCGAGGTGGTTCACTATCACCCCTGCCTTAGTCAAGATTGCTAGATCCTCTGTTGTATCAATGAGTGAGTCCATGATTACAACATACTTAGCAAACTCACCTCCATCTTTGGAGGTCTGCTCATAGGCAAGCAGGTTCCGCAGCACATTCTCCGTGCCTTCGTACACCACAATCCGCGGAAGATAGAGCTGAAGTTTCTTCCGATGATACCTGATCATTGATGTGCCACTTCTATGACTCAGAGCATGAAACGAAATGCCGACTTTTGACAGTTGAGACGCTGGCGGCAGCCGATCACGATGTTTAGACTGTAGCTTGCCAGCTCCTTGATTCGTCGACCAATTATGTTGGATTTGCGGGGATCTCAGCTCGTTTAATCCTTGTGTGACCAGAACATATTGGCAATCCAGTAGATGTTTGCAATTGAGTAAATTTGGATATGGAACATTCTTGTGCCAATCATTATAGCCCATGGGGAATGGGGAATTTCTCGCAACAATATCGACTAATACTGCCTGGAGATCTTTCAAATTGACTTCGTTTTTGTTTGGAAACTCTGCAATCGTCTTTAGAAAGGACATGGGAATTTGGTTTCCCATCAAGAACAAGTTCCTCCATACAGGTTTGCATTTGAAATCATTGTTGAAGAATTTGTCCAAGTAGTCAGTATTTATAATAGGTTCTTGGTTGCATTTAGTTTTGTTATTGAAGAAACTGTGTAAGAACTCCTGTTGCTTATCTTGGCAATATGAACGTGCAGTGCTCGAAAAGAATAAGAATTCATGAATGAAGACGGTATCAATAGTAACCAGAAGTTGGAAATCTTTGATGTAATCTTGGGACAGGTTTGAATAATGGTTGTTAAGGTCAAGGTGGTTAGGAATAAGGTATTCAATGAGCTTTGTCACCTCTCCTATATCATGTCTTTGCATGAATTTCTTCATACATAGTGCCTTACAGTCATCAAGGCAGGATTTGGTCACAAGATTTGTATACAATGGTCCGATGGTCAGGTTTTCATCCCAATAGGATTTTTGCTTAGCTTCCAAGAGTTCTTTGGGAGGAATCGAAATCTTCACATTTTCGTCATCGCTTTTCTTGTTGAATGGATTTGTATCAGGAGCAGTAGTAATTTTATCGATCTTTTTTATCATTTCGTCCCACCATTTGGATTGGCCCCCAAGTTGCCTAATGGAGTGGTTTGTATGGTTAGGAGGAATGGGTTCATATGGATGCACAGCCGACCCATTGGGTGGGATTGTAAGGCAGATTTCCTTGTTGATATTCTCACCCATCTCTTAAACTACTACCACCACCAACAACAACACTACTACTACTACTACTTCTAAACTGATTTTTCCTTCTTCTTCTTCTTCTTCTTCTAGTACTACTTCTAAACTGTTTTCTTCTTCTTAGTCTTCTTCTTCTACTACTACTTCTAAACTGATTTTTTTCTTCTTCTTCTTCTACTAACACTACTTCTGAACTGACACTTTCGTCTTCCTCTTCTTCTAAACTGATACTTTCTTGTAGGAGATCAAAGTACCACTCCTCTTTTTATACACCCATTAGTTTTTATGTATTGATGTTAATGTTTTTTGGTGGTGGCATCCTAGAAAAGTCAAGGGTAGGGATGTGGAGACATTTTGGTGGTATCCAAGCATAGTCAAGGGTGGACGTTTTGCCACCAAAATGTGTTGACATCAATATAAAAAGACTTCCACCCTTGAGTCTTCTTCGACACCACCAAAATGACTTGACATCGATATAGAAAGACCGCTAGCCTTGACTCTTCTTGGATCCCACCAAAACGTGTTTACGCCATCGAGATAGAAAGATTTTGCCCTTGATTCTTCTTGGATCCCACCAAAACGTGTTACGCCATCGATGTAGAAACACTTCCACCCTTGACTGTTCTTGGATCCCACCAAAATGTGTCACGACATCAATATAGAAAGACTTCCGCCCTCGAGGATTTGTGTATCGTACCAAAACATGTTAGCATCAATATAAAAAAATACCCCCCTTGAATCTTCATGGATTCATCAAAGTATTTTGACGTCAATAAAGAAAACTTTCCACCATGGAGTCTTCATGGATCCACCATACCCAACTAAGAACGTTCTTCAATAAGCTCCTTTGTCATGTGATAGAAGAAAAGGAATATCCAAGTCTAGAGTTATAGATGACCAATGATTGAGATAAATCAGATCTAGTCCATATATATGAGTTTCAACATAAGACATTTTTTTGTATACTCGAAGTTGTTAGTTGTTCACAAGTCTTCAATTTAACTTCCATTTTCCCAAATAATGGGGTTTTGTGGGATATAGATTTTATGTTTAAACAATTTCTAATAATGTAATGTCAAATAATGTTTTTATGCCATGTTATAGATTTTTCTACTAGTGTTCATTCCTATGTTAGTTATATAGATTCCTTGTAGTGCAATGTTAATGCTGAGCTACTTTCAATTTTCTATAATTTTGATAAAGGGTGAGCTGTGTCTTATTTTTCATGTTCAGTATTTTTTCTCTTTGGCATTATGTAATGCAATGTGGTGGTAGCTCATGATCGAAATCTCAATACCATTTCTAGAGGGCCGGCTCCACAACTCCAAACCAATTGATAGAAATAAATATTATGCTATTATGTCTCATAAAAATATACGAATGATTCATTGTAATTTGAATATATATATATATATATATATATATATATATATATATATATATGTATCATGTATGTATGTATGTAGGTATGTATTTATGCTTCTTTACGTAAAGCCAACCTTTTGAACTCTAAGTTGGCAGTGTCCCACTCATTACCCTATGATAGGGTAATGACATATTCGCATTCGTGGGATTTTCCATTCGAATGCAAACGAATACGCATACATTCGTGTGGTCAAGTATTCGTTTTTAAAAAAAAGGAAAAAAAGGAGATGAACTCCCTCCTTTTAGTTTCTTAGGAAAAAAAAAGGGGGACTTGACAATAAAAAGGGGATAATAAAATAGAGAGTTGAGAGAGACTTGACAGTAATAAATTTTCATTGGAGATCTTGATTCTTTACTAAATAAATAAATTAAATTAAATAAATTTTCGTTTTATTTTTAATAAATAAATAAAAGAAAAGAAAGGTTCATTAATTCTTCACCTTTTCTTTTCCCAAAATTTATGGATATTTTTACCTGACATTAAAATTGAGACTTACATTAATCATGTTTTCATAGTAAATATAAAAATATTCGTTTTTTTAAAATAAAAAAATAAATTATTTAAATAAAATAAAGGTTCATAAACTCTCCTCTTTTTTTATTTGACACTAGAAAGGAGAGTTTATACTAATCATATTTTTATAATTTATTAATGAATAATTGTTCTTTTTTTAAGTGAAATAAATTTATTTATTTATAAATAAATAAATAAATAAATTTTTTATATATTTATTTTACAAAACGAATGGTTTTTAAATATTCTTAGGGCCATTTTGTATTCTCGAATATTGGGAAGATCACGCATGGAGAATATGACGAATATGACGCATGTGTCATTCTATGACCCTATCCATGAAACAACTACATAATCACTTACGAAATCATGAAACAATTTGAATGACACTTAATCATTATAATTAATGACATTGACGATTGCAAAATAGAACATTGATGACACCTTGAGGATTGACCTCTATATTATTTCCACTTATGAAATTATGCCTTTTTAGAAAAAGATATTGACTACTTGACTTCAATATTATTTGATTGAAATCACATGATATTTGAAGATAATAATATATGATCAAATCAATATATTGATATCCAAGTGTTCTAAAAAGTAACCCACAATTAAGATGTCTATTTCCCCAATTAAATAATGTCCCTCGTAGTTTGGTTGAAAAATAAAAGACCAATCCAAGGAGGCTAAAATTTCTCAATGGAAGGGGAACAATTTGAGTAAAAATGGATGAATTGACTCCTCAATTCATACAATGTGAAATTGAAGAGAAAACTCTGTAAATAATGTTGGGGAAAACTCTAAAGGCCATCAAATATAATTATGTCACATTAGGGGAGAAAAAGAAGGATTTGAGACGTAGCCAGCTTCGCTTTTGGATGCTCAATAAATCCAGGCTCAGGAAAAGCAAGAATTTGTGGACGAAGTCAATACCCGTGAAATTAAAGGGCGTTATCAATAATGAGTGGGCCAGGCTGAAGTAGATTTTGCTAAAGCAATGAAGATGCCATGTCTTATACGAATTCCTTCATACAAAGCGCTCAATTACATCTGGCGATAACAGAAAGTTGTGCAACTTTATGATGCAAGGGATTGTGTGCATCCATCCAAGCAATAGTGTAGTGTATTTAATCAGTTTTTGGTTCTACTCCTCAATATCGATTACATAGCATAGATCACAAAATGGAAATTTGAGATCAATAGACCATTCCTCCTGTCTTGTTGATTGCAATAACCAATCCTTCAAATCCATCATCGATCAATAAATATTGCAGTTTGGTGGAGGGATATTCTGATAATCAATCAGTTATTGAAACGGGAGATATGAAAGATAAACTAAATGGATTTGGCTGAAATGATTTGTTATTGTAACAAGTACGTTCATGAGACTCAACTAATAATGCCATTCAGGTTGATTTGGACATTCTATAATCAATTTCTATGCCATCGTGTCCAACAGCCAGGTAATTTGATGAACCTGGGATCAGGAAGAAGAAGAAGAAGAAGAAGAAGTAGAAATTGTGCTTCAGTACTTCATTGCCACAATTATTTAGATTTAACTCCCACATGATCTATTTCCATTAATACATGAATAACAAGATGAACCATGAAAACGATTCATTGTAAGCACATAATCTTCCACAATTTCATAAGCCAATCTGGATTATATTTTATATACATTAATCAAACTGAAATACCAATTGAATAAACAAAGCTCAATAAATACTTGAATTGTGTTGAGCTTCTATATTTTTGCCCTATGGTTTGAGGTAAGGTTAATTTTTGGGTTTGTAATAACCTATGCCCGAATAGGTTGCCTGCAATATTGAAGCTGAGAGGAGTAGAAACGCTGCAATGAATGATATCGTTAACCATGGCCGAGAAAAGAACTTTTTACGAAACTCTGCATACCAGCGGCGGCTACGGGAGGAATGGTGGGCCACTATATCATGGATCATCTCTTCCCATCTTTGAGATTTGTGATTATAGGGCACTGTTATGTACACATAACGTTGGTGAGGGTAGGTCCACAAGCTGAGATGCGGATTGGGGTTGAGAGGTCTCATTTGGAGATATCGTTCCAACTGCGTTCAAAACTTGTTCCATGATGCACGCTTCTTATCTCCCTTGAATCAATTGGCCGAAATGAGACAGGCCAATATGGCATTGGAAAAGAAATTCCAAGAATTAACTATTGAGTCCAAGAAAGAAGGTGAACCTTCCTTCGTAGTCACGCCTTTCAAGGGAGATAAGAAAGAAAGAACCGAGGAGGCCATTAGCACTTGGCTTGGTCGTTGGGAGTCTCACTTTGAGCTTCATCCCAAGCCCGATGCAGTAAAAATTGGTTATGTCGGTCGTGAGTTAGGTGGCCGAGCTGCTGCTTGGTGGCGTGGCCTAAGGACCGCAAAAAACTTACCCACAACTTGGGAAGGTTTCGTTGATGTTTTTAAGAAACAATTCTTGCAGCCACCTTCTCAAACCGAACAAGCGCAACACTTGCTCACATTGTCTAGTAAGCCATTTACCTCTCTCGAGGATTATGTGCATCACGCTCGGACCCAGATCCAAAAATCGGGACTTACGGGTGAGAAATGGTTTGTCGCTTGTTTTTTGAATGGTATTCCCAATGGGGATTATCATTGGATTGTCCATGACAAGGACCCCACAACTTTCGAGGAAGCCGTCAACATTGTGCTGCGATACCATAGGACTTCCAAGAAAGACCACAATAAACCTGAGTTCGCCAAAACTCCAAATGTCAAGTTCATTGGGAAACGTAAGCAATCCAGTGACACTCTTGACCGCGACTCAAAGAAACCGAACCTCTTCTGTGCATATTGCAAGAAGCGGGGCCACACAAAGGATACCTGTCGTCGTCTTGAGAGGAAGTCAATGAACACCCCTCCTCAAGACAAATCTACGAGTCACACAGGTGAGTCTTTTGATATTGTTGAAGTTCATACCAATCACTTAAGTTTATGTGAATGCACTTTTCCTTCACATTTACTTGGACCTAATGATTTACTCCGAGCAGTCGGATATATCAATGGAACACAAGCACATTTCTTGTTTGATTCCGGTAGTTCTCACAATTTTCTTAATGATCACTTTGTGCAGCAAATGGAGCTCCACATAAACGCAAGTGATCATATCTATCAAGTTCACATGGCAAATGGAAACGTTCAATACATCAGTGGCATTGTTTGTCAACTGCCAATTCAAATAGATACTTATTTGGAGAAGCTTGACTTTCATGTTATGAAATTACAATCCGCAGATGTCATTTTAGGATATCCTTGGTTTTTTAATAAAAACCCTTCTTTGTCCATTGATTGGGTTAATCACTCAATCACATTTGAACTTAATAATTGTAAACATTTTATTCAATGTTCCAAACTTCCTTCTCATTCACTTGTGTCTTCTAAATCTTTAAGTGAGTATTCTAGTTCATTAATTTATTCGTGTGTAATTGATCCTGCGGTTCAATTTTATTATTTTAATATTGACGCCACACAATTACCACATTTTGAGCAACGATTACTCGACTCTATTTTAGAGGATTTTCAAGATGTGTTTCCTACTGAATTACCGCTTACTTTACCACCTAAACGTAATGTGGACCATCAAATTGAACTCATCCCTGGGGCTGCTCCTGTGAGCATTCCACCTTACCGACTTAGTCGATTAGAAGAGGATGAGATCGCTAAACAACTTAAGGAATACTTGAGTATGGGCCACATTAGGTATAGTAAATCACCTTGGGGTGCGCCAGTTCTATTAGTCAAGAAGAAGGAAGGTTCGTGGCGAAGGTGTATCAATTATCGCCGTTTGAATAAAATGACAATTAAGAATGCATATCCATTACCTCCTGCCGATGATTTGATTGATCGTTTGCACGGGGCTCGATATTTTACGAAAATTGACTTACGAACTGGTTATCATCAGATTCGCATCGCCGAGGATGATATTCCTAAAACCGCTTTTCGTACGCGCTATGGCCATTATGAGTTTTTAGTCATGCCATTTGGGTTGACTAATGCTCCAGCCACATTCCAGCAAGCGATGAATGATGTTTTCCGAGATCAACTCGGTGATTTTGTTGTCGTCTTCTTGGATGATATTTTGATATATAGCCGTACCTTGCAAGATCATGTTCAACATGTTCGATTTGTTTTGCGAAAGTTGCGTGACAACTCTTTCTATGCAAAACATTCAAAATGTGACTTCTTCCAAAAATCTATTGTGTACCTAGGTCATTTAATTACAGAAAATGGCGTTGAAATTGAACCTTCTCGTATTGAAAAGGTTAAACTTTGGCCCATTCCTCGTAATATTCGTGAACTTAGATCATTCTTAGGGTTTGTTGGATTTTTACGAAAATCAATTCGTAACTATTCCAAATTGACTACGCCATTAACTGACCTTTTAAAAGGTCATCCACGTAAGTCTGTCAAACCAATTTTATGGAATGAACAACTTGACAAATCATTTGAGACACTCAAGGAGCATGTGTGTCAGGCTCCCACTCTTCTATTACCAGACCCTTCTAAGCCTTTCTCAATTGAAACCGATGCTAGTGATTATGCTATTGGTGTCGTTCTTTATCAAGGTGGTCACCCTATCGCTTTTGAAAGTAAGAAGCTTGATGCTGCTCAATCTCGGTATTCGGTTCAAGAGAAAGAGTTGTTTGCGGTGATACACGCACTTAAAACATGGAGGCACTATCTCTATGGAAATAAATTTGTGGTTACAACAGACCATCAATCATTAAAGTATTTTTGTGACCAGCCCGATCTTGTTGGTCGTAAAGGCCGTTGGGCTGACCTTATGCAAGATTTTGATTTTTCCATACGATATCGCAAGGGTTCTATGAACACCGTTGCTGATGCTCTTAGTCGCATTAAAGAAGTTAACATGCTTAGCTTCACGGAAATAAAATCTGATCTTTTAGATCACCTTCGAGGGAAATACCTTGATGACAGTTATTTCTCAAAATACTGGACGAAAGCCGAATCTGGTTTAGATGCCGATACTAGCACCCTACCCTCGAAGGCGACCTTTCACATTACAAACGGTTTGCTCTACCGTAGTGGAAAGGTCTGTGTTCCAGATTTACCAAATGTTAAACAGAAAATTTTTCATGAATGTCATGATGCACCATCTGCTGGTCATCCTGGAATACAACGCACACTCGTTCTCATCTCGTGTACTTTTTTCTGGCCTAAGATGCGCTCTGACGTGCATAAATACGTAACTCAATGCTTACAATGTCAGATTAATAAGTCGGAACGACTTAAAGCTGCTGGTCTTTTACATCCCTTAGATATTCCCAACAATAAATGGGAAAGTATCTCGATGGATTTTATTGTTAGTTTACCTCGTACACAGAGGGGTCATGATGCCATATGGGTTGTCGTTGACAGGCTAACAAAATTAGCTAGATTTATTCCTACAAAAACCACGGTAACCGCTCAACAGTTGGCTTATCAATTTGTTGATGAGTTATTTCGTTTTTATGGATTACCGATGGATATTGATGAGTTTACTAGTGACTTTTGGACTCAGGTCTTTAAGAAACTAGAAACTACGTTGAGCATGAGTTCCGTAGATCATCCTCAGTCTGATGGACAAACTGAACGAGTTAATCAAATTATTGAGGACATGCTTCGAGGTTATGTAGCAAAAACCCCTTCTAAGTGGGAGCAATACCTTCCTATCTTAGAATTTGCCTATAATAGCTCTAAACATACATCCACTGGATATAGTCCTTTTATGTTGATGTATGGTTTTCAGCCACGTGCCCCAGTTGATGTCACGATTCATCGTGATACATTAGACAGTACACGCAATTTTTTGCAAGACATGAACCAAATGTTGCATATTGCCAAAGAAAATGTCAAGACAGCTCAAGATCGTGCTCGATTTTATGCTGATCAGGATAGACGTCCTCGTGCATTTACTATTGGTCAAAAAGTTTTTTTGCGTGTCCCGACTGATTCTACGTCATTATCTACGGGCAAGTGCGCTAAGTTAGCCCCACGATATTGTGGCCCATTTGAAATCCTTAAGCGAGTTGGGTCATCTGCTTATCACCTTGCCTTACCTCGTAACGTTGGTATTCATCCTGTTTTTCACGTCAGTCGTCTAAAACCATTTTTAGGCTCTGGTGATAACACCATCACAATCCAAGATCTTGTAACATTAGAGGATTTTTCTTACAAACCTCATGTTCCTGAACGAATTCTTGATTCTCGTACTAAACGTTTACGTTCTAAAGAGATTCGGCTATTCAAGATCAAATGGATGGATAAACCTATTGATGATGCCACATGGGAACGCGAGCATTCGCTTAAGGCACAATTTCCTCACTTTATATTGCAAGAGTGCAATCTTTTGAAGTAGGGGAGTATGTTATGTACACATAACGTTGGTGAGGGTAGGTCACTAATATTTACATTAGTGAAGGGTATGTTCACTATTATTAAAAAGGGGACTAATGATTGGATAGAATGAATGATATGTGCATGCACTATCATGATTTAGACAACCAATGAATAGAGAGCCTTTTAGAAAGGCACATCTATTCAAGGGGCCTAGGAAAAGGTATAAATATGAGGCTTAGCTACCCTCATAAGGATCATCACGTCGGAAGGCTGCTGTCGTAGACACCGGTGGTGCGGGCTAGGCTTTCGTCTCGACGATCGTGTTTATATCTTCCAAGGTATTAGTCATCCTAATATCCGGCGGTATGGGACGTCGGTGGTAGGTTGGCTATGTCTAGATCATAGCTCGGGGGTGGTCGGGTGGAACGGGTTCTTCTATCCAATCTATTTTCTTCCTTTTTACTTGATTTGGTCTATTGATTAGTAATAGACTCTTAACAGGCACATTGATGCACATGTTGTTCCACATATCGACAAACCTCTCGTCGTTCCCCATATGATTCTCTATGACTTTGGCCTTTTTCAGGATCGCGAGATCCTTTGGCGTGTCGATAAGCATGTCCATGATGTTTGCATACATCGAAAACTCATCTCCTTTCCTAGACATTATGTCATGTGCAATGAGGTTCCTCAGCACATCCCCTGTGCTGTCAAACAAGACAAGGCGCGGAAGATGGATCTTAAGTTTCCTCTTGTGACTCATACTTCATCACTGATATGTTACCTTCACAAGCCTTGAACCGAATGCCGGCTTTATAGAGTTGTGATGCTGTTGGGAGGCTAACATAATCCTTTTTGTGAGTTTCTAGTTTCTTGGTGTTTTTGCACATCCTCAATTTGCTCAGAAAAGAGAAACATGAGAAAACAGATTTTTTTGTGGATTCTTTGGGATTAGTTTGTCTCGAAGATTCTTCTTCTTTGACAGTGCACGCATAGTAGAGGGAATCAAGTAGATGGTCGCAAGTATTGATTAATTTTATGTTTCTCGATGCGAGAAACGCTAAAAATCCACTCCGTGCAACTTCGCTAGAGAAGAATGGATTACAGCGGGCAATAAATTTCCTCATGGTTTCCTCCAGAACATCCAATGAGAAGTCTCGATTGTAAGAAATCTTCTTTAGAGATGACATGGGAATTTGGTTGCCTATCAACAGCAAGTCCCTCTCTATTCGCGCGCCGAGTGTAAGGTTGGAATTGTAGAAAATGGCAAAGTAGCTGCAGACACTTTCCATAGGTTGGGATGTCGACAGAAACAGCAAGAATTCATGAATGAAGATGGTATCTACAGTGACCAGAAGTTGGAGGCACTCAAAGTCAGATTGGGGGAGGTTGAGATTATAGATGCGGCTAAGTCCATCCTGTTTAGGAGGGGTGAGATATTGTATAAGGTCTTCCACACCTGATATCCAATGTCTTTTCATGAATTTCTTCACACAAAGTGCCTTAAATTAATTAACGGGGGAAGGCTCACGATTTTGATAGAATGGACCGATGGTTACTAATTTAGGGTAATATGACTCTGGCCTCACTTCCAACAATGCTTGGGGAGGCTTCAAAATCATCCAACTTTCCTTCAACACAGGTTCATCATCAACATGCACATTGATTGTCTCCTTCATATAGTCTCTCCATTCATCTTTGGTTAAGATGAGCTGATGAGCAGGTTCATGTTTTGGAATTGTAGTGTTGAATCTGATATTCGTACCCATCTCGTCTTGTTCTTGTTCTTGTTCTTCTATGGGACACTAAGTTTGACTACTTTGTTATAGAATTAGATCAAGTAGTACTAGCCCTCTTTGTATGCATCTCTATGACTTAATCCTACTGTCAGATGATAAGAAAATCTATATACTATGTATGATAAGGAGAGAGAGAGAGAGAGAGAGAGAGAGAGAGAGAGAGAGAGAGAGAGATAAGAATGCAAATGTGTGGAATTCCCTACATGATTAGCAGTATGTGTTGTGTAAAGGCGTCCCTCCTTGCGCGGGAGTCGGCCGAAAAGTCGACTTGAGTGTCGACTGGTCGAAATCAGTTGAAAAGCCGATTAGAGTCGAATCACTGAAATCGGCCGAAAAACCGAATTACCGAATTTGGTCGAAATTCGGAAAGTAAAAGAATAGTCAGTTGCGAAGAACCGAATCGGGTTAGTTGATCGAATTCGGTGAGAGAGTCAAATTCGTACTCAGTCGAATAGACACACATATACATATACATATGTCTTCTACATTCAAAGAAGAAAACGACTTAGTATATATATGCTGACAGGCCTGGTAGTGCGCCTGTATGTGGGATAACTCACTAAGAGTGAAATAGTGAGAAAAGGGGAAAACCTACATAGCGTATGTGAGGGTGTGAGATATATATATGAGAGAAAAACGAGTAGTGTGTGCGTGGTGAATCTGAGAACGACTGGTTTTCTGCATAGTAGTGGCTGTGTAAGAGTATACGTACTCAGAAGCTAAGTAAGAAGAAAAGAAGTGTGAAGCAAAAGAGAAAAAGACAGAGAAGCTTCGGAAGCTTCGGAAGGAATAGTCACCTGCGTGCTAGAGTTTGAAGAACTTGACTGAAATCGTGGTTTCAGTACATGCTCATACCAAATCAGGTTTCATTGTTCTATGATTGTATTCTGTCATTTCTCATAGTGAAAGCTCTGTTCCGTGGTTTTTCCCTAAATCAGGGTTTTCCACGTAAATTGTGTGTTCTTTCTTATTTCCTGTTTGCGTCTAAGTTCAATTTCTGATTTCGAATCGGAGTGAAACTCTTTCAAACTGGTATCGGAGCATAGGTTCTAGATGGAAGGGAGCGTGAGTGGCTTTCCTGGGATGATTGTCTTGAACTCACAAAACTATTCAGATTGGAAGATCAAAATGGAAGATCTCTTAATAGTAAAAGACTTGTATGAGCCTATAGAAAACAAGGATATACCAAAGGGGGTAATAGATTCGGAGTGGAGAATCCTAAATAGGAAGGCAGTGGTGACCATAAGACAATGTGTAGACATTAGTGTCCTACAACATGTAGCGAGTGACACAAATGCCTTCGAGCTATGGCATAAGCTTTCCGCTCTCTATGAAAGGAAAAATGCCTTAAATAAGACCTTCTTGATGAGGAAGATAGTGAGACTGAAGTATGTAGACGGAGAGAGTATAGTAGAGCACATTAGTGCGTTTATGGGACTAGTGAATCAGTTAGCATCATCGAAGTTCCCATTAGATGATTGTATGCAGGCCACACTATTATTATGTACTCTACCCGATAGTTGGGAAAACCTAATAGTAACACTCAGCACTTCATGTAAAGAAGACAACTTATCCTTACAAGTAGTAAAAACGAGTATTCTAAATGAAGAGACAAGAAGAAAGGATAAAAGTGCTTTATCTCAATCGGAGGCTAATGTGACCCAAGAATTTAGTAGAGGTAGAAGAGAACATAGAAGTCTAGAAAATGGGGATAGGTTTAGGTCGAAATCTAGAGGAAGACCTACATGTTTTTATTGTGGGAAGCCTGGCCACTTCCAAAAGAATTGTCGACACCTTAGGAAGGACAAAGGCATGGCTGATGAGATCGAACCTAGAAAAATCTCCGATGATAAAAATACCTCAGCCATCGCAACTAGTGAGGAAGAGATGTTGTTCATATGTGAACAAGCTAGTGTGAATCTTGCAAGTGCTGAGAGCTCATGGGTAGTGGATTCCGGTGCATCATTTCACCTAACTCCCAAAAGAGAATGTTTCTCATCCTACACAGCGGGTGACTATGGTCATGTAAAGATGGGAAATGACGGGGAATGCAAGATTGTGGGCATAGGAACTGTGTGCTTGCTAACATCTACAGGCTGCAGGTTAATGTTGAAGGATGTACGTCATGTTCCGGATGTCAGGTTGAACTTGATATCGGCTGGACGGCTAGACGATGAAGGGTACAGCGGTGGCTTCCAAAATGGTTCATGGAAGTTCTGTAAAGGGAGCCTGATCGTGGCTCGAGCCCAAAAACAGAACACACTATATGTAATGCATGGGAAGTTGTGTTGAGAGGAAGCAAATGTAGTGGCTGGCCCAGATGGTGAGTTGTGGCATAAAAGGCTCGGACATATGAGTGAAAGGGGAATGCATATCCTTGCGGAAAAGGATTTCCTACCAGAGGTGAAAGGAGTGCATTTGGAAAAGTGTGTGGATTGCCTGGCTGGAAAACAAAATAGAACAGTGTTTCACTCTAGGCCTCCAATGAGGAGAGAGCATGCCTTAGAGTTGGTTCACACCGATGTATGTTATGTTCATGCCCCATCTCATCGTGGAGGACAATACTTTGTCACATTTATTGATGACTTCAGTAGGAAAGTGTGGGCTTATGTGCTGGTGTCTAAAGACCAAGTGTTGTCGGTCTTTAAAGAGTTTCATGCCAGGGCAGAAAGAGAATCCGGACAGAAGCTGAAGGCTGTCCGGACAGATAACGGTGGCGAATATAGAGGCCAATTTGAGATGTATTGCAAGACTCAAGGCATCAAACTTGAGTATACGGTGCCGAAGAAACCTGAGCTAAATGGTCTAGCAGAAAGAATGAATCGAACCATGATGGAAAGGGTAAGAAGCATGTTGGCACATGCAAAATTGCCAAAATCATATTGGGCTGAAGCAATGTTGACGGCTGTTTATCTCATAAACAGGTCTCCATCAGTGCCTTTGAAGGGGGATGTACCACAAAGAGTGTGGACAAGAAGAAATGTGTCTTATCAGCACTTAAAGGTGTTTGGATGTTTGGCCTATGTACATGTTGCTAAAGATCAGAGGTCAAAACTGGACAGCAAGTCCAAACCTTGTATATTCTTGGGGTACTCGGAAGACGAGTTCGGGTACAGAATGTGGGATCTCCTTGACAAGAAAGTGATAAGAAGTCGAGATGTCATATTCATGGAAGACAAGACAATCGAGGACTGGGAGCAACAAAGACCAGAGTCGTCTCCCAAATCGATCACTGCTATGGAGTCAATACTAGTCGATCCGACTCCCACACAACAATCGGCTAATGAAATTGAATTTGAGTCGGTCGACACCCAACAACAATCTGAGTCGGTCGACACCCAACATCTGACTGATACACACGAATTGGAGTCGGAAGATGAGTTGCTGGAAGAAAACGGCCATCAGCCAATTATTGAAGGGAGAAGATATCCACGAAGACAAAGGAAGGTCTCTTCTAGATATCCAGCCAGTCAATATGTTCTCTTGACTGATGAAGGGAAACCAGAATGCTATGAAGAGGCCATGACTGATGTACACAAGGAGAAATGGTATAATGCCATGCAAGAAGAAATGGATTCCTTGCATGAGAACCTAACTTATGAGCTGATGGAGTTGCCTGATGGTAAGAAGGCACTTAGAAACAAATGGGTCTACAAATTAAAGACTGGTGAAGATGGTAGTACACCCAGGTATAAGGCCCGTATCGTCGTAAAGGGTTTCCAACAGAAAAAGGGTGTTGACTTTGATGAGATTTTTGCCCCAGTTGTAAAAATGACCTCTATTCGGACTGTCTTGAGTATGGCCGCTAGTATGAATCTTGAAATTGAACAACTAGATGTTAAAACAGCCTTCTTGCATGGTGAGCTAGAAGAGGAAATCTATATGCAACAACCGGAGGGCTTTGAGGTAAAAGGAAAAGAAAATCTCGTGTGTAGGTTGAAGAAAAGCTTGTATGGTTTAAAGCAAGCTCCACGACAATGGTATAAGAAATTTGAGTCCTTCATGTTGGAACATGGATTCCACAAAACACAAGCGGATCATTGTGTATTTGTGAAAAGGTATAATGAGGGTGACTTTCTTATTCTGTTGTTGTATGTGGATGATATGTTGGTTGTTGGACAGGATGTCAAAAAGATTGCAAGCTTGAAGAAATCATTGAGCAAATCATTTGCCATGAAAGACTTAGGACCGGCAAAACAGATTTTGGGAATGCATATAGTCCGGGACAGGACTGAAAACTTGCTATGGCTGTCACAAGAGAAATATGTGGCAAAAGTTTTGCAAAGGTTTAATATGTGCGATGCAAAATCAGTCGGATCTCCATTGCCAATGGACTGTAAGTTAAATTCAGGACAATGTCCGAAATCTGAGAAAGATAAGGCAGAGATGAGAAGAGTGCCGTATGCCTCTGCGGTTGGTAGCCTTATGTATGCTATGGTTTGCACAAGGCCGGACATTGCATTTGCTGTCGGGATAGTTAGTCGATACATGGGAAATCCTGGAAGGGAGCATTGGGAAGCTGTGAAATGGATTCTTAGATACCTCAAAGGAACTTCGAATGTATGTCTTAGATATGGCTCCGGGAAACCTGTGCTAGAAGGTTTTACAGATTCTGACATGTCGGGTGATGTAGATTCTAACCGATCCACATCAGGGTATGTGATGACGTATTCAGGGGGAGCTGTGTCATGGCAATCAAGATTGCAAAAGGTTGTGGCTTTGTCTACCACCGAGGCTGAGTATATGGCTGCAGTGGAAGCCGGAAAATTACTTATTTGGATGAGAGAGTTCTTGAATGAACTAGGATTGAAGCAAGACAAGTACTTACTTCATTGTGACAATCAAAGTGCTATCCATCTAGCTAAAAATGCTACCTACCACTCTCGTACAAAGCACATTCAAAGAAGGTACCATTGGTTAAGAGAAAGAGTGGAAGAAAATGAGTTTGTTCTATCTAAGATCCCCACTGAAGAAAATGGCTCAGACATGCTCACAAAAATTTTGCCTATGGAAAAGCTTGTTGCATGCCGGAATAAGATTGGCTTGGTTGGTTCTCCCCCTACAGGAGTGAAGGGGGAGTTTGTTGTGTAAAGGCGTCCCTCCTTGCGGGGGAGTCGGCCGAAAAGTCGACTTGAGTGTCGACTGGTCGAAATCGGTCGAAAAGCCGATTAGAGTCGAATCACTGAAATCGGCCGAAAAACCGAATTACCGAATTTGGTCGAAATTCGAAAAGTAAAAGAATAGTCAGTTGCGAAGAACCGAATCGGGGTTAGCTGATCGAATTCGGTGAGAGAGTCAAATTCGTACTCAGTCAAATAGACACACATATACATATACATATGTCTTCTACATTCAAAGAAGAAAACGACTTAGTATATATATGCTGACAGGCCTGGTAGTGCGCCTGTATGTGGGATAACTCACTAAGAGTGAAATAGTGAGAAAAGGGGAAAACCTACATAGCGTATGTGAGGGTGTGAGATATATATATATATGAGAGAAAAACGAGTAGTGTGTGCGTGGTGAATCTGAGAACGACTGGTTTTCTACACAGTAGTGGCTGTGTAAGAGTATACGTACTCAGAAGCTAAGTAAGAAGAAAAGAAGTGTGAAGCAAAAGAGAAAAAGACAGAGAAGCTTCGGAAGCTTCGGAAGGAATAGTCACCTGCGTGCTAGAGTTTGAAGAGCTTGACTGAAATCGTGGTTTCAGTACGTGCTCATACCAAATCAGGTTTCATTGTTCTATGATTGTATTCTATCATTTCTCATAGTGAAAGCTCTGTTCCGTGGTTTTTCCCTAAATCAGGGTTTTCCACGTAAATTGTGTGTTCTTTCTTATTTCCTGTTTGCGTCTAAGTTCAATTTCTGATTTCGAATCGGAGTGAAACTCTTTCAGTATGTGAGGAGCCATTTCCCATAGGAAGAACATCGATTCTAATTAATCGATTCTTCTATACCTTTTTATTTGAGATGTGAAGTTTTTTTTTTAGTGGGCCCAACTTGTTAGTGCAACCCTTTTTGTGGACCGATCAATGTCTGATCACAACACCGATCATAGTTATGTGCATAGATTGACACATTCGTGATATTCGTGATCTTTGTTATGATTTCTTTCCACCATTTGGATTGGTCAAGTTTCCCAATGGAGTGGTTTGTATGGTTCGGAGGGATGGGTTCATGTGGATGCACAACAGCCCAATTGGGTTGGATTGTAAGGCAGATTTCCTTGTTGATATGAATCTCACCCATCTCTTAAACGACTACTACTTCTAAACTGATTTCTTCTTCTTCTACTTCTTCTAAACTGATAATTTCTTCCTCTTTTTCTTCTTGTAAATTGATAAATTTCTTGTAGATGATCAAAGTACCATCCATTCCTCTTTTTATACACCTATTAGTTCTTATGTATTGATGTGAACACATTTTGGTGGTGGCATCCAAGAAAAGTCAAGGGTAGGAATGTCAAGACATTTTGGTGATATCGAGGCATGAGTCAAAGGTGGACGTTTTGCCACCAAAGTGTGTTGACATTAATAGAGAAAGACTTCCACCCTTGACTCTTCTTAGACGCCACTAAAATGTCTTGACATTGATATAGAAAGATTTCTACCCTTGACTCATCTTGGATCCCACCAAAACGTGTTATGCCATCGATATAGAAAGATTTTCGCCCTCAACTCTTCTTGGATCCTACCAAAACATGTTATACCATCGATATAGAATGATTTTTGCCCTCGATTTTTCTTGGATCCCACCAAAACATGTTACGCCATCGATATAGAAAGATTTTCACCCTTGACTCTTCTTGGATCACACCAAAATATAGAAAGACATCCGTCCTCGAGGCTTTGTGGATTGTGGCAAAACATGTTAACATCAATATTAAAAAATGTCCACCCTTGAATCTTCCTGGATATCACCAAAGTGTTTCAACGTCAATAAAGAAAACTTTCCACCATGGAGTCTTCTGGGATCCACCATACCCAACTAAGAACGTTGTCACGAAGTTTCGCGCGCATGTGTTACTTGGGCGGGACCACCGGGGTCTTGGACTAGGGAGTACTCAAGGGATAGAGAAGACCCGAGGTTTGCTTTACGACAATACTACTTCCCGACCCCTTCCCGAGCAAGGTCTCGTTGCCCTTTCTTTTGTGACCCCAGTGGCTCTCGTTGATCACAACTTGTCGACCTTTCAAGATCACCGCACGAGCCAAGTGATCAAACGGGTACAAGAAAGATGAGCACGCAAGATGAACGCACAAGGGGATGATAACACAAACACGAATGCCCGTACATCTTTATGAGGAGGAGAGGTGCATGGGCCCTCCCGAACGCTCCCTCGTCACAAGACGTCGAACGTACGAGGAAGACACAAAACACACGCACAAAATGCTCGTACGCCTTTATGAGGAGGAGAGGTGCATGGGCACGCCTGAAACGCTCCCTCATCACAAGACGATCAAACGTACAAGGAAGACACACACACACACACACACACACACACACACAAAATGCTCGTACACCTTTATGAGGAGGAGAGGTGCATGGGCAATCCCGAAACGGTCCTTCGTCACAAGACGACCGAACGTACAAGGAAGACACAAACACATGCACAAATGCTCGTACGTCTTTATGAGGAGGAGAGGTGCATGGGCACGCTCGAAACGCTCCCTCGTCACAAGACGGCCGAACGTACAAGGAAGACACGAACAAAGAAAAGAAGGAAAGAAAGAAACACGAATGATATCGGCCAAAGAAATAAATACGTGTTCGATTCCAACGCAAGAGGACCCTTTATAAAATAGGCTTTGATTACAATGGTAACTTATAGTTAACCACAAGCTCAATCAAAACATAAATACTAAATGCCCTTAGAGACAAGAGAAAATCTGACCACAGTGAAGATGAACACACGAGCACCACCAAAATGCCAATCCCAATGAACCACGACCACCCGAACGGTGAGCACACCGGCTCGCAACGACGAATGGGGCGGAGCAATGTCGAACCAACGAAGCTTGGGCTCACGAGCACTTCGAGTGCCGACACGAAGAAGACGAGCACGTGGCGGTGGGGGGATGGAGGGGTATGAGATGAAGAGAAGTGGTGAATAAGACCATGAAGAGCTCTAAAGGAAAAATGGCGATAGTCTCCTCCTCCCAAAAACGTCCTCCTCGAATGAGCCCCCCTCGACCTCCTTTTATAGGAAAAAAGGAAGGGGAGGTCGCCAATTTTGTCTTTAATGCAAAAAAGGAATAAAATTCCTTAAACCACGCACAAACATTGCACATGCACATTTTGACCCCCCCTTTCGCCAGTTTTTCCCACTCTCGAGCATGCCACATCACGACATCCACTCCCACCAAACCGCACATCCTCCGGTATGTGCCAAGAATGGTGGGCTGAGGGTGGTCAATAGTTCATTTCCTCCTCCTCATTGACTCCGTGGCTTGGTGTTTGCTCGCCTTTATCTTCGTCAAGGTCATCGAGGTTTGGCTCCTTGTTGTGTCGCTTTTTGAAGATTTTGACCCGCTTCTCGGCTATTGGTATAGCCAGCTTAGTCCCATCGAGTTCAGCGAGATGGTAGGTAGCATTATCGTTTGCACTCGTTACCACGTATGGCCCGAACCATCGCTTTGCGAATTTCGGCATCGAGCTATGTTGATTGTCGAGACTACTATCATATACAATCACCCAGTCTCCTTTTTCGATCTTTCGAGGGCGTAGTCGGTGTGTCTTGTCGAACCGGGCTTTGTTACTTAGTCTAGCCGCTTCTAACCTCTCCTTTGCCAACTCCAAATCTTTGGGTCTTCTCTCAAGTTGCCTTATCCTTGTTGCTAGAAGCTCTTCCCGACTCATCTCATCTTCCCACAGCATCGCTACCCATGACGCGATCGTGTCTTCAATGGGCATCACCGGCTTTTGTCCGTACATGAGTTTAGCTGGCATGAAACCTGTATTTGAGCTATGAGTTGTTTTGTCGCCCCACAAGGCATAAGGTAGTAACCGAGGCCAATTTCCGACTCGCCCATCGCAAGCTCTTACAATGGCTTTTATGATAGTCACGTGTCGCGTTCTATGTTTCTATTAGCCTCCGGGTTATAAGCGGTCGTGAGAGAGAGCTTCACTCCAAGTCGTTCAAAGAGCTCTATAGCTTCATGAGCATTCAACTCTCCTCTGTCGGCCATTATCTTTCCCACACTTCCGTACCGGCAGATGACATCCTCAAGTAAGAATTTACACACCCCCGCCGTCCTTTTGTTTGCCAAGGCTCATCGTTCTACTTGGTTTGTTAGGTCTTCTCTTGCTAGCACCAAATATTTCATTTGGCCCACTCCCATCGGCATCGAAACCAAATCCACCTTCCATTTGAAGTGTATGGTAAGTGGGTAGGTCGGGTGCAACTCATCCCTATGGCGTATGTTGGAGTGTATCTAGCAGCTTTCACACGTCCCCACGAAATGGGCAACATCCTTGTACATTCCCGGCCACCAATACTTCTCCTTTAACTTCTTGAATGTTGCCCACGTCCCTCTATGGCCCGCCCAAGGATTCTCGTGGAACTCACACACCAATGTTGTCTGGTCTTCTTCCTTTATGACCACTCGTTGTGGCGTCCCCGTCCTTCTCTTCGGGTGCCTCCAGAGGAATCCCCCTCGTAGGAAGTACTTGTACGCTGTCGTAGTGTATTCCACACACTACGTGAAAACCATAAAATAATATATCCGATTTTAGATACATATAAATAAATAAATAATATATCAAAAGAATATATCACGTGCATAGGGCAAGATTTGAACCATGCACCTCCATGTAAATAAACCCCAACTTTACCATTGTAATAACTTATCTTTAGTGTTATAAATATAGATTTAATACGTATAAGACCTTTATTTACACATACCTTTATAAAAAGGTAAAAATCATGTATTCTTTAGAGTGTGAATATTTTATTTACACGTGACATTAAAAGTGACTCATGCACATCTAGCGTGCATGAGCCCTATATTTAGGAAATGACAAAGCATCACATGCACATTTAGTGTGCATGGACACTTTAGGTGAAAAAGGATGAAGCCATGCTTAGCCTCTTCCATCTTTATATAAGGAGGAGAGAAATATGTATATGGTTGTTGATTAATATAGAAGAATTGATCAATCTAATAGATTCGTGGGATTCACGAATTTTTGCCATCTAATTGCTCTAATAATCTAAATATTGTTTTAATTACACTAAACTCGTGGGATTCACGAGGTTGTCATCTTACTTCTCTTTCCACTATTCATAACTAGCCTTAAGTTGTATTCCTCTTCCTCCTAGTCAAAAACCTCGGCGGTTCCCACCCGACTCACGCAACGATCCGGAGTCGAAGGGCACGACAACGCTTTCTTTCGGACTCTCTATGCTTCCTCCTTCGACCATGAACTATCCACTATCATTGACCTTAAGAACTTGCCAATGTGTAGCAACTCCCCTTCGTATTCGCTTTCGTTGAAGGCGTGGAGTACTCGCACATCTCGATCATCTATAGACGCTTGGGCCGTCTTAAAGAAGTCAAGAGAGACATCCTCATCTTCAGACACCATGTCGCTTTCGCCCTCGAATCTTGCCCTCGATAGCATATCTGCCATGGCATTGTTCTTCCCTGAAATGTGGTGGATCTCCGGGTTCATTGCTTTGATGTAAGCAATCCACCTTAGCATAGCTAAGTCAGGTGTTGCACATCCCGAAACCATCCCTAGGATTGGAAGGCAAGTTAGAGTTGAATGTAATACAGAGTCAGGGTAATTTAAAGTCAAATATAACCTAGAGCCGATAGGTCTTTGGACTCGAAGGATCTTCATTGCCCACTTTCCCTAAAGTTTGTGTAACTCTATCTCTCGAGCTCAGAATTCTAAGCCGAGAATTCCAAAACGACCCTCATGGGAAAACCTTTGTACTAGATACTCAGACAATGATTTACACAAACAAGAGAAAGTATATTATATTAATTTTTTGTAACCATGAATAAGTTTATGAGGGTGAAAATACAATGAGAAAATCTCTTGGTTTTGTTACATGGAGTGAACAAGCAATAGAAGAAAGATAGGAAGAAGACAGGAATAAACAGAAAGGATAAGATCACCAACTTTCTCTTTTTAGATTTTGGCAACACTTTTGCATCTCTAACTTTGTTTCCCTCCCTAATTGAAACTTATATAGGATTTAAGTGGGTGTTTTTAGTTTTGTATTTTTGCATGCTCCACACTTGTCTTCTTTTTACTTGCATGGCATGGCTTTTCTTTTCGTTTGATGTTAGCAAAAGGATAATCATAATGTTTGCAATCATGTTAATTTATCCACTAAATATTCTATGGTCCCACTTGAACATCTGACCTTGAACTCATAGCACATGCTTTTACCAATTAAGATAAGCCTTCTTGTTATAGTTAACTTCAACTCATGATATACCAGCCTTACTATACCTTCAATCTAGCACTCAACCTTTTTCATATCCTTGATTTAACTTAATTCTTCCTATGTATTTCCCACATCACAACATCATGTTTCGACTGTTTGCATTTGGGCCTTTTGATAAGCTTACCTTGGATGTGATAGGTTGGTGTGCTAGGCTTAGAGATGGGGTTCCCCTCATGAGGATGAATTTAGACCATTTATAAGGGGTGGAAGCCATATTCCTTACTAGGGTTGATGGAGTGTTATGAAGAAAATCAGAATTGAAAATGTTATAAATACAAATGGTGGAGGAAACTATTACTGCATGATCGCAAACTAAAAGCACAAAGAGCTTTTATAATGAAGGGGCCATAAAAGCATATATCCATTGCAATGACTATAAGTTTTCTCTCGAACCATTCACTAATGTGAAAATAGCCATAATTTTTATGGCAAATGATGACATAGTCATATTAACCTTGCTTTTAAAGGGCAATAGAATCATTTTCATTCCGAGTGTTGAGCAAAGTTTTTCAATGTCATAAAGACTAGGGATCGGCAACGGTTTGGTTTAGGCTTAACCGGTCTGGCCTTATCCAAACCAAACCGGTTAAGCCTAAAGTGTTTTGGGGTTCTCAAACTTGAACCAAACCAAACCAAACTGATCCCTAAACCGGTTTGGGAAACGACTTGGAAACTGGCTTAGAAACCAGTTTGGAAACCCCCTTCCCTCCCCCCCTCCTTCTCTCCCTATCTCCCTCCCTCTCTCTCTCTCTCTCTCACCCTCACTCTCACGTCTGTGTAGTCTCCTCTCCCCCCCCTCTCTTAGACGATCAACTATGTAGTATACAACTCCCTCCCTCCCTCTCTCTTCATTAATAAGAAACTTCATTTCATTTCCCTCTAAAAGAATGCTATGTATAATCCCACATGATGCATCATGTCTTTTACAATGAAATGGACTAGTGAGCAATATCGTTGATATAGAACCACAATTAAAGTGAACGATAATGCATAATGTAGCTTTCTGTATATGGACAAATTTGACTCATGCTTTGAACCTCTACTAATACCTCACTCCCTCTCTCCCTCACGTGTGTGTAGTCTCCCTCCCTCCCTCCCTCTCTCTCTCTCTTTTGGTAAAAGCACACAATTATATTAATTGTATGTAAAATCCACTTAGTTACAACACTTCTTAGTCTCCTCTACCTCTCATCTCTCTCTCTCTCTCTCTCTCTCTCTCTCTCTTTGGTAAAAGCACACAATTATATTAATTGTATGTAAAATCCACTTAGTTACAACACTTCCTAGTCTCCTCTACCTATCATATGCCTATGTAGGGAGAGGGACATTCTGTAATGCTATTAAAAAACCAGAATAAGCATTCGAGGAAATGATCCCCACATGCTCTAACATCCAAAAATTCCACATGAGAATACCTTTCAACTTCTTTATATAGGCTTTCACCCCATGTCTATTATCAAAGATGAAAGCATTACGCATATTCCAATTGTGTTGTAGACCCCAATAACGTAGAAATTGGAACAATATCTCTATCTCATCATCTGATCCGTTTTGAACATATTGAGAAAAAACCCATTGTTGAGGTCTCAAACAACAACGGGTTAAAACTTGCCAAATTTCCGATAAGTACTTCCAAATGGCACATGCTATAGGACATTTGAGACCTCTCTCTCTCTCTCTCTCTCTCTCTCTCGTCTTGGTCTACCTCCCTCCCCCATACTTTGTCTCATTTCTAACTAATTTCTAACTTTTTCTCTAACCTACCTAATTGGTAAACCACATAAATGGCGTAACCGGTTTGAGCCGGTTTGGCAAGGCTCAAGCCATGTTGAACCGAGCTCAAACCATTTAGTCAAGCTCAAACCTAAACCGAACCGAGCCAAGCCGTTTCAGCTGTCTTAAATCGGTTTATGTAAACGGTTTAGGCTTGAGCACCAAACATCAAAGTGTAGAGAATGAAGACTCGTTGGTCATCAAAAAGAAAATATTATACAACTTGTGACTTAAGTCTACTTCTACTACTTCATCCTCCAAAATTATGAAGCTCACATGTGGCCCTAAATAAATATAGCCCAAATGCAGAAACAAAGGTTTTAACTCTTGAACTTCGGTAATGCTAATTTAGGGCTCTCGGTAGTAACCTAAGTTCGAGTAGATTGTCTGCAATAATACCAATGCGAGCAGTAGAGATGCCGCAAGGATCGAAATCCATAGCCATGGCCGAGAAAAAATAGTTTGAGCGCAGAAACTCCATATACGAGACAAGCCAATGGGTCATCTCGACCGATCTTTGGCATTGATGCACATGTCGGTTCCTCTGGTCAAGATTACGAGATCCTCTAGCCTTTCGATGTATGCTGATGATCACACACATAGTTAATTCAAGTCCTCCTCTGGAAGTCTGTCCATGTGTAAGGGATAGAGAAACATGGAGTAACAGATTTGCTTGCAGATTCTTTTGAAACAGATCGTTTCCTAGATTCTTGCAGGAATGTTTTTTGTGCAGGAAAAATAGAGTGAATCGAGTGGATGCGTGCAATTGAGAAAATTTCTGTTTGGCACCCAATAGTTTGCATTAAGTTGGCTCCTGAAGAATGGATTGTATGTGACAAGAATGGTAGTGATGATGGAAGATTTTGGATTACCCGATGGGAAGTCGAGTGCTTTTGGAAACTCTGAAATCTTCATTCGAAAAGACTTGAAAATTTGGTTGCCTATCAAAGTCAAGTCCCTCCATACTTGATGCCATACTTGGTGTATGTAAAGTCATTGTTGAACTAGAAAGTGTATATGTAGCCCACTTGTCTTATGTTGGCAGTTGCAATCATTCATTAGACAGAGCAAGAATTCATGAACGAAGATGGTATCGGCAGCGAACTGAAGTTGGAGCGAATCCACGCTGTATCGGGAGAGGCCAAAATAAGGGAGGTGTTGCATGGGCTCTATCACATCTGAGGTTGTTGATAAGCCATGCCAGTAAGGGAGGAGGTGTTGCATGGGTTCTATCACATCTGATATCCCATGCCTTTCCATTTATCTTTTCACACATAACATGTTACAACTATTAGGGAAACTCTCTAGCCTTTGACACAATGGGAGGATGGTTAAGATTTGATGATAATATGATATTGGCTTTGTATTGCAGAATGCTTGGGGAGGCTTCAAAATTATCCAAGTTCTGTCACATGCAATTCTACAAGCATTATCGATGATTTCCTTCATGCCACATCTCCATTCGTCTTTGATGAAGTTGGTCTATGAAGTTGCCCAATGGGGAGGTTGTATGGCTACAAGAGGTAAGCTTTGCCATATCTGTTTGAAGTGTAGAATTGATTTTCTTGGTGGTATTGTCACCCATATCTCAAACTTCTTCATTTATTTCTATGGACACTGACTTTATACTTTCATGTAGGTCAAGTACCTCTCCTCAAGTTTTCATACTTCTATGAGTTCTTGCCTTAGAAAAAGATATATCAATATGGCAATGAAGATTTAGAGATGGTAATACAATCCATACCTCCGTCTTTCTATTAGTAGAGATTTTAATGGATAGAGAGGAGAAGTGTTGGAAAACTTTTTGACCTTAAATATCACATCTGGGAAGACCGACCCATTAATGATGTCGATTAATCTATACGAACATTTTTACAATTGGTGCGAAGAATTGTGTTAGAAGAGATTTATGGTTGATGCTAAACTGACAAATAAATCTTCAAATGTGTAGTATTCAAAGTATATGATCCTTGGAAACTGTTTGGCCCAATGAAGTTTATGGGCCTAATTTTGGGATATTACATGGGAAGAGTCTTGGGAGATTTTGAGTCATAAATCTAGTTAGTGACATTCAATTTTCCTTTTATCAAATAAATGTAGAGAACAAGAGAAGGGGGGACACAAGTTTCTTTTTTCTAAGCTTGGAACTTCTTTTTATTGTTAATTTTTCCTATAAAAAGTAGGTCAAATAAGGCCAAAATAGCTAGTTTGGAGAATGTGAACTAGCTAGATTCTAAAAACTCTTGCCTAGAACGCAAAAATGGGGAATCTCTTTTGGTGAGCAAGTGGTAGGCGAGCTACTGATTTGGGAGCTAAGCATCTTTTTTCCATGATGATGAGCTTTTGTAGCCAAGTTCGTTAGATAGTTAGGTAGAGGGATGTGCATAGAGCCAATGATCACTATAGTCATCTCAAGCCAAGGGATATTAAAACTATTGGATATGTTACAATGGAAAATATCTCGTGATTAGGTGAGTCTATCATAAAAATGATAATGCTATGATACAGTTATTATCAATTTGCTTTTATCACTAATGGCTGATTGATGAGACTTGACAAAAGTATCTTCAAGTGGCATCGGTGATGGGAAAGCTAGGTCATGAGGTCCACTATGACTACTTTGCTCATCCTATTAATAGATTTAAGTAGATACATGTTTGGTCATTAGACTCACTAATGAATGCAAGATGGCTTTGGAAATTCTATAATCAAATTTTTTTGCCAATGTGCTGAAGGTCTACATTCATATTAGGGAATTAGGATTTTATACAGCACGTTCTCATGGCTAATTTAGCATACTGATAGAGATAATGTTTTGGATTTAGGAGGTAAATTGAAGACGGCTTTTTATCTAGAGTTATGAAACATGAGGATACCTATCATGAGTGGAATAAAAACATGCTCATGACACCATTCACTGAGTTAATATTAATATTACTAGTGTGACTTAAAACCCATTAACAATCCTTGTAACAAATAATTACTCAATAATGCATTAAACACAAATCAAGTTAATATTATTGATTGGGATTGTAACTTGAAACCTATTAACAATCCTTGTAATAAATAATCACTCAATCATGTAATAAGCACCAATCAAGTTACTATATTACAAGTGTCACTTAATACCCATTACAAATCCTTGTAACAAATAATTGCTCCCTCATGCATTAAGTAAGCACCAATCAAGGTGTTGTAAATACAATGCCATGTCTCACTGTGTTCTTATTTCTAAGCACAAAGATGCTTAGGACAATCTTCCACAATGATAAAAGCTCATATAGATTATAAGTGGAATAGACATAAATAAAGTAATATAGTCAAATGAGATCTCAAAAATGAACCAAGGAAAGAAAGCTGAAACACTTGATTTTATTTGAGCTTCCTTATGTGTTCTTGGGTTCATTTAGAGATTCCACTAGTAATAGCCTAAGATCGTGTAGAAAGTCTGCAAAAATGTCAAGATGAGGATTAGGATCGCGGTAGTGAGCGATGCCGTGAACCATGGGCGAGAGAAAAACGTGTCATAAAACTCCACATACATGGGTCGCCAAGGGCTATGATAGTGTTCTAGTACATCGCGTGTCATCTCATCCCATCTTTCGCATGATTTTATCACAATGTTGGTGTCGCACAACTTGTTCCACATCTTGACCAACTCGTGATCGTCTCCAAGGTGGTTCACTATCACCCCTGCCTTGGTCAAGACAGCTACATCCTTTGGTGTGTCAATGAGGGAGTCCATGATGACAGCATACTTAGTAAACTCACCTCCACCTTTGGAGGTTTGTTCATAGGCAAGCAGGTTCCTCAGCACATCCTCCGTGCCTTTGTACACAATAATCCTTGGAAGATCTAGCTGAAGCTTCCTCCTATGATACTTGATCACTGATGTGCCACCTTGACGAGCCTGAAACGAAATACCGACTTTCGAGAGTTGAGAAGCTGTTGGCAAGCGATCGCGATGATAAGACGGTAGGAAGATAGCTCCTTGATTCATCCGCCGAGGATCTTGTAATTGCAGGGATCTCCTATGCTCATGTATTCCTTGTGTGACCCAAACATATTGGCAATCAAGTAGATGATTGCAATTGAGTATATTGGCCCAATAATTGCTATAGCCCATGGGGAATGGACAATTTTTCACAACAATATCAACTAATACTCTCTGGAGATTTTTCAATTTGACGTCGGCTGCTCTGTTTTGTTGTCTATCAATCTGGGGATCTTTGAATCTGGGGATCTCTGGAATCTCTGCAATCTTCTTCAGATATGACATGGGAATTTGGTTGCCTATCAAGAACAAGTCCCTCCATACTTGGTTCCATTCAACTCCATTGCCGAAGGAAGTGGATAAGTAGTGGGTCTTAGTAGGTTCTTGGATGACCTTAACTCTGTTGTTGAAGAAAGGGAGACTATAGTCGGGTTCCTTATCGAGGGAATTTGAACATGCAGTGCCAAAGAAGAGCAAGAATTCATGAACGAAGACGGTATCGACAGTGAGCAGAAGTTTGAGGGAATCATTGGTATAGTTTTGGCAGGGTGGGATTGAATAATGGTTGCTAAGATCAGGGGGCTCAGGAATGAGGTGTGTTACCAGCTCATTTACTTTTGATTTCCCATGTCTTTCCATGAAGTTCTTCACACATAGTGCCTTACGATCATCAAATATGGACTTGGTCCCAAGATCTGCATACAATGGTCCGATAGTCAGGACTTCAGGGCAATATGGTTTTTGCTTGGCATTCAAGAATGCATCGGGAGGAATCGAAATTTTCGAGTTCCCCGTGGAGCTTTCCTGCTTAGATGTAGGTGTATCAGGATTAGTAGCAATATGATTGTCAATGTTTGTTATCATTTGTTCTCTCCAGCCATTGCCATCGGCAGTGAAGCTATATTGACGATGCGGCCCAATGCAGTGGTTTGTATGGCAAGTAGGGATGGGTTCAAATGGATGCACAGCAGCCTCATTGGGTTGGATAGTAATCCTGGTTTCCTTCTTGATATTCTCAGCCATCTCTTAACTACTACTACTACTACTACTTCTAAACTGATTTCTTCTTCTTCTTCTTCTTCTTCTTCTTCTTCTACTACTATTACTACTACTTCTGCAGTGACACTTTCTTCCTCTTTTTCTTCTTCTAAACTGATCAATTTCTTGTAGATGATCGAAGTACCATCCACTCCTCTTTTTATATACCTATTAGTGTTTATGTATTGATGTCAAGACATTATACCAATTTAGAAAAATGTCCACCCTTGAATCTTCATGGAGATCACCAAATGTCAAACATTCTTCAATAAGCTCCTTTGTTATGTGATAGAAGAAAAGGAATATCCAAGTCTAGAGTTATAGATGACCAATGATTGAGATAAATCAGATCTAGTCCACGGATATACATGACTTTCACAAGTTGCCTTAAGATATTATTTTGTATACTCAAGTTGTTAGTTGTTCACAAGTTGTCTCTTCCCAAAATAAGGGGGGTTATGTGACATATAGATAATTTTTATGTTTAAACAATTATTAATAATGTTTATATGCACATGTTATAGATTTTTCTACTAGTGTTCATTCCTAGGTTAGTGATATAGATTCCTTGTGGTGCAATGTCTTTGAGAAAGGGTGATCTGTCTTATTTTTAATGTTCAATATTTTTTCTCTTTCGCATTATGTAATGCAACTTGGTGGTAGCACATGACCGAAATCTCGAATACCATTTCTGGAGGGCTGGCTCCACAACTCCAAACCAATTACTAGAAATAAATATCGTGCTATTATGTCTCATAAAAAATATAAGAATGATTCATTATAATTTGTAACGATGTATGTATTTATGTTGAGGACTTCGAAATTCTTGTGCAATGCACTAAACGAAACTACTAAATATGTTGAGTTACGACAATTTTGATTTAGGACAATCATATAGGGCAATCATCAACTTATCCTACACCTCATTCAACTTGTTGTTTGTGGATACAACCACAAGGTTATAGACAATAAAGATCTCCAACTAATTGTGGGGAGCATTAATAAGTGGTAGGTGAGCTTCATTACTTTGAAGGTGAGTTTCTTTGTGTAAAGGCAACCTTTTGAACCCAAGTTGGGAGTGTCCCACTCAATACCCTATCCATGAAAGAACTACATAATCACTTATGAAATTATGAAACAATGTGAATGTCACTTAATCACTATATGTATATGATTTGCACAACCCATGACCTCTTGGTCTCCTAGTATGTGAATGACACTTAATCACTATAATTATGACATTGATAATTAGAAAGTATAACATTTATGACACTTTGACCTATATATCTTTTCAACTTATAGAAAAGTTATGCCTTTATAGAAAAAGTTATTGAATAGTTGACATTAAAAATGAATGCATTATGCCTAATATCACGTGTAAGAAATATATTTGAAGATATTAAAACATGACCAAGTCAATATGTTAATATCCAATTGTTCTAAAGACTACTAGGCTAACATGTCTGTTTCCCCAATTAAATGTTCCTTGTAGTCAGTTCAAAAAGGAAAGGATAAATCCGAAGAGTCAAAAGGGAGTCTAAAATCTCTCAATCGAAGACGAATAATTTGAGGAAAATAAATGAATTGAGTCTAAAATTCAAACAGGGAGTCTAAAATTTCTCAATGGGAGACGAATTATTTGAGTAAAAATGGATGATTTGGCTGGAGAACTGGTGTTATTGAAAGTCTGTAAATAATGTTGGGGAAAACTCTAAAGGCCATCAAATATAATTATGTCACATTAGGGGAGAAAAAGAAGGATTTGAGACGTAGCCAGCTTCGCTTTTGGATGCTCAATAAATCCAGGCTCATGAAAAGCAAAAAATTGTGGACAAAGTCAATACTCGTGAAATTAAAGGGCGCTATGAATAATGAATGAAGAGAGGTTGGAGCTAGACAAAAGTTTGATCACAGTTATGCCCAACATAGACCTGGAGATCTGATCAGAACTGGGTCTCAAACAATCATTCATAATTTGAGAAGAAAAGAGCATGAATTACCTCACAAGTCTTTGATTCATATTCCATCTCCCCAGATTATGGTTATGTGGCATATAGATTGAATTATGTTCAAACAATGACTAATAATGTAATCTCAAATCATCATTGTGTGCCATTTTATAGATTTTTCTATTACGAATCAAAAAGCTCATAGGTTAGTCATATAGATTCCTTGTGCTGCAGTGTTAATTCTTGAGCTACTTTCAATTTTCTATAATTTTCATAAAAAGGATAAGGTCACTTTATTTTTAATGTTCAATATTTATTTTTTCTCTTTGGTAGCTAACTCATGAGTGAAATCGCAAATACCATTTCTAGAGGGCCGCGTTCACAAACTCCAAACCAATTACTACAAATAAATATTGTGCTATTATTATGTCTCAGAAAAAGTATAAGTCTAATTCTGGATGATTCATAAAAGACAGAGAATGTCTGGTTATGAAAGGTTCTGAACTATGGCAATATGTGTATATATACGAAGGGATGAAAAAAGAAAAGAGGGGTAAGAAAGGAAAGAAACGAAGGGTCCTTCGGTTACCTTTATTTTGAATTAAAATGGAGAGCGTTTACAGTCATGAGAGAAACAGAATAAGATAAGTAGGAGGCAGAGAGACAGAGACTCTGTTTCCCTATTGCTTCAAAGAGACTCTTAAGTGATGGAAGGCTATATTTGTAATTAACATAAAGTGAGAAAAAATATGAACAAATTTAAAATTATCCAAAACCCTCCCCCATACAAATAACCTTCATCTCCATTCCTTCATCTTTCCTCTCAAAACCTAATCAAAAACCATATTCTAGTACTTGTGTGAAAAACACCACTATTTATCAAACATGTATAACTCATCATCGTACATTATATTACCACATTGACATTCATTATCGAGCGATAAGTTTTAGGTGCTAAGCATGCTTTTCCATCAAGTAGTAATAGTGTGTTAAATGCCAGATGGAACTGCGCTAGTCCATATTTGAATCGGATTTCCGAAAAACAAACTGGTAATCTGGTAATTACTTTGGAGATTTGACTTTTTTCCTCATTCAATTTTACTTTCCATTTTGGAAATGTCAGTGCGCACTTAGTACTAATCAAAATATGATTCAATAATTAAGTTTGAAAGTTATGTACTGCGAACACCTTGGTAATAAGTTGAGTCTAGATCCTCTCCTAACTAATGGGAAAGTAGCTCCTCGGATTGAAAACGATGTATATGTGTATTTTTGTATATGTGTGTGCACTCTTAAATATTAAAACAATGACCACTTTGGGAGCCGATTCTCATTAAACAATGAGGCCGTGTTGATTGAATACAATATGATCTCACATATGTTGGTTGATTCTTGTGTTTTTTTTCTATAACCAAAGCGGATGTTTGATCACATACACATACTTAAGCCTTGCCTTCATGAGGCTAACCAAATATCTCTGTCATTTCTCTTGTAAACTAAAAGATGCAAATGCTCATGCAATATGCACTTTTCATATTTGAGACATTACTATGTTGGGATAACCATTACAATTTTGTGAGCTAATTGGTCTCACTTTTGGTTGTATGTAGTTAGATATTGGAGATTTTACCTTTCAAGTTCAATAAAGTCACAAAGCAAGGTTCATCACATGATTCTCAACCTCATTTGCATAGAGTGTAGCTGATTGATAAGCATAGTCCTGTAATATACCTCTTTTCCTTGTGTATCCTAATCCATTGGTGAATGTGTGAGTTTTTTGTAGTAGTGGGCAATTATAAGGGCACATGGTCTGAATCTAGTGAAGATGGGCCAATTTGGAACGTATTCACAATGGATACATCTCATTCTTTCATCTATACATGATCAACAGGCTATAAATTCGCAGGCTACTCCCAATTTAAGCCCTAAATTCACCATTGAACCTTAATGAAACCCTTGGGTAAAAATAAAGAAGCTTTGTTATTTTTGTTATTTCTCATTCATTTGGGATTTCATTGTGCGTTACTTCTATTATTTCTCCATTTGGACTGGCAAGAAATAAGAGTCCTATGGACTCATAAAAACGTGGTCAAATATGATATTTGCAATCTGACATTGTACTTACGATAAATAATTTGATTATTATTGTATTATGGAGTATCTGATTACAACATTGGTTGAATAAACAATCATCTTGTCTTCTCCCCAATAAAATGAAGTACGTTTTATATAATGTCTCATTAAAAAATCAAGTACACTTCAGTACTTCATTGTGCTTCAGTACTTCATTGCGACAATTACTCCAACAACATCTATTTCCATTAAATAATACATGAATCATGAAAATGATTCACCATAAGTATGTAAGTACATAGTCTTTCCACAGTATTTCATAAGCCAATGTGGACTATAAATACATAATAAAGAACGGGTAATAATCAAATTAAGAATTCAAATCAAACGGAAATACCAAAGGAAATATTAACCAAAGCGGAATAAATAGATACATACTTGATTGTTGTGTTGAGAGCTTCTTTTACATATTTTTTGGGCTAGGGGTTCAAAGGTTGGGTTAAATTCTGGGTTTGAAATAAGCGAAAACCGTAAAGAATGTCTGCACTATTGTAAGTAGGAGCAATGGAGATGCGGCGATGAAGAACTTCTCATAAAACTCAGCAGCCAAGTGGCTCCAACTGGAGGAATGGTCAGCCACTATATCATCGTTCATCATTTGGGCTTTGTCATTATAGTAAACATTGACGCACATGTTGTTCCACATGTCGACAAACCTCTTGTCGTTCCCCATGTGGTTCTCGATGATTTCCGCATCTTTCAAGATCGCAAGATCTTCTCGGGTGTGGATGAGCGAGTTCATGATTTTAGCATACATAGCAAACTCTTCTCCTCTTTTGGAAATTAATTCGTGTGCAATGAGGCTCCTCAACACATCCCCTGTCCTGTCGAACACTAGAATGCGTGGGAGATGGAGCACACGTTTCGCCTTGCCATACCTGATCACCGATATGTTACCTTCGCAAGCCTTGAACGAAATGCCGGCTTTAAACAGTTGGGACGCTGTCGGGAGCCAAGCTAATTCCTTCTTGTAGACTTCCTCGCTCTTTTTGCAGCACAGCAATTTTCTAAGAAAAGAGAAACATGAATAAACAGACATTCTCTCACGAGAAGGAGACAGGATCGAGTAGATGGTCTCGTCCGCAGTGCATTCGAAGTAGAGGCAATCGAGTAGATGCTCGCAAGTATCGACCAATTTAATGTCTTCCGAAGAATGGAATCTCCTAGTCGCCACTTTGCTAGAGAAGAATGGATTATGGCTGTAGATGAATTCCCTCACCTGGAGCTCCAGATCAGCCACTGAGAAGTCTGGATTGTTGGGAGACTCAGCAATCTTCTTTAGAAAGGACATGGGAATTTGGTTGCCTATCAACAGCAAGTCCCTCCATAGTTGCATGCGGAGTGTATGATCATTGGCGTAGACAGTGGCAAAGTAGTCACCACTTTTTTCCGTAGTGGAGAACAATGAATTCATGATTTCATGAATGAAGACGGTATCGACAGTGACTAGAAGTCGGAACCACTCAAATTCAGATTGGGGGATGTCAAGATTATAGATGTGGCTAAGTTCATGTGGTTGATCAGCAATGAGGTATTGCATGAGACCTTCCACAGCTGATATCCCATGTCTATCCATAAATTTCTTCACACATATTGCATGTTCAGCAATATGGGTGTAGACCTGGAGATCTGACCAGAACTGGTTCTCAAACCAACATGAATAATTTGAGAAGAAAAGAGCGTGAATTGTTGACTCACAAGTCTTCCATTCATCTTCCATCTTCCCAGATTATGGTTATGTGGCAGAATATACATTAAATTCTGTTGCCACCATGACTAATGATGCAATCTCAAATCATGAGTATGTGCCATGTTATAGATTCTTCTACAGTTACTAATCATTCATAGGTTAATTCTTGAGCTACTTTGAATTTTTCGAAAATTTTCATAAAAAGGATAAGGTCACTTATTTTTTGTTAGGGTGACACTCGGATCAAATAGTACATTAGATTAAATAGAAGACAATAATATGATAATATAGGAGCGGAGAAATAAATGACACGAGTATTTACGTGGTTCGGCTAAATTAGCCTACATCCACGGAAAGGAGAGTGATTCCACTATAAGAAAATGTAAGAGAGTGTTTACAACAAATAGAGAAATTGTTCTCTAATTAAACCCAACACCCAAGAGAATAACCTCACAATTCTCTCTAAAGAATTTTCTCTCTAAAATGGTGTTCCCAACTCTCTAATTCTCTCAAATCTCACAAGCCTACAACTCTTGGTGGTCTCTTATCAAATGACTAAGGCTGCCTATATTTATAGCCCACACTTCAATAACTTTTGCCCTAGGGTTTAAGGTTAGGTTAGTTTTAGGGTTTGAGATAAGCTAAGACAGAGAAGACTGTCTGCAATATTGAAGCTATGAGTAGTAGAAACACCGCCATGAATGATGCTGCATACCATGGCCGAGAAAAGAACTCTTCATAGAACTCTACATGCCAGCGATGCCAATGCCAACGGGAGGAATGGTCAACCACTATATCATCGATCATCAATCTTTTAGATTTGTCGGTATAATGCACATTGATGCTCATGGTGTTCCACATGTCTACGACCTTCTGATCGTTCCCCATGTGGTTCTCTATCACATTGACCTATTTCAAGATTGCGAGATCTTCTTCTGAGTCGATGAGCATGTCCATGATATTCGGATACGTCGAAAACTCATATCCACTTTTGGACGTTATTTCGTGCGCAATGAGGTTCCTGAACATATCCTCTGTCTTCTCATCCACGACAAGGCATGGAAGATGGAGCTGAAGTTTCCTCTGGTCATACTTGATCACCGATATGTTACCTTCACAAGCCTTGAACGAAATGCTGGCTTTCCAGAGTTGAGATGCTGTTGGGAGGCGAAGAAAATCCCTTATGTGAGTTTCTAGTTTCTTGGTCTTTTTGGACGACCAAAATTTCCTTAGAAAATAGAAACATGAATAATCAGATTTGCTTGTGGATTCTTCAGAATTAGATCGCCTCGTAGATACCTCTTCGACAGTGCACGAGAAGTAGAGTGAATCAAGTAGATGCTCGCAAGTATCGACCAAGTTTATGTGATTCGATTCAAGAAATCCTAAAAATCTATCCTTACATCTTCGCCTATAGAAGAATGGATTACGTCGGACAATAAAAGCCCTTACCGCCATCTACAGATCAGCAAATGAGAAGTCTCGATTGCCAGCAATCTTCTCTAGAAATGACATGGGAATTTGGTTGCCTATCACCATCAAGTCCCTCACTAAATCTACGCTGAATGAAAGGTTCTGAACTATGGCAATATATATATATGTTTGTATATTTATGACAGGGATGAAAAAAGAAAAGAGGGGTAAGAAAGAAAAGGAAAGAAACGAAGAGTCTTTCGGTTACCTTTATTTTGAACCAAAATGGACATCTTTTACAGTCGTAAGAGAAACAGAATAAGACAGGAAGAGAGAGACAGAGACTCTTGTTCTTTTGTTGCTTCAAACTTCGCTTCAAACTTCAAAGGTACTGTTAAGTGATGGAAGGCTATATTTGTAATTAACATAAAATGAGAAAATATGAACAAATTCAAAATGATCCAAAGGCACTTGAATTTCTATGGAGGCTCCTTTGAGATACTTATGATTGTGTTAGGATTGTGAAATGTTATTTTGTGTGAACCCAACTGTTGATTAACAGTTAATGACAACAAAGTCAACTATAGAGCAATGTCCAGCATGGAAAGAATATTTTGGATAATTTAAACAATCATCCAGAAATTAGAATGTAAGGAAGTTTCCGTGGGGCCAAACAATTTTGCAAAATGATGTCAACAAATCCTCCGAAATACAAACTAAAGACCTTGCCCTACATGGTAGGTGTGAAATGGCAATGTGAAACGTTACAAATTACTTACAAAATAGAACATTCTCACGTTTATGAGAGGGAACTCTATGGATCTAGACCTTCACATTTGCAAGTTATTTGTAAAGTACACACACGAAATGAACAATATCAATAATTGCATAACTTGATGAATTGAAGAGGGTGATTGAGCAAATAGAGGTTGTTTTGGGAAATGCCTTGTGTGGAACAATAGGGTTATTGGCATTGGTTCCTCTGCTGAAATGGGAAAAGAGAACATTACCTTTGCTTTCTTGTAGGCTTTTCCCCCCTCAATTACCAATGTATTTCACACTCATGCTACTGAGGTATGTTTTTCTAGACGTTGTGACACCAATTTTTGTTGATACTACATGCAAGTGACATTACGAGAATGTCAATTAAAACCCATCAATGCCATTGGGAAACATCATAGTTATTGTGACGATTGTAGGCCATTAGCAATTAAAGTTCCACTAACATTAAGTCATCATCATGCATTCTTGAGGATTTATGTTTCTATTAAAGTTTTCGATAACCTAATTTGAATGAATGGTATATATTACATTTTTGACCTTCCACACCATAGTAACTTCTAGTTGATGGCCTCCTCCACAATGCCTATTTCCTCGTTCAAAACACCTCTCCATCTTGTCAGCATTGTGTTCTCAAGATCATTCGAGCAAAACAATGGATACAATATCAGTGATGCACTACAACAAGAGAAAGCTTCAGTGATGCATCACTGTCTCGGATCGGCCATGCCCGGATTGGGACGACATGATTGAAGATGTATTGGATGACTATGAAAATCCTAGGCCTGTCATGTATGTGGATGTTTCGTGAGAAGTATTTCTCTCGGCCATGGCTAACCATTTCGCTCCTTGTGGCGTTTCTACCGCTCCTTTTCTCATTAGTGCAGACAGGCTATACTGTGCGCAGGCTATTACAAAAGTTAGACCCTAATTTGATGATCGTACCTTCATCAAACCCTAGGGCAAAAAACAGAAGCTTTCTTATTTCGCGTATTTTTCATTCATTTGGGATCATTGAACGTTATTTCTGTTATTTGTTTATTTGTAGTGACTGGGAATAGGAGTCCTATGATGGTCTCATAAAAACATTGTCGAATATGCCATTTGCAATCCGATTCTGTACTTATGATAAATAATTGGTGATTAGCGAATTATTGAATGAAGACACTTCTACTTCATACATTGTTTTTTAATAGTGTGAGGTTGTTATCGATTCATAGTTGTCACAATCACCCAATCTAAATGTGCACACTAAACATCAAATTGCTGAGAAACAACAACATGTTGACAATAATATAAAAAACTTCTCGCCCCGAGTCTTCTTGTATCTCACCAAAACATATTAAAATCAATATAGAAAAACAAGAATGAATTACGTTGGACAATAAAATCCCCCACGGTGATCTCTTCTTGTATCCCACCAAAACATATTAAAATCAATATAGAAAAACAAGAATGAATTACGTTGGACAATAAAATCCCCCACGGTGATCTCTAGAGTACATTCTCTTCCACAATATTTCATAAGGCGATCTGGTCCAGGACATTAGATACATAAATAATGGGAAATAGACAAACCTATAAATCAAACTAATAATTAATTTATACATGAATCATGAAAACGATTCACCATTTAAACCAAGGGTTAAAGGTGTGGGTCAAGGTTTGGGATTGAGGTAAGCTAAGACTGTGAAGACTGTCTGCAATATTGTCGCTATGAGCAGTATAAACGCGGCAAAGAATGATGTCGTATACCATGGACGAGAACAGAACCTGTCACAAAACTCGACAAGCCAGCGATGCCAAGTGGAGGAATGGTCGGCCACGATATCATCGACCATTGATCCGGTGTGGGGATCGTAGCGCTTATTGATGCACATGTGTTTCCACATGTCGATCAACCTCCGGCCGGTCTCCAGGTGGTTCTCTATGACCTTGGCCTTCTCCAAGATTTCGAGATCTTCCTGGGTGTTGATGAGCTGATCCATTATGACACCATACATCGAAAACGCAGTTCCATAGCTGTGACTTATTTCCAATGCAGTGAGGTTCCTCAGCATATCCTCCGTGCTGCCGAGCACGGCAATCTTCGGAAGATGGATCCGACGTGTCCTCTTGTCATACTTGATCACCGAGAAGTTACCTTCACACGCCTTGAATGAAATGCCGACTTTGCGGAGTTCAGATGCTGTTGGCAGGCGAACAAATTCCTCTTTGGAGAGAACATATGAACCTTCCATACAGATGAACCTTCCTCTTTCCTCGCAAAACTTAATGAAAAACCAAATTCTAGTACTTGTATAACTCATCATCTTACATTACATTACGACATTGACATTGATTATCTAATGATAAGTTATGGTTGTTTGGGTGCGGGCATGCTTTTCCATCAAATAATAGTAATATGTTACATCATACATGTTGGTTAAAACTGCGGTAGTCCAGATTTGAATCAGATTTGTAAACAACGAAATGGTAATGTTTTTTGAAGTTTGAATGTTTTCTTCAGCCAATTACTGTTTCCATCTTGGAAATGTTGAAATGCTCCCTTAATACCAATAAACTATGATTCCAATAATTATGTTTGAAAGTTATGCATTGCTAACACCTTGTTAATAAGTTGAGTCTAGATCCTCTCCTAACTCATGGGAAAAAAGCTCCTTTTTTGGAAAATAAAAGTTGAGTCTAGATTGTGGAGTAAGTTCAATTCCCTAGGAGCTTTCTCCATTGGTATTGTGATCAACTTTGTACGTCATAAAGCCTCAAAATCAACGTATCCTCATACGAGACTCTCGCTTTTCCTTTATTTCGTAAAGAGTATTGAATTATTGCTTTGCCTCTATCCCTCTTCAAAGCACTAGATCTAAGCATATACGCAACGATGGTTTCCTCGATCTTATCAACGGACAATAGAAAGTATTCAAATATTTGCATGTTGTCGCAAAGTCTTAGGAAAGCAGATTTTATCGAACAATGAATCCATGTTGATTCAATACAATATGATCTCACATATGTTGGTTGATTCTTGTGTTTTCTTTTTTACTAGAGTGGACGTTTGAACATATACATATACATAAGCCTTCATGTGGTTAACAAAATATCTCTATCATTTCTCTTGTAAACTAATACATGCAAATGCTCATGCAATATATACTTTTCACATTTTAGCCATTAGAGGTTACAACCTCAAGGTAACCTTGTTTGTGGATTCAATCTCAAGGTTATGGACAATAAAGATCTCCAACTAATTGTGGGGAGCATTAAGTGGTAGATGAGTTTCTTTCTTGTAAAGGCAACTTTTTGAACCCATGTAGGGAGTGTCCCATTCAATAACCCTATCGATGAAACAACTACATAATCACTTATGAAATTATGAAACAATGTGAATGACAATCACTATAATTATGACATTTGATGATTACAAAGTAGAACATTGATGACACCGTGTCGATTGACCTCTATATTCTTTTCAGCTATGAATTTACATTTTCGTCGAAGAAGTTATTGAATGAAACTATGGTTTCATAGAAAAAGTTATGTGATAGTCGACTTAAAAAATGCATGCATCATGCCTATATATTTATTTGATTGATAACTGTTAGGTATTGTGTCCCTCTTGATGGGAGGAGACTATCAGTGGCTGAATTCTGATCGGTTGGTTGGATCGGTCAATCGATCGATTTGGGGGTTGGGCGAATCATAGGCCATTGAGGGCTGACCAGTCGGATCGACCAGATGGTCGAAGACAGGGTCAGATAGTCAAACCGATCAATCGGTCGACCAATAAACATATATATACATACATATATGATATATGTTTATATGTAGATACATATGTATGTATATATATATATAGGAAATTGGTATATGTAAGTTAGGGGAAACTGTTGAGCGCTTGAGACAGAGTGAAGAAGACAGTGCGAAGAGAGAAAGAAAGTGCTAAGACAGTAGATGTGAGTGACTGTGAGCAGAGAGTCCAACAGAGAGTCCAACAGAGAGTGCGCGAGAGACAGAGAAGAAGAAGAAAACAGAAGAGTCCAACAGGTGGCTATTGTTGAGTGAGTTTCGTCTCTTCCATACTATTGTGGTATTCTCTGAGATTTGAGTCTTTCTCCTAGAAAGCTAAGGGGCTTTTGTAATCGATCTGTATACTCTTGATCCTGAGATTTGAGTCTTTCTCCTAGAAAGCTAATGAGCCTTCTAATCGATCATGTATACTCTTGATCCATCGTGGAAATTTTGCTGCTCCGTGGTTTTCCCTGGTTTCAGGTTTCCATGTAAATCGTGTGTATTCTGAATTTTTTGTTTGTGTTTCAGTTTATTTTCTGTTTGTCTCTGTCTACAAACATATCCATATCACGTGTAAGAAATATATTTGAAGTTATTAAAATATGACCAAGTAAATATATTAATATTGAAGTGTTCTAAAGCCTCCCCGGTTAAGATGTCTATTTCCACAATTAAACGTTCCATGTAATTGGGTTGAAAAACAAAAGACAAATCCAAAGAGTCCACAGGGAGTCTAAAATTTCCCAATCTTAGACCAATAATTTGAGTAAAAATGGATGAATTGACTCGAGAAATGGTGTTATTGAAAGTCTGTGCTACACAAAAGTTTGATTAGGCCAAGCTGAAGTAGATTCTGCTAAAGCAATGAAGATGCCATGCCTTGTCATACCAATTCCTTCATACAATGATGCGCAAGCTTATGATACAAGGGATAGTCTGCATCCATCCAAGCAATAATGTGTAGTGTATTTAATCAGTTTTTGGTTGTACTGCTCAATGTCGATTGCATAGCATATCATGCAATGGAAATTTGAGATCAATAGACCATTCCTCCTGGCTTGTCGATGGGGATAACCAATTCTTCAAATCTATCATCCATCAATCAGTTATTGCAGTTTTGGTGGGGAGGTATTCTGAAAATCTTTCTAGCAATTTGATCTTGAATAGGTCAAAATTTTTGTGAAGGCTAGTAGAGGTCAATTGCTTTTTTTTTCGTGCAATCTGAAAAACAAAGAAGGTCTCGCGGATTATAGTTCCTTCTTTTGGCTGTAGAGCTTGAGGCCAGTGTAATGAGCAAACTCCTTGTTTTCTGTTTTTATGCATTTTGAAAATTGAAAAACTCTGTTTTATTTGGGTTCTTGTTTCCCAGTGTCTACAACTGTGATAGACAATTTCTGCACAGGCTTGATCCACCAATGATGTCGATTATTTATGCGGAACATTTATACAGGTGGTGCTAAGAATTGTGCTAGAAAAGATTTTTAGTTGATGCTAAAATGACAAATAGATCTTCAAATGTGCAAATAAGTATTTGTTAGTTAGCTTTGTAGTATTCAAAATATATGACCCTTGGAAATGGTTTGGCCCAGCAACGTTTATGGGCCTATTTAGTGACATTCAATTTTCCTTTTATAAATAAGTGTAGAGAACATGAGAAGGGGGGACAAAAGTTTTTAAACTTGTACATCTTTTAACGTTAATTTTCCTATAAATTAGGCCTAATGGACGGAAAATAGCTACTTTTGAGAATCTCGACTAGCTAGATTCTAAAAACTCTAGCTAGAACCACTTCCTAATCTCCCCACATTAGTCTTGAGAAAGTTCCTCCGTACAGGGCATGCTTACATTGTGCAGAGGAATTCACTCAACATTGAAGAAGACTTTTTATGTAGGGTTAAGAAACATGAGGATACCTATCATAAGTGCCATAAAAACATTGCTCATGACACCATTCATTGAGTCGTTATTATTAGAAGTGTCACTTAGAGCCGAAATTGAAAATCGAAAACCGAAAACCGAAAATTGACTCGATCATTAGCTGCATCGGCTGAAGCCGATTCAGGAGACTATAAATTTTGTAAATAGTCTAAATATGTCCTTAGTGGGCCATAGTCCATATTGTATATTAATATATATACACCTAAGGCAATCATTATGTTATGATGATTTTAGTTGTTAAAAAAGTTAGAGCGGTAGTGGCCTTTGTAACTAGTGTATATGTGTGAGAGAGTGAGAACAATGTGTAACTCTGTAGCTGTTAGTTGACGAAGAAGAGCCCAAGGTCGTTGCCTTCAATCCTCTTGTTGTAACTCCTCCCCATATAGTGTTCTGTCGGGAGTTTGTACACTCCATGTGGTTTTTCCCGATTCGCGTTTTCCATGTTAAACATCCCGTGTCTCTGTGTTCTCTCATTTGAGCATTTCTGTTTTATGTTTTCTCTTCTTTTGTACTTAAATCTCTGTTGTGGCCGAGTCCCATATTCATCATCGAGTTACTATTGTTAGAAGTGTCACTTAATACCCATTAAAAATCCTTGTAACAAATAATTACTCAATCATGTATTAAGCACCAATGAAGGTGTGGTAAATACAATGCCATGATGTCTCACCGCGTTCTTATTTCTAAGCACAAAGATGCTTAGGACAATCTTCCACACTGATAAAAGCTCATATGGATTATAAATTGGGATAGATCTAACTAAAGTAATGGAGTCAAAATGAGATCCCAGAAATGAACTTAAAGGAAAGAAAGCTCAAACACTTGATTGTTTTTGAGCTTCCCTATCTCTGCCCAAGAGTTGATTCAGAGATTCAACTAGTAATAGCCTAAGATTGTGTAGATAGTCTGCAATAATGTCAATATAAGGATTAGGATTCCAGCAATGACCGATGTGGTCAGCCATGGGCGAGAGAAGGACTTCTCATGAAACTCCACATACATGCAACGCCAAGAGTTTTCATAGTCACGTAGTACCTCCCATGTCATATTGTCCCATCTTCTGCATGATCGAATGGTGACATTCTCGCTCATGTTGTTCCACATGTTGACCAACTTCTGATCGCTCCCGAGGTGGTTCACTATCACCCCTGCCTTAGTCAAGATTGCTAGATCCTCTGTTGTATCAATGAGTGAGTCCATGATTACAACATACTTAGCAAACTCACCTCCATCTTTGGAGGTCTGCTCATAGGCAAGCAGGTTCCGCAGCACATTCTCCGTGCCTTCGTACACCACAATCCACGGAAGATAGAGCTGAAGTTTCTTCCGATGATACCTGATCATTGATGTGCCACTTCTATGACTCAGAGCATGAAACGAAATGCCGACTTTTGACAGTTGAGACGCTGGTGGCAGCCGATCACGATGTTTAGACTGTAGCTTGCCAGCTCCTTGATTCGTCGACCAATTATGTTGGATTTGCGGGGATCTCAGCTCGTTTAATCCTTGTGTGACCAGAACATATTGGCAATCCAGTAGATGTTTGCAATTGAGTAAATTTGGATATGGAACATTCTTGTGCCAATCATTATAGCCCATGGGGAATGGGGAATTTCTCGCAACAATATCGACTAACACTGCCTGGAGATCTTTCAAATTGACTTCGTTTTTGTTTGGAAACTCTGCAATCGTCTTTAGAAAGGACATGGGAATTTGGTTTCCCATCAAGAAGAAGTTCCTCCATACAGGTTTGCATTTGAAATCATTGTTGAAGAATTTGTCCAAGTAGTCAGTATTTATAATAGGTTCTTGGTTGCATTTAGTTTTGTTATTGAAGAAACTGTGTAAGAACTCCTGTTGCTTATCTTGGCAATATGAACGTGCAGTGCTCGAAAAGAATAAGAATTCATGAATGAAGACGGTATCAATAGTAACCAGAAGTTGGAAATCTTTGATGTAATCTTGGGAGAAGTTTGAATAATGGTTGTTAAGGTCAAGGTGGTTAGGAATAAGGTATTCAATGAGCTTTGTCACCTCTCCTATATCATGTCTTTGCATGAATTTCTTCATACATAGTGCCTTACAGTCATCAAGACAGGATTTGGTCACAAGATTTGTATACAATGGTCTGATGGTCAGGTTTTCATCCCAATATGATTTTTGCTTAGCTTCCAAGAGTTCTTTGGGAGGAATCGAAATCTTCACATTTTCATCATCGCTTTTCTTGTTGAATGGATTTGTATCAGGAGCAGTAGTAATTTTATCGATCTTTTTTATCATTTCGTCCCACCATTTGGATTGGTCCCCAAGTTGCCTAATGGAGTGGTTTGTATGGTTAGGAGGAATGGGTTCATATAGATGCACAGCCGACCCATTGGGTGGGATTGTAAGGCAGATTTCCTTGTTGATATTCTCACCCATCTCTTAAACTACTGCCACCACCAACAACAACACTACTACTACTACTACTACTATTACTTCTAAACTGAAATTTCCTTCTTCTTCTTCTTCTAGTACTACTACCTCTAAATTGTTTTCTTCTTCTTAGCCTTCTTCTTCTTCTACTACTTCTAAACTGATTTTTTTTTTCTTCTTCTTCTTCTACTAACACTTTCTTCTTCCTCCTCTTCTAAACTGATACTTTCTTGTAGGAGATCAAAGTACCACTCCTCTTTTTATACAACCATTAGTTTTTATCTATTGATGTTAACGTTTTTTGGTGGTGGCATCCTAGAAAAGTCAAGGGTAGGGATGTGGAGACATTTTGGTGGTATCCAAGCATAGTCAAGGGTGGAAGTTTTGCCACCAAAATGTGTTGACATCAATATAGAAAGACTTCCACCCTTGAGTCTTCTTAGACGCCACCAAAATGTCTTGACATCGATATAGAGTCTTCTTATTTCTCGTATTTTTCATTCATTTGGGATCATTGAACGTTATTTCTGTTATTTGTTCATTTGTAGTGACTGGGAATAGGAGTCCTATGATGGTCTCATAAAAACATTGTCGAATATGCCATTTGCAATCCGATTCTGTACTTATGATAAATAATTGGTGATTAGCGAATTATTGAATGAAGACACTTCTACTTCATACATTGTTTTTTAATAGTGTGAGGTTGTTATTGATTCACCCAATCTAAATGTGCACACTAAACATCAAATTGTTGAGAAACAAGAACATGTTGACAATAATATAAAAAACTTCCCGCCCCGAGTCTTCTTGTATCTCACCAAAACATATTAAAATCAATATAGAAAAACAAGAATGAATTACGAAATCCCCCACGGTGATCTCTAGAGTACATTCTTTTCCACAATATTTCATAAGGCGATCTGGTCCAGGACATTAGATACATAAATAATGGGAAATAGACAAACCTATAAATCAAACTAATAATTAATTTATACATGAATCATGAAAACGATTCACCATAAGTACATAATCTTCCACAATATTTGATAAGGCAATCTGGTCCAGGACTAAAAATATGTACATAAATAGTGGGCATTGAATAAACCTATAAATCAAACTAGTAATTAATTTATATATGAATCATGAAAAGTATTCACCATCCATCAGTTCATAATCTTCCACAATATTTCATAAGGGCAATCTGGTGGACCAGAACTACAAACACATAAGTAATGGGCAGTATACAAACGTGTAAATAAAATGGAAGATCGTAAGGAGTATAAATCAAAGCTGAATAAATGTATACATATTTGATTGGGTTGAGAGCTTCTCCTCGGTTTTGCGCCCCCCCCCCCCCCAGGGTTAAAGGTGTGGGTCAAGGTTTGGGATTGAGGTAAGGTAAGATTGTGAAGACTGTCTGCAATATTGTAGCTATAAGCAGTATAAACGCGGCAAAGAATGATGTCGTATACCATGGCCGAGAACAGAACTTGTCACAAAACTCGACAAGCCAGCGATGCAAAGTGGAGGAATGGTCGGCAACGACATCATCGACCATTGATCCGGTGCGGGGATCATAGCGCTTATTGATGCACGTGTGTTTCCACATGTCGATCAACCTCTGACCGGTCTCCAGGTGGTTCTCTATGACCTTGGCCTTCTCCAAGATTTCTAGATCTTCCTGGGTGTCGATGAGCTGATCCATTATGACACCATACATCGAAAACGCAGTTCCATAGCTGTGACTTATTTCCAATGCAGTGAGGTTCCTCAGCATATCCTCCGTGCTATTGAGCACGGCAATCTTCGGAAGATGGAGCCGACGTGTCCTCTTGTCATACATGATCACCGAGAGGTTACCTTCACACGCCTTGAATGAAATGCGGACTTTGCGGAGTTCAGATGCCGTTGGCAGGCGAACAAATTCCTCTTTGGAAGTTTCGACTCCCACCATGTTTACTGTTCTGTGTTCTTCAGAATGGGATTCTTCACCAGCAGACATCCTAGAATTAGGCTCTGCGTGCAAAGTGCATGTTAAGTACAGGGAATGAAGTAGAGTGTTGGCCTTCTCGGTCAGTTTGATGCCTTCCGAATCAAGAAATCCTAGGAAACGTGTTCTCGCTTTTGTGATAAAGAAGAATGGATTACGATGGACGATGAAATCCCTTACTGCCGTCTCGCAATCAACCTTGTAATGCTCTGAATAGGTGTTCCAAACATGCACTAAATATGATATGGGAATTTGGTTGCCCATCACCAACAAATCCCTCTCTACACTAAGCATGAACGAGTGTTCCATGTTGTTGGCATAAAGAACGCTCTTTCTAAGGGTTCTCGATTGGTAGCACTGATCAAGGAATTCCACAATGAAGATTGTATCAATAGTGACCACAAGATCTAGCCACTGTATGTCAAATCCTGTATGACGGTTTTGTGGAACATAGATTTCGGCGAGTTTCTTATTTTGATGAGAGGCTACCACGTCTATGACCTCTTGTACAGCTCTGATGTTACATCTCGTCATAAATTCTTTCATAAACCTTGCCTTCAGGTCATTAGCATGGCTAGGCTCTAGAGTTTGATAGGTGGGACCGATCTTCAGTCTCTTAGGCTTATATGCCTCCGGCTTCGCTTCCCAGATTTCTGCGGAAGGCTTCCGAATCTTCCAATCTTCACCTCGGGCACCGACAGCAGCTATGGTAGTCTGATTGATCAACTCAGTCATAGCCACTCTCCAGGCATTTGGGGATATTTTAGTGTTTTGCGGTTTATCTATGATGTTGAGGGTGGTAGTTTTTCCGGTCTCTACTATCTCAACATCTTCTTCTTTGTTAGAATGGGTGGTTTCATCATCATGCTTATCAGAAAGAGTTGTCATATTGTCTGATCAGAACACCCGATCTCAGCTATGTGATTTCGTTTTACAAAATACTTAGCTGTGATCACAATAAGTTGAGTCTAGATCCTCTCCTTGCTAATGGGAAAGTAGCTCCATTCTTTGGAAAAGAAAAAGAGTACATATAGTCTTGGAATCTAGATTGTGGAGCAGGTTCAATTCCTCATGGTATTGTCATCAGCTTTGTAAGTTGTAAGGCGTGAATATCAAGCTATCCTGATTCCTCATACGAGACTCTCACTTTTCCTTTATTTCGTAAACAATGTTGAATTATTGCTTTGCCTCTGCCCCTCTTCAGAGTATGTATTATATCTAAGCATATACGGTACAATTGTTTCCTCGATCATAGCATGTACAGGACAGTAGAAAGTATTCAGACATTTGCATGATGTCGATCAAAACGATGTACTAAGCATGTTTGTCCATCAAATAATATTAGCGTGTTACATGTGAGTTAAAACTACATTATTTCATATTTGAATTGGATTTGAGTCTAGATTGTGGAGCAGGTTCAATTCCCCATGAACTTTCTCCATTGGTATTGTGATCAACTTTGTAAGTCGTAAGGCCTCAATATCAAGGTATCCGCATACGAAAAAGTTATCAATTCATTTGTATATCAGTATTTTCTTATTGTTCACGAATCATGAGATTTTATGATGAATGGGCCATGCATTGCAATAACAGTAAGTTTACTATTCAAACATTGGAGAATGCTAAAACAAAAGTTATGAATTTTATGGCAAATAGTGAGCATATCGTCATTTTCTAAGTACATACATATTTAGGAGCAATGTATTGTTGAATATGATCTTAACCTAATGTTGTGAATGTGAAGAGTACAACTTTGATATCAAAGTACAAACATGGAGAAATTTATTACAAGCACCATCAAACCTGTCGTAAGTTGTTATTAAGTATAAAATACAAATCTGACTTTGGAGACATTCTTATTTAATTTTCATCTAGGCCATTGATAAAGAAAATTGGGCAACATTGAAAAGCTTTAACCCAAGGTAACGTTGGGTTAATTTCAATGTACTATTCTTTTGACGACGGTTCATGCTACTTATTTCCTACTTAATGTTAGGTGTAACCTTGGAGGTAATTCCGATGAGTACATACTACATATCCTTGAAAAACATTTCTAAGAAGGCTAACTCACAAAAACATTTCTAAGAAGGCTAATCAACAAATTGGTATATAATCCTTTTGACAATTACTATGATTTCGACAAAGATTGTGTGTAATCTTAGAGGGGGGTTCATTGGATAACATCAAGGGTGACATGCAACATTCACCTTCGCTAGGGGGTGATTGGGTGGTCTAGCACCCTTTCTGCCTTATTTTAACAATGAAGATTCTTATAGGTAACCCTTTCATCATCCCACATTCTAATTTGGCACCCGTCTCCACATTCCCAAATGAAAGAGGAATAAAGGCACGCTCTTTCTCACAAAAACACCACTCTTTCTCTAGTAACGATAGAAGCTCATGTGTCACGGGGAATGTTGAAACTCATTAGCTATGCGTCATAGAATATGACACATAGTTAATGTTAGAAAGTAGTGGTGATCTTTATCCTTAGACTCTATGTACAAGGTATGTTCACACACTAGAACTTAGATTGAGTTTGATTCTCAACCATTACAAGTGGAATTTCTTAGGGAAAAGAGAATAAAGTCGTCTATGCATATAGTAAAAAAGGCCATAATGTAGTATTTCATTCTCTAAGTTGTTCTAACATGTGTCTAACCATTGTGTTAATGGTGAAATATTCTTATGCAAGTGTGTCTAACCGCTAACATGCTCATATGGGTGATACATTTGAAGGAATAAAATCATTGGTACAAGAGTATTTCATATTATTTTGGAAGATTTTGTGGGCCATTTTCTTTGAAAGGGAGAATAAAATACTTCATGAAACCATTTTGGGATCAAGAAGATCTATAAACTTAGAAAATTTGTAAGATCTATTATATATTCAATGTTAAATGGGAATTGATTTCCATGGATTTGATTAGAAAACCTATTCTCTTCCCTCTAGTTATGATCACAAAGTTAGTCAAGAAAGGGTATACACATTATTTTTTCATTTTTTCATTTTAAATGGATATCATACTTTAATTATAGTAAAATTAATTAAGAATTTGATTTTGTGGTCGTTGAGGTGGGATTTTTCACGGCGTAAACTGAGATATGACTAGATTTTTGAGATTCTCATTCAAGCATATATCCTACTCATTATACATATTTTAGAATTCTCACATGTATTCAAAATGCTCTCAATGTTTTTGAATATTCTTATTTATTTAAAATGTTTTCAATGTTTAAAACAATTTGGACGTTTTTTTTCCAAGAAAGGTACTACATTCATATTAGGAATGGGCCCGGTTTAAGCTCAAACCGAACCGAACCGTTAAGCGACGTTTAAAAGGTTTAGGGTTTAGGAAAGTCTTAGGAAAGCTGATTTTATTGAACAATGAAGCCATGTTTATTCAATACAATATGATCTCACATGTTTAGTCAATACAATATGTTTATCGAACGTTGATGACACCTATGAATTATGTTTTCATAGAAAAAGTTATGTTTAAGAATGCATGCATCATGCCTAATATTTATTTGATTCATAACTGTTAAGTATTGAATCCCTCTTAATGGGAGGAGTCGGTCGCTGAATTTTGATTGTATGGTCGGATCGGTCAATCGATCGATTTGGCTGTTGGGCGAATCGTAGGTAATTCATTGCCCACCAGTCGGATCGACCAGATGGTGTGGTCGAACCGACCATTCGGTCGACCAATAAACATATATATACATATATGATATATGTATACATTTTATCGCTAGGAGAAGTATTGAGGTTTTGATACAATGGGCTGATGGTCAAGATCATTTTCTTCTTTTTCTTTTTCTTTTGTTGTTGTTTCATAAGCTTGATCTACTTTCTTTAGAAGGAGTATAGTTCTTTACGGTGTAGTACCAGCCCTCTTTTTATGCATAGCGCCTTCAAAGTAATTACTAAGGATTTGAGTAAAAACGGATGAATTGACTCCGTCCATAGAACAAGCTAAAATTTAAGAGATGTATTAATGAAAGTTCGCAAATAATGTTACGGAAAACTCTAAAGGCCATCCATCACTATATATCTGTGCATCCACATCATTGTAATAAGCCATACACTTATTCTTAACATTAATAATGGTATGTATTGTATGAATGTCTATACCTATATACATAATTAATGCAATAAAATTATGTTTCTTTAGGATCGTGCATATTCATAGTTTGGCATTTTACTACACTTGAACGACGCACATTTATAAATCACAATAGCATTGTGCCTATACTCAAAATTGTTGGTTGTTCACAAGTCTTCGATTCAATTTCCATCTTTTCAAATAATCGGAGTTTTGTGGCATATAGGTTTTATGTATAAACAATTACTTGTATTGTAATCCCAAATAATGCTTATGTGCATGTGTCATAAATTTTTTAAACTGGTGTTCATTCTTAGGGTAAGGATATAGATTCTCACTGAAATTTCTCAACGGAAGGCCAATTGTTTGAACAAAAATGGATGAAACGACCCTTGGATACATCCAATGTAAAATTTTAGAGGTATCGTGTTTATTGAAAGTCAGTAAACAAAGTCGGTGAAAACTCGGAAGGCCATCTAACATAATTTTGTCATATTGGGGGAGAAAAAAGCAAGTCTAATTGAGACGTAGCAAAATTCGGTTTTGGATGCTCAATAATCCCTCATGAAAAGCAAGAATTTGTGGAAGAAGTTCAAATTTTGAGTTTAAGGAAATTGTCGAAGAAGTTTATAGTTTGAGCTAGATGCTGCCACGACTTGTCATATGAATTCCTTCATACAAAGCGGTCAATTACATCTGGCGATGACAGAAAACTGTGTATCCATCCAAGCAATAATTAGTGCATTTAAAGATTCAATTTTTAGTTGTGCCCTCCAATCTCGATTACATAGCGTATCATAAAATTGAGATCTATAGGCTAATGTTAGCATATCACGCAATGGAATTTTGAGATCAAGAGTCCACTCCTCCTGTTCTTGCAGATTGCAATCTAACGACTCCTTCAAACCTATCATCCATCCATCAGTTATTCCAGTTTGGTGGAGGCATATTCTAACAAACTTTCTAGTAATATTTTGAAAGGGGAGATGAAAGAGAAACTAAATGGATTTGGCAACTTACAAGTATGTATGTTCATTAGACAAATAGAAGTAATGTAACAACTTACAAGTATGTATTTCCAGAAGTAATAGAACTAATCGATATAGTAGAACTGATTTGGATATTCCATAATCAATATATTTTGTTTGGCATCGTATTCAACTTGTAGGTAATTTAATGAACGTGGGATCAGGAAGAAGATGATGATGAAGAAAGAGAAGAAGAAATTGTGCTTTAGTAGTACTTCATTTCGTCAATCTCCTACAATTTAACAACCACATTGTAACATCTATGTCCATTAGTGTATATATGTATCATGAAAACCATTCACCATGAGTTCATAATCTTCCACAATATTTCATAAGGCAATCGGGTCCAGGACTATAAATACATAATATATATAATGGGAATTAGCTAAGCTATAAAACAAACTAATAATTAATTTATACGAGAATCATGAAGACGATTCACCATAAGTACATAATGTTCAGCAATATTTCAGAAGGCGATCTGGTCCACGACAATAAATACATAAGTAATGGAAAATAAAGAAACCTATAAATCACACTAATAGTTAATTTATACATGAATCATGAAAACGATTCACCATGAATACAGAATCTTTCAGAAGGCAATCTGTGCAGGACTATAAATACATAAATCGTGAGCAGTAAAGGAACCTATAAATCAAATTAATAAAAAATTTATAAATGAATCATAAAAACGATTCACCATAAGTTCATAATCTTTTACAATATTTGATAAGGCAATCTGTTCCAGGACTATAAATACATAAATAGTTGGCATTAAATAAATCCTGTCAATGAAATTAGTGACTAATTTGTACACGATTCATGAAAAGGATGCACCATTAATCAGTTCATAATCGTCAACGATATTTCACAAGCAAGCTAGACCACAGGAACTACAAATACATAAGTAATGGGCAACATGTAGTCCGGTAGATCAAATGGAAGACCTAAGGAATATAAATGGAAGCTGAATGAATGAATACTTGAATGTTGTAAGAGCTTGCTTGGCGTTCGCCCCAAGGTATGAGATAAGCTAAGACTGTTGTAAGAGCTTATCTCAAATTTTGTGAATGAGATAAGGTCCTCTTGTCATACATGATTACCGACAGGTTACCTTCACACGCCTCGAACTTTTTTCTGCAACTCTGTCTTGTAGATTCTCCATTTATTTATCTATGCTTATGTGATGTTGAGATTTCCTGTTATTTTCTTTGTCAAATTCTGCGTTTATGCTGAAATTGGTGGTTTGATCATCAGGGTTGTCATTATTGTTGACATTTTTGCACTTTCATCACTTTAATCGTTATCACCTTATTCTTTTTCCTGTTGCTGTTATACTATTATTGTGTAAACTTGATGAATTGAAGAGGGTGATTGAGCAAATAGGGGTTGTTTTGGAAAATGCCTTGTGTGGAACAAGGATATTGGCATTGGTTCCTATGCTGAAATGGGTAAAGAGAACATTACATTTGCTTTCTTGTAGGCTTTTCCTCCCTCAATTACAAATGTATTTCACACTCATGTTACCGTGGTATGTTTTTCTAGACATTGTTGTGACACTAATTTTTGTAGGCTGTCGGGGAGAGGCTGTTACCATTTGGTTACATTATCTATATTCTCTGTCCCTTTAGATGAAGATATGCATCGATTTCCTAGGTAATAAATGTGTACTACCTAGTATATTTACATAAGCCGACCTACTCCTTGTTATGTACAACTTATCAATCCTCATGCCCATGCGTAAGGGCCAGTTCACACACCCTTTTCACCGATTCCGCCTAACTCCGGTTTTTTTCACGACACCGTTAGCAATTAAAATTCCACTAACATTAAGACATCATGTATTCTTAAAGATTTATGTTTCTCTTAAGGTTTTCGATAATCCTGATTTGAATGGTATCTATTACATTTTTGACCGTCCACACCATAGTAAGTTGTAGTTGATGGCCTCCTCCACAAGGCCTATTTCCTTGTTCAAAACATCTCTCCATGTTGCCATCATTGTGTTCTCAACATCATTTAGCCAAACAATCTGTACAATATTTTTTCCTCCCTACGTTTTGTTTTTCGCATTTTGTTTCATTCATCTTTGTGTGTGCCTTTAACATCACAGATCCACAGGAAGAAGAAATCGTTGGGATTCACTCAATTAGAGCCCACAACTAGCTGAAGCCAAAGACCCGATTGAGAGTCGGTTAGTCTAAGTATCGACAAAAAGTTGAGAGTCGGCTGATAGGCTAAGCGTCGAATTGACTTGGGGCTGAAAAAAGGAAAAAGATATAATTAACTATATTAACATATACCTACTTACAGATACACACACACACACACATCCTACATATATGTGTGTGTGTGTGTGTGTGGACAGTTATATATGTATGGGTTTTTTCTTTGTATGGTTTTTGGTGTCTCTCTTTTATGTGTCTTTGTGTGTGTGAACAAAGGGTTATGGACATTGAACATCAAGGAGAAAAAACATAAGAGGAAATAGAGTGAGAGTTGGAACATTGCCTTGAAGCTAGAACATTTTCTCTAGTCAATACCTAGAGTGTCCGTACTCATTTGTACCCACTATAGTGTAGCCAAGGTTGTGGCCTTGAGGTTTGTGCATTCTTTGTTATTATATCCACCTGATTACGTGAAGGTTGTAACGAAGGCCAATGCCTTGAGGTTGATACATTTCTCTAGTGAGGTCATATTTTGTTGTACTAAAAAATGTAGTGAAGTTGTTTGGAACCTATGGTTTCGTGGTCTTTCCTTGTTTTAGGTTTTTTATGTTAAAATTTTTGGTGTACTCTCATTTTTATATTGTGGTTTCATCTAGTGTTAATTGTGCTTGAAGTTTAAATCATCCCAATTCAGTCCCATATTCCCAACAGAAATTACTCGTGAAAAAAGATTTTAGGGTTCCAAGGCAAAAGTTTATGAATTCCCAAAATTGCAGAAATGGATGTAAAATGAAATTGTGCTATTCTCACTCACATAAAGGGCTTTAAATTGAAATGGTCTCGGAAATCAATTTGCAATAATCAGTTATTGTTGAACGCTAGGCCTTCTTCAGTAATTAAAACTTGTCGCTGCATTTAGCTCTCGGTCCTCAACCAAACACATAGGTAGGTACATGGGTCAAACTTGCAAGTATGCATGGTAGTTGTTGCCCTGTTGGTCCTTATCTATAAAAGTCCTAATGATATATTGGGGAGAGGATCAATTAATGGTTGTTAAGATCAATGGGGTCAGGAATGAGGTGTTTCATGAGCTCTTCTAAGACATTTGACTCAATCAATTGGTCCACACAATTTTAGTTTATTTTTTTGTACTTATTTCCTCTCAAACAATTACAACATGTAAATGATTGAGTCAATTCGTCCACATTTGCCTCAATTTGTCTATGTTAATTTGAGACTGAATTCTAATCCATAGACAGTGGGAAAATTTATGTGATCACTGATGCATTTACTATCACCTTCTTATACTAGGTTGGTAATTTGTACAAAAATGTCACCCTCTTCACTCACCATTGATAATGTGCCACAAACCCATGGTGAATCTTCATAGTGAACTCGCCATAACATAACGGTAATAGTAAACCCTAGATGAGGGCCATAAATTAGGATTTGGGAAGATAAAGTTGAATTGAAGACTTGCAAATAGCTAGAGTAAAGAGAGTGATACTTTGTGTTCCTTGTTTCATGTTCATATGTATGTTCTAGATTGTTCGAATTCTCATTTAATTTACCCCAATCATAGGTCATCCCTAACACTACAAGTGGGCATCCATTTCATCCTCACCAAGAGAGGCATGCATTCTATGAATTTCTACATGTGAATGGCCTTACATTTGTCAAGAGGGGAAGGCTTGAGGTTTTCATACAATGCACCAATGGTCAAGATATGCATATAGTATTGATTGTGGCTTCACCTCGATCATTGCACGTAGGACTTACCCGATCACTTCTTTTGGAACATTAATATGTTGACAATCACAGTATCAACAACATAATCAGCCTTCATGATCTCTTTCTCATGTAATCAACCACATAATCACAGTAGTCATGGACTTAGATATCGTTATGAGTTGTCATTCCTAGATTACATATTAGGAAGGTAATCTAATATCTTGATTTGTGGCATATGTTGTTTTCAATTACTTTCCATTCCTAGGATAGTGAAATAAATTCCTTGTGGGCCAAAAATTCAACACTATTTTTGAATATATGTTGAACCTCCCTCAATTACCGATGTATTTCACACTTTTGTTACCGAGGTATCTTTTTCTAGACATTGTTATGGTTCTTTTTCCTAGATATCATGGCTTAACCATTGAATTTGTTCTTCCACATAGAAGTTTGCACCTGTGCGTGCGCATACGTGACTTAATTTTTTACGAAAGGAATTCTCATCTATAGATTTCCAAACACAAAGTGGAAGTTTTGCTATCTATATGTTTGTCTATCTTCAAATGTTTATACAAAAAGTATCAATAAGATTTAAATTTTGAAAATATGTGCACTTGGTGGTATTGAGTATTGACATCCTATTTATTGTATGCATATGGATTTGTAATGTGTACCTTGCGGAAATTTGACTTTGATTTTTATTGTTAGTAAACTTTGGATAATGGCACAACGAAGGCTTTATTTAACCTCTTTATTAGCAATATCTTTAATGGGAGAAATGACAAATGAAAAAGTTATCAATGCATTTGTATATGAGCATATTGTTATTGTTCACGAATCATGAGATTTTATGATAAATGGGCCAATTTATGCATTGCAATAACAATAAGTTTACTATTCAAACATTGGACAATGCCACAACAACAATAATGATTTTTTTGGTAAATCGTGAGCATATTGTGATTGTCTAAAGACATTCTTTAGGAGCAATGGATTCGACTAGGTGAATATGATCTTAAACTAATGTTGTGAAGAGTAGTACAACTTTGATATCAAAGTACAAGTATGGAGAAATTTATTACAAGCACAACATTAAACCCATCATTTGTTGTTATTATTTATAAAATACAAATTTAACTTTGGAGACATTTTTATGAATTTTCATCTAAGTCACTAATAAAGAAAATTGGGCAACATCAAAGAACTTGTAATGTTATTTATTTTCTACTTATCTAGGTAACATTGGGTTACTTTCAATGTTACATATTTTCTACTCAGTGTTAGGTGTAACCTTGGAGATAATTCTAACGAGTACATATCCTCGAAAAATATTTCTAAAGGGTTGACTCGCAAAACTCCTTATTACATATACTTAATAGCAATATTATTGATCTTTATTATCATTACTTCTATCCATTTGGCTTGGCCAAGTTGCCCAATGGAGTGGTTTGTATGGCTAGGATGGATGGGTTCATGTGTATGCACAATCCCATTGGTTGGATTGTTGATATTCTCACCCATGTCTTAAATATCCCATGCTACAACTACTACTTCTAAATTGATGCTTTCTTCGAGAAGATCAAAGTAACATTCCTTATTTTACACAAGTATGAGTTCTTGTCCTCCCATGATGATAAAGTCTATCAGTATGTATTTATCTATGAAATATGAGAGAGAGAGAGAGAGAGATACAATAATGAGAATCTGGTCAACTAATTGGATCAAGTAAGGGGTTATCATGGGGAAGCATTGCAAAAGGTTCAGGAAAGAGTAAAACATGTTGGAGATGGTTTATGTCATTGCCACTACAAGATCAAGCCAACATTCTCCATGGAATTAAGGGCAAATGACTATCATATCTGAATTTATGAATGCTCTATTGCTAAGGAATGTTGTTAATCAAAGGACGATAAGGGATAGGTTGAAGATCTGAAGTGGATAGGCTATGAGATCTAAAATGGATAGGCTATGAGGAGAGATCCTTGATCCCAAGAGGTAGGGAAACACCGGATATGATCCAAGGCCATGAATTGTGAGACAATGAGGTACCAACATTGAACATGACAATTCGAGTACTCGCATATATAGGTCGTAATTGGATTGTAGACCCCGATCCAATCAAAGTACAACCTACATAAGGTAAGTTAGGACCCTTTGCAATTGACGGGACACGATCCTTATGCGGGTCCAGGAAGCAAGGCTATCCTTTTCTTCCAATTCACAACGAGATTAGGACACCACATTCGAGCTGCTCAAATCGTTTGAGAGCTGGCTGTTGCAAAGACGTGGCACACATGTCATGCTCCCCGTGTAATTATTGCTAAGTTTTGGCAGAAAATATAGAAACAACATCACGTTAGGCGAATTATTACATTCCAATGGCTAATAACACATAGGTCACTACTGTTTGGAGTGTGTCCGCGTGGGATCCTTAGCTCTTGTAATTGTGTAGTGTGCCCAAATGTAATAGAGTCAATTCGACATGCTTTGTGGGAGTGCCCAAAGACCCATTGAATATGGTGGGGGGTTGGCCGCCTATTGCTATCGTGCTAGGTGCAACACACAAACAAGTGAGGAAATGTATGTTGGTTATCATGGCAGGGCCCAATTGACAAGTATGAACATCAGGAGGAGGGGATGACACTGGTGATAAAGGCAGAAGGGATTTGTTTTCCACCATTCACAATATCCACTCAAGTCTTATAAATACCAAAGCTGAATTTGTAAGCCCAATTACTCTTTGGGTCCTTTGTAAACAACGATATAGACAGGTCTTTTCCTATCAAACCATGCATCAAGCACAATTGTTGTAGGAGATATGGAGTGAAGTTGTAGCTACTCTAAAGAGCCAATACGATGGCCTCATGGATGGATCCAATGGAGTCGAAAGACAACGATTAGCCTTCATCCAACTGAATCGTTATCCTCTCCCTTTCTTGAGTCAACGGGCCTCCTTATAAGATGGAACTATTGTGTCCCTATTGGGATTTGTATATAACATTCTCATCTTTAAAATTTTATAACTAATGGAAGGAATTTAGGTATGTATAGATTGAGAATCTAGAATGTATGTATAGAGCTTAGAATGAATGTCATTTTCCTATATTGTGTGCCTACTAGATGATCTTATCTTCGTTAAAAAGGAATGTCGGGTATATTATTGTTATCCAAGCATAGGGTATAAATTTTCCATCGATATATATTGGTTTTGTGTATCCTCAAAGACAAAATGCATCAGATCAAGAAGAATAAGTTGAATATATCTAAGTTTTATGTTATTGAATTCCTAAATATTGCGCGTATTCATACGTATGCATAATGTGCATATTGTAATGAATCAAAATTTATTCTCCATGGTTCACATAACCTTGAGCAATAGGGAATCTAATAAATAACAAATATATGCCAAAATAAGAGTAATAAGTTTTATGGCAAATAATGGACATCAATATTAGCCTTGATTTTAAATGGTAGTTAGAACCATTTCCATTCCTTGTATTGTGTTTAGAAGTGAAGTAGTGGTGTACATTCTAGAAGACCTCAAACTAAGATTGTGAGGAGTTTTTGTATAGAACACAACTTTGATGTCAAAACCATAGTAATAAAGAATTGTATAACAAATACAATATCAAAACCATGGCTTTAGGCTTGTAAATATAACCTTAGAGTACAAGTTTAACCACCACACTATCACATCCTTATGTAATATCATAAGGTACCTTCTTATTTATGACAACAAATAAATTGTTGGAATAGTGAAAGTTCCTTATATGGTGGATAAAGGTGATACTTTCACATTGTGGCTCAACATTTAATGTTTTTTAAGGTTGTTAGAATGTCTTGTCTCATCATCATTGCAATGTCCTAATCTAAATGTGCACACTAAACATCAAATTGATGAGAAACAAGAACATGTTAGCAATAATATAAAAAACTTTCGACTCTTGACTCTTATTGGATCCCACCAAAAGGTGTTGACATCAATATAGAAAAACTTCCACCCTTGACTCTTCTTGGATACCACCAAAACGTGTTGACATCGCCACCCTTAACTCGTTCTTGGATACCACCAAAACGTGTTGACATCGCCACCCTTGACTCTTCTTGGATACGACCAAAACGTGTTGACATCAATATATAGAACCTTCCACCCTCGAGTCTTAGTGGATTACACCAAAACGTGTTGATATCAATATAGAAAAATTTCCACCCTTGAGTCTTCTTGGACCCCACAAAAACGTGTTACCATCAGTATGGAAAAACTTCTACCCTCGAGTCGTCATGGATCTCACCAAAACATGTTGACGTCAATAAAGAAAACTTTCCAACCTTGAGTCTTAATGGATCACCAAAACTAACTAAAGATGTGCTTCAACAAGCTCGACTATCATTGCAAGAAGAAAGGAGTTTTCAACTCTTAAGTTATAATAGATGGCTAATGATTGCGATAAATCAATGAGAAATCACACGATCTAGTTCATAGATATTACTAACTTCAACTTACAATATTTTAATGTATAGTTAATTTGTTAGTTGTTCACAAGTTTTCATGCATTATGGCTAATATTGCTGTGATTGATATCACGTGTAAGAAGTAAATTTGAAGATATTAAAATATGAGCAAGCCAATATTAAAAAATATAATTTGGTCAATATATTTAAAGATATTAAAGTACGACAAGTCAATGTATTAATATCCTAATGTTCTAAAGAGAGATAAAAGTTTAAGATAAAGAAGTCAATCTAAGTGGTCCAGACTCCACAGGTGTCAGAAATTGCTCAAACTAAAACAAAGGATTCGGGTAAAAATGGATGAATTGACTTCTCAATTCATACAATTTAAAATTTTAAGAGATATGGTGTTAATGAAAGTCTGTAAACAATGTTGGGGAAAACTCTAAAGGCCATCAATACAATTATGTGCATCCACATCATTGTAATAAGCCATGCGAATTTTCTTAACATTAATAAACGTTATGTATTGTATCCATATGTACACCTATTTTGCAAGTTCATGGTCACATGTGTTTATCCCCAATTTGCCTCGTCCCTCAATTTTACCACCCAAGATTCTGCATTGCCAACATGCATTCCATCTTGGTGGTGTTCCAAAGCCCCGAACAACCCAACTTGTGGTTGTGTCCACTACTTATCTAGTGCTCTTGTCCCAAACCAAGATACCCATAAATGCCATCCACTTGTTATCGTGACATGGCGGGCAAAGTAAGGTGAAACGGGTAAGTGAGGGCCTAAGGAGATATCATATTAGAATATGAAAAGATAGGATTAAAAAAATGGAATGTAATAAAGTGTAGCCCAAGTGGAAAAGGTTTTTGGTTTAAAGGGAAAAGCTTTGAATCTGGAAAACAATTTAGGAAAACTTAAAAAAATATTCTCTGCAACTAAGATTCCATAATTCTAGCTGATGGTCTCCACAAGGCCTACATGAAAAAATTAACAAAAATGTTCGTGCTCTTTTTGACTTTGGAATACTGTTTTACTCTTTTTGGGATCTCCCAAGATTTTAGGAAAAGCGAATCCTTGCCGGGCTTTGTGAAACATTAATGTTTAAAATATCCACGTTTATTTGAAAAGTTCTTGATTCATAATGCTGCATCAATCATCCGATTCATAATACTACTAAATAATTAATTTGTAATGTAGCACCACATTTTAATCCCCCTCATAAATGGCAAAAAGAATTGATTATAGAAATGTGCAAATCAACCGCTTATTCATAGGCGAGTCCGAGTCCCTTATACGTGTTTGCTTACATGTAGTAACAATTCTGACTCTAATTCTCTTCAAAAGATGCTAGTTTGTTATGCACAAAATACTTTTGTGAAGTCTAAAAAATCCATCAATGGTAACACCATAAAGATGATAACAACAACATATGTATAATGATCAACATCTCATTATTAGTAGACCCAGCGGATCATGACGTATTTGTCTTTATAACATATCGACCAGTTTAATTAGTATCCCTTGGCATGATCCTTAACTTGCATGATAGTTGACGTCATGTACATAAGTCAGTCAAGATCACAAAAATAAAAGAAGATAAGCTCTTGATTCCAATAATACAGGAATTGGTCAAGAAATATGGAAGAGAGCATTTGATCTTTATGGGAAATGATATGATTATTGGCCCCATACACACGCTTTATCTCATTCCTATGTCTCTACTTCTAGATAGATAAATAGATAGGCACCTAAGTTCATGTCTTTGCTTCTATATATGATGCATGAGCTCTTCCACATCTGATATCCCATGTCTTTCCATGAATTCCTTCACACATCATTATTATTGCTAATGTAATTAATAGAATTTCTATGATTAGACTGGCAATCTTATCTCTCCCCCTCTCTCTTTCTCATTTGTCTCTCTATTCCTATCTCCTGCAAGGCAAGTCTAGTGCTGGTGTTTGATTTCAAGAAGAAAGCATCAAGTTTGTGCCCACCCAGGAAGAAGAAGTCTGAAGTTAAAGTTTAAGAGAATATCAACAAGAAAGAAATCAACCTTACACTTCAAATGGATCAATCTAAATCCTGTACTAAAGAAGAGAAATGGAGAGAATGGATGACAATAACAATCAATAATGCCACTGATGCTCATACAGAAGTGTCTAACAAAAGTTGGACGATTTCGAAGCCTCCAAAAGCCTTATTGGATGTCAGGCCACTGGCATACTCCCCTCAGCTCCTGACCATCGGACCATTGCATGAAATCTTTAGTCAAATCTCTTCTGCTGATCATTGTAAGGCAATGTGTGTGTTGAGATTCATGAAAACACATTAGATATCAGATGTGAAACAGCTCGTGAAATGCTACTTGGATGCCCCTTGTAATCTTAATACCCATTATTCAAGTCTTCCGGCCTATGGCCCTGAAACCCTCCAACTTATGCTCACTGTCGATACCATCTTCATTTACGAATTCTTGCTATGGCTATGGATTGAATTTCAACCCAAAACGGAAGAATCCAGATCCCAACTAATGCAACACGACTACTTCTACACATTCTGCAAAAATGAAATCACAACCAACCAAATACTTAGGGACCTGTTCTTGATGGGCAACCAAATTCCCATGTCATTTCTAATGAAGCTGTATGAAGAGTTTCCAACGAAACCCAACATAGAAAAAGATCTTAAGCTCAACAAAGTATTGGTTAACATCATCAAAGCAGCTGATCCATTCTATATGTGGCATCCTCGATTCGAAATTTTCGAAAATCCTGAAAATCTCCATAATTGTGAACATCTACTTGATTGCCTATATGTTTGGGTCATCCGAACGACATTAATAAAGACAAAGAGAAAAGCCATCAATCCATGTAGAATCCCACGACTACTGAATCTTTTCCGGACGGAACAAGCTCCTCACAAGATAACTATATATCGCAATCGCCTGCCGACAGCGTCACAGCTCTCTAAAGCCGGCATCTGGTTCAGGGCAATGGAGGGTGCCATATCAGTGATGCGCTATGACAAGAAAAAGCTTCGGTTCGATCTTCCACGGCTTGTCGTGGAAGCTGGCACGGAGGATATGCTAAGGAACCTTATTGCACATGAACAAACCTCCAGAAAAGAAGGTTATTTCACTAAGTATGCGGTCATCGTGGACTCGCTCATCGACACGCCGGAGGATGTAGCGATCTTGACAGAGGCGCGGGTCATAGAGAATCACTTGGGGAGCGACCAGAAGCTGCTCAAGATGTGGAACGACATGTGCATCACTGTCTCGGATCGGCCATGCCCGGATTGGGACGACATGATAGAAGATGTATTGGACGACTATGAGAATCCTGGGCGTGCCATGTATGTATGTGGAGTTTCGTGAGAAGTATTTCTCTCGACCGGGGGTAACCATTTCGCTCCTGGTGGCGTTTCTACTGCTCCTTTTCTCATTAGTGCAGACAGGCTACACTGTCGCAGGCTATTACAAAAGTTAGACCCTAATTTGATGACCGTACCTTCATCAAACCCTAGGGCAGAAAAACAGAAGCTTTCTTATTTCTCTTATTTTTCATTCATTTGGGATCATTGGACGTTATTTCTGTTATTTGTTCATTTGTAGTGACTGGGAATAGGAATCCTATGATGGTCTCATAAAAACATGGTCGAATATGCCATTTGCAATCCGACTCTGTACTTCTGATAAATAATTGGTGATTAGTGAATTACTGAATATCAACTAAGTTCTCATCGCCCATGAAACAACAAACGAATCAAGACGCTCAATCATAGTGTTCATACATTTTTTTAATAGTGTGAGGTTGTTATCTAATCATAGTTGTCGCAATCGCCCAATCTGAATGTGCACACTAAACATCAAATTGCTGAAAAACAAGAACATGTTAGACAATAATATAAACAAGAACATGTTGACACACTAAAGTACCCAATTCTTTCCATAGGGCAAACTACCCGGATAAACAGCAAGAATTCATGAATGTAGACGGTATCCACAGTGACCACAAGTTGGAGGCACTCAATTTCAGATTGGGGAAGGTGGAGATCATAGATGTGGTTAATTTCATGCGGTTCAGCAGAGACGAGGTCTTCCACTGCTGATATATTCTCATTATGTCGCTCCATGAATTTCTTCACACAGCGCCTTCAAATTATTAATGGGCGAAGGCTCAAGATTTTGATACAATGGACCAATTGTCACTAAATTTCGGGTAATATGACTCTGGCTTCACTTCCATCAATGCTTGGGGAGGCTTCAAAACCATCCAAAATTTGTCCAACGCAGGATCCTTAATTGTTCAGTGGGAAGAGAAAACTATTTTGAGTTTTGTCACCATGCTACCATGATATATTCACAAATACAGAATTAACTCATTCAATGGACATGGTGATACACTAATGAGATTTACTTGTTCATAATTCTAACCAACATGCACTTGAATTTCTATGCAGGCTCCTTTGAGATACTTATGATTGTGTTAGGATTGTGAAATGTTATTTTTGTGGACCCAACTGTTGATTAACAGTTAATAGCAACAAAGTCAACTATAGAGCAATGGCCAGCATGGATGGAATATATTGGATCATTTAAACAATCATCCAAAAATTAGAAGGTAAGGAAGTTTCTGTGAGGCCAAACAATTCAATTGTGACCAGAAGTTGGAAATCTTTGATATTATCTTGGGAGAGGTTTGAATAATGATTGTTAAGATCGAGGGGGGTAGGAATGAGGTATTCTATGAGCTCTACCGCACCTGATTTCTTATGTCTTTCCATAAATTTCTTCACACATAGTACCTTACAGTCATCAAGACAGGATTTGGTCACAAGATTTGTATACAATGGTCACATGATCAGGTTTTCATCCCAATATGGGGTTTTCTTGGCTTCCATGAATTTTTTGGGAGGAATCAAAATCTTCACATTATCCCGGCCACTTTTCGTGTTGGATGGACATGTATCAGGAGCAGTGGCAATTTTATTGATCTTTGTTGTCATTTCTTCCCACCATTTGTAGTGGTTTGTATGGTTAGGAGGGATGGGTTCATATGGATGCACAGCAGCCCCATTGGGGTGGATTGTAAATATGATTTCCTTGTTGATGATTACAATGTAGAATGTTGATGACACTGTGACGATTGACCTCTATATTCTTTTCACCTATGAATTATGTTTTCGTAGAAAAAGTTATTGAATGAAATTATGTATTCGTAGAAAAAGTTATGTTTAAGAATGCATGCATCATGCCTAATATTTATTTGATTGATAACTGTTAGGTATTGCATCCCTCTTGATGGGAGGACTCGGTCGCCGAATTTTGATTGTATGGTCGGATCGGTCAATCGATCGATTTGGGGGTTGGGTGAATCATAGGTAATTGAGGGCCCACCAGTCGGATTGACCGGATGGTGTAGTCGAACCGACCATTCGGTCGACCAAGAAACATATATATACATATATGATGTATGTATATATGTACATATGTACATTTATACATATGTATACTTTATAAAGTTATATGTAAGTTAGGGGAAACTGTTGAGCGCTTGAGACAAAGTGAAGAAGAAAGTGCGAAGACAGTAGATGTGAGTGACTGTGAGCAGAGAGTCCAACAGAGAGTGCGCGAGAGACAGAGAAGAAGAAGAAAACAGTTGGAAGTGAAAGAGGCAGACAAACGAAGTAGGTTTGGTGGATCTGGCTTAAACCTTAGTCTTGGTTTCAGACTACGACCTGGGAGTGCACCTATGCCTGAATAGGTTTTGTCAATTCATGCACTATTGTTGAGTGAATTTCGTCTCCTCCATACTATTGTGGTATTCTCTGAGATTTGAGTCTTTTTCCTAGAAAGCTAACGGGCTTTGTAATCGATCTGTATACTCTTGATCCTGAGATTTGAGTCTTTCTCCTAGAAAGCTAATGAGCCTTCTAATCGATCATGTATACTCTTGATCCAGAGTGGAAATTTTGCAGCTCCGTGGTTTTCCCTGGTTTCAGGTTTCCATGTAAATCGTGTGTATTCTGAATTTTTTGTTTGTGTTTCAGTTTATTTTCTGTGTGTCTCTCTCTGTCTACAAACATATCAATATCACGTGTAAGAAATATATTTCAAGATATTAAAATATGACCAAGTAAATATATTAATATCGAAGTGTTCTAAAGCCTCCCCCGGTTAAGATGTCTATTTCCCCAATTAAACGTTCCATATAATTGGGGTGAAAAACAAAAGACAAATCCAAGGAGTCCACAGGGAGTCTAAAATTTCTCAATCTTAGACCAATAAATTGAGCAAAAATGGATGAATTGACTCGAGAAATGGTGTTATCGAAAGTCTGTAAACGATGTTGGAGAATGATGGGTAAAACTCTAAAGGCCATCAAATTAGGGGAGAAAAAGCAAGAATTGAGACAGTAGCGAAATTCGGTTTTGGATGATCAATAATTCCTCATGAAAAGCAAGATTTTTTGGAAGAAGCCAATGCTCGTGAAATTAGAGGACGGTATCAATAATGAGTAGAGGTTGGAGCTGTACAAAAGTTTGATTAGGCCAAGCTGAAGTAGATTCTTCTGAAGCAATGAAGATGCCATGTCTTGACATACAAATTCCTTCATACAATGCTGTGCAAGCTTATGATACAAGGGATAGTGTGCATCCATCCAAGCAATAGTGTGTAGTGTATTTAATGAGTTTTTGGTTGTACTCCTCAATATCGATTGCATAGCATATCGCGCAATGGAAATTTGAGATCAATAGACCATTCCTCCTGGCTTGTCGATTGCGATAACCAATTCTTCAAATCTATCATCCATCAATCAGTTATTGCAGTTTGGTGGGGAGGTATTCCACAAATCTTTCTAGTATGTAATTTGATCTCGAATAGGTCACAAGTTTTGTGCAGGCTAGGAGAGGTTAATTGCTTTTTTTTCATGCAATCTGAAAAACAAAGAAGGTCTTGCGGATCATAGTTCCTTCTTTTGGCTGTAGAGCTTGAGGCCAGTGTAATGAGCAAACTCCTTGTCTCCTGTTTTTATGCATTTTGAAAATTCAAAAACTTTGTTTTCTATGGGTTCTTGTTTCCCAGTGGCTACGACTGTGACGTACATTTTCTGCTCACCTCCATCTTTGGAGGTCTGCTCGTAGGCAAGCAGATTCCACAGCACATTCTCCGTGCCTTCGTACACCACAATCCGCGGAAGATAGAGCTGAAGTTTCTTCCGATGATACCTGATCATTGATGTGCCACTTCTATGACTCAGAGCATGAGACCAAATGCCGATTTTTGAGACAAATCCAAGGATGAACCGTGTAAGATGTCTATTTCCCCAATTAAACGTTCCATGTAATTGGGTTGTAAAACAAAAGACAAATCAAAGGAGTCCACATGGAATCTAAAATTTCTTAATGGAATATGAATGATTTGAGTAAAAATGGATGAGATGACTCCTCGATTCATACAATGTGAAATTGAAGAGAAAACGTGTTTTTTGAAAGTCTGTAAACAATGTTGGGGAAAACTCTGAAGGCCATCAAATATAATTATGTGACATTAGGGGAGAAAATAGCAAAAATTGAGACGTAGCCGAACTGAAGTAGATACTGCTAAAGCAATTAAGATGCCATGTCTTGTCATACGAATTCCTTCATACAAAGCGCTCAATTACATCTGCATTTGATAGAAAGCTGTGCATCCATCCAAGCAATAATGTAGTGTATTTAATGATTAAGTTTTTGGTTGTACCGCTCAATATTGATTCTATAGCATATCACAAAAATGAGATCAATAAGCTTAACGTTAGCATATCACGCAATGGAATTTTGAGATGAATAGGCCATTCCTCCTGCCTCGTCGATTGCAATCTAAAGAATCCTTCAAATCTATCATCCATCAATATGTTATTGCAGTTTGGTGGGGGGATATTCGAACAAGCTTTCTAATAATTTTTTGAAACGGGAGATATGAAAGAGAAACTAATTGGAAGAAGATGATGATTCATGACGAAATTGTGCTGCAGTTACACTTCATTGCGTCAATTTACTCAAATTTAACTCCCACAACATCTATTTCCATTAATTGATACATGAATCATGAAAACGATTCACCATAAGTACATAATAATGTCATAAGCCAATCTGGACTATAAATACATAAATAATGGGTCCAAATAATTAAATTAATAAACTAAAAGGAAATACCAAAGGAATATTAAACAAAGCTCAATAAATACATACTTGATTGTGTTGAGAGCTTTTTTATTTTTGCCTCAGGGTTTAATGTTAGGTTAAGTTTTGGGTTTGATATACGGTAAAACTGTAAAGACTGTCTAGGATATTGAAGCTATGACCAGTACAAACGCGACAATGAATGATGCCGTATACCATGGCCGAGAAAAGAACCTTTCATAAAACTCTACACACCAGAGATGCCAACGGGAGGAAGAGTCGGCCACAATATCATCGATCATCATTGCGGTTTGGGGATCATAGCCCACATTGATGCACATGTTGTTCCACATGCTGACCAAACTCTCATTGTTCCGTGTGTGGTTCTTTATGACGTTGGCCTTCTGCAAGATTGTGACATCTTCCTGGGTGAGCCGGTCCATTATGAGAGCATAGACCGAAAGCAGAGTTCCTTGTCCGTGAGTTATTTCTAATGCAATGAGGTTCCGCAGCACATTCTAGTTTCCCAATGTTTGCGACTGTGATACACATATTCTGCATAGGCTTGATCCATTAATGATGTTGACTATCTATGTGGTCGGGAACATTTATACAAGTAGTGCTAATAATTGTGTTAGAAGACATTTTTAGTTGATGCATTTTATCTTCTCTTTCTCTAATAATCTTCTATTCTCTTTCTCTTCTCTATCTGCATTTTGTCTGCCTCAGAATTCTGTTTCCTGCGTTTATTTTACCCCAATCATCGATCATGGCACGTAGGACATACCTGATCACTTCTTTTGTAACATTGACATGTTGACAATCACAATATCAACCACATAATCAGCCTCAATAATCTCTTTATCCACGTAGTGATGGATTTTAGATATGGTTACGACTTCTTATTCCTAGATTTAACATACTAAGAAGGTAATCTAAAAACTTGATATTGTGGCATATGATTATAGACAATTCCGCCATAGATTTTTCTTCCTATATGATCATTTCCTCCTGATTTAAGGGTTTCGGGTGTCATCTCCCAACCTAATCCTCTAATGAAAAGCTTCCTGTATGTTGTATCCTTGTCAGCAAGCTTCTTTATCTCTGAAAAAACCCTAGAATCAGACATCGTTGCTTCGTGAAGCAGATCTAACTGATCTATTCTGTCAAGAATGGCTCGATCAAAGCTCTAATTTATTCTGCAGACACTTCTCAGTCCACATTGTCATTCTTGTGGTCTGCTTTTTCTTCTTGATCCTCCTCCTTAGCTTTCCTTTCCTTAAGCGTTGGATGACAAAACCACATCTTTAAGTTGTCTGTTATAGAGAGAAAGTGGTCATGGAGACAAAGCTGAATAGATAAGAGAGCTTGAATCACCTCCGATGAAATAGATGAATGAAAGAGAGATGAAGAACAGGGGAGGATCAGAGAGAGCAGAAACAGACGCATTCAACCAATCTACTTTAAATGCATTCCTATGGGCAACAATTTACAAATTGGTTTTCATCCCTCGGAATTTCCATTAGGTATCTAGACCACTTATGATGGTTGTTCTCATTTGGTTTTCTTGAGGTCTATGGTGAGATTTCTTTTCATAATGATCTAGGATTGCCGAATTGCTCATGACTCCATCACATATGCTTAATAAACACTTTTGGCGTTGAATTCACGATGAACTGTTTTTTTGTTCGTGCTTTGGCGAAGTTAAAACATGTATGTACATACATGTGCTACTTGAGCGGGACTATTGTAGTGGGACTTGAACTAGAGAGGATGGGATGTTAGGTGACTCGAAGGCTCTTGAGAGTTCAAAGACTCTCAGAGTCGAAAATTGTTAGGAGTCAACAAGTTCCTTAGACTGGAGAGCTTTTAGGGGTTGAAAGATCATTAGACTAGAAGGTTCCAGAGAGTCAAAGCCTCTTCAAACGGTCGTTAGACTGGAGAGCTTCTAGGGGTCAAAAGATCATTAGACTAGAAGGTTCCAGAGAGTCAAAGCCTCTCTCTCTCTCTCTCATTTCTCATATGGTATTAGATTGACGTTCATCACGTTAGATAAGTAATCTGTGAATAAATAAGTGCATACATCACATTACATAAGTAATCTATGAATAAATAAGTGTCATACATCACGTTAGATTGATCTGGATAATCTATACAAGATGTCGTTGACGACGGAAAACCAATCGGAGGTTGGTGGAAATTCAATCAATGTTGCATCATCAAATCAAATGGCAAGAAAGTATGTGGTGGAGAAACTCACCGATCACAGTTATAGAATGTGGAGAATGAGAATGGAGTTAATTCTCGAAAGAACAAATCTTATAGGAATTGTAAATGGTTTTGAAGTCATTCCACCAACAGAACCTAAATTGGGCGATTGGAAAAGTAAAGATCTAGATGCAAGAATGGAGATAATCATGCATCTAAGTGATTGACAAGTTGATCATGTTCGAAGTCTTAGATTTGCACGAGCAATGTGGGATCATCTTCAACAATTACACCAACCTTCCGATGGTACGACCAAAATCTTCTCGTACCGAACCCTAATGAGCATGGACATGCGTGAAGGAGAACCAATGAACACCTTCATAAGCAATTGGCAAAGACATCAAAATGTGAAATACTAACAGGTTCTTCGCCAGAATGATGGATCACATTCGTGAGCATCGATAGCAACGAGAAGGATCTCAATCTCCAAACCTTGATTGCGAAAATCAAGCAAGACGAACTACGGAGAAAGAAACCAAATGGTCAAACCGACACAAGTCACACAAATCACTTGGCAATGGCGGCGTCCATGAGTCATTGTTACAAAGGCAATTCTTACAAAGGCAATTGGGAGACAATTACTACAAGCCGAAAACATTCCAAAAATTTTATCCAAGGAATAAGCCTCCTCAAGGAGGGGCTGGAGCTATTACCATGTCTACAATTTTTTGTAGATTTTGCAACAAACCGTGCCATCTTGAATGGGATTGTCGAAAGAAACAATACGGCCAAAAAGGAAAAGGTTCCATCTCTCACACCATTTGGACGAAACATTGGTGCACATATCATTCCACATCTACACTTACATCTCGTCACTCCCGAGATGGTTCTCTAATACTTTGGCCCGAATCAAGATTGTGATATCTTCTTGTGTGTGAATCAGCATGTTCATGGTTGTGGCATACATCGACAACTCACCACTTTCTTTGGAGATTTGTTCATTAGCAATGAGCTTCCCTAACACATCTTATGTGCCATCATACACGACAAGGCATTCAAGACAAATCCGAAAAGTCTTTCCATTCTTTTGAGTTGCAATGGAGTTGATGAAGTTGCTCGATGGGGAATTTATAGATAGTAGGGATGGGATTATATGGATCTGGATATTGGGCCATTTGGTTCCCACGGGAATCATGACTGATCATCATCATCATCTTTTTCTTTTGCTATTGTTGTTGCATAAGCTTTGATACTTTCTTCAGAAAGAGTGTACTAATAGTATGTGAATGGAGTTTCCTTTGGGGAGTAGATAGTTCTTAGATATGTTGATCATCCGTGAACTGTTCGTTGGTCTTTATAGATCTTTAAAGAAACCAAAGAAGTCTTCAAATTTGTTGTTCGTTTCCATGTGAGGTGGAGGAAACTTCGTGTGTGTTTGTTTGTTTGTTTGTTTGTGTGTGTGTGTGTGTGTGTGTGTGTGTGTGTGTGTGATTGGAAACAAAGATTTATCTTTGTGCCACATACCCTCGGACACTCCTCATGCACACACACATGTAAGTCACATTTGCGAGCACAATAATAAAATCTATCTATCTAGCTACCCAATCATAGCTTAAACACTAGTTAAGTAGGTAGGTCGGTACACAAGATGTGGGACATGTAATGTTGGGGACCAAAGTTAAGCATTTCCATGTAGCATAGAGGATAGGAACACGACAAAGCCAAAAAGGAGGGGTAGTTGACTAAAGATATCGGATAATAAAAAATGAAAAGAAAAGAAAAACTTTTGGGCTGTCTAGAACAAGTCATTGAAATCCAAGTGACACACTTAAAGTAAACCATTGCAAACAACATATGTGTAAATGTAAGTTTCTACAATAACCTATAATGTGCATAATGCCAAGGATAATAATGCACATATGTAATCTTTGAAGGTTGTCTATGAACCCAACAATCATGTTAATGTATCATGCCAAATCAATTATGTTGTGAGAATTGTGTGTGGAGCCTTCAATCATGTTGCTCAATCTTGTGCTTGAGTATATTAAAAACTACATGTTAGTTTACCAAGTGAAATACGTCGTGATCAAGTCTGGTATGAGATGATATTGTGCTAGTAACCCCATTTCTGGTATTGATATGATTTATGGATATTATGAGACTTGGACAAAAAGTATATGGAACTAATAGCTTTGTCATAGAATTAGCAAAGAACTTATAATTAATTAAGTGTAGCTACATACAAAAGTGGGAGGATAATAGAATTTCATTACAATTTTGCAATAATTGGATATAATTTGATATGATAGATTTTGAAACAAAATACTAGTAATGTGATCACATTTATACAACACATGTAAAATCTGATCATAATTAGGTTGCAAACCAACTTAATTATTTTGAGAAAAAAAGGAGATCAATCCACTCTTGATCAATTTCTTTGAGAGGAAACAGTGAGCATGCTAATAACAGAGAGTTTGGGGTAAATGCTAATAAATTTTACTCGTAGTATTATGACACCAATATTCATGAATACTGCCAATGTCAATTAAAACCCACCAATGGCATCAGGAAATAATCATAGTCATTGCGATGATTGTAGGCTGTTGGAGTAGGCTTGGCTGAAATAGATGTTGCTAAAGCAATGAGGATGCCACGAATTCCTTCATACAAAGCGCTCAATTACACCTGGCGATGACAGAAGGCGGTGCCAGCTGATGATACAAGGGATAGTGTGTATCCCTTCAAGAAATAGTGTCCTGTATCTAATCCGTTTCTGGCTGTACCCCTCAATATCGATTACATTGCATATCACAAATAGGAAATTAGAGATCAATAGCCGTTAGCATATCACGAAATGGAATTTTGAGAACAATGGCCATTCCTCCTGCCTTGTCCATTACGGTAACCAATCCTTCAAATCTTTCATCCATCAATCAGTTATTGCAGTTTTGTGGAGGAATATTCTAACAAACTAAATGGATTTGGTGGAAGTGATTTGTTAATGTAACAAGTATGTTCATGAAACAAATAGAACTAGTAATGGGATTTGGGTTGATTTGGACATTCTATAATCAATCAATTTCTTTGTCATCGTGTTAAAACTTGTAGGTAATATGATGAACGTGGGATCATGATGAAGATGATGACGAAGAAGAAGAAAAACCTGTGCTTCAATAGTTCATTGCGTCAATTACTTAAAACTTAACTCCCAAAATATGTATTTCCATTAATACATGAATCATGAGACGATTCACCATAAGTACATAATCTTCCACAATTTCATAAGCCAATGTGGACTATAAATACATAAATAATGGGAAATAATTAAATTAATAAATAAAACGGAAATACTAAAGGAATGAAGAAAGCTGAGTAAATACTTGATTATGTTGAGCTTCTTTATTGTTGCCCTTGGGTTTAAGGTTAGGTTACTGTTTGGGTTTGTGATAAGCAATGACTGTATAGACTGTCTGCAATAGTGAAGCTAATAGCAGTACAAACGCTGCAATGAATGATGTTGTATACCATGGCCGAGAAAAGAACTTTTCATAAAACTCTGCATACCAGTGACGCCTACGAGAGGAATAGTGGGCAGCTATATCATCGATCATTCTCCATCTTTCGGATTTGTCATTAGAGATCATATTGATGCACATGTTGTTCCACATTTTGACCAACCTCTCGTCGTTCCCCATGAGGTTCTCTATGACTTTGGCCTTTTTCAAGATCGCCAGATCCTCTGTTGTGTCGATGAGCATGTCCATGATATCCGCATACATCGAAAATTCATCTCCTCTTTTGGAAGTTATTTCGTATGCAATGATGTTCCTGAACATATCCTCTGTGCCGTCATCCACGACAAGGTGTGGAAGATGAAGCTGAAGTTTCCCCTTGTCATACTCGATCACTGATATGTTACCTTCACAAGCCTTGAACCGGATGCCCGCTTTATAAAGTTGGGATGTTGTGGGAAGGCTAACAAAATGCTTCTTTGGAGCCTCTAGTTCCTTGCTCAGAAAAGAGAAACATGAATAAACAGATACTCTTGTGGATTCTTCAGAATTAGATTGTCTCATACATTCTTCCATTTCGACAGTGCACGAAAAATAGAGGCAATCAAGTAGATGCTCGCAAATATCGACCACTTTTTTGGGGTTTGGTTCTGAGTCAAGAGATTTTAAAAATCTACTCCTTGCAGTTTCGCTATGGAAGAATGGATTGCTACCGAGGATAAAAGCCCTCAGGGCTTTCTCAAAATCAGCCAATGAGAAGTCTCCATTGTTAGCAATCTTCTTTAGAATTGCCATGGGAATTTGGTTGCCTATCAACAGCAAATCCCTCTCTAGTTGCACCTGGAGTGTATGGTCGTTAGAGTAGAAAGTGTCAAAGTAGTTGCGAAACAGCAAGAATTCGTGAATGAAGATGGTATCCACAGTGACCAGAAGTTGGAGCCACTCAATGTTATATTGGGGGTAGTCGATATTGTAGATATGGCTAAGCTCATGTGGCTGAGCAGATATGACATATTGCATAAGGTCTTCCACACCTGATATCCCATGTCTTTCCATGAATTGCTTCACACATAGTGCCTTATAATCATTAATCGGGGAAGGCTTATTATTTTGATACAATGGACCGATGGTCACTAATTTAGGCTTGTATGCCTCTGGCTTTACCTCGAACAATGCTTGGGGAGGCTTCAAAATCATCCAACTTGTGTTGGGCACAGGTGTATCAACATCCTTGATCTTCTCCCTCATGTAGTCTCTCCATTTATTATGTTTGGTGAACTTGGGGGCTTGATGATGAGGTTTATCCATTGGAATTGGAATGTTGAATCTTCTTCTTCTTCTTCTTCTTCTTCTATGAGTTAATTCTGCCCTCTGATGATGAGAAAGAGAGAGACAGAGACAGAGCTATATATAAGAATGCGAATGTGTGGAACCATGCCATTTCCCATTGGAAGCAATTCGATTCTAATTAATCTATTCTTGTTGGCTTCTTGATTTGAGAGGTGAAGACTTTTGAGCCCAAGTTGTTAGTACGTCCCTTTCTTTGGACCGATCACAGCACATAAACCCAAATCAACACCCATCCATCGATGGCAATTATGTGATCATATTGACAAAACACAACATACATGAGATCAAACTAAGATCAATAATTTGAGACGAAAAGGGGATGATTTGACTCCTCAATTATTTACATTGAACTCTCAAAATGTCTTATAAGTCTTTGAATGGTAACAACATATCCACAAACTTTTATAGTAAGTAGTCGATTTTACTATAAAGTCACGACGTATTTGCAGAACACAAACACAAACTTCCCTTTGACCTAGGCGTATTTGAAATCGTCAATATTAGATCTTTGATTTCAATATTGCAAATGTTGGGGTAAGTTGGGTGAAATCACAACTCAATTATTTACATGGTATAGTTGAAATAAGTATGAGAATAATAGAGACTTTGGGAGCATTAAATTTGGTGTTCGCCTTCCTGCCCGATGTTGCATTTAATGCTAGAGAAATGCCTATTACTTGTTGTATTATGAGCTCTAATTACTACTCAATACCATTACAAGTGTCAATTAAAACCCATAAACAATGTGAGGGAACACTCAGTCATAGATACCCGACCAATATGTACCTAATGGTTTATTATTTCCTTATTAAGTCGTTCAGTTCTCCAAGTCGTTTTATTATTTTTCATGCACCCATTGGCCGTCATATAAAATATATACCAAGAAGCTAGATGTGGCTTGGTAATGATCAAGTTACAATAGGAGCCCATGTATGGTTTTACTATCATCCCTCCATTATGATGCTCTCATTATAGAGATTCACTATAGAGAAGTTAAAGGGGTTTCGTTTAGAGAGGGAGAGGGAGAAATTGACCACAGGTGTTTGTGGAAATAACACGAACCAAAACAAGCTATTGGTGTCCAAAGGACACACATGTTAATGTAGTTCTCTGACATATGTGCATATATATTCAAATTGCAACAGTAGTTGCATATATATATTCAATGATAAAAGTGCAAATGTGTTTCAAGTAGATTTGCAATTGAGCTGAAAGTTGTACTATTAATAAGGTCACATTTGTACAACCTATGTAAAATCGGATGGGAATAAGGTCTCAAACTCACATGAATGGTTTGAAAAACAAGAAGGGATGAGTTGGATTGCAGATCAATTTATTTAAGAGGAAACAGTGAGTATGAAAATAACAGAGAGTTTGGATTAAATGCTAATAATTTGGTTATTATTTGTCATATTTAATGCCACCACTTTTCATTGATACTATGTACATACAAGTGACATTACTGCCAATGTCAACACTACTATGTAAAAGCATTGTCAACCGAGGTGCCCGAGGAAGACGAAGACTATGCGAACAGTCACTACACAAGGCCACATTGGGTGAGAGCGACAACGTAGACACCGGTACGGGTCGGAGATGTAAAAGAGCCGGTTGTAGCATTGATCGACCATGGCTCTGAGATCGACCATGGCTTTAAAATCTTCCAACTTTCGTTCGAAACATGTGCGTCATCAACAACCAGATTCATCTTCGCCTTCATGTAGTCTCTCCATTCATCTTTGGTGAAATTGGGGGGTTGATGGTGAGGTTCATCCATTGGAATTATAATGTTGAATCTAGTATTCGTACCCATCTCTTCTTCTTCTGTGGGGCACTAAGTTTGACTACTTTCTTGTAGGATTAGATCAAGTAGTACTAGCCCTATTTTTAAGCATCTCTATGAGTTAATCATGCATTCAAATGATAAGAAAGTCTATATTCTATGTATCTATTTGTCTATCTATGATAAGGAGAGAGAGTGTGTGTGTGTGTGTGTGAATATGTGGAATTCCCTACAAAGAATCATGCCATTTCTCATATGAAGCAATTCGATTCAAACTAAACGATTCTTGTATGCTTCTTGATTTGAGAATTAAAGTCATTTTTTAGTGTGGCCATGTCGATAGTGCTTCCCTTGTTGTGGACCGATCAATGACTGATCACAACACCGATCACAGTTATGTAATTGGTTTTACAAAATACATAACTGTGATTAGAGTTATGCCCAATGTTACGGGCATGACCATTTAATATCCCGTGGTGAGAATTTACCGTAGTATTCTATACACGTGGATAAGTGTGAGGGTTAAACGAGAGTGTAAAGAAGGGGAGGATTACTTTTAATCCTCGGGATTGAGACAACCCATTAGGTCAAGTGTGAACTTGGCTGGGGGCCTTGGGTATCGCTATAAATAAGAGGCCTAGCTACCCTCATTTGATCATCTTTTTTTGACTACATCGAGACTCTGCTCTTGTCGTGGGTCAACTCTTGTAGCGAGCGCGCCTGTCAGGAATAGTACTAAAGTAGAGATGGAATTAGTACTAAGAAGAGCAGTACTATTAGTACTAAGAGGACGGGACTGCGTAAGATTCCTGAGAGAGGAAGCGAGAAGAGGAGAGAGAGAGAGAGAAATAGCGAGGATGAGAGAGAGAGAAAGATGATGACAACAGCTACTATATTATGTGAAAAGATAAGTACAAAGCGGCTGAGAGGCTTAAGACTGGCGTTGAACCAATTTGGTTCAACATAATGCCTAGTGCCTTCTTTTATAATGTTGTCAGGAGTAATCCGGAAACTTCTAGAATGTTCTAGAGAAATCTAGAATATACATTACTTTCTTATAATAAAACATAAATGAAAATAATATCCTATGAATTACAATAGATGGTGTGAGGGTTAAGAGCTCGACCCATATACCATAAGGTCATGGGTTCGAGTCTTGCCATATCATGACACTATCTCCCCCTTAAAGACGACGAGTGGAACGAGTCGGCGCTGATTGCGGACCGGGTTTGTCCGGATACTTTCGGTGGAAATCAGCAAGCAGATCCTGGGCATTGGCAACATGCTCGACGGGTTCCCAAGTGCGTTCGCTCGGACTATAACCAAGCCAATCGACCAAATAATAAAGTTTGTTGCGAATAAGTTTGGAATCGATGATGGCAGCAACTTCATACTCCGGCCCGGCGTCCAACTCTAACGGCGGCGGCGGTGGTGTAACACGATCGGGAATGGCGTTTGCTTTATAAGGTTCAAGAAGAGAACAATGGAAAACCGGATGTATCTGAAGCTGTGGAGGGAGATGAAGGCGGAATGTGACATCATTAACCTTACCCGTAATACGGAAAGGACCGAGTCGTCGATAATCCGACTTGTTGCACGGTCGAGTAGTCTTGATGTGACGACGTAAGAGCGATACTCGATCTCCGATGGCAAAAGAGGAGGGAAGCCGATAACGATCCACGTAAGTCTTCTGTGTCTGTTGAGCATGACGAAGTGGATCGGCACCCTTCTTTCTCTTTCTCCTTTCTATCTATCATTTGTTTATCCTTATCTTAAGCTTACTTTAGTACCTGGTTCTCTAATATTAAAGTAATCCTCCCCTTCTTTACACTCTCGTTTAACCCTCACACTTATCCACGTGTATAGAATACTACGGTAAATTCTCACCACGGGATATTAAATGGTCATGCCCGTAACACCCAACATGAATGAGATCTGATCAGAACTGAGTTTCAAACCAACATTAATAATTTGAGTAGAAAAGAGCATGAATTGTTGACTCACAAGTCTTCGATTCATCTTCCATCTTCCCAGATTATGGTTATTTGTGGCATATAGATTTTATGTTTAAACAATTACTAATAAGGTAATATCAAATCATAATTCTGTGCCATGTTATAGATTTTTCTACCAGTTTTCATTCTTGGGATGAATCTGGAGTTAGTAATGTTGAAGGAACACTAGTCGAAAAATCTATAACACAACAATGTTAATTCTTGAGCTACTTTCAAGTTTCTATAATCTACATATTGGGTGAGGTCACGTATTTTTAATGCTCAATATTTATTCTCTTTGGTAGCTCATTCATAAGTGAAATCGCAAATACCATTCCGCTACAACCTCAAGGTGTTATACAATTGTGAAGAGCATTTTATGTGGTAAGTGAGCTTCATTATAATCGACAATGTGAATTGTCTATAATTATTACACCAATAATTACCCAATTAAACATTGATGATAGTTGCGTCTTGGACCTGCATATTATTCATTTATGCAATATGCATTTGGAGAAAACGTTATTGACTAGTAGACTCTAAAAATGCATACATTCTGCCTAATATTGCTTTGATTGATATCATGTGTAAGAAATATATTTGAAGAAACTAAAATATGACCAAGTCAATATATTAGTATCCAAGTGATCTAAAGAAAAGAAGGAGTCCCGTAAGTCTAAAATTTCTCAAACTAGCACAAAGGTCTAGTAAAAGCGGATGAGTCAACTTCTCAATCCATACAATAGAAATTTAAGAGATATAGTATTAATGACAGTTCGTATACAATGTACATTTAGAAATTATAATAGGAACCAGTGTAGCAATTATTACCATTATTGTGTTATGGTGAGTTCACTATAAAGATTCACAGGAGAGGAAACAAAGGGGATAAGTTATGGAAGATTTACGGTTGTGACTCACGAGTATCTCTTAAAGCGAAGAGCAAAGGAAGGAACGAGTACCCTTTTTAACATCGTAGCTATTAGATTTTTGAACTTCAAGACCGTAGCTATGAAATGCCGTGCATAATGCGAATGCCATATAATTTCCTTACATGCCTCATAACTAGCTACAAGATTATTCTTGAAGGTGGGGTCTCCAATAGATGGAAACTCCCATAAATACAAATGAATTATACACTAAATTAGATTTCTTGCAATCAAAACATCCAAATAGTGAAAGATCGTGTATCCAATATCTAATACATAGCTGCCACCCAAACACAAGCACTTATCCTTAGTGCCACTTAGGTATATCAATATCATTTTGATTGTTTCCTAACCATTCTGGTATCTCTTCACAAAGCCCACTTCAAATGCAAATGCAAATGTATTGTGTAGTGTATCAGTTATCCCTTTCTACCACATCATCCATTGGTATTTCACCAGTCCCATGGTCATATGTGTTTTATGCCTAGTTTTCCTTTAAATAAAAAGGTAAAAGGTTTGAATCTTAAAAAGTAAAAGAAAACTAGAAAAATATCCCCAAGTTCCAACTAAGACTCCATAGCTCTAGCTGATGGCCTATTTTCTCATTCGAAAAAATGTCACTATCTTATCATTTTTTATACCTTTTTCTCAGTTTCATATGCCTCATCCCTTCAGAGCTCCCGCTTCCCAAATTCCTCTAAGACTATTGCCCATAATTCACCTGCATGGGAGCCCTCATGAATCTCTGTCGATGATGAATAGAAGGTAGCATATACTTTTCTTCTTTCAATTTCCTCCACATAACCCAGTAATGCTTTTGTCTTCATCCTCGCAGATCCTTCAGAACTGGAGGAGGAGAAGAAGATTTGTGAAGGAATTACTCAGGAAGAAAGATTTTAGGGTTCGAGGATGTTTGGGACGATAGAAGATCATGGCTGTAGCATGAGATAAGGGTTAAGGAAGAAATACTCCTCGAGATCCATAGTCTACCATTTTATTCCACTTAAAAGGTGTACATTGAGAAAGCAAGATAGGAACGCATGTAGCATTTACTATCCTCAATGTGTTATGCTAAGTTCACTATAAAGTTTCACCATGAAGAAAACAAAAGGGATAAGTTGTGGAAAATATATTATTATGAGGATCTCATAAACCAAAGAGGAGAGGTGGGAGGAAGAAGATAAATACATGGAGGAATAAATACAAAGGAATTACTCAGGAAGAAAGATTTTAGGGTTTCGAGGATGTTTGGGAGGATAGAAGATCATCGCTGTAGCATGAGATAAGGGAAGAGGAAGGAACCCCCCTCCAGATCCTTCTCTACATGATCGATAAATCAGGGGTTATGAAATGAAATGGTTTTGGAAATCAATTTGTGATAATTTGTTACTATTGAACTCAAGGCCTTGAGTAATTAGAACTTGCTGCGTATTTGGCATTGGGCCTCAAACCAACACAGATAGGTACTTGGGTCAAATCTATATACTTGATAGTTGCTGCCTCATTACTATAATTGGTATTGTGCCCAAGTACAACATATGTAAAATCTGATTAGAATTATTAGTCAAACTGATATGAATAGTTTGAGACAAGATGGGGATGAATCAACACCTGACCAATTTATTTGAGACAATAATTAGTACTGTTTGGGGCAAACGCTCTTAAATTGGTTACTACTCGTCGTCGTATTATGAGCTCTAATTAGCACTAATAACAACAATATTCATTAATGCTACATCCAAGTGACATTACTGCAAATATCAATTAAAACCCAAAAATGCCATCGGGAAACACTCATAGTCATTGCGATTATTGAGGGCCATAAGACTTTAAAATTCTACTAACATTAAAACATCATGTATTGTTAAGCATTTCTGTTTTTCTGAGGTCTTGGATATTCCTAGTTTGAACATTTTTCTTAGACTAATTACGAATATACATTTAGGTAGAACCTTTGCAATAATGAGCCAATGGTGACCAAAATCAATGCAATCTCAAATCATTCCTGGGTTGAATCTGGAATTGTAATGTTGAATGAACACTAGTCCAAAACTCTATATAACATTAAGAATTTAACAACGCCAGAAGATGCTTTGGCATGGATTATGGTGGTTTGCTCATTAGATAATTGTAGATAGCAGCAATTTATGATCCAAATTAAGGGAGTGATTAGCGCAATTAAAGCAAGAGAATGAATGGAATCCCTGTTTCAGCACGGTGGCGTGTCATCCATAAATGCACTTCAATCTATTACTGATACATGTAACAAATTACTCAATAATACATAAATCACTTGATGATTTTATCTTCCACAATTACAAGGCTGATTTATTTATAAATCATGAAATCAACATGAAAAAGCTAAAATAAATAATAGAATAAAGTAAAATGGAGTCCCAACTCGATAAAGCAAACGATTATTTTGAGGTTGCTTATATTTACGCTGGGGGTTACTCTAGAGGTTTTGGTAAAAACCTAAGATTGAAAAGATCGTCTGCAATAACGTAAATGTGAGCAAGAGAATCGCAGCCAGGACTTTAATCCAAAGCCATGGCCGAGAAAAATACTTCTCATGAAACTCCGCATACAAGTAATGCCAATGGGTTGTAGCACAGTGTTCACGTAGAGCTTCTATCACCACAGAGTTACAGTCCACAACATTGGTGCACATGTCACGCCACATCTGAACCAACTTCTCATCATTCTCGAGGTTGTTCTCTAATACTTTGGCTTGTGTCAAGATTGCGATATCTTCTTGCGTCTTAATGAGCAGGTGCATGATCATGGCATATCCACCAACATTATCTCCTTCTTTGGAGATTTGTTCATGTGCAATGAGGTTCCTCAACACATCCTCTGTGCCATCATCCACAATAAGACGTGGGAGATAAAGCCGATGTTTCCTCCTATCATAATTGATCCTTGATATGTTACCTTCACAAGGCTCAAACCGAATACCTGCTTTAGAGAGGTTAGATGCTGTAGGGGGATGGTCACCATGTTTCTCCCTCTTTTTCAATCTCCGATTAAACAAGGTATCAGCTTTTGAGGGTTCAGATGTCGTCCAAGGTTCAGATGTCGTCCAAGGTTCAGGATCATATTGCTTCTTGCTCTTTTTGCAGCCCCATAGAAGGTTCAGGAATTGCATGCATCTACTTGGATTCTTAGGCTCCCAAGATTTTTGTGTGCACGAAACATATAGGCAATCAAGTAGATGCTCACAGTTAAGAAGTTTTTTTTCCACTTGCTTCCTTTCTATTTGATTAGCCTCCCATTCTTTAAACCTGGTCATGAGGAATGGACCGTGTACCCAAACAAAATAGTGCAAGACTTGTAGAAGATCATTCTCTGTGAAGTCAGGTAATTCCTGTGGGATGTTTATAATTTTGATTAGAAGTGACATGGGAATCTGGTTGCCTATGAGCAGCAAGTCCCTCCAGATTTGGGATATCGTAATTGTATTGTTCATGAAGGCGTACAAGTACCCACTCTTCTTCTCCTCTTCAGACTGAGGGCAATCCTCGCTCAAGAACAGAAAGAATTCGTGAATGAAGATGGTATCAACAGTGACCAGAAGTCTCAGCGACTCAAAGTTAGAAGTCGAGAGATCCAGATAGATATCTCTAAGTTCCTGCGGCTCGGGGATGAGCTGTTCCATGAACTCTTCGACATCTGATATCCCATGTCTTTCCATGAATTTCTTCACGCAAAGGGGCTTACATCTATCTATAGGGGAAGGCTTGAGGTTTTGATACAATGGACCCATGGTCAGGATCCACGGGCAATATGATTGTGGCTTTACGTCGAACAACGAGCGAGGGACAAACCCGATCACTTTATGTTTTTGAAGCTTATATCTGTTGACAGCCTTACCAATCTCTTTCTTCATGTAGTGTTTCCATTTTTTTGTGGTGCAGTTGAGTTGGTAAAGTCGATCGATGGGGAGGTTATGGATAGTAGGGATGGGGTTATATGGATGTAGATAATGGACCATTTGTTCCCCATGGGAAGCATTATTCATCATCATCATCTTCTTCTTCTTCTTCTTCTTTTGCTCTTGTTGTTGTTGTTGCTCCATAAGCTTGATACTTTCTTCAAAAACAATATTCTAATGTATGTGAATGGAGTTTTCTTTAGGGGGTAGATAGTTCTTACATATGTCAGATCATTCATGATCTATGATCTATTTGTTGGTCTTTATAGGGGCTTTAAAGAGTCTAAAAGAAGTCTTCAAACTTGTTCTTCGTTTCCATGTGAGGTGTAGGAAACTCCATGTCTGTGTATGACTAAAAAGAGAGAAACGCTTTGAAGTATCCCTTGATTTTTTATGTTTCCGCCACAATACCCTTGGGCAATCCCCATGCACGCGCGCGCGCACATACACAAGTCACATTTGCGGGCACAATAATGAAATTCACCTATCTACCTACCCAATTATAGATAAAGATATAGTGAAGTATGTAGGTCGGTACACAAGATGTGGGACATGTAACCTCGGGGATCATGTAACGTAAAGGAGAAAGCGAAAAAGGGTAGTTGACTAACGATGAGGGGTAGTTGTCTAAGGATATTAATAAAAAGGAGAAAAGAAAAGAAAAACTTCAAGAAAAAGGAGTGGTTCACTAAGGATATTAATAAAAAAGAGAAAACAAAAGAAAAACTTTTGGGGTGTGAAGAAAAAGGAGGTGTTGACTAAGGATATTTGATAAAAACAAGAAAAGAAAAGAAACTTTTTTTTGGGTGTCAACTTTGAAGAAAAGGAGGGTTAGTTGATTAAGGATATTGATAAAAAAGAGAAAAGAAAAAAGAAAAACTTTTGGGGTGTAAAGAACAAGCCATTGAAATCCAAGTAATACACTTAAAGTGGACAATTGAAAACTACATATCTGCATATGCAAGTTGCTAATATGAGCTATAATGTGCATATTGCCAAGGATAATAATGCAGACATGTAATCGTTGAAGGTTGTCTATGGACTCAACAATCGTGTTAGTGTATCATGTCAAATCAATTATGTCGTGAGAGTTGTGTGTGGAGCCTTCAATCATGTTGATAGTTGCTCAATCTTTTGCTTGGGTATTATTAAAAACTAAATGTTAGTTTACTAAGTTAAATACGTCACAATGAAGTCTGGTATGAAGATGTCTATCTAAGATCAAGGTGTCCATCAGGGTCTGAAATTGCTCAAACTAAAACAAAGGATTCGAGTAAAAACGGATGAATTCACTCCTCAATTCATAGAAAGTAAAATTTTAAGAGATATGGTGTTAATGAAAGTCTGTAAAAAATGTTGGGGAAAACACTGAAGGCCATCAATATAATTATGTGCATCCACATCATTGCAATAAGCCATATATATTTTCTTAACATAAATAATGTTATGTATTGTATCCATCTGTATACCTATTTTGCAAGTTCCATGGTCACATGTTTTAAAAGGGAAAAGGTTTGAATCTGAATACAATTAAGGAAAACCAAAAAAAAGTTCTTCAGCTAAGATTCCATATAGTAGTTCTGGTTGATGTCCTCCATAAGGCCAACATGAATCACATTTCCCCGTTTAATATGTACTCCTTTCTCTAATGGAATCATGTGTGAGGATAAAAAATTAATAACAAAAATGTTCTTGCTCTTTTTGACTTTGGAATACTCTTTGCTCCTTTTGGGATACCCAACATTAGGAAAAGGGATTCTTGGTTAGCTTTCTGAAACATTAATCTTTAAAATATCCAAGTATTGTTTGAGAAGTTCTTGATGGGCAATAATTAGAAAATGGCAAAGAGGAAAAAAGTACTGCATTGAAAAGTAAATGGCGTTAATAAGTATACGAGACTTACATTTTTAGTGTAGCGCTACATCATCAGCTGATTGATAATGCTAATAATTAATAAATTTTTAATGTAGCACCACATTTTAGTCCCCTCATATAAATGGAGGGCTTTAGTATCTAAGTAGCAAAAAGAATTGATCATAGAAATCAACCTCCTAGTCATAGGCGAGTGCGTTCACATGTATTAACAATTTTGAGTCTAATTCTCTTCAAAGGATGCCAGTTAATTACACACACAACATACTTAAATTAAGAAGTCTCATAAATCCATCAATGGTAACACCACAACGATGATAACAACACCATATAATGATCTCAACATCTCTCACTGTAAACCCAATGACATATTTGTCTCTGTAACATATCCACTACTTTGGCATGATCATTGACTAGTATGATTGTTGACTTCATGTACATAACTCTTTCCTAGAAGCTACCTACCTACTCAAAGACTCAGTCAACATCACAAGAAGATGAGCTCTGGAGCTCAATCATACAAGAATTGATCAAGAAATATTGAAGAGCCCATTTGATCTTTATGGGAAATGAAATGACTATTGATCCCATACACATGCTTTATATATCATTCTTATCTCATTAGATCAGGGATCAGGAAATATGATGCATGAGCTCTTCTACATCTGATATCCCATGTCTTTCCATGAATTCCTTCACAGGTGATTATTGTGAATGTAATTAGTAGAATTTCTATGATTAGACTGGCAATCTTATCTCCCCCCCCCCGCCTACCTCTCTCTCTCTCTCTCTGTCTATTCCTATCTCCTGCAAGGCAAGACTAGGCCTGTTGCTTGACTACTAGAAGAAAGCATCAAGTTTGTGCCCACCCAGGAAGAAGAAGTCTGAAGAAGAAGTTAAAGAGAATATCAACAAGGAAATCAACCTTACAAGTCAAATGGATCAAGACACATGGAGAATAAGGATCAATGAGGCTGATACTATTGCTGAAACTGAACGGCCCAAGAATTTGCCGATCATTTCGCCGCCTGGCCAAGCAATAGTGGATGTGAAGCCACTGCTATATCGCCCTCAGATCCTGACCATCGGACCATTGTATGAAATGTTTCATAAAGACTCTCCTCCTAATCATTGTAAGGCAGTGTGTGTGAAGAGATTCATGCGAAGACATGGGATATCAGATGTGCAACAGATCACGCAACGCCTCTTTGACGACCCTCGTAATCTTTGGGTCATCAGAGAACGATCACAACCGCATAATGGAGAAGACATCAATCCAGATACATTTCCAAAATGCGGAAGTGATAGAGAATCACCTTGGGAATGATGGCAGAGTGGTGGAGATGTGGAACGACATGTGCATCAATGTCTCGGATCGATCATGGGTCTTTCGCACAATGATTCGCGATATATTGGACTGACTATGAGAATCCTGGGCGTCTCATGTATGTGGAGTTTCGCCAAAAGTTTTTATCTAAGCCATGGCTCAGGATTTCGCTCTTTGCCGCGATTCTCGTGATCCTGTTGGCATTATTGCAGACAGCCTATATTGTAGCAGGCTATTACTGACAAGACAAACCTAAATATATAAAACCCACCCTAAGCCAAAAATAAAGAAGCTCAGATATAGTGGAGTGTGGAGCTTTGTTGATTCATTTGGGATTTCATTGTATGCTATTTCTGTTCTTTTTTTTGTAACTCTTGCAACATGATGTAGTAGAAGTAAAATAAGTGACAAGGAATAAGAGAGTTATGGCCGATAGGGTGATGACTTGCATTCACCCCAAGGTAACCCAAGAGAATGGCGTTGTGCTAGATAGCCCCATTTCTCGATTAGAACTCTTGGAGGCACTCAGGGATTTGAAGAGAGGAGCATGCCCCAGCCCCGATGGTCTCTCACGAGATATTTTTGAGATCCATTGGGAAAGTGTTATCCCATCATTGGAAGCCAGGGTTTAGGAGAACTAGACCTCAGGAACAATGCCGACCGGTTTGACTGAGGGGATGGTCTACCTTATTCCCAAAGCAGCAAGAGTGAAGCCTGGAGTTGCGCTAGTGGCATCCAATAACAATCCTTAACACGATTTACAAGATACTCGCAAAAGTCCTCGCTCGGCGGTTAGCAAGCTTCTTACTAGACATTATACATGAGAATCAAATAGGGTTTATCAAGGAGCCGGTGTATCTTTGATAATGTGCTCCTTCTCTGGGAAGTAATGGCATTGGCAGATCACTCCACATCAAGCTCGGCTATTTTGATGCTAGACTTCGAGAAGGCCTACGATAGGGTACTATGGCCCTTCTTGTAAAACACGATGAGAGCTATGGGCCTACCCCAAAAATGGAGGACTTTCACTTCTGCACTCTATCGGACAGCTACCAGTGGCGTGCTATACCCACAATCTTGCATTCACCGTCATTTACCATCCTTATGTAGCCTCACGGGTTGTGTAAGATGAGAAACATTCTCTTTTCGAAGTTAGGTGGAATGATGCACCGGAATCCACTACCCATGAGCACTTACCATTTGCAAGATTCACACTAGCTTGTTCACAAATAAATAACATATCTTCTTCACTAGTTGCAATGATTGAGGTGTTTTTATCATTAGAAATTTTTCTAGGTTCGACCTCATCCACCATGCCTTTGTCCTTCCTAAGGTGTTGACAATTCTTTAGGAAGTGACTAGGCTTCACACAATAGAATCATGTAGGTCTTCCTCTAGATTTCGGCCTAGCATAAAACTTATCTCTACCTTCAGGACTTCTGTGTTTGTTTCTTCCTCTACTAAGTTCTTGTGTCACATTGGCTTCCGATTGAGACAATGCACTTTTATCCTTTCTTCTTGTCTCTTCGTTTAGGATACTTGTCTTTACTACTTGTAAGGATAGGTTGTCTTCTTTAAATGAGGCACTGAGTGTTACTATTAGGTTTGCCCAACTATCTGGTAGAGTACATAGTAGTAGTGTGGCCTGCATAACATCATCTAATGGAAACTTCCCTGATGCTAACTAATTTACCAATCCCATGAATGTACTAATGTGCTCTACAATGCTCTCCCCATCTACGTACTTTAGTCTCACTATTTTCTTCATTAGAGAAGTTTTATTTAGGGTGTTTTTCCTTTCGTACAAGATAGAGAGTTTATGCCATAACTCAAAAGCATTTGTATCACTTGCTACATGTTGTAGGACGCTAATGTCTACACACTGTCTTATAGTTGCCACTGCCTTTCTATATAGAGTTTTCCACTCCGATTCTATTACCCCTACTAGTATTTCCTTCCTATCTATAGGCTCATACAAATCTTTGACTATCAAAAGATCTTCCAATTTGAACTTCTAGTCTGAGTAGTTTTGTGAGTTTAGGACAATCATCCCCGGAAAGCCACTTACACTCCCTTCCATCTAGACCCTAGGCTTTGATACCAGTTTGATATGATTTACACTCAAACGGAAGCTATAAATATACCGAGACACACGGAAAACAAGCAACACACGATTTACGTGGAAAAACTTGATTTCAGGAGAAAACCGAACTTCTATATATGTGTGTATTAATCCGAACTTCTATTCGGCCGACTTCCATTTGACCGAATCCCATTTCGGCTTTTCAGCAGATTTCGGCCAGCCGACTCTCGTTTCGGCTTTTCGGTTGACAACCCCACAAGGAAGGACAATCTTACACAACAAGGGGTAATTCAAGGTATAAATCTGGTCATTGGGTTTTCCTATTCATTTCTTAAACAAAGACCAAGATATTGTGCCAAATCTAATTAGAGTCATGGTCTAAACCACGAAAAAGATAACATGATGATCAACATCTCATAAATTTGGCTTCCACACCAATTTTCCTACAACAGATTGATGGTCATCATCAATATGTTGAGCTATTGTCGTAAATCTAGCTTTCATACCATTTGTCCTACAACAGATGGTCTATTGTTAGAAATATGTATTTGTCCTACTTCAGATTGATGTTCATTATTGAGGTAGTAAAAATTGGCATATCATTTTTCTAAACTGCATTACTTACCTATTAAACATGCATTCCACCACCAGACCTTGTCCCCAAGTCTTGTTGGAGGACAGACCAAGAGTTCTATTGGTTGTTAGAGGTCAATTGCGTTTTTCTGTATACCTGTAGAGCTTGAGGCAATTGTAATAGCAAACTTCTTGTTTTATGTTTTTATGCAATATGAAAATTGAAAAATTCTGTTTTATATGGGTTCTTGTTTCCCAGTGACGATGACGGTGATAGACATTCTCGGCACAAGCTTAATCCGCTAACTTAATCCCACGTTACTTTTAAGTTGTATCTTATATATTTTGTGTGGAAACTCTTGGCTGCTGCTAGGTTTACACTATTCAAAACCGTAAGCTTTGCCATGATATGAGTGAGCTACACACACCATTGCAACATGTCCATTCCCTCTGCTTCCTTTTGATAATACAGTCCATACCAGTGTTGGGCAAAGTCCCAAGAACAGTGTCAGCGTTCCGGTTGGGTTGGGACTTTTGCCGGCCAAGGTGGGGGGCAGCCGGAATTGATTCCGGCTAGGTTTTCCTACCAACCGGAATCTAGCCGGTTCATATTTTTTGAACCGGCTATTTATATAGTTTGTAAAAATAAAAAGGTTAAAAAAAAACATATTCATTTACTCTTGAGCCTTTTCCCCCTTTTTCCCCCTTTGCGTGTTTTTTCCCCCCCTCCTCTTTCTCTCTCTCTCTCTCTCTCTCTCATTTCTGTCTCCCTCTCTGTCGACGATTTCTTTCTCCCTCTCTGACGACGATTTCTGTCTCCCTCTCTGTCAATTTCCATTTCACTCTGTCGATTTCTGTTTTTTCTCACAACTCCATCCTTCGGACTTCATCATTACTCGTTCCTCCTTCCTCGTTGATCGCCGCTCGCTCAATCGCCGCTCGTCGCTCTCTATTGCAAGGTGAGTGCACAACTATAGTTTCTAAAAATTTCCAATTAGGTTCATAAGAACAAGACCAGTTTGAAATGGCAGTTGTAAAATGCAGAATGTATGTTAAATAGTTCAAGTATTCTAAAATGCATTTTATACATAAAATGCACATTTTTAATAGCTATGTTTGTGAAGGTTTTGTTTCTTTATCACAATAATTAATGACATCCATGAATATTTGCTCAAATGCCTGATGATTGCAATCCTGAATTATTGTTGCCTTTGCTTCCAACGTTCATTTTCCCGCTGGAGAAATAGTGTTTTTTGTACTAGAGGCAAGTACAGTGGATGTCCGTAAACTACGGTAATTATTTCAGAACATGGGCGAGAGAAATTAGAGTACTAGAATTTTCTTCTTCTTCTTCTTCTTCATCATGAAACATGGCATGCCCATCATCATCATGAATCATGGTATGCACATACTCATGATGAAACATGGTTTGTTGAGAAGTGGCATGCCTATCATGAATGATGGCGTGCCCATTGCCATCATCATCATCACCACCACCATCATGAGATATGATATGCACATCATCATCATCCTGAACCATGGTACATCCATCATTATCATTTTCATGAACCATCATGGTATTGCCATCATCCACATGACCACATTCTCTTTGAAACCTCATAATTCTTTCTCGCTAACAATTCTTGCAAAGGAACAAGAAAGACCTTGAAAGAAAGTTTCAAGTGATTAACTCATCTCCATAGCTGGATCTATAAGTGCTTTACCTCATACATCTTTGCAGCTAGCTGCTCCAATGGATATGGCTGTTAGGATTTCAGAACGATGATGGAAGCTAGAAGCTGGAGATATATCTAAATCATTTTTTAGGGGCATCAAAAGAGATTGTTGTATGTTTTGAGAGCATCAGAGTGCCTCTTCTGTCAATCAGGGTATGAAAGTTTGAGGCTTTCAAAAGGACACTGAGACTCTCTCAGAATTAGGCCTGTATTGGGATTGAGACCCTAATTTAATGGTGAAACCTTATAAAGTTTTAAGATGGCTTGCTTGCTGTTGTTGGATACACAGAAAACAATCAGAGTCAACAAGAAGAGAGAGGGAAACAAAGGCTCTGCTTTCCTCTGTTTTTTTGTTTTCAAAAAAAGGCAAAGAAGAGGAGAGAAGTGGCAAATAAGAGGAGAGAAGTGCATGGGCCCATGATTCGTGGCAAGTGTGTTTAACCATGAGAAAGAATATCATAAACTTTTTGGGCCTTCGCACTCCGTGATTTGGTACAATGGTCCGAATTTGTCCCGAAATATATAATGGTAATTGCCTCCAATATAGCATGCATAGCATATGTCAATGAAATGCTCATTTGTTTGTATTCCCCTCCCACATAGATTTCATAACTTGCTACTAGTTGTCGTTTTCTCCCGTCTATTTGTCTCCTAGTTTGAGCCGAATGCGAACAATTGTGTACTTGTCAATGGTCTTGCTCATTTTTTTCATGTAAGATGTGGAACTACGTATCTAAGAGAGTATGTTGATGTCATTAGGAACGAGTTGGAGCAAGTGATTTGATAACATGTCATCCTGATTCCTAACCCATGTTCTCTCGGTTTTATATCGCTTGATTTGCTAAGCTTTGAACCAATGAGTCCCTAACCAATGTTGTAGTGACGGTTCATAATCAATACATTGCATGGTAATTTCAATTACTTTAAACAAACTTACCATAAACCTTAAGATGAAGTGGTGCTTTCAATATAGATGTAGCAAGAATTGTTACATATGCTCATGTATTTCATATTGTCTCTATGTAAATAGATTTGTATGAAGATCCAAGAGTAGCATACAAGTTTAGGACAAGTCAAGATAGAGTAGCATAATTAGTGTAAACACCACGAGGCCACTTTGTGCATATTTGGATACACATGTATGATGTGTACAATGTATTGCTCAAACTTTTGACTTTATGACCCAAACATGAGACGAAGACAATGCATGCATGAGACGAAGACAATGCATGTATGTCTCATTGATAGTGAAATTATTTTGAGGTTTTGACATTCAATTTAAGAGTTTCAATTGCGTTTTGCATCGAACACGCTAAGAAAGAGATGAACTAGTAAATAGTGAAGATATGTATTATTTATCATTTGCATGTGCGTGTAAGCTAATGTGAGGCTTCCTCTTTCTTCTTTATTTTTTTATAGATTGGAAGATCCATAGTGGAAACTCAATCTTTTATAGCCTCGCAATCTTCCATATATTCCAGGTATTTTAATTTTCTTATTCTCTTTGGAAAACATGGATTGTGTATGTATGTTTCCCTTTCTTGTAAATGAAAATGATAGATTATGATTGTTCAATATACTCTACCTTATTGTTACAGTATGTCGCACAACAAAAATAGCAAAGGCAAGGGAAAACAAATGAGCCTTCATACAATGCCTTGTTTTAGGAAGAACATGTCATCTTCTAATGAAGATGTGTCTCTAGAAGAACCTATAAAAGACCAACAATACTCTCAAGAGTCAATTAATGAGATAAATAGAGTTAGTAAGGCGAAACTAAGATTTCAAGAAGATTGGCCTACTAAATTTAAGTGGCTTCAAGAGGATTTAGAAACTGGGCTTCTATGGTGTAGTTATTGTAGGAATGACCCACATTGTAAGTCCTTATTTGGAAAAACAGGTGCAAAAAATTTTAAGACTTCTGCATTAGAAGAACATGCAAGAAGTGTGGCCCATCGAGATGCCATTTTGTTACAAGAACGAGACAAGAATGGTCTTGAAAAATGTGCATCAAAGAAAAAAGCTAGTGTGGATTTAGCAGTTGAAAAATTGTTTAAATGTGCATATTTTATAGCTAAAGAGGATTTGGCATTTAGAAAATTGGAAAACCTCTTACGTTTATTAAGAGAGTGTGGTGTGGAAGGCCTTCCACGAATGTACAATGATAATAAGCCTTGTGCAAGCTTTATCTTGCACATTAGCAAGGCTCTTGAAGCCGAGATATATGAAAGGTTGAGGACAAGTCCTTGGTTTGGGCTTATGGTAGATGAAGCTACCGATGTAAGTGTGACCAAGAACTTGATCCTTTACGCTACATTTGTGGAAGGAAGGCAAGTACGAACCTCTTATTTAGGGGTACTTGAAGTAGAGGATGGTACAGCAAAAACAATAACAGAAAACATTTTAGCGTTGTTAAAAAAGTGGAACTTAGATGTTAGAAAAATGATGGGATTTGGAAGTGATGGAGCATCTGTTATGGTAGGTATGTCTACAGGTGTTGCTACAAGATTGAAGTCATATAATCCATTTATGACTTCATTACATTGTTGTGCACATCGAACAAACTTGTGTGTGCAAGAGGCTTCAAAGAACGTCGAAGTCAAAGAAACATGCAAGCAGTTAGATGCCCTTGTGAATCGGGTGGCTGCACATTTCTCGAGGAGCTCAATGCGCCAAGGTGAATTAAGTAAGATGCAAGATGCATTAGAATACACACATTTGCATATTCTTGGGATTATGAAGACACGATGGCTTAGTCGGCATGGTGCTATCATGAGGGTATGTGATGTGTATGAACCCTTGATGAAGACTTTGCAATCGCAAAGTGATGCATACAATGTATTCTTGAGTTTAAGAAACTTTAAAGTAGTGTATATGCTTCACTTCCTTGCAGATGTACTTAAGATCATGTCTACATTAAGTATGGAATTCCAAAAGGAATATGTGGATGTGACATGCATTGGAGGTTTGGCTATGATAGCCATTGGGGAGATAGAAGAACAATTTTTACATCATGTTATGATGGATCTGAATGGTTTTGAGAAGGATAACGATAATTATCCAATTATTCCAGAATATGGTAGAGAAAAAGGAATGCTTTCAGTTTTACGAGATGCCACAAAAGGTAATATGTATAAAAGCATCCTCATCGATAGAAGTGTTGATGGTGAGGACTTAATTGAAGCCATACAATTCCAAACTTTGTTTTCTAAGGCATTGATAGAGACAATAAAAAAGAGGCTTCAAGATCCGGTGACTCTTTCCGCATTGAAAATGTTATCACCAATGAACATGTCTACCGGATCTACAAGCATTTTAGCACGAAAAACTATGGGTCTTAATGAGTTGAAAACACTTGGAAATTTTTATGGCATTCAAAAAATGATAGATGGGAAAGCGTTTTCTCCCATAATTGATAATGATAAATTGTATGATGAATATGCAATTTTCAAAAGGCAAGCTACCACGGAATGGCTTGGAAGAGATTTCTTAGATGTTTGGGGTATGATAAATTGTAATGATGTGTGGAAAGAAAAGCTACCCGAGCTTCTAAAGCTTTCATTGATAGGGTTAATTCAGTGTTCTTCTACGGCAGCATGTGAGAGAGGCTTTAGTCGCCTAAATCTAATAAAAAACAAGTTTAGAAATAGGCTAAAAACCAATGCGGTTGATGCATTGATACGAATATCTATTGAAGGACCTGAATTAGAAGAACATGACTTCAATGCCAGCATTTTGTTGTGGCGAGAAAGCAAGGCATATCGTCATATTTTTACAAGTACTTCTCATGAGCATGATGAAGACATCGAGGACTTCATAGAAGATATAGATTGAAATTTTGTAAATGTGATCTATTTTGTTTTGGAACTTTATATATATTAGCTCTAATTTGATCTAATATGTTGTTAATGCTAGTTTACAAAGTTTCGAAAAGTGAATTTTGTTTACAAAGTTAGTACATTTTTTGATAAATATATATATTTAGTTTTTGGGCTCCAATTTTTTGTGATTGATTTGATGTGGTATTGCACTAGAATTTTATTTATTTATTTGGTATGCGTTAAAAAAAATTTCAACATTTCCGGTTGACATTGTCGCTAATAGGAACGTGGCCGGCTGAGATTTTAACATTCCGGTTAGGTTCATAAGAAGCAGGAAAATTTCCGGTAGGGCCTAGAGACTTTGCCCAACACTGGTCCATACCTCCATATTTCTATTAGTAGAGATTAAAATGGATAGAGAGGAGAAGTGTTGGGCGAACGTTTTGACCTCAAATATCACCTCTGGGAAGATCAACCCATTAATGATGTCGATTATCTATGTGCAACATTTGTACAAGTGGTGCTAAGAATTATGTTAGAAGAGATTTATGGTTCATGCTAAAATGACAAATAGATCTTCAAATGTGCAAATAAGTATTTATTAGTTTGTGGTATTCAAAGTATATTATGACCCTTAGAAATGGTTTCGCCCAACAAAGTTTATGGGCCTATTTAGTGACATTCAATTTTACTTTTATGAAATAAATGTAGAGAACAAGAGGAGGGGAAATCCTTTTTTATACTTTTTCTAAACTTGTACTTCTTTTAATGTTAAATTTCCTCTAATGGGGCTAAAATAGCTAGCTTCCTTGTCACATGCTCTAGGGTTCATTTATAGATTCCACTAGTAATAGCCTAAGATCGTGTAGACAGTCTGCAATAACGTCAATATGAGGATGAGGATCGCACCAATGACCGATATCGTCAGCCATGGGCGAGAGAAAAACTTCTCATGAAACTCCACATACATGGACCTCAAAGGGTCTCGATAGTGCTTCACTACATTGCGCGTCATATTGTCCCATCGTTTGCATGATCGAATTGTGACATTTTTGCTCATGTTGTTCCACATCTTTACCAGCTCGTCATCGCTCCCGAGGTGGTTCACTATGACCCGCGCCTTAGTCAAGATTGCTAGATCCTCTGTTGTGTCAATGAGTGAGTCCATGATGACAGCATACATTGTAAACTCACCTCCTTCTTTGGATGTTTGTTCGTAGGCAATGAGGTTCCGCAGCACATCCTCCGTGCCTTCATACACCACAAGCCGTGGAAGATCGAGCTGAAGTTTCTTCTTATGATACTTGATCACTGATGTGCCACTTTTATAAGCCTGAAACGAAATGCCGACTTTCGAGAGTTGAGACGTTGTTGGCAGGCGGTCACGATGTTTAGACTGTAGCCTGCAGGCTCCTTGATTCGTCGACCAATGGTCTTGAAATTGCGGGGATTTCCTGGGCTCATGTAATCCTTGTGTGACCAAAACATATTGGCAATCAAGCAGATGCTTGCAATTAAAGAAAATCGGATTTGGAATATTTGTGAACCAATCCTTATTGCCCATGGGGAATGGACAATTTCTCACAACAATATCAACCAATACTGTCTGGAGATCTTCCACATTGACTTCATTTTTGTTTGGAAACTCTGCGATCTTCTTTAGAAAGGACATGGGAATTTGGTTTCCCATCAAGAACAAGTTCCTCCATACGGGGTTACATTTAAAGTCATTGTTGAAGAAATCGTATAAGTAGTCAGTACTTGTAATAGGTTCTTGGTTGCATTTACTTTTGTTACTGAAGAAACTCTGTAAGAACTCGTGTTGCTTATCTCGGCAATATGAACGTGCAGTGCTCGAAAAGAATAAGAATTCATGAATGAAGACGGTATCAACTGTGACCAGAAGTTGGAAATCTTTGATGTTATCTTGGGAGAGGTTAGAATAATGGTTGTTAAGATCAAGGGGGTTAGGAATGAGGTATTCTATGAGCTGTGCCACATCCGATTTCTTATGTCTTTCCATAAATTTCTTCACACATAGTACCTTACAGTCATCAAGACAGGATTTGGTCACAAGATTTGTATACAATGGTCCGATGGTCAGGTTTTCATCCCAATATGGTTTCTTCTTGGCTTCCAAGAGTTTTTTGGGAGGAATCGAAATCTTCACATTATCCCGGCCGCTTTTCGTGTTGGATGGACATGTATCAGGAGCAGTAGCAATTTTATTGATTTTTGTTGTAATTTCTTCCCACCATTTGGATTGGGCTCCGAGTTGCCCAATGGAGTGGTTTGTGTGGTTAGGAGGGATGGGTTCATATGGATGCACAGCAGCCCCATTGGGGTGGATTGTAACTACGATTTCCTTGTTGATATTCTCACCCATCTGTTAAACAACTACTACTACCACTACCACCACCACCAACAGTACTACTTCTCCTAAACTGATTTTGTTTTTCTTCTTCTACTACTACTATTACTTCTGAACTTATACTTTCTTCCTCTTTTTCTTCTTCTAAACTGATAAATTTCTTGTAGATGTTCAAAGTACCATGCACTCCTCTTTTTATACGCCTATTAGTGTTTATGTATTGATGTGAACAAATTTTGGTTGGTGGCATCAAAGAAAAGTCAAGTGTATGGATGTCAAGACATTTTTGGAGTCCGGGATGGAAGTTTTGACACCAAAATGTGTTGACATCAATATAGAAAGACTTCCACGCTTGTCTCTTCTTAGACGCCACCAAACTGTCTCGACATTGGTATAGGAAGACTTCTACCCTTGACTCTTCTTGAATCCCACCAAAACGTATTATGCCATCGATATAGAAGGATTTTTGCCCTTGACTCTTCTTGGATCCCATCAAAACATGTTACGCCATTGATATAGAAAGACTTCCAACCTGGACTCTTCTTGGATCCCACCAAACTGTGTCACGACATGAATATAGAAAGACTTCCGCCCTCAAGGATTTGTGGATCGTACCAAAACATGTTAACATCAATATAGAAAAATGTCCTCCCTTGAATCTTCATGGATATCACCAAAAGATGTATACATCAATAAAGAAAACTTTCCACCATAGAGTCTTCATGGATCCACCATACCCAACTAAGAACGTTCTTCAATAAGCTCCTTAAGACAAAGGAATATCCAAGGCTAGAGTTAAAGATGACCAACGATTGAGATAAATCAGATCTAGTCCATATATATGAGTTTTCAGCTTAAGACATGTTTTTGTATACTCATGTTGTTAGTCATTCACAAGTCTTCGATTCAACTTCTTTCTTCCCAAATAATGGGGGTTTTGTGGGATATAGATTTTATGTTTAAACAACCACTAATAATGTAATGCCAAATAATGTTTTTATCCCATGTCATAGATTTTTCTACTAGTGTTCATTCCTTGTGGTGCAATGTTAATGTTGAGCTACTTTCAATTTTCTATAATTTTGATAAAGGGTGAGTTGTCTTATTTTTCATGTTCAATATTTTTTCTCTTTGGCATTATGTAATGCAACTTGGTGGTAGCTCATGATCGAAATCTCGAACCCCATTTCTGGAGGGCCAGCTCCACAACTCCAAACCAATTAATAGAAATAAATATTATGCTATTATGTCTCATAAAAATATTAGAATGATTCATTGTCTTTTGAATATAAAACAATTTGAATGACACTTAATCACTATAATTATGACATTCATGATTGCAAAATGGAACATTGATGTCACCTTGACGATTGACCTCTATATTATTTCCACTTATGAAATTATGCCTTTTTGGAAAAAGTTATTGACTAGTTGACTTTAATATTTATTTGATTGAAATCACATGATATTTGAAGATATTAAAATATGATCAAATCAATATATTAATATCCAAGTGTTCTTCTAAATATTAATATCCGGTTAAGATGTCTCCATGTAGTTTGGTTGAAAATAAAAGACCAATCCAAGGAGTCTAAATGTTCTCAATCGAAGGCCAACAATTTGAGTAAAAATGGAGGAATTGACTCTTCACTTCATACAATGTGAAATTTAAGAGAAATGGTGTTATTCAAAGTCTGTAAATAATGTCGGGGAAAACTCTAAAGACCATCAAATATAATTTGTCACATTAGGGGATAAAAAGCAGGATTCGATTTTGGATGCTCAATAAATCCTCATGAAAAGCAAGAATTTGTGGACAAAGTCAATACGTGAAATTAAAGGGCGCTATTGATAATGAGTGGAGGTTTGGAGCTACACAAAAGTTTTGAGTAGGCCAGGCTAAAGTACATGTCGGTAGAGCAATGAAGATGCCATGTCTCGTCAATTGAATTTTTTCATACAAAGCCTTAATTACATCTGGCTATGATCATAAGGTTGTGTAACCTTATGATTCAAGGGATAGTGTGTATCCATCCAAGCAATAGTTTAGTGTATCTAAACAATTTTTGGTTATACCCGTGAATATCCATTTCATAGCATATAACAAAATGGAATTTGGCAATCAATAGCCGTTCGCATATCACAAAACGGAAATTTAAGATCAATAGCCATTCCTCCTGTCTTGTCGATTGTGATAACCAATCCTTCAAATCTATCATCCATCAATCAATTGTTGCAATTTGGTGGTGGGGGGTATTAGAACAAAGTTTCTAGTAATTGTTTGAAACGAGAGATATGAAGGACAAACTAAATGGATTTGGCGGAAGTGATTTATTATTCTAAAAATTATGTTCACGAATCTGAACTAGTAATGGCATTCGGGTTGATTTGGACATTCTAGAATCAATCAATTTCATTGCCATCGTATTCAACTTGTAGGTAATTTGATGAACATGGGATATGGAAGAAGATAATGAAGAAGAAGAAGAAAACAGTGTGCGTCAGTACTTCATTGTGACCACTTAAACTCCCACAATATCTATTTCCATTAATGCAATGAATCATGAAAACGAATCACCATAAGTACATAATCTTCCACAATTTCATTAGCCAATCTGGACTATAAATACATAAATAATGGGAAATAATTAAATTAATAAATCAAACGGAAGTACCAAAGGAATAAACAAAGGTGAACATATACTTGATTGTGTTGAGCAGCGGGCTTCTTTATTTTTGTCATAGTGTTTAAGGTCGGGTTAATGTTTGGGTTTGTAATAACCTATGCCTGAATAGGTTGCCTGGTATATCGTAGCGGAGAGCAACAGAAATGCGGCAAGGAATGAGGCCAGTAACCATGGCCGAGAACAGAACTTTTTACGAAACTCTGCATACCAGCGACGCCGACGGGATGAATGGTGGGCCACTATATCATGAATCATCTGCACCCATCTGTCGGAGTTGTCATGATAGGGCACATTGATGCACATGCTGTTCCACATGTTAGCAAACCTCTCGTCGTTCCCCAGGTGGTTCTCTATGACTTTGGCCTTTTTCAAGATCGCGATATCCTTTGGTGTGTCGATGAGCATGTCCATGATGTTCGCATACATCGAAAACACATATCCATTTGCGGAAGTTATTTCGTGTGCAATGAGGTTCCTCATCAGAATCTCGGTGTCGTCAAACACTACAAGGCGCGGGAGATGGAGCCGACGTTTCCTCTTGTCGTACTTGATCACCGATATGTTACCTTCACAAGCCTTGAACCGGATGCGGGCTTTGTAGAGTTGGGACGCTGTGGGGAGGCTAACATATTCCTCTTTGTGAGCTTCTAGTTTCTTTGTCTTTTTGCGCGCACACAATTTGCTCAGAGGTGAGAAACATGAGTAAACAGATATTCTCATGGATTCTTCAGAATTAGTTTGTCTCGCCGATTCTTCTTCTTTGACAGTGCACGAAAAATAGAGGGAATGAAGTAGATGGTCGCAAATTTCTATCAATTCTATGTTTTTCGACTCAAGAAATTCTAAGAATCTACTCCTTGAAGCTTGGCTAGAGAAGAATGGATTAAGTTGGACAATGAACTCCCTCATGGCTTTCTCAAGATCAGCCAATGAGAAGTCTTGATTGTTAGCAATCTTCTTCAGAAATGACATGGGAATTTGGTTGCCTATCAACAGCAAATCCCTCTCTAGTCGCACGCAGAGTGTATGGTCATTATTGTAGAAAGTGGAAAAGTATCCAGATCTTTCCATAGGGCGGCACACCCAGATAAACAACAAGAATTCATGAATGAAGACGGTATCTACAGTGACCAAAAGTTGGAGCCATTCAATGTTATATTGGGGGGAGTTGATATTATAGATGTGGCTAAGTTCATGTGGCTGAGCGGAGATGAGGTCTTGTATGAGGTCTTCCACAACTGATATCCCATGTCTTTCCATGAATTCCTTCACACATAGTGCCTTATAATTATTAACAGGGGAAGGCCCAAGATTTTGATACAATGGACCAATTGTCACTAATTTAGGGTAATATGCGTCTGGCTTCACTTCAAACAAATGTTGGGGAGGCTTCAAAATCATCCAACTTTCGTTGGACACGGGGGCATGAACATGATTGATCTTCTCCTTCATGTAGTGTCTCCATTCATCCATTGATACTGTAAGGTTGTTTTTCTTTCTCCTCCTATTATGGAGCACTAATTTTGACTACTTTCTTGTAGGATTAGGTCAAGTAATACCAGCCCTCTTTTTATGCATCGCCATTACTTAATCCTGCCCTTAGATGATAAGAAGTTCTATATGCTATTTATCTATCTATGATAAGGAGAGTGAGAGATAAGAATGCGAATGTGGGGAATCCCCTGCTTGAGCAGCATTTGTGTGGAGCCAAGAACTATGCCATTTTCCCATAGGAAGCAATTCGATTCTAATTAGTGGGCCCAAGTATGCTTCTTGATTTGAGAGGTGAAGTCTATTTTTAGTGGGCCCAAGTTGTTACTGTGTCCTTTTTTGTGATGCATATAGACTAATTAACATGTATATTTATGTATATGTATATGTATATATATAGTGTATATGTGAACTAATTAACATGGAAAGAGAGAAGGTAGGCTAGGGTTTTTGGAAATAGCCTAAGATTGAAAAGATCGGCTTCCCATGGGAAGCATTATTCATCGTCATCATCAATCATCTTCTTCTTTTTCTTTTCCTTTTGTTCTTGTTCCATGAACTTGATCTACTCTCTGTAGAATGAGTATAGTTCTTTATGGAGTAGATAGTTTTCTTTAGGGAGTAGATAGTTCCAAGAACTGTTGATCATTCACAATCTATTTGTTGCTCTTTATAGGAGCTTTAAAGACTCCGAAGAAGTATTCAAATTTGTTGTTTTTGTCCATGTTAGGTGCAGAAACTCTGTGGTTTGACTAAAAAGACAAAAATAGATTGAAGTATCCCATGATTGTTTATCTTTCTACAACATACCAGGCTTGAACAATCCTAATGCGTGCACATACGGAGGTCACATTTGCGGAGCACAATGATAACATCTACCTATGTAGCAACCCAATTATAGATAAAGAGATAGTTAAATAGGTAGGTCTAAACACAAGATGTGACATTTAACCTAGGAAATCAAAGTTGTGCATTTTCAAGTAGAACACGAGAAAGGGAAAAAGGAGGGGTACTTGATGACGGATATTCGATAAGAAAAACAAAACAAAAGAGAAACTTTTGGGGTGTCAAGACTAAGTCATTGACATCCAAGTAACACACTTAAAAAAGGGGTCCATTGAAAACAACATATGTGCAGATGCAAGTTGCAACAATGAGCAAAGGATAATAATGCAGAAATGTGGTCTTTGAAGGGTGTCTATGGAGCTAACATTACTTATGTCTTGAGGGTTGTGAGTGGAGTTGACAATCATGTTAGTCAATTTTGTGCTTAGGTATATTAAAAGTCTCGCATGATATGATGATGTGGTATTAACCTCATTGTTGTATTGTTATTATTGATGGGCATTGTGAGACTTGACATAAAGTGTGAGCAACCAATAGCTTTGTCGTAGCATTATCAAAGAACTTATTATTGGTAAATTATTGAAAAATAGCACAATAACAACATTTCATTATGATTGTATTAGTTATAAGTTACCTAAAAGAAGAAGTAAGTAATGTCCATCTCAAATCAACACGATTAGAACCTTTTGTACACAATGAGCAGATAATGGGGGAGATATCCATGTCTCTTACCTTTTGCTTAAACGATGTTACTTTTTTATCATTACACGTAATCCTAAAGATACTTCCACCAGCTTTACTAAATTTGGTAGTTCACAATGCCACTACTGATATTCCCTTCATTCATTAAATCTTTTGCATGTGTCTATGGAAATCCATTTACAGTAGTAAAATATTGGATATCAATCACCTTAAAATATTGGGAATTACACTCATTCCATACAAACAGCAGCAATTCATGAATGAAGACGGTATCGATGGTGACCATAAGTTGGAGGCACTCAAATCTATACTTGGGGAGATTGAAATAGATGGAGTTTAGGTCATTCCAGTCGGGGATGAGACGTTGCATCAGCACTTTCACATCTGATAGCCCATGCCTCTCCATGAATATCTTCACGCATAGTCCCTTGCGGTGGTCTAAAGGAGACTCCCCAAGGTTTTGTATATACAATGGTCCAATGGTGAGGATCTCAGGGCAATATGAGAGTGGCTTCACCTCCAACAATGCTTGGTGAGGTGTTGAAATCATCGAAATTTCTGTGGGCTTATGTGTATCAGCATCGAGAAAAGCATTCTCGATCTTTATTGTCATGTAGTGGCTCCATTCATCTTCATTGAAATTATTTTGGTGATGTTCTGCAGTCGGACGGTTTTTATGGCTAGGAGGCATTTCCTTGTTGATATTCTCTTGATACCTTATTGTGGAAGTATCAGTCCTAGTGCAAGGAGGTTCCTCAACCCATGCTTAATACAGCCCGGATTAGAAGTAGGTCTCAAATTAACACGAACAATCTCAGAAAAAAAGGCTGTCAATTGAAATCCGTAAACAATGTATGGAAACACTGTTAATAACAATAATAATGTTGTGAAGGAATTCATGGAAAGACATGGGTAATCAGATGTGGAAGAGCAAAAGCCATATATCCTTATCCCTGAACCCCATGAACATAGGCGCATCCATTCATCTATTTAGAAAGACAGAGATAAGAATAACATAAGCATATGTATGGGGCCAGTAATCATTTCATTTTCCATAAAGATCAAATGTCTCTTCGATATGTCTTAATCAATTCCCGTACAATGTAACGTGTCCACTCAAGGGATCATCTTCTTTTTAATTTCGTGATCATGACTGAGTTTTTGTGTATATAAGTAGTCAATGATCATGCCAAGAGATACTAATTAAACTAGTGTAAATGTTACAAAGACAAATATGTCATGATCGGGTGGGTCTACTTAGTACTATGAGATGTTGATTATGGTATGGATTCTAAAGCTATGCATTCATATTAGAGGATTAAGGTTTTTCCATCAATCAAACATCCTATTGCTACACCAAAAATTAGTTTAGTAGCATAGTGAATCTGGTGGTCCTACATTAAAAATATACGTTTCTGAATTCTTATTAATGTGACTTACTTTTCAATGCACCATTTTCTTTTTCCTTTTTCCATTTTCTCTCATATGATTGTTGCCCATCTAGAACAAGAGCCTTGATACTTGTATTTTAAAGGTTAAATGTTTAAAAAAGGGACAAGTATCCTCAAAAAACGGAGAAGTGTCATTCCAAAAAGACCCAAAGTCAAAGGGAGCAAGAATTCATCAATAAAGACATTATGCTCAATTGTTGTATTAGGGAGAGGCTTAACTTATGGTTGTTAAGATTATGGGGGTCTCGACTCTCTATTAAGGAATGAGGTGTGTCATGACTCACGAGTTGTCCCAATACATTAGATATCTAATGTTTATTTATGAATTTCTTCACTCAGTGTCTTACTAATGTTTTTCGAAGTACCAACCCTTTACGACCCAACCCATAACTCGAGGTCGATTTCACGGGCAGTCGAATCCTCTAGCATTGACTTGGCATTGCCTGACTCGACACTGTTGAATGATTCGACTTTGGACCATCAGACCCAAACACCCGATCAGGCTAGCCTAGTCTTACCAAGAAGAGCCGAAACACTGTCACAGCCTCTAGAGAGGTATTCTCCTAGAATCTTCTTTATGGACGTCGTTGAGCTGACATCATATGAAGAAGCATCGGCATGCGCCGATTCGGCCAAGTGGCAATTAGCGATGGAGTTGGAGATTAACTCCATCCAGCAAAATAAAACATAGGACCTAGTTGAACTACCGCACAATTAACATGCTATTCCGTGCAAATGGGTCTATCGAGTCAAAGAGATGTCGTATTCTGCATGTACCAAGTATAAGGCCAGATTAGTCTCGAAGGGTTTCTGATGTGGCGCCTACTTCGACGAGATCTTTTCCTCAGGGGTGAAAATGACAACCCTTTGATTCCTACTCTGCATTGTGCCAACAGAGAATTTGGAGTTGATTCAACTAGATGTAAAAACGACATTCCTCCATGGTGACCTCGAGGAAGAAATTTATATGGAACAACCGAAAGGCTTTATGGCATCAAGACAAGAACATCTAATTTGCCTACTCAAGAAGAATCTATATAGCCTATGATATGGCAAGATTTGGCACCAATACGATTCAAACCCATGACCTTATGTTACATGGGTGAGCCAGTCCTAAGCCTCTAAGTTGTTCTTTCTTGTATATTCTCTTTATATAGTATATCATTTATTATTATCATTATCATTACCATCTCTCTATTATATACTTCATATAAGTCTCTATTTCACTAGATGCCATTGTCAAATATAAGGGTCGAACCCATGACCAGCTGGTCTCGATTGGGCAACCTTACCAACTGAGCTACATCCATCTAGGCTCTCTCACTTTCTCCCTCTCTCCCTTTTCGGTAAAAGCATACACTTTATATTAATTGTATGTAAAATCCACTTAGGTACAACACATCTTAGTCTCTTCTACCTATCATATGCGTATGTAGGGAGAAGGACGACCTGTAATGCTATTAAAACCCTGAATAAACATTTGAGGAAATGATACCCACATGCTCTAACATCCAAAAATTCCACATGAGAATACCTTTGAGCTTCTTTATACATGCTTTTACCCCATGTCTATTATCAAACATGAAAGCATTACTCATATTCCAACTGTGTTGTAGACCCCAATAACGTAAAAATGGGAACAATATCTCCATCGCATCATTTGATCCATTTTGAACATATTGAGAAATAACCCATTGTTGCGGTCTCAAACAACAACGGGTTAAAACTTTCTGGGAATTATTGGTAAATATAGTTAAAGGTGAATATGATAGCTATAAGGGTTGTGGAAATGGGCCTAACCGGAAAAGAAAGCGACTTAGAAGAGTCTGGTCAACCATTCCTATTTTGTTGGATGCAACAGGGGAAGATGTAAAGTGGAATTATGTTCCACCTCGATGGTTGTTTCCGCCACCAGCGCCATTTATATTGAACACAGCCGTTTAGGATGAGTGCGTGAGGAAAGTGTAAACTGTTTTTGTGTTGTAAATACAGGTTTTCCACGGACATTGGCAACAAGCTAATCGACGAGAGGGCTGATGTGGAAAGAAGGAAGAATGGTAAGAGAAAAGGATGGGGTAGGGTGGCGGGGTCATAGTCGACAATCGTGAGTGGGTGGGGAATTTTTACACTAATTTTTGTTTTTAATACAGGTTTTTCGTCAACAGTGCAAGATGTTAATCGGCAAGAGGGCTGACGTGGACTGAATGAAGAATTTCTTGTTTTGTGATAAGGATGAGGGAAGATGGCGGGGGGGTCGAAGCCATCTATCATGAGTGAGGAAACTTTGAGATTAACTGTTTTGTTATTGATACAGGTTTTTTTCGTGGACATTGGTCATGACGATAATTGGCTACACGGTTGATGTGGATTGAACGAAGAAATTTTCTGTGTGAAAGTGATAAGGTTGAGTGAAGATGGTGGGGAGGGTGAAGCCGACTATAACGAGTGGGTGAGAAGATGTTTACACTAATTTTGTGTTGATCAATACAGGATATGCGTGGACATTGCCATCGTGTTAATTGGTGAGATGGCTGATGTCGACTGTATGCAGAATTTCTGTGTTAAGGATGAGTGAAGATGGTGGGGAGGGTGAAGCCGACTATAACGAGTGGGTGAGGAAATGTTTACATTAATTTTGTGTTGATCAATACAGGATATGCGTGGACATTGCTACCGTGGTATTTGGTGAGATGGCTGATGTCGACTGAATGAAGAATTATTGTGTTAAGGATGAGTGAAGATGGTGGGGAGGGTCGAAGCCAATGTGCAGGAGTGGGTGAGGACATGTTTTAAACTAAGTTTTTGTTGATTATACAGGATATGCGTGGACATTGGAACCAGGTTAATCGGTGAGATGGCTGATGTCGACTAAAGGAAGAAATATTTGTGGTGAGGATGAGTGAAGATGGTGGGGAGGGTCGAAGCCAATCATCACGAGTGGCTTGAAGAAGACTACGGCCAAGAAGTAGCAGATTACCTCAATGGCTTGATTGGAGAGAGCAGTTTTGTATTACCTAAGTGGTACAAAAGGACATTCACAAAGGAAAATTAAAGGCCAAGGAACGGGAACAGCTATTGCACAACCAGGAATTTGTTTATAGGTTGAATATGGGTATACTAAAGAGCTTCAGTATATGTGGAATCACATTCAGCCAACGTTGGCTGCAACATGATGTTTTTTTAGAGGCCATAACAAATGCCATCTTTATTTGGTCCCTGTTTTTACGATATATACTTATGGAGTGGAAACTATTATGTACAATTTGTAGATTGCCTTTGGCATTGTTAATTTTAATACCAATGGAGCATATTTTTTATGGAAAAAACAACGGGTTAAAACTTGCCAAATGTCCGATAAGTACTTCCAAAGGGTACACTCTATATGACGTTTAATGAACCTATGTGTATTATCCTCCAATGAAACGGTGTGAAAGAAGCAAGTGCCAGACCCTAGTCCTCGTCTCTTTAAGGCTGAACCTAATGGGAGCCCACCAATAATGAATCTCTATATGAATACCTTTGTAGAAAATGGTAGATGGGAAAGCCAACCACATTGTAATATTTTCCACCACCTTGTATCTAACTTACATATATTCCACAACCTTGTTGTTTTTGGAGATAGCCAAGATATTGATGCTATCGCATGATGATACAATATTTTTGTAGTGACCTGTAACAAGCGTGTACCATCTTGTAATCACCAATGTACCTAAGGTGCAAAATTTGTTTGCAATGGCAAAGATTCTTGCAACAATGGTATATCTTGTAATTTCTCCCAAATAAATCCATAATTTGGGGGAATACATAACCATCATTTGGGACTTCAAAATCCGACATACTTTGAGATTCATTATCAATCACACCTTCTAAATGTACAATCCCTAATTGAAATAAATGATTGAATGGAGATCTCAACTAAATCTATTTTCCATGCCAAAACAACACACGAGAAGAAACAAGTAATTCATTTTGTAATGAATTACAATATTGTCAATCACTTGATGGTTCCCATTTAAAAACAGATAATGCATCTTGTCACAATCTTACCAAATGTTGTCCACAAAGAATGTCAAATCTTTAGAGGAATACTTCTATTTAGTAGTGACCACCATGATGCTTGAATGTTTGTTTTCCCATGCATCAATCCTTCATGCGCAATAAAATATTGCATCATAGATATCCATGGTTGAGCTTGTTGAAATATATGTCATAATAATGGAAATCTACGTGCCATCAAATGCCTTTCCAAATCCAATATTACTGCACCACCTAACCTTTTAGGAGTAGCTAAATGGTCCCATCAAATCTATGTAACTCCCATCATTTCTCCCTTCCACCACAACATGAACCAAATAGGTTGTAACATGTTTTGTAATGCCTTCTTAATCCAAGGAAGTAAAGGCACAAAATATAACAACATGGGTATCAAGATACATTGCACCACTTTGAGTCGTACATGAAAGGGCCATAATTGAGACTTCCAATACATAAATTTGTCCTTTAATTTACTACCAATCCAATCAATCAATTAAACATTTGTAGCATCAATGCGCAATGGATAGCCCAAATATCGATAAATTGATCCTCGTGTAATCACTAACCCTCGCCATCCTAAACATTCCAAATCACTCTCCGTACAAGAAATAAGGCGAGACTTCCTCCAATTTAGATACAACCCTGAAGCCAAAGCAAATTGATCCTAAACTTGCATACTCCTTTTAAGATTTTCTTTTGAGGCTTGTAAAAACATAAAAGAATAATTAGTCGATGCTTGTGCTACCAATTGTCCACCAGAAGGAAGATGCAAACCTACAAAATCACCACTAGTCGCAAGATTTGACAACATTACTAACAAAGGATGTGTAGCAATAACAAATAACAATGGGCTTAGTGGACATTCTTGCTGCACAGATCTAGTAAGAAACACTTTTGGAGTGACTCCGACATTAAGCATCACACACGAGGTTGCATTTTGCCTTAGCAAAAAGATAAGTCGAGACATACAAGGACCAAACCCCATATTATACATCACACTTGAGAGGAATGACCAATTAACATGATTATATGCTTTTACAAATCTAATTGCAGCATAATCATTTCTTGATGTGTATGTTGAGCATAATCGGTAGCCATTTGAACATTCAAAACATTATGCAATATATTTCTACTTGTAACAAAACCATATTGAGATGGATAAATATGTTGAGGTAAGAACTTTTTAAGTCATTTGGATCATATCTTTGCGAACACTTTGTCCAACCCTCCCATCAATGAAATAGGCCTCCATTGATGAAATGACTCCAGAGATGGTACCTTTGGTATCAATTTGATTAAGCCCACCTTCCAGCTCTAAGGCATGAAACCAAAATCCCAACATTGTTGAAACGTTTGCGTGAATGAACTCTTAAGCATGCTAGCATACTTCTTAAGATTTTCATTTGTAACACCATCCCAGCTAGAGCTTTTACCATTGGGAAGGTATAACAATACATTTTCCACCTCAGCATCTTCAAAATTAACATCCAATTCTTGACAAATATTTGTATTGACGACATTCCCAATTACATTGTGAAACTCTTGTCGTGCTTTCAAGATGTCCTCATTAATAATCAACTCGGGCCCAATCAAATACTTAAATGAGTAATACATAACAATGTCATCCCCTATCTTAATTTGTACCACATTTGAACAAGCATATGGTGGTCTTAATCCTTGACAAAACATATGAGGTTATGATTGATTATTTATAAATCCCTCCTTTAGTTGATGTAGTCTTATCTATTGATGACTTTGACAAGCAAATTCTTCACAATGCCCTATACTTGAACTTGAACATCCAAAAGCTCTTCATCATGCGGATTATTCATCAATAGTACATTGCATCACATAAGAATATATGAAAACTTATCATTCAATTTCTTACGTCTCTTAGCATTAGCCATACCATACATACGATTAATATCATTGATGTTTTGTAGTGTTGTATCCCATGCATCCCATCCTTTTGAAAAAACTTGTTCTGAAAACATGCCAAAAATTTGTTGCATATAGGCATCAAATAAGTAATGTAATAATAAAGAAGAATTAAACCTCAAAGGAACTCGATGAAGCAATGTTTTGTACATATCTAACCCATGTTTTTTAAACTCAAAACATATGGGAAAATGATATGATGTCACAACCTCTTGCATAACGGACTCATCATGCATAACATACATTCTATCTAACGTACTCCATGTTTTCCTATATTGCATACTAGACTGAAATGTAAACCCAACCTCATCTTGATGCAACCATTTCCACACATCCAACTTCAAAACCGTTGATGGCAATTTGTCCCAAACTGCTTGCTCAGGAGAATCCATCAATGAGAATCGTGAATTAGATTGTAAAGCATCAACATACATATTAAAATCACACATTAACAAACCAACATGGCTCACTAATCGTCATGGATACATTGAAGCCCATAACTCAATGTGTTGATTAGCATTATTACGTGCATAGATTCGTACCAATGACATCAAATCCTCAAAATACTTGACTTCCATCAGCAAAAAACGTCCATATGGATCATTATAGACAATATGTGGATAAAACGAATCCTCAACATACTTGACTTCCATCAGCAAAAAACGTCCATATGGATCATTATAGACAATATGTGGATAAAACGAATCACAAATAATCATAACAACCCTTGGATAATGATGTGATAACTATCCTGCATAATATGCGGAATATCCACGCAAATGTAACACAAATCCTGCTAAATCATGACAACCCTTGGATAATGATGTGATAACTATCCTGCATAATATGTGGAATATCCACGCAAATGTAACACAAATCCTGCTAAATCATGACATTTATGTTCAACTGCACATGATATATCCCAATCTTTATCAAATAAAGTTTTCCATAATATATATTTCTTATGAAGAGAAGATGCGCCTCTCACATTCCATGATGCCACTTTCATTTAACACCTTTGGTAAGATATTGCTCTTTATGAGCAAGTGTATTCATGAATGTACTAACTACTTGTTTAAGAGCTGCATAAGGATTCGTGTGTACTCCATCCCCTCCACCAATATTAAGGATTTGTTGTTTGGTTCTATGAGAACGAAGTCCTTGATTTAATTGAGGTCGTACCACCTTTCTTGAAGAATCAAATTGTAGTTGGTTGGACAATCTCTGATTTCGCACCTGTTTCTACCAAGGATTTTTCTTAAACCCCTCCTTCAATCTCAAATTATCTTTTGGTAATGCCTTACCATTAGTATTTTTTGATTCTCTTTGTATGGCAACACCCTTCCCTTTTATCTTATGCTTTACTTCATGTCGATCTCCATCTCCAATATCTATGCCACCATTAATACATACTCCATTCTCCTCCCCAACACCTCTAACATGACCATGAACTTTAGGATCTCCTTCTAACCCATGAGATGTTCCCTCATCCATGACCATATCAACCATTGAGAAAATATCCTTCCCAACATCTTCCTTATTTTTCCTTTTTCACATTATTTTCTAGGGATAGTTCACTGTGATATTGGCATTAAGCCATCAAATGCCCCAATTTACCACATTTAAAACAATGTCCTACAAAAGTTTCCCATTGAAGCTTAAAAAGAAATCGACAAAATTGAGATGCATTGATACTCAACCACCTTGGAAGTTTACAACTTGTCTCCCTTAACATGCAAAATCTAGGTAGTTCTCTAATACCTTGGCCTTAGTCAAGATTGTGATATCTTCTAGCGTGGCAATGAGCAGGTTCATGATAATGGCATAGATAGTGAAGTCAAATATTTCTTTGGAGATTTGTTCATGTGCAATGAGGTTCCTCAACACAGCCTCTGTGTTATCTTCCACCACAAGACGTGGAAGATCGAGCTGATGTTTCTTCTTGTCATACTTGATCACTAATGTGTTACCTTCACAAGAGTTAAACTACACTCCTGCTTTGGAGAGGTTAGATGCAGTCAGAGGGCGGTCGCTATGTTTCTTCCTCTTTTCCGATCCATGATTAAACTAGCCAAAGAATTTAGAGCGTCTAGATATTGTTGGAAGGCAATCAGGTTGCTTCTTGCTCAGTCTCCAGCCCCATAGAATTGTGAAGAGTTGCAAACATCTACTTGGATTCATAGATTTATTTGGCTCTCTAGATTGTTCAGCTGATTTCCATGTGTACCAAACATATAGGCAATCGAGTAGATGCTCAAAGTTCAGTTGCCTCCTTGCGTTGGTTTTGTTTCATTATCCTTGCATTTAAGGTGAAGAAGATTTTTGTATCCTTGCCTCCATTCATGCAACCTACTGATGAAGAATGGATTGTTTACTAAAACAAAGTATTTCAAGCATTTCAGAAGATCATCCTCATTAAAGCAGGGTGATTCCTTTGGGATGTTTATGATTCTCTTTAGGAATGACATGGGAATCTAGTTGCGAATTAGCAGCAAGTCCCTCCATATTTGGGATTCCGTAATGTCATTGTTAATAAATGTGTACTCTTCAGAATCGGAGTAATTCTCCGTTGAGAACATAAAGAATTCGTGAAAGAAGACAGTGTCAACAGTGACCATAAGTCTCATGGACTCAAACTTGTAAGTCAGCATATCCAAATAGACGTCGCGAAGTTCCTCGGTCTCGGACTCAGGGATGAGCTTTTCCATGAGCCCTTCAACATTTGATATCCCATATCTTTCCATGAATTTCTTCACGCAAAGTGCCTTCCATTTATTAATAGGGGAAGGATTGAGGTTTTGATACAGTGGGCCAATGGTCAAGATCCATGGGCTACATGATTGCGGCTTAATGTTAAACAGTGCTCACGGGACAAACCTAATCACTTTGTCTTGTTGGAAAGTAGATTTGGTGACAACCTTCGGATGAACTACCTTACCAATCTCTTTCTTCATCCGGTCTTTCCATTTTTCATGTTGCGGTTGAGTTGATGAAACTGCTTGACAAGAAAGTTATGGATAGTAGGGATGGGATTATATGGATGCTCATATTGGGCCATTTGTTTCCCATGGGAAGCGTAATTCATCATTATCATCTTCTTCTTTTTCTTTTTCTTTTTCTCTAGTTGTTGTTCCATAAGCTTGATCTACTTTCTTTAGAATGAGTATTGTCTTTATGGAGTAGAAAGTTTTCTTTAGGGAGTAGATAGTTCTAAGATATGTTGATCATTCACGATCTACTCGTTGGTCTTTATAGGGGCTTTGAAGACTCCGAAGAAGTCTTCAAATTTGTTGTTCGTGTCCATGTGAGGTGTAGAAACTTTGTGGGTTTGACTAAAAAGACAAAAATAGGTTGAAGTATCCTGTGATTTTCTATCTTTCTGCAACATACCCTTGGACAATCCTCATGTGCACACATTCAGAGGTTACATTTGCGGAGCACAATGATAAAATCTACCTACGTACCAACCCAATTACAGATAAAGAGATATTTAGATAGGTAGGTCCGAACACAAAATGTGACATTTAACCTAGGAAATCAAAGTTGTGCATTTTCAAAACCTCAATCCTCATGCGGGCGCATATAAAGGTCACATTTGCATAGCGCAATGATAAAATCTAACTATGTACTAACCCAATTATAGATAAGGAGATAGTTCAATAGGTAGGTCCGAACACAAGATGTGACATTTAACCTATGAAATCAAAGTTGTGCATTTTCAAGTAGAACACGAGAAAGCAAAAAAGGTGGGGTATTTGACTAAGGATATTCAATAAGAAAAACAAAACAGAAGAGAAACGTTTGGGGTGTCAAGACTAAGTCATTGACATCCAAGTAAAACACTTAAAAAAAAGGGGTCCATTGAAAACAACATATGTGCAGATGCAAGTTGCGACAATGAGAAAACTTAAGGATAATAATGCCAAAATGTGGTCTTCCAAGGGTATCTATGGAGCCAACATTATTTATGTCATGAGGGCTTGGAGTGGAATTTAACAATCATATTAGTTAATTTTGTGCTTAGGTATATTCAAATTCCAATATGTAGTGACCAAGTCTCGCATGATATGATGATGTTGTAGTAATCTCATTGTCGTATTGTTATTATTGACGGACATTCTGAGACTTGACATAAAGTGTGAGGAACCAATAGCTTTGTCTTAGCATTACCAAAGAACTTGTTATTGGTAAATGTAGCTACGTAAGAAAAATAGCACAATAACAGAATTTCATTATAATTGTGGTATTATTCGTTATAAAACTTAAGTTACCAAAAAGGAGAAGTAATTAATGTCAATCTCAAATAAAAAACTATTAGAACAGATAATGGGGGAGATTATTGTACAAAATGGGCTGATAATGGGGTAGATATCCATGTGTCTTACCTTTTGCTTAAACGATGTAACTTTTTCATCAGTACACGTAATCCTAAAGATACTTCCTCAAGCTTTACTAATTTTGATAGAGCAATACCACCACTAATATTCAGTTCATTCATTAAATCTTGCGCATGTGTCCATGGAAATCTATTTACAGCAGTAAAATATTGGATATCGATCACCTTAAAAGGACATACATTTTTCAAAAATGTTGGGATGTATTGCCAGAGTTAACTTACAAAGATCATGTCTTAGATTTTCAGTTCATCTCAGAAAGCCTTGATTCTTAGTTTGTTTGGAACATTGGCAAGTTCAGTCAACATGTTATTTGCTTAGTTGTTGGTTCGATATTTGGGATAGTCTGAATATGATATATAAAGCTGGGTGTGATTTATAGCTAGGAGAAGAGCTGTAAAATTAATTGCCGTTCTCACATAAATCAACTTTGGAAACGAAATGGTTTTGGAAATACATTTTGTGATAATTAGTTAATGTTGAAATCTAGGTAGAGTACAATTCCTCAGAAAATCTACAATCTATTTATCTATAATCTGTTCAATTTCGTAACCTACTGTACAATTTCAGATAGTGGCTGAAAATTCTCTTTTAGGTAGGCTTCTTGATATTGAGAGGTGAGGTTTCTTTTGTGATAAGGAGCTTTTCAGCCCTATTTCCTAGTGCGTGCCTCTCTGAGGACCATGCTGGACCTATTAATGACAGTAAACACAACACATGCGTGAAATACAATGCCGATCGTACTAATGTGATCATGTTTGTACATAAGTGTCGCGCTCTCTGTGACATATTAATGATAGTAAATTCAACAACTTCAGTTAAAATGATCGGCATTACTATGAACATTTGTATTAGACTAATTACGAATATATATTAAGGCAGAATCTCTGCAAAACAAAACCAATAAGAGCCCAAATCAATGCCTGTAAATAATGCGAATATCGGGGTTTGTCTATATACAAATCAACAAACGGAGAGAAAGCAAGTCTAAGTGGGACGTAGCCAAATTCGGTTTTGGATGCTCAATAATTCCTCATGAGAAGCTAGAATTTGTGAAAGAAGTCAATACACGTGAAATTAGAGCACTATATCAATAGGGAGTAGAAGTTGGAGTGAGCCAAAAGAGTGAGTAGGCCAGGCTGAACTCTATGTTGCTAAAGCAATAAAGCAATGAAGATGCCATGTCTTGTCGCAAGAAGATGACCAAGAAGAAGAACAAGATATTGTGCTTTAGTACTTCATTGCGATAATTACGAAATTTAACTCCCACAATATCTATTTCCATTAATGTACAGGCATCATGAATCGATTCACCATCAATACATAATCTTCCACAATTTCATAAAGCCAATGTTGTTTGTAAATCAATAAATACATAAATAAGGGGAAACAATGAACCAAAATGAATTCACAAATGAATAAATGAAGGTCAATACTTGATTGTGTGGAGTGTTTTTATTTTTCCCCTAGGGTTTGGAAGTTCGGTTGATTTAGGTATTTTGGTAATAACCTGCGATTGAATAGACTGTCTGAAACATTGAAGCTGAGAGCAGTAGAAATGCGGCAATGACCGAAATCCATAACCATGGCAGAGAAAAGAACTTTTCATGACACTGCATACAAGCAACGGCAACGGGAGGAATAGTGGGCCATTATATCAGGAATCTGACCATTATAGTAATGTGGTCACACATGTACAACAGATGTAAAATCTGATTAGAACTATTTGTCAAACTGATATGATTAGTTTGAGACAAGATGGGGATGAATTGAGACCTGACCAATTTATTTGAGACAAAATAATTAGTATTGTTTGGGCCAAACACTCTTAAATTAGTTACTACTCAGCGTCGTATTATGAGCTATAATTAGCACTAATAATAGCAATATTCATTAATGCTACATTCAAGTGACATTACTGCAAATATCAATTAAAGGCCATAAACCTTTAAAATTCTACTTACATTAACACATCATGTATTGTTAACCATTTATCTTTTTCTAAGGTGTTGGATAATCCTAATTTGAATATTTTTATTAGACTAATTACGAATGTATATTTAGGTAGAATCTTTGTAACAACGAGTCAATGATAACCAAAGTCAACGGATCTGAATAATACTAATGTGGACGTTTGTTACCATGACAACATTTGTCACAAATTTGTCCATAACAACATTTGTCCACCATATACAAATAAAAAAATAGATACAGTCTAGAAATGTTTCGTCCAAACACCCATATTTTAGGTTCACTTCATAAAGCCCCTTCCACCTTAGCCACAAGGGGTTCACACCATATGGTAATTGTGTAGACCTACTTCACAAGAGAAAAAGTTTCAAACAATAGTAACTATTTGTAGGAATAGTACAATGTCGTCGATTATATGAATAGTTGGTAAAGTCACTCGATGGGAAGTTATGGATAGTAGGAATGGGGTTATATGGATGTACATATTGGGCCATTTGTTTCCCATGTGAAGTATTATTCATCATCATCATGTTCTTCTTCTTCTTCTTTTGCTCTTCATGTTGTTTTTGCTCCATAAGCTTGATACTTTCTTTAAAATTAATATTCTAGTGTGTAAATGGAGTTTTCTTTAGAAAGTAGATAGTTCTTAGATATGTCGATCATTCATGATCTATTTGTTGGTCTTTGTAGGGGCTGTAAAGAGTCCAAAAGAAGTCTTCAAACTTGTTCTTCGCTTCCATGTGAGACGTAGGAAACTCCATGTCTGTGTATGACTAAAAAGAGAGAAATGCATTGAAGTATCCCATGATTTTTTATCATTCTGCCAGTTACCCTTGGACAATCCTCATGCACACACACACACACACACACACATGCACATAGGCCACCTTTGTGAGCACAATAATGAAATTTACCTATATACTAGTACCCAATTATAGATAAAGATATAGTTAACTGGGTAGGTAAGTACCCAAGATGTGGGACATATAACCTCAGGGACCAAAATTATAACAATCGGCAACAATTTAGTTCAGTTCGGTTTGATTTGAGAGGGTCCAAACTGAGCCATTTAAAATTTTCGAAACCTGAACCGAACCCTTAAACATTTTTCAAACCGTTAAACCATTAAATTGTAAAACCCGTGGTTTCGTGGTTCAGTTTCGGTTTTGAACTTAGGTTAAATTTTTAAATTTACAATATTTCATTATTTTAAATTTTTAAAATTTTAAAGATGTTCCTAAAACGTGAGAATAAGGTCTAAAAATGAAAATTTGTTAAAAATATTTTTTAAAAATTTTTAAATTTAAAAAAAAACAAAAACAATTGTTATACTGTTTAAACCGCGGTTTCTTACTAATGAAACCGAATCGAAAACATACCGAATCATTTTTAAAAACGCAAACTTGAACTAAACCAAACCATTGAAGCCGTTAAGCCATTAATCCACGGTTTTGCGGTTTGGTTTGGTTCAAACTGAAATGTTGCCGATTGTTACAAAGTTGAGCATTTTCCATGTAGCCTCGGCGTTAGGAACATGAGAAAGCAAAAAAGGAAGGGTAGTTGACTAAGGATATTTGATCAAAAAGAAGAAACGAAAAGAAAAACTTTTGGGGTGTCAAGAAAAAGGAGGGCTAGTTAAGTAAGTAGTAACAATATCTGATAAAACAATAGAAAGAAAACATAACCTTTTGGGGTGTCAATAAAAAGGATTTTAATTAAAAAAGAAAAACTTTTGGGGTATCAAGAACAAGCCATTGAAATAGAAGTAACACACATAAAGTGGGCAATGGAAAACAATATATGTGCATATGCAACCTACTACAATGAGCTATGAAGGTTGTCCAACGACCCAACAATCGTGTTAGTGTATCATGTCAAATAAATTATGTCGTGAGAGTTGTGTGTGGAGCCTTCAATCCAATTGCTCAACCTTGTGCTTGAGTATTATTAAAAACTAAATGATAGTTAACTAACTTAAATATGTCGTGATCAAGTTCGGTATGAGATGATAATGTGGTAGTAACCCCATTTGTGGTATTGTTATGATTTATGGATATTATGAGACTTGGACAAAAAGTATGTGGAACCTTTGTTCAAGGATTACCAAAGAACTTAGTATTAGTTAAGTGTATCATAACCTACAAAAATGGGACAATAATTGCTTCACATATATTGAGACTCCTTTGTTAGTTTTTTTTGTATAAGTTGGACTATTTATATTGTTGATTTGGAGACGGACATGGCTTCATTGTATTTTCTTTGTCTCTAAAGATTGGTTACATGTGTTTCTTATTTATCTTTACCTACAAAGATTGACTATGGTCATATTTGTAATATTAGACTGTTTTGTACATGTAATTGTAATACCAATGGAGGATATTTTCCATGAATAACAAAAGTGGGACGATAATAGAAATTGTAGAATTTCATTACAAATTTGCGACAATTTGATATGAGAGATTTTGAAACAAAATACTAGTACTGTGATCACATTTGTACAACACATGTAAAATCTGATCAAATCTAAGTCTCAAACTAACATGTATATTTTGAGGAAAAAAGGAGCTAAATCCACTCTTGATCAATTTGATTGGGAGGGAAACAATCCGAATAAAAATGATGGATAGTTTGGTGTAAATGTTATTAAATTGGTCATTACTCATCATATTACGAGCTCTAATTAGCACTAGTGACACCAGCATTCATGAACACTACTTACAAGTGACATCATTGCAAAGGTAAATTAAAACACACCGATGCCATTGGGAAACACTCATAGTCATTGTGGTTATTGCAAACTTTAAGACATTAATTTCTACTAAGATTAAGACATGACATGAATTTTTTCTACGTTGAATTGAATCTAAACGTGGAATTGACGCTATTTTCATCTACAAACATGTCTTGTACTTGTAATGCGTAAATCTATTTTTTATACTTGTAACAAATCACTGAATAATACATGAATCACGACATGGTTTGTCTTAAGAGAAATATCAGATCGGAACTTTGGATCAAAGCTAGGATGGTCGCCCATGTTCTCATAAGCAATTAACTAACTGCTTAGGGTTACAATGATTCCTTCATACTTGATCTTCGACTACTTCATCTTCCATAATTATAAGCTTGATTTGTTTATAAATCAAAACAATCGTACCAATCAAAGTAGATGGTTGCAATGGAGAAGATTTGGCTCCATATCTTTAGAATAGTCGTACCAATCAAAATGAATTGCAAGGAATGGATGATTTATCTCAACAATATATGTCTTTCCTCTATTCCCCGTTAATACTTAACTTTTAAATTACTGATTTCCATGTCTCTTTTTTGCATGTGAATTTCTTTGTCATTTTCACCTCATTAAGAGAGAGAGAGAAAAAGAGACTTGGCATAAGTATTGTTACCTACTTTAGCACCGTGTACATGTAACGCTTAAATGTATCTCTGATACTTGTAATCGATTACTCAATAATGCATGAATCACTAGCGGATTTATCTTAAGCTCAATATTGGAGGTATTGTAGAGGTTGTGGTAATAGCGTAGGGTACATCATGGGTAAAACTGACAACAATTCATGCCAGTTGCTATCTCTTGCTCTTTATCTATCTATTTACTAGTAAAGAAAAAACTGAGAGATAAGAATAGAGAGAAAATTAGGGGAAAGAGACACCAAAATGAATGCCATTTTTCATTGGAAGCTCAAATACTCTATTCAAAATTTATTTCATTCTTGTGCAATTTCAGAGAGTGGCCGTGAACTCTCTTATAGGTAAGCTTGTTGATTTTGAGAGGCGAAGTTGTTTCTCAGCCCAATTCGATAGTGCGTTCCTCTATGTCTACCATGTGCTCTGTGTAGAATTCAACAACTATACAAATAGAGAATGATTGTTAGAGAGAGAGATCACACATACATAAAATTTGTTCTATATTGGTTGTGTAATGTTACATTAGCCAAAATGGCTTGATTGTAGAGTCAATGGACATAAAGTTATCTCTCTTCAATGAACAAGTTTCTCTAAAGTCTAATAATAATTAACTCATCGTAATTACTTATTTTTAATAATAATAAAAATAAAATATTTCCACACTCCCCCTTAAGCTAAATATTATTTTATTCAAAAATATTGTCGTTCGAAGAATAATTTGGCATTGTTAGACCAATCTTTCGTACCAAGCGGCATGCTTTGTTTGAGGTACTTGGCTTTGTTAGAAAATCGGCCCACATTAGTGTTTTATACGCATACTTCAAATCTAGGTTCTTCTCTTCAATTAAGTCTCGTAGAAACTAACTGATGCTTGAAAGAGACATGTTGAATATTGTCACTCATTTTCGGATTACAAGCTAACTTTATACAAGATTGATTATCACAACGAAGGATTACTTTAGAAGTCTTAAACAAGTTAAGTTCTTCAAGTATAGAATGAATTCATATTCCTTCTTTAACAGCGAGGGCGACAGCTACATATTTAGCTTCGGTTGAAGATAGAGCGACCGTTGTTTGCTTCTTAGATGTCCATGCTATAGCGACTCCAACGAGACAATATACGAAACCACTTGTTGACTTACGACCATCAATATTCCCTCCCCAATCTGAATCTGTCCAACCTGACAATTTTGATGGATTGGTCCATCCTTCAAGATTCATGTTGACAGACTCTGATTGTGATCTAGATTAAGTTACCACCATATCTTTTGTTCGTTGTAGGTAACGGAGTAGTCGTTTTAAAGCTTGCCAATGTTTCTGTCCAGAATCTTACATAAATCTTAAATGAATTCCAGTGGTAAAACATCAATCGGGACATGTACAACTAATAAGGTAGCGTATACATCCAATAATTTGCTTGTAAGCAACATTGAGCATTTCATCTCGTTCTTTAATAGTTCTTGGAGCATCTTCGATCGATAATTTGCACGGAGCTCCCAAATCGTGGGGTGGCTCATGTCGCGTGATTGACTCCAGTCATGGCCGATCGTGCTTGGTTGTCCCCCTCCCCATGATTCTTACGGATCAATGACCAACCAAGAGTCTCAATTCCCCACCCTCTGAGAAGCATAGATTTAAAGTGGCTCACTTTGTTTCAGAAAAGCCTATGTATGAACAAGGCTTAATATTACTTCCTCACCTAGCTATCCGCTGCTGGGGGTAGGTCCCGGTGGAGAAATCATAGACACATTCTCATACTTTTGTTTCCGGAGTACTTCATTTGATTTCTTCCGCGGTTTTAGGTTTTGGGGGTATCTACCACGCTCTCATCGGCCCGAAACTCTAGAAGAATACTTTCCATTCTTTGGCTATGTTTGGAAAGACAAAAACAAGATGACCACGATTTTGGGTATCCCTCTAATACTACTGGGTCTTGGTGCCTTCTTATTAGTGTTCAAAGCACTTTATTTTGGAGGTATGTAAAAGTCAATTCTATTTTTGGTCAAGTCCCGCATATTTATAGAATTTGAAAAACCTATTGGAATCTTCTAGCAATCTATCTATCCATAATGGTTCAATTCTCTTAGTCTTGTCTCGAGATATATCTTTGCTAGGGAATGAATCCCTCACTGAGCAGACCCTCCATCTGCCCGAAACTAGAGGATGCTTTTGCTCCCTCGTCAAAAAAAGTAGTCGACGAGAGGATTTGTTGCCTATGATGCGTCAAAAAACCAATCCAAGTACAAGTAATTCGGGTTTTCGCTCGTTTCCTGCTTCAATGCATTCTCCAAAGGAAGTGATTTCCTATTCATCTACGAGATCCTTTGTCATTGTTATGGACAATTTTGTGACAAATGCTTACATTAGTATTATTCACAAGCATTGATTTTGGTCACCGTTGCCTCGTTATTGCAAAGATTCTACCTAAATATATATTCGTAATTAGTCTAAGAAAAATGTTCAGACTAGGATTATCATAGAGCTTAGAAAAACATAAAAGCTTAACAAAACATGATGCCTTAATGTTAGTAGAATTTTTAAGGGATACGGCCCGCAATAAACGCAATGACTATGACTGTTTCCCAATGGCATTTTTGGGTTTTAATTGATATTCGTAGTAATGTCACTTGGATGCAGCATTAAAGAATATTGGTGTCATTAGTGCTAATTAGAGCTCATAATACGACCTGTAGCGTGAGAAATAATTAGCATTAATGACACCAATATTCTTTAATGCTGCATCCAAGTTCTTGTCCCCTTTTTCTTTTTAGTAACACTTTGATTAGTAGTGGGAAACCTCAAAGTTCTTGTACCATTCTTGTCTCAAACTATTCATATCCGTTTGAGAAATGATTCTGATCAGATTATACATATGTTGTACGAGTGTCATTTTACAGCCCTTCCTACGAAATTGGGAATTGATGATCTTTACTTTCTTACATTGGGAATCATGTAATGCGTTTTGTTCTTCATAGGATGGCTTGAGCGCGCTACTGCTGCTTGTTTGTGGAACCTCTCAAGCTGCTCCTACAGAGCCATGGTATGTCTGTATCAATCATGGAGAGAAGGATCTCATGGGGTGTTTCTTCCTTTACCCTTATCTCATGCTACAGCCATGACCTTCTATCGTCCATAAAATCCTCGAGACCCTAAAATCTTTTTTCCTAGGTAATTCCTTCATAAATCTTCTTCTCCTCCTCCTGCAGAGAAGGATCTGCGATGATGAAGACAAACGCAGGAATGAATGAAACAAAATTCTGATGCCTCAGATCACCAGACGGACAAATTTTGTGAATTTCCAAATGCATAATTCGTTCGGTGACAAACGAATCCACTCACCTGAGACTACGGAACTGTTTAATGCGAAATTTGGTCATCAGAGCAGGGCGAAACTTGTGGAAGAAATTGAAAGAGGAAATGTATATGCTACCTATAGTACCTACTATTCATCATCAATAGATATTCATTCATGTTTGGTGGCTTACACTTTATTGTTCCTGTCTTAAAGTCATAGTTTTGGGGAAATAGAGACCTTAGTCTTTGGAACATTTGGATAAGATTATATTGACACAGTCATATTTTAAAGTATTCACATATATTTCTTATATGTGATATCACTCAAATTCGCAATATTAAGCATAACGCATGCAGTTTTAAAGTCATTATCAGTAGTTATATAGTTGTTTCATGGATGGGGTATTGAGTGGGACACTCCCAGCGCGGGTTTGAAAGGTTGCCTTTATGGAAGTAATTTTACATTCAAAATGCTCTCCACAATTTGGTGGAGATCTTTATTGTATATATATATATATATAAGCTTGAGGTAGTATCCAGAAGCAACAAGTCGAATGGTTTCTTGGATAATTCGACGATTATCCTACACAACTGTTCTAAATCAACATTGTCCTAACTCTACTCCATACTAAGTAGTTTTTTTCTATGCGTTGCACATACATACGTACATACATACATACATACACATACATACGTATTTTCAAATTATAATGAAAATGACACAATCATGATTTAAGATTCCATTATTACTCATTATTTAAACATAAGTTTATCTGCTACATAACCATAATTTGTGAAGATTGAAGATGAATCGAAGACTTGTGAATTGAAGACTTGTCTTTTCAAATTAATAATGTTGGTTCGAGACCCAGTTCTGATCAGATCTCGAGAGCTATGTTGGGCATAACTGTAATTACAGTTATGTATTTTGTAAAACCAATCACATAACTGTCATCGGTGTCGTGATCTGTCATTGATTGGACCACAGAAAGGGACGTACTAACAACTTAGGGCCCACTAAAGAAAGAGTTCACCTCACAAATCAGGAAATAGCTTAATTCATGGCTCCACACATATTGCTAATCATGCAGGGAATTTCACACATTCGCATTCTTATTTCTCTCTCTCATTCTCTATCCTTATCATACACAGATAAATAGATTCATAGAATATAGATTTTCGTATCGTCTGAGGGCAGGATTAACTCATAGAGATGCATAATAAGATCTAATCCTAAAACAAAGTAGTCAAAGAAGAAGAAGAGATTGGTATGAGTTTCACATTCAACATCACAATTCCAATGGATGAACCTGATCATCAACCCCCCAACTTCACCAAAGATGAATGGAGACTTTACATGAATGAGAAGATCAATCTGGATGTTGATGATTCACCTATGTTGAAGCAAAGTTGGATGATTTTGAAGCCTCCCCAGGCATTACTCGAAGTGCAGCCACAGTCATATAACCCTAAATTAGTGACCATTGGTCCATTGTATCAAACACTTAAGCCTTCCCCCATTGATAAATGTAAGGCACTATGTGTGAACAAATTCATGGAAAGACAAGGAATATCAGCTGTGGAAGATCTCATGCAATACCTCATCTCTGATCAACCACATGAACTTAGCCACATTTATAATCTTAACCTCCCCCAATCTGACTTTAAGTGGCTCCAACTTCTGGTCTGTGTCGACACCGTCTTCATTCATGAATTCTTGCTGATTCTGTCATCACCTCAATCTATGGAGTTTAGTTGCAGGTACTTTGCCACTTTCATCTTTAATGACTATACACTCGCCATGAGATTACTGAGGGACTTGCTGTTGATCGGCAACCAAATTCCCATGGCATTTCTAAAGAAGATTTGTAGCAATCAATACTTCTCATTGGCTGATCTTGAGAAAACCGTGAGCAGTTTGATAATCTACCGTAATCCATTCTTCTCAAGCGACGTTGAAAAGAGTAAATTCTTAAGATTCCTTGAATCGAAAAACATAAAATTGGTCGAAATTTGCGAGCATCTACTTGATTCCCTCTATTTTTGTTGCACTGTCGAAGACAAAGAATCTAATTCTAGAGAATCCAGAAGAATATCTTTTTATTCATATGTCTCTTTTCTGAGCAAAAAGAGCAAGGATCTAGAAGCTCATGAGGAGACATCTTGCCGCCTCCCAACAGCGTCCCAACTCTACAGAGCCGGCATTCGGTTCGAGGCTTGTGAAGGTAACATATCGGTGATCAAGTACGACAAGACGAAACTTCAGCTCCATCTTCCACGCCTTATCGTGTATGACAAGACAGAGGATGTGTTGAGGAACCTCCTTGCATATGAACAAATGTCCGGAAAAGGATATGACTTCGCGATGTACGCTATCCTCATGGACTCGCTGATCGACACTGAAGAAGATCTTGCAATATTGAGTCGGGCCAAAGTATTGGAGAACAACTTGGGGAGTGATGAAAGGTTGGTGAAGATGTGGAACGACATGTGCATCAATGTGCTCTTGAGTTTGCCATCGGAAAGATGGAGAAATATGATCCATGATGTAAAGGCTCACCATTCCTCCCATTGGCTTCGCTTGTATGCGGAGTGTTATCAGAAGTTCTTTTCTCGGCCATGGTTATGGATTTCGGTCATTGCCGCATTTCTACTGCTCTCAGCTTCAGTAGTGCAGACAGTCTATACACTCTTAGGTTATTACTATAAAACCTAAAACAACCTAACATGAAACCCTAGTTCAAAAACAAAGAAGCTCCACACAATCTATTATTCATTTTGTGTGGAGCTCCACACAAACGAAGCTCCATACTAGATTGTGTGGAGCTTCGTTTATTATTCATTTTGGATTTCATTTTGGTTTATTAATATAATGTGTTTCCCGTTATTTATGTATTTATGTAAGTATAATCCACATTGGCTTTATGAAATTGTGGACGATTATGTACTGATGGTGAATCGTTTCATGATTCATGTAATAATGGAAACAGATATTGTCGGAGTTAAATTTAAGTAATGACGCAATGAAGTATTGAAGCGCGATTTTCTCTTAATGCATTATTGAGTAATTATTTGTTACGAGTATTGTTAATGGGTTTTAAGTGACAGTTGTAATAATATTAACTCAATGAATGGTGTCATGAGCATGTTTTTATGCCACTCGTGTTTCTTAACTCTACATAAAAAACCCTCTTCGATATACCTCCTAACTCCAAAACTTTATCTCTATAAGTATGCTAAATTAGCTGTAAGAAGGTGGTGTATAAAATTCTAATTCCCTAATATGAATGTAGCCCTTCAAACACATTAGCAAAGAAATTTGATTATAGGATGTCCAAAGCAAACTTACATTCATTAGGGACTCTGTTGACCAAATATGTCACTAACGAATGTAACTTTAGTTCCCAATGAAGTAGCTCGCCTACCACTTGCTCACCAAAAGAGATTTTGCATTTTTGCATTCTTATCTCCCCGCAATGTTGGGTAAATTCCTACGCATAATGTAAGCAAGCATGCCCTCTAGGGAGGGACTTTGTCAGACTAATGTGGGGAGACTAGGATGTGATTCTAGGTAAAGTTCTTTGAATCTAGCTAGTCCACATTCTCCAAAGTAGCTATTTTAACCCCATTAGACCTCATTTAGATGAAAATTAACATTAAAAGAAGTACAAGTTTAGACAAAGTATAAATATTTTTGTCTCCCCTCTCTTGTTCTCTACATTTATTTGATACAAGGAAAATTGAATGTCACTAAATATGCCCATAAACTTTGTTGGGCCAAACTGATTCCAAGGGACAAATACTTATTTGCACATTTGAAGATCTATTTGTTATTTTAGCATCAACCATAAATCTCTTCTAACACAATTCCTAGCACCACTTGTACAAATGTTCACATACATAATCGACATCATTAATGGGTTGATCTTCACAGAGGTGATATTTAAGGTCAACCTCTCCACTCTATCTATTATAATCACTATTAATAGAGATATGGAGGTATGGATTGTATTATCAAAAGGAAGCAGAGGGAATGGATATGTTGCAATGGTGTGTGTAGCTCAACAATATCATAGCAAAGCTTAGGGTTTTCAATAGTGTAAACCTAGCAGGAGCATGGAGTTTCCACACAAAATATATAAGATACAACTTGAAAGTAAAGTGGGATTAACTTAGCGGATCTAGCTTGTGCAAAACATGTCTGTCACTCTCGTAGACACCGGGAAAAAAGTGCCCATTTAAAACATAGTTTTTCAATTTTTAGATTGCATAAAAAAAAGAAACAAGAAGTTTTCTCATTACACTTGCCTCAAGCTCTACAGCTAAAATCAGGCATAGGAGCTATGATCCGTAAGACCTTCTTTGCTTTTCAGATTGTATGGAAAAAAAGGCAATTAACCTCTACCAGCCTACACAAAAACTATGATCTATCTTAGATCAAAGAGGATGAAATTTACTAGATTCCGAAACATGCATAACAACTATGTCTCTACTAGAGATCAAAGAGCAAGAAATTCACTAATTTGATTTGTGGGTGTCAGCCAATAGAACTCTTGCCCCGTTCTCCAATAAGACTTGAGGACAAGGTTTGGTAATGGAAATGGAGTGCATGTTCAATACGTAAGTATTGTAGTTAAGAAAAATGGCATGCCAATTTTTACTACCTCAATAATGAGCATCAATCTGGAGTAGGACAAATACATATTTATGACAATAGATCATTTGTTGTAGGACAAATGGTATGAAAGCTACATTTATGACAATATCTCAACAGATCAATGATGAACATCAAAATATGTTGTCGGACAATTGGTGTGGAATCCAGATTTATGAGATGTTGAACGTGACATTATCTTTTTCGTGTTTTAGACAATGACTCAAATTAGATTTGGCATAATATCTAGGTTTTTGTTTGAGAAATGAATAGGAAAACTTAAGAATCAAATTTTTATACCTTGAATTACCCCTATTACCTCTTATCATTTCCTTGAATAAAACTTTATTTAATAAATGGCCATTTTTGGAATTTGAATGCATCATGAAAGCTTTAGCACCAGTAGACAATGATATTGATTTACAATGGATGCACCATAGCTTATATACATAGCAGAGTGTCTAAGCATGATAGCAACAGAGGGTTGATACAATAGTTTGCTACACTCAATTTGTTCTTGCTTGTATACATAGGTTTACTAGTGTAATGGTTAACCAATCATCTACTCTCTTCACCACAATCAAGAGTTCTATGATCCTTGGCGTAAGATTGTTATTGAGAATCAAGCTCAAACTATTCTAGTGTGTGAACACACCCTTGAGAGTCTATGTGCACTCAAAGGTCAAAAGTCACCACTACTTTTGTATTATTCACTATGTGTCATAGAATCATATTCTATGACACATAACTAATGAGTTTCCACATTCCTCATGACCCATGAGCTTCGGTAGTTAATGAAGAGAGAAGGTGACTACATGAAGCACCCTCCTCCTACTTTGTAACATGTCGGTTAATCTCCTTTGAATATACATCTTCTTGAGTATTCTATTTTCATCTATCTTGTGTTTCTCTCCTCTCCTCTCCTCTTACACATACACACAACACACATCTCTTCTGCTACACAGAATCACACCATCGATTCTTTACATGGTATTAGAGCGCTTTGGAAGCTCGATCTAGCCCATCCATGTGTGTTGCATCTATGCCGACGATTCAAAAAGAACCGGCTTATTGCTACCGTAGTGTTGCTACATAGCTGATGTTCAAGCAAGAAGAAGAAGGAAGAAATCTACATCGATCATCATGAATACTCAAATGGAAGCGCTCCCTAGCAAAAAAAAAATCTTTTCTTTTCTCTTTTCTGTTAATATCCTTAATCAACCACCCCTCTTTTTTCTTGACACCCCAAATATTTCTTTTCATTTCTCTATTTATCAAATATCCTAAGTCAACTACCCCTCCATTTTCTTCTTGACACGTCCAAAGTTCTTCTTTTCTTTCCTTTTTTTTATCAAATATGGTTAACTACCCTGCTTTTTCTTCTTGACACGCATTTTTTTTTTTCTTTTTTTTTCTTTTTTTTTCTTTTTTTAATCAAATATTGTTAGTCAACTAGCCCTCCCTTTTTTTGACACTCCAAACATTTTTCTTTTCTTTTCTTTTTTTATGCAGTATGATTAGTCAACTTCCCATCGTTTTTGACTTTCTCCTTTTCTTAACCTTTTTTTATCGAATATTCTTAGTGAACAACCCCCTCTTTTTCTTGACACCCCAAAAGTTCTTCTTTTTTTTATCAAATGTCGTTCCTTTTTCTTCTTAACGCTCCAAAAGTTGTTCTTTTCATTTCTTTGTTTTATGAAAATCCACAGTCAACAACCCTCTTTTTTTGCTTTCTCTGTTCCTTAATCCCATCCTTATCATCAAATAATTTTAGTTAATTACCTATCCTTTTTCTTGACATCCCAAAAGTTCTTCTTTTCTTATCAAATATTTTTAGTCAATTACCTCTCCTTTTTCGCTTTCTCTTGTTCTTGTCCTGTACGCTACATGGAAACGCTCAAGTTTGGTCCACGAGGTTACATGTCCCACATCTTGTGTACTCACCTACTTTCTTAACTATATCTTTATCTATAATTGGGTAGGTAGATAGGTAAATTTTATTATTGTGCTCGCAAATGTGACCTATGTGTGTGTGTGTGTGTGTGTGTGTGGGCGCGCTCATATGAGGATTGGCCAAGGGTATTGTGGTAAAAAGATAAAACATCATGGGACACTTCAAAGCATTTCTCTCTTTTTAGCCATACACAAACATGGAGTTTCCTACAGCTGACATGGAAATGAAGACCAAGTTTGACGACTTCTTTTGGACTCTTTAAAGCCCCAATAAAGATAAACAAATAGATCATGCATGATCAACATATCTAAGAGCTATCAACTGCATCACAAAAAACTGGAAACATTGCATGAAGAATGAGATCGATAAGATGGTCAACAAATCTAAGATCCAAAAACATAAAGTGATCGGGTCTATCCCACGTGCGGTGCTCGACGTTATGCCACCATCATATCTGGGGGGCTCCACTATATTTAAAGAGGTTGTAAGACGTGCGTTCATGATACGTTTTATAAACCCCTTATACGTATGTCTTTTACTATTTTAGATACCCTTCTGTAACAAACCAGTTAATAAAAATACCCCTTACTGCCAATATATATTTTGACAATAGCTCATTTTATCTACCCTTACATAGAAGACACATGTATGTTTTATGCATGTGTGTATATATGTTTTATATTGTATTGCATATGTTGTATATATTTTATGTATGGGTTGTGTGTATGTATGTATATATGTGTTATCTGTGTGTGTGTGAGATAGAGATAGAGAGAGAGAGAGAGTTCATATGTATGTATTGTATTCCATGTTTATGTAAGTATGTATTCTATTATATGTGTTATATATCCTAGTTGTATGGAATGTGTGTATGTATCTACGTGTTATGTGTATGTGTGTGTAGTGAGAAGGCATCCATTTGCACCTAAATTATAAATATTCTTTTACTAATAAAGACTCAAGAGTTCATTATTTGGTTTGATAGATATTCTATATTTAAACTTTATGAAATTACATCAACAATCATCAAATGCTCAATAATTTCTCTCATCACAACATTATTTAATAAGCAAAAGATTAATATATGACTAATTAAATATACAAAGCTTATCAAGCAATATATGTGCTACATGCGTCAAGCCACATTTGACATATATATCAATCACATTATTGGTAATACAACATCTTTTTTCTAGTACACATTTTCCTTAGATTATATAGTTTGCAACAAACAAATACATGCAAGACCAACTTGCTATAATAATGAAATACTTGAGGTTCAAAAAATGTTTCAAAGAAAACAATAATTCATTATACGTGAGGAAAGTAATGGAAACCATTCCATATTACAACACATACAATTATTTATCAATCTCCTTCCTTTACAACACGTAGAAATCAAGACCTTAAGTGCATCACTAGAAAAGATATCATATAGAAAAGTGCAAAGATATCATATAGAAAAGCAATTAGGCACAATGAAACTTTGATGAAGACATATAGTTAACTTAGGTAAATAATTTCTTTTTCCACTTGAAATAATGAAATGAAAACACTTCAAACAAATGGGACAAATTTCCCATATTATTTCAAAAGGAGTTTTAAGAGAAAACAATTGAAATAAGCAAAATATCCACTCCTTCCTCTATATTTTCCTTTCCAACCATTTCATTCCTATTTTTGCATACTTCATTGAGAGAAAGAAAGACATACATCATAAGCCAAAACCCCTAGTCATAATAGTAAATTTTTCTGGCCTTTTCTTTCATGTTGACAATAATTAATCAAAATTTAAACCGGGCTAACCTTTCTCCAACTTCCATGGCTTAACGATTTTCCATATGAAGTCAAGGTCATCACAACCAAAGTGACCATTTGCATAGGTCTTCTAGTAATGTTATTTTCTGTCTCTACGAAGATTGAGGTGGATAGCCATCATCTAAGGTCGGAAATCATTGGATTAGGGTTTCCTAAAGTAAGAATATTTCACGTAGATTCAGTATAGAAATCAACCTTACACGTCAAATAGATCAGTTTTGAATCCTCCCCTGAAGAAGACAAATGGAGAGCAGATATGATAATAAGGATCAATGACATGGTTAGTAATGCTAATAGACATGCGTCCAACTAAACTCGGAAGATTTCGAAGTCTCCAAAAGCATCATTAGTGGATGTCAAAGGCATAGCCAATAGTAATATTACTCAATCGAAGATGACTTATTTGAGTAAAAATGGATTAATTGACTCCTCCATTCATACAATGTGGAATTTCAGGGGAATTGTCTATATTCAAAGTCTGTTACAACAATGTTGGCAAAAACTCTAAAGGCCATCAAATATAATTTGTCACATTCGGGAAGAAAAAGTAGGATTTGAGGCGTTGCCATATTTGATTTTGGATGCTCAATAATTCCTCATGAAAAGTGAGAATTTGTGGATGAAATCAAAAGGGCACTATCAGTAATGAGTGCAGGTTGGAGCTACACAAAAGTTTGAGTAGCCTCGGCTGAAGTAGCTATTGCTAAAGCAATGAAGATGCCATGTCTCCTCAAATGAATTTCATCATACAAAGCCTAGAATTATATCTGGCTATGATCATAAGGTTGTGTACCCTTATGATACAAGGGATAGTGTGTATACATCCAAGCAATAGTGTAGTGCATCTAATCAATTTTTGGTTGTACCCTTGAATATGGATTTCATAGGATATAACAAAATAGAATTTAGCGATTGTTCATGGTAATTTGAGAGCTAGTTCTAATATGATTTTCTATACGTTGTGCGATTTATGTGATTAGTATTTGTGTTTTTCAAATGTATCATTAATCTACGGAGAGCGATACATTACCAGCTAACAGCTTTGCCTCAAAAGCATGGACCCCCCATCAGCAAAGAAAGAATTTTATCTCTAAAGTCAAGATCAACATCAAGCTAGCCCAAATGAGATTAGAATCCAAATTGTCATATAGATTAAAGAATGCCAAGAAGCATGGGCTGAGGAACGTTCTTCCACATGCACAAACTTTATAGTAAGGGGTTAACTTTACTAGGAAAAAAATGGCATGATTGTGGTCTCTCCCCATACATATGATTCTACCATTCTTATCTCTTGCTCTCTCTCATTTGTCTTTCCATTCTTATCTTCTGCAAGAAAAGGTACACTGATTAGAGCTTCCCCGAAAGAAGACAAATGGAGAGACTACATGAAACTCATGAGCTTAACATCACGGAAGAAGACGAATGGAGAGACTACATGATACCAAGATCAAGAATGCTAGAGTTAATACTAATAGACATGTGTCCAACGAAAGCTCAGTGATCTGGAACATAGTATGAACCATGCGTACCATTCGTGCATTCGTGCTCGAGAATGATTCAATCATTCGAGAATGATAAACACTCTCGAAGAATGATAAATACCATACTTTTGGATAAATGGTTTACTATAAGGTAAACATTTTTTCACGGAAAAAAATTTTAAAAAATTGCAAAAAAAAAACATATTACCTTCTTAATAACAATATGCTTTTTTTCGTAAATTCTAATAACAACTACCCAAAATGCCTAGTCTCCAAAAAAATCCTCAATGAGGTGTTACATCAAAACGAGCATTCCTAATCTTCATTCAAGGTGATATCATCATCTTCAAAATCATCATCCTCATCTTGTGCATTATCATCAAGATAAGACATCACATTGGTGAGGCTCTCATTTTCATCAACTTCTTGTGCTTCTTGTTCATCAATTTCTGAAAGATGAAATTTCATCATTGAAATTTTAGAAATTTCATCATTGAAATTTTAGAAATTTCATCATTGAAATTTTAGAAATTTCAGTGATGATTGAAATTTTAGAAAATTTGATTGAAATTTTAGAAATTTCAATCATCACTGAAATTTCGTTGATGAAATTTCATCACAGAAATTTCTGTGATGAAATTTCTGATTTTTTAGCACTGAAATTTCTGATTTTTTAGCACAGAAATTTCTGATTTTTCAGCACAGAAATTTTATCACTGAAATTAAAACCATATTTCTACACTAAATATACCTGAAGGTTGAATGCACTCTGCAGAATCGCAAATCGTTTGAGGCTAGGTTGTAGAGGAGAAGAGAGCGTAACGTTAGTGCAGAGGAAAAGGGAGAAAAGAGGGAAAAATTGAAAAAAATTGAAAAAAAAATGAAAAAAAATGAAAAAAAAAAAACACACGAATATTTGCATATCATTCGTGTTCGTTTTCCAACGTATGAAAACGAATGATATGGCAGACGAACACGAATTTTACGTACTATGATCTGGAAGCCTCCCTAAGCATTGTGTGAGATCAAGCCACTCTCATGTTCCCCTCGAATCCTAACCATAGGATCATTGTATCAAATGTTGGGGAGCTCTACTATTGATCATTCTAAGGCATTGCGCGTGAAGAGTTTCATGGCAAGACATTGTAACCAATCAGATTTGGAGCAGTTCATACTATAAGTATGTGAGATTACAAAGATCCTATTTATGGTAAATATATAGGTACAATCTTGGAAAGCAGTTACATATGAACCTTGACGGTTCTTGAAGTAAAAACAGTCACATGTGAAGCTTCATGGTTCTTTATTCATGGTAAGTATTTTCTAATATCCTAATATATATATTGCTTACATTAATAATGTTCTAACACCCCCCCTTAAGGTAAGCAATTTATTTCTTCTTAGGGTTTAGTAAACTAAGGCCAATTTTAGAACAACACAACCAATGCTTTTGGCTTGAGACAGGTTTTGTTAAGAAATCAACCCACATGGTGCTTGTTGAAGTGAATTGTAAAATCATTTCTTTAGTTGCTACCAATTCTCTTATAAAGTGATGTCGAGCTCTAATGTGTTTGTTTTGATCTATGATCTTTGGGTTTTCAACTAACTTTATACACGACTGATTGTCACAATAGGTTTTCATTTGTGAGAGTTTGAAAACGTCAAGCTCTTCAATAATTGCCTTAATCCAGATTCCTTCTTTGCCTGTGAGAGCTTCTGCTACATACTCTGCTTCAATACTTGACAACACCACCGAAATTTGTCTTTTACTTCGCCATTCTATAGCACCTCCAGCAAATGTGAAGAGCATACTAGAGGTTGGTCGAGAGGTGTCAATATCCCCTCCCCAATCAGAATACATCCAACCTTGTAGGGGAGCATAAAGCCATCTGTTCAGTTGGGATGAATTCTAGAATTGGAAGCTGCGGTAAGTAAGTACCATGGATTTGGTATGTTGTAGGTAGCGGAGAACCCACTTTAGGGCTTGCCAATGTGCTATTCCAGGATTTTGCATAAACCTAGATAGAAAACCAACACAAAAAGATAAATTGGTCGTGTACAACTTACCAAATACCGGACACTTCCTAAAATTTGGCGATATGGAAGCGATGCCATGATTTTCTCGTCCATTATAGTTTGTGGAGTATCATTAGAAGATAGTTTGCATGGTATTGTCATTGGTGTTTAAATAGGTTTGCAATTAGCCATGTCAATTTCTTTAATATATCTTCCGAACTTCATTTGTTAAAGAGTGAGAGTACCTTCCATTCGGTTTCGAGTAACTTTGATACCAAGGCAAAACTCCATTGTTCTTAAGTCTTTGACTGGAAACATCATTTTTAGTTGGGAGATGGTCTCCCTCATAGCATTAATTGAATATGAAGCAATAGGGAGGTCATCAACATAGACACCAAGAAGTATAAAATTTTTACCTTCCTTTTGGATGTATAAATTTGGTTCTACTTGAAGACATTTGAATCCAGTAGATTCAAGGTAAGTATGCAGCTTCAAATGCCACATTCTAGGTGATTGTTTGAGACCATATAAGAATTTCTTGAGTTTGCACACATGATGAGGATTCTTTGGATTTACAAAGAAGGGAGGTTCCTCCATATAAATTTCCTGATCCAAGTCGTCATGAAGGAAAGCCATTTCTACATCAAGATGGTATAATTCTAGGTTTAAGCCAGCACTTATAGCAAACATAAACCTTAGCTGAACTGCTTTTGGAGTTGGGGCAAAAGTGGTTGTGAAGTCAAGGTCTAGAACTTGTGAAAACCCTCGAGCAACAAGTCGTGCCTTGTGTCGAAGTAGAGCTCCCTGTGAATCAAACTTCTTGGTCAAAACCTAGTGAGATGATATTTCAGTTTTCTGGAGGTTTAATAAGTTTCCAAGTGTCATTCTTTAGCAAAGCATCAATCTCAAGTTGCATTGCTTCTTTCCACTTGACACTATCCGGTCCATGAATGTCTTCTTCAGCACTAAGGGAAAAATCATCATCATCAAGAATTTCTAAATTATCTTGTGCAAAATCCACTTCGGGAGAAAGATCACCCATTACTACTTCTAATGGTTTAGTGATCTCCATAATTTCTTTCTGTTGTAAGTTTTAGGGTTAGGGTTAAGGACGACGATGATGATGAATGATAACTATAATAATTGGTAATGAAGATAGACATGGTGATGGAGAGTATGATGGTGAGAGAGATCATATAGAGAACAAGACAAGCATTGAGAAGCATTGTGGGGTGGGGGGTGGAGCCATTCTAGGCACCACCCCCCACCCCGCAATGCTCATCAATGTCATCCTTACCCCGCAATGCTTCTCAATAATTCTCAACAACTTCATGTCAATCTCTCTCACCATCATACTCTTCATCATCTTTGTTATTTCACCATGTCTATCTTCGTCATCGTTAACCATCATCATCCTTAACCCTAACCCTAACTCTAACAACCTATAACACATTTTGGTGACCACTAAGGCAACCCCCCTTTCGAGACGGAGTCGAAGAATGATACGCGGCGATGCAAGACATAGTGACCAAGTGCAAGAAATGGTGGACATGTGTGAGTAACGACGACATAGATACGCGAGTGTGCGGTTGCGATTAGCGACAAATGACGGTGGCAAAGTGCGAGACGGAGTTGAAGCATGATATGTGATGAGGATGTCTGCAAAGAAGTCAATGAATGGACGGAGTGGAAGAATGTACGATAAATCGAATCGATGTTGCGCAGCAAATGGTGATCACAATGTCCTAGAAAAGTCACAGAATGAGACGCAGCGATACAGATGTGCAAGTGTACGAGAACTAGCAACGTGTGTGTGCAAGAACGTGTGATGAAAGAGACAACCATCAGATATCAACGGCCAACAACCATATGACGACTGAACAGAGTGGCCACAGGACGGACGGCCAACTGCAGATTGGCTGAATAGCGCCGACAAGGCCGGTGACAGAGATGTCTGGAGATGGACCGGACAGACATGGCCTGATGGGCCAGACTGTGGAAAGAGCAGTCGGAAGGACCGGAAACAGCCGGACAATAGTTGGAGCAACCGGAGCGGCTGGACGAGGCCAGAGAGCGACCTAAGAGCGGTCATAGTGGCCGAACGGCGCCAAAACAGAGACCTCCGGACCGGACTACCGGACAACCGGTCGATACGAACCGAAAGACAATAGACAGTGGCAGCGGATAGACACAGAGCGACAGAGGGAAGCAACAGATACGGGAACGGAGCCGCTAGAGGGCTGAACAGAGAGTGCTAAAGGAAAGTCCCCACCGATGAACAAAAGCGGCCGGTCATAGACAGACAAGCGACGAGACAGAGATGACGATAGAAGAACAATGGCCAAGGAACAGTCGAAATGGCCGGAGAGTAGCCAAAGAGTGACCGTAGCGACTGGAATGACGGCCAAACAACAGCCGGAGAGTGGTTGGAGTGGCTAGAGCGGACGGACTAGCTAGACAAAGACAACAATAAAGAAGGATGACCGGGAGGAGGTGACACCGACGCCGACGCCGACGGATCAGCAGCCAGTGACAGAGATAGAGACGCCGACGGACAATGAAGAGACGAAGGACGACGGACGGAGACGGGTCCGGAACCAAAGTCAGAGACAAAAATGGAAACACACAAAACATCAGAAGAAGAGGAAGCAAAAACAACCATAGGAAGAAGGGAGATGCAAAACAAAAGAGGAAGATAGAAAGAAGAGAAAGATGAAGTACAAAGCAGAAAATGAGACAGAACAAAAGAAAACGAAAGGAAGAAAAAGAACCAAAGAAGGAGGAAGACATGGCGGGAAACGACACAGAAGAAGTAGAAGGAGAAAGAGAAGGGAGAATAGAGAGGATTCCATGAAGAAGATGCACACAGTGAGGTTGAGAAAGAGAGAGTTCAGAAGGCGGGGGTTCTCTGTGCGCAGGTTCTCGTCTGATGATCTTGCAGCGTCTTGGTGCTTCTGTGCTCCTGGGTTCGTGAAAGTAGAGGATCTCTACGCGCAGTGGTTTTTGTCTGTGCATTCTGGTGCCTTTTTTGAGTGTGTGCATGTCGTGTACTAAAATAGCATTATGTCCTGTGGTGGCGCTTTAAATGCCCACTACGTACCTTTTCGCTCCTCGCTCTTTCATCCATTCATTCCTCGCTTTTCCATGATTGTTTTTTTTTTTTTTTAGTTATTATTATTATTAGTGTGACGTCACTTGTCCGTTGGTCCTCTCGGACCCTTACCGGCCTCATTCTCCCCAGTTACTGGCTCGCCTTCTCGGCCGTCTTGGTGGTTACCGTTTCCCTCACTGGTGTCGGTCCTTTGCTCAAATGGGTTCTTAGGCATCGGTCCTCTATATGCCTTCAACCGGAATCCGTTGACCCATTTGCCTAGCACTTCGCCGGCAAGTGTCCCTAACTGGTAGGACCCATTATACTACCGTGTTAGCCAATACGGTCCGGTCCATCTAAACCGTAGTTTACCCGGCATCTTGCCAATCCGGGTTTCGAATACTAACACCAGTTTGCCGATTGCGAACATTTTTTCGTTACCTTTCCTGTGCCGGTCGACAAATGCTTTCCATCGCCGTTGCTCCAATTCTAAATGTAGGATGCTGGCCAGTCGTTGTTCCTCGAGCTCACACAGCGCTGTCAACCGTATTGCCTCCGACTCCTTCTCGTTCAGCCGTTCCCGTAGCTGGATCCGTAAGCTGGGTACTTGGAATTCTACCGGCATTACCGCCTCGAGTCCGAAAGCTAACCGGAACGGTGTTGTTCGGATGCTCGTTTTGTATGTAGCTTTGTGTCCCAATCCATCCGGTTTTCGTTGACATCTTCCGGAGGATATTCTGGAGCGTCTTGTTTGTTGATTCCGCTAAACCGTTCGCCTCTGAATAATAAGGTGTGCTTCGTTTGTGGACAACGGCATAGAATGTCGTCAGGCTTTCCACTACTTGGCCGAGAAAGTGCCCCCCTTGGTCACTTATTAATTCAATTGGGCATCCGTAACGGCACTAGATGTACTCATATAGAAACTTCGCCGTTGACGCAACGGTGTTATCCCTTAATTCTTTGGCCTCCACCAATTTCGTGCAATAATCCGTAGCAACGATGACGTACCGATTACCCGTTGTCATTGCCGGTGGCTTGAAGGGTCCTACAAAGTCCAGCCCCCACTTCTGGAATGGCTCGAGTGGTAGTACCGGCTGGTGTGGCATACGAGCCTGCTCCGTTGGCTGGTGCATTCTCTAGCATAGGTCACATTCTTTTGCGTATCGTACCGCATCTCTTAGTGTCGTTGGCCACCATAGGCCACTTTGCCATATTTTCCTGGTCCTCGCATCTCCGTCATAGTGACCTCCGGCAACTCCGCAGTGGGCTTCCCTCAGTATCAGTTCCTTTTCATCGCTGCGCACCGCCCGTCTCCAGATGCCGTCCGCGCCCTTGTGGTACAGTGTGTCTTGCAGTAAGCAGAAATGTCGGCTTTGCACCGCCAGGCATTTCCGTTCATCCCGGTTCATCTCTTCCGGAGGCAGTCCTGTGCTCAGAAACTGGTGCATATTTGTCAGCCATTTGTCTTCCTGTGCCACCGTCTCATCTGCTACCGTCTCCGTAGTGACTCGAAACAGCTCCGCATCCGGAAACTCATCCGCTACTCCGTCCCCCGTCTCTCCGGACTCTAATCGGCTTAAGTAATCCGCCACGGCATGTTGTATACCGGGTCGGTGGAATATTTCAAACTCGAACTCCTGTAACGGTAAGGTCCACCGGGCCAATTTGCTGGTGAGTGACGCTTTGGACACCAGGTAAAGGAGTGCCGAATGATCTACATGGAAGGAAAACTTCCTTCCCAATAAGTAATGCCGAAACTTTGTCACACGGTAGATCATCCCTAGAGCTTCGCGTTCCGTAGTAGAGTAGTTCCGTTCTGCTTGGGATAGCTTCCGGCTGGCATAGTACACTGGCCGGTACCACTTTGGTTCCGTAAGTTGCATCAGTACGCTTCTGATTGTGATGTCGGAGGCGTCCACGAACACGTGAAATTCTTTACTCCAATCCGGAGGTTGTACTATCGGTGCCTGCGACAATAGTACCTTGAGGGCCCTATACGCTCTATTCTCGGTGTCGGTCCACTGAATGGTGTCCGATGTACGGCGGCATGCAACGGTGTAGCTAGGTCAGCCAAGTATCGGAGCATCCGGCTGTGCCACCGGATTTGGCCTAAGAACCGGCTTAATGCCTTTGCCGTTACTGGCGCCGGTGCTTCTAATATGGCTTTCACTTTGTCTGGGTCGACTGCGATACCTTCCTGGCTCACAATATGTCCCAATAGAGTTCCACTGGACACGTTAAATACACACTTTGCCGGATTCAAGCTTAGCCGGTACGCTCTACACTTTTCTAGACAAAGACGGAGGTGCTGAAAATGGTCCTCCTGCCGGCTATAGACGGCGAAATCGTCAAGGAAAACCTGCATAAAAGCCGGTATATATTCACCAAAGATTTCCATGATGATTTGTTGAAATGTTGCCGGTGCCGTTTTGAGTCTGAACATCATCACCACGGCCACAAACATCCCCCATTCGGTGACGAATGCCGTTTTCTCTTGGTCGTCGGGGTGCATCCGGATCTGATTATACCCGCTGAATCCGTCTAGGAAGCTATAGACCTCATGGCCGGCGACGACATCCAACACTCCATCTGTGAACGGAAGTGGAAACGCATCTGTTACCATAGCCGCATTGAGTTTCTGGTAGTCCACGCAAACTCGAATTTTTCTGTTCTTCTTCGGTACGACTACGATCGGTCTCAGCCATGTCGCTTTTTTTACCGGACGGATAAAGCCAACTCTTAGCAGTTTGTCGATTTCTTCCTTGACCCTGGCGGCATAATTGGGATTCATCCGGTACCGTCTTTGTGCCACTAGTTTTGCGTCCTTGCTCAAGTGCACTTGATGTTTGTATAATTGAGGGTCGAGTCCTCGCATGTCTTCGTATGACCAGGCGAATACATCGCGAAATTCCGTGAGAAGTGTGATCATCGCCGTTTTGTCTTCGGACTTCATCTCCTTGGCGATGTGCACCGGTTTTGCTTCTTCCGTGGTCCCTAAATTCACCTCTTCCAGTTGCGATGCTTTTACGCGCTGTGAAACGGCCATTTCCTGTTCCAACGCTTCCTGCGCTTGCCGTAACGCCTGGATTGCGTCTTTATCCGGTTCTGCTTCAGCCTCTTCCGGTTGCGGTAAGTATGGTGCTACTGCTTCGGCAATGTCAATTTCGAAGAGAGGTATGATCTTCGGGTTTTCCTGCAGGTACTGAGCTTCTTCTTCATCCGCTAACTCTTCTAGCATGTTGACGCATTCCGCATACAATGGTGTACATTCCTTGCCACTGCTCGTCCTTGGCTGTGTTGGTACCCGTACCTTGGCTTTTCCTCGCCGAAAGGTAATTATATTTTTTCGCCAATTCTGTTTGATATGTGCCGTTTTCAACCATGGCCGCCCCAACAATAGTGGGTATGCGCCTTGTGCCTGTAATTGTAGCACTACGGCCGAGATGTGAAATGTATGACCGCCCACGATGACTTCTAATTTCCGTATTAATCCTGTCGGCCGCACTGAGCTTGTATCGGCCATCCGCAACTAGAACGGACACGGCTCCCACTCGTGGATTCCTAGGGCATCACACATCCGGAGGCTTATTACATTTACCCCAGAGCCTCCGTCTATAACTATGCCGGGGAGTTCTTTCCCTTTTACAATGGTAGTGATTATCGGACTGCTGGTGTCCACCACCGTTGGGCCCTCCTCCGGATTCGAGAAGAGTACCGGTGCCGTCATGGCCGTCTTCAGTCCTTCCGTGAATCTTGGCACGAGTTGTAGGAGTCTTCCTAGTGGTAACGTAATCTGGCATTCTTGAAACGCCTGCCATGTCTCGTTCTCGGAGTGACTACCACCGGCAAGCCTTGCGGTGTTCTCCTTTTGCCGCTATAAGTCTGTGACATTCTGCTCGTTTGCTTTCTTTACCCATTCCGTTGCTTGTTTCCGGATGGTCTCCTGTGTCTCCCATTCTTTGGCCATGCCCTTCGACCTTGTGGTTACCTGCTGCAGATCTGCCACCTTAGGGACTACCATATTTACTGCCGGTCGTTTTTCATAGCTCTTCACCGGGCCTTGGTTACTTTAATGGCCTTCCTATCGGCAGTAGTAGCAGTAGGCCTTCCGGGTATTGCTAGATTCGGCATTGTCTGTCGTACCCGGGGCAGGTCCTGCGGTACGGGCGGGGTTTTGTACCGGTTGGCTGCTTGGAGCTCCTTGTTCCGGATCCCGGGGGAGCTGCTTTTTTTAAAATGTCGTTTTTTGTTATAGCTCTTCTTATTACGGTACTCTTGACGGGGTTGCTCGTTATATCTACCGTATTCCTCCCGTTGCTGACGATACCCGGGGGAGTGCTCCCGGTCGTAATGTTCGTATCGTCTATTGTAATCCTGGTACCGATCATGCCGGTCATAGTTATCCCGCTGATCGTCATACCGGACATCATTTTCCCATCGATCGCCATACCGGACATCCTGTGCCGGTCGGTCACGGTCCATTCGCCGCCTGCATTCGTCTTCATCCCGGCTGCTGCGTGGCTCAATTTGTCGGACGGGCGGTACTTGCCGGTTTAACAGATTATACTCGCACCTATCCATCGTATGGCTCTTGGATTGACAGATTACACATTGCGTCCTCATAGTGCATTGTAGAGCCGAGTGCCCGGAATTCAAGCAGGTTATGCATTGTATTGCTTGCCGAAACCGAAGGTCTTCATTGGACGGTAACGCCCGTTGAAGTGCTCCCAGTGTGAGCCATAAGCTTGTCTTTTCCATCTCTCTCACCCGGTCAATGACCTGGTCGATGGTACTTGTGTGGAAGTCGATTACCGTGCAAACCGTGTGTAGGGGTTCTCTGAGCGCATTTAGGAATATAGTCCGTAATTCCTCCTCAGGGGGTGCGCGGTGTCGTGAAGATCCGTCACTATGCGCGGATCGTGAGGCGGAACCGCCGGGGTTCTGGACCAGAAGGATTTAGAGTCGATACAAGCTTTGGCGAGAAAGTACTTAAGATAGATTGGGAAAGAGAGAAGATGAGATTACACGATTGATTTGATAACGAATTTCTTCTTCTTAATTTTCATAAAAAAAACCGTGTTTTTCTCCTCCCCCTTCCCTCTTTTATAGATGCTCTCATGCATATGATGCATGTGAGGGTACAAGACATGCATAAATTCCATGTTTGCCATTTGGCGCTTAAGTATTACATGTGGTGCATGCTAACCATGTCACTCATTTTAGCACTCATGGATGAGAATTTACATGTAAAACTACAATGATAGAAATATAATTTCAACTAAATACTATGGCTTAATGGTAAGCCATTTGACTCCTAACTTGGAGGTGCAAGGTTCGAATCTATACTTGCCCTCCTTGTATATGTAAAATATGTATATATTTTTATATATTTATTTTATCTAGTCGCCGGATGCCGACGCCGGATACCGGTGCCGCCGTCGACGCCGGAAACTGGTGCCGCATGCCGCCGCCGGATTGCGGTTGGATCACCGGCTCCATCGCCGGTTTGGTTTTGGTTGGCCAAAACCCTTTTCGAGTAGCTAGCCACCTCCACTCTAAGTTCAAGTTACCTTGAACTCTCAATGCTCCACACATAGACACAAAGATAATATCTTTTGCTCCACCTTATATATGATGAGAGCCGTATTTGTCGTGCCTATGTGGGATATCTCACAATTTTCTCTTTTCTTTTCACAAACTTTATACCCTCATATCTTGACATTTAGTTGTCCATTTCTCGTGTAATAAAGTGCATTCGAAACCTCCATCATTTTGTACTTAGATATTAAAAATGTTATCTTCACAATTATTGTACTACATGATTCATACTCGATTTTGTACGTTTTATGGGATTTTCACACTATTGCCGAAAATCTTCACGACATCCACCCCCACCAAACCGCACGTCCTCCGGTACGTGCCAAGAAGAGAAGAAGTGAGATTTCGGCTATGATGATCAATTAGATTCCTCCATGTCTTCATTTTCATCCGGCCTATTATGTTCATCGTCGAGGTAATCGAGGTCAGGATCCTTGTCTTGTATTTTCTTAAAAAGCTTTACTCTTTTTCCCGCAATGGGTACGGCCAACCTTGATCCGTCTAGTTCCGCAAGGTGGTATGTGGCATTATCGTTGGCACTTGTCACCACATACGGCCCGAACCATTTTCTTGCGAACTTCCTTGTTGTACTATGTTGATTGTCAAGGGTGCTGTCGTAAACCAAAACCCAATCCCCTTCTTCAATCTTCTTGGGACGAAGTCGATGCGTGTTGTCGAACCGAACTTTGTTCTTTACTCGGGCTGCCTTCATCATCTTTCGCGCTTTTTCTAAATCTTCAGGTCTTCTTTCAAGTTGCCTTATCCGCGCCGCTAATAACTCTTCTCGGCTCATCTCGTTCTCCCACGGTATCGCTACCCATGAGGCGATCGTCCTTTCGATGGGCATAATCGGCTTTTGTCCATACATAAGCTCCGTCGGCATATACCCTGTTACCGAGCTATGTGTCGTTCTATCGGCCCACAAGGCATAGGGTAATAGTCGTGGCCAATTCCCGACTCGACCGTTGCATGCCCGTACGATGGCTTTAACGATAGGTCCATGCCCTCGCTCGATCTTCCCATTTGCTTCCGGATTGTAGGTAGTCGTGAGGGAGAGCTTCACGCCTAGTCTTTCGAAGAGCTCCGTCGCTTCGTGCGCGTCCAACTCCCCTCGGTCGGCCACTATCTTCCCTACACATCCATATCGGCAAACAACATCTTCAAGTAAAAATTTACAAACAGCTGAAGTCGTCTTATTTGTCAAGGCTCGTCCTTCCACTTGATTTGTCAAGTCTTCCCTTGCGAGCGCTAAGTACTTCATTTGTCCCACTCCCATTGGCATCGAGACCAGATCCACCATCCATTTGAAGTGAATGGTGAGTGGGTATGTCGGCTTTAACTCATCACGATGACGTATATTTGAATATACTTGGCAAGTTTCGCATGTGGACACGAAATGGAGTACATCTTTGTACATGCTTGGCCACTAGTACTTCTCCTTCAACTTTTCGAACGTCGCCCATGTTCCTCTATGACCTGCCCAAGCACTCTCGTGGAATTCGGTCATCAGCGTCTCTTGCTCTTCTTTCTTTACCACCACTCGACGTGGTATTCCTTTCCTTCTTTTTGGATGTCGCCAAAGGAATCCTCCCTTCAAGAAGTATCGGTAAGCTTTCTTTCGGATTCGTAGGGCCTCCTCCTTTGTCAACGAAGCATCTGTCGTCAATGTTCTTAGGAATCTACCGATGAGTAACCATTCTCCTTCGTACTCATTCTCGTTGAAGGCGTGGAGGGTTTGCGTGTCCTGGTCTTCCGCCGACAATCGAGCCATCTTGAAGAAGTCGAGGGCGACATCTTCATCTTCCGAAACCATGTTACTTCCATTTGAAAATCTTGCCCTCGACAGCATGTCAGCCATGGCGTTCTTCTTCCCGGCGATGTGATGGATCTCTGGGTTTAAAGACTTGATGTAGGCGATCCACCTTAGCATAGCAAGATCTAGGGTCGCACATCCCGAGACCATTCCGAGAATTGGGAGACAATCTGTCTCTATTATCACTTCTGATCCGATCAGGTAATCTTTGTCCGTCTTCACTGCCGACACAATACCCCAAAGTTCCCGCTTGACTTGGGCATATCTTTGTTGTCGTTCGCTGAGAACCTTTGCTCCGAACCGGACGGCATATCACGCATTATCTTCACCTTCTTGATTGATGACCCACCCGATTCCGGTTGGGCTCGTATCTACGGTCACATAAATTGGTTTCCCTTCGGCATAGTCGGCCTTCCTTAGTGCCGGAGCTTCAAGAAGCAGTTTCTTTAATCTTCGCATCGCCTCTGTGTGCTCGTCTCGCCATTCGAACTTTATTCTTTTCTTTAGTAGTCCATATAACGGTTCGGCGACATGAGCGTAGTGAGGAATCCATATATGATAAAACGCGCACGCTCCAAGGAACCTTCGAACCTCCGTTTGGTTTTCGCATTCTTCTTTCATGTCTTGGATTGCGTTCACTTTGGATGGCGAGGGCTTCCGGCCGTATGCTCCACACAAGTGACCTACCACCAAGATCTCCGGTTGCCCGAATGCGGATTTTTCTCCCGAAAATGTCAAATTCACATCTTCGAGCCTTTGAAGCACCTTCTCGCAATCTTTCATATGATCCGCAACGAACTTTCTACAACCTTCCCTATCTTTCGATTCATCTTTCTCCTCATTCGAACATCCTTTTATCGGAATATCATCCAAGAATGGCATCGTGATGTCCGGAATGCAATCCTTCAAGACTTTATTCATGGCATTCACCATATGAGCCACCGAGTTCGTTGCGCCTTGGGGTAAGGTACACATCCGCACAAGCCCGATCGGAGTCCTCATGGTTGTAATGTCCCGACTGTCAATCGCCAATTGGAATTGGTCATATCCAGAGTAGAGATCGCCAATGGAGTAGATGGACCGGCCCGCAAACGCTTCGGCAAATTCGTCCACGCTCGGACTGATTCCGGCATTTCGAATTGTCACCTTGTTGACGGGTTGAAGATCTTGGATGAATCGCAATGATCCATTCTTCTTCGGCACCGTGAACCACCTATTGGAATAAGGAGCATTCGACGGTTCTAGAATTCCCATACTCACCTTCTCCTTTAAGAGCTCGATCAGCTTCCGAAGGTGTGCTCTTGGAACCGGTATCGGTTTCAAATTCCAAGGCACATGAAGCACTGTGAAGATCACCATTGGCTCTATAACCTTTGGGTCGACGCATCCGATTTCTCGTGGGAAGAATGCGAAAGCCCTCCGATGTCTCTCAAGCATATCGCGAAACATTCGCTCCTCTTCAGGGAGAAGGAAATCCTCCTTTCCAACTCGTAGCTTCCCCTTCGTCTCTTTGGTGAAGTCCTGACCTATCTTCTTCGGATCTCTTAAGCTTGGATCGTTAGCGACTTCCTTCATCTTTTGCCAGCTATCTTCCGGTAGCGGAACCGCAATTGGCTTGATCTTCTTATCCACCGTTTTATATTTCGTGTTGATGTCAGCTTCCTTCATCGAGATGCCACGACGGTATTCATCGATGATAGCGTACATGTTGACAGAGTTAACCGAAATCACGCATTGGTTGTGAAGATAGCTCAAGTCCACGACGTCCTCGATTTCGCCGATGGTGTCGTTAAATGAGGCTTCTTCCATAATATGAGTCACGAACTCCCCTTCTTCTATTATGTTCTCTTCTTTCAACATCTTCTCGAATTCTTGTATCCGGCGCTTGTGTTTCTTGTCGGGTAGTACTAGTTTACATGCGCCACTAGGTGTGACACATGTTGCTTCTCCTTGCAATCCACGCGCTCTTCTTTCTTGTGGGGTCTTGTGATTGCTCGGACTATTTGTGCCCCATGCTTCAATAGTCCGCTCTAAAAATCCGAGGATTCGCCTCCGAGACTATCTCGATTCCTTTCATGATTGGCTCGCACTGTTAGGAATTGGACCGATCTTTGGTTGTCAAGACTCTTTATTCGTGCGAAGGCTGCTCCATTATCGAACACTTTGGTCTCCATCCGAGATGATGTGATATAAGGTTGCCCTAGGATCACAGGATGCGACGCCGATTCTTGTACGAAGAAGTGTTGATCCATCTCCACATCCCCGATCGTGACTTTGACATTGGGACAAGCTCCGTACAAGTCCTCCGTAGACTTTGTTGCCGCGCGAATCTTCCATCCGTGGTTTGTATTGATTGGCCATCTTCCCTTTTTGTAGAAGTCGGTTGACATAAGGTTGATCTCCGAGCCGTGGTCGATCAAGGCTACAACGGTCTCTTTCTTCTCCCCGATCTTTACCGGCGTCTCCGTTGTCGCTCGTGCCCAATGCGGTCGAGTGTAGTGGTTGTCCACCATATCTTCATCGATTTCGTCTCTTGCCATCGTTATGGCATTCGTTTTTGCTTTCTGCGGCTTCTCTTCTTCCTCGTCCTATTGTTGTCTCTTTCTCTTTACAAGGTCCACAATCGTGTCATGGAACTCCTTCTTCGTAATGCCAAGCAATTCCCTCAAGGACAAAGTTACATGGCTATCAAGAACTCGTTCTTCGAGAATCTTCTTTAGGTCCGTCGTCTGCTCTATGTCCGACCTTAGCTTATAGGTAGGTATGGTCCTTGTCCTCCGAGTGGGTTCTTCAACACCAACGTTCACGGGCCGAACCGTTTCTTCAACTCGTATGCTCGGCTCCCCTTTTCGGCTTAACTCTCGTTCCTCCGTTTGTAAAGGTCGACTCGTCTCCGCATCGTCCTTCTTTTTCCCGTTCCTTGTTTCATGTCTTTTTGATGGGCCTTGCTCTTCAATTCTCTTTCTCTTTTCTTCGACGAACACCTCGTGGTTGTCGCACATCACCTTTGCGAGTATGGTGTTGTCGTCCACCGGATCCGACCACCCGATTATGCTTTGCACGTTTCGGTCCGCAAGCTCTACCTCGTTCGATGTGACTTTTCCCTTCTTCTCATATTCGAGAACGGAAGTCCAAAACTTTGCTCCCGCTCTAGCAGCTTCAGTCTTGTCTTTCCCGACTCTTATTCCGGCTGACGCAGCATAGTGCATCGCATCCACATGAGTCGCATCCGCATCCTCCATAGATTTCTTCATTCCTCCTCTTCCGAAATTCACCCGTAGGGGTCTTCTAGTCTCGCTTGAGCAGATCATGTTGTCCTCTATGTATACGATATTTTGTCAAATCGCCTCTCGAAGGCTTGCACAATCCCTTCTCATGTGGTCCATGCTATCGCACCACACGCATCTAAAGGGTTCTTTTCCTTTAGGGCCCCGACGATTCATGTTGGCTAGAGTGACCTTCTCGAACTTCTTCGCTAGCTCTTCAATGATGTCATCATCAATCTTCTTTTCTTCCACGTTACTTTGTCTTGGCGGCTCAACTACTTTTGGCGGTCTTGCTTTCTCCGTGGTAGTCGGTCCCGTCAAGTCGGTGTCATCAACCCATTGGCGACGCTTGTCGAGCCTATTGCATGCCCGCTTCACCGCGATCCAGTCCGCTACGAGCCCATTTGCTTGGGTATCATCTTCGAGAAGAGTCCCCAACTCCCGTCTATCCTTTATATCCACGGCCTTCAAGAAGTACAAAGTCTTGTCCTCTTCAAGCAACACTTGGTCCGTATTGGGGAGACGACTAAACATCTGGTCGAATTCGTCGTACACCTTCGAGACGCTCATCTTCTTATTCTTCTTCTCTATTCACTTCATCAGGGCATGTCGAGTCATCCTCGTTGAGTCTTCAGTCACGAACTCCGCTAGTATCGTTTTCTCGAACTCGGACCATGTTGTCTTTCCTTCTTGAAGCTCGATGTCGCGTCTTTGGATGTTGTTGGCGACAACTCTCTTGAAGCTTGCGATTTGACGTGCCTCGGACACGTCCCTTTGATTCATCTCCCTCTTATATGCATCAAGGAACTTTGTAACGTTCCTTCCATCAAATTGGCCCTCGAGCTCTACGACACGATCGACAGCCTTCTCCACGCTCGCGTCGTTGTCCCGAGATCTCATCATTTGCTCGACGATTAGCATCATCCTTTCGAGCTCTCCTGCTTGGTTGCTTGAGGACGCCATCTCCAAGTATTAATCTCGACTTGATCCTTCCTACCGCCTCTTTCACGTCGGGTTCACCACTTTATTATGTCGTGAAGATCCGTCACTACGCGCGGATCGTGAGGCGGAACCGCCGGGGTTCTGGACAAGAAGGATTTAGAGTCGATACAAGCTTTGGCGAGAAAGTACTTAAGATAGATTGGGAAAGAGAGAAGATGAGATTACACGATTGATTTGATAACGAATTTCTTCTTCTTAATTTTCATAAAAAAAACCGTGTTTTTCTCCTCCCCCTTCCCTCTTTTATAGATGCTCTCATGCATATGATGCATGTGAGGGTACAAGACATGCATAAATTCCATGTTTGCCATTTGGCGCTTAAGTATTACATGTGGTGCATGCTAACCATGTCACTCATTTTAGCACTCATGGATGAGAATTTACATGTAAAACTACAATGATAGAAATATAATTTCAACTAAATACTATGGCTTAATGGTAAGCCATTTGACTCCTAACTTGGAGGTGCAAGGTTTGAATCTATACTTGCCCTCCTTGTATATGTAAAATATGTATATATTTTTATATATTTATTTTATCTAGTCGCCGGATGCCGACGCCGGATACCGGTGCCGCCGTCGACGCCGGAAACTGGTGCCGCATGCCGCCGCCGGATTGCGGTCGGATCACCGGCTCCATCGCCGGTTTGGTTTTGGTTGGCCAAAACCCTTTTCGAGTAGCTAGCCACCTCCACTCTAAGTTCAAGTTACCTTGAACTCTCAATGCTCCATACATAGACACAAAGATAATATCTTTTGCTCCACCTTATATATGATGAGAGCCGTATTTGTCGTGCCTATGTGGGATATCTCACAATTTTCTCTTTTCTTTTCACAAACTTTATACCCTCATATCTTGACATTTAGTTGTCCATTTCTCGTGTAATAAAGTGCATTCGAAACCTCCATCATTTTGTACTTAGATATTAAAAATGTTATCTTCACAATTATTGTATTACATGATTCATACTCGATTTTGTACGTTTTATGGGATTTTCACACTATTGCCGAAAATCTTCACGACAGCGGGCAAGCTGACTATGCATCCGTTGAAACCGGATGACAAATTGGGGAATACTCTCCCCTGCCTCTTACTGGATGGTATAAAATAAGCCTACCATTACGGTCTGGTCTACCTCCTTTTGAAAAAAATGCAAGAATTTAGCTTTTAAATCTACAAAAGTGTTGATGGTAGACGGGTCCTGCGTCCGGCGCCATCTTGCTGCCAGTCCGTCCAATGTGACGCCAAATTCCGCTATCTTAGAGCGTTCTTCTTCCTCCGGGGTCAATCGGTGGGACACATGGTTGACTTCCCATGTCTGTTCAAAGGCGTGCCCATGAGCTTCCGCGTCCGGATCATCTCTATACTTGGAGTACTGGAACGACATGTCGTCGTTCGGTATCGGTGCGCGGGCTGGTAGTGTTGGTGCTCGTTCCGGAATTTTTTCAGGCGTCGGTTGTTTTTCCTCTTCCTTTGGTGACGGAGGCCTCTCCTCTTCGACTTCCGGTGTCGGAGGTCGCTCTTCCTCTGCTGGTTCCGGGGGTTCCAGCGTTAGCACTTCCGGTTCCGGTGTCGGTAAGGTATCCGATCCTTCGTCCTCCGGTCCGCCCGGGGTTTCGTTGCTGCTACAGTAGTTCGTCTACACGCTGTATTCCCCTTCGGAGTCCAATTCATATGCTGAAAAGGCTTCTGTTTCGCCTTCTCCATTTGCCAACGCGTGGAGAAGGGATTCCGTTTCCTGGAGGCTGCTTAGGCTGCTGCCGTCGTCCGAGTGTGATGTTTGCTGTAACCAGAGGGAGTCCTCCGCTACTCTTCGGATTACGTTGGAAAACGAGCGATCGGCTCTAATTTCCTGCACCTCTTGCTGGAAAGCCTCGCGTCTCCTTTGCCTTTCGGCAAGACGTCGAGTTCGATCTGTAACCAGGTCGTGCGTTGATCTAGACATCCATCCGTGCCGTCGTTCGCTGCAAAAACAGGAATCGTGGTCGCCAAAAACTATGTTAACTCTTAGGGCCGGACAATGGCCTAACAGAGGGTGTCTACGGAAGACACTTCCCCAAAGGGTGTTACGGCAAGCGGATTAGACTTCAACGCTTAATCCTACTTGATTAAGTTACTTATTATGATCGTCTTTCATAACACACGCGTAAGATATAACAATTAAGACAGAACGACAATTAACATAGAGAGATAACAACGCTTAAGCTTTCATTAATTAACTGCTCCTGATTACATTGTATCCGGGCCTTTAAATAGGTTTTCGGTCTGTATTACAAAACGGTGCCATCCGCACCTGTTCGGGATCGGTCCGGATCCGGAACGGCATACCGTTCCGGTCCGTCCGTCCACACTCATAGCTTAATTACAACCACATTCCTACTACTTAAATAACTCTCTGTTTCCCACTCTGGACTCCTTTGCCGGCCGGTAACACTTTCAAGCTTCTAAACTTAGATCTCCTTGTGGGAAGACGAGGGTAAGCATCTTCATCGTCAAGCGATTCAAGATCAAGATTTGGCTCCAAATGGAAGGAAACTGAGGAAACATCTTTAGGGGATGTAAAATTTGTATTAAAATGGAACCCAAAATTTGAATCAGCGGGAGAATGCCAAGATTTTCCTGAGTTTTCAAGATTTGTTGTAGAATCAATTGTTTCATAAGTTGAGTAATGGGATATTGGTTCACCATCATTTCTGATTATTGTGTCATTATTGTTTACAACTGAGAAGGGTGTCGATGTAGATGCACGATCCATCTTTGGAATTGTGGTGGCAAATATAGGACCTGTTGTTGTTGTTGTTGTTTGTCCTGTCGAAAGCACCTTTGGAACTGTTGATGTTATCGTAGGAACTTTTGTTGTTGCCACCAGAACTGTCGTTGTCACTGTTGAAACTGTTGGTTGTTGCCACTCTACTAATGTCATTTCAAGGTTTGTGTTCTCCTCCATTCTCAGAGGTTCTTCAATATGTCTTCTTTCTTTTCTCAAGTCATTTCCATTGTTCACATGCAATTGATTATGCATGTCTTTCATTTCCATTTTACAATGTGACAATTCACTATTGTAGAATAGAGCATCTTCATCAAATGCCACAGACCTACTAAATATAAACTTTTGATTGCTAGGATCAAATAGTTTGTATCCTTTCACACCTACAACCTCACCATATCCAACCATGATACATTTCTTCGCATGTGGATCCAACTTCTTCCTTTTCTCTTGTGGTATGTGACTATATGCAATCGAACCAAACACTCTTAAATTTGAAAATTTTGGTTTATGTCTAAACCAAAACATGTATGGCATGTGCAGAACTAGCACTTTGTGTGGTGATCTGTTTTGTAAATAGCATGATGTAGCTACTGCCTCTTGCAAAAACCGATGTTCAAGTCCTGCCACTTGCAACATGCTTCTACTTGCATCTAGTAGTGTTCTATTCTCTCTTTCTGCCACTCTGTTTTGTTGTGGGTTGTGTGGTACATTGAACTCATGTCTGATGCCATGTACATTGCAGAAATTCTGTCATTCAATTGAGACATATTCTCCACCATTATCTGACCTAACATTGTTGATTTTACTTTGACATTGGTTTTCAGCCATGGATTTATAATAGGTAAAGGCTTGGAATGCTTCAGACTTTTTCTTTAAAAAATAAAGCATGGTAAATCTACTAAACTCATCGATGAATGAAATGAAATAGTGATTACCGGAAATTGATTTCTTTTGGAATGGACCACACAAGTCCGAATGTACTAACTGCAACTTTCTTTCATATCTGCGTTTGCTCAAAGGAAACTTCTGTCTCGTTTATTTCCTAGAAATACATCCTTCACAAAGTGAAAGGTATGTAAATGGTTGTGTTGGCATACCCTGTCCAAGCTTATGAATTTGACATGTCTTCATGAATCTTGGATGTAGATGTCTGAGCCGATAATGCCATAAAAAGTATGATCAACTTGAGAGTTTCTTGAGGTATTGTGTGTTTTAATTGGTGTTTTGTCCATAGCTGGAATGGGGTAAAGTCTTCCATGTTTGGGAGACACTATCTTTACAACTTTTCTTGATGGTAAGGTATATTTGATAATTGTACAGTTCTGATGAAATTAAATTATTGCACCATTTACAAACAACAAGTTCTTCGCTTACAAACAACAAGTTCTTCGCCAAGCTAGGAACATAGTATACATTGGATATACTAATTGTTTGCTCATCATCTGTTGACAAATGAACTGCTCCCTTTCCTAAACCCAACTTCATTACATTGTCACCAAATCAAACTTCCAAAGGTGTAGGAAGTTCAATGTAATCATGAAGAAGGTTTCTACTATGGGTAAGATGATGGGTTCCACCTGTATAAAACAACCATAAATTTTCCACATTGATGTTCTGATTGGTTGCCATAAATGCTTGGATAAAAGGGTCATTATCTTCTTGTTGGTTTTGTACTGAGGTTGTGTGAACATGTGCTGAGTTTCTTTTACTCTTATTCCTGTAATCGTATTGCTTCTTTCTGCAGTCTCTTTTCATGTGACCCGCCTTATCACAAGATTGACAAATGATTTGAGAGGAAATACTAAGGGCACCTGATTTTTTATTCTGGAACGATTTTTTATTGTGCACCTTGTTTCCATCATGTATACTTGGTATGTTCTTTGTGTACTTATTATTGTTTTGGAATTTGTTTCTATTAAAGTTACCTCTTTAATACTTCATCGTAGCAATCATTGCCACGTGTGGATTGTCTGAGACATTTTGAGGCTTTCTCCTTCGAAGATTTTCCTGCTTCATCTTGGAGATCAGATTTTGTAGAGAAAGTGTTGGATCAGCCCCATGGATCACTATAAATGGGCCCCATGAAGTTGGTAAGGTTCCAAACACAATGTCTACCTTCATTTCTTCATCAATCTTTTTACCCGCTGAAATTGTTGTATCATATGCATATTGATATTTACTGATGAAGGTGTCAAGTGAGTCATCCTCTTTTTCCAAAGTGATGAGGTAATGAAATGAAAGGACTTTTGTGGTTCGATCTGATGGTTCGTGGTGTTCTTTAAGAAGATCCCACATTTCTTTAGATGACTCAAGGTGTTTGACAAGATCCACTTGTCTATCTGTTAGATGCATGATGATTTCAGTCCTTTGCATCCAAATCTTTCATCTTCCATTCTGTTGTTTCAGGTCATGTGGTTGGTTGTTCGATCTCACCTTTGATTATTCTAAGTAGTTCCATTCGTTGTAGGATGAGTTCCATCTTTAATTTCCACATCCTGAAGTTGTTTTAGTTTAATTTTTCAATTAAATACTTTCTTGTGGTTGGTGTTGTTGATGTTGTTGAGGCTGTTGATGTTCCTTCAATCGAACCCATTTCTGCAGATCTTCTGGATCGACCTGTAGAGGATGCTAAGAGAGAAAATGGATAGCTAGGATTCTTTTGGCTCTAATGCCATGTAAGTTTCTCAGAAAACAAAGCTTCTGTATAAAAACGACCTATATAATGATTCTTATTAATGGCAAATATATAGGTACAATCTTGGAAAGCAGTTACATATGAACCTTCACGGTTCTTGAAGTAAAACAATTACATGTGAACCTTCATGGTTCTTTATTCATGGTAAGTATTTTCTAATATCCTAATATATATATTGCTTACATTAATAATGTTCTAACACTACTTGAATGCCAGCAAAGTTTCAGTTTAGTTTTTGTACTTATTTCTTATCAAACAGTTACAACATGTAAATGATTGAGTCAATTCACCCCACTTTCTGTTAATTTGAGACCGAAGTCTCATCCGAGATTTCATATAAGTTCTGAAAAATTATATAATCACTTCATAAAAGTTCTGAAAAATTATATGATCGTTATTTGTTTTTTCAAATGTTTCTTGATCACTTTTGTAGTTACTATCATTAATTCAACAGAGCGTTACACAATGAAATCTAACTTTGCCTCAAAAAAAAGGAAAACTTTGTCATTAAAATCAAGATCAAGTTTGGCTTAGTAATATAAAACCTTTACAAATAAGGACTTGACTTCACTTGGTATACTCAGCTCATCCAAACCCCACGAGATTTCTGAAATCGTAGAGGAATTGACTGAAAAATGGAATAGAATATTTGCTTTCTATGTATAAAATGGCATGATTATATGCTCTCTCTCCATACATATATGATTCTGGCATAATTTCTTAGATCTCTCACCATTTTCTCTCTTTTCTTATCTCCTGCAAGAGAAGACTAGGGCTAATACTTGACTTGTAGAAGAAAGCATCAAGTTTGTGCCCACCGAGGAAGAAGAAGAATTTATAATCAATGAGGAAATCAAGCTTACACTTGAAATGGATCAATTTGAATCCTCTGCTAAAGAAGAAAAATGGAGAGAAGCCATGAGAATAAGGATCAATGAGGCTACTGATGATGATACACAGCTGTTTACGGAGATTTCGAAACCTCCAAAAGCATTAGTCGATGTCAAGCCAGAGTCATATCGGCCTCAGATCCTAACCATCGGACCATTGCATGAAATGCTTAGTGGGAGCTCTGTTCTTTATGATGTTAAGGCACTGTGTGTGAATAAATTCATGAGAGCACATGACATATCAGATGTAGGAGACCTCATGGAACGCCTCTTCTATGACCCTTCTGATCTTCACAATCATTATTCAGGCCTTCCCAATTATAATTCTGAGTCCCTCCAACTTTTGGTGACTGTGGATACCATCGTCATTCGTGAATTCTTGCTGTTTATGCCGACCGAATGGGATTCCATACGTGAGGAACACACCAGGTTCCGCAAAATCTGCAACAATAACATCACATTCAAACAAGCAGTCAGGGACTTGTTTGTGATGGGCAACCAAATTCCCATGTCATTTCTAAAGAAGCTGGTTGAAGCATTCCCAAAGAAACCCAAATCCGAAGGGGATGAACTCCAGGAAGGATTGTTTTATGCTGTTGCAATAACTGATCCATTCTTTATCAGCCAGAGTTTCTCTGTAGAGTTTGTCCAGAGTTTTGAAATTCCCGATTTCCGACTTTGCAATCATCTACCTGATTGCCTATATGTTTGGGTCCGTAGGCAACCATTACAAAAGAATGGGAGTGAAGCCAACAGCATCTCGGCTCTCGAAAGCTGGCATCCGGTTCAGGGCGATTGTAGGCAGAATATCGGTGATGAAATATGACAAAATAAACCTTCGATTCGATCTTCCACGGCTTGTCGTGAATGACAGGACAGAGGATGTGCTAAGGAACCTCCTTGCCTATGAACAAACCTCCAAAGCTGGAGGTGAGTTTACTAAGTATGTATTCATCATGGACTCACTCATCGACACACCGGAGGATGTAACGATCTTGACAAAGGCGCAAGTGATAGAGAATCACTTGGGCAGTGATGAGAAGTTGGTCAAGATGTGGAACAACATGTGCACCAATGTCGACCTTCGAGCGTGCCAGAAATGGGACGACATGACACGGGATATATTGGACGACTATGAGAATCCTGGGCTTTCCATGGCTATGAGAAGTATTTTTCTCAGCCATGGCTAACAATTTCGCTGCTAGTGGCGTTTCTACTGCTCCCATTCTCATTATTGCAGAGTGGCTATTACCAATAATTAAGCATTTTGGTCCAAATTTAAAGAAGCTTTGTTATTTCTGTTATTTTCATTCATTTGGGACCTCATTGAATGTTATTTCCGTTATTTGTCGATTTGGAGGGACAAGGAATAAGAGTCCTATGATGGACTCATACAAACATGATGGAATATGCTAGTTTCAATCCGAGACTGTACTTATGATAAAGAATTGGTGATTAGTGTGTCATTGAGTATCTGGTTACAAGCATTAGTTAATTAAGCAATCTTGTAGCCTTTTGCAATTAAAATGAAGTATGTTATGTACGAGTCTCATTAGACAATCGTGATCCCTTTGATCTCATTGGTGATTGATGCATATGTGATTGCCTAATGATACTCATACAAGACATACTTCATTGGGAATGCACAGACAATATGATTGCTTATTTAAGCAATGCTTGTAACGAGGTACTCAATAATACACTAATCACCAATTATTTATCATATGTACAATCCCTTATTTCCAGAGGTTTCTGGATGTGCAGGGAGGTTCATTAACCCATGCTTAATACACCTGAATTGGAATATCAATTAGAGATAAGTTTTTCTCCTTTTTTCAGTAATGGGATCCGATCTCTGGAGGCAATGTGTCTCTCTCTGTGTATTAACGATCACGACATATTTGCAGAACACAAACACTGTTCACATCATTTTCACGGCGTATATATGAAATCGGATTAGAAATTAACATGAACAAATTCAGAAAAAAGACGAGAAATTGACTCAATTATTTAATACATGGTGTGATCGTTTGAGAGGACATAAGTACAATCATAACTGAAACCTTAGGGCCATCTAGCTTTCAGAAACACTCAATCATGCAATTCATGGAAACACATGGGTAATCAGATGTGGAAGTTCTAACGCCATATATCACTTAGGCGCATCTATTTCTCTATCTAGAAGGACACAGATAAGAATTTGATAAAAGCATATGTATGGGGCCAATAATCATTATATTTTCCATAAAAATCAAATGCTCTCTTCAATATTTCTTAATCAATTCTCGTACAATTTGAAATGTTGATTCGAGCCATCAACTTCTTTTATTTTCGGATCATGACTGAGATTTTTAATATGTAGATACTCAATGATCATGCCAGGGGATATTAATTGAAATAGTGGATATCTTACAAAAACAATTTTGCCATGATTGGGTGGGTCTGCTATGAGATGTTGATCACGGTATGGAATTTATAGCTCTCCATTCATATGAGGATTAAGACTTTTCAATCAATCAAACATCCTTTGGCCTTATCATGTTGTATAATCAGTAGCATTTTTATGATGTGATGCTACGTCAGAAATTAGTTAGTACTTGTACCTTTAAGGTTAAATATATAAAAAAGTAAGAATTCATTAATGAATACATTATACTCAATTGCTATATTGAGGAGAGGCTTGCCACTTGAATAATGGTTGAATGAGGTGTCCCAATACATTAGATATCTAATGTTTATCTATGAAATTCTTCACACATAATGTGTTACTACAATTATCAAGAGACGAATTGATCTCAAGATTTTGATACAATGATTAGGAGCTAAGGGTCATATCATTTTTGTTTGATCATCCAAGAGTTCCTGGAGAGGCATTACATCCAAGAGTTCTTGGGGAGGCTTTGAAATCATTGTACTTCACTTTGACTTGGGCATATTTGTAAATATAGGTAAGTGGGGAGTTTGTACGGCTATGAGGGGCACGTTCATGTCGATGCATAGCATATGTGTGTCTGTGTGTGAATTACCTAACAAGGAAAATGAGATGAAATGATGACTCAATTATTTACAAGGTATATTTGAAATGAGAATGAGAATAATAGAGACTTTGGGGCTTCTTGCTCGATGTTGCATAAAATGTTAGAGAAATGCCTATTACTTCTCGTATTATGAGCTCTAATTTCAACGCAATGCCATTACAAGTGTCGATTAAAGCCAATAAATAATGTGATGGAACCCTCAATCATAAACATTGTACTAACGATAACAATAATAATGCTTTTAATAAGAAAGAAATCCATGTATCATAATGCATTTATGTTAATGTTTTTCTAAGGTATTGGTTGTTCCTAAATTTAACATTTCTCTACACTCAAGAATAAATTATATGAGTACAATCTCAACAAAGGACGGGCTAGTGCTAGCCAAAATCAAACAAACCCAATCATACTCAAAAGCACTTAGATTTACAAGAACGAAATATAGATCTAATTAAGCATTATCAAAACCTATATTGTTATATTTATCCATTGTAGAAAACCTATTGACATTGTGCATCATGTTTTTTGTGGATATGATTCTGCACATAGATTGTCTACCTACAGATTTAAGAAGAACGCAACTTCCATGTATAGAGTTAGAAATGACCAATGATTTATATATGGAATTGCAAGTTAGAACAAAAAAATTAATAATTGATTAATCAGAACATATGTATGCATTTTGCCTAGGGTACTCTCACTAAAATACAGTGTAAGGATTATATTTTAAGAAATAAAAATATGCTCATATTTTAACATCATGTTGTGAAGAATTCTAAGATACCCGACCAATTGTACATAATGTTTTATTATTTCCCCGTTAAATCATCAAGTTCTCCTTGTTTTATTATTTTTCATGCACCCATTGGTCATCATATAATACACAAACACAAACACAAACACACAAACACACACACACACACACACACACATACATACATACATACATACATACATACATACATACATACATACATACATACATACATACATACATACATACATACATACATACATACATACATATGTATGTATGTATGTATGTATGTATGTATATACACCAAGAAGCTTGATGTGGCTTGGTAGTGATTAGGTTACTATAGGAGCCCATGTAGGGTTTAATTGTCATCGTTCCGTTATGGTGAGCTCATTATTGAGATTCACCGTAGATAAGACAAACGGGTTTATGGTTGATAGGGAAAGGGAGAAATTGACTGAAGGTGTTTGGGGAAATAACACAAACTAGAACAACAACTTGAAGTCCAAAGGGCACTTAGGCTAATGGAATTCTTTGAAATCTATAAATGTGCATAAATATTCAAATTGCAACAATACGTGCATATCCTCGATGATAAAAGTGCAAATGTGTTTCAAGTTGACCTGCAATCGCTGAAAGTTGTACTATTAATATTAGAGAATCTAAATCTAATATGTCAACCCCCAAAAGTCACTCCTTAACCCCATTCTCTTAGCAACCATTATTGAAGCCTTCCCCCAATATAACATTAGAATATAATGTCTTCATTAATTGGATTCTTGCTGTTTTTGACTTTGGCAGTTGTTTTCTCTTTTGGAAGAAAAATGGATTCGTATTCACTTTTTTCAACATTTTACTTTGCAAATACACGTATCAAGCCTGGTAATGTAGAGGGCTAACAATCATTGAGAGAAATTGTCAAACAGAAAAAAGAAATGGGGCATCGAAAAGTGAGTGAACATTAATCTAAATAAGACACTTATATTTTTAATGTAGCAGCAAATCATCATAGATTCAATTTTCAAATGCTTCTAAATTAATTTTCTAAAGTAGCACCACATCATGAAGAATGCTCCTTATTATACAGTGCTATATATGATAAATATATTGTATGGAAAGGTACATTGAACGTTGAATCTAGAGACGATACAATGTTTTCTGAAAGGAAAGATCTTAATCCTCTATTATGAATGTCGAACTTTAGAATCTAGGGGTAGCAAAAATAATTCACTATAGAAATTTGCATCTCTCTTTCGTAGGAGCTACCTGCCTACTTAAAAACTCAGTGTAGTTCAATAAAATAAAAGATGATTGAATGTGTGGCATTCTTATGTCCTCCCTTTCCTGCCTCCTCTCTCTCTCTCTCTCTCTCTCTCATTTTTCTCTCTATTCATAAGGTTTAGAGAATATCAACAAGGAATTTAGCCTTACATGTCAAATGGATCAATCTAGATCCTCCCCTGAAGGAGACAAATGGAGAACAGACATGATAATAAGGATCCATCAGGCGGATTCTAATGCTACTAGACATGGCTCTAACCAAAGTCCGAAGATTTCGAAGCCACCAAAAGCATTAGTGGATGTGAACCCACAGTCATATTGCCCTCAGATCCTGACCATCGGACCATTGTATGAAATGCTTGGTGGTAGCTCTTCTCTTTATGATTGTAAGGCACTGTGTGTGAAGAGATTCATGCGAAGACATGGTATATCAAATGTACACCGGATCATGGAATGCCTCTTCGATGACTGGATCATGGAATGCCTCTTCGATGACCATCGTAATCTTCACGGACATTATTCAGGCCTTCCCAATTATAGCGATGAAGCCCTCAAGCTTATGGTCACTGTGGACACCATCTTCCTTAATGAATTCCTGTTGTTTCTGAGGAATGACTGGAAATCCGAAGAATACGACTTCTTCTTCAACACTGTCTGCAATAATGGCATCACAATCAAGCAAGTATGGAGGGACTTGTTCTTGATGGGCAACCAAATTCCCATGTCATTTCTAATGAAGCTCATTGAAACGTTTCCTAACAAACCCAGCCTAAGAAAGGATGAAATCTGTGAAACATTGGTTTACGTCTTTAATTTCGTTGATCCATTCACTGTCAGGCATGCTTGGTATGAGAATCAGAAAACGCCAGACTTTCTCCATTGCAATCATCTACTTGATTGCCTATATGTTTGGGTCCTCAGAGGACGACCACAAAAGATTGAGACACAGGTCCCAGACAGGAATTTGGCATGTAACTGTCAATTAAAATGGGACATTTTGTGGCCAAAAGAATCCACGAATCGATCCAACTTGCGTGAGCGCCTGCCGACAGCATCACAGCTCTCTAAAGCCGGAATCTGGTTCAGGGCGGTCGAAGGTTCCATATCAGTGATGAAGTACGAAAAGAGAAGCCTTCGGTTCGATCTCCCACGGATCGTGGTGTATGACAAGACCGAGGATGTGCTGCGGAACCTGCTCGCACACGAACAGACCTCCAGAGAAGAAGCCGATTTCACCAAGTATGCGGTCATCATGGACTCGCTTATCGACACAGCGGAGGATGTGGCGATCTTGACGAAGGCTCGGGTCATAGAGAATCACTTGGGGAGCGATGAGAGATTGGTCAAGATGTGGAACAACATGTGCATCACGGTTGCGGATGGACCATGCGACCCTTGGGACGCCATGATTGGCGATGTCCTGCACCACTATCAGAGTCGCTGGCGTTCCATGTATGTCGAGTTTCGTGAGAAGTATTTCTCTCGGCCATGGCTAACCATTTCGCTCCTTGCCGCGTTTCTCCTGCTCCTCTTCACATTAATGCAGACAGGCTATACAGTCGCAGGCTATTACCAATTTAAGCCCTAATTTAACCACTGAACCATAGTCAAACTCTAGGCCAAAAATAAAGAGGCTTTGTTATTTTTCCTTCATTGGGATTTCACGGGCAGTTATTTCTGTTCTCATGTATTATATCCATTTCAGAGTCTATACCTGTATACAAAAAAGAATGCAATAAATTTATGTTTCTCTAACGTTTTGCATATCCATAGTTTAACATTTTGTTCAACTTAAAAGATGTTCATTTAGAAATTACGATAGGATTTAATGTAGCATTTACTGTCCTCATTGTGTTATGGTGAGTTCACTATGAAGATTCACCATCACAGAGAAAACAAAAGGGATAAATTGTGGAAGATCTATTCTTTGGATAAGATTTTCTTCCTTCAATTTTGTCCACAAGTTTTCATCTTGATGCCACGACCAAATGTCGCATTAAGCAGTCTCAGATGAATGGATTCAGTCTCAAGGGGGAGAAGAAGAAATATGAAGGAATTACTCAGGAAGAAAGATCGAGGATTTTTGGGACATTAGAAAATCATCGCTGTAGCATGAGATAAAAGGAAGGAGAAAGAAAATAGATCAGCGTACTGCCATCTTAACTATGAAGAAGAGAATGCATTACATGATGCCCAGAGTCCACAAAGTAAATATATTCAATTCCCAATTTTGTAGAAAGCGCTGTGTAAAGTGAATTGCCATTCTTACATAAAGGATAAACAAGGGAAATTGTTTTGGAAATCAATTTTTGTGATAATTAGTTTTACCATGACTTTTTATTCCTGGGATAGTGACATAGATTCCTTGTAGGCCAATAATGCAGCGGGAAGTTACTTTCAACTTTCTACACATTTCACTTAGAAAGCAATTACTCACAATTCTTTTGGCCTATATTTGGTAATATGGAATTGTGAGTTAGAACAATTTATAATTGACTGGTTAACGAATAAGTATGCGCAGATATTTTTAGATATTAAAATATGGGCATATTTTTAAATCATAATGTGAGGAATTTTTCGTCCACCATAAACTACTCGAACGCCCACAAAGTTTCAGTTTAGTTTCTGTACTTATTTCCTGTCAAAGAATTACAGCATGTCAATGATCGTGTCAATTCACCCCATTTTCTGTTAATTTGAGCCCAAAATCTAATCGGATTTCGTATACGTTTTGCAAAATTATATGATCAATATTTGTTTTTTCAAATGTATTGTGATCACTGATATGTAGTTACTATCATTAATTCTACAGAGAGTTACATAATGAAATCTAATAACTTTGCCTCAAAAAAAAAGAAAACTGTCATTAAAATCAAGATCCAGTTTGCTTGTAATATAAAACCTTTACAAATAAGGAGTTGACTTTGCTAGGTATCCTCAGCTCATCCAAACCCCACGAGATTTTTGAAATTATAGGGGAATGGACTAAAAAACGGACTAGAATATTTGCTTTCTATGCATAAAATGGCATCATTATATGCTCTCTCTCCATACATTTATGATTCTGGCATTCTTATCTTACATTTTTCTCTCTGTTCTTATCTCCTGCAAGAAAAGGGCTGGTACTTGATCAGTTTAAGACAATATCAAGAAAGAAATCAAGCTTACTCGTCAAATGGATGAATTTGGATCCTCTTCTGCAGAAGAAAAATGGAGAAAAGACATGATAATAAGGATCAATAAGGCAAGAGAGCGACACATTAACAACTAACGATTTTGACTCAAAGTCATGGACCCCTATCACTAAAAACAGAAGAACTTCATCTCGCAAGGCAAGACCATTCTCGCCCAAAATGAGATTAGAATCCAGACTGTAATGTAAATTAAATAATGCCATTGAGCACATGCACAAACCTTTACAATAAGGAGTTGACTTTACTATGTATAAATTGGCATTATTGTGGTCTCTCTCACCACACATATCATCCTCCCATTTTTTATCTCTCAGTTTTTCTCTCCATTCTTATCTCCTGCAACTTGACTTCTGCAAGAAAGCATTGAGTTTGTGCTCACAGAAGAGGAAGTCTGAAGAAGAACTTCAAGAGAATTTATCAACATGGAAGCTGAAATGAATGAAGATGAATATCGACTCCCTCTTGCAGATGACTGGATAGAAAACAAGATGAGGCGAATCAATGCGGCTGCTGATGCTGATACACTCGGGCCCAACGAAAGTTTGAAGATTTCAAAACCTCCCCAAGCATTACTGGATGTGAGGCCACTGTCATATCAGCCTCAGCTCCTGACCATCGGACCATTGCATGACACACTTAGTGATAGCGCCTCTGCGGATCGTTGTAAGGAACTGTGTGTGTGGAGATTCATGCAAAGACAAGAGATACCAGATGTGAAACAGCTCATGCAACGCCTCTTCGATGATCCGCATTCTTTTCTCGACACCCATTATTCAAACCCTCTGGACTATAGCCTTGAAAGCCACCAACTTATGCTCACTCTCGATACCATCTTCATTTATGAATTCTTTCTGTATATGTGTGCAACTGTTTCGGAATCTACGATTGAGCAATATCGCCACTTCCAAACACTCTGGAAAAATGACATCATTGCCAAGCAATTTTTCAGGGACTTGTTCTTGATGGGAAACCAAATCCCCATGTCATTTCTAATGAAGCTCATTCAAGAGTTTCCAAGGGAACCCAAATTAGAACTGGATGAGCTCAACAGAGAATTTATTGGGTTAATCGAAGAAGTAGATCCATTCTTTACCTGGAATGTTGAGGACGAGAATTCCGAAATTCCAGATTTTTGCAAGTGCAGTCATCTACTTGATTGTCTTTATGTTTGGGTCCTCAGAACGACCACAGAAGAATCAGACACAAGGCACCAATCGATGTAGATTCCCACGATTACCGAATCCTTTGTGGATGCAACAAGCAGCTCACAAGATAACTACATGTACATTCCCACAACTACCGAATCCTTTCCGGACAGAACAAGCAGAGTCTCACAAGATAACTATATATCGTGATCGCCTGCCAACAGCATCACAGCTCTCTAAAGCCGGGATCTGGTTCAGGGCGATTGAAGGTGGTGGCATATCAGTGATGCACTACAGCAACAGAAGCCTCCGGTTCGATCTTCCACGGCTTGTGGTGTACAATGGCACGGAGGATATGCTGAGGAACCTCATTGCATATGAACAAACCTGCAAAGATGGAGGTGAGCTCACAAGGTATGCGGTCATCATGGACTCCCTCATCGACACCCAAGAAGATCTAGCGATCTTGACAAAGGCGCAAGTGATAGAGAATCACTTGGGGAGTGATGAGAAGTTGCTCAAGATGTGGAACGACATGTGCATCAACATCTCTGATGGACCATGCGCGAAATGGGACGACATGATAGAAGCTGTATTGGAGGACTATCAGAATCATTGGCGTCCTGTGTATGTGGAGTTTCGCGAAAAGTATTTCTCTAAGCCATGGCTGGCGATTTCGCTCCTTGTGGGGTTTCTACTGCTCATATTCTCATTAGTGCAGACAAGCTATACAGTCGCAGGCTATTACCAATCTAAGCCCTAAATTAACCGTCAGGGCAACAATAAGGAAGCTTGGGTTATTTGTATTAATTTGTCATTCAGTTGGGATTTCCTTGGACGTTATTTCTGTTATTATTGCATTTGCAGCTTATAACTCTTGGAAGAAGTAAAAAATTTTAAGTGACTAGGAATAAGAGTCTTATTGACTCATAAAAGTATGACCAAACATGGTTGTTGTAAGATTTCCCATATTTTATATTAATTGAAGTACGTTCTCTATGACTCTCATTCACCAATCATGTACATATTAATTGCATCCCAAACATGATGTTACGATGTACCCCAACATAGACAAAGTGTTCATACAATGCATATCCACAATTTTAAAGAAGACCTCAACCTAAAAGGATGGGTATTGAAAGTAATATGCATCAATCTTATTTGCTGAAATTCTAGGTTGGTAATTTGTACATAAATGTCACCTTCTTCACTCACCTTTGATAACGTGCCACAGACCTATGGCCTTTGATCCCCTTTGTTCAAGTCGTATAGTGAATCTTCATAATGAACTCGCCATAACATAGAGATAATAGTAAACCCCAGACGGGCACAACAAATTAGGATTTGGGAAGAGGAAAGTCGAATTCAAGGCTCGCAAATAGCCTGAGTAAACAGAGTGATACTTTAGGTTCATGATTTAAATTTCACATGGTGTGGTTGCTAGCTAGAATACATGGTGTGATTGATTGAGAGGACATCAATACAAACATAAGTGAAACTTTAGGGGCATCTAGCTTTCAGATACACTGAATCACTACTATGAGTGTCGATACAGCTGTCAATTGAAATCTGTAAACAATGTATGGAAACACTCACAGTCATCATGATTATCGGATAGTATAACTCATATAAATTTCACTAATTGCGTTAATAACAATAATCACATGTGAAGGAATTCATGGAAAGACTTGGGTAATCAGATGTGGCAGATCTAAAGCCATATATCTTCATCACTGACCCCCATGAACTTAGGCGCATCTATTTATCTATGTAGAAGGGCAGAGATAAGAATGAGATAAATATATGTATGGGGCCAATATCATTTCATTTTCCATTAACATCAAATGCTCTCTTCCATAATTCTTAATCAATTCTCTGTACAATTTAAATCATCTTCTTTTATTTTCGTGATCATGATTTAGTTTTTGTGTATGTAGGTAGTCAACGATCATGGCAGGGGATGCTAATTGAACTAGTGGATATGTTACCAAGACAAATATGTCATGATCGGGTGGGGCTACTTGGTACTAAGAGATTTGATCATGGTATGGATTCTAAAGCTCTGCATTCATATTAGAGGATTAAGATTCTTCCATCAATCAAACATCCTCTGGCATCTATAGCTTATATGTTCAACGCCACTTTTCAAGGCGTCTTTTCATGAATAGTGTTGTATAATTAGTAGCTACATAAAAAACTGCCATTCCAAAAAGACCACTTTTTGACTTTGGGACTTTGTGTTGTTTTGGAGTTCCCAACTTGAGGAAAAGGAATACTTATTCATTTTCTTAAACATTTAACTTTCAAAATACAAGTATCAAGGCTCATATTCTAGATGGGCAACAACGACATGAGATAAAATGGCAAAGAGAAAAAAAATGAGGTATTGTAAAGTAAGTGACATTAAAAAGATTAAGAATACGAACACTTATATTTTTAATGTTGCACCACACCATCATAGATTCGTAATGCTTCTAAACTAATATTGTAATGTTGCCCCACATCATCAAGAATGCTCCTTATTTGTTATTCAACACTATATATATATGATAAATATAAAGCATGAAATGATGCGTTGAAGACTTAAGCTACAAAAGGTATGATGATAAATTTTAATCCTCTAATATAATTATAGAACTTTAGAATCTATGTGGCAAACATAATTGATTATAGAAATGTGCAAATCAACCTCCCATTCATAGGGGAATCCCTTGACCTATATATGCTTGTTTGATCATTAACTGGATAGCTTCTCTTTTTTACTTTAGAACTTTTGGCTTTTTTTGGAATTGTACGGGATCCTTCGCTTTCTAAAAACATTAATCTTTAAAATATACACATGTATTTTAAAAGTTCTTGAATGCAGGAGACTCGGGAAATTATGTCAGAGAAAATAGAAAAAGAGAGAAACAAATGCGGCATTGAAAAGTAGCACACATCATCAATTAATTTTTAATGTAGCACCACAGTTTAATCCCCTTGTACGAATCTAGGCGGCAAAAATAATTGATTATAGAAATGTGGAAATGAATCTCCCATTCATAGGTGAGTCCCTTAGATGTGTTTTAATAATTACTTACACTACACATATATTAGCAATTTTGAGCCTAATTCCCGTCAACGATGCCACTTAGTTACAATATTTTTATGAAGTCTACGATGATAAGAGCACCGGATCAACATCTCACAATAGACCCACCAGATCATGACATATTTGTCTGTGTAACATATTCACTAATTTAATTAGTATCCATTGGCATAATCGTTGACTCGTATGATTGTTGGCTTTGTGTACATATCTCTTTCCTACAAGCTACCTACCTACTCAAAAACTCAATCAACATCACAAACATTAAAAGAAGATGAGGTCTCAAGCCCGGTTGTAATAAACTAATTAGTTTAGAATATGTAAATAGTAAAAATAAATAATAAGACGAAAAGCTATATGATATGAAAAGGTGCACCCCAAAAATAGGGTGCACCTATAACCACCACATTTCCTCTCTCTGTGTGGTTGGTTGGTTGTAGAGAGAGACAGAAACTATCATTCAATAAAGTTTTCTTCTTCCCTTTGTCTCTCTCCCTCTCTCTCCCTCTCTTTCCATTCCATATTTCCTTATTTACCACATGGTATCAAAGCGGTGAAGGAGTCCAACCCCACCAAGAATTGTGTCACGGTGTTAATCACGAACATGTGAATTAAAGAAACGATTTTTTGACCATGTCAAACGGTGGAGTGATAGTGAATGTGGCGGCAAATGCCGCCCAGGTATCGTCTCACACTTATCACATTGAAAAATTGAATGATAAAAATTATCAACCATGGCGCATGACCATGGAAATTATATTAGAACAACATGACTTGTTAAATATCGTCGATGGAACCAACGTGTGCCTTGACATTAATGTCCCCACAAATGCACTTGAGGTGCAAACATGGAAGCGGCATGATTTAAACGCTTGGTTAGAACTTCTCCTTCATATGGAGGACACACTTAAGCAAAGTGTGAGAACTTTGACTACCTCCAAACAAATATGGAATAGATTAGAGGCTGATTACCTCCATACGGATGTTACGTCCCAAGTTGCAAATTTAAAAACTTTAATAAATATGAATATGAATGAAAATGATGATGTTGACACATTTGTTAAAAATTGGAGAGTTTGACTCGATGATGTGATCCTTTTAGGACTTAGCTTGCCAAGTTCCGTTCAATCCGCCCTCTTGTTAGCCGCCCTACCCCCATCATGGCAACCATTTATAAGTACAAAATCCACATCAGCCAACATTAGTGTCCCAACATTACTGGCATCAATCTCACAAGGAAACATACTTCGGAGGGCAATAAATTAACCCTCCTCATCTCACGCCGCACTTTATATCAAACATCCAAATTACAATAAAAAACCTTACAATAAACCTAGATCCACATACCAACCTAATAACTCCAAATTTTATTCATGAACCTCTAAATTTAATGATTCAAGGAACCATAACAAATCTAAGTTCCTTACATCCTTTTGCAAAAATTGTCAAAGGAGTGGACATGAAATGAAAGATTGTTATAGGAATTCTAACGAAATTTTTTGATGAGGATAATGAAGATTCTTTCATTGCCATCATGGCCCTCACTTCATTTAACAACTCTCCCACCTCAACGTGGATTCTCCATACAGGTGCCACATGTCACCTCACCTCAAGAATTGAATGGCTCAAAGACTATAAGGTCTTAGAACATCCTCTCCCGGTTAGATTTGGGAACAATGGGGTTGAATATGCCCTTGGACATGGGACTGCCCATCTTGAACTTTTTGATGGGAGATTCATTGAAATCAATGAAGTTACTATATACCTAACATAGCAAAAAACTTGATATCTCTCAATAAACTCACAAATGATAATACATCCGTCGACTTTTATCACAAATATTGTATCATTCGTCATAAGACACCCTCTAGATGAGGCTATGTCGTTAATTGTCCAAGACAAGGATGTCTTTACCTTTAAGGCCGCTCTGTGGTACCTACTGAAGAAACACACCACATAGATGATTCTAGCACATCAAACTATATGACCTTATTATGGCACTATCAATTAGGTCACTTAAACCATCAAACAATGGTTCACATGGCCCGACAACATATACCAATTGGCCTTTACTCTTCCTAGTAAATCAAAACTATCCCTTTGTGAAGGGTGTATATTTGGAAAACTCTCTAACTCGCCATTTCCATCCCATCCTAGAACGACCACTAAACCCCTCCAACTAGTGCACACAGATATATGTGGTCCTTTGTCTACCCCATTCCTATCTGGAAATGTATATTTACTAACATTTATTGAAGACTTTACTCATTTCACGATAGTCACAGTTCTCAAGACAAAATGTAGTGACCAAGTCCTTGAGAAATTCAAAGCCTATCATAAACTTGCAACAAATCAACAAGATTTACCCCTTAAAGTACTCCAATCAGATAATGGTGGAGAATTCAAGTCCCAAAACTTCCAAACTTATTGCCAAAACCATGGGATTCAACAATAGTTTACCATCCCATATACACCCCAACACAATTCAAGGGCTGAACGACGAAACCGATTGTACATTGATGCCACTCGTTGCATGCTCGCCGTTGGAAACCTTCCCCGAACATATTGGGAAGAGGCTGTTTCAACCGCTTGTTACATATTCAATAGAACATATAGTTGATCCATTAGGACAACTCCATTTTCCTTGTGGTTTGGAAAAAATCCTAATTATGAAAATTTAAGAATCTTTGGATGTCCATCATATGCACTCGTACCTTTAGAAACTCGATCAAAATTAGATAATCACGCAACTCGCACAATATTTGTTGGGTATGGTGAACCTCACGGCTATAAGGGTTATCAATTATACGACCCAAAATCCAAAAGATTTATATTTAGCCGACGAGTGACATTTGATGAAGACAAACTGTTATCTAATCCTCACTCACATCATGGCTATGAAAAGATACAAGACGCGACTACCATGTCTAACACTGAATCCAATAAAGAAGTAATACCATCAGCTACTAATTCTTGGAGGGCTCCACAAATGTCCTCGGAAATTCAACAAGTCACAATTAATCCTTCATTAATGCCCTCATCTCTAGAGGTTTGCCTACAAGTCTCAGGTTCAACCAATGACTCCAACTCCATGCTTCTAATAACCAAACAATCACAACAAACTAATGTACATACGCCAATTTTAAACACTAACCCTACCCAAACTAAAAAGAGAACATGTTCGCGTTCAGAAATGGAAGTATCGCGCAAAAATGGAAGGATAAGGAATATTCCCTCAAATTTTGGGGTTTATATACTCTATTCACAAAACGTAATGATACCAGTATCACATGTTCTCAAAATGTCGTTAGAAAACTTTCTTAGTCTCAATCGGCATTTGTCCTGCACCATAAACAAAAGTGGAAGGTATATGAAGTAGAAACTGACACCCGCCTTCAGGCTCCCATTGGGGGGAGGATGAATACTGCTTTGCATATAATAATGTACAACCACTATGATCATTTTTATTTATTAAGAATATGTGGTTGAAACTTATATTATTTAAGGGCACTAACACTTTGGCATTTCGCTCACCACCATCTAATATGTATCTCTTGAAATCATATATTTCCTTCAAGTGTTCCACGATTGGGCGTGGCATATATGCATCACGAATGATGTTGAACAACTTAGGTAACGTAAAAGCATCATATCGTGATAACTGCCTAGAGAAGTTAGTGAACATCTGATCGATATGGTCATGTGTGTGACCAACCAATAGAAAGTTAACTTTCACTTTCCTAAAAATTCCTTGGTTCACCAGCATACTTAGATAACCAAACATCGTAGAATTTTTGTTTTCCCGAGCAGTATTGTCTAGTTGAATATATAAAATCGGCGGCAAAGATTGCCCCCAAGACATCAATACTTTTTGAATTCACAGTGACTGTTAAATTAGGGTCATTGTGGACATCTGGGTAGGTGACGAAGACATGAGGCTTCACACTTCCATTATAGGCTAAACAACCCACCAAGTGCATCTGCACGAGACAATCGTCGTTGACATCTTTAGGAAGACGTTTAAGATGAGGTAGACACGTCTTCTTTTGCTCCATTCCATCTATCATTAAACACATGTACTTAGTTGGATTGTTTATCGACTTTTCCCTATGGTGCATAGCTCTTTTTCGCTCTAATACTTGGGCTTCTCGGTGATCTTGTAACAATTTCTTGTTTAGCTCCTTCTCTGTCGCTATCTTCGCCCCTTTACACATGCTCTTTAGGTTTGCACATACTGAACAATACCGCATACGTACTTTACGAGGTATAATAAGATTACTAAAGTGCAATGTCCACAACCTTGTGAACTGATTGTAGGTGACATACTTGTCGCAACAAGTTGACATTTCCAATCTATAGGAATCATAAACTTCTCGACGTGTATAATTGTCAGAGAGATGCAACCTATCGGTAGTTGGCATTATCTCACAATTGAACTTGAAGTATGTCTTCATCCAGGAGATCGCATTTCTACCTGATGCACCCTTCATACTTGGCAAATTATCATCTTCAATGGATTGTTGCCATTTAAAACTCTCTGTTGCACTCTATGTAATCTCATGTTGCTAACACAAAGTGTGATCTTGAATGCCACTCTATAACATTGTCGTGCCGTAAGAAGGTAATACTCGAAAGAGATCGAGATATCTGAGGCTTTGTCTGATACCATCTGTAAGTGTGTCATAAGATAGGTGTCTTGTTCATCACCATTGAATGAAAAATAGTAACTTCTCAAAGACTGCAAGTTTTGCTTTCCAATAATCGCCATACACCCAGGAGCGCAGCATGTCTTTTTATCATCTACGGTAAGTTGGGCCTTAGATGTCACTAAAGCAAATCTTTCTCGACTAATACATCTTGAGAATGAGGAGACCCTTTTGAAAAATAAGGGGCTCACTAACTTATTGTCATCCTTAGATGATATTGGTGTGTCCTCCTCTTGGCGCACATTTGTTCTCTGTTGCTGGGTAGAAATACTTTCGGGACTTTGACAATCACCTACATTCTGACCCGAGTCCGCGTATGGGTCATACTCTTCAATTGAGAATTCAAGGCATCTTGTTGTATTGACTGGACTGTCAGAGATTATATTCTCCTCAACGGAGAAATTAGAATCTTGAGACCAATGGTATTCTTCTACCGAAAACCCTAGAGAAGGTGAGGAATCCGATGACAGTTGATATTCCTCGATAGAAAAGGGTGAATTATTTCCCATTATTTGAGGTTCTAATATCCTTTATATTTCACTCCCTAAGCATACATATTGTAAGACATACTTAAACTACAAATACAGTTCGAAGGAAGTATATATGTATTTTGTATATTTTATTATATAATTTTTTCTATATTTCTATTAGTTATAAATAAAAATTGATCCCGTGTACACGTCACATAATTGCATAATACCACTATCCTCACCCAATTAGTGAATGTTCTCAAAATCAAAATCATTACACTACCATAAATGTAGATAAGTATACTCAATCATAGGACTGACCTTGCACATGTATTAAATTATAATAAGTGCTAGCTTATAATAGGTACTAAATCATAATACACATAATTATGAAATCATAACTACTAGATCATATTCTAAGATAAATAACTAAAGGTACTATTGGCATTTAATTCTAACTGAGGTTACTTTTTTAACTATGGTCCCTTCCCCTCCCATAAATAAAACCGACCTCTCTTTTTCATTCCCCACAGTTGAGCGTAACCACTGCCCAGAGCGCCAAAGCACAGACCCGAGAACTCCCAAGATACCTCACGCATCCCCGAACTGACACCATCATCATGTCGAGCAAAAAGATTGCTCGTTCTGACAGCAGTTAGGATCCAAACCCTAAACTACACGGACACATGACCATCTACATGTTTTTTATTTCGTATTAGAACTCGTTACGCCATATCCAGTGCCTCTTAAGGCTAGAACTAGATACATTGTAGCGAGGTAAGACTCCCAACTCGATATGGCGTATCGAGTTATGTTCGCCAACTCGTTACGGCGTATTACGTTATGCCTCCTAGGGCTACAACTCAATACGCCGTATCGAGTTGGGGGACATATCTTGATACGCCGTATCGAGTTGGGTGACATATCTTGATACGCCGTATCGAGTTGCTCCTCCTAGAGCTACAACTTGATATGGCTCATCGAGTTGTGGGACATAACTCGATACACCGTATCGAGATGTGGCTCCTAGGGCTACAACTCGATACACCGTATCTAATGTCTTAACATGACTCGATACGGCGTATCGAGTTGGGGGACATAACTCGATACGGTGTATCGAGTAATGCCTCCCAACTCGTTTCGGCTCGATACGGTGCATCGAGTTGTGGCTCCTAGGGCTAAAACTCGATACGTGGGGACTTAACTCGTTACAACATAATGTGTTGTGGCTCCCAGGGCTAAAACTTGATACGGCGTAACGAGTTGGGTGTCTTAACTCGATACGCCGTATCAAGTTGTGGCTCCCAGTGGTAAAACTCAATACGCGGGGGCCTTAACTCGATACGACGTATCGAGTTGTGGTTCCCAAGACTTAAACTCGATACGCCGTATCGAGTTGGGGGTCATAACACATATTAGACAAAAAATAAGTAGTAAAAAAGGTTCAACAATTCTAAATTAGGTCAAAATACAGTCAAATTGGGTCAATACAGTTGATATTTAGGTACTGTTGGGGATACCAAAATCTTACTGATTTTAGTGTCCGTTGGACTATGAGATGTTAAATATACATTTTCCTCTGTCCAGTCCCTAGGTTCCACATCCATAAGTATATTGGATTGCTAATTTGACTTTCCAAACTACCAATCTACATACTGTATATAATTTGTCACCCCATAATTTGAGAGTTTATAGGTTTAGGTTCACTTGTTGTGTTATTTTATGCAGGTTGGCTGACACTAAGGAGGAGAGGCCACTCAGCTGAATTCGGATTAAGTATCAAAGCTCACCTCTAGACAACACAAAGATCCCTATTGTGTCATATCCACAAAAGGGAAAGAAACTCATGTTTGAAGACAAAGTCGTGACGCTGCCGTCTGACGAGGTTAGTCAGAAAACATCTACTGCGGTTGGAGGAAGTGACGACCAGTTAGATATAGACTTAACTGGATATGAGTGGGCAATGCAATATGTAGACTCGAAAAAGAAAGTAGTATTGTTAGTTACCAAACTGGCTGGACGTGCGTGGTAGGCTTGCTCAAGATCGTGCATTTAGCTATGGCAAAATCTTGCGGCTGAACTATGAAGATGTAGACTTAACTAATTTGATTGTATTAGTCAACTGTACAAAAGGAGTCTGATAGATGATGGTCTCTTAAGACTACTTGTTGAAGGATTTATGCAGGCTAGAATCCTTCCGACATGCTATTGAGACAAGTACTAACTTAATAACAACACTGAGGCCATATATTGAAGGTCATGTTAATTTGAAGACAACCTCCTTATCGCCCAAAAAAGCACCAATAAGGAAATCTGCAGTGCAGTCCAGGACCTCAAAAAAGAAGGTGATGAGAATGTTAGATTCTGAGTCATCGAGTTCAACAGAGGATGAAGAGGCTCAAGCTACAACAGGAGCAGAGTTGGCATCTATTGTGTTCTCATCAGAACAAAATAAAATTAAAAGGAACTTAATACATAGAAAACTTGTGCGGAAGGGTCAAGTTTTTAACCTTCCGATAACCCATATTCATCGCTCCCTAGTGGATGAGAATACAGTACGTCGCCCTTTGGAGATCAGGGAACCACATAAGTTGCACGTCCAAAATTTAAAGAATAATATGAAAATCAACACTCATGCAACGGTCGTGCCTTTTATTGTAATGTTGGATCCTCTTGAGTGCTCTAAGCTAGAGGATTTTGATATTAAGAAGCACGACCAATACAATTATTTTGTGATTGGAGGATCTCACTCGGCGGAGGCCAGACGACAATTAGTCCGCGAGCACCCCACAATGTTCTTCTTCAAATATGCGGAATGCAAAATTTATCTGGGGTTAACAATTGAGGAGGCGAAGTTGTTAGCATGGGACCACAATAATGACAATGACTACCGGTAGAAGATACATCCTCCATCGAACGCATTAGATTTGTTCACGACGAGTACCTCGACGGGAAAACCAAATATGGAGCGAAATTATATCCAGCTCGACGACGTCAATGTCTCCACGAAGTGGGAATTGTGTTGGACGATGCGGTGAAGTCTAATGGAATCAGAAAGTATGAGCCGTGGTTTCAACACGCATTTAGGGATGGAGGAGTCTGGCAACTCCAAGATCAAATATTTACGATGTGGGAGTATAAGGAAGTGAAGGCACAAAGACAGAAGAAGTCGAAAGTTGACCCTCCATTAGAATTGAAGAGCTCAGCTGCGAAGAAGATAGAGCTTACCATTCAAGAAGTGGCAGATGATATGAAGTTGTCCTTTTGGAGGGCAATGCAAGGGATCAAAGATGAGCAACTTCTTATATCTGTGCTTTCAAGAGTTGTAGCGAAGGAGCTGAGCCTAGAGGAAATGGTTACAGAGTTCAACAAGTAAGGTCTTACTAAATTTTTTATGGTTTATCTTGTTTTAAGAAATGAATTTTTAATGTTGGTTTATAAATTTTCAGCCACAAAGTCTATATGAAAATACAAGAAATGATGATGAAGCAACGAGGTTGCTTATCGTGGGAACAAGTGACTGAAGAATATCCGATAACGTCTTCGTACAAGGCGTTATCGGAATTTTTCATTGCATTTAAGGATTGGGTGAGTATAACTCTTTGTTTGATCGATTTGTGGTGGTCCATCCCGTGTATCACTACAACTTTGTTGATGTTTTATTTTTTTTAGAAACAATGTCGGAGTAAGAGACCTGGTGAAATAAAGGATATACATGACTTTCCAACATCATTTCTTGCGCATCTTGAAAGGGCCAGAAAAGAGAAGGATCGATGCTTGGTAAGGGCGATTGAGGTGGAAGATGACGACACCTTCAAGAAGTTTAGCCACAAAAAAGACATCACCAGAGATCTGTACTACAATGTTTATTGTGGGGATGTTGCTAACATGATCTAGAAGCTGCCAAAGAAAGAGTATACGTTAATGGTAGCTGATATTCCATACGGTTTTCGTATGGCTGGTTCGATATACGATGACGAACCTTTTAGGTTCAAGTAGTTGGAAAAAATGGTAAAAGATTTCGCCGACTTGACCACCGCTTCCTTGTGGAGAATTGTAATATTTCATAGCATGGATCAGGGATATTCCGTGGCTCAAGCGTTGAGATCTCGTTGCCATGGAATTGAGAACCTTGCTTGGTAAGGATTTCATCGAAAGCACTGTATCTCAATAGGAATTATATATTACAATTTCAACTGCTTATAACTTTTTTTTGAATGGTCAGGATTAAAACCAACGTAAATAGGGGACCGACGTTTTGGTTCGTCAACGCAATGGAATATATAACAGTTGGTTATTCTAACGAGATCAAGAAGCAAAGAATCAAGGAACATTCGAATGAGGTCGGATGCTCAAACCTGCTCGTATATCCAGCCGTGACACGGAAGCTTCGACATGTGACCATGACTGAGCGTGGGCTTGTGAATCCCTACCAAAAGCCCCAATGTTTAATGATGCGCCTTGTGGAGATGTTTTTGAATGAAGATGACTGGATATTGGACTTGTTTTCTGGCACAAGTAAATGGTCGAATAATTTTCCCAATGTGTTGAAGGTTTTATTTATATTTAGACCTATGATAATACTCATTATTTCTTATATATGGTGTTTAGGCACCCCTTCGGCATGTGCTTTCAAGCTTTTCCGAAATTCGGTCGCATTGGAGAAAGATGAGGAGCAGGTGAGCTTCATCAACATGAGGCTTCACGCGCTTTGGGAATGCCCCGATCAAGATGAGGAGGTTGGGGCCAAACATATGGCAGATACTGAATGTTTTCAGCCTGCCTCCCATGAGCCGATTCCTCCTTTGGCTGGTGAACCTGGGGAACTCGTAGAGCTTGACGATGACTTAACGGAGGACCCCACGGTAGCGAGTCTATCTGGAGTGGATATTACTGTGCTAAAAGTGGATGATAGTTCACCGATTGATGATGAATCCAATGATATGGATACTCTCCGAGCGATGTAGTTAGAGTGTATAAAAAAACTTTTAATGTATTTACTTCTGATCAAGATCTTTTAATCAATTCTATCTCCTAATATGATCCAATTTACTTGTTTATCTAGTGGTATATTATGTTTTAATTAATGTGTTGCTATGTTTATATCTTGTGGCACATATTTATTAAATTTGGACTATCATCTAAGTATATAGTTAAGATCCAAGAAAATGTATGTTCATTCTTCATATTTACCCATCAATTGTGTTTATAAAACTTAGTTCCATGTTTGCTATTGCCAATCACTTTTTGAATTTATTATACTTATAGAATAACTATGATAAATAACATTTACTGGGACTAAAGGAGGCATTGTAGATATTGGGGAGCATTTGCTTTATAAGAGGGGATTGTACAACAATAATCATGTTTCTATGGTTGTTGGTTGTCTGGATTGTGTTGGGAGACAGGTCCCTCCGGATGGGAAGAGAGAATAACAGTGCTGATGATCATACTCGGCCAAGGCCGATAGGCTGATGCCGAAACCGGATGAGGAGTACCCGGCTACGGAGAGCCGGATGGTGCAGACCCGGTGAGAACCGGGTGAGGACTACCTGACTACGGAGAGCCGAATGGTGCAGAACCGGTGAGAACTGGATGAGGAGTACCTGGCTACGGAGAGCCGGATGGTGCAGACCCGGTGAGAAGTGCTCATCGGATGAAGAGACATATTTGTAAATATGTTTCTGAGAGTCCATCATGGCTGTATTTGTAAATAGCCGAAAAGTCATATTAGTATAAATATGACTTAGGGCAAACCTTTTGATGTTGTTGTTGTTATTCTTGTCTGCGTGAGCTCAGAGCGCGTAACTGTGTACAGAGAGAGTGAGAGAGAGGAAGAGGTCGGTCCCTTAGTTGTAACCGCCGCCTGTGGCGAAGATCGTGAACACGAGGTCGTTGCCTCCGTGAACTCAGTGTTGTACATTCTAACATAGTGACAGTTTGTAGCCTGTGGGCTGCCGTGGTTTTTTCCCTTAGTTTGGGTTTTCCACGTAAACATCATGTGTACTCTTCTCTTCTTCATTTCGTGCATTCTTTATTTCCCGTTTTCTGTGTATGATTGTAAGCTCGGTTTTGGCCGAGCGTTGCGTATAGGGAGCGTGCAGTTCCTGTCAAGTGGTATCAGAGCAAAACGACATAGAAAATGGACGATTCGTTGGGAGGCATTTTCAAGCTCACCGGCTCCAACTATTCGGTGTGGAAGTCGAAGATTAGGGACATGCTCGTGGTTAAAGACCTCTGGCTGCCTGTTCAGTTCGGGAACAAGAGACCGGATAAAATCGACGCCGCGATATGGGAGGTGATGCACATGAAGACAACGTCGTACATACGGTGCTTCATCGACATGAGCCTGTACAACAACTTCAATGAAGAGAGCAAGGCTCATGAGATCTAGGAGAAGATCAACATTATGTTTCAAAACAAAAATGCTGTTAATCAAGTTTCGGTATTCCGGAAGCTAGTAAGACTCCGGTACCAAGATGGCTCCAGCATGGCGGAGCACATGAATGCCTTCCAGGGGCTGATCCACCAGGCAACATCATTGGAGGTACCTCTCGCCGATGAGGTACTAGCAGTACTCCTGCTCGGTTCCCTCCCAGATAGTTGGGAGACGTTGGTTGTCACCTTGGGCAACGCCGGGCCGGAAGGGAAACGGTTATCCCTAGCAAGAGTAAAGTCGAGCTTGCTAGATGAAGAGGCGCGTCAGAAAGATAAAGATACAAGCTCCGACTCCAAAGCGCTACTTACCGAATCGGAACGCGGAAGACAAAGAAACCGTAGTCCCTAGAACCGGGAAAAGTCGGGGACACGGTCAAAGTCAAGGGGGAGACCTACTTGCTTCTATTGCGGCAACCGGGACACTTCCAAAAGAATTGTCGGCATTTCCGAAAGGACAAGGAAACCGACGGTACCGATTCGAAGCGAATACCAGACTGGAACGGTAAAGACCGGAGGGGAACGGACCGGAAGGGGACGACGACAATCATGGCAAGTGAAGAAGAGTTGATGCTCATGACCGAGGAGAGTGAGATAAACCTTGCCGGCGACGAGATGACCTGGGTGGTCGACATTGGAGCGTCGTTCCACCTTACCCCGGTTCGGAAATGCTTCTTATCCTACTTAGCCGTTGATCACGGCTGTGTTCGGATAGGGAATGAAGGTACATGCCAAATTGTCGGCATAGGAGAAGTATGGCTGTCAACAACAACTGGATGCAAGATGCTAGTGAAGGATGTTCGACACATTTCGGAGGTTCGTCTGAACCTGATATCAGCCGGTCGGCTAGATGATGAAGATTACACGGGTAGCATCCGGAACGGTGTTATGAAGTTCAACAAAGGGAGCCTGATTCTGGCTTGGACCCGGAAGGTAAACACGTTGTACCTGATGAATGCCCGGTTATGTCCGGAGGAAGTGAACATGGCATCCGACACTACCGGTGAGCTGTGGCACAAAAGGCTGTGTCACATGAGCGAGAAGGGGATGAAGAGGCTTGCAGACGACAACCTCATTCCAGTGAAGAACGTGCACTTGGAGAAGTGTACTGACTGTCCGGCCGGTAAACAAAACCGGACCTCCTTTCGACCAAGGCCACCGATGAGACGTAATGCACCACTGGAGTTGGTGCATATTGATGTGTGTCAAGTGGACACGAAGTCACATGCAGGATCACAGTACTTCGTGACGTTCATAGATGACCACAGCCGGAAGGTGTGGGCCACACTGTTGAAGACGAAGGATCAGGTGTTATCCGTCTTCAAAGAGCTCCACGTGAGAGTGGAAAGAGAAACCGGCCGGAAGCTAAAGGCGGTTCGAGCAGATAACGGAGGTGAATACCGGGGGCAGTTCGAGGAGTACTATCGCTCGAAGGGAATCCAGCTCGAATTTACCGTGCCGAAGACGCCGGAACTAAACGGGCTGGCCGAGAGGATGAACCAGACCATAATGGAGAGGGTCCGGAGTATGCTGGCGCATGCAAAACTACCCAAGAAGTTTTGGGCTAAGGCACTGTTGACGGCGACATATGTGATAAACAGATCACCCTTAGTACCCTTGGACGGAGACACGCCACAGAGAGTCTGGACCGGTAAGGAAGTATCCTACCGGCATCTGAAGGTATTCGGGTGTCTCGCGTACGTGCATGTAGCTAAGGACCGGAGAGGAAAGATTGATCCAAAGACCCGACCATACATATTCCTCGGTTACGGCGACGATGAGTTTGGCTACCGAGTGTGGGACCTGGTCGACAAGAAGGTATTCCGGAGTCGAGATATTATCTTCATGGAGGACAAGACGCTCGCCGACTGGGAGTCGGAGAAGAAGATAATGAACTCCGAGTCGACCGGTAATGATCGATTCTACGATGAGCGGACCCAACCGGCAAGAGGCTGGTTAACACTCGAGGAACCAGCCGGTTACAGTGAGAATACCGAACCGGCAGAAGAAGAAGTAGAGGAAGCTGAAACCGGAACCCGCCAAGACCCCGAATCGGATTCGGATGAAGAGCAAATGGAGGAGCCGGTTACCGAAGCCAGAAGACGGAGATATCTTCTTAGAGAGAGAAGGGCGCCCCGGAGATTTCCAGATACAGAGCATGTTCTGCTGACCGATGAGGGGGAGCCGGAAAGCTTCGAAGAAGCGAAGGATGACACCCACAGCCGCAAATGGTTAAGTGTCATGCAGGATGAGATGGATTCCCTGCATGAGAACCATACGTATGAATTGGTGGAGTTGCCGAAAGGAAAGCGGGCACTCCGAAACAAGTGGGTATACAAGTTGAAACCGGGAGATGCCGACAACCCCCCGAGATACAAAGCCAGGATCGTGGTGAAGGGGTTCCAGCAGAAAAAGGGCGTGGATTTTGACGAGATATTTGCCCCGGTAGTAAAGATGACCTCCATCAGGACGGTGCTGAGTATAGCGGCAAGCATGGACCTCGAGGTAGAACAGCTGGACGTGAAGACGACATTCCTTCACAGCGACCTCGAAGAGGAGATGTACATGCAGCAACCGGAGGGATTTGTGGAGAAAGGGAAGGAGCACCTAGTATGCCGGCTGAAGAATAGCCTGTACGGACTAAAGCAGGCTCCCGGACAATGGTACCGGAAAATCGATTCCTTCATGACCGATCAAGGGTACCACAAGATGCAAGCCAATCATTGCGTGTTTGTGAAGAAGTTCGAAGGAGGCGACTTCCTGATACTCCTTCTGTACGTGGATGACATGTTGATCGTCGGACGGGACCAAGTCAAAATACGGATGCTGAAGAAGGCTCTCAACCGGACCTTCTCAATGAAAGACTTGGGTCCGGCAAGACAGATGTTGGGGATGCATATCATCCGGAACCGGCCAATGACGCAATTGTGGCTGTCATAGGAGAAGTACGTGACAAAGGTGCTTCACCGGTTCAACATGTCAGATGTGAAACCGGTCGGATCGACACTTCCGGCAAACTGCAGGTTATCCGGTAAGCAAAGCCAGAAGACGAAAGCAGAGAAGGCGGATATGATGAAGATTCCATATGCCTCTGCCGTCGGGAGGTTAATGTACGCAATGGTGTGTACCCGACCAGATATAGGATACGCAGTCGGAGTGGTGAGCCGGTTTATGAGCAATCCCAGCAAGGAGCATTGGAACGCGGTCAAATGGATACTCCGGTATTTGAAGGGCACTTCAAATATGTGTCTCTGATTCGGCTCCGGAAAACCTCAACTTGACGGTTTCACCGATTCGGACATGTCGGCTGATGAGGATACCAGCCGGTCTACATCCGGGTATGTAATGACATATGCAGGGGGAGCTGTTTCGTGGCAGTCGAGGTTGCAGAAGACAGTTGCGTTGTCAACCACGGAGGCAGAGTACATGGTGGCTGTGGAAGCCGGCAAGGAAATATTATGGATGAAGGACTTCATCGGAGAGCTCGGTATCCAGCAAGATGAATACCGACTTTATTGCCACAGTCAAAGTGCCATCCATCTTGCTAAGAATGCGGCCTACCATTCCCGGACGAAGCATATCCAGCGAAGGTATCACTGGATCCAGGAAAGAGTAGATGACCAGGAGTTCGCACTGACGAAGATCCACACGGCCGAGAACGGGTCAGATATGCTGACCAAATTGCTGATACCCGACAAGCTGGATGCATGCCGGAAGAGGATGGGACTAGTAAGACACCCCATGCCGGAGTGAAGGGGGAGTTTGTTGGGAGATAGGTCGCTCCGGATGAGAAGAGAGAAGAAGAGTGCTGATGATCATACTCGGTCGAGGCCGATAGGCCGATGCCGAAACCGGATGAGGAGTACCCGGCTACGGAGAGCTGGATGGTGCAGACCCGGTGAGAACCAGATGAGGAGTACCCGGCTACAAAGAGCCGGATGGTGCAGACCCGGTGAGAACCGGATGAGGAGTACCCGGCTACGGAGAGCCGGATGGTGCAGACCCGATGAGGAGTGCTCACCGGATGAAGAGACATTTTCGTAAATATGTTTCTGAGAGTCCATCATAGTTGTATTTGTAAATAGCCGAAAAGTCATATTAATATAAATATGACTTAGGGCAAACCTTTTGATGTTGTTGTTGTTATTCTTGTCTGCGTGAGATCAGAGCGTGTAACTGTGTACAGAGAGAGTGAGAGAGAGGAAGAGGTCGTTCCTTAGTTGTAACTGCCGCCTGTGGCGATGATCGTGAGCACGAGGTCGTTGCCTCCGTGAACTCACTGTTGTACATTCTAACATAGTGATAGTTTGCAGCCTGTGGGCTGCCGTGGTTTTTTCCCTTAGTTTGGGTTTTCCACGTAAATGTCCTGTGTACTGTTCTCTTCTTCGTGTCGTGCATTCTTTATTTCCTGTTTTCTGTGTATGATTCTAAGCTCGGTTTTGGCTGAGCGTTGCGTATAGGGAGCGTGTAGTTCCCGTCAGACTGGATGTATGCAGGCTTAGATTATTTTTACTCCATTTGTATATATGTGTTTAACCTCTTGATTTAGTGTTTATGTGTAGACATTCAAATGAAAATTGTAATGCATGCTTTAACGTTAATTCCGGAGAGTTATCTCTATTATGGCAGCCCAAAATTTAGCACTGTCTATACCTTAACAATAGTCATATATGTTTTGGGTATATTCTTGTATGTCTAATGTAATGTAAGCCAGTAGTTATGAGTACGCTTTCTACTTCTAATTTTCATGTGTTGTCATGAACATATACATTTGTTATTATATCCTAATGATCTTTACTAACTATTAGTCATTATGTATTGTATTCAATAATATGTAAATATCAATTTCTCAAATAGCATATACACCTCTCTTGGAAAGTTTAACCACTGTAAACCTATGTTATTCACATCTCGCGAAAATGGAATTCCTGTTTGTTAATGCTTTAGTCAAATAATTAATTTGTATAAAATGAATGCGCGGTAAAAACCAACCCTAAATTTGTAAACATTGCAAGAATAAATCTAGTACATTTATATTTTCTCCAATAAATAGCATGTTCTCTTGGTATAGAGATATATCCGATTAATAAATCAATAAATTCACCTTTTGTGGTTTATCATGTGATACTGGTGCACATCATATTTCACAACAAGCTAAAATTGTGTGACTATAAAGGGAATCTAAAAGTGGAATGCGCGATCCTTCCACTTCTGAACACGAACGTGTTAGAGCCTTAATAAGCACCATACCACTTAGAAGGAAAAACTTTTAGATGGAACACAACTAACTCACATTGATTATTCATGTTCCCATCCTAATAAAAATCTCCCTATCCCACTATGAGGATCCTCACGCCTTAATGGCAAGTTGAAAACCATTGGTCACATTGATGCAAAAGTAATTAAAATAGGATGCAAAAATACTTCATATTCCACTAATAATCAACATGTAGAACATACAAATAGTTCTAACATTGCGAAATCACCTAGTTCACTTAGCTCTACATCGACTCCAAAGAAAGTACGTACTATTCAAGATCTTTATGAGCACAGACAAAAAATAGACGCCCTTGTTGCGGACCGTCAATTTGAACCTGAGTTTGCATTTTCGGCTCTTGGTTCCCCCTCAACTACATTAGACATTTCTAATGATCCCTTAACTATCAATGAGGCATTGCAAAGTCCAGATCGTAGTGAATGGCAAGCTGCCATGGCAAAAGAACTTGAATAGCTTGAGGCCAACAAAATGTGGACTCTAGTACCACTCCCAATGGGACGCTCACCTATTTCATGCAAATGGGTGTTGAAGAAAAAACTAAACCCTAATGGTACTGTTGCACATTACAAAGCTCGACTTGTCGCTTGTGGTTTTTCTCAAGCTGAAGGATTTGACTATTCTGAGGCATTCTCACCCATTCTTCGCATGGCATCCTTTCGGCTCCTAATGGCTCTAGCCACCATTCTTGACCTCGAGGTACATCATTTGGATGTACAAACGACATTTCTACATGGTGATTTACCCGAAGAAATCTACATGTCACAACCTCCTGGGTTTGAGTCACACTTTCAACCAAACTATGTGTGTCGGTTACATCGATCATTTTATGGACTCAAACAATCTCCTAGGTTATGGTTTCAAAAGTTTAACAATTTTATGCTCTCACATGGCTATTCTAGAATGTTATCAGAACCAAATATATACATTAGACATAATCATACATCTAATCGGTTGTTAGTGGTAGCACTATATGTGGATGACAGTCCTATAGTTGGAACACCATCTAAAATTACTCAAGCAAAGCATTTTCAATAACAAATTTAGGTCCCCTATCTTATTTCCTCGGCATGCAAGTTACGCGTAATCATAGTATGGGCACTTTGATAATTCATCAAAATAAATTCATTAATGAAATTTTGAAATCCTTCGGAATGCTAAACATTAACCTTGCACTACTCCCTTATCTCTAACTTGTAACTTAAGCATATCCAATGGTCCAACCACAAAAAGAGATATTAATTTTATGCAACAATTTCCTTTTAAACAATTAATAGGAAAACTTCGATATTTAGTCACAAGAACTCGTCCTGATCTTTGTTTTGTAATTTATTACCTTTCATGCTTTATGCATAACCCTAGCATTATGCATTGGAAATCACTTCAACGAGTTATGCGATATCTAAAACACACATCTAACTATCGATTAACATCTAAACAATCCCAATCCGAAAAACCAATCAAATCACTTGTTGGTTGGTCTGATTCGGATTGGGGGGGGGGGGGGGGGGGGACGTTGATTCTCGAAGATCTACTACTAGTTTTTCTTTTATAATGGCAAGAGCAGCAGTGACGTTGTCGTGAAGATTTCCGGCTACGATGAGAAAACCGGGAGGGACAAATAAAATGGAAATGTGCAACATTGCACATGCACTTGTAAATTTGTGTAATAAGAATAAGTAAATAAAATGTAATGGGAAGGGTAATAATCTAAGGTGCTAAAGGTGCACCACGATGTTCGTAGAGGCATAAATGTGATGTGCACTTTGTAGAGTAGAATGAGTAGTGAGCTCGTGTAAAAAGTAAGAGAGAGGAGAGGTCAAAAGTAGAGGGGAGACAGGTTAAGACTTTATAGAGATAGAATCATATATTATATAAGAGAGAGTTAATGGGCTAGTGGATAGTCACATTGACTTCTAGCTAGAGGTGTACGGTTGAAATCTAGTCTTATAGTCCAACATGATTTAAGGAATTTTATTCCTTTATTCCATTAAAGACAAAATTGGCGACCCCCCTTCCTTTTTTCCTATAAAAGGAGGTCGAGGGGGGCGCATTTGGGGGTTGCCTATTTTGAGTGAGAGAGGTATACCACTTAGGTCGAGGGGTTCTATTCGGTTTTAGGGTTTCTTCTAGGGTTTTCTTCTTGGGCTTTCTTGATAAAGAAAATTCTAATACTTGATTATTTTTGCGATTCCTTGTTTTGGTGCTGGGGGTACTGTAGAGGTTGTGGTAATAGCCCAAGGTACATCATGGGTCAAACTAACAACAATACATGCTAGTTGTTGCCGCGTGGTCTTTATCTATCTATTTACTAGTAGAGAGAAAACTCAGAGATAAGAATAGAGAGAAAATTAGGGGAAAGAGACACCAGAATGAATGCCATTTTCCATTGAAAGCTCAAATGCTCTATTCAAAATTTATTTCATTATCATACAATTTCCGAGAGTGGCTGTTAACTCTCTTATAGGTAAGCTTCTTGATTTTGAGAGGTGAAGTTGTTTCTCAGCCCAATTTGTTAGGGCGTTCCTCTATGTGGACCATGTGTTGAGTTGGTTATCGACAATGTGATTAATGACAGTAAACACAACAGTGATCACAACCAGTTCGTGAAACATAATATCCGTCGTAATTATGTGATCACAGTTCTACAACATATGTAAAATCGACTAATACCGGTTGTAGTAATGTGATCACATTCGTACAACGTATGTAAAATCTGATCAGAATTAGGTGCCAAACTGACATGAATAGTATGAGACAAGAAAGGAGATAAATCGATTCTTGATCAATTTATTTGAGAGGAAATAATTTGTATGAGGATAACGGACTGTTTGGGGAAATTGCTAGCAAATTGGTTATTACTCGTTGTATTATGAGCTCTAATTAGCTGTAATGATACCAATTTTCATTGATAGTACATGCAAAGGACATTACTGGCAATGTGAAATAAAACCCACCAATGCCATTGGGAAGCACTCATAGTCATTGCAACATTTGTAGACCGTTAGCCATTAAAATTCCACTAACATTAAGACATTAAGTATTGTTAATCATTTATGTTAGGACTAATTTCGAATGTATATTTAGCTAGAATCTCTACAACAGGAGCCAATAGTGGCCAAACTCAATGTGTGCCGATAATACCTATGTCTGGTTTTATTACCATAACATTTCTCACAAAAGTTTTTATAGTTTTTAAATCACAATGTCTCTATCATCTCTTTACATGGTAAATTGATTTATAATAACTATACTTGGTAGCATGATAGTGATGTGGTACTACGTCAAAAATTATTGTCATCTTCATGTTAATATCACTTATTTTCAATACTAAAGATTTTTTTTTATGTTTGCCAGAGTGCTCAACTTGTAGATAATTTAATGTACATTGGATTAGGAAGAAGATGACCATGAACAAATTGTGCTTCAGTACCCATTGCGACAATTACTTAAATTTAACTCCCACAATATCTATTTCCAGTAGTACAGAAATCATGCAACGATTCACCATCAGTACATAATCTTCCACAATTTCATAAAGCCAATGTGGATTATAAATTAATAAATACATAAATTACGGGAAACAAGTTAAATTAATAAACCAAAATGAAATCCCAAATCAATAAACCAAGCTCAATACTTGATTGCGTGGAGCTTTTTTAGTTCTGCCCTAGGGCTTCTTTAGGTTAGGTTGTGGGCTTTTTGTAATAACCTGCTATTGAATAGACTGTCTGCAATATTGAAGCTGAGAGCAGTAGAAATGCCGCAATGACTGAAATCCATAACCATGGCCGAGAAAAGAACTTTTCATAACACTCTGCATACAAGCGAATCCAACGGGAGGAATAGTGGGCCATCATAATAGGGACTATTGCTTTCCATCTTTCGGATTCGTAATCACCGAGCATATTGATGCCCATATCATTCCACATCTGGACCACCCTAATGTCACTCCCCGTGAGGTTCTCTATGACATTGGCCTTTGTCAAGATCGCCAGATCTTCTTCCGTGTCAATGAGCATACATCGAGAAATCACCTCCTCCTCTGGAAGATATTTCATGTGCAAGAAGGTTCCCCAGCACATCCTCTGTGTCGTCAAACACTACGAGGCGTGGAAGATGGAGCTGAAGTTTTGTCTTGTCATACTTCATCACCGATATGTTACCTTCACAACCCTTGAACCGAATGCCAGCTTTATAGAGTTGGGACGCTGATGGGAGACGAACACGTTTCTGTTGGGATTCTTCAGAATTAGTTTGTCTCATCGATTCTTCTTCTTCGACAATGCACGAATAGTAGACAGAATCAAGTAGATGCTGGCACTTATCCATCAATTTTATGTTTTTCGATTCAAGAAATCCTAAAAATCTTCTCCTTCCATCTTCGATAGAGAAGAATGGATTACGTCCAAGACTAACAATCCTCATGATATTCTCAAAATCAGCCAATGAGAAGTCGGGATTGCAAGGAATCTCTAGTGCAATCTTCTTTAGAAATGACATGGGAATTTGGTTTCCTATCAAGAACAAATCCCTTGCTATGCGCACTTGGAATGAAAGGTCATTGCTGCGGAAAGTGGCAAAGTAGCCAACTCTTTCTACACTGTGGGACACCAATGCATTGAAAAACAGCAAGAGTTCATGAATGAAGACGGTATCGACAGTGACCAGAAGTTGGAGCCACTCAAATTCAGATTGGGGAAGGTTGAGATTATAAATGTGGCTAAGTTCATGTGGTTGAGTATAGATTATGAGGACTTCCACAGCTGATATTCCATGTCTCTCCATGAATTTCTTCACACATAGTGCCTTATAATTATCAATAGGGGAAGGCTCAGGATTGTGATACAATGGACCGATGGTCACTAATTTAGGTGTATATGCCTCTGGCTTCACTTCCATCAATGCTTCATAAGGCTTCAAAATCATACAACTTTTGTTAAGCAGAGGTTCATCATCAATATGTTTGATCTTTTCCTTCATGTAGTGTCTCCATTTATCTTTGGTGACGTTGGGTTGATGATTAGGTTCATGCATAGATATTGTAATGTTCTTCTTCTTCTTCTTCTTCTTCTTCTTCTTCTATTATGGGGCACTAAGTTTGGCTACTTTCTAGTAGGAGTAGATCAAGTAGTACCAGGCCTCCTTTTATGCATATCTATTACTTAATCCTGCCCACGGATGATAAGGATTTGTATATTCTATTTATCTATCTATGATAACGAGAGAAACAGAGAGAGAGAGAGGATGATAAGAATGCGAATGTGTGGAATGATCAGCCATATGGGTGGAGCCATGGGAAGCACTTCGATTCGAGTTAATCGAAACTTGTATGCTTCTTTATTTGAGAGGTGCAGTCTATTTTTAGTGAGCCCATGTTGTTAGTGCGTCCCTTTCTCTGGACCGATCAATGACTGATCACACACCGATCACAGTTATGTGACTGGTTTTACAATATATACATCACTGTGATGACTGTTATGCCCAGCATAGATGAGATCTGATGAGAATGGGGTCTCAAACCAACATTAACAATTTGAGAAGAAATGAGGATGAATTGACTCACAAGTCTTCGATTGATCTTCCATCTTCACAAATTATGGTTATCTGGTAGATAAATGTTATGTGTAAACAATTACCAATAATGTAATCTCAAATCATGATTATGTGCCATGTTATAGATTTTTCTACTACTAATAATTCATAGGTTAGTGATATAGATTCCTTGTGGTGCAGTCTTAATTCCTGAACTACTTTCAATTTTCAATAATTTTCACAAAGGGTGAGGTCACTTATTTTTAATCATCTATATTTTGTTCACTTTTGTAGGTACCTGAGGAGCAAAATCTCCAATACCATTTCTAGAGGGCCGGCTCCACAAACTCCTAACAATTTACCAGAATTAACTATGTGTCATAGAAGAATAAGAATGATTTAGTATAATTTGAAAATATGTATGTATTGAAAGAAAGTACTAAATATGTCGAGTTATCCCATCCATGACTTCTCAATTCATACGAGATATAATTGAAGCGATATCGTACTAATTAAAGTCACTAAACAATGCGAGGAAAACTGTCAAGGCCATCAATATAAATATGACATGCATCTACATCATTTTAATAAACTATGCAACTTTTCTTAAGACTAATAATGTTATGTATTATATCCATCTCTATTCCTATATACATAATGATTGCATTAAATTTATGTTTCTCCAACACATCATGTGCTATGGGCTTGGTCAACCCATGCTTAATACAGCCTGGATGGGAATCTAAGTTAGAGATAACATCTTCTCTTGTTTTGATCTCTTGAGGCAAAGTCGTCAGTTGTTAGTGTGTTGCTCTCTATGTATTGAATATAGTAAACAAAGCCCTGATCACGACATATTTGCAGGATACAAACACTGTTCACATCATTTTCTCAGCGGATGTGAAATGGGATTAGAATTTGGTCTCAAATTAACGTGAACAATCTCAGAAAAAAAGGAACGAATCTCAGCTATTTAATACATGGTGTAATCGTTTGAGATGACGTAATTACAAACATAACTGAAACTTAAAGGGCATAGGGCATTCAGCTTTCTGGTAGTTCTTGTTCGACCTAGGAAACAATTATAACTACCGATTCACTTCTCTGAGTGCCATTACGGTTGTCAATTAAAATCTGTAATCAATGTGTGGAAACAATTATAGTCATCATTATTATCAGCGAATATAGCCCATATAAATTCTACTAGAAATAATAATGTGTGAAGCAATTCATGGAAAGACATTGGATATCAGAATCTATGGAAGAGCTAAAACCATATGTCCTCATCCTTGATCCCCCCATGAACTTTGGCGCATCTATTTATCTTTCTAGAATGAGAGAGATGAGCATGAGATAATCATATCATTTTCCATAAAGATCAAATGTCTCTTCAATATTTTTTACTAAATTCCCGTACAATTTAAAATGATCACTTGCGATCTCCTCTTTTATTGTTGTGATCATGACTGAGTTTTTGAGGATGTACGTAATCAATGATCATGCCAACACAGATACTAATTAAACTAGTGTACATGTTACAAAGACAAATATGTTCAAGTACTATGAGATGTTGATAGTGGTATTATTAAGGGGCCATGAGCAAACACGTATATATATGGTCTAAGGGAAGATGCCAATGAACAAGAGGTTGATCTGCACATTTCTATAATCAATTATTTTTGAGATGTAGGTTCTAAAGTCTACATTCATATTGGAGGATCAAGATTTCTCCATGGATCAAGGATAGTATCCCTTGTAGATTAAATGTTTGATGCCTCTTTTCCGTCTATAGTGTTGTATAACTAGTAGCATTCTTATGATATGGTGCTACATTAATAAATAATTTGGTAGCCTAATGAATCTATGACGATGTGTGTTAGCTTTTTGGCCCATTATTTATCCCACATAGTTGTGGAAGGTGATTTGGAAGCTATAAATGCGCTCCTACTCTTAGTTTGATATCCTCAATTTGTATTCTTCTCTCCCAATCGTATTAGAGCATGTTGCTTTGGAGGATCTAGGCTGATTAGCTGAACCTCGGTAATTCTGGTGTCATTTCTCTCTCCTTCTCACTCTATCTAATATCTTTATTCTTGCTTATATATTGTTATTTCCACAACAATTGGTATTAGAGCCAAGGTTCTGTCTGAGTATGCTTTGTGGTCGCAGCTTTGTCTGAACTTCCACATCAAAAATAAATTATTTTGGTCATTCTCAAAGGAAGGGGTTTTTTATAGCTATAATATTCAATACTATTTATTAAGTTTATAAAGGAAACTCGAGATGAAAAAGGAAAGAATACGGTATCAAAGATTCAACCGAGAACATTGGGCTCCTCATCATCATGGTGAAGGTTTCCGATGGCCAGTTCAAAACAGAGGGTAGAAATATTTGATGTTGCTGGCTATTTCGGCATGTGGCAATGAGAGGTTTTGAATTCTCTTCTTCAACAAGGTCTTGACATTGCAATTGAAGAAGATAAACCAAAAGAAGTAGAAGAAAATGACTGGACCATCATTAATCGATTAGCATGTGGAACAATTCGATTGTGCTTGTCCAGAGAGTAGAAGTATGTTTTCAAGCATTAGATTTCTACACACAAATTGTGGAAGGGATTGGAGGGCAAATTTCTGAAGAAAAATGGTCACAATAAGCTGCTTATGAAAAAGAGGTTTTTTCATTTTGACTACAAACCATGTACTACAACGAATGATCACATCCCCATGTTTAATCAATTAGTAGTACAGCTGTTGAATTTAGATGTTAAATTTGCAGATCAGGATCTTTCTTTGATGTTGTTATCATCTCTTCCCGATGAATTCGAACATTTGGAAACTACATTACTTCATGGGAAAGAGAATGCGTCGTTAGATGTTTGCTCTGCTTTATATAGTCATGAATTGAGAAAGCAGGAAAAGTTGATAACTAAAGCAACGACATTAGAAGAAGCATTGGAGGCAAGAGATCGTCAAAAGAGCCATACTAAAGGGAGAAGAGGAAGGTCCAAATCAAAAGGTTGAGGCATTGCCAAAGATGAGTGTGCTTTCTGTCATGAGGAAGATTATCCGAAGTTAAAGAGGATACTACAACGTTTTGGTATGTATGATGACACAAAACCTGTAAGTACTCCACTTACTCCTCAATTGAAACTAAGGAGTGGTTTATCTCCCACAACAAATGAAGAGCGAGAATACATGGTGAAAGTTGGAAGCTTGATGTGCGCGAAGGTGTGTACAAGACCCGATATTTCACATGTTATTAGTATTGTTAGCAGGTATATGCATGACCCAAGCAAGGGTCATTGGCAAATTGTGAAATGGATTTTGTGGTATCTTCAAAACACCTTGGATGTTGGATTAACATTTGAGCAAGACTAATCACTTGGTAAATGCATAATTGGATATTATGATTCTAATTTTGTAGGTGATTTGGATAATCGACGATCTACAACTGGCTATTTGTTCACCAGTACCTGCTCGGGCACGGTTACTGGAGCTATGTTGACGGAGCAAATGACACAGCACCCGAATCGACACACAGAGATTTCCCGGCGTGGGAACAGTCGGCGAGTAGAGTATTGTACTGCTTCGCGTCTTGTGTGGGCGAACAACTCCTAAGCTAACACGTTCGCGTTCACAAATGAAAGGATCGCGCATAAATGGAAGGATAAGGGAAATTTTAGGGGTTTTTCAATGATTTTACAAAACACATTGATACCAGTATCATACATGTTCAAACATACTATGAAAAAGGTTAAAAATCCACTATTTTCGTGATTTAGAGGTAACTAAAAAAAGACGAATTTCAAAAAGATACATTCTCAATTTATATCACAAACTTTACAACCAATGTTATTTTATAAGAAATGATTTTTTAGAAATCATAAGAATTCAAAACACATGCTTTTATATTACTCGATTTGTTACAAGCGGAATGTAGTTACACTTAATAGCCAAATATACATTTATGATCACTCCTTTACGGAGAATCACTACTATAACTAATATACAATGACGATTCCCCCTCATCATCCTCGGATGTACCAATCAGTGCATTATCTTCGTCATAAACCGAATGGTTTGACTCTAGATTATATGTAGCGGATCTCGTTTGCCTTTGACTCAAGCCACCTTGTAGACTTGGTAATTTTTCTTTTATTATATTTATTGTTGACTTCCTTAATCATCCGGCTTTTGTAAGTGTGAAGTCGTACACGATGATATCCACATCAGAGATATCAAGGGTCGAGGTGTTACGAATGTTTCGCTTCCTCTTCCTACCTCCCCTTCTTGTTGGGCATTCAATCATCTCCAATGTATACTTACCTGTAAAAGCATTTGCATTTCAAGTGTTGTACCAATGAACATTTATAGACTTGATCGTGTTTTCTATTTCATGCATTAGCACTTCTAGAATTTTACCAACCCAAATTTGGTGGCCATGTGAGTTCTCATCAGCCGGCGTTGCAATCAACATCCCCGCGGTGAGCTCTTGCAAATTGCCTTGCCATCTAGCTTCGGCTGCTTTGGTCATCCTTGGTCCCACATAAATGTCTCTTTGTTGTGGATGGACCAAGCTGTCATTAATCGCATTTACTAGTTGCTCCGGAGTTCTATTTACGCGACCATGTTGCAGCGACCATGTGAATGGCGTTTCCAAATTCCAATTATCAACAAATACACAATTGTCTATAATTTCTTTCTGATCACTATAAAATACATCCCACCATGACGTGTCTTGTTGTGCGGCATATTTCTTGGCGGCCTCAGTATGCTTTCTTTTTTCTTCTAAGGCTTGGAGCCATGACCGTTTTTGTTCTGATACCAAGTCGCTCTACAACTGTCCTTTCTTCTTAATTGGCATTTGCTTAGCTCCATGGACAATTGTACTCGGCATACGAAGTAATAACTGGCAACCACCTTCAGGTTCCCATGTTGTAGAAGATGAATATTGTTTAGCATACAAAAGTGTAGAACCACTTATTCCATTTTTCTTTATCATAAAAATTGGATTGAAACTTATATTGTTTAACTGAGCAAGCACTTTAACATTCCCACCACCCCCATCTAATATATATCTCTTAAAGTCATATACCTCCTTCAAGTGTAACACTTTTGGGCGTGGTGTATAAGTATCACAAATGACATCAAATAGTTTAGGTAAAGTGAAAGCATCATGCCGAGACAACTGTCTGGAGAATGTGCTAAACATCTTATCTATATGGTCATGTGTGTGGCCAACCAAAAGGAAATTGACTTTCACTTTCCTAAACAATTCTAGGTTGACCAACATACTTAGATAGCCAAATACAGTTGAATTTTTGTTCTCTCTAGCAGTATTGTCCAATTGAATGTATAGAATAGGGCGGAAAGGTTGGCCCCAAGACATCAAAACTCGGTGAATCACTATAACTGTTAGGTTAGGGTCATTGTGAACATTGGGGTAAGTAATGAAGACGTGAGGTCGAACATACCTATTATAAGCCAAGCATCCCACCAAGTGCATTTGAACAAGGCACTCATCATTGACATCTTTGGGGAGCCTCCGCATATGCGGCAAGCATGTCTTCTTCTGGTCCATGCCATCTATCATTAAGCTCATGTATTGTTAGGGCCTCTTCAAACACTTCTCTCTATGATGCATCGCCTTCTTTCGTTCTAAGGATTGTGCCTCACGATGCTCTTGTAGTAACTTCTTACTCGTATCCTTTTCCATTGATGTCTTTGCACCTTTAGCCAAACTTTTAAGATTTGCACAAATGGAGCAATACCCCATACGTACTTTACGGGGAATAATAACATTTGAAAACCGAGCTCTCCATAATCTTGTGAATTGCCTATAGGTGATAGACTTATTACGTGAGCCCAACATATCAGATCGATAGACATCATAAACTTCCCGACATGTATAATTATCAAAAAGATGCATCCTACCTGTAGTGGGCATTACTTCACAATTTAACTGAAAGTAAGTTTTCATCCAACCAATAGCATGTCTTCCAATTGCACATTTCATACTTGGAACCTCTTTACAATTGAGCATCTGATCCCCGCTAAGTAGACGTTGTTGTACTCTATGTAGCCGCATGTTACTAACACATAACGCAATTTTGAATGCAACTCTACATATCGGTTGTGCATGGAAGATATAATACTCGAATGATACTTTGATCCCCGTACATTTGTCAGATACTAGTTGCATATGTGACCCGAGGTAAGTGTCTTGCCCATCACCGGTCATCGAAAAATAGTATCGCCTTAATTCTCGCAACTTTGATTTTCCAATCATAGACATACAACCACGAGCACAACATATTTTTTTGACATCAAATCCAATCTGTTTATCTGATGTCACCAAGCTAAATCTAGCCAGACGAATTCTTCGTGGGATTCTTCTAATATGCATAGGGCTCCCAGATTTCTCTTCCTGCATAGAGGTTGGTGTAACCTTGTTACAGTCTAATTCTTTGTTGTGACCATCGCCAATGTTATTCAATGTTTCGTGGGCACTACCTTCATTCTCCGTATCTTTATTAATATCGTATTCTTCAATAGAGAACTCTTCACATGTGTCATTATTTACATTCCCTGTAGATGAGCTCATACAATATTCTTCGAGAGAATATGGTGAGTCGGTCGACAGACAATATTCTTCAATCAAATATGGTGACTCTGTTGACAAACAATACTCTTCAGTAGAAAACGATGGGTCTGATGAAAGACAATATTCTTCAATTGAGAACGGTGAATCTTCTCTCATGGCTTAAGGTCTAGATAGGGCTCTCTAAGTTATGTGCTTAGGGTAAGGAAAAAAACTAATAAGCTCCTCTCTAAACATATACTCCTCTCTAAACATAAACTTCTCTCTAAACAAAAGCCAAATCAATAGAATGTCTATATTATGTAATATTCTATTAATACAATACATCAAAAAATTATTTTTAATAAAGTAATTATACTTAAAATATCAATTATTATATAAACTACATCTATATGAAGTTAAATCAAGTATAATATAAAACTAATCATTAACAAGCCATGAATATGTTGGATTAATGTTAAAATCATTGGCTAATTAATGGCACCCATTTTGATATAGAACGTCTCACTCATTGGTTCTTTAATGCTCACCATTTTAAATATTAGACTTATCAATCATTGGTTAATTCATGCCAACATCTTTAATACACAGCATTTGAGAGTCATCAAAATTGTTGCTTTTAGTAATCAATCATTGGTACATTCATGAACCTCTATGATTGTCTCATTCATGACCTTTGAAGTCATTGCAGGTTGTTATGACTATAAAAGATTGATCAATATGTTAGTTTGACTTTGTAATCATTAATGCAATCATAAGTTACTCTAGTTAATGTGACTGTCGTTACCAACTAACGATCCTCAAAGTTACCAACCTTGGTTAAGGTGACTATGGTTACTTTAACCAATGTGGTCAATCCCTATAAATAGGAAGACCTCGTCATATTTCACTCACAAGAGCGTATAGAGCACACAGAGCACACAAAGCACACAGAGCACAAAGCACCAAAGCGCGATCTCCACCTCCACTGCCACACGATCAACCATGTCTTCAAAGAGAATCGAGCGCGAGGACTCCAGGTAGGCCTCTGACACTGTGGACATTTGTGTAAACATAATTTGTTTTTGCTTTTAAACGGGAACTCGATACGGCGTATCGAGTTCGTGTTTAAAACCTACACTTTAAACACGAACTCGATACGGCGTATCGAGTTCGTGTTTAAAACCTAAACATTAAACAGGAACTCGATACGCCGTATCGAGTTCGTGTTTAAATTCCAAACTTTAAACGGGAACTCGATACGTCCTGTTTAAAACCTAAACTTTAAACACGAACTCGATACGCCGTATCGAGTTCTTGTTTAAAAAGCAACGAAAGCAGAGGAACTCGATACGCCGTATCGAGTTCCCTTTTAAAGTTTAGGATTTAAACAGGAACTCGATACGCCGTATCGAGTTCCTGTATAAAAGAAGGCTCTAAGAGAGGAAAATTGTGTTTTTGGGGTAACAATTAATTATTGTGTGGAAAAGATATCAAATTGTCTGTCAAAATCAATCTTTTTTATGTTGACTTTCCTTACTTTTAAAAAAAAACATGCTCTAATTATAGGTGTTTTATGACCTACTTTAGCTTAAAATAGTAGAAAATGATCCACAAATTGCCTTTACGATAGAAAATTCTCCTCAATATAGGTTTGGAATCTATATAAGTCATACCTACTATATAAAAGAATATATAACCCTGTTTACTTATTATGATATATATTTTCTAGGTTGAATAGCGCTGCCTAGAATAGATTTTTGAATATAGGACTGCTAGTGAGAACTGTTCTTCATGTTAATATACAACCTTAATCTACGTGACCACCTAACTTATGTTTTTGCATATACTTTCTTAAATAGGTCGTTTGAGAACCTGTCGGACCGACCTGTGAAGAAAATAAAGCTTCGCATACAGGGTTCTCCAATCGAAGCCCAGACCAAGGTAGCTCCGGAGACCATGAAGAGAGGAAAAAAGCTTCTCTTCAACGAAGAGACAAAATCTCAGCCACATATTGATGTTAGCCAAAAGAAACTTGTCGCCGCTACTGGAGGTGAAGACCTTCCTGACCGAGATCTAACGGACAAGGAATGGTGTATGCAATATGTCGACTCAAAGAAAAAAGTCGTTTTGTATACAACAAAGAAGAAGGGGGTGGGGCAGCTTGGAAAGGAAACCCCATTTATGTATGGCCGTATTCTACGATTTGACTACGAAGATGTAGATTCTGCCAACATATTGGTAATGATAGAGTGCTCCAAGGGGGTATGTAAAGTGTTCCTTTCAGAAGACCTTTTAGTAAAGGAATCTTGTGGGCCAGAAGCGTTCAAAAAAGATCTTGAAAGCTCACAAAACCTTATTGTTACCTTGAGGCCTTATATACAAGGCCATGTAACTCTAAGAGATGAAGTGCCCTCCCCATTGAAGGCCACAAAAAGGGTATCCAAAGTCCAGTCAAGACCACCAAAGAAGAAGACAACCAAAATGTCGGACACGGATTCAACAAGTGAAAATGAAGAGGAGGATAATAAGGGGACGCCAGGAGCTGAACTAGCCTCGGGTGTTTTGTCATCTGAGCAGAATAAGATAAGGAGAGAGTTAATGCAATGGAAACTGGTCAGGAAAGGGCAAGTGTTTAATTTGCCTATAACACACATCCATCAGCCCCCTATTGATGAAAAAACAGGTCGACGACCACTTGAGATTAGAGAGCCACACCGCATGCATGTTCAAAATCTCAAGAAAAAAATGAAAATTAATCCTCATGCCACTGTGGTGCCTTTTATTGTTATGGTAGATCCTGAAGAATGTGAAACCATTGAAGATTTTGATATTAGAAAGCATGATCAATATAATTATTTTGTCATTGGTGGATCGCATTCAGTAGAGGCACGTCGGCAACTTGTGAGAGAACATCCAACAAGTTTCTTCTTCAAGTATGCCGAGTGCAAAATTTATGTTGGGCTCACAACCGAAGAGGCTAAGCTGTTGGCATGGGACCATAATAATGATAATGACTATAGGCAGAAAATGTCGTCCATTGAGCATATACGGTTCTTCCACCACGAGTATTTAGACGTGAAACAAAAGTTTGGTGTGAAGTTACATCCAAGCCTATGACGTCAATGTCTACATGAAGTCAGCATTGTGGTAGATGATAATGTTAGGTCCGATGGTCTTCGAAAGTATGAGTCTTGGTTTCAATTGGCGTTTAGAGATGGAGAAGTATGGGACCTACAAGATCAAATCTTCTCAATGTGGGAGAATAAGGAGGTAAAGGGTCAACAACAAAAGAAATGTAAGGTTGACCCTCAACTAGAGTTAAAGTCACAAGCCACCAAGAAAATTGACTTGACAATTGAAGAAGCGGCAGAGGACATGAAGCTGTCTCTATGGAGAGCGATGCAAGGTATTAAGGACGAGCAGCTTCTTGTGTCTGTTTTGTCAAGGGTTGTGGCGAAAGATTTAAGCCTTGAAGAAATGGTCACTGAGTTCAATAAGTAAGTCTTTCAAATACTGAAATTGTAGTCTATCCGGTGTAATTCAAAGTTCTAATCTTGATTTCTAATTTTACAGCCATAAGGTGTACATGAAGATCCAAGAAGTTATGATGAAACAACTTAGATGTATAACTTGGGAACAAGTGACCGAGGATTATCCTCTAACGTTTTCATATAAGGCGTTATTAGAGTATTTTATTGCATTCAAGGATTGGGTTAGTATTCATGGTTTTTCATTACCCTTTCATCATATGTAGAGCTTGTATAATAATACCTGATGTCCTATTGCTTCTATTAGAAACCGTGTCGAGGCAAGAGACAAGGAGAAGTTAAGGATATACACGATTTCCCTACATCCTTCCTTGCACATCTCAAGCGAGCCAGAAAAGAAAAGGATCGTCGCTTAGTCAAGGCGTACGAAATGGAGGAAGATGGCTCCTTTAAAAAATTTAGCCACAAAAAAGATATTACAAGAGATCTTTACTACAATGTGGTTTGCGGTGATGTCGTCGACTTGATCCAAAAGGTGCCAAAGAAGGAATATACGCTAATGATTGCGGATATTCCTTACGGATTTCGAATGGCTGGGTCATCATACGACGATGAACCGTTTAGGTTTAAACAATTGGAGAAGATGGTCAAGGATTTTGCTGAGCTAACGACCGCATCCTTGTGGCGAATAGTTGTCTTTCATAGTATGGACCAAGGGTACTCGGTAGCTCAAGCTTTGAGATCTCGTTGCCATGGCATCGAGAACCTTGCATGGTAAGGATTATAGGTGTCTTTCACTATATTGCATTTCTTAAGGTTGTTGAATCTATTCTTAACTCGATGTATTATTTTTTATAGGATCAAGACCAATGTAAATAGAGGGCCAACTTTTCGGTTCGTTAATGCCATTGAATACATAACGGTTGGCTACTTCGATGAAATTAAGAAATAGAGAATCAAAGAGCATTCTAATGAAGTGGGAGGTTCAAATCGGTTGGTATATCCAACAATGACACGGAAATTGCGACATGTCACCACGACAGAACGGGGACTTGTCAACCCATACCAAAAACCTCAACGACTTATGATGCGCTTGATCGAGATGTTTTCTGTCGAAGGAGACTGGATATTAGATCTCTTTTCTGGCACAAGTATTCCTCGAACTAGGGTAACGATCTTGAGATAACCAATCCCATTTTTTTTCGTTTGACAACTAAATCTTCTTGTTACTTACATCACAGGAACTACGTCTGCATGTGCATTGAAGCTTTTTAGAAATACAGTTGCATTGGAGAAGGACGAGGACCAAGTTATATTTATTAATATGCGGATTAAGGCTTTATGGGAGTGCCCAGACCAGGATGAGGAGGTCGGTGCAAAGAACCTCGCCAATACAGAAAGGTTTCAACCTGCTTCGCGAGAGCCTATTCCTCTGTTAGCCGGCGAACCGGGGGAGCTAATAGAGCTTGATGATGAGCTTATAGAAGATATTTCGTTGGCTCAGCTAACAGGGGAAACCAATGCACGTATAGCCAAAGACAATTCTACACAAGATGATGAAGAAAATGACGTTGATGAATTGATTGCTATGTAATAAACTCTATGAAGAAAATGACACTGACGATTTGTTAGGATTTCATATTATTAATACAAATTTTGGGTTCTATTCACATTACCTAGTGGATTCTATTCTTTATAATCTTCTATATGTTTCAATTTTATTTTTATATACTTGGTTAGTAGATTTATGACATTGGTTTCATCGCGTGCATAACTAACTACCAAATTTATGGAGAAACATGAACTAGTTTAAATTGAGGCTGATTTTGGTCCAAGCTAACCTTAACAGAACATGGCCCTATAATTGTTGCCGTGACTGTCCATGTTGTTATTATGGATCTTTGTCTTCTATTGTTAAAACTATTATGTTTCTATTCCATTGCTGCTTAGATTGTGTAGTGTGTTGATAATGGTTCCAGTTGCGTTATCGTTCGGAGTTTGATCCTGTGTGAATCACCTAAGCAATAGAGTAGATCAATTTTAAATACAGGTATGAAAGCCTAATAGGTTTGTTATTTCCACGACATTATCCTAAAGTTCACTGCCTTACATTGTCCACAATTATATACATATGGTTTGATCCCATATGAACAAACTAAGGAATAGATTAGATCAACTTTAAATACAAGTATTGAATACTTTAATAAGTTAGTTATTCCAATCACTTATCCTAATGTGCACTATCCTACATTTTCCACAATTACATACATGCACGTATGGGTCAAAGTATAAATTATAACTCATTTTATTAGTATGGATACAAGTACACCTGATATTTTTGTAAAACTTACCTAATTAATATAAGTCTTTAAGTTAGTGTTTCCCTTGTCACACAGTAGTGACATATTGAGCCATAATTGAACTTTATTATGCCTACATTAACTTATCAACGTGTCTAAACTTGCATGATTTCTAATGATCTCCACTCGTAGATCTATCATGTATTTTTATATTTGCAAATTCTCATCAAGTTGAGGAACATGTGATACTAGTGCATCCAATTTTTGTAGAGAGGGTGTATTTGCTTCGTTTTAAGAAGATTCTACAAGTGGAATGCGCAATCCTTCCACTTGTGAACGCGAACGTGTTAGCTACATTCGGGATGCGAAAACGCCTAAGGATGCTTGGGGAAATCTGAAGAAGATTTTCGCCGCAAGCACTATAGCCAGGAAGCTTCAACTCCGATAGGAGCTGAGCAACCTATGACAACACGACTTGTCAGTGGCCGATTACACCTCGAAGATCAAAGATATATGCGACTCCTTAGCCTCCATCGATGTGAACGTCGAGGAAGGCGAGATGGTGCAGATCTGTCTCGGGGGACTGACGTTGAAGTTTGGAGCATTCCGAACTGTTGTGTGTGCACGGGAGAATACGCCGTCGTTTTATGACCTACAGTCGATGCTCCATATAGAGGAAACCACGCGGGTGCGTCGACGAGCACACATGCCGACAACAAGATGTTGTACACGGAGGGAGATAGGCCGAGTGGTCGTGGCAGACGAGGCGAGTCGGTGCGCAATGGAGGCGGCCGACGGGACCAAGGAAGAAGGCACCGAAGTGATGCTGACAGCAACTCCGAACCCTTCGGAAACAAGGGGAGTCGAGGCGATGAGAACCGGCAAGGGAAATCCGCCATGGAATGTTGGTACTGTGGCAAGAAAGGCCACAGGGAGAGTGAGTGTTGGAAAAAGCGCGCCGACTCGGAGAGAACCGGGTCCAGATCAGGTTCCGGACAGATCGACAAGGGTAATCGGCAACGATCGCACTACTCCGAAGGAGGCGAAAAAGGGTCAGTCTTCGTGACGAGACACGAAGCAAACTCGATGAAGAAGATCACCCCGAAATCGGACGAGGTGTGATACGTCAACTCCGGCGCGTCAAACCACATGACGTGCCATAAGGAGTGGTTCTCATACCTGGAAAAACCGATGCAACCGGGAGTAGTCGCAACCGGAGACGACACTCCGCATCTGATCGTGAATGTCGGTGAAGCTCCCCTTAGCCATGTCGGGTAGAAAGGGAAACTCATGAACGTGTTACATGTCCCGACAATCACAAAGAACCTGGTGTCGATCGGGCAGATCGTCGACCAGGGGATGCAGGTTCGGTTTACGCATCTCGGGTGCTTCATCAAGGAAGAAGGCCGAGTTATTGCGCAAGGGTGTAGAGACGGGAGGATGTTTATCCTCGACTCTAGTGATAGTGGCACTGCAATGTTCGCGAAAGGACAAAAAAGTCGAGTCAGATATCGACTTATGGCACAAGCGGATAGGACACGTCAACTATCAACGGCTTTAGGACCTGCAATCGAAATAGGTGGTGTTCGGATTGCCCAAATTTAGTGGCTGGAAGGCACAAATTTGTGAAGCCTGCCAGCTAGGGAAGCAACACCGACTTCCTTTCCCAAACGAGCATAACCGGAGCCGGAACAAGCTCGACTTGATACATTCTAATGTATGGGGGCCGGCACAAAACGTTAGTCTTGGCGAGAGTCGATATTTCGTCTCTTTCATCGACGACTATACGCGGCACATGTGGATCTACCTCATCGAGAAGAAGAGTGAAGTCTTCGACTGTTTCCGAGACCTCAAAGGGTTCGTAGAAACGGAAACAGGATGAAAGATCAACTGCTTGTGGTCGGATGGCGGAAAGGGGTACTTTTTCAGTCAATTTAACGGCTATCTGCAACAGATGGAAATTCGGCGCGAATTCAGTTGTAGATACACGCCGGAGCAAAACGGCGGGGCCGAGAAGAAAAATTGGTCGATTGTGGAAGCAGCACGGGCAATGCTGGAGGAAAAGAGCTTGCCCAAGTTCTATTGGGCCGAGGCGGTACGAACCGCGGTATACATCCAGAATCGTATTGGAGAAAAAGTGCCAGCGCATGAGCTGTATTTTGGAAGGAAACCAAATCTGCGACACTTGAGAGTTTTCGGTAGCATCGTGTCTATGCACGTGTCGAAGGAGAAAAGGAGGAAGTTGGCCGCAAAAGCCAAGTGTATCTTGGTCGGCTACTCGACGAGCAGACGGGTTATAAGTGTTATAACCCTCGCACCAAACAAGCGTGCGTGAGCCGCAATGTTGTATTTGACGAGTCAGCGTCCTACTACTTGCCTCTGACTCCAGACCTCACCTCCAATCCGAGTTCTGACGATGAGGTCATCAAGGCCGAGATGCCTCCGGATGAGCATGAAATCGGGACCCGCAAAGAGAGTTTGATTTCATTTCGGTTAAGCGGACCTGATGGATGACTGAGTCAGTTCCACCAGTCCGATGAAGAGCCGGCGAGTACTGGATACTCGACCGTGCATTCCCCGTGCAGGAAGCTGAGGAGACAGCTTATGCGCAAGGAAAAAGGAAAGAAGAAGGTGTCAGCATACGACACGAATAGGAACAAATTGGATCGGCGCAAGTCCGACTCCGAGGGAAGTGGTGACGGGTCTTCGAGACCGAAGTCCGGGCCGGCAACGAGAGCCTCAACATCGGGTAATGAGCAATTACGCCGATCTACCCACCAGAAGAACCCTGTTGTGCGGTTCGGTTACAATGAGTACATGGTGCATCATTATGCGTACATGACGCGCATAGCGGAAGTGCGTGAGCCAGAGAGCCATGCAGAAGCGGCGAAGGACGCGAATTGGCACGCCGCAATGGCGGAAGAGATGCGCGCATTAGTGGAAAATGAAACTTGGGACCTGGTTGACGCACCGAAGGGTGTGAAGACGATCGGATGCAGGTGGGTGAAGGTCAAGTACAACACCCACGGCTCGGTCAACCGATACAAGGCCCGGTTAGTAGCGAAAGGCTACTCGCAGAAACATGGCATCAACTACGATGAGACATTTGCACCAGTCACGAAGATGACGACCGTTCGTGTTTTGCTCGCGGTAGCTGCGACAAAGGGGTGGCACTTACATCAGATGGATGTAAAAAATGCAATCCTGCAAGGTGAGCTTGAGGAATAGGTGTACATGGTCCAGCCCCCGGATTTCAATCCGGAACGAACACTTTATGGCCTAAAGCAAGCCCCGCGTGCCTGGAACGCGAAAATCACGCAACAACTTGTTACCGATTAGGAACACGGTCTGCGGTCAGTCCTTCGACCTAGACCTCCAAGTGATTGTGAAGAACGAATGGTGGCGTCTATGCGTAATACGTAGGGGAATGTTCCCCGTAACATAGCAGCGTAAAAGGGAGATGGCTACAACCGACTCCTTATCAGTGGTTACACACTCACGTTCTTACACCCTCAAGTATTCCAGACACACAGTAGACTAGCCGTAGCTTTACACAGATTTTTAGAGAAGATAGAATTCTATTATGATACGCTTCTTTACATTCCAAAATTACACCCTCCCTCTATCAGACGTTTTCTGCCCTTTATATACGCAGGGTCGCTTTAGTCGTTCACCCTTCCTGCATGAACTGTTACATGCGTTATGATCTTATATTATTTCTTATTCCTACGCTCTTGTCCGTCGGTTACTATTCTAGCGGACAACACCTGGCACACGTATGGGACAGTGGCCTGGCACGTCAGACCCTTCCCGTTAATATTCTTCCAAAATGACCCGGATGTTTGGCTCTGCTAGGGTGTCCGCGTCTGGAGGTGACGTAGGGCCTGTAGGTGCATCGTGGTGTGGTTCCCCTATTTGGTCGGGATGGCTTTTCCTGGTGTCATTGTCGTCCTATGTGGGCGATCCGGGTACGATGGGCTCTTCTTGAGCTAGTGGGGTGGGCTCAACCATCGTCGTGCTTGCGGTCGGCCACGGCTCTGTCTCAATCGTCACTTCCTCCGTGGTATCGGCCGTCGTGTTACGCTCCAGGGAGTGGGGTTGCAATTCCACCTTGCCCGCAACGTTCTCCGTGTGGTCCGCCGATAGCGTGGGCTCCTGCGGATGGGACTCCTCTTGGGCAGCAGTTTCGCTGTCTGGTGGTGTGGGGGACTCCGCTGGTTGTTCTACACTATTCACCATCGCTGTAATTTCTGGTGATGTGGCTTGAGGTTCCTCTTCGTTTGGCGTCGCGATGGATTCCTCATTTGTTTGCGTGCTGCCGGCTTGAGTGATCTGGTGAAATAGCTCCTCCTGGCTTTCATCGAAATCATCTAAGAGTTGCGCAAATTCTTCGGAGTGTTGGTCCGCTAGTGCACGATAGTCTTGCGCTAGGTCCTCGCGTAAGGCCACAATGCTCTCCTCATTTAGTTTATAGAAACCTCGGTCGTCTTTTCGCCAGTTCCCCAGTCCGCACGATACGTGTGCAATTCCGCTGCTTGGGTTGCCCACGCCATCCATCCTTTGTCTAGCGCCGTTTTCAATTGCACTGTGAACCTCTCCCGATTTGTTTGTAGAAGGATACACACGTTATCTGTGATGGCCTGGCAATGGTTGTGTGCGTCCTCCACCGACTTCTTGAGGTTTGCAATTTCTTGCTGACTAATCGTTGCCGCTTCTTCGTATGCGGTCTTCAGGCCCACCCACAACTGGGATTCCTTTGCATGGTGTTCTTCTAACTTCCCCATTTCATTGTTTAGGCGGATTTCGAGTTGATGCCTTCTTTCCTATTCGACCACTAGCTCCTCGTCAAACCATACCTTCTTTTTCTCCAATAAGGTCCAGAGTCCCGCGATTGCCGCCTCCGATTTCTTCGCTTCATCCCGTAATTGGGCGTTTTCGTCTTTTGTCCGGATGTGCTGTGCTACCTCCGGAGCGAGTTTCTCTTCAAGGGTTTTTACTGCCTTCCGGCCGTTAGCCCAAATCTCTTTCTCCCTGTCTGCCTTCTTTCCTGTTCGACCACCAGCTGCTCATCGAGCCATACCTTCTTTTTCTCGAATAAGGTCCGCAGTCCCGCAATTGCCGCCTCCGATTTCTTCGCTTCATCCTATAATTGGGCGTTTTCGTCTTTGTTCCGGATGTGCTGTGCTACAGGTCTCCGCAACAAGTTTTTCTTCAAGGGTTTTTATTGGCTTCCGGCCGTTAGCCCGGATCTCCTTTTCCCGCCTCCGATTTCTTCGCTTCATCCCGTAATTGGAAGTTTTCGTCTTTTGTCTGGATGTGTTGTGCTACCTCCGCAGCGAGTTTCTCTCCAAGGGTTTTTATTGCCTTTCGGCCGTTAGCCCATATCTCCTTTTCCCTGTCTGAGGATTGGCGCAGTTCCGCTCAAAGGCAGTCTGAGCCTCAATTTCTTCCTTCAAAGCGTTGATGGTGTGGTTTGGTGGCGGAGTTGCCAGTTGCGTTGTAGTCGCGTTAGATTCCAACTCCGCGATGCGTTCATTGGCTTTTTGCAGCTCGGCTTGGGTCATTTTCACCTTCTTCCAGACATTCTTATTTTTAATGGCCATCTCCTTGGTGCCCGTGCTGACCTTTGCCAGTTCCCTATGGACTTCAACCCTACCCATTCGGATGGGTGTTTACCCTGAAGTGTTCCTGGAGTGTATGCATACTTTCGTAAGTAACTTGGTGTAATATGGAAAATTCTCTTAAATTCAATCAAGTCATTTTTTATCCTAGAAGAGATTCATATGGCCTGTAAACTCCCTTTAGTTATAGTTCCTTTTAATTGAATTTGAGGTAAAACAAAACAGAAGTTTACCTTTTATGGATGTCTGGTTCACAGCGAGCGTTTCAACTCTATCCATATACCCAATTTCTCTACACACTTTATGATTATTATTGTTATTGATTTTTCTTTTATACATGTAGATGGTGGTATTGTTTTAACCCAGCAACAGAAGATTGTGTTAATATTAAAGATCTTCATCAACATCATCATCATCATCATTAGCAGAGAAATATATTCTTGAAGAAGAACTACTAGAATGAAAACGGGAAACATCCGTTTGTACATTTTTTTTTTGTTGATCAGCATGATTATTATCAGTTTGTGTTTCGGCATCAATACTAAGACTGGTTTGTATTTTGGCATCGGTTCTATCACTGATACTGATATTTTCAACAGACCCTGATATCAATCCACTGAACAGATCTTCATTAATACTAGTAGTCTTGTGCACGCATCATATTACCATTAGTATCAAAGGTAAACAACCTTGCTTGGCTTGCGAGACCAAGTTCTGGAAATCTCTAGACAGTAAAACCAATTCGATGTTCGAAAATACTCTATAGCAAGGTGGATACTTTCCATTATTCTACCTGTTGAATATACAGGATCAATAACCTCCAAAGCAACAAAGCAGCAAGCATTTGGTAAATCAAGTCTTCCAAGTCTATACCAAAACCAATTCTAATCTTGAGCCAAATCTAACTTCAGCTAAATCACTTTTGGACATCGAAGTGAGATATGTACAGAGACTCAACGGGAGCTATTCGAACGAACACTCTTTCAATCTTTACAGTCGGAGAGTTACTAACTGTACGACTACTACGACCATCCATCGGATTAGATAAGGTACAGGAACGGACGAGGGGGCTGGGTAGTTGGGTTGGACAAATATCGGGCGTGATCCTTGCTGCAATATATATAGTTGCTATCTGAAGGATCTATCCTTATTCTTGTTACTTCCGATTTTTCTACTTCGCTCGACTTGCTTTCTAGTGCACTGAAGAGCTCCACTATTGAGCGAAACTAGTTTGCGTAAGACCACCACCCTCTTTGAATTAAAAACATCTCTCTCTCTCTCTCTCATTAGTGTATGTTGCCTACTTTCTCTTGTTTAGCTTAAGCACCCTCTAATTGTCGTGTGCCTATCCCTACGCACTCCTTGTTTCGACCATTTGGTCCTAGAAAGAAAGCTCGATTGATTACGGAACATTCCGTACTTTTAGACTGAAAACAATTTCAACTTCTTTCTATTTAGGTAGAAATTACAAATGAACCATTTAGCAAGCCTAAAAGACTGTCTGAATGGTTCATTCAAAGTAAAACCACATGAAGTCTTTGACAAAGCAAATATCTAATGCTACTAGTTCGACCGAGCAAGAAGAAAAAAATGAATCGGAAAAAGATCTACACCCTTCTTCTGTTTTTTGAGCATATTCTTTTAAAGGGCCGGGATAGCTTAGTTGGTAGAGCAGAGGACTGAAAATCCTCGTGTCACCAGTTCAAGTCTGGTTCTTGGCATACTATTAACACAGAGAAAGCGTTCCATTCCTGTGTGTTCGTGAGATTTATTTCTTTTCTTGTATTTATAGCTTTTTGTTGTTTTGTAAAAGAAAAGCACTCGGTCTCGCCTTTCTGCTAGTCTCATTTGCTCGGCCAATTCCCTTCCCTTTCATTTCAATCATTTTCGGCAATGCTGGAAAGGAGCAGAGAAATGGCTAGAACGAGCTTTGAAAAGTGTAATTCGGCGGGCAATAATGGCTAAGGCGAGCATTGCTACGGGCGAGCAGTGTTGCTTGCAAGGTCTCTGGGTTTTTGCCACCCGCGTCCCGGAACTTCTTTGTGATTTCCCCGCAAGCAAGCAAGCAAACTTAGGATTTGCTTCCTGGCATTTGATCCATCCTTGGAATTTCATTATGCGGAACAAAGAATTCATGCCCCCAACCACTTGTCAGTGTCGCTTTAACAACTAGGTTTAGTTCGCCGAAATGATTGATGTCTCGAACGAATGTCGCCTGGGGGAAGGGAGTTGGCTCGCTCTCCGTGCTCACGATAAAGAAAATCGGATAGGCTTCAGGAAGGCCAAAAAAGCGGCACGAAATAACATCGGGATTCCGAAAGTATACACTTAAGATAGATCTAGAACAAGACCCGAATCCCCCCATAAGTGGCAAACCCCATTACTCATGTAATAAGACAAAGCTAAGAAAGCAAAATTGAGTAAGCCCGGAACAAACAATTAAGAGTAGTTTACAATAAAGAAAGCACGTTAGTAATGATTCTCGAAAGGGAGGCTGAGATGACCAACCTTCAAGGGAAAGATACCAACAAACAACATAGTGGCTAGGAAAGCCCCGGGAATTCTATAGAAGATAGGGAGGGTCAAAGTAAGCTATGGCTTATGAATGGTAATATGAAGTAGTAACGGTCAATCAATTTACATTCTGTTGGCTTTGATTCGAGGGGCGAGAATGCCCTAGCATCCATTAGAGGGACTTGCGTTGGCTTTCTCTGCCAACACGAGGTTTGTTCTTGATATTTATAACAGTTTGTTAGGGGCTCATAGCGTCGTTCAAGTCCGTCCATTTCACCGCTTCTTCTTGGGCACTACTAGTTGGTGGTCCTAGACGAAGTGATGGTGATCATCCATCAGGTTCGCTCCGCTTTTTGGCATGAAGATTTGTTCTTGTGATTGAATGCTCGAGTTACTTACGTTTTCCCGATTCATAAATAATAAAAAATTTGCGGGCGTTGGGCGGTTAGCCAACAACCACCGCACGAAGAAGTCAAGTCTGCTAAACCCAGTAAGCAATCTGTAGCAATGGGTCAGCCAGCAGAAATTAGTCAGCTGTTTAGCGGTTCATCCGAATGAACCGGCAAAGACAATCCTAATAACAAGAAATTTTATGCAACAAGGGAAGGGAAGGGAAGGGAAGGGGAGGGATCGGCCACAAACCGATTCGCTAAGTCCACAATCACATGAAGACAACCCCAATGAGCAATCCCCTGTAGACCATCATTCAATGCTGCAACCATTGTTCGCTTAAAGACTTCGAGTAGGGCCGTGTTTAATGGGGGTACCTCCATCCCCACTCGGCGTACACTAGCGTTCCTCTGTCTGCCGATCCTGGCTAGCCGGTTCTCATCGTCGCTCTCCACTGTTTGTGTTAGGGCGCGCTCCGTGTGCTCCTCGGCCATTGGTTGTGAGGCCTTTATCTGTTGTATTGCCAGGAATTCCATGAGATCAAAAGAGGTTCCGAACTATAAGAGGGTGCTGAACTCATGGGCCGTGTCTGGGATATCTGGATATGCCAAAACCTCGCTTTTCGCCGTCAATACGACTTTCCCTCGTTGTGACTGGGTCGTAATGATCGGTCGTGGCTCTTGGATGATTTTGAAGGTGGTATTGGGCTCCGTAGTTGCGGAGCCATCGCCTTTGGTTGTTGTCTCTACTGCCGTGGGGACGTCTTTGACCAATCCCCGCCCATCTTTCCTTTGCAATCTCCGTTGTTTCGGTCTGGGGCTATCTTGCCGTGTTTCGGCGTCTGGCACTGGGGTTGCTTCCGCGGAGCGTGCCGGATGTTCTTCCTGCGTTGTCTATATGTTTGGTTGGGTGGGTTGGGGTTCCTCTTCCCACTCTAGGGCAGCTAACTCCACTAACCTACGGTTCGCGGATCGGGACGGAGGCTTGGGTTGGCTGGGTTGCGGTGCCGGCAAGCCTTGGGGTGGGAACAACACCGTAAGATATTGTTGTATGATCGGCTTGAGCTTCTGTACTGTTTCTCCATTATCGAGTCTGCTCAAAAAATCTGCCACTGTGTATTGCGTCCCCGGTCGGTGCTGAATTACAAAATCGAATTCTTGAAGCAGCAGCATCCATCGCGCCAATTTCCCCGTCAAGGCTTGTTTCTCCACCAAATATAGCAGCGCCGAATGATCCATGTGGAACGTGAATTTCCTCCCTAGTAAATAATGCCAGAATTTATTGATGCTATAGATCATCCCTAGCGCCTCCCGCTCCGTTGTGGACTAGCGTAGTACACTGGCCGGTACCAGTTTGGTTCGGTGAGCTACAGTACCGCACTCCATATTGCTATGTCCGAGGCGTCGACGAACACGTGGAATGGCTTCGCCGAAACTGGTGGTTGGAGGACAAGGGCCTATGTGAGCATTATCTTAACTGCCTCATAGGCCTTGTCCTCCGTTGCGGTCCATTATAAGGGAGTCTGATGCACGACAGTATGTAACGGCGTGGTGAAGTCTGCTAAATATCGTATCATTCGACTATGCCACCATATTTGTCCTAAAAAAAGGGTTGAGTGATTTGGCGTTTGTCGGAGTTTTGGCTTTCGTAATCGCGGAGATCTTGTTCGGATTGACCGTTATTCCCTCCTTGCTGACTATATGGCCTAGGAGAGTTCCACTAGTCACGCCGAAGGCACATTTCGCGGAATTCAGGCTTAAGCGTGCGGTGCGACTACGTTCCAGGAATAGTTGCAGATGTGTAAAATGGTCTCCCATATACCGCAAAATCGTCTAAAAAAACTTGCATGCACGCCGGAATATATTCCCCAAAGATCTCCGTAATTGTCCGTTGAATTGTTGCCGGTGCCGTCTGTAGCCCGAACATCATGACGACTGCCACATAGACTCCCCAGTCCGTGTCAAATGTCGTCTTCTCTTGGTCCTCGGGATGCATCCGTACCTAGTTATAGCCATTGAGGCCATCTAAAAAACTGTACATCTCATGCGTCCAGTACGCTATCGGTGAATGGTAAAGGGAATGCGTCTGTAATGGTTACGACCTTTAATTTTCGGTAATCCATGCATACCCGTATTTTGCCGTTTCTCTTTGGAACGACTACTATCGGACTTGACCATGTGGCTTGTTTAAAGGGCCGTATGAACCACGCCTTCAGGAGTTTGTCAATTTCTTCTTTTACGCGAGTCACATAGTTCGGGTTCATGCGGTAGCGGCGTTACTGGACGGGTTTTGCGTCGGTTGCTAAATTGATCTTATGTTGATAGATCTTGGGATCTAACCCCTTCATGTCCTCATGAGCCCAAGCGAACACATCTTTATATTTCTTGAGTAGTGCGATCATCGTGTTTCTTTGGTCCGGCCTTAATTCCTTTGCGATGGAGAGGAAACGAGGTTCTGACTCCGTGCCCACATTTACCTCTTCCAGGGCGGAGGTAGTGACTCGTCGTGAAATTTCCATTTCCCTTTCGAATGCCGTCCGTGCTCTCCTGAGTTCCAATATGGACTCTAGGTATGGTTCGTAAGCCTCGTCATGGAGAATAGTGGCCGTGGCATATTCTTCCGCGGTTGCAATGACGTCGATTTCGAATAACGGAATGATCCGAGGATGCTCATCTAGGTATGCCTCTAATTCTGCATCCTCCACACCAACTAGCATATTTATATCTTCTGCGTATAATGGTGTTATACCCTTGGGTTGTGGTGTGCTTCCTTCCGTAGGTACGTGAACCTTAGTGCGTCCGTGTCGGAAACTGATACACTTGTGTTGACAGCTCTACTTGATATTTGCTGCCCGAAGCCATGGTCTACCCAGAAGCATTGGGTATGCCCCTAGGGCATCCAAGGCGAGGACAACCGCCGAGATGTCGAAGTGATGTCCGCCCACGATAATGCCTATCTTGCGAATTAACCCCAACGGTTGTACTGAGCGGGTATCTGCCAGTCGGAGCCACAATGGGCAAGCCTCCCATTCTGAAATGCCTAACTGCTCGCAAGTTTTCGCGCAAATTACATTAACGCCTGAGCCGCCATCGATTACGCATCCAGGAATTTCCTGTCCGTGTAATATCAATGTAATAGCCGTGTTGTGGTGATCCACTACATGCGGTCCGTCGCTAACGTCTGTAAGGTGTGTAGCGACGCTCACCCCGGGTATGTCCGTCACCCGTTCTTCCATGGTCTGGCGGAAGCGTGGGACTAGTTGCAGCAGCTTCTCCATGGTTAACGTTATCTCGCAACCCGCTAATGCCTGCCAAATGGGGTCCAGGACCGGACCTTTGTCCTCCGCTTGCTCCCTCGTATTCGCGGTCTCCTTCCGCATGCATTGTGTATTGGTCGCATTTGCTTTTTCCACCCATGCCTGGGCTTGTCGTCATATCTTATCTTGCGTGGCCCAATTAGCCATTTTTGTTTGTTGGCGTGTCGTTACTTGCTGCACTTCCGCCGTAATCATATTGACAACGGGCCCCTTGCCCTTGCGTGCTGGGCATTGCGTGGCATAATGTCCAGGCTGCTGACAAACAAAACAATGGATGCTTGATTCGCCCTTCTCGGCTCCTGGTGGTGTGTGGCGATCCCCTGGTGCGACTTGCTCCTCACGGTCCGGCCTCGTTTATTGGAACGCACGCAATGGTTGTTGTTGGTCCTGAGCTTGGTGGTCCCGTGGTTCTTGGTGTCACTCATCTCCCAAGCTTTCATCGTATCGCCGGTGGTCTCGATATTGCCGCGGCTTCCCACGATAACCATTGAAGCCGCCACGTTTGTTTGCCGGCCAGTGATTCTCATAGCATCGGCCCCCTTTAGCATAACTCGAAGGTCCACAGTAATCCTCATCATCTGGTTCGTCTTCCTCGGAATCGTTGTGATTCTGGTGGTTCCGGTCGTCACGTGGGTTGCGATCCACATACCGTGGTCGTTCTTCTTGCCTCCTTTGTTCATTACGGCGTGGGGGACGTTGCGTGTCCATGCTACGTACTGTGGGAGCAGCTCTGTTCAACATATTGTATTCGCATTGGTCGACTGTGTGAGCCTTCGAGTGGCAGATTGGGCAGTGGATTCGCATGTTGCACTCCACTGCGGAATGCCCCGAGTTCAAGCCAATCATGCAATGGATTGCTTGATGAAACTGGCGTTCCTCGTCCTGGGGTAACGCTTGTTGTAAGGAGGATAGAAAACCTTTCCTCCTTGTCGCCCAACTCGAGTTGTAACGCTCGTTCAATGATCATATCCGCCATTTCCCCTTTCATGCTATTGTTGTTGAGCGTTGTCCGTATGGGTTGGCGGAATGCTGCCAGAATTTTCTCTCGAGCCTCGTCCTCCGCGGGGCTCCGTTCTAGTTTCCGCTGTAAATTTTGGAAACGTAAGCTGAAGTCTGCGATCGTCTGGGTCGGCAATTGCTTAACCGTATAGAACTGTCCAAGGATTTCGCGTTGTGGAACCCTCCGATGGAAGAACCGCAAGAAAGCGGATTGCAGTTGATCGAAGGTCGTGATTGCTGGCAAATCCATCTATGAATGCCAAAATGCCACTCACCCATCCAATGTTAACCCGAACTCCGTCATTTTCGACTAGTGCGCTACTGCCTCTGAAAGGCTCTGCGCCATGTGGTTCGCATTCCAGACATTGAGGAACATGCAATGTTAGGATTTCGGTCTCTCCTGATGGGATAGGAGTACTCGACAACGGAAGACCCGGTAAGAACCAAATGACGAGTACCCGACAAGAGCCTAATGGTGAAGACCTGGTGAGAACCGGATGAAGAGTACTTGACTACGGAAGACCCAGTGAGAGTTGGATGAGTAGTACCCAACAAGAGCCGAATGGTGAAGACCCGATGAGAACCGGATGAGGAGTACCCGGCAAGAGCCGGATAGTGAAGACCTGGTGAGAAACGGATGACGAGGACCCAGCAAGAGTCGGATGGTGAAGACCTGGTGAGAACCGGATGTGGAGTACCCGGCAATGGAAGACTTGGTGAGAACCGGATGACGTATGCCCGGCACGAGCCAGATGATGCAGGCCCGGTGAGGAGTGCTCACCGGATGAAGGGACATATTCGTAAATATGTTTCTAAGAGTCCATCGTGGCTATATTTGTAAATAGCCGAAAAGCCATATTAGTATAAATATGACTTAGGGCAAACAAATAATGTGATTTGTTGTTGTCATTCTTGTTGGCGCAAGATTAGAGAGCGCAACAGTGTACAGAGAGAGAGAGAGAGGAAGAGGTCGTTGCCTCTGTTGTAACCGCCGCCCGTGGCGAAGATAGCAAGCTCGAGATCGTTGCCTCGAGTCTTTACTATTGTACATTCTGATATAGTGATAGCTTGTAGTCTGTGGGCTGCCGTGGTTTTTCCCTAGTTTTGGTTTTCCACGTTAACATCTTGTGTACCGCTCTCTCCAATTTTTTGTCGTGCATTCATTCCCCGTTTTCTGTGTTTTGATTCTAAGCTCGGTTGTGGCCGAGCGTGGTTCATCAGAGCGCGTAGTTCCTGACAAAGTGGTATCAGAGCGAAATGACACAGAAAATGGACGAGTCATTGGGCAACATGTTTAAGCTTACCGGCTCCAACTATTCAATGTGGAAGTCGAAGATGAGGGACATGCTCGTGGTTAAAGATCTTTGGTTACCGGACAAGAGACCGGACAAGAGACCAGACAAAATCGACGCCACGATATGGGAGATGATGCACATGAAGACAACGGCCTACATATGGTGCTTCATCGACATGAGTCTATACAACAACTTCAATGAAGAAAGCAAGGCTCATGAGCTCTGGGAGATGATCGGCATTATGTTTTAGAATAAAAATGTTGTCAATCAGGTTTCAGTATTTCGGAAGCTAGTAAGACTCCGGTACCAAGATGGCTCCAGCATGGCGGAGCACATGAATGCCTTCAAGGGGCTGATCCACCATGCAACATCATTGGAAGTACCTCTTGCCGATGAGGTATCGACATGAGTCTATACAACAACTTCAATGAAGAAAGCAAGGCTCATGAGCTCTGGGAGATGATCGGCATTATGTTTTAGAATAAAAATGTTGTCAATCAGGTTTCAGTATTTCGGAAGCTAGTAAGACTCCGGTACCAAGATGGCTCCAGCATGGCGGAGCAGATGAATGCCTTCCAGGGGCTGATCCACCATGCAACATCATTGGAAGTACCTCTTGCCGATGAGGTACTAGCACTACTCCTGCTCGGTTCCCTCCCAGATAGCTGGGAAACGTTGGTTGTCACCTTGGGCAACGCCGAGCCAGAAGCGAAACGGTTATCCCTAGCAAGAGTGAGGTCGAGCTTGCTAAATGAGGAGGCGCGTCGGAAAGATAAGGATACGAGCTCCGACTCCAAAGCGGTCCTTACCGAATCAGAACGCGGAAGACAAAGGAACTGTAGTCCCCAGAACCGGGAAAAGTCGGGGACACGGTCAAAGTCAAGGGGGAGGCCTACTTGCTTCTATTGCGGCAAGCCGGGACACTTCCAGAAAAATTGTCAGCATTTCCGAAAAGACAAGGAGACCGACGGTACCGATTCGAAGCGGACACCGGACCGGAACGGTAAAGACCGGAGGGGAAGGGTCGTTCCACCTTACCCTAGACCGGAAATACTTCTCATCCTACACAGCCGGTGATCACGAATGTGTCCGGATGGGGAATGAAGGTACATGCCTAATTGTCGGCATAGGAGACGTGTGGTTGTCAACACCAACCGGATGCAAGCTACTGCTGAAGGATGTCCGACACGTTTCGGAGTTCGTCTGAACCTGCTATTAGCCGGTCAGCTAGATGATGAAGGCTACACAGGTAGCATCCGGAACAGTGTTATGAAGTTCAGCAAAGGCAGCCTTATTTGGCTCGGGCCCGGAAGGTAAACACATTGTACCTGATGAATGCCCGGTTATGTCCGGAGGAAGTGAACGTGGCATCTGACACTACCGGTGAGCTGTGGCACAAAAGGATGTGTCACATGACCGAGAAGGGGATGAAGAGGCTTGAAGACGACAACCTCATTCCAATGAAGAACATGCACTTGGAGAAGTGCACTGATTGTCTGGCCGGTAAGCAAAACCGAACCTCCTTCCGACCAAGGCCACTGATGAGACGTAATGCACCACTGGAGTTGGTGCATATTGATGTGTGTCAAGTGGACACGAAGTCACATGCAGGATCGCAGTACTTCGTGACATTCATAGATGACCACAGCCCGAAGTTGTCGGCCACACCGTTGAAGACGAAGGATCAGGTGTTATCCATCTTCAAAGAGCTCCACGCGAAAGTGGAAAGAGAAACCGGCCGGAAGCTGAAGGCGGTTCGAGCAGATAATGGAGGTGAATACCAGGGGCAATTCGAGGAGTACTGTCGCTCGAAGGGAATCGGGCTCGAATTTACCATGCTGAAAACGCCGGAACTAAACGGGCTGGCCGAGAGGATGAACCAAACCATAATGGAGAGGGTCCGGTGTATGCTGGCGCATGCAAAATTACCCAAGAATTTTTGGGTTGAGGCATTGTCGATGGCAACATATGTGATAAACAGATCACCCTTAGTACCCTTGGACGGAGACACGCCACAAAGAGTTTGGACAGGTAAGGAAGTGTCCTACCGGCATATGAAAGTATTCAGGTGTCTTGCGTACGTGCATGTAGCTAAGGACCGGAGAGGAAAGTTGGATCCAAAGACCCAGCCATGCATATTCCTCGGTTACGATGATGATGAGTTTCGCTACCAAGTGTGGGACCTGGTTGACAAGAAGGTATTCCGGAGTCGAGATATTATCTTCATGGAGGACAAGACGTGATAGGAACAGACGCTCCCGATGAACAACGCTCGGCCACGACCGACCTTAGAATCATAAAACACAGAAAAAACGGGGAATGAATGCACGACACAATGGAGAGAAGAGTACACAGGATGTTTACGTGGAAAACCCAAATACGGGAAAAACCACGGCAGCCCATAGACTGCAAACTATCACTATATCACAATGATTACAACAGTGAGCTCATCATGGAGGCAACGATCTCGTGCTCACGATCTTCGCCACAGGCAGCGGTTACAACAGAGGCAACGACCTCTTCGTTTCTTTCTCTCTCTCTCTCTCTCTCTCTCTGTACACTGTTCCGCTCTAATCTTTTTCGCCAACAAGAATAACAACAACATACTACACTAAGTTTGCCCTAAGTCATATTTATACTAATATGACTTTTCGGCTATTTACAAGTATAGCCCCGATGGACTCTCAGAAACATATTTACGAATATGTCCCTTCATCCGGTGAGCACTCCTCACCGGGCCTGCATCATCCGGCGCTTGCCGGGCATTCATCATCCGGTTCTCACCGGGTCTTCCGTTTCCGCGTACTCCTTCATCCGGCGCTTGTCGGGTCTTCCGTTTCCGGGTACTTCTCATCCGGTTCTTACTAGGTCTTCCCATCCGGAGGGACCTGTTTCCTAACAAACTCCCCCTTCACTCCGGCATGGGATGTCTTACTAGTCTGATCCGCTGCCGGCATGCTTCTAGCTTGTCGGGTATTAGTACTTTGGTCAGCTTATCTAACCCGTTCTCGGCCGTGTGGATCTTCGTCAGTGCGAACTCCTGGTCATCTACTCTTTCCCGGATCCAATGATACCTTCGCTGGATATGCTTCGTCCGGGAATGGTAGGCCGCATTCTCAGCAAGGTGGATGGCACTTTGAATGTCGCAATAGAGCCGGTATTCATCTTGCCGGATACCGAGCTCTCCGATGAAGTCCTTCATCCATAATATTTCCTTGCCGGCTTCCACAGCCGCCATGTACTCCGCCTCCGTGGTTGACAACGCAACCGTCTTCTGCAACCTCGACTGCCACGAAACAACTCCCCCTGCATATGTCATTACATACCCGGATGTAGACCGGCTAGTATCCACATCAGCCGACTTGTCCAAATCGGTAAAACCATTGTCGTGAAGAAAACCGTCCCCAGGCGCAAACCGTGTATAGTGTGTGTGAATCGGCCCTTACACGTGGGCACGCCCCTTGTTGTATAGTAGATAGGTAGGCACAAAGGTCAAATCCTAGGTAGCAATATTCCATAGGGCAAATCGAGGAGTATCTCTGTCCGAAAGGACTGAGAATTAATGTGAAGATGCGCTTTGACTTTCGAAGCGAGACTTTATGGAATGGGTGGAGACCCCCGACAAAGGAAGGAACGCGTCGGTGCTCCTCCGGGAGTTTGAGGAACGCTTCGCGCGCCTCTCGGTGCTTGACCGGACCGTTCTGGACACAAGTCGTGTCCTATTGTTTGTTAAGTCAATTGATGAGCGGGATCGGGAGCAGGTAGGCCTCCTATTGGAGACTGATGACGGGTTGACGGCCGACTAGGCCGTGGTGAAAAGGGTCTGTGGCCGTTTCGACAAACGACGGGAATGGGTTGACAAAGGATTGACAGGGGCGGGCTTTGTCACAGCGAGGAAGCTTGAGCCAACACCACCAACGCAAAGGGAAGAGACCCGAGATTGGCTCGAGACCGGATCGGCTTCGACCGGCATGGTCAAGGGCTCGTCCGGGGGAGCAGCTCTGGAGGAACTGATGCGGATGGTAAAGGATCTCCAGATCACCCAGGCACGGAGGGACGGTAGTGAACTGGGTCATGACCGACGACCTCTGGCTGGAAACAGGTGCATGTGGTGTGACGCGGTTGGCCACATCCGGAAAGACTGCGGGGACTTCATCGAGGCGATGAGAAGTCACGTGGTGTACCTGTGGAACGGTCGGGTACACGCCAGCGAAACCCGAAGGCCCCTGGACTTGAACGTCGGGCGAGGGGGTATGAAAAGGCTGATGGAGGAGGCAGCGGCTCGTCACGCGGAGACCGTCCACTACTCGGCGTCAATTGGTATTCGGGTCGGAGGTGGTGAGGCCCCGAAGACGAACAAAGCCGGGTTCCGGCCGACGATCCTAGAAGGCCTCGCCGACGGACGACTAAGGAAAGAAGAGGCGGACCTCGCGGAAAAACGGGTCCGGGAGGTGACCGGGTGGAGTTACCCGGTAGAAGAAAAGATGGGGTTCGTCGAAGCCGCTTGTCAAAACTACGAGGCTCTGGTGGAGGACAAGCGGGTAGGGAAAACCGGAGGGGCCGGGCACTCACAATGATATGAATCTCAATTCGGGCAAAGACGAAATGAGGCCGGTGTAACCGGCGCCCAGGATAATCCTAAGAGGCGCAGGTACCGGCTGGGCACAAAAATCGAAAGATCCACGGACCTACGAAACGTCCTGGAAGAACGAATCCTCGACAGCAGGGTGGAACTGTCGCTGAGGGAAGTGCTTGGGATCGCCAAGAAGGAGTTCCATGTCTCCATCGTAGACTTGGTGAAGAGGAAGAGGTTGTCGACGGAGACAGAACCGGAGAAGCCGGTGGAGGTGCGGACGACGCACATAGAGGACATGGCGCTAGAAGATGAGTTGGCGGAGAGCCACTATTCGAGGCCGCACTGGGCCAGAGCGACCACAGAGACCCCCATGAAGATCGGAGATGTTGATGAACCGGTGGTGGTGTTGGTGGACCATGGTTCAGAAATAAATTTGATGTCCATGGACTTCTATAAGAAGGGGAAATGGTCGATCAACACCAAGCACGGGTGGAAAATACGGGCAGCGACGCGTGTCACCGAAGAACTGCATGGAGCCTGCCCGAATGTACGAGTAAAGATCGACGATGTCGAGATTGACCAGCACTTCTTCGTGCAGGAGACGTCCTCACATCCGGTTATACTAGGAGAACCGTACATCACGGCAGCACGGATGGAGACCAAGGTGATGGACAATGGCTCGGCCTATGCAAGGGTCAAGAGCCAGGATGGGCATCACTCGGTCCAGTTCCTGACGGTGAGACCGAACCATGAGTGGAACCGCGAGACCCCCGGGGGCGAAAGTCGAAAGGATTTTTAGAGAGGGCTATCAAGGCGTGGGGCCGCGATAGTCCAGACACTCCGGGAAAACCCCACAAGTGTACGATAGCGAAGAAGACCTGTACTATAAGTAGGAGATTTTGGTTCTCCGACAACGGAGGGTGTACGATAGTCGACGTTGTTGGCCGGAAGAAGAAAAGGGCGGAGGAGCAACTTCGGGCATGTGGTATCCTCGGCCTTGGAGAGGAAATCAACGGAGTCGTGGAGGCGGTCTCTTTCGACGATACCTTGGGGGAGCTGCGAGAGGTAGTCGGAGGAGTCCTTAAAGAGGACCAGACGATTCCGGTATGTTTGGAAAGGATGTACGAAGTCATCGCGGACTTCAGTCGAGGGCTCGAGTCGGATCGGACGGCCCTGGTGGACACGAGGTACAAGACTGTGGACCGGAAGGTGAGGCTAGTCGCGGCTCCCTTGCCAGAGGGCAGCGAGTTGCAAATAAAGGGGGTTGCGTCGAACCCGAGTTTACGAAATCTGGCCCGCATAGGACACACATTCACCGACATAACGTTGCGCGAGCTCAAAATCGGTGGGGGCGGCTTCCTAGTGCTGGCGGAAGAGGACCGTTTTAGGGAAATGCTCGAAAGGCACAGGAAGGCTTTCGCATTCTCACCGGAGGAGATCGGGTGCATAGACCCGACAGTCGTGGAACCGATGGTGATATTCACAGTAACGCATGGGCCATGGAGTCTCAAACCGATTCTAGTACCCAGAGCTCACATCCCGAGGCTGATGGAGCTGTTAAAGCAGAAGGTCGAGATGGGAATCCTTGAACCGTCGAGTGCCCCATACTCGAATCGGTGGTTTACCGTGCTAAAGAAGGACGGCACGTTGCGCTTTATTCAAGACCTGCAGCCGGTCAACAAGGTGACCATTCGAAACGCAGGAATCGGGCCGACAATAGACGAGTTCGCGGAGGCCTTCGCCAGAAGGTCAATTTACTCGGTCGGTGATCTCTACTCGGGGTACGATCAATTCCAGCTAGCCATAGAGAGCAGAGACATCACGACAATGCGAACTCCTCTCGGCCTAGTACGGATGTGTACCCTACCACAAGGAGGGACGAACTCGATGGCTCACGTGGTGAACGCAATGAACAAGGTGCTGAGGAATTGTATGCCGGACATCACCATGCCGTTTCTGGATGACGTCCCGATCAAGGGATGCCCGGTGGAGGAAAGGGACGAGACGATCGGACCGGACCGGACGGGTGCCGGAAATTCGTGGCGACGCACATCGATGACTGCGAGAAGGTGCTGAAGAGGTTGGAGGGCGCGAGGCTCACCTTCTCCGGGGGAAAATCGGCCTTCGGGCAATCAGAGATCATGGTCGTCGGACACCTATGCGGGTCGTACGGCCGGAAACCGTCTCCGGCTAAGGTAGAACCCATCTCCGCAATGAAGGACGACTGTAGCTCCGTCACGGAGGTTCGGAGGTTCGGAGGTTCTTGGGAGCGTGCGCGTTCTACCACATATGGATCCCACATTACGCTCACGTCGCGAAGCCGTTGTACGGGTTGCTAAAAAAGGGGCGAAATTTCGAGTGGAGAGACGAGCATACGGAGTCTGTCCGGAAGATGAAGGAAGCACTTGCCGCAGCTCCGGCGCTCCGAAAGGCTGTCTACGGAAAGGACACTCCAATTTACGTAACGATAGACACGAGTCCGACCGGGATTGGATGCCGGTTCCAGATGATATGCATCCCCAACATCTGTCTTGCCGGACCCAAGTCTTTCATTGAGAAGGTCCGGTTGAGAGCCTTCTTCAGCATCCGTATTTTCTCTTGGTCCTGTCCAACGATCAACATGTCGTCCACGTACAGAAGGAGTATCAGGAAGTCGCCTCCTTCGAACTTCATCACAAACACACAGTGATCGGCCTACGTCTTGTGGTACCCTTGATCGGTCATGAAGGAGTCGAACTTCCGGTACCATTGTCGGGGAGCCTGCTTCAATCCGTACAGGCTCTTCTTCAACTGGCCAACCAGGTGCTCCTTCCCATTCTCCACGAATCCTTCCGGTTGCTGCATGTAGATCTCCTCTTGGAGGTCACCGTGAAGGAATGTCGTCTTCACGTCTAGCTGCTCTACCTCGAGGTCCATGCTTGCCACTATACTCAGCATCGTCCGGATGGAGGTCATCTTTACTACCGGGGCAAATATCTCGTCGAAGTCCACGCCCTTCTTCTGTTGGAACCCCTTCACCATGATCCTGGCTTTGTATCTCGGGGGGTTGCCTGCATCTCCCGGTTTCAACTTGTACACCCACTTGTTTCAGAGTGCCCGCTTTCCTTTCGGCAACTCCACCAATTCGTACGTATGGTTCTCGTGCAGGGAATCCATCTCATCCTGCATGGCACTTAACCATTTGCGGCTATGGGTGTCATCCTTTGCTTCTTTGAAGCTTTCTGGCTCCCCCTCATCGGTTAGCAGCACATGCTCTAAATCCGGAAATCTCCGGGGGGCCCTTCTCTCTCTGAGAGGATATCTCCGTCTTTGGGCTTCAGTAACTGGCTCCTCCATTTGCTCTTCATCCGAATCCGATTCGGGGTCTTGGCCGGTTCCGGTAACCGGCTGGTTCCTCGAGTACTAACCGGTCTCTTGCCGGTTGGGTCTGCTCATCGTAGAATCGATCCTTACCGGTCGACTTGGAGTTCATTATCTTCTTCTTCGACTCCCAATCGACGAGCTCTTGTCCTCCATGAAGATAATATCTCGACTCCGGAATACCTTCTTGTCGACCAGGTCCCACACTCGGTAGCCGAAATCATCGTCACCGTAACCGAGGAATATGCATGGTCGGGTCTTCGGATCTAGTTTTCCTCTCCGGTCCTTAGCTACATGCACATACGCAAGACACCCGAATACCTTCAGATGCCGGTAGGACACTTCCTTACCGGTCATGACTCTCTGTGGCATGTCTCCATCCAAGGGTACTGAGAGTGATCTGTTTATCACATATGTCGCCGTCGACAGTGCCTCAGCCCAAAACTTCTTGGGTAGTTTTGCATGCACCAGCATACTCCGAACCCTCTCCATTATGGTCTGATTCATCCTCTCGGCCAGCCCGTTTAGTTCTGGCGTCTTCGGCACATTAAATTCGAGCCGGATTCCCTTCAAGCGGCAGTACTCCTCGAACTGCCCCCGGTATTCTCCTCCGTTATCTGCTCGAACCGCCTTCAGCTTTCGGCCGGTTTCTCTTTCCACTCTCGCGTGGAGCTCTCTGAAGACGGATAGCACCTGAGCCTTCGTCTTCAACTGTGTGGCCCACAGCTTCCGGTTGTGGTCATCTATGAACGTCACGAAGTACTGCGATCCTGCATGTGACTTCGTGTCCACTTGACACACCTCAATATGCACCAACTCTAGTGGTGCATTACGTCTCATCGGTGGCCTTGGTCGGAAGGAGGTTTGGTTTTGCTTACCGGCCAAACAATCAGTGCACTTCTCCAAGTGCACGTTCTTCACTGGAATGAGGTTGTCGTCTGCAAGCCTCTTCATCCCTTTCACGTTCATGTGACACAGCCTCTTGTGCCACAACTCACTGGCAGTGTCGAATGCCACGTTCACTTCGTCCGGACATAACCGGATCTTCGTTAGGTACAACGTGTTTACCTTCCGGGCCCGAGGCACAATCAGGCTTCCTTTGCTGAACTTCATAACACCGTTCCGGATGGTACCCGTGTAGCCTTCATCATCTAGCTGACCGGCTGATATCCGGTTCAGACGAACCTCCGGAACGTGTCGGACATCCTTCAGCAGCAGCTTGCATCCGGTTGGTGTTGTCAACCACACGTCTCCTATGCCAACAATTCGGCATGTACCTTCATTCCCCATCCGGACACAGTCGTGATCACCGGCTGAATAGGATGAGAAGCATCTCTGGTCCGGGGTAAGGTGGAACGACGCTCCGGAGTCACTAGATCCGGGAAAGAGTAGATGACCAAGAGTTCGTGCTGACAAAGATCCACACGGACGAGAACAGGTCGGATATGTTGACTAAGGTGTTGACACCGGACAAGCTGGACGCGTGCCGGAAGCGAACCGGACTGGTAAGACATCCCATGCCAGAGTGAAGCGAGAGTTTCTTAGGATTTTGGTCCCTCTAGATGGGATAGGAGTACCTGGCAACGGAAGACCCGGTGAGAACCGGATGACGAGTACCCGGCAAGAGCTGGATGGTGAAGACCCGATCAGAACCAGATGAAGAGTACCCAACTACGGAAGACTCGGTAAGAACCAGATGAGTAGTACCCGGCAAGAGCCGGATGGTGAAGACCCGGTGAGAACCAGATGACGGAGTGCTCACCGGAGGAAGGGACATATTCGTAAATATGTTTCTGAGAGTCCATCGTGGCTATATTTATAAATAGCCGAAAAGTTATATTAGTATAAATATGACTTAGGGCAAACAGATAATGTGATTTGTTGTTGTCATTCTTGTTGGCGCAAGATTAGAGAGCGCAACAGTGTACAGAGAGAGAGAGAGAGAGAGAGAGAGGAAGAGGTCATTGCCTCTGTTGTAACCGCCGCCTGTGGCGAAGATAGCAAGCTCGAGGTCGTTGCCTCGGGGCTTTACTATTGTACATTCTGATATAGTGATAGCTTGTAGTTTGTGGGCTGCCGTGGTTTTTCCCTAGTTTGGGTTTTCCACGTTAACATCCTGTGTACCCCTCTCTCCAATTTTTTGTCGTGCATTCATTCCCCGTTTTCTGTGTTTTGATTCTAAGCTCGGTTGTGGCCAAGCGTGGTTCATTGGAGCGCGTAGTTCCTGACATGCGAATATGGGTTGCGGCGTTGGTTTCGCCGTTAAAGCAGGGATAGGCAAAGGCCATGTTGGGCGCTACGGCGGTTCGGGAAAGACCACAGTGTTGTTGTGGTGAGCGTGCTCCCCACGTATCGTCACCTTTGTAATCACGACAGGTAGTACTGAGGTCGCTGAGGCGAGGATTTTGCCGTGTGCGTTCCTCTGCCTGGGGTGTGACGGACCTTCTGATTGGTCGGTCTTGTCGTGTTGGTTCTCTGGGGCGTTTGCGGCTAAACATCCATTCGCAAGGTTTTGGCATATCCAGATATCTCGGACAAGACCCATGAGTTCAGCGCGCTCTTACAGTTCGGAACCTCTTTTGAGCTCATGGAATTCTTGGCAACACAATAGATAAAGGCCTCACAACGAATAGCCAAGGAGCACGCGGAGCGCCAGATGATCGAGCGCGCCCTAACACAAACGATGGAGAGCAATGATGAGGACCAGCTAGCCAAGGTCGGCAGACAGAGGAACGTCGGTGTAGGCCAAGTGGGGATGGAGCTACCCCCATTAAATACGGCCCTAGTCGAAGTCCATAGGGAACTAGCAAAGGTCAGCACGGGCGCCAAGGAGATGGCCATTAAAAATAAGAATGTTTGGAAGAAGGTGAAGATGACCCAAGCCGAGCTACAAAAAGCCAACGAACGCATCGCGGAGTTGGAATCTAACGCGACTACGGCGCAACAGGCAACTCCGCCACCAAACCACACCATCGACACTTTGAAGAAAGAAATTGAGGCTCAAACCGCCATCGCCTCAAAAGAGAAAAGGGCCATGCAACTAGCGGAATCAGAAATTGATCACCTTCGAGCGGAACGAATGGTGGCGTCTATGCGTAATACATAGGGGAATGTTCCCCATAACCTAGCAGCGTATAAGGGAGACGGCTACCACCAACTCCTTATCAGTGGTTACACACTCATGTTGTCATGAAGAAAACCGTCCCTTAGCGCAATCGGTGCATAGCGTGCGTGAACCGGCTCTTCGCGCGTGCACGCCCTTAATGTATATAATAGGGGATTAGGTACATAGGTATATCCTGGGTAGTTAAATTCGGTAGGTAGGAAGTAAATGAGGGAGACGGCTCCCTTCTGGACGCTATAAAGAAGAGGGAGACGCAGGGGAGAAGGGGATCGCGCATTGAAGAGGACGAAGTGCTGTCGAACCGTAACCGAACGCTTCTCCTCTGTTCATTCTCCATCGCTCTTCTCTGCAGAATTTCGGGAGGCTCACGCTGTTTCGAGGAACGCTCGTATGCTTCCGGCAGCACCTCCATCCTATCCTCTTTCGTGCGCAGACGAACAGGCATCGGCATCTGTTCGCCAGCCTGGTCGGTTGTAACCGCTTGTGTGCTTTGTTGTTTGTGTCATTTGTTAATATACAAACATTCGTGTCTCTCCGTCTCTGTGTCCGTTCGTGTTTTCTGCGTTGACGGGCCATGTCCCTGTGTTTCTTTGCTCGTACGTTACCGGTCGTCTTTCTCTTTCTCTTTCCCCTCCTATCACCTACTCTTCAGTTCAAGACCCCGGTGGTCCCGCCTCGTTTCTCCACGCACGCGCGTAACAACGCGACATATTTGGTGAAGCCGATGTGAACAAGGCGGCAGAGGAGCAGAAGATGAGGGGGTCGGATATTGCAGAGGCCATGGCTTCGGCCGTGGACCGAATAGTGAGCGCGTGCGAGGGCACCGGCACCCTTGACAGGGCTATTGAGGCGATCATCAGTATGATTGGCCGGTTCAGTGGAAAGGATGCCACGAGTTATTTGGCGTCCTACCGGGTGGAGATGTTGATGAGGGACATTCCGGAAGAGAGGCGTCTTGCCGGATTCCCTCGAGTGGCGATGCCGGGCATCCATGCGGAGGTGCTCGAGGTCCGGGCGGAGAGCCGGACCTAGGAGGAGTTCAAAGGACGGCTCTTGGAGAAATACGGGTTGGATGACGCGCTTCGACTTTCGAAGCGGGGCTTCATGGAGTGGGTGGAGTCCCCCGACAAAGGAAGAAATGCGTCAGCACTCCTTCGGGAGTTTGAGGATCGCTTTGCGCGGCTTTCGGCGCTCGATCGGACCGTTCTGGACACAAGTCGTGTCCTACTGTTTGTCAAATCGGTTGACGCACGGGATCGGAAGCAAGTGGGCTCCTTACTGGAAACCGAAGACGGGTTGATGGCCGACTGGGCCGCGGTAAAAAGAGTATGCGGCCGTTTCGACAAACGGTGGGAGTGGGCTGATACAGGGGCGACCAGGGCGGGTCCTGTCGCACCAAGGAAGCTCGAACCGATACTGTAGGCGGGAAGGGAAGAGACCCGGGAGTGGCCCGAAACCGGTTCGGCTTCGACCGGCGTGGTCAGAGCCTCGTCCGGGGGAACAACTTTGGAGGAGTTGACACGGGCGGTAAAGGATCTCCAGATCGCCCAGGCTCGGAGGGAAGCTGGCGAACAGGCTCGTGACAGACGGCCTCCGGCAGGAAATAGGTGCATGTGGAGCGAGGAGGTTGGCCACATCCGGAAAGACTGCGTGGACTTTGCGGAGGCTTTGAGAAGTCGGGTAGTGTACCTGTGGGAAGGTCGGGTGCACGCCAGCGATACCTGGAGGGCGCTGAACCGAAACGACGGGCGAGGAGGAATGAAAAGGCTGATGGAAGAGGCGGCGGCCCGGCACACGGAGACCGTCCACTACTCAGCGTCAGCCAGTATTCGGGTCAGAGGCAGCGAGGCCCGGAAGGAGAGCAAAGCCGGGTTCTGGCCGACGGTGCTAGAAGGCCTCGTCGGTGCCCGACTAAAGAAAGACGAGGCGGACCGCGCGGAGAAGCGGGTCCAGGGGGTAACCGGGTGGAGTGACCCGGTCGAAGAAAAGACGGGTTTCGTAGAAGCAGCTTGCCAGAACTACGAGGCCCTGGTTGAAGACAAACGGGTAGGTAAAACCAGAGGGGCCGGACCCTCACAGAGATACGAAACCCGATTTGGGCCGAAACGGAACGAGGCCGGTGAGTCCAGTGCCCGGGATAACCACAAGAAGGGTGGATACCGTTTGGGCACGGAGATCGAAAGGACCACGGACCTAGGAAAGGTCCTGGAAGAACGAATCCTCGACAACAAAGTGGAACTGTCGTTGCGAGAGGTGCTCGGAATCGCCAAGAAGGAGTTCCACGACTCAATCGTGGACTTGGTCAAGAGGAAGAGGCTGTCAACGGAGGCAGAACCGGAAAGGCCGATGGAGGTGCAGACGGCGCACATAGAGGACATGGCGCTGGAAGACGAGTGGGCGGAAGAGCGACTTCGGGCGTGCGGAGCTCTTGGGCCCAACGAGGAAATCAACGGAGCCGTGGAGGTGGTCTCCTTCGACGATACCTTGGGAATACTGCGAGAGGTGCTCGGAGAGGGCCTTAAAGAGGACCGGACGATACCGGTTTGTTCAGAAGAGATGTATGAAGTCATCGCGGACTTCAGTCGAGGGCTCGAGTCGGATCGGACGGCCCGGGTTAACACGAAATACAAGACTGTGTACCGGAAGGTAAGGCCAGTCGCGACACCCTTACCAGAGGGCAGGGAGTTGCGAATAAAGGGGGTCACGTCAGACCCCAGTTTACGTGATCCGGCCTGCATAGGACACACCTTCACTGACAGAACGCTACGGGAGCTCAAAATCGGTGGGGGCGGGTTCCTACTACCGGCGGAAGAAGACGGGTTTCGGAGAATGCTTGGAAGGCATTGGAAAGCCTTCGCATTCTCACCAGAAGAAATCGGGTGCGTAGACCCGACAGTCATAAAGCCGATGGTGATATTCACGGTACCGCATGTGCCGTGGAATCTCAAACCAATTCCGGTACCAAGAGCTCACATCCCGGAGCTGATGGAGCTGTTGAGGCAGAAAGTCGATATGGGCATCCTCGAACCGTCGAGTGCCCCGTACTCGAACTGGTGGTTTACCGTACCGAAGAAGAACGGGACGTTGCGCTTCATTCAAGACCTGCAACCAGTCAACAAGGTGACCATTCGGAACACAGGAATCGGACCAACGATAGACGAGTTCGCGGAGGCCTTCGCCGGAAGGTCGATCTACTTGGTCGGTGATCTGTACTCAAGGTACGATCAGTTCCAACTAGCCGTAGAGAGCAGAGACATTACGACGATGCGGACTCCTCTCCGCCTAGTGCGGATGTGTACCCTACCACAAGGAGGGACGAACTCGGTGGCCCACATGGTGAATGCGATGAACAAGGTGCTGAGGGATTGTATCCCGGACATCACCATGCCATTCTTGGACGACATCCCGATCAAGGGATGTCCGGTGGAGAAAAAGGACGAAACGATCTGACCGGACGGATGCCAGAAATTCGTGGCAACACACATTGACGACTGCGAGAGGGTGCTGCAGAGGCTAGAGGACGCGAGGCTCACCTTCTCCGGGGAGAAATCGGCCTTCGGGCAATCAGAGATCATGGTCGTCGGACATCTATGCGGACCGTATGGCCGGAAACCGTCGCCGGCTAAGGTGGAAGCCGATCGTCAAAGCGCTAGTCCGGGTGTGCGAAGGCCAGGTCGGGAACTGGCCACGATTGTTACCCTATGCCTTGTGGGCGGACCGGACAACGCACAGTTCGGTAACCGGGTTCATGCCGTCAGAGCTCATGTTCGGACAGAAGCCGATCATGCCGATGGAACGGACGATCTCCTCTTGGGTGACAGTAGACTAGAGAGACGAGATGGGTCGGGAAGAACTGCTAGCGGCGCGTATACTGCAGCTTGAGCGGAGGCCAGAGGACGTGGAACGAGCGGCGGAGAGACTTCGGACGGCGAGGATGAAGAACAAAGCCCGGTTCGACCGAAGCACTGGCTCCGACCAAAGAAAATCGAGGAATGCGACTAGGTGCTAGTCTACGACAGCAGCCTCGACAACCAGCACCGAGCAACACGGAAGTTTGCGAAGCGGTGGTTCGGGCCTTACGTGGTAACGAGCGCCAACGACAACGGGACGTATCATCTAGCGGAACTCGACAGTACGAGGATGGCAATACCGGTAGCAGGGAAGCGGATCAAAGCGTTCAAGAAGCGCCACGACGGCGAACCGGATCTAAGAGGCCTGGACAGCAACGACGAACAGTCCGAAGCGGAGGACGAACCGATGGACAAAGAACCGGAACCCGAACCGGTTTTCTCCAACCAGAACCCAGTTTTGGCGCATACTGGTGGATGCGCGGTTAGGTGGGGGTGGATGTCGTGAAGAAAACCATCCCTTAGTGCAATCGGTGCATAGCGCGCGTGAATCGGCTCTTCGCGCGTGCGCGCCCTTAATGTATATAATAGGGGATTAGGTACATAGGTATATCCTGGGTAGTTAGATTCGGTAGGTAGGAAGTAAATGAGGGAGACGGCTCCCTTCTGGCCGCTATAAAGAAGAGGGAGACGCAGGGGAGAAGGGGATCGCGCATTGAGGAGGACGAAGTGCTGTCGAACCGTAACTGAACGCTTCTCCTCTGTTCATTCTCCATCGCTCTTCTCTGCAGGATTTCGGGAGGCTCGCGTTGCTTCAAGGAACGCCCGTGTGCTTCTGGCAGCACCTCCATCCTATCCCCTTTCGTGCGCAGACGAACAGGCATCGGCATCTGTTCGCCGGCCTAGTTGGTTGTAACCGTTCGTGTGCTCTGTTGTTTGTGTCATTTGTTAATATACAAACATTCGTGTCTCTCCGTCTCTGTGTCCATTCGTGTTTTCTGTGTTGACGGGCCGTGTCCCTGTGTTTCTTTGCTCGTACGTTACCGGTCGTCTTTCTCTTTCTCTTTCCCCTCCTATCACCTGCTCTTCGGTTCAAGACCCCGGTGGTCCCGCCTCGTTTCTCCACGCACGCGCGTAATAACGCGACAACGTTCTTACACCCTTAGGTATTCCAGACACACAATAGACTAGCCGTAGTTATACACAGATTTTCAGAGAAGATAGAATTCTATTACGATATGCTTCTTTACATTCCAAAATTACACACTCCCTCTATCAGAGGTTTTCTGCCCTTTATATACACAAGGTCTTTTTGGCCGTTCACGCTTCCTGCTTGAACCGTTACATGTGTTATGATCTTATATTATTTCTTATTCCTACACTCTTGTCCGTCGGTTACTATTCTGGCGGACAACACTTGGCACGCCTGTGGGACAACTGGCACTACATCCTCAACTTGTTATACAAGTTCGGGATGACTTAGTGTAAATTTGTGGCAACCCTTCTCGATCAAAACCTTAAATTGGATGCCGACTCCGGCACAGAAGAGTGTGAGCCGACCCAATATCGTCAACTAATTGGGAGCCTCATCTATCTCACGATCACTCGACCTGACCTTAGCTATCGAGTCAAACTAGCCAATTCATGTAAACTCCACGAGATATCCATTTTGATTGCGCTAAGCGAGTATTACAATACGTGAGCGACACAATGGATTACGGCGTTCTTTACGCATCGGCCACACAAATACAACTCAAAGGGTACACAGACATGGACTGGGCAGGCTACAAAGCCGATCGACGATCGACCTTCGGATTTGTCTTCTCCCTCGGCAGCGGAGCGATTTCGTGGAGTAGCAAGAAGCAGCTTACCGTCGCTCTTTCGAGTACGGAGGTGGAATACAAGGGCGCAACCGTAGCTGCATGTGAAGCCATATGGCTCAAGAGGATTTTGAAGGATCTAGGTGTTCCCATCAAGGATCCGACTCCCCTTTACTGTGACAACATGAGCAGTATATATTTGGCTTGGAACCCGGTCTTCCATGCATGCACAAAGCATATCGAAGTGCACTATCACTTCATTCGAGAGCGCGTATAGGCCAGAGATGTCGACCTTCAACACATCAATACGGCCGACATCTTCACCAAAGCCTTAGAAGTCGACAAGCTTCGGCAATTCATGTCAGACCTTGGATTGACGACCCCTGACTTGCCAACCTTGAGGGGGAGTACAAGCGAGAACCAGATACCGTCCGAACCGGGTACGAGCCGAAGCGGACATCAATCAAAAGGAACCAACCCGAGTTGAGCTTGAGGGGGCGTGTTGAGAATCAAGCTCAACATAGCACAATGTGTGAACACACCTTTTGAGTAAACATAGATCCTCAAAGGTCAAGAGTCACACCACTACTCTCTACACATTAACTATGTGTCATAGAATCATATCCTATGACACATAACTAATGAGTTACATATTCCCCATCACTATGAGTCTTCACATTCCCCAAGAGAGAGAGAGTAGTTGTTGTAAAGTTAATGAAGAGAGAGGGTGACTCTATATAAAGCATCCTCCTCATACTTCATACTAAGTCGGTTGTGACTCCTTGTAATGCTACATTTTGTATTTCTCATTCTACTTGTGAATATACATCTTCTTCTTGAGTATTTCATTTCTCTAGCTTATCTATCTTGTGTTTCTATTCTCTTCTCTAATTCCTCTCACACATACACATAACACACATCTCTGCCGCTACACAAGAGTCATATCCGATTCTTTACAGTTTCTCTGAGCCATATCTAAGGCATACACTCGAAGTCCCTCTTAGATATCTAAGTATCCATTTTACGGCGGCCCAATGCTCCTTTCCAGGATTACTCATGTAGCGACTAACTATCCCGACAGTAAATGCAATGTCCGGCCTCGTGCAAACCATAGCATACATAAGACTACCGAAAGCAGAGGCATATGGCATTCTCCTCATCTCGGCCTTATCTTTCTCAATTTTCAGACATTGTCCTGGATTTAACTTACAGTCCACTGGCAGGAGATCCAACAGATTTTGCATTGTACATGTTAAACCTTTGCAAAACTTTTGTCACATATTTCTCTTGTGACAACCATAGCATGTTTTTAGTCCTGTTCCAGACTATATGCATTCCCAAAATCTGTTTTGTTGGTCCTAAGTCTTTCATGGCAAACGATTTGCTCAATGCTTTCTTCAAGCTTGCAATCTTTTTAACATCCTGTCCAACAACCAACATATCATCCACATACAACAACATAATAACAAAATCCCCTTCACTATACCTTTTCAAAAATACACAATGATCGGCTTGTGTTTTGTGGAATCCATGTTCCAACATGAAGGACTCAAATTTCTTATACCCTTGTCGTGGAGGTTGCTTTAGACCATACAAGCTTTTCCTCAACCTGCACACGAGGTTCTCTTTTCCTTTTACCTCAAAGCCCTCTGGTTGTTGCATATAAATTTCCTCTTCTAGCTCACCGTGCAAGAAGGCTATTTTAACATCCACCTGTTAGATTTCAAGATTCATACTAGCAGCCATACTCAAAACAGTCCGGATAGAAGTCATCTTGACAATTGGAGCAAAAATCTCATCAAAATCAACACCCTTTTTCTGTTGGAAACCCTTTACGACAATGCGGGCCTTATACCTGGATGCACTTCTGTCTTCACCTGTCTTTAATTTGTAGACCCATTTGTTTCTAAGTGCCTTCTTACCATCATGCAACTCCATTAACTCATAAGTTAGGTTCTCATGCAAGGAATCCATTTCTTCTTGCATGGCATTATACCATTTCTCCTTGTGTACATCAGTCATGGCCTCTTCATAGCATTTTGGTTCCACTTCATCACTCAAGAGGATATATTGACTGGCTAGATATCGAGAGGAGGCCTTCCTTTGTCTTCGTGGATATCTTCTTCCTTCGATAACTGGCTCACATTCGCTTTCTTCCAACAACTCATCTTCCAACTCAGATTCGTGTGCATCAGTCTGTTGTTGGGTGTCGACCGACTCAGGTTCGACTTCATCAGCCAGCTATTGTCTGTCGGTTGGTTGTGTGGGAGCGGGATCAACCAGTGTCGACTCCATAACGGTAGTCGATTGGGAAGGCGATTCTGTTCTTTGTTGTTTCCAGTCCTCGATTGTGTTATCTTCCATGAATATGACATCTCGACTTCTTAATACTTTCTTATCAAGGAGATGCCACATTCTGTACCCGAACTTGTCTTCCGAGTACCCCAAGAATATACAAGGTTTGGACTTGTTGTCCAACTTTGACCTCTGATCTTTAGCAACATGTACATAGGCCAAGCATCCAAACACCTTTAAGTGTTGATAGGATACATTCCTTCCTTTCCACACCCTTTGTGGTACATTCGCCTTCAGGGGCACTGATGGAGACCTCTTTATGAGATAGACAACCGTCAACATTGCCTCAGCCCAATACGACTTTGGCAATTTTGCATGCGCCAACATGCTTCTTACCCTTTCCATTATAGTTCATTTAGCTCAGATGTCTTCGGCATTGTATAATCAAGTTTGATGCCTTGAGTCTTGCAATAAATCTCAAATTGGCCTCTATACTCACCACCATTATCTATCCAGACAACCTTTAGCTTCTATCCCGATTCTCTTTCTACCCTTGCATGAAACTCTCTAAAGACTAACAACTCTTGGTCTTTAGACACCAACACATAAGCCCACACCTTCTTACTGAAGTCATCGATAAATGTGACAAAATATTGTCCACCACGATGTGATGAGGCATCCACATAACACACATCTGTGTGACCCAACTCTAAAGCATGCTCTCTCCTCATCGGAGGTCTAGAGTGAAAGGTTGTTCTATTTTGCTTTCCAGCCAAGTAGTCCACACACTTCTCCAAGTGTATTCCTTTCACCTCTGGTAGAAAATCCTTTTCCGCAAGGATATGCATTCCCCTTTCGCTCATGTGTCCGAGCCTTTTATGCCACAGCTCACCATTTGAGCCAGCCACTACATTTGCTTCATCTGGGCACAATTTGGCATGCATTACATACAGTGTAATCTGTTTTTGACCTCGAGCCATAGTCAAGCTCCCTTTACAGAACTTCCATGTACCACTTCGAAAGCCACCACTGTAGCCTTCGTCGTCTAGCCATCCCGCCGATATTAGATTCAATCTGACATCCGGAACATGGCGTACATCCATCAATATCAACCTGCAACTAGTAGATGTTAGCAAACACATAGTTCCTATGCCCACAATCATGCATTCACTGTCATTTCCCATCCTAACGTAGCCATAGTCACTGGTTGTGTAAGACGAGAAACATTCTCTTTTGGGAGTTAGGTGAAATGAAGCACCGGAATCTACTACCCATGAGCACCCAACATTTGCTAGGTTCACGCTACCTTATTCACAGATAAATATCATCTCTTCTTCACTAGTTGCAATGGCTGAGGTGTTTTTATCATCAGAAATTTTCCTGGGTTCGATCTCATCAGCCATGCCTTTGTCCTTCCTAAGGTGTCGGCAATTCTTTTGGAAGTGACTAGGCTTCCTACAATAGAAGCATGTAGGTCTTCCTCTAGATTTCGACCTTGCATAAAACCTATCTCCATTTTCTGGACTTCTGTGTTCTCTTCTACCTCTACTAAGTTCTTGGGTCACATTAGCCTCCGATTGAGACAAGGCACCTTTATCCTTTCTTCTTGTCTCTTCATTTAAAATGCTAGTCTTTACTGTTTGTAAAGATAGGTTGTCTTCTTTACATGAAGTGTTGAGTGTCACTATTAAGTTTTCCCAACTATCTGGTAGAGTACATAACAGTAGTGTGGCCTGCATAACATCATCTAATGGGAACTTCGCTGAGGCTAACTGATTTACCAATCCCATAAAGGTACTGATGTTCTCTACAATGCTCTCCCCATCTACATACTTCAGTCTCACTATCTTCCTCATCAAGAAAGTTTTATTTAAGGAATTTTTCCTTTCATAGAGGGCAGAGAGTTTATGCCATAACTCGAAGGCATTGGTATCACTTGCTACATGTTGTAGGACGCTAATGTCTACACATTGTCTTATAGTTGCCACTGCCTTTCTATTTAGAATTTTCCACTCCGATTCTATCACCCCTCTTGGTATATCCTTATTTTCTATAGGCTCATATAAGTCTTTGACTATCAAAAGATCTTCCATTTTGATCTTCCAGTCTGAGTAGTTTTGTGAGTTTAGGACAATCATCCCTGGAAAGCCACTCACACCCCCTTCCATCTAAAACCTATGCTCTGATACTAGTTTGATAAGATTTCACTCAAACAAGGATTACGAAATAACCTTTGACACAAATTGAAAATAAAGAGTAAAACAAGATTTACGTGGAAAACCCTGATTTCAAGGAAAAACCATAGAACAAAAATTTCACTATAATAGAAAGACAGAATACAACCACTGAATAAAAGAACCTGTACTGGTTTGAATGTTCTCTGATATCACGATTTCAGATGAGCATACCAAACCCTAATGCGTAGGTGTCTTTCCCGTTCGAAACTCCCTTAGCTTCTCAGTTCTTGTCTTTCTTCCCTTTTGTTCTTCTCCCTTTTCTTCACACACACTCGGCTTTTTCTATTACGTTCTCACAGCCACTACTATGTATATACGCAGTCGTTCTCTGAGTCACACTTCTCTTCTACAACTCGTTTTTCCCTCTGCACACACTCGCGCCTAAAACACACTCAAAAATAATGATGCAACTCACTTGAGTTTACTATATATGTATATGGCTGCACTCACTACTTTTTCTCTGGGTCATTTATCCCACATACAAAGGCAGCGAATGCCTCTTAGCAAATATGTATGCTAACCCACATACACATAGATGTGAATAGAAGTGTGTATATATGTGTATACACATTTGAGTTCTCGTCAACTCTTGGCACGGTTTGGCTTTTCAGTCGACTCCCCCGTAAGGAGGGACAATTTTACACAACAGAATTGATCAAGAAATATCGAAGAGATCGATCGTTTGATCTTTATGGGAAATTAAATGATTATTGGTCCCATACATATACTTTATCTCATTATGTCGTCTCTCCTTCTATATACATAAATCATGGTGGTCAGTAATGAGGATATATGGTGCATGAGCTCTTCTACATTTGATATCCCATTTCTTTCCATGAATTCCTTCACACATGATTATTTTTGTTTATGTAATTTGTAGAATTTGTATGATTCTGGCATTCTTATCTCCTACAAGGCAAGACTATGCTTGACTTCTAGAAGAAATCATAAGTTTGTGCCCACCGAAGAAGAAGAAGTTTGAGAAAATATCAACAAGGAAAACAAACTTACACGTCAAATGGATCAATTTGAATCCTGTACAAAAGAAGCTGTCAAATGGAGAGCAGACATGATAATAAGGATCAATGAGGCTAATACAAATGCTGATGATACTCAGGGGCCCTATGAACTCTGAAGATTTCGAAGCCTCCAAAAGCATTAGTGGATGTCAAGCTAGAGTCATATTGCCCTCCATATTGCTTAGTGGTAGCTCTTCTCTTTATGATTGTAAGGCACTATGTGTGAAGAGATTCATGCGAAGAAATGGCATATCAGATGTAGAACAACTCATTCAATGCCTCTTCGAGGACTCTTCTGATCTTTGCCTCGATTATTCACACCTTCCCAATTATAGCGATGAAGCCCTCAAACTTATGGTCATTGTCGATACCATCTTCCTTAATGAATTCTTGATGTTTCCAAGGAATGACTGCGAATCCGAAGATTACAACTTCTTCAACACAGTCTGCAAAAATGGCATCACAATCAAGCAAGTATGGAGGGACTTGTTCTTGATGGGCAACCAAATTCCCCTGTCATTTCTTAGGAAGCTGATGTTTCCAAAGAAACTCAACGTAGAAAACGATGAATTCCTGGAAGCATTAGCTGACATCTTTACTTTCGTTGATCCATTCATTATCAAGCATGCTCATGCTTGGGACAACAGTTTTAAAACTCCAGACTTTCTCCATTGCAATCATCTACTCGATTGCTTATATGTTTGGGTCATCAGCGAATGATCAGAAAAGAATAAGAGACAAGATACCAATCCATGTAGCTTTCCCATACTATGGAATGTTGTTGTCTAGTCGAAACAAACCAAGAAACAAGCCAAAATGCGCGAGCGCCTGCCATCGGCCTCACAGCTCGCTAAAGCTGGCATCTGGTTCAAGACGATTGAAGGTTCCATATCAGTGACTTACTACGACAAGTGAAGCCTTCGATTCGATCTTCCGCGGCTTTTCGTGAATGACAATACCGAGGATGTGCTGCGGAACCTGCGTGTGCACGAACAGACCTCCAGAGAAGGAGGCGATTTCACTAAGTATGCGGTCATCATGGACTCGCTCATCGACACACCCGAGGATGTAGCGATCTTTACTAAGGTGCAGGTGATAGAGAATCACTTGGGGAGTGATGAAAAATTGGTCAAGATGTGGAATGACATGTGCATCACTGCCTCGGATCCACGATGCAAGAATTGGAACAGCATGATACACGATATACTGCACCATTATCATAACCCTTGGCGTACATATTATGTGGAGTTTCGTGAGAAGTATTTCTCTCGGCCATGGCTCACCATTTCGATCCTTGCCGCGCGTTTCTCCTGCTCCTGTTCACATTAATGAAGACATGTTATACAGTCGCAGGATATTACCAATTGAAGCTCTAATTTAATCACCGAACCTGAATCAAAAGCTTTGTTATTTTTCGTTCATCATAACTTATTTCTGTTGTTTTTCCAATTGTCGTAGTTTTAGAGAGGGAATAAGACTGTTATGAACTCATAAAAACATGGTTAAATATGTTATTTGCAATCCAACGTTGTACTTATGATAAATAATTAGTGATTATTGTATTACTGAGTATGTTGTTACAAAGATTGGTTCTCTATGACACTATCCCCCCTTTAAAACGACGAGTGTAACGAGTTGTTTTGGATTGAGGACCCGGTTTGTCTGGATATTGAAGATGGAAGTCTTCATGAAGAGCACGAGCATTGGTGACATTCTCTATCGGTTCCCAAGTACGCTCGTTGGGACTATATCCTAGCCAATCGACTAGATAGTAGAGCTTGTTGCGAACAAGCTTGGAGTCAAGGATGGTGGCAACCTCGTACTCAGGTCCATCTTCAAGCTCGATCGGGGGTGGAGGCTATGTAATACGTCCTGGGATGGTGCTCTCTTGATAGGGTTCAAGGAGAGAACTATGAAACACCAGATGTATCCGAAGTTGTGGAGGTAGATCAAGACGAAAAGCGACATCATTAATCTTTCTTATAATACGGAAGGACCTAATCGCCGATAATCCAACTTCTCGCATGGGCGAGTAGTCTTGATGTGTCGTCGGAGTAGCCATACCCGATCTCCAATGTTAAAACTAGATGGGAGTCGATGACGATCCGCATAAACCTTGTGTGTTTCTTGAGCTTGTTGGAGATGAGTAGATAAATCCGCTTGTATCTTGCGTAACCTCTGCAAACGATCCTCTGTGCAAGGATTTGTGGACACCTCTGGGGTTTCAAGTACACACCACCGGGGGTGACATCCCGTATAAGCATAAAATGGCGTAACTTTAGTGGATGCGTGGATAGAGTTGTTATAGGCAAATTCGGCGAAGTGGAGAATATCTGCCCAGTTATCCTAATGATAGCTGAGAAATGTCGCAATTCCGTGCTCGGCCACAACCGAGGAACTGGATCGATTCACAGAAAATGGGAAATACAAGAATGCACGAAAACAATAGAGAGAGAAGGGTACACTGTATGTTTTACGTGGAAAACCCTAAATGGGAAAAACCACGGGAGTGCAAGACTCCAACTATCACTATACGCGGGAATGTACAATGGCGAGCTGCAAGGCAACGACCTTGAGCTCACTGTCCTCGCCACAGGCGGCGGTATTACACAGAGGCGTCGACCTCTTCCTTCCTCTTTCTCTCTCCCTCTCTCTCGGCTGCTCTCACTTCGCTCCCTCTTAGTGGAAAACAGAAAAGATGAGCAACAACAACAAACTGTTTGCCCTAAGTCATATTTATACACATATGACTTTCGGGCTATTTACAAATATAGCCTCAAGGGCTCTTGACAAAACATATTCACAAATATGTCCCCGCATCCGGATCTTTCTCCGGGTACATTCGTCATCCGGCTCTGTAGCCGGGGTCTTCAGCATCCGGCTCCGTAGCCGGGGTCTTCATCATCCGGATCCGTATCCGGGTACTTCATCATCCGGATCCGTATCCGGGTACTCTTCATCCGGCTTCATGACGGGTATTCTTCATCATCCGGTTCTGTAACCGCAACCGGGCTTGCCGTCATTCATCTCCGGACATCCCATCCGGAGGGACCGAAATCCCAACAAACTCCCCCTTCACTTCGGCATGGGATGTCTCTCCAATCCGATCCTCTTCCGGCATGCTTCCAACTTGTCGGGTTTGAGCACCTTGGTTAGCATATCCGACCCGTTCTCGTCCGTGTGGACCTTCGTCAGTACGAGCTCTTTATCTTCTATCCTTTCCCGGATCCAGTGGTATCTACGCTGGATGTGTTTTGTCCGGGAATGGTAGGCCGCGTTCTTCGCAAGGTGGATGGCACTCTGACTATCGCAGTAGAGCCGATACTCCTCCTGCCGGATACCGAGCTCTCTAATGAAGTCCTTCATCCAAATTATTTCCTTGCCGGCTTCAACAGCCGCCATGTACTCCGCCTCCGTGGTTGACAACGCAACCGTCTTCTGCAACCTCGACTGCCACGAAACAGCTCCCCCTGCATATGTCATTACATACCCTGATGTAGACCGGCTGGTATCCGCATCAGCCGACATGTCCGAATCGGTAAATCCATCGAGTTCGGGCTTACCGGAGCCGAATCGGAGACACATGTTCGAAGTGCCCTTTAAGTATCGGAGTATCCATTTGACCGCGTTCCAGTGCTCTTTGCCGGGATTGCTCATGTATCGGCTCACCACTCCAACTGCATATCCTATGTCCGGTCTTGTACACACCATTGCGTACATCAAGCTTCCAACGGCAGAGGCATATGGTACTTTCATCATGTCCTCCTTCTCAGCCTTTGTCTTGGGGCTTTGCTTGCTGGACAACTTGCAGTTTGCCGGGAGGGTTGACCCGACCGGTCTTGCTTCCGACATGTTGAACCGGTGAAGCACCTTTGTCACGTACTTCTCCTGTGACAGCCACAACTGCTTCTTCTTCCGGTCCCGGATGATGTGCATCCCTAGTATTTGCCTCGCCGGACCCAGGTCCTTCATTGAGAAGGTTTGGTGAAGCGCTTTCTTCAGCATCCGTATCTTGACCTGGTTCCGTCCGACGATCAACATGTCGTCCACGTACAGGAGGAGTATTAGAAAGTCTCCTCCTTCGAATTTCTTCACAAACACGCAGTGGTCGGACTGCGTTTTGAGGTACCCTTCGTCGGTCATGAAGGAGTCGAACTTCCGGTACCATTGCCGGGGAGCCTGCTTCAGTCCGTAAAGGCTCTTCTTCAGCCGGCATACCAGGTGCTCCTTCCCTTTCTTCTCGAATCCTTCCGGTTGCTGCATGTAGATCTCTTCTTCGAGGTCACCGTGAAGGAATGCCGTCTTCACGTCCATCTGTTCTACCTCGAGGTCCATGCTTGCCGCTATGCTCAGCACCGTCCGGATGGAGGTCATCTTCACTACCGGGGCAAATATCTCGTCGAAGTCGACGCCCTTCTTCTGTTGAAACCCCTTCACCACGATCCTGGCTTTGTATCTCGGGGGTTTTCCGGCATCTCCCGGTTTCAGCTTGAACACCCACTTGTTACGGAGTGCCCGTTTTCCTTTCGGCAGCTCCACAAGTTCATATGTGTGCTTCTCATGCAGGGAATCCATCTCCTCCTGCATGGCACTTAACCACCTGCGGCTCTGGGTGTCATGCTTTGCTTCTTCAAAGCTCTCCGGCTCCCCCTCGTCGGTTAGCAGCACGTGCTCTGGTTCCGGAAATCTCCGGGGGGCCCTTCTCTCTCTTAGAGGATATCTCCGTTCCGGAGCTTCGGTAACCGGTTCTTCCAATTCTTCTTCATCCGAATCCATTTCGGGATCGGGGCCGATTCCGGTATCAGTTTCATCTTCTTCGGCCGGTTCTGTTTCTCCACCGTCTTCGGCCGGATCCTCGAGTGCTAACCGGTCCCTTGCCGGTCGGGACTGCTCCTCGTAGAGTTGATCCTCACCGGTCGACTTGGAGCTCTTCATCTTCTTCTCCGACTCCCAGTCGGCGAGTGTCTTGTCCTCCATGAAGATGATGTCTCGACTCCTGAATATCTTCTTGTCGACCGGGTCCCATACTCGGTAGCCGAACTCGTCGTCGCCGTAACCGAGGAATATGCATGGCCGGGTCTTTGGATCTAGCTTTCCTCTCCGGTCCTTTGCCACATGCACATATGCGAGACACCCGAACACCTTCAGATGCCGGTAGGACACTTCCTTACCGGTCCACACTTTCTGCGGCGTGTCTCCGTCCAACGGTACTGAGGGTGATCTATTTATCACATACGTCGCCGTCGACATTGCCTCAGCCCAAAATCCCTTGGGTAATTTCGCATGCGCCAGCATACTCCGGACCCTCTCCATTATGGTCCGGTTCATCCTCTCGGCCAGCCCGTTCAGTTCCGGCGTCTTCGGCACAGTAAACTCGAGCCGGATTCCCTTCGAGCGACAGTACTCCTGGAACTGCCCCCGGTATTCCCCTCCGTTATCCGCTCGTATCGCTTTCAACTTCTTGCCGGATTCCCTTTCCACTCTCGCGTGAAGATCTTTGAAGACGCACAACACTTGGTCCTTTGTCTTCAACGGTGCCGTCCACAGCTTCCGGCTGTGGTCATCAATGAATGTCACGAAGTACTGGGCTCCGCCATGTGACTTCGTCTCTACTTGACACACGTCAGTGTGCACCAGCTCTAATGGTGCGCTACGTCTCGTTGGTGGCCTTGAGTGGAAGGAGGTCCGGTTTTGCTTACCGGCCAGACAGTCGGTACACTTCCCCAGGTGTACGTGCTTTACCGGTATCAGGTTGTCATCGGCAAGCCTCTTCATCCCCTTCTCACTCATGTGGCACAGTCTTTTGTGCCACAGCTCACCGGCAGTGTCGGCTGCCACATTCAGCTCTTCCGGACATAACCGGGCATTCATCAGGTACAGTGTGTTGTCTTTCCGGGCCCGAGCCACTATCAGGCTTCCCTTGCTGAACTTCATCACGCCGTTCCGGATGCTACCTGTGTAGCCTTCATCGTCTAGCCTCCCGGACGAAATCAGGTTCAATCGAACCTCCGGAACGTGTCGGACATCCTTCAGCAGCATTTTGCATCCGGTCGGGGTTGTCAACCACACGTCTCCTATGCCGGCAATCCGGCACGTACCTTCATTTCCCATCCGAACACAGCCATGCTCACCGGCTGTGTAGGATGAGAAGTATCTTCTCTCCGGGGTCAGGTGGAACGATGCTCCGGAATCGACCACCCAGGTCGTCTCATCGCCGGCAACGTTTAGTTCACCTTCTTCGGTGATGAGCATGATTTCTTCCTCACTTGCCGCGAGTGCCGTTGTTCCTTTCCGGTCCTGCCCTCGCCGATCCGAACCTCTCCGGTCCGTGGCTCCCCGGTATGCACCGTTTCTCTCAGGTGACTTCTTCGAATCGGTGTCGTCGGTTCCGTTGTCTTTTCGGTAATGCCGACAATTCTTCCGGAAGTGCCCCGGCTTCCCACAGTGGAAGCATGTGGGTCTTCCTCTTGACTGCGACCGGGTCCCCGACTTCTCCCGTCTTTGCGGACTCCGGTTCCATTGTCTTCCCCGTTCCGATTCGGTAAGCAGCGCCTTCGAGTCGGAGACCGGTTCTTTATCTCTCCGACGCGCTTCTTCGTTCAAAATACTTGTCTTTACCGTTTGTAGGGACAAGTTGTCTTCGGTGCAGGAGGTGCTGAGAGTCACCACCAAGTTCTCCCAGCTGTCCGGCAATGTACACATCAGGATGATGGCTTGCATTGCATCCTCCAACGGGAACTTGATCGCCGCAAGCTGGTTCCCGAATCCCATGAACGTGCTTACATGTTCCACCATACTCTCGCCGTCCCGGTACTTGAGGTTCACTATCTTCCTCATCAGGGAGGTCCGGTTCAACGCATTCTTCCTCTCGTAGAGGCCCGACAGCTTCCTCCACATCTCATATGCGTTGGTGTCGTTCGCCACGTGTTGTAGAACACTCACGTCGACATATTGCCGAATGGTTGCAACGGCTTTCCGGTTCAGAAGCCTCCACTCCGTCTCAAGTACCCCCTTGGGTATTTCCGACCTGTCGATCGGTTCATACAGGTCCCGAACAATGAGCAGGTCCTCCATCTTTATCTTCCAGTCGGCGTAGTTCTGCGCATTCAGCACCATCATCCCCGGCTGTCCGCTGCTGCCGCCTTCCATTTTCTGTGTTACCGTCGCTCTGATACCACTTTGTCGCAATTCCGTGCTCGGCCACAACCGAGGAACTGGATCGATTCACAGAAAATGGGAAATACAAGAATGCACGAAAACAATAGAGAGAGAAGGGTACACTGTATGTTTTACGTGGAAAACCCTAAATGGGAAAAACCACGGGAGTGCAAGACTCCAACTATCACTATACGCGGGAATGTACAATGGCGAGCTGCAAGGCAACGACCTTGAGCTCACTGTCCTCGCCACAGGCGGCGGTATTACACAGAGGCGTCGACCTCTTCCTTCCTCTTTCTCTCTCCCTCTCTCTCGGCTGCTCTCACTTCGCTCCCTCTTAGTGGAAAACAGAAAAGATGAGCAACAACAACAAACTGTTTGCCCTAAGTCATATTTATACACATATGACTTTCGGGCTATTTACAAATATAGCCTCAAGGGCTCTTGACAAAACATATTCACAAATATGTCCCCGCATCCGGATCTTTCTCCGGGTACATTCGTCATCCGGCTCCGTAGCCGGGGTCTTCATCATCCGGATCCGTATCCGGGTACTTCATCATCCGGATCCGTATCCGGGTACTCTTCATCCGGCTTCATGCCGGGTATTCTTCATCATCCGGTTCTGTAACCGCAACCGGGCTTGCCGTCATTCATCTCCGGACATCCCATCCGGAGGGACCGAAATCCCAACAAGAAAGCACCGCAGATACTGCTCCAGCGTTTGATTGGTTCGTTCGGCTTGGCCGTCGGTTTGTGGGTGGTAGCCGGAGGAGAGGTTACAAGTGACCTTGAGCATGTTAAAAAGGTGCTTCCAGAATTTTGACACGAACTGGGGTCCACGGTCGCTGATGATACTATCGGGAAGTCCATGATGCCGACATACTTCACGCATGACAATTTCGGCAGTGTCTTCACTGGAGATCTCCTTAGTACATGGCAAGAAATGAGCCATCTTCGTATATCGATCGACCACCGTTAGAATCGCATTGAACCCCTTAGAGATTAGAAGATCTGTGATGAAGTCTAGAGCAATGGATTGCCACGGCTTGCTTGGAATTGGTAATGGTTCTAATAAACCATATGGATGATGCCTTGGCATTTTCGCTCTGCAGCATGTATCACAAGTCCAAACAAAATCCTCGACAAATTGTCGCATATAGGGCCACCAGAATGATCGTTGTACTAAATGTAGCGTTTTAGTAGTACCAAAATGCCCAACTGTATATGTGTCATGACAGTTTTGTACTACTTGAAGGCGGCAAGAACCATTAGGAACATACAAAAGTTCTTTAAACAAGAGTAATCCATCATGGTATTTGAATTGCCGATAGTCCGTACCTGGTGGTTGCGACTGTGAACACGACGCTCGAGAGGGATCAATTTGTGCTAGTATAGCTTGGGCGAACGCATCTGTCTTCAAGTCTTCGCGTATGGTATCGATAACGTGGGAATCCATGGGCATGTCAAAGATCTATGTTGCTTGTAGTCGTGCCGGTCCCAAGATGACTTGTTTTTGGTTATCGAAAGCTGGCTCGTGTTACCGGCCGGCAAAGGAGTCCAGAGTGGGAAAGGGAGAGTTATTTAAGTAGTAGGAATGTGGTTGTAATTAAGCTATGAGTGTGGACGGACGGACCGGAATCGGTAAGTCATTCCGGATCCGGACCGATCCCGAACAGGTGCGGATGGCACCGTTTTGTAATACAGACCGGAAACCTATTTAAAGGCCCGGATACAATGTAATCAAGAGCGGTTAATTAATAAAAGTTTAGCGTTGTTATCTCTCTATGTTAATTGTCGTTCTGTCTTAATTGTTATATCTTACGTGTGTGATTATGGAAGACGATCATGCTAAGTAACTTAATTGAGTCGGACTAAGCGTTGAGTCTAATCCGGTTGCCGTAACACCCTTTGATGAAGTGTCTTCCGTAGACACCCTGTGTTAGGCCATTGTCCGGCCCTAAGAGTTAACACAGTTTTTGGCGACCATGATTCCTGTTTTTGCAGCGAACGACGGCATGGATGGATGTCTAGATCAACGCACGACCTGGTTACAGATCAAACTCAACGCCTTGCCGAAAGGCAAAGGAGACGCGAGGCTTTCCAGCAAGCGGCGCAGGAAATTAGAGCGGATCGCTCGTTTTCGAACGTAATCCGGAGAGTAGCAGATGACTCCCTCTGGTTACAGCAAACATCGCACCCCGGACGATGGCAGCAGCCTAAGCAGCCTCCGGGAAACCGAATCCCTTCTCCACGCGTTGGCAAACGGAGAAGGCGAAGCAGAAGCCTTTTCAGCATATGAATCGGACTCCGAAGATGAATACAGCGTGCACACGAACTACCGTGGCAGCAACGAAACCCCGGGCGGACCGGAGGACGAAGGATCGGATACCTTACCGACACCGGAACCAGAAGTGCTAACGCTGGAACCCCCGGAACCAGCAGAGGAAGAGCGACCTCCGACACCGGAAGTCGAAGAGGAGACGCCTCCGTCACCAAAAGAAGAGGAAAAACCACCGACGCCGGAAACAAATTGGGAAAGACCACCGACGCCGGAGAAAATTCTGGAACGAGCACCAACATTGCCAGCCCGCGCACTGATACCGGACGACGACATGTCGTTCCAATACTCCAAGTATAGAGATGATCCGGACGCGGAAGCTCATGTGCACGCCTTTGAACAGACATGGGAAGCCAACCATGTGTCCCAGCGATTGACCCCAGAGGAAGAAGAACGCTCTAAGATTGCGGAATTTGGTGTCACATTGGAGGGACCGGCAGCAAGATGGCGCCGGACGCAGGACCCGTCTACCATCAACACTTTTGCAGATTTAAAAGCTAAATTCTTGCATTTTTTTCAAAAGGAGGTGGACCAGACCGTAATGGTAGGCTTATTTTATACCATCCGGCAAGAGGTAGGGGAGAGCATTCCCCAATTTGTCCTCCAGTTTCAACGGATGCATAGTCAGCTTGCCCGCGCAACCCCGGAGGAGGAATTACGGACTATATTCCTAAACGCACTCAGGGAACCCCTACGCACGGTTTGCATGGTAATTGACTTCCGCACAAGTACCATCGACCAGGTCATTGACTGGGTGAGAGAGATGGAAAAGACAAGCTCCTGGCTCACGCTGGGAGCACTCCAACGGGCATTACCATCCGATGAAGACCTCCGGTTTCGGCAAGCAATACAGTGCACAACCTGCTTGAATTCCGGACACTCGGCTCTAGAATGCACTATGAGGACGCAATGTGTAATCTGTCAATCCAAGAGCCATACGACGGATAGGTGCGAGTATAATCTGTTGAACCGGCAAGCACCGCCCGTCCAACAAATTGAGCCACGCAGCAGCCGGGATGAAGAAGACGAACGCTGGCGGCGAATGGACCGCGACCGACCGGCACAGGATGTCCGGTATGGCGATCGACGGGAGAATGATGTCAGGTACGGTGATCGGCGGGATAACTATGACCAGCATGATCGGTACCAGGATTACAATAGACGATACGAACATTACGACTAGGAGCACTCCCCCGGGTATCGTCAGCAACAGGAGGAATACGGCAGATATAACGGGCAACCTCGTCAAGAGCACCACAATAAGAAGAGCTATAACAAAAAACGCCATTTTAAAAAAGGTGGCTACCCCCGGGATCCGGAACAAGGAGCTCCAAGCAGTCAACCAGTCCAAAACCCCGCGCGTACCGCAGGACCTGCCCCGGGTACAACAGACAATGCCGAATCTAGCAATACCCGAAAAGCCTACTGCTACTACAGACAATGCCGACAGGAAGGCCATTATAGTAACCAATGCCTGGTGAAGAGCTATGAAAAACGACCGGCGGTAAATATGATAGTCCCTGAGGTGGCAGATCTGCAGCAGGTGACCACAAGGTCGAAGGGCATGGCCAAGGAATGGGAGACGTAGGAGACCATCCGGAAACAAGCAACGGAATGGGTAAAGAAAGCAAAGGAACAGAATGTCACAAACTTACAGCGGCAAAAGGAGAACACCGCAGGGCTTGCCGGCGGTAGTCATTTCGAGAACGAGACATGGCAGGCGTTGCAAGAATGCCAGATTACGTTGCCACTAGGAAGACTCCTACAACTCGTGCCAAGATTCACGGAAGGACTGAAGACGGCCATGACGGCAGGAGAACCATCACCGGCACCGGTACTCTTCTCGAATCCGGAGGAGGGACCAACGGTGGTGGACACCAGCAGTCCGGTAATCACTGCCATTGTAAAAGGGAAAGAACTCCCCGGCACAGTTATAGACGGAGGCTCTAGGGTGAATGTAATAAGCCTCCGGACGTGTGATGCCCTAGGAATCCACGAGTGGGAGCCGTGTCCGTTCTGGTTGCGGATGGCCGATACAAGCTCAGTGCGGCCGACAGGATTAATACGGAAATTAGAAGTCACTGTCGGCGGTCATACATTTCACATCTCGGCCGTAGTGCTACAATTACAGGCACAAGGCGCATACCCGCTATTGCTGGGGCGGCCATGGTTGAAAACGGCACATATCAAACAGAATTGGCGGAAAAATATAATTACCTTTCGGCGAGTACAGGTACCAACACAGCCAAGGACGAGCATTGGCAAGGAATGTACACCGTTGTATGCAGAATGCGTCAACATGCTAGAAGGGTTAGCGGACGAAGAAGAAGCTCAGTACCTGCAGGAAAACCCGAAGATCATACCCCTCTTCGAAATTGACATTGCCAAAGCAGTAGCACCATACTTACCGCAACCGGAAGAGGCTGAAGCAGAACCAGATAAAGACGCAATCCGGGAGTTACGGCAAGCACAGGAAGCGTTGGAACGAGAAATGGCCGTTTCAGAGCGCGTAAAAGCGTCGCAACTAGAAGAGGTGAACCTAGGGACCACGGACGAAGCAAAACCGGTGCACATCGCCAAGGAGATGAAGTCTGAGGACAAAACGGCGATGATCACATTTCTCACGGAATTTCGCGATGTGTTCACCTAGTCATACAAAGACATGCGAGGACTCGACCCTCAGTTATACCAGCATCAGGTGCACTTGAGCAAGGATGCAAAACCAGTGGCACAAAGACGGTACCGGATGAATCCCAATTATGCCGCCAAGGTCAAGGAGGAAATCGACAAACTACTAAGAGTTGGCTTTATCCGTCCGGTAAAGAAAGCAACATGGCTGAGCCCGATCGTAGTCGTACCGAAGAAGAACGGAAAAATTCGAGTTTGTGTGGACTACCGGAAACTCAATGCGGCTACGGTAACGGATGTGTTTCCACTTCCGTTCACAGATGGAGTGTTGGATGTTGTCGCCGGCCATGAGGTCTATATCTTCCTAGACGGATTCAGCGGGTATAATCAAATCCGGATGCACCCCGACGACCAAGAGAAAACGGCTTTCGTCACCGAATGGGGGGTGTTTGTGGCCGTGGTGATGATGTTCGGACTCAAAACGGCACCGGCAACATTTCAACGAATCATCATGGAAATCTTTAGTGAATATATTCTGGCTTTTATGCAGGTTTTCCTTGACGATTTTGCCGTCTATAGCCGGGAGGAGGACCATTTTCAGCACCTCCGTCTTTGTCTTGAAAAGTGTAGAGCGTACCGGCTAAGCTTGAATCCGGCAAAGTGTGTATTTGGTGTATCCAGTGGAACTCTATTAGGACATATTATGAGCCAGGAAGGTATTGCAGTCGACCCGGACAAAGTGAAAGCCATATTAGAAGCACCGGCGCCGGCAACGGCAAAGGCATTAAGCCGGTTCTTAGGCCAGATCCGGTGGCACAACCGGATGCTCCAATACTTGGCCGACCTGGCTACACCGTTGCATGCCTCCGTACATCGGACACCATTCCAGTGGACCGACACCGAGGATAGGGCGTATAGGGCCCTCAAGGTACTATTGTCGCAGGCACCGGTAGTGCAACCTCCGACATCGCAATCGGAAGCGTACTTATGCAGCTTACGAAGCCAAAATGGTACCGGCCAATGTACTATGCCAGCCGAAAGCTATTCCAAGCAGAACGAAACTACTCTACCACGGAACGGGAAGCTCTAGGGATGATCTATAGTGTGACAAAGTTTCGGCATTATTTATTGGGAAGGAAGTTTTCCTTCCATGTAGATCATTCGGCACTCCTTTACCTGGTGTCCAAAGCGTCACTCACCGGCAAATTGGCTCGGTGGACCTTACTGTTACAGGAGTTCGAGTTTGAAATATTCCATTGACCCGGTATACAACATGCCGTGGCGGATTACTTAAGTCGATTAGAGTCCGGAGAGACGGGAGACGGAGTAGTGGATGAGTTTCCGGATGCGGAGCTGTTTCGAGTCATTGCGGAAACGGCAGCAGATGAGACGGTGGCACAGGAAGACAAGTGGCTCACAAATATGCACCAATTTCTGAGCAAAAGACTGCCTCCGGAAGAGATGAACCGGGACGAACGGAAACGCCTGGCGGTGCAAAGCCGACATTTCTGCTTAATGCAGGACACACTATACCACAAGGGCGCGGACGGCATATGGAGACGGGCGGTGCGCAGCGATGAAAAGGAACTGATATTGAGGGAAGCCCACTGCGGAGTTGCCGGAGGTCACTATGCCGGAGATGCGACGGCCAGAAAAATATGGCAAAGTGGCCTATGGTGGCCAACGACCTTAAGAGATGCGGTAAGGTACGCAAAAGAATGTGACCTATGCCAGCCAATGGGCCAACCAACGGAGCAAGCTCGTATGCCACACCAGTCGGTACTACCACTCGAGCCATTCCAGAAGTGGGGGCTGGACTTTGTGGGACCGTTCAAGCCACCGGCAATGAGAACGGGTAATCGATACATCATCGTCGTGACGGATTACTGCACGAAATGGGTGGAGGCCGCAGCATTAAGGGATAACATTGTTGTGTCAACAGCGAAATTTCTATACGAGTACATCTGGTGCCGTTACGGATGCCCAATTGAATTAATAAGCGACCAAGGGGGGCACTTTCTCGGCCAAGTAGTGGAAAGCCTGACGACATTCTATGTCGTTGTCCACAAACGGAGCACACCTTACTATCCACAAGCGAACGGCTTAGCGAAATCAACGAACAAGACGCTCCAGAATATCCTCCGGAAGATTGTCAACGAAAACCAAACGGATTGGGATACAAAGCTACATAGCGCGCCTTGGGCATACCGGACGGCATACAAGATGAGCATCCGAACAACACCGTTCCGGTTAGCGTTCGGACTAGAGGCGGTAATGCCGGTGGAATTCCAAGTACCAAGCTTACGGATCCGGCTACGGGAACGGCTGAACGAGAAGGAGTCGGAGGCAATACGGTTGACAACGCTGTGTGAACTCGAGGAACAAAGACTGGCCAACATCCTGCACTTAGAATTGGAGCAATGGCGACGGAAAGCATTTGTCGATCGGCACAGGAAAGGAAACGAAAAAATGTTCGCAATCGGCAAAGTGGTGTTAGTATTCAGACCCGGATGGGCAAGATGTCGGGTAAACTACGGTTTAGATGGACCGGACCGTATTGGCTAACACGGGAGTATAATGGGTCCTACCAGCTAGGGACACTTGCCGGCGAAGTGCTAGGCAAATGGGTCAACGGATTCCGATTGAAGCCATATAGAGGACCGATGCCTAAGAACCCATTTGAGCAAAGGACCGACACCAGTGAGGGAAATGGCAACCACCAAGACGGCAGAGACGGCGAGCCGGTAACTGGGGAAAATGAGGCTAGTAAGGGTCCGAGAGGACCAACGGACAAGTAACGTCACACTAAATTAAATTATTAAAAAATAAAAATAAAAAATAAAAAATAAAAAAACAATTATGCAAAAGGGAGGAATGAATGGATGAAAGAGCGAGGAGCGAAAAGGTACGTAGTGGGCATTTAAAGCGCCACCACAGGACATAATGCTATTTTAGTACACGACATGCACACACTCGAAAAGGGCGCCAGAATGCACAGACAAAAACCACTGCGCGTAGAGACCCTTTACTTTCGCGAACCCAGGAGCACAGAAGCACCAAGACGCTGCAAGATCATCAGACGAGAACCTGCGCACAGAGAACCCCCGCCTTCTGAACTCTCTCTCTCTCAACCTCACTCTCATCACCATCCAACCTCGCCACCGCAATCTGACCTCGACACAGAAATGGACCTGCAAATGCTGTCGGAAGCCGCCAAGACATGGCTAAAGAAACACGGGCTCGAGGGTTTCTTGATGATGATGGAAGTACCGCCACACAAAGAAGCCGCCAAAGTGATCAAAGAAATCGACACAGAGGTCATAACGGTAGAGGCGATTTGAGCGTTAACAAGCCTTCCGGAAGGAGGCATACTCACGATCGACAATCCAACCCCGGAGCAACTCATCAGGTATTTTGGTGAGTACTCTAGCCAGCAAGGGCTACCGGACACAGGGCGGCGGAGATATGTTGTTCCGCGAGATTGCTCGTGTGCTCCACGAATACGGCCATGTGTACCCTAGACCCCCTGTCATGCCGCAGAACCGGGCAGGGATGATCATCGCCACCTATGAAGGGATCAAGGTGGATTGGCCGGTATTGATCGCAAACGGGTTGTGTGCGGCGATCGAGATCATCCGAGGCAATGACGGCAAAGAAGGTCGAGACGGACGGAGGATATGGCACGCCGTAACGTAGGGGCTCACCTTGCTTGTGCCACCCGTCCAGCCCGTCCAGCCCAAGAAGTGAGGAAGAGTGGCGGACGGCACCCCAGAGACGGCTTCCAAACGACAACAGTTGTTGGCCTCTAAGGCCAGTAAGGGAAAGGCGGCAGATGCAGAACAGGCGAGAAAGGAGAGCGGCAACCGGAAGCGGCCAATGGATGCGCAGGAGGAACCACCGGCACGGCCCGTGAAGGTTACACTCCGCCGAACGGTGAATAGAGAAGCGGACCCCTTGGCGGCAAAAGTCAATGTCGGGACTCAAGAAGAGGAAATAGAGGAGGAGCCAACGGAGCACCTCCAGCGATGGTCGTCGGCAAGGACCGTTGAGGCAGCCGGGAAACGTTCGGACCCTCAGACGGAGGGAACACCGGCTCCCCATACTGAGACTCCCACGCCAAGGAAGGAACCGGAACCGGTGCGCATGGCACCGGAATCAGAAGCCCAGGCACCACCAACAACACTGGCAAGTCCCATCCCGCCAGAGCCGGAAAGGTCAATGCAGCCTCCCTCGGCCAGCCAAAAAGAAGCGCAAGGGGAACTAGAACAACAGGGTGGTCCACGGGCAGAAACGGAACTGCAACTCGGCGCAACCAGGCGGGACCACCCATCTACAAGTGAGCCCATCTGTCAAACCTCTGTGCAAGCACAACAAGGCACCGGTAGCCTGTGGCTCTGGTGGATAGGCGAACAGATAACCGGAGCAGTGGGATACATTGAGGCGGAAGAAAGAGTGCAAAGCGAACGGTTGCTCGTCACAACCGAACAACTAGAGACGGCTCGGTCCAGAATCCGGTGCCTTGAAAAAGACTTGGATCAGGTCACGACAGAGATGGCCAAAATGGCCTTAATGGCAACACAGATCCAATCACCGGTGACTCCGGTAAGTGTACAGAATAAAGAAACGGATCGACCTGTACATAGCAATAAGACCCCGGCAACAGAAACCGTTCCGACGAGAGATGCGGCGCAAGCCCAGGAGCTCTTTAATTTGGCTTCGGCCGCTGTCTTCAATTCTCATTCGCGGCTCCTTAGTGCTTCTTGTGCGGCAAGTTCATCTCTCAATTCAAGATTGAACAGCTAAAGGAAGAGCTCCGCCAGCAGAAGGACCGCGAGGACCGGGCCCGTCGACAGATCAACGCACGGCTCAAGCAAAAGACAGATGATTTTGAGCACCTGCACCGGGACTACAAACGGCTGGAAACGGAGCATAAGGAACGGATGGCCGAGCTCCAACAGGAAGTTGATCGGGCCGTGACGGTGATCGCTGACGAACGTGCGGAAAATACAAGACGCTTGGACGAGGCGGAGAAGGTCCGGATGGAGCTCCAGAGGCAGCAGCAGGAAGATAAAGAGAGAGCATCAACAGTATTGCAGAAATTACAAAGTACATATCAAAGGCAATTGACGCATTACAAGGCGCAAGCGGAAGACAACGTAAAAATCATCAAGCAACTGAAGGAGGAACAGCAAGCGGCGGAATCCAACTCGCAATTGGGAATGGGCCGGATTCAGTCCATCCTCCGGGCATGGCTGAATCAAACAAAACACTTGATTGATGAAAGCTCCGTAAAATGGTGGACAAAGTGGGCACAAAACGCGGCGGAACTCCAGTTGCTACGGGCAGACGTGGCAAACCGGCGGAAGGAAGGAGATGATTGTTATACGTTGACTTCCGAGGACTTCACCGCCATACGGGAGGAGCTGGCCGACGACTTCCAATTCCTGGCAGATGAACAGCTAGCGCAGGTCAGGCAGCTCGTAGCTCAGCTAGACGATGATAGGCTGGACACTCAAATCCAGTTGGAAAGCTACGAGCGGTCCCGGGTCCGGGAAGAAAAAGCACGGGAAGCGGCAACGGTTAACCTTAGTGATGAGCAACCGTCGCCAGCTGAGGGCCAGCCCGGAACCAGTCAACCGGAGACCACTACGACGCAGGGAGCAACGACGGAGACGCTGGTGTCAGAGCAACAAACGGAGGAGCAGCCGCAGTAGCCATCAACAGACTCGTCGCAGCAGACATCAACAAAGCAGCAACAACAACAACAACCAATTCCAGATGAACCATTGGAGACTCTCGAACAAAGCATTCTGGATATTTTGGACGAAGAATAGCAAGGGTCGATTGTGGATTCGACGTACAAGGTACTGTCCCACAGGCGTGCCATGTGTTACCGGCCGGCAAAGGAGTCCAGAGTGGGAAAGGGAGAGTTATTTAAATAGTAGGAATGTGGTTGTAATTAAGCTATGAGTGTGGACGGACGGACCGGAATCGGTATGCCATTCCGGATACGGACCGATCCCGAACAGGTGCGGATGGCACCGTTTTGTAATACAGACCGGAAACCTATTTAAAGGCCCGGATACAATGTAATCAAGAGCGGTTAATTAATAAAAGTTTAGCGTTGTTATCTCTCTATGTTAATTGTCGTTCTGTCTTAATTGTTATATCTTACGCGTGTGATTATGGAAGACGATCATGCTAAGTAACTTAATTGAGTCGGAGTAAGCGTTGAGTCTAATCCGGTTGCCATAACACCCTTTGGTGAAGTGTCTTCCGTAGACACCCTGTGTTAGGCCATTGTCCGGCCCTAAGAGTTAACAGCTCGCCCGGATGGGGTGCTATATACGAACGCCGTAATAATGCATCTGCCTTCCCTTGGTGCTTTCCCGGACGATAAGTAATTTTGAAGTCGAAACGCGTGAGGAAGTGGGCCCACCGAGCTTGACGTCGATTCAACACATGAGCATCCTGAAAGTAGGCAAGGTTCTTGTGGTCACTAAATACGGTGACCGGATGAGAGGATCCCTCCAGAAAATGCCTCCATTGCATAAAAGAATCCACTATTGCCAATAGCTCCTTATCATGAATTTCGTAGTTGATTTCGGCGGCGTCAAACTTGTGTGAGTGAAAAGCCATAGGGTGTAGCTTCTCATCATTCCCCTGTTGTGACAGAATGCTCCCCAATGCAAAATCCGATGCGTCAGCTTCGATAATGAATGGTTTTTCCGGATCGACATGAGCTAGAATTGGAGCCGATGTAAATGCCTTTTTAAGACTCTCGAAAGCCATGTCCGTTTCTTCAGACCAGATGAACGGTTGTCCCTTCCTAGTAAGTTGTGTGAGAGGTAGAACGATCTTTGAGTAATCTTGTATGAACATCCGGTAAAAATTGGCAAAGCCTAGGAAGCATTGCACATCCCGCACCGAACGCGGAGTCTGCCATTCTACCACCGTTTTGACCTTAGCTAGGTCCATGGAGATGCCTTCTGACGAAATGATGTAGCCAAGAAATTCCACTTGGTTGCACTCGAAACTACATTTTTCCAGCTTTGCATATAGACCATGTTCTCGAAGTCGTTTTAGTACTAATAGTACATGAGAATCATGTTCTTCTTGGGTCTTTGAATAAACCAGTAGATCATCCAAATAGATGATCAAACAATCATCCAATAGATCTCAGAATATATCATTAGCCATGTGCTGGAAGACTGCCGGCGCATTAGTGAGGCCGAACGGCATGACCGTATACTCAAAGTGCCCATATCTGGTGCGAAACGCGGTCTTCCATTCGTCTCTTGGTCGGATCCGTACGAGGTTATATGCTCCCCGTAAGTCGATCTTCGTGAAGAACCTCGCACCATTGATCTGTTCTAAAAGACTTGAGATAAGGAGAAGAGCATACCTATTCCTTATTGTAACCTTATTCAGGCCACGGTAATCTACAACGAGATGAAGCGATCCATCCTTTTTCTTGACGAAGAAAATGGGTGCGCCGGCTGGAGATTTCGAATGCCGATTGAAACCATTTTCCAAATTCTCCTCTATGTAGGCCCGAAGGACTTCCAGCTCGGTTGGTGACAAATTGTAGATCGGTCCCCATGGCGGCTCTTTTCCCGGTTGTAAATCGATGGGGCAATCGTACAGTCGATGATGAGGAAGTGTATTGGCTTGTAGTTTATCGAACACATCGGCGTAATGACGATACTTCTCGGGAAGTTGAACGGTGGATTCTTCTTTAGTGGTGCTGGAGAGATTTACTGATATTGCAAAGAGGAACATTTCCTCCTTGTGCTCTTCTTTACGCAACTGATGTAGCGAAATGGTTGCCATCTTCTGAGTTGACCCTTGGGTTTTTCGACACCGGATTTCTCTTGTTCCCCAATCTATGTCTGGGTTATGTAACTCGAACCACGGCAATCCTAAAACTATGGGATGTTCTGGGATACTAATAATATTAAATGATACTACACATGCTAAGTTATCTAGGACAATATTAATGGGCTCTGACTCTTCTATGATATTTCCGGAAGTAATGGGACGTCCATCAATGACTACTATAGAGGCTGGACACTGGAGTTTTCTTAGGGATATCTTATGAGCTTGAGCAAATTTCTTATCCATAAAGCAAGAGTTAGCTCCGGAATCTAGGAGTGCTAGGACATGTACTGGAGGGGTACTTTTAGTACTAACTATTACTTGGGCTACGACCACATCACTAACTTGCTTAGAGGGAATGGAACCACTAATGGGCTGCACAGATCTAGGGCTGTCCAACCAAACGACTCCTATTTTGGCTGGACTTAGTCGTTTAACTCTTTTTCTAACTCACTAAGGACATCAAATCTGTTCACTAGATCTGGGCTATTAGTACTATTAGGACTATCAGATATCCCTACTGAAATAGGCTCGGGTTTAGTACAATTAGAACTAGCGACTATTTGGTTTACCTGTCTTCTTGGCCTATGGGGGCAATTTATTGCAATATGTCCTGGTCCACCGCAGTAAAGACATAGTCGATTTGTACGGCGTCACTGCTTTTCTTCTTCGGATAATGGCCCTCGACGACGTGTAGTGTCAATCTCCATCGGAGTCGGAGTATTCGCTGGAGGCGCATTATATGACTCCCTCGGAAAAGGTCTTGCTACCACTGAGGCGTAGGTGGGCTCTGATCTTGCCCTCGGCATCTGTAGCTGTCGTTCCGAACGTCGCTCAAACAGGCGGTTGTCACATCTCACCGCGCGACTGATTGCTTCTGTTAAGGACTTTGGCTCTTCGGGGAAGGTCAAGAGCAAATCCTTGACGTCGTTGCGTAAACTATAACGGAATTGCTCCATCAACGCTTGATCATCCCAAGGGATATCAGCGGCGAGTAGGCGAAAATCTGCAGCATATGCGGAGGCTGGACGGTCACCTTGGCGTAATCGCCGAATTTTGTTGATTGCGGTCCTGATGCTGTCAATATCTCCGAAACATGCTTTAAACTCACCTAGAAACTCTTCAAAATTGTTGAGTAACGGAGATTCCTTTTCTAATAATCGAGCAAACCATGCCAACGTTGAGCCACTTAACAAAGTGCCTACTAAACCCACTCGTGATGCATCGGTGGGATATCGGGAAGGATGCATTTGAATAACTAATCGTACCTGGTTAAGGAACCCTCTAAACTGCGATCGCGTTCCATCGAACTTCGTGGGAAGGCCAATCTTGGGTTCTTTATGAATCCCTTGTGTTCCGGGCCCTTGTTGTTGCATCGCTACGATGGTTGCTTCGAGTTGTTGCACGTGTAACGCAAGTTCCCCATGTTGTTGTTGTGTTTGCTGCTTTTCTAAGAAGATTTGTTGAAGATCCCCCAGCAACCGTTGGTTTTCTTGTTCCAAAGCATGGAACTTCTCTTTCAAGCATTGAAATTCCGAGAAAACTGATTGATATTCTTTAGCGCTAACAGTGGCCATGGGATGAAAGAAAAGAGGAATAAGAGATTAGTAGGAAATGAGAGAGACAGAAGGTAGGCAAATCGGTTCAAACTGTCAGGAACAGTACGAAGACAAAGAAGGAATTAGTACTAAAAGAAGTATTAGTACTAAGAGAGGTGAAGAACTCTCGAGAGAAGGAAAGAGTGAGTGAGAGGGAGGGAGGGAGAGAGAGAGAGAGAGAGAGAGAGAGAGAGTGATGATAAGAAGAGATATATATTATATGAAGGAAATGTACAGTAGCTAGGAGGCTTAAGACTGGCGTTGAACCGATTTGGTTTGAAATAATGCCTTGTGCCTCCTTTTATAGTGTTCTACGGAATACTCCTGAAGTTTCTAGAATGTTCCAGAGAAATCTGGAATATACATCAATTTTCTATAATAAAACATAAATGAAAATAATATTTTACGTATTACAATGTATAGTCTAATGGTCAAGAGCTCGACCCATGTAGCATAAGGTCATGGGTTCAAGTCTTGCCATATCATGACAATATGCATTCCCCTTTCACTCATGTGGCTGAGCCTTTTATGCCACAACTCAGCATCGAAGTCAGACACCACATTTGCCTCATCTCGGCACAACTTTCAATGCATTACATACAATGTGTTTTGTTTTTGGGCTCGAGCCACAATCAGGCTCCCTTTACAGAACTTCCATGTACCATTACGAAAACCACCATTGTAGCCTTTGTCGTCTAGCCGTCCAGCCGATATTAGATTCAAACTAACACCCGAAACATGGCGTACATCCTTCAACATTTACTTGCAGCTAGTAGATGATAGCAAACACACATTTCCTATGCCCACAATCTTGCATTCATCGGCTGTGTAAGATGAGAAACATTCTCTTTTGGGTGTTAGGTGGAATGATGCACTGGAATCCACTACCCATGAGCACTCAACATTTGCAAGATTTACACTAGCTTGTTCACAAATAAATAACATCTCTTCTTCACTAGTTGTGATGGCTGAGGTGTTTTTGTCATCAGCATTTTTTTTGGGTTTGACCTCATCAGCCATGCCTTTGTCCTTCCAAAGGTGTCGACAAGTCTTATGGAAGTGACCAGGTTTCCTACCATAGAAGCATGTAGGACTTCCTCTAGATTTCGACCTAGCATAAGACTTATCTCTACCTTTAGGACTTTTGTGTTTGCTTCTTCCTCTACTAAGTTCTTGTGTCACATCGGCTTCTGATTGAGACAAGACACTTTTATCCTTTCTTTTTGTCTCTTCATTTAAAATGCTTGTCTTTACTACTTGTAAAGATAGGTTGTCCTCTTTACATGAGGTACTAAGTGTCATTATTAGGTTTCCCCAACTACCGATGTCGTGTGAATCTTCTCACACTATGTTAAAAAATAATGAAATAATTATTATAGATTAGATTAGTAGCTTACTATAGAAAGAGGGATATACTCAAGAGCTTCAAAACGTTTTTACTATATACAAAATGAAGAAATACATATCAAGTTATGTGAAAATAAAGTTTGAGAAGATAGGGAAATTAGAACTATCCCACATAGATATGAAACTTATGGCCCTGGCTATATAACCACATTGAGCTCCCTCATTTTTTCATTTGTGCTAAGAGCACTTTGGCCATTTTGTCTTAATGGATGATGGTGGCCAAATCCCCTAAAACTGGAAACCAACCGGTAAGCAAATCCGGAAACCGGTTCGGTAAGCAAATCCGGAAATCGGAACTGGCAAGCAAATTTGGAAACTGGTCTGGTAAGCAAAACCGGAACCGGAACCGGCAAGCAAACCGGAACTGGAACCAGCCAGTATGCAAACCGGTGTCGTGAAGATCCGTCACTACGCGCGGATCGTGAGGCGGAACCGCCGGGGTTCTCGACTGGAAGGATTCAAAGTCGATACAAGCTTTGGCGAGAAAGTACTTAAGATAGATTGGGAAAGAGGGAAGTTGAGATTAAACGATTGAGAGAGATTGATTGAACTTTTAACTTTAGATTTAAGAAATAAGTTACACCATCAATTTGATAACGAATTTCTTCTTCTTAATTTCATAATAATAAAAAACCCGTGTTTTTTCTCCTCCCCCTTCCTTCTTTTATAGATGCTCTCATGCATATGATGCATGTGAGGGTACAAGACATACATAAATTGCATGTTTGCCATTTGGCGCTTATGTATTACATGTGGTGCATGATAACCATGTCACTCATTTTAGCTCTCATGTATGAGAATTTAAATGTAAAAGTACAATCATAGAAATATAATTTCAACTAAATAGCATGGCTTAATGGTAAACCAATTGACTCCTAACATGGAGGTGCAAGGTTCGAATCCTTACTTGCCCTCCTTGTATATAAATATGTATATATATTTATATATTTATTTATCTAGTCGTCGGACGCCGGTTCGCCGGATGCCGTCGGTTACCGGTGCCTCGCAGGATGTCGTCGTCGGTTGCCATCGGTTACCGGTGCCTCGCCGGATACCCGTGCCGTCGTCGGTTGCCGCCAGATACCGCCGGTGCTGCCACCGGATACCGGTGCCGCCACCGGATGTCATCGTCCGGTGCTGCCGACGGATCAATGGCTCCATCGCCGGTCCAATTTTGGTTGGCCAAAACCCTAAACCCTCCACTCTTAGTTCAAGTTACCTTGAACTCTCTATGCTCCACACATAGACACAAAGATAATATCTTTTGCTCTACCTTATATATGATGAGAGCCGTATTTGTCATGCCTATGTGGGATATCTCACAATTTTCTCTTTTCCTTTCACAAACTTTATACCCTCATATCTTGACATTTAGTTGTCCGTTTCTCGTGTAATAAAGTGCATTCGAAACCTCCATCATTTTGTACTTAGATATTAAATTTATTTAAAATGTTATCTTCACAATTATTGTATTATATGATTCATACTAGATTTCGTATGTTTTATGGGATTTTCACACTATTGCCGAAAATCTTCACGACATCCACCCCCACCAAACCGCACATCCTCCGGTACGTGCCAAGAAGAGAAAAAGTGAGATTTCGGCTACGATGATCAATTAGATTCCTCCATGTCTTCAATTTCATCCGGCCTATTATGTTCATCGTCGAGGTAATCGAGGTCAGGATCCTTGTCTTGTCTTTTCTTGAAAATCTTTACTCTTTTTCCCACAATGGGTACGGCCAACCTTGATCCGTCTAGTTCTGCAAGGTGGTATGTGGCATTATCGTTGGCACTTGTCACCACATATGGCCCGAACCATCTTCTTGCGAACTTCCTTGTTGTACTGTGTTGATTGTCAAGGGTGCTGTCGTAAACCAAAACCCAATCCCCTTCTTCAATCTTCTTGGGACGAAGTCGATGCGTGTTGTCGAACCGAACTTTGTTCTTTATTCGGGCTGCCTTCATTATCTTTCGCGCTTTTTCTAAATCTTCAAGTTGCCTTATCCGCGCCGCTAATAACTCTTCTCAGCTCATCTCGTTCTCCCACGGTATCGCTACCCATGAGGCGATCGTCCTTTCGATGGGCATAATCGGCTTTTGTCCATACATAACCTCCGTCGGCATATACCCTGTCACCGAGCTATGTGTCGTTCTATCGGCCCACAAGGCATAGGGTAATAGTCGTGGCCAATTCCCGACTCGACCGTTGCATGCCCGTACGATGGCTTTAACGATAGGTCCATGCCCTCGCTCGATCTTCCCATTTGCTTCCGGATTGTAGGCAGTCGTGAGGGAGAGCTTCACGCCTAGTCTTTCGAAGAGCTCCGTCGCTTCGTGCTTGTCCAACTCCCCTCGATCGGCCACTATCTTCCCTACACATCCATATCGGCAAACAACATCTTCAAGTAGAAATTTGCAAACGGCTGAAGTCGTCTTATTTGTCAAGGCTCGTCCTTCCACTTGATTTGTCAAGTCTTCCCTTGCCAGAGCTAAGTACTTCATTTGTCCCACTCCCATTGGCATCAAGACCAGATCCACCATCCATTTGAAGTGTATGGTGAGTGGGTATGTCGGCTTTAACTCATCACGATGACGTATATTTGAATATACTTGGCAAGTTTCGCATGTGGACACGAAATGGAGTACATCTTTGTACATGCTTGGCCACCAGTACTTCTCCTTCAACTTTTCGAACGTCGCCCATGTTCCTCTATGACCTGCCCAAGCACTCTCGTGGAATTCGATCATCAGCGTCTCTTGCTCTTCTTTCTTTACCACCACTCGACGTGGTATTCCTGTCCTTCTTTTTGGATGTCGCCAAAGGAATCCTCCCTTCAAGAAGTATCGGTAAGCTTTCTTTCGGATTCGTAGGGCCTCCTCCTTTGTCAACGAAGCATCTGCCGTCAATGTTCTTAGGAATCTACCGATGAGTAACCACTCTCCTTCGTACTCGTTCTCGTTGAAGGCGTGGGGGGTTTGCGTGTCTTGGTCTTCCGCCGACAATCGAGCCATCTTGAAGAAGTTGAGGGCGACAGCTTCATCTTTCGAAACCGTGTTACTTCCATTTGAAAATCTTGCCCTTGACAGCATGTCAGCCATGGCGTTCTTCTTCCCTGCAATGTGATGGATCTCTAGGTTTAAAGACTTGATGTAGGCGATCCACCTTAGCATAGCAAGATCTGGGGTCGCACATCCCGAGACAATTCCAAGAATTGGGAGACAATCTGTCTCTATTATCACTTTTGACCCGATCAGGTAATCTTTGTCCGTCTTCACTGCCGACACAATACCCCAAAGTTCCCGCTTGACTTGGGCATATCTTTGTTGTCGTTTGCTGAGAACCTTTGCTCCGAACCAGACGGCATATCGCGCATTATCTTCACCTTCTTGATTGATGACCCACCCAATTCCGGTTGGGCTTGTATATACAGTCACGTAAATTGGTTTCCCTTCGGCATAGTCGGCCTTCCTTAGTGCCGGAGCTTCAAGAAGCAGTTTCTTTAATCTTCGCATCGCCTTTGTGTGCTCGTCTCGCCATTCAAACTTTATTCTTTTCTTTAGTAGTCCATATAACGGTTCGGCGACATGAGCGTAGTGAGGAATCCATATATGATCAAACGCGCACGCTCCAAGGAACCTTCGAACCTCCGTTTGGTTTTCGTATTCTTCTTTCATGTCTTGGATTGCGTTCACTTTGGATGGCGAGGGCTTTCGGCTGTATGCTCCACACAAGTGACCTACCACCAAGATCTTCGGTTGCCCGAATGCGGATTTTTCTCCCGAAAATGTCAAATTCGCATCTTCGAGCCTTTGAAGCACCTTCTCGCAATCTTTCATATGATCCGCAACGAACTTTCTACAACCTTCCTTATCTTTCGATTCATCTTTCTCCTCATCCGAACATCCTTTTATCGGAATATCATCCAAGAATGGCATCGTGATGTCCGGGATGCAATCCTTCAAGACTTTATTCATGGCATTCACCATATGAGCCACCGAGTTCGTTGCGCCTTGGGGTAAGGTACACATCTGTACAAGCCCGATCGGAGTCCTCATGGTTGTAATCTCCCGACTGTCGATCGCCAATTGGAATTGGTCATATCCGGAGTAGAGATCGCCAATGGAGTAGATGGACCAGCCCGCAAACGCTTCGGCAAATTCGTCCACGCTCGGACCGATTTCGGCATTTCGAATTGTCACCTTGTTGACGGGTTGAAGATCTTGGATGAATCGCAATGATCCATTCTTCTTCGGCACCGTGAACCACCTATTGGAATAAGGAGCATTCGACGGTTCTAGAATTCCCATACTCACCTTCTCCTTTAAGAGCTCGATCAACTTCGGAAGGTGTGCTCTCGGAACCGGTATCGGTTTCAAATTCCAAGGCACATGAGGCACCGTGAAGATCACCATCGGCTCTATAACCTTTGGGTCGGCGCATCCGATTTCTCGTGGGAAGAATGCGAAAGCCTTCCCATGTCTCTCAAGCATATCGCGAAACATTTGCTCCTCTTCAGGGAGAAGGAAATCCTCCTTTCCAACTCGTAGCTTCCCCTTCGTCTCTTTGGTGAAGACATGACCTATCTTCTTCAGATCTCTTAAGCTTGGATCGTTAGCGACTTCCTTCATCTTTTGTCAGCTATCTTCCGGTAGCAGAACCGCAACTGGCTTGATCTTCTTATCCACCGTTTTATATTTCGTGTTGATGTCAGCTTCCTTCATCGAGTGCCACGACGGTATTCATCGATGATAGCGTACATGTTGACAGAGTTAACCGAAATCACGCGTTGGTTGTGAAGATAGCTCAAGTCCACGACGTCCTCGATTTCGCCGATGGTGTCGTTAAATGAGGCTTCTTCCACAATATGAGTCACGAACTCTCCTTCTTCTATTATGTTTTCTTCTTTCAGCATCTTCTCGAATTCTTGTATCCGGCGCTTGTGCTTCTTGTCGGGTAGTACTAGTTTACATGCGCCACTAGGTGTGACACATGTTGCTTCTCCTCGCAATCCACGCACTCTTCTTTCTTCTGGGGTCTTGTGATTGCTCAGACTATTTGTGCCCCATGCTTCAATAGTCCGCTCTAAAAATCCGAGGATTCGCCTCCGAGACTATCTCGATTCCTTTCATGATTGGCTCGCACCGTTAGGAATTGGACCGATCTTTGGTTGTCAAGACTCTTTATTCATGCGAAGGCTGCTCCATTATCGAACACTTTGGTCTCCATCCGAGATGATGTGATATAAGGTTGCCCTTGGATGACAGGATGCGACACCGATTCTTGTACAAAGAAGTGTTGTTCCATCTCCACATCCCCGATCGTGACTTTGATATTGGGACAAGCTCCGTACAAGTCCTCCGTAGACTTTGTTGCCGCGCGCATCTTCCATCCGTTGTTTGTATTAATTGGCCATCTTCCTTTTTTGTAGAAGTCGGTTGACATGAGGTTGATCTCCGAGCCGTGGTCGATCAAGGCTACCACAGTCTCTTTCTTCTCCCCGATCTTCATCGGCGTCTCAGTTGTCGCTCGTGCCCAATGAGGTCGAGTATAGTGGCTGTCCACCATATCTTCATCGACTTCGTCTCTTGCCATCATTATGGTGTTCGTTTTTGCTTTTTGCAGCTTCTCTTCTTCCTCGTCCGATTGTTGTCTCTTTCTCTTTACAAGGTCCACGATCGTGTCATGGAACTCCTTCTTCATAATGCCAAGCAATTCCCTCAAGGAAAAAGTTACGTGGCTATCAAGAACTCGTTCTTCAAGAATCTTCTTTAGGTCCATCGTCTGCTCTATGTCCGACCTTAGCTTATAGGTAGGTATAGTCCTTGTCCTCCGAGCGGGGTCTTCGACACCAACCTTCACGGGCCGAACCGTTTCTTCAACTCGTATGCTCGGCTCCCCTTTTCGGCTTGATTCTCGTTCCTCCGTTTGTAAAGGTCGACTCGTCTCCGCATCGTCCTTCTTTTTCGTGTTCCTTGTTTCATGTCTTTTTGATGGGCCTTGCTCTTCTATTCTCTTTCTCTTTTCTTCGACGAACACCTCGTGGTTGTCGCACATCACCTCTGCGAGTATGGTGTTGTCATCCACCGGATCCGACCACCCGGTTATGCTTTGCACGCTTTGGTCCGCAACCTCTACTTTGTTCGATGTGACTTTTCCCCTCTTCTCATATTCGAGAACGGAAGTCCAAAACTTTGCTCCCGCTCTAGCAGCTTCAGTCTTGTCTTTCCCGACTCTTATTCCGGCCGACGCAGCATAGTGCATCGCATCCACATGAGTCGCATCAGCATCCTCCATAGATTTCTTCATTCCTCCTCTTCCGAAATTCACCCATAGGGGTCTTCTAGTCTCGCTTGAGCAGATCATGTTGTCCTCTATTTATACGATATTTTGTCGAATCGCCTCTCGAAGGCTCGCACAATCCCTTCTCATGTGGTCCATGCTATCACACCACACGCATCTAAAGGGTTCTTTTCCTTTAAGGCCCCGACGATTCATGTTGGCTAGTGTGACCTTCTCGAACTTCTCCGCTAGCTCTTCAATGATGTCGTCATCAATCTTCTTTTCTTCCACGTTACTTTGTCTAGGTGGCTCAACTACTTTCGGCGGTCTTGCTTTCTCTGTGGTAGTCGATCCCGTCAAGTCGGTGTCATCAACCCATTGGCGACGCTTGTCGAGCCTATTGCATGCCCGCTTCACCGCGATCCAGTCCGCTACGAGCCCATTTGCTTGGGTATCATCTTCGAGAAGAGTCCCCAACTCCCATCTATCCTTTATGTCCACAGCCTTCAAGAAGTACAAATTCTTGTCCTCTTCAAGCAACACTTGGTCCGTATTGGGGAGACGACTAAACATCTGGTCGAATTCGTCGTACACCCTCGAGACACTCATCTTCTTATTCTTCTTCTCTATCCACTTCATCAGGGCATGTCGAGTCATCCTTGTTGAGTCTTCAGTCACGAACTCCGCTAGTATCATTTTCTCGAACTCGGACCATGTTGTCTTACCTTCTTGAAGCTCGATGACGCGTCTTTGGATGTTGTTGGTGACAACTCTCTTGAAGCTTGCGATTTGACGTGCCTCGGACACGTCCCTCTCATTCATCTCCCTTCTATATGCATCAAGGAACTTCGTAACGTTCCTTCCATCGAATTGGCCCTTGAGCTCTACGACAGGATCGACAGCCTTCTCCACACTCGCGTTGTCGTAGTGTAGGTTGCACACTATGTGGAAATTATATTTTTGTCCCTCTAGATAGAGAATGGAGTGCTCGGTGAGAACCGGAAGAAAACGGCATACCGGCAAGGAAGAGCCGGATAAAGAGACATAAATGTAAAAAAAAAAAAAAGGAAAAAAAACACGAGACACTAAAAATAACTCATGCACATCTAGCCTGCATGAGCCCTATACTTAGGAAATAAAAAAGCATCACATGCACATTTAGTGGACATGAACACTTTTTGTAAAAAAAAGCATGAAGCCATGCTTAGCTCTTCCTTCCTTATATAAGGAGGAGAGAAATATATAAAGGGTTGTTGATTATTTGGATTAAGTATTAATCAATACAAAAATTATTCGTGGGATTCACGATTTATACATCTACTTCTCTCTTAACACCCTAAGTACCAATTAATATAGTATACTCGTGTGATTCACGAGTTTCTTATCTTTCTCTTTGCTATTTACTCATAATTAATCTCTATCTCACGAACTTCTTTCTCCTAGTCCAAGACCTCTGTGGTTCCCACCCGACTCACGCAACGATCCGGAGCCGAAAGGCACGACAGCGTCGTTGTCCTAAGATCTCATCATTTGCTCGACGATTAGCATCATCCTTCCGAGCTCTCCCGCTTGGTTGCTTGAGGACGCCATCTCCAAGTATTAATCTCGACTTGATCCTTCCTACCACCTCTTTCACATCGGGTTCACCACTTTATTATGTCGTGAAGATCCGTCACTACGCGCGGATCGTGAGGCGGAACCGCCGGGGTTCTGGACCGGAAGGATTCAAAGTCGATACAAGCTTTGGCGAGAAAGTACTTAAGATAGATTGGGAAAGAGAGAAGTTGAGATTAAACGATTGAGAGAGATTGATTGAACTTTTAACTTTAGATTTAAGAAACAAGTTACACCATCAATTTGATAACGAATTTCTTCTTCTTTTATAGATGCTCTCATGCATATGATGCATGTGAGGGTACAAGACATACATAAATTGCATGTTTGCCATTTGGCGCTTATGTATTACATGTGGTGCATGATAACCATGTCACTCATTTTAGCTCTCATGTATGAGAATTTAAATGTAAAAGTACAATCATAGAAATATAATTTCAACTAAATAGCATGGCTTAATGGTAAACCAATTGACTCCTAACATGGAGGTGCAAGGTTCGAATCCTTACTTGCCCTCCTTGTATATAAATATGCATATATATTTATATATTTATTTATCTAGTCGTCGGACGCCGGTTCGCCGGATGTCGTCGGTTACCGGTGCCTCGCAGGATGTCGTCGTCGGTTGCCATCGGTTACCGGTGCCTCGCCGGATACCCGTGCCGTCGTCGGTTGCCGCCGGATACCGCCGGTGCTGCCACCGGATACCCGTGCCGCCACCGGATGTCGTCGTCCGGTGCTGCCGACGGATCACTGGCTCCATCGCCGGTCCAATTTTGGTTGGCCAAAACCCTAAACCCTCCACTCTTAGTTCAAGTTACCTTGAACTCTCTATGCTCCACACATAGACACAAAGATAATATCTTTTGCTCTACCTTATATATGATGAGAGCCGTATTTGTCGTGCCTATGTGGAATATCTCACAATTTTCTCTTTTCCTTTCACAAACTTTATACCCTCATATCTTGACATTTAGTTGTCCGTTTCTCGTGTAATAAAGTGCATTCGAAACCTCCATCATTTTGTACTTAGATATTAAATTTATTTAAAATGTTATCTTCACAATTATTGTATTATGTGATTCATACTCGATTTCGTATGTTTTATGGGATTTTCACACTATTGCCGAAAATCTTCACGACACTGGAAACAGGTCGGTAAGCAAAACCGGAACCAGAACCGGCCGGTATGCAAACCGGAAACAGGCCGGTAAGCAAAACCGGAACCGGAACTGGCCGGCATGCAAAATCGGAACCGAAACCGACCAGCAAGCAAAATGGAACCGGCTACCGAACGAGGTTGGACGCAGACGGACGGAAGATTGGATCATGCAACAAACTAAAGTAAAGTGAAGAGAACTAAAGTAAAGGCCATGTGGACGCAAGCAACTAAAGTTGGAGTGCATGCAAAAAGTAAAGGTCATGTGGATGGTCACATGCAACTAAAAGAAAAAGCCATGCAACTAAAAATAGATGCAACTAAAAGAAAAAGCTAGGCAACTAAAAGTAGAGGCCATGCAACAAAAAGTGGAAAAGCTATGATCAAGGGAGAACTCTATATATATTCCATTTTTTTCCTTACACTAATACCCCATATTATCTTAATTTTTTTCCTTTTCTTTGGGGAGCTCTCTTATCTTATCGAGGCCAAGAACCCTAATCTTCCCTACAGAAGCTATCTCTTAAGTAAACCATAATTTCCATCCGGAAGCAATCTCTCAAAATCCAAAATTCCTTATCAAAACCATATCACTCAAGAATCATAATCTCTTATTTCCTCTAATCTATTATTCTAGTAATCTCCTTAAGATAAAACTTTTGTAATCCCAATCTTGGGATTGATTGTAATTTTTCTTTCTACTTGTTAATGAAATTTGTTAATCTTTCTCATTTCGGTTAATTCTTAGTACATAAATACACGAATTTGATATCCTCTAGTCAAAGGCCCCGGGGTCTTGCCTCAACGTTCACATATCCTCGTCGTATTTTCGCGACACCGAGTAGAGTACATAGTAGTAGTGTGGCCTGCATAGCATCATCTAATGGGAACGTCGTTGATGCTAACTGATTCACCAGTCCCATGAAAGTACTGATGTGCGCTACAATGCTCTCCCCATCTACTTTAGTCTCACTATTTTCCTCATTAGGGAAGTTTTATTTAGGGCGTTTTCCCTTTCGTAAAGGGCAGAGAGTTTATGCCATAACTACTACAAGTTCTAGGACACTAATGTCTACACATTGTCTTATAGTTGCCACTACCTTTCTAATGAGATTATTATATACAAATCCTTGTAGGGATGCGATGATTCATTCTTATATGGATGCTCATTGACTCAAGAAAGGCAAAGGGTGACCATTGTTGGACAAAGGCTAATCGTTTTCTTTCTACTCCATCTAATCCGCACATGAGGCTATCATATTGGTTCCTTAAAGTAGCTACAAATGCACTCCATATATCTTGCATTAGCATTAGTGGATGCACGATTTGGTTGGAGAGGAACCATTTACATCCTTACTTCCATACAATCCAAAGAGTTATTGGGCTAACCAATTCTAACACAACTTGAGATTTAGCATTAATAGTAGTTGAGTGGATATTCTCAATGGTGGAAAAAAAACACCATCTTGTGCTTTTATCACCAAAGTCATCCCCTCCTCCTGATGTTCGTATCATTTCGACAATAAAAAAGATAAACAATGTCAAAAGTACAGAAAGTTGACATTAAACCCAACATTTAAGTGGCCCACAAGGAATTTATATCACTATCTTGAGATTACTTTGTTAGTACTCTCGGAATGAGAACTTCTAACAAAATCTAGACGCCATAAATAATTACTTCAGAACATGAAAGTCAAATCGGAGACTAACGAACAACTAGCTAACCATTGGAGTATATGAAAAGGATATTGTCATTTATTATTTGAAGTTACTCATATATATTGTCCAAATTCTAATTTAGCTAATCTAAATCATTGGTTATCATTGCATGTGGAAATTCGTTTATCCTTTATGATGATATGCAAGCATCGTAAGCTAGTTTTAGTGGGATCCATGAAGACTGTTAACTTCTGAAAATGTCCTACATTATTAACATCTCCTTTTCTATAACTCATCTTCCTTTTCGATTCTTTGATATATTTTGTGCTCACGTTTTCATCATGACATTGTGATGATGATGACAAGCAAAGACATTGTGATGACCTAATTGAAAATGTGAGAGTATTACATTTAATCCTTCAATTACACCCAAAAGAGAAGAACTATGTAAAGCCCAGATATTCTTAAATTTAAATTAGTTTTTGTGAACATCGCATTAACAGTGTCAAGCAAGTATTTTGTCCCCTTTTGCTAAAAGCTCTCTAAAATTTCTATGCCTTACCATTATTGCATTAGATTGTTTTCGATGTGTTTTAATTGCTATTTAGCATTTTCATTGTTGAGATGATATCTAGTTGCTAGCATTTGTGTTCGTTCCTCAAAAATCCAACAATTTCAAAGTCAAAATGAACCTTGGTAAATGGATTTCACGATCACAACGTCTGAAATCTCTCATTAATATATATCACAATTTTAAAACCATGTTGCTTTCTATAATGATTAGCTGATATCTTATTGGTATGAAACAAGCAATATGAAACATTTTTAGGCATTTAGAAAGGTATTGATTATCCGTTCCGCATGAGGATTGTTTAAAAATGTGCATTTTTCCAAATTTGTAAAACTAAAAATACCCACTTTATGAAAAGTCTTATATCATTATTGTTAAGCATTCATGTTCCCTAAGGTTTTCGATAATCCTAATTTGAACATTTATATTACACTAATTTTGAATGTATATTTAGGTAGAATCTCTACAAAAACAAGGATAAGGACAAATGTTGTCATGGTAACAAACCCCAACATTGGTATTATCCACAAGTATTGATTCACTCCATTCCTTATCCTCGTTTTAGTCACTTTCCTACCTTCGGGCCACCACATCACGACACCACGTAAAGTCAAGACTTCGCATCTCTTTTAAGACCCAATAATGACTGTGGAATGAACCATCTAACATCTCTACGAACTATCTACAACCTAGATCAAGGGTTGGAAAGTCTCTATTTGTCACATTGCAGTGAAACAATTAGTTGGTAGACGTAACACTTCAAATGGATGAACCCATCTCTCCTAGCTTGCATATAAACATTCAAGTGGAAGATGATACTCCTAATTCATATAAAATCTAATTGTTTGTCATATTTGGGGTTACTTTTCATGGATTTGACAAGTTTGTTTACGTTTTTATTTCACAACTAGAATCATAATGGGTATTTATACAATTCATGTAGCTTGATTAGAGATAGAGTTCATTTTCCTATTTTAGAGATACTGGGGATTACGTCCTAATTGTGATGTATGTATTGCTTTTTTATTTGGTGGTAGACATGAAGTTAGAACATTCTATGAAATTTGATCGAAGTATCGATGCAATGATTTTATTTTTTAGAGCAAGTCGAAATTCATTCCACGGTGCAATGTTGGTCTTGCTTATTGGCGATTCAACATGTCTCATGCACTACCCATGTAGCGGTGACACCACTTAGTTTTGGTATGATTGTAGTGTTTTAAAGACAAATTTATTTATATAATTGTATGTTTGAACACCAAACATCTAATTGTAAGGTGCCCAATCCCAAGGCATACATCTTTAAATAATAAAAAATATAGCTAGGATACGACTCTTATTATTGTTGCAAACCGAATCATGCCATGCGAGGCTGGAGGAGGATAGGAAGTCCATTCACAGGGAAGGGAATGACATCCACCACAACGGCCTCGTTAGGGTCCTTGAGGGTCCAGGAGAAACGAGTGACCAAGCGATGAAGGATCATCAATATGACCATGCGTGCAAGCTCGTTGCCCGGACACATCCTGGGGCCGCCACCGAAAGGGACGAACGTGAACGGAGCGGGGCCCACTCCTTCGAAGCGCGACGGATTGAACTTCTCAGGGTCCGGGAAATACTTAGGGTTTCGATGAGTCGAGTTGGGAGACCACACTATCTGTGCAGGAAAATAAATGCATGTTATGAATGTATGTATGTATCTAGATTCTAAACTGTTGTTTTTAAGGCCAGACAGATCGATCTGTGTTCACCTTCCATGATTTGGGGATCCTGAAGCCATCGAAGCTCATGTCTTCTGCCTGTGCCTCTCTGAACGACAATTGCGCTGGCGGTGTTAATCTCATCGATTCCTGAACGACCCTCCATGAAAGCTTCATCTTCTGGATATCTTTCCAATTCAAAAGCTCACCTGGGGCCTTGCTTGCCGCCATAGCCTTATTCTCTGAGCACACCAAGAGCAATAAGAAGCACATCCATACAGAGATCATAAGATTTCACAAGAGTAGCAAACAAACCTCTGTAAACCTCGTCCATTATGTGGGGATCAGATGCAAGATATTTGCAGGTCATGGTGGCTGCGACGGTAGTGGCATCGTAGCTTGCAAAGAGCAAGAAGAGAATGTTGTCCTCCACCTCCTTATCAGACAATGGTGTCCCCTGCTTCTCCATATATGCAAGAACACCGGAGAGGATGTCTGGATGCTCAGCAACAGAGCCAGCCTCTATAGCTCGCCTTCTCTCATTGATCCAAGTCGTGAACTGCTTTCTTATGGCATTAGATTCTGCAAGTGCTTTATGATATCTCGTTCCAGGAATGTTGATGGGTATCTTCATCATGCATTTCACCATCGTATCGAAGCGAAGAAAGAGCATATCCTGATCTTTTGTGTCCACTAGGCCAACCAGAACCTCACAAGCTATAGAGAATGTGAGCTTCTGCATCAGGGGGCCCAGAATGACCTCGGATTTGCCTTCAAAATTCTCCCTAATGAACCTGCGGAGGATGAGATCGACTCGGCTCGTGTATCTTTGCAAAGACTCAGGCCGCATGAGTATCGTGACGGCCTTCCGTAACAGAGTTGCGTTAGCTCCGACATGTCCAATGACGGATTGCGTCCCGAGGACAGCGAGGATGCTAGGGGGAAGAGAGACGTGGACGTTAGAGAAGGCTGCCTTGTTACCCAAAGGGCTAGCAAGAACTACTGTTGGGAAGCCGAGTAGTCTCGTCTTGAATGTCTCTCCATATGCTGAGGTGCGGTCATCGATGAATTTCCATGGGAGCCCTTGTAAGTTTGCTCGCCAAAGCTCTAGATTTTCACCTATGAATGGAAGGCCGAGACGACCCGGTGGTAAAGGCAGCTTCTTCTCGTGCTGGTGCTTAACCTTCTTGCTTGAATGTCTGCATAACTGATGTAATCTTGCTATGAAAAGTAGTAGTGAAAGAATAAGCCCAATGATGAGCTCCACAAGGATAAAGCTCACCATAGCTGAAGCTTCTCAATTGCAAGTTCTCCCCCTCTCCTGGTGTGAAATCTTCAGATTTTGCCCATAGAGTGAACCAAAGCAGCATGGTCTTCTTCCTTCCCCTTCTTCTTCATCATTTTATAAACCGTAGCCAAACCATTCATCCAATGTTGTCCACACCTTCTCCCACGTGGTCCATGTCATGAGTGTTAGATGAGTAAAGTTGTCCTTATTGTAGTAGGGTTTTGCAAAGGTCGCTATTTTAGATATACAGTTTTTCTTCTTTCAGTGATTGGAAAGTTTAGCCAAAGTTGTTAGTTGTTTAGTGTATTGGTTCTCTGGGGATGAATGATTGTAAATACAATATATTTGGAAAACCACGAATATTGTTCACATAATTTGCACAACGTATATTAAACGGTCGTATTCTGCAATTAAAACCGAAGCATTACATAGAAATAGTCAATGGGGTTCCCTACGCCCCACAATGAAACAATGGAAAAAAGCCTAGAGACGAGGACAAACTCTAAACCCAAACACCCAAGAAGTACTAATCAATAGCTCATGGATCATCAACATCATATCTCAGAACTAAATACTACCTTTATTAAGAGAAAAGCCATAGTTTATTAAGAAGAAGAAGAAAGAGGAGGATAACGTCGAGGTTTTTACATACATCATTCAATGGCTTTCCTATCTCTTCACATGCTTTACCTTCGCCTTCATCACACTCTATAGCCATCTTATTCAATACCTCACGTTTATTAGGAAGTATTATGCGACCATATTTGTTGAAATATTCGCACATTGTTCGTGGTTGGTAATTTGTACACAATTGGAGAAGCTTCTCAAGGCTAGTTCTCCTTTCCTGGCATGAAAACTCAAGACTTCTCCAATAGACCACATCTAAACTTGTCCACATCTTCCCTTGCGTGGTCCATGTAATGGGTGTTGATGAGCTGATCGCAAACATAGTAAAATTAACTCCTTGGAGAAAGGTTTTGTACAAGTCTCAATTTTAGAGATAAAGTTTATCTTTTTTTAGCGATGTGAAAGTTGAGACAAAGTTGTTGGTTATTTAATGTGTCACTCTCTAAATATTATTGTTAGTAGATACAACACTGATCATAACATATTTGCAAAACACAAACACTGAACTTGTGACAAAGACAATGGGATCAAGAAACATGACATCCAACAATATAATGTAGAGAGCTTAAAGTGAGATGGTTGTGCCAACTATTTGAAGACAATGAAGCCATTGCTTAGACACATTGTTGTGGAAATTTAGTCTATGTGTAATATTTTGTGACCAAGCAACCTATGTTGGGGTACTAATTGAGCTCTTTATTCCCTAAGTTGATAGAAAGCTAACAAGATAGCACCAAAACCATAAAGAGATTATTTTTCAAGGGGGGGACACAAGAAAGAAGAATACAACACAATAGAAAAGCCATCAATCCGTCTCTTCTTCTTGATTGTTGCATTGGCATGGAAAAGAGAGATTGAGAAATTAATTCACTTGTCTGTTATGATTAATGGGGGTTGTAAAGGTGGGAGATGATGTGGTTGACACTAAATTCCAATTTGTTGCAATTTGAATATGCAAATTAACAATAATGATGTATACCTTCAATTTATGGACTTATTTGAGAGAAATTACAATATTCAACCATGGCATGGAAGGAAATGTTGTTTCTTAGGTGTACACTCTTGCTGCAAGTCACTAGAAATATATTGTATCACCATAAAGTGATACCTTTGAATTGGTCATCACCTAATGCAAAAAGGTGTGGAATGTATGTTAGTGAAATGGCAAGTGGTGTAAAATATTGGAAACTGGTTCTCATTCCCATTTGCCATTTCATGTGAAGGTATTCAATGTTCATATGGAAAATCATGATTGGTGGCTCCCATTAAGCTCAAACTTAAGAGCACACGAGGACAAGGGTCCAACACATGCTTCTTTTGTACCATTTCAATGCAGGACAATACACATAGGTTCTGTAAATGCCCTGCAAATCATAACATTTGGATGAACTTATTAGAGATTTTGGCAATTGTTATTTGCCATTTCATGTGAAGGTATTCAATGTTCATATGGAAAAACATGACATCCAACAATATAATGTAGAGAGCTTAAAGTGAGATGGTTGTGCCAACTATTTGAAGACAATGAAGCCATTGCTTAGACACATTGATGTGGAAATTTAGTCTATGTGTAATATTTTGTGACCAAGCAACCTATGTTGGGGTACTGATTGAGCTCTTTATTCCCTGAGTTGATAGAAGGCTAACAAGATAGCACCAAAAACATAAAGAGGTTATTTTTCAAGGGGGGGACACAAGAAAGAAGAAGACAACACAATAGAAAAGCCATCAATCCCGTCTCTTCTTCTTGATTGTTGCATCCTTCTTGATTGTTGCATTGGCATGGAAAAGAGAAATTGAGAAATTAATTCACTTGTTTGTTACGATTAATGGGAGTTGTAAAAGTGGGAGATGATGTGGTGGACACTAAATTCCAATTTGTTGCAATTTGAATATGCAAATTAACAATAATGATGTATACCTTTAATTTATGGACTTATTTGAGAGAAATTACAATGTTCAACCATGGCATGGAAGGAAATGATGTTTCTTAGGTGTACACTCTTGCTGCAAGTCACTAGAAATATATTGTATCATCATAAAGTGATACCTTTGAATTGGCTATCACCTAATTCAAAAAGGTGTGGAATGTATGTTAGTGAGATGGCAAGTGGTGTAAAATATTGGAAACTGGTTCTCATTCCCATTTGCCATTTCATGTGAAGGTATTCAATGTTCATGATTCCCACTTTACAGAGCTGTGAAATTGTTGGCAGGCAATTGCAATATATAGTTAGCTTGTGAGCTGCTTCTTCTCTCCGGAAAGGATTTGGTAGTCGTGGGAATGTACATGTAGTTATCTTGTGAGCTGCTTGTTCCATCCACAAAGGATTCGGTGGTCATGGGAATTGGTGGTCTTTGAAAACTCTTCAATGAGCTTCATTAGAAATGGCATGGGAATTTGGTTTCCCATCAAGAACAAAGTCCTTGAAAAATTGCTTGGCTATGATGTCATTTTTGCAGAGTGTTCGGGAGAGACTGTACTGCTCAATTTTGCGGAGTCGGAGTCAGTTGCACACAGAAACAGAAAGAATTCATAAGTGAAGATGGTATCGAGAGTCAGATCATTAGTTGGAGGATATCTCAGGGCTATAGACCAGAGGGTTTGAATAATGGATAGGCTAAATGTGGCAAAAATTCATGTGATGCCTAAATGTTGTCTCTCAATAGATATGAATAACTTGGAAAAAACTCAGTAGATATGAAAAACTGAGTGTTGTGTTTCATAAATGTGATCACATAACTGTGATAGCTGTTGTGATTTGCAAATGTGTTGTGATGGGTCATCGTGATGAGGTATAGACACGTAAGAGTGTAACACGCGTCACGTTTTATGCTCGATTATAATGAAAAAGGAAACACAAGAAACACACACAATGGCACAAAAAAGATTACACAAGATTTAACGTGGAAAAACACTCAATGAGGGAAACAACCACGGCACAAAAGTCCAAAACCAATCCACTATCAAGAAAGAGATACAACACAAAGTACAAGTTCTACTTCTAGATATACTAGAAATATGTAGAGATATGTAGCATAATACTACCGACAAAAATGGTACAATAATCCAAAGGGATAAGACTATCTCTCAAGCATATAGTAGAAAAGAAGAGAGAAGAAAACCCGGATAAGAATGTCCACAAGTCGAAGTAGTAGCCGTGTAGATCTCACGTTGAGTAGCGGAGATGGAAAGAAGATTAAGAGTAGATGAGTCGAGCACCAAGCTTCACCAAGCTCCACCAAGCTTCACCAAGCTCCACCAAGCTCCACCAAGCTCCACCAAGCTTCACCAAGCTCCACCAAGCTTCACCAAGCTTCACTAAGCTTCTCTATGCTTCACAATGCTTCACTCTCCTTCACGCTCTCATGCTTTGTTCTCATCTCTTCCCATATATATATATCTCCTTTCCACCTTCTCTTTGTCTCTCTCAAAACAAAAACGGTCGTTTTGTTTTGTTTTACTCTTTATTATTATTATTACTATTATTATTTTCTTTCTTTACTCACTAAAAAACGTAACTTACATTTACCCTTTTAAAGAATAAAGTAAGGGTAATAATTACTAAAGAAACAAAACTTTTGTTTTGTTTCATATTACTATCTAATAATAATAATAATAATAAATGTTATTAAAAAAAAACCAAAACAAAATAGTGACCGGATAATTAACAATCTCCCCCTCCGGTCACACAAGGAGAGAATTGCTTGTGTCTCAATTCATCTCCATTCCGGCAAGCTTGGCACATAGCTCAAGCTTCTCCCTTGGAACCACCTTTGTTAGCATGTCAGCAACGTTGTCATCAGTGTGAACTTTCTCTAGTTGCAACGTTTGCTCCTCGATAGCTAATCGTAACCAATGATACCTCACATCAATATGTTTTGTTCGTGAGTGATACATTGAGTTCTTGCTTAGGTTCATTGCACTTTGACTATCACAAAAAACCACATAAGTTAATTGGCTCAAACCCAATTCTAAAAGAAACCTTTTCATCCAAAGCATTTCTTTGCCAGCCTCAGTTGCCGCAATGTATTCAGCTTCCGTAGTGGACAAGGCAACACACTTTTGCAATTTGGATTGCCATGATATAGCTCCCCCTGCAAAAGTAAATAAGAAACCGGATGTAGATTTTCTACCATCAAGATCTCCAGCCATGTCCGCATCTGTAAAGCCTTCAAGAATTGGTTTAGAACCTCCAAAACAAATGCACAACTTAGATGTACCTCTCAAATACCGTAAAATCCATTTTACGGCATTCCAATGAGATTTACCAGGGTTAGAGAGATACCTACTCACTGTACCAACTGCATGTGCAATATCTGGTCGTGTGCTAACCATAGCATACATTAAAGATCCAACTGCCGAGGCATAGGGAATCGATGACATCTCATCTCTTTCCTCCTCGGTAATTGGACAACATTTCCTACTCAATTTAAAGTGAGTGGCAAGAGGAGTACTTACTGGTTTCAAATATTGCATGTTGAACCTTTCGAGGATTCTTTCTATGTACGTTTCTTGTGAAAGCCACAATTTCTTTGATTCTCTATCACGAGTTATTTGCATACCTAAAATGTGCTTAGAAGGCCCTAAATCTTTCATGTCAAAAGTTTTAGATAACTCCACTTTTAACCTATTAATCATATTTAGGTCTTGCCCAACAATTAGCATATCATCAACATACAAAAGAAGTATAATAAAATTACCATCCTCAAATTGTTTAACATACACACAATGGTCCGCATTAGTTCTTTTATAACCTTGATTCACCATAAAAGAATCAAACTTTTTATACCATTGGCGCGGTGCTTGTTTTAGGCCATAGAGACTCTTTTTCAACCTACATACCAAATGTTCTTTCCCTTTCTCTTTAAAACCCTCTGGTTGTTCCATGTATATTTCCTCATCTAGGTCACCATGTAAAAAAGCAGTTTTCACATCTAATTGTTCAAGTTCAAGGTTTAAACTAGCTACCAAACCTAACACAATTCGTATTGAACTTAATTTCACAACTGGTGAGAAAATTTCATCAAAGTCAATTCCTTTCTTTTGACCATATCCTTTTACTACCAAACGAGCTTTATATTTTATAAAGTTATCATCACCCCTTTTCAACTTAAACACCCATTTATTTTTCAAAGCTTTCCTACCCTTAGGAAGTTCAACTAGCTCAAATGTGTTATTCTTTTTCAAAGAATTAATTTCTTCATGCATGGCCTCTACCCAACTATCTTTGTCTTTAAGAGTTTGCACATCATGAAAACTTTCCGGTTCACCGTCATTAGTGAGTAAAACATATTCAGAGCTAGGATACCTCATGGATGGTCGTCGTTCTCTAGTAGATCTCCTTAAAGGTTGATTTGCCACCTCTTGTAATGGGAGTTCCTCCCCCCGCTCAAGACCTGTCTCTGGCAAAACAACATCATTACTAGCATCATCTATAATCAACGGCTCAACAACATCCTCATGTTGCTCTTCTTGTTGTGAGGCACTCTCTTGTGTATCATCATCCATCATAGGAATTGGTTCAATATCTACTAGGTCACCATCTGAAGGGGTATTTGACCTTTCCGCCTTGTCAATGTCCTCAATGGTTTGGTCTTCGATGAACACTACGTCACGACTCCTAATAAGCTTCTTTCCCACAGGATCGTAACACCTATAACCAAAATCATCTTGACCATATCCAATAAAAATGCATTGTTTAGATTTAGCATCTAACTTTGATCTTTCATCCTTGGGTATATGCACAAAACACTTACACCCAAACACATGTAAATAATCATAAGAGACATCTTTACCATACCATACTCTATTTGGTACATCACCTTGCAATGCGGTAGTAGGAGATAAATTAATGATATGTGCAATAGTATTCAAAGCCTCACCCCAAAATGATTTAGGTAACCTTGCATCTGAGAGTAAGCACCTAACTCTTTCAACTAAGGTTCTATTCATTCTTTCGGCCAAACCATTTAATTGGGGAGTCTTAGGAGGGGTTCTTTGATGTTTGATACCTTGCTCTCGACAATACGCATCGAAAGATCCACAGTATTCACCACCATTATCGCTACGAATACACTTCAGTTTCTTCCCTGTTTCTCTCTCAACAAAAACATGAAACTCTTTAAAAACATCAAAAACTTGATCTTTTGATTTCAACATTCGAACCCAAAGCTTCCTAGAATGATCATCAATGAAAGTAACGAAATAAAGTGCTCCACCCATTGACCTTACCTTCAAGGGTCCACACACATCAGAATGCACTAGATCGAGTATACCTTTTCGTCGAAGAGAAGAATGCTTAAAGGAAACCCTCTTAGCCTTCCCTGCCAAACAGTGATCACATGTATCTAACTTCACATCTTTTAAACCTGGTAGGACGTTCTTTTTTGCTAGAAAGTCAAGTCCCTTTTCACTAATATGGGACAATCTCTTATGCCACAATTTTGAAACATCTTGATTTTCAACTGCATTGACAAAGTCAGTAGAGACAGAAGCTTGCAAAAGATATAGACCATTATGACAACATTTATTAGCTTTCGCAATAATCATAGAACCCTTACAAATTTTCCACTTACCATTTTGAGACGCATGACTATAACCCTCGTCATCTAATGTACCTGTGGAGATTAGATTCAATCTAATATCGGGCACGTGTCGTACTTGATGTAGAATCAGCTTGAATCCCGTGTTGGTTTGCAAGCAAATGGTTCTTGTGCCGACTACCTTTGCAAATCCATCATTCCCCATCTTCACAACACCATAGTCACCTGGAGTGTAAGATGAGAAAAAATCCCTTCTGGACGTAACATGGTGGGAGGCACCACTATCAAGAACCCAAGTGGTTTCATGGCTACTTATGTTAACTTCATTGTAACTTGTACATACAACAAGTAAATCATTAGAGGAAGCAACATTAACAGAATCGATATTGTCATTCACATTTTTCTTATCTTTCATGTAGTTCGACACCTTATTTTCCTTCTTCCATTTGAAACAATATTTCTTTATGTGACCTGTCTTACCACAAAAATGACAAACTAAATCTTTATATTTAGACTTTGACTTACTTCTACTTCTACCTTTGTTATTTCGGTCATCACTCCTCTTTTGGCTTCTTCCTCTATTTTCTGCAACGAAGGCGTCCATGTTTGATGATGCTCCTTGCGTCCTTCGCCGAATTTCTTCATTTAGAATTCCACTCTTCACAAGTTCCATTGTCATGCCTTCCTTAGGAGCCGCACTAGCTAGAGTAACCCTAAATGTTTCCCATGACTCGGGAAGAGTATTTAGCAACCATAAAGAAAGAACTTCTTCTTCAAACTTTATACCCATGCTAGACAATTGATCAAAACATCCTTGAAACTCATTTAAATGATCTAAAACCGACTTATTTTCTTTATAAGTCAAATGCATTGCTTGTTTAAGTAAAAACAACTTATTGTTACCGGTTCTAGAAGCATATAAGGTTTCTAATTTATTCCACAAAGTCTTTGCATTTGTTTCATTCACAATATGATTCAAGACATTATCTCCTACCCATTGTCGAATGAAAGCACATACTTGTTCATTTTCAAAATCCCACTCCTCATTATTTTTCTTTTCGGGTTTAATTTTTGCAAATATAGGTAAATGCATATTTTTAACAAAAAGCAAATCTTTCATTTTTCCTTTCCATTTTTGATAGTTCGTGCCATTTAAAACAACCATTGTTGATGTGTTTGCCTCCATTTATAATCGAGCAAAAAAAAACACAACCTCCGCTCTGATACCACTTGATGAGGTATAGACACGTAAGAGTGTAACACGCGTCACATTTTATGCTCGATTATAATGAAAAAAGAAACACAAGAAACACACACAATGGCACAACAAAGATTACACAAGATTTAACGTGGAAAAACCCTCAATGAGGGAAACAACCACGGGACAAAAGTCCAAAACCAATCCACTATCAAGAAAGAGATACAACACAAAGTACAAGTTCTACTTCTAGATATACTAGAAATATGTAGAGATATGTAGCATAATACTACCGACAAAAATGGTACAATAATCCAAAGGGATAAGACTATCTCTCAAGCATATAGTAGAAAAGAAGAGAGAAGAAAACCCGGATAAGAATGTCCACAAGTCGAAGTAGTAGCCGTGTAGATCTCACGTTGAGTAGCGGAGATGGAAAGAAGATTAAGAGTAGATGAGTCGAGCACCAAGCTTCACCAAGCTCCACCAAGCTTCACCAAGCTCCACTTGAAGAGGTATAGACACGTAAGAGTGTAACACGCGTCACGTTTTATGCTCGATTATAATGAAAAAAGAAACACAAGAAACACACACAATGGCACAACAAAGATTACACAAGATTTAACGTGGAAAAACCCTCAATGAGGGAAACAACCACGGGACAAAAGTCCAAAACCAATCCACTATCAAGAAAGAGATACAACACAAAGTACAAGTTCTACTTCTAGATATACTAGAAATATGTAGAGATATGTAGCATAATACTACCGACAAAAATGGTACAATAATCCAAAGGGATAAGACTATCTCTCAAGGATATAGTAGAAAAGAAGAGAGAAGAAAACCCGGATAAGAATGTCCACAAGTCGAAGTAGTAGCCGTGTAGATCTCACGTTGAGTAGCGGAGATGGAAAGAAGATTAAGAGTAGATGAGTCGAGCACCAAGCTTCACCAAGCTCCACCAAGCTTCACCAAGCTCCACTTGAAGAGGTATAGACACGTAAGAGTGTAACACGCGTCACGTTTTATGCTCGATTATAATGAAAAAAGAAACACAAGAAACACACACAATGGCACAACAAAGATTACACAAGATTTAACGTGGAAAAACCCTCAATGAGGGAAACAACCACGGCACAAAAGTCCAAAACCAATCCACTATCAAGAAAGAGATACAACACAAAGTACAAGTTCTACTTCTAGATATACTAGAAATATGTAGAGATATGTAGCATAATACTACCGACAAAAATGGTACAATAATCCAAAGGGATAAGACTATCTCTCAAGCATATAGTAGAAAAGAAGAGAGAAGAAAACCCGGATAAGAATGTCCACAAGTCGAAGTAGTAGCCGTGTAGATCTCACGTTGAGTAGCGGAGATGGAAAGAAGATTAAGAGTAGATGAGTCGAGCACCAAGCTTCACCAAGCTCCACCAAGCTTCACCAAGCTCCACTTGAAGAGGTATAGACACGTAAGAGTGTAACACGCGTCACGTTTTATGCTCGATTATAATGAAAAAAGAAACACAAGAAACACACACAATGGCACAACAAAGATTACACAAGATTTAACGTGGAAAAACCCTCAATGAGGGAAACAACCACGGCACAAAAGTCCAAAACCAATCCACTATCAAGAAAGAGATACAACACAAAGTACAAGTTCTACTTCTAGATATACTAGAAATATGTAGAGATATGTAGCATAATACTACCGACAAAAATGGTACAATAATCCAAAGGGATAAGACTATCTCTCAAGCATATAGTAGAAAAGAAGAGAGAAGAAAACCCGGATAAGAATGTCCACAAGTCGAAGTAGTAGCCGTGTAGATCTCACGTTGAGTAGCGGAGATGGAAAGAAGATTAAGAGTAGATGAGTCGAGCACCAAGCTTCACCAAGCTCCACCAAGCTTCACCAAGCTCCACCAAGCTCCACCAAGCTCCACCAAGCTTCACCAAGCTTCACCAAGCTTCACTAAGCTTCTCTATGCTTCACAATGCTTCACTCTCCTTCACGCTCTCATGCTTTGTTCTCATCTCTTCCCATATATATATATCTCCTTTCCACCTTCTCTTTGTCTCTCTCAAAACAAAAACGGTCGTTTTGTTTTGTTTTACTCTTTATTATTATTATTACTATTATTATTTTCTTTCTTTAGTCACTAAAAAATGTAACTTACATTTACCCTTTTAAAGAATAAAGTAAGGGTAATAATTACTAAAGAAACAAAACTTTTGTTTTGTTTCATATTACTATCTAATAATAATAATAATAAATGTTATTAAAAAAAAAACCAAAACAAAATAGTGACCGGATAATTAACACATCGATCAGTTCACAGAGAGGGCTGCACTAAAACTAGACTTCACCTCTGAAATTGAGAAGCATACAAGAATTGATTTAATTAGAATTGAATAGAGCATGTACTTCCTATTAAAAAAGACATGATTCTTGGCTCCTCACATATGCTCCAGACATCACAGAAGCTCATTCTTATCTCTGTTTTTCTTTCTCTTCTAACCATAGATAGATAAATAGATAGAATCTAGAACTTTCTTATCATCTGAGGGTAGGAACTCATAGAGATGTATAAAAAGAAGAAGAGATCAACATTACAATTCCAATGGATGAACCTGGGCTTTAGTGGGAGATTGTCAAATATGGTGTGGAAGGTAAAAAATGTAATAGCTACGATGTTAAAAAGGGAAGAAAACTTAAAAAGGGTTTTTAGTGTGTGCCACCAAATGTTTTTGCTTCTATGTATCTTCTTCCTCCTTCCTCTGCTCTTTGGTTTATGAGATCCTCGGAAGAGTAGATCTTCCACAACTTATCCCCTTTGTTTTCTCTGTGGTGAATCTTTATAGTGAACTCACCATAACACAATAATGGTAATAATTAGTACACATGTTCCTTTTGTAATTTCTGAATGTACTTTCATTAATACTATATCTCTTAAATTTATCTAGTATGAATCGAGAAGGTAATTCATCCGTGTTGATTAAATCTTTTGTGTTAGTTTGAGAAATTTTAGACCCGGTGGAGTCCTTCGATTTCTCTTTAGTTTTTTGACCTGACTACACAGGACATTTCTCTCAGAGATTTGGATAGAGATTGTGTATAATCTCAGAGGGTTGTTGGATAGTATAAAAGGTAATACGCACCAAACGGAGCTTAAGTGTTTGGACATAGGTATTTTTATAGACGGCTTTTTGATAAGGTGGAGTGGTTTTACTCAACACCAAAACATTTATTTGAGCCAATGGTTAGAATTTAGAAAAACATAGGGGATTTGTGGTATATCTTGTATGTTTAGCCTTATGGCGTTTTCTAATACTAATGTAGTATCTTTTTAAGGGAAAAAAAAGGACATTTCTCTCTTTTCTTCAGATCACTTGGATATTAATTATGCAATATGTATGAATTTTTGGATTGAACTATTTAATAACGTTTTCTCGAAAGGCATAATTTCGTAAATGAAATAATATACAAGTCAAAGTGGCATCAATGATCTATTGTGTAATTATCAATGTAATAGTTATAGTGATTATGTGACATTCACATTGTTGGTAATTACATAATGAAGCTCACTTATTGCTTAAACGCTCCTCACAATTAGTTGGAGATCCCGATTGTATATAACCTTGAGGCTATTATTTGGGAAGATGGAAGTTGAATCGAAGACTAGTGCTCAAGAAACATCCTTCTTAGGATTAATAAACCCACGAACTATGCTTTTCCGAATGACATGATACTGCACTTCGATGTGCTTGGTCTTTGCACGATAGACTAGTTTTTTAGCCCGAGATATGTTACTTTGACTATTAAAAGCAATCTAGGTGTAAGTTGGACTATGCCCATCTCATAATCTAGTCTTGAAATCCATATAGTTAGTGTTACCCAAACATAGATGCTTATCCTTAGGGTCACTTAGGTACTTCAATATCATCTTGACCGTTTCCCAATGTTTTTTACCATGGTTTGATAAGCATCTATTCAAAACTCCCACTTCAAATGCATGGCGTAGCGTATTGTTATCCATTTGTCCCACATCATTCATTGGTATTTCTCTGATTCCATGGTCATATGTGTTTATCCCCAATCTACCACCCGCGTGTCCAAGTTGCTAACATGCATTCCATCTTGGTGATGTTTGAAAGCCTTGAACAACTCAAAAATGAGAGAGAGAGAGGGAGAGAGAGAGAGAGACAATAGGCAGGAGAGGGGATGGTACATAAGAATGCCACAATCAATTCTCGTATGATTGGGCTGGAGAGCTCATCTTCTTTTATTTTTGTGATCTTGACTGAGTTTTTGAGTAGGTATGTAGCTACTGGGAAAGAGCGGTGTACGTAAAGCCAACACTCATACTAGTCAAGGATAATGCCAAGGGGTACTAATTCAACTAGTGGATATGTTACAGAGACAAATCTGTCATGATCCGGTGGGTCTACTATGAGATGTTTTGATGATGATATGGTGTTATTGTCATCATTGTGGTGTTAGGACTTCACAAAAGTGTGTTGTGCGTGTAACTAATTGGCATCTTTGATGGGATCTAGGCTCAAAATTGTTGCCTCTTTCTATAAAGTCATGGTTTCCACTGAGATTCCTTTGTTCTGATCCTATTAATAGATTCCTTTATTTTGGCCATTTACATTCTAATGCTATGCTTTCATATTAGATGATGATCAAGATGTGGTGCTACATTAAAAATATAAGTGTCATATTCTTAGTAATGTTGCTTAGTTTTTCAATGCTGCATATGTTTTGTCATTGCCATTTTCTCTGACATGATTGTTGCCCATCACGAAGGAACAAGTCCCATCCGTTACTTGTATATATTTTAAAGGTTAAATGTTTCAGAAAGCCAACAAGTATCCCTTTCCTAATGTTGGGGATCTGAAAAAGACGCAAACTCAAGAACAGCGAAAAGAGCCAAAGTAAAAAAGAGCAAGAATTCAATTAATGAAGACATTATACTCAAAACGTACATTGGGGGGAGGCTGCTTTCTATGTTGGGTTTCATTGGAAACTCTTCAACCAGCTTCATTAGAAATGAGATAGGAATTTGGTTGCCCATCAAGAACGAGTCCCTAAAAAATTGGTTGGTTGTGATTACAGTTTTGCAGAATGTGTAGAAGTGTTTGTATTGCTTGAGGTGGGATTTGGATTCTTAAGTTTCGGATTGACATTCAATCGATAGACACAACAACAATTCATAAATGAAAATGGTATCAACAGTAACCATAAGTTCAAAGGCTTGAATAATGGATTTCACGATTAGAAGGGTCATCAAAGTCGCGTTTCATGAGCTGCTTCCATGAATTTCAACACACACGTAGCCTTACAATGATCAACAATAGAAATCTTTGAACTTTCGTTGGACACATCTGTATGAGCATCAACAGCATTATTGATCCTTATTATCATGTTTTCTCTCCATTTGTCTTCTTTAGTACAATACTTAGATTGATCCATTTTACATGTAAGGTTGATTTCCTTGTTGATATTCTCTTAAACTTCTTCTTGGTGGGCACAAACTTAGCTAAAGAAATTTGTGTTTGAAGGGTATTCTGGTAAATAGGGCTTGTAGATTTGAGTGTATAATTACTTTATAAAGTGTATTCTTTTATTACATAGGGGTAGTTTAGTAAATTTGAAACTTTCATGGGCTTTCTGGTAAATAGATGAACTTCTAGGGGTATCATGGTACTTTTGCCAATAATAAATAATTCAAGGTATAATTTTAGAAATCCTCAAGGTATGATTTTAAAATGCCGCCATATTTAAATATCTTAAAATATAATCGTTACACGCTATATCCATAAAAGCATATTAATTCATTAATCATTCCATGATATGTTTATTCTAACTCACAATTTCATATTAGGAAATATAGGTAAAAACAATGGTGATTAATAGATTTATAAGTCAAATGTGTAGAAAGTTGAAAGTAACATACCACTACATTATTGGCCCAATTCATATAAAAAATCGTTCACGCTCGCTACATGTCACTACCAAGTAGGGATCGGCAACGGCTCGGCTTAAGCCTAAGCTGATTGGCTTAGCCGACTTAAAGCGGCTTAGCAGCTCGGCTCGGCTCGGTTTAGGCTTGAACGTTCCTTAACGGTTTGAGCTCGACTTGTCTTGAGCCTCGCCAAACCGACTCAAGTCGGTTAAGCCGTTCACAAACTTTAGAGAGAGAGAAAGAGAGAGAGGGAAGGAGACAACAGATAAGGGGAAAGAGGGTGAGAGAGAGAGAGGTTTCCAAAGCGGCTTAACCAGTTTCCAAGCTGGTTTGGAAACCGGTTTTCAAGCCGTTTACCAAACCGGTTTAGCCTAAACCGGTTTGTGAACTGGTTCGGTTCGGTTCGTCACTACCAAGTAGGGATTGGCAACGGCTCGACTCAAGCCTAAACCGTTTGGCTTAACTGGTTTAGCGGCTTCGCTCCGCTCGGTTTAGGCTTAAACGTTCCTTAACGGTTTGAGCTCGGCTCGGCTCGGCTTGAGCCTCGCCGAACCAGCTCAAGCCTGCTAAGCCGTTTAGAAACTTTAGAGAGAAAGGGAAGGAGACAACAGACAAGGGGAAAGAGAGAGAGGAGAGAGAGGTTTCCAATAGAAAAAAATATTGAATATTAAAAATAAATCACCTCACCCTTTATAAGAATTAAAGAGAACTGTGTAGAAACCTTAGCTCTCCTAATTGTGTTGCATGTGCAAATGCAATAGAATCAATACGACACGCTCTATGGGACTGCCCAAAGACCCATTGAATATGGCGGGGGTTTGGTTGCTTATTGCAATTATGCCAGGTGCAAGGCTTAATCAAGTGGGGAAATGAATGGCTCCTATCCTGGCAGGCCTAGTTGACAGGTATGAGCATCAAGAGGAGGGGATGACTTGATAAAAGCTGGAAAGGTTTTCTTCTCCGATATCGACAATATCCAGTAAACTCATATTAATGGCAAATCTCAAGCTGTATTGGAATTGGTCAACCCAATAACTCTTTGGATTCTATGGAAACAACAATGTAGACGTCTTCTCCAACCAAACCACGCACCCAATAATGTTCATGCAAGAGATATGGAGTGAAGTTGTAGCCACTCTAAAGAGCCAACATGATGGCCTCAAGGGTGGCTCCGATGGAGTTGAACGACAATGAGTAGCCTTCATCCAACAATGGTTGTCCTCTCCCTTTCTTGAGTCAGTGGGCATCCACATAAGATGGAACTATCACGTCCTTACAGGATTTGTATATAATACTCTCATCTATAAAATTATATAACTAATGGAAGGAGTTTTTTTTTTGGAAAAAAAAAAAGAAAAAAAAAGAATTATAGAGAATTGAAAGTGGCTCAATGTTAACTTCACACCATAAGGAATCTATATGAGTAACCTAGAACGAAAGCTAGTAGAAAAATCTAGAACATGGCACAAAATCATGACTTGAGATTACATTATTAGTTATCATACAATTTACAAGCATAAAATCCATATGACACAAAACCATAATTTGGAAAGATAGGAAGACATTGAATTGAAGACTTGCAAACAATTAATAAGTAGAGTATGCAAAAAAAATAAAATCAGTTAAAACTCTATATGAACTAGATAATGGGAATTCTCATTTGATTGATCTCCGTAATTTATTGATTGACATCTATAACTCTAGACTTATACATGCCTTTCTTCTTTCACAGGATAGACGAGCTTATAAAGGCACATGAAGACTCATGGGTGGATGTTTTTGTATATTGATGTCAATGTGTTTTGGTGGGATCCAAACACAGTCAAAGGTGGGACTTTTTATGTATAAATATGTAGTTTTTGTATTAACATGTTTTGTCGAAATCCAAGCATAATCAAAAGTGGGAGTTTTCTATATGAGTGTTAGCATATTCTCGTTTCTCGTCAATCTGATATTTAGGGCCCAGGGGTCACATTTAGAATAGGACATTACGATGGCTATGATGAGACTTGTCCCTCTAACAACTTAAATATCATCTAGTAGGCATACAATAATAATAGGAAAAAATGCATTCAAATTAAGTTACATAATATATATATATATATTATATCAAATTGTTGATCTTTGTTAGATAGTACTTCAAATTGTTTGGCCATGTTTTTATGAGAGTCCATATTAAGATTCTTATTCTTGTGACTTAGTATCTTCCAAGAGTTATAAGAAACAAGACGACAAAAATAAAGTACGATAAGATCCCAACCGGATGAAATGAACAAAAGCTCCACCTCCCCTATTTTTGAGCTTCTTTATGTTTGATTTAGGGTTTGATTTATTGATTATTATCATTATTATTTTGTAGTCGTTCTCTGACAGCCCAAACATATGGGCAATCAAGTAGATGTCTACGCTTCTTGAAATCTATCATTTTCAGATTCTCCAAGTTCTCAAAAATCCTGGCAGTAGAGAATGGATTAACTTCCTCCAAGACCCAAACCAATGTTGTGTTGAGGTTCTCCTTCTTGAATTTGGCTACATTTGGAAACACTTTAATGAGATACATTAGAAATGACATGGGGATTTGGTTTCCCATCAAGAACAAGTCCCTATAGACTTGTTTCGTTATGATTTCATTTTTGCAGAGTGTTAGGAAGTGGTTGTGTTCCTCCATAATTGGGTTTTTTGAATCATTTGCATACACATACTGGGAGAATTCATAAATGAAGATGGTATCGACAATGAGGATAAGTTGGAGGCCGTTCGAATAATGGGTGTCAAGAAAAGAATGGGGATTATGCAAGAGGCGTTCCATGAGCTGTCTCACATCTATTGTCTTTCCTCTTTGCATGAATCTCCACACACACTTCCTTACAAGAATCAACAGAAGATTTGTAAAGCCTGTGATGCAATGGTCCAATGGTCACTAGGGATAGGAATTTTTGGAGCCCCGCTTCTAAAACTATCAAAAAATTAATAGCACAACGTTCCTTTTATGTTTCATCAACTATATTTCTCTACAACTCAAGGCTAGATTTTGTATTTCCCTCACGATCTATAATTCACTATACAGATATTCATTCTTTTTATATTATAATTTAAAACCGAGAGTCATAGAGAGCAAACACCATCCAAAATAGAAACTGTTTTTGAAGATCATACATTACTTTTAACTTCTCAATTCATCCAAGATATAATTTAAAAGATATGGTATTAATGAAAGTCGGTCAACAATGTCGACGAAAACTCTAAAGGCCGTCAAAAAAAAAAAGTGCATCTACATCATTTTAATAAACCATACAAATTTTCGTAAGACTAATAATGTTATGTATTGTATGATTTATCCTCTATACATATAAACATAATGAATGCAATACATTTAAACCTCACGTCGATGCACTACCAGGGGATTTGGAGGTGTCGCAATATTGTTTCGAAGAGAGCTACATAATAGGATAGAAATACTGAGAACATACCCAGAAGCTCGTTTTATGTGGGTGAAAGTCTCCACAAGCAAGGACAAGGCAATATTTTTCACCATTTGTTACTTCCCCCCGAAAGGCTCTTGTTATAATCTGGTTGGCGAGGCGAGATTAGTTGATGAAGGAGTGCCACATGGGCCTTCCCCATACGAACCTCTATCGGATGACATAATCTGATATTCTTCCCAAGGAGAAGTATTCCTTATAGGAGACTTTAATGCGAGAACCCAATCCCGACAATGCACAATATTTCAGATGAATAGAAAACTTAGAAATGGTAAATGTTGATCCTTTAGACATAGACATCACACGTAGATGAAAGGATCAAGGTGCGGACGCCATGAGCTTTGGCCATCATTTGCTCGAGCTTGGTAGTCAGCACCAGATGGTCATATATAATGGTTTAGCCAAGTGGTTGGGCTCGGAAGAGCTCACATTTTTCCCAAATGGAGGAGGGGAAAGCACAGTTGATTATCTAATAGGACGCCCTGAAGCTACCCACATGATTAACTCCTTCCGGGTGGCCCCATGCCCTATTGGTGCGGACCATAGTTTCTTATACTTCGAGCTAAAATGTGATATCTCTAACGTCACTATTGAGAATCGAACTCAACTTCCCATAGATAGGTTCACACTAGCCCATGGACATACCAGGCTAGTTTTCATAGTTTCTTATACTTCGAGCTAAAATGTGATATCTCTAACGTCACAGTTAAGAATCGAACTCAACTTCCCATAGATAGGTTCACACTACCCCTTGGACATACCAGGCTAGTTTTGTAAATAGCAGAAAGGGCGCTTGCCCTAGCTTAGTTGGTATATAAACAAACTCATTGTAACTTAGTGACTGTTGGAAGTCTTATGTAATATATAGTTTGATTATCTCTGTCTTAAGCTCTCACTCTCTCTTGCTCTCTCATTTGTTGACACACACACACACACACACACTCATCTTTCGCTACATTGCAACCACTCTTGCCTTCCCATTTCTTAACATGGTATTAGAGCGTGTGGTTGCCTGATCAAGCATTTTTGACTATGTTGTGCTGCACGCCGACGATTAATAGAACCGGCCCATCGACAGAGAAGAAATCACCATGAATACTCAAATGGGAAGCGCTCTTCCTACCGAGAAGCTCGACAGAGAAGAAATTACCATGAATACTCAAATGGGAAGCGCTCTTCCTACCGAGAAGCTCAACAGAACGAATTTTGCATCTTGGGAATACAAAATGCATCAATATCTTGTCGGACAAGGCTACTAGAGCTACATTGAAGGAGCTCACGAATCACACCCCAACTCAACACATGCCGACTATCCCGCTTGGGAGCAGGCCACAAGCCGTGTGTTGTATTGCCTTGCGTCATGTGTTCATGATCACATGCTTGGCTACATTCGAGAGGCAAAAACGCCGAAGTAGGCGTGGGAAAATCTCAAAAAGATTTTCGCAACCAACATGGTTGCACGCAAGCTCCAGCTTCAATAGGAGCTGAATAGCATCCAACAGAGAGACATGTCAATATCAAGCTATACCTTGAAGATCAAGGAGCTATGCGACGCCCTCGGATCGATCAACGTCGTCATTGATGATGACGAACTGGTGCAGATATGCCTCGGAGGCTTAGCGCCGCATTTTGGCGCGATTAGATCGGCTATTCTTGTAAGCGAGAACCCTCCCTCCTTCTTCGACCTTCAGTCGATATTGCTGGTCGAAGAGAATCACGCCTGGCAAAGGAGCAACGCACCAGATGGTCATATGCTCTACTCCCAATCGAATGATAGAAGGAAGCTCGGTCGAGGTCAGAAAGGTTGCTTTGGACAAGGTTGTAATGATCGGCAAAATAAAGAGCGTAACTCTCACCAATGGCAAACGAATAGAAATGGTCCCAGAGAGTTCGGCGGAAGGGGGAGTCATAACGCCGGACCGAGCAATCACCGAAATCGAGTCGAGTGTGGGTATTGCCGAAAACCCGGCCATTATGAAGAGGAGTGCCGGAAGAAGAAACGTGAGGCAGGCTGACAACTGACAAATTACGCCTCAAACTCTGACTACGGCGACTGTGGCGGAATGTTCATAATGAAGCACGAAACACACTCTATGTCTGCATTTGCGACAACCAGCGCCTCCACTCCTAATAGTGTATGGTTTGTCGATTCGGGAGCTTCCAATCACATGACTTCCCATGAAGATTGGTTTCGGGAATTACGGAAGCCCGAAAGTCCCTGATATGTTGAAATCGGCGATGATACGACTCATCCAATACAGCATATCGGGAATGTCCCGTTCGGAAACGATGGGGAAGAGACCTACCTCAAGAACGCACTACATGTTCCCACCATCACAAAAACTCTGGTCTCTGTCGGCCAGATTGTAGAACAAGGAATGCAGGTACGCTTCAACAACGATGGGTGCTTCATTGAAAAAGGCAATCAAATCATATCCCACGGCAGACGAGAAGGTCGTATGTTCATCCTTGAGTCGAGCGAAGTAAAGTCGGCTATGTACGCAAAGGGCCAGAAAGTCGAAACCGACTTAAAGTTGTGGCACAAGAGAATCGGCCACATCAATCTCTAGAAGCTTCAGAACATGTAGACAAAAGTAGTCGTAATCGGACTCCCGAACATTACGGCAAAGGAGATCACGGGCGTGTGCGAAGCATGCGAATTCGAAAAGCAACGCCATCATCCATTCCCAAAGGAGCAGAATGTAAGCAAAAGGATCTTGGATTTCATACATTCAGACGTGTGGGGACCAGCCCAAACAACTACTTTTGGTGGATGCCGTTACTATGTCACGTTCATGGAAGACTTCTGTAGAAATACCTGGATTTATCCGATGAAGCAAAAGAGTGAAGTGTTCGGCCACTTCTAGAAGTTCAAAGCCGAAGTGGAAAAAGCCACGGGCCGGCATGTATGCTGCCTTCGATCAGATGGAGGCAATGAATATTTTTCGGATGAGTTCTCGGCGTATCTCCGCAAGGAAGGAATCCGACAAGAGTTCATGTGTTGATATACACCTCAGTAAAATGGCATAGCTGAGAGTAAAAACCGCCACATAGTAGAAGTCGCACAAGCCATGATGAATGAGAAGAACTTGGCGAAATCGTACTGGGCAGAAGCGGCGAACACGCCCGTATACCTCATGAATAGGTGCACAACCTCAGGAGTACACGACATAACTCCTCATCAGAAGTTCTTTAGAAAGAAGCCGAACTTATCGCATGTCTACATTTTCAGCACTATCGCCTACGTACATATTCTCGACGATACGAGACAAAAGCTCGATCTGAAGTCAGAGAAATGTATCCTCATAGGATACTCACTCGAACAGAAGGGGTACAAGTTCTACAACCCATCTAACCGAAAAGTTTGCATCAGTCGAGACGTACTCTTCGACGAGTTCGCATCCTGGTACGCACCAGAGAATACTTCGACTCCGCTAAATGTGGATGACACCGAAATAAGAATAGAAGTCGAAGATCGTCTCACGCATATGCACAAAGAAAGCCCAATTTTGACATGGCTATGCGGACCACAAGAGCCCCCAAGTGATCAAAGCACATTCTGGCCAAGTTCACTACTAGACAAAGGCAAGGCGATAATGCAAGAGTATGAAGATCATTTCGATCTCAACAGTGAGGTCGAAGGCCTTGACATCCACACAGACGGCATGAAGAAACCCCTAGAATCCGCAAATGACAAGCCACGCCGATCCACACGTGAGAAGAACCCCGTAAACCGCTACAACTACGACGAGTACATGGCGTATCATTACTCATTCATGATGAAGGTAGTGTCAGTATGGGAACCAGAAACACTTTCCGAAGCCGCAAAGGATCCGCGATGGGTCAACACGATGAATGAGGAGATGGAAGCGTTATGCAAAAACGAGACATGGGATCTCGTTCCTTACCCCCCAAACAAGAAACCAATTGGTTGCAGGTAGATTTACAAGGTGAAGCACAATGTTGATGGTTCCGTAAATCGCTTCAAAGCACGACTCGTTGCAAAAGTCTACGCACAAACACACGGCATAGACTACGAAGAAACCTTTGCCCCGGTGGCAAAGATGACAACAATACGGACCGTAATTGCGCTAGCAACAACAAAAGGGTGGCACCTCCCTCAGATGGACGTGAAAAATGCCTTCCTCCAAGGAGAGCTTGAAGAAGAGGTATATATGACACAACCACCCGGATTCGAATCACGTAATCATCCGCACGTTGTATGCCGACTCAAGAAGCCACTCTACGGCCTCAAACAAGCACCGCGTGCTTGGCACTCGAAGATCACGTAGCATCTTTACCAAGTTGGATTTCGGATGTCAAAATCCGATACATGTCTGTACATCCGAAATGAGTCAGATAGCCCAATAGTCATCATTCTATATGTGGATGACTTGGTTATCGGAGGAAAGAATCTCACCGAGATTAACAAAGTTAAATCACTTGTTTCTAACAGATTCAAAATGAAGGACGTACACGAACTTCATTACTTTCTAGGTATTGAAGTAATTCGGACACTAGTCGGGATCGTGATCTCACAACGACACTACATTCTCAACTTACTCTACAAGTTCGGAATGACAGAGTGCAAACCTGTGACTACCCCCCTTGAATGTAATCTCAAGGTCGATGCCAGCTCTGGCACGGTCGCGAGCGAGTCGACTCAGTATTGTCAACTGATCAGCAGTCTAATCTACCTAACCATTACGCGACCCAACCTCAGTTATTTGGTCGGCCTACTTAGCCAATTCATGCAGAATCCAAGAAACCTTCACCTCAATTGCGCTAAGAGGATACTACGGTATGTCAGCACAACAGTGGATTATGGCATCTTGTATAAGTCGAATATGACCATTCGACTTGAAGGGTACATAGACGCGGACTAGGCAGGATACAAAGCGGATAGATGATCCACATCCGGATTCGTCTAGACATTAATAACCTTCCCCCCCTTAAGTACGACCATGCGACTGATAACACTTTAATCTCTCATGAGGACTGCAATAAAGTAATATGCCAAGAAATATGGCAAATTTATACTCGGTATAAATGGATCACCTCACTAGAGCCACTCCAATCTAAAATGTTGTACTATAAGGAACACTTCATGCACTTCTCTAAGTTAGGTTTTATTACGCAACCAAAATATCTAGATGTATTCTTACCACGTGCACTAAGGGTTGCCATTGGTCAACTTAGAATATCATCTCACCAACTTGAGATTGAGAATGGACGTACTAATGGAGTCCCTAGGGAGGAAATGATATGTAGGTTATGCCACATAGAGATAGAGGATGGGTACCATTTTACATGCAAATGTCCCACCGATGTCGAGATAAGGGAAAAATACCAAGTCATACTTGGTTCCTCTCCCACCCTCCCTAAACTATTAGATATTCTAGATATAAAGAAATTAGGCAAATACATTCTAGAGCTAAAACAACACAGAGAGAATAAGTTACAAAATGTTGACAATAATGTTGCTAACTTTCACCAACATGTAACAAATGGAGTTTTTCAGGAAGAGGGGGAGACAACGAATGTTGACACACCTGCACCACTCGACCTTTCCCTTGATGAGGCAGCAAATCAAAGAAGAACCAGACGTCCTCGGGTGTCGGGTTTCAAAGCAACTCGACGTAACGAATGTTGACACACTTGCACCACTCGACCTTTCCCTTGATGAGGCAGCAAATCAAAGAAGAACTAGACGTCCTCGGGTGCCGGGTTTCAAAGCAACTCCACGTGGTGTGGAAGCAATAATGAAAATAAGGGAACGTGAGCTACACCACCTAGAAGCCATGGCTAGGGCACTCTCTACATTGGGACCACGGGTCACACCCACATCAAAACCATTTGACACCCCAGTTCTTGTCGAGAGGCTTGGGTGGAAATAAAATTAGGCTTAGTGTAAAGTCACTTCCTTTATCGAGTATACCACTTATTTTACACTACTAGAACTCTTTTAGCTTAAGTTCAATTTTTACTTTATTTTATTCTAGTTATGATGACCGGATAAATACTCATTTTGTTGTTAACCAATTGTCTCATGGGCCAAATTTGGCCTTAGAAGACATTAATATATCTTTCTTTCTAACGTTTTGCATATCCACATTTTAACATTTTATTACACTTAAAAGATGTCCGTTTTGAGTTTACAATAGATACCTATGGTAGCATTTATTATTTAAAGTTAATCATATGTAATTGTCCAAATACTAATTTTAGTTAATGTCAATCATTGGTTATCACTCCACGTGGAAATTGTTTTCTTCTTTGCAAACTTGATAGGCAAGCATCATTAGCTAGTTTGTTTTGGTGGGACCCATGAAGACCTCAAGGTCTGAAAATTTTGTAAATTGTTAACATCTTTTCTATAACTTGTCTTCTCACTGAAAACTCACATAAAATCTATATGCCGCAAAACAATTATTTGGGAAGATGGAAGTTGAATCGAAGACTTGTGCTCAAGAAACATCCTTCTCAGGACTAATTGACCCGCTAACTATGCTTTCCCAGATGACATGATATTGCACTCAAATGTGCTTCCTTCACATGATAGACCAATGTTTTTGTTAGAGATATGGTACGTTGACTATTACAAAGAAATCTAGGTACAAGTTGACTATGCCCATGTCATAATCTAGTCTTGAAATCCATATAGTTAGTGCTACCCAAACATAGACGTTTATTCTTAGGTATCTCAATATCATCTTGACCGTTTCCCAATGTTTTTTACCATGGTTTGATAAGCATCTATTCAGAACTCCCACTTCAAATGCATGGCGTAGAGTATTGTTATCCATTTGTCCCACATCATTCATTGGTATTTCTTTAATTCCATGGTCATATGTGTTTATCCCCAGTCTACCACCCGTGTGTCCAAGTTGCCGACATGCAATCCATCTTGGTGATGTTCCAAATCTTCGAACAACTCCTAGATGCGGTTGTGTCCATGACTTCTCTAGTGCTCTTGTCCCAAACCAAGATACCCATCAATGCCGTCCACTTGTCTTGATGTAGCAGGAGAAGTAAGGGGTAAAAGGGGTAAGTGAGGACCTAGGGACATATGTATTGTAATACAAATTACAATACAAAAAGTATGATACAAAATGAACAATAACGTGTAGCCCCGGTGGAAAAAGTTTTTCCTTTAAAGCTACTGAGACAACATCCATATCTCCCTTTCTATAATTGATCCAGATCTGGAACTGCGTTCTTATCACATCAGATTCTGCAAGTGGAGGTAATGGCAGCGCCTTCTCATGATGGTGTTTAGTCCCCATAGCTGGTGTAACCCTGCTATGAACAGTAGTAGTGACAGAATAGGCCCAATCCTGAGCTCCACAGGGATAAAGCTCACCATAGCGGAAGCTTCACAATTGCTAGTTCTCCTCCTCTCCTGGTGTGAAAACTTAAGACTTGGCCAATAGAAGTGAACCAAAGAAGCGTGGCCGTCTTCTCCTTCTTCTTCCTTATTTTATACACCATAGCCAAACCATACATCCAAAATTGTCCACATCTTCTTCTACGTCATCCATGTCATAAATGTTGCTAACGAAATATAATGTACAAATATTTCAGCAAATAAGATTGTTGCATATTACTTGCCAATGCCCATTCTTTAAGGTTGAGCTCTAGCATAAATTTTGGCTATGCACTGTGTGGCTTGAAATGAGCACTCTATGTTGGGGTATCCTAACATTATGTTAGTGTTTCCATCAATGTGTAGATGATTGTTTAATGAGATTCATACAAAATGTATTTTGTTGGCAATTGACATGATAATTGCTAATTTTCTTATTTAACCAATTCCTGTTATGAGATACTCAATAAGAAATTAATCAGGAAATATTTATGGTAAGGTCGATATCATAGTGTATCTAGCATATTAGACCATGTTTTTATGAGTCCATGGACTCTTAGGGTATCCATCATTCCATGTGACTTGCTTTACTTCTACTACATCATCTTCCAATAGTTATGAATTCCTATGGAACAATAACAGAAATAAAGTACAATGAAATCCCAAATAAATGAATAGCACCACACTTCTACAATGAAACAGAATAGCATACTATTTAATTCTAGTAATTAGTTTGGAGTTTGTGGAGCTGGTCCTCTAGAAATGGTATTCTGGGGATTTCAGGTCATGAGCTACCAAGTTGCACTACATAATGCCAAATAGAGAAAATATTGAATATAAAAAATAAGTGATCGAGCACCCTTTATGAAAATAATATAAATTTGAACTATATCACTAACCTACGAATGATCACTAGTTGAAAATTTTATAACATGGCACATAATCATGATTTGATATTACATTATTAATAGCCATGTAGACATAAAATCTGTATGAGAAATAACCATTATTTGGGAAGATCAAAGATCGACGATAAAATCTGTATACAAAAAATATATTGTAGGTTGAAACTCATATATATGGACTAGACGATGGGAACTCTCATTTGATTTATCTCCACTATTGGTCATCTATAACTCTAGACTTTGATATTCCTTTCTTCTTTTACATGATAGACTTTGCTTATTGAGGCACATCCTTATGTGGTTTTGGTGGGATCCATGATGACTCAATCGTGGAAAGTTTACTGTACTGATGTCAACGTGTTTTGATGGGATGCCAAACGTTTCTTGTCAAATTGATCTGAATATTCATTTCTTCTTTCACATGATAGATGAGCTTATCAAGGTAGAGGAAGTTTGTGTCAAGAAGGTGACATTTGTGTACAAATTATAAACCTACTATTCCAGCAAATAAGATTGGTACATATTACTTTCCAACACTCATCCTTTTAGGGTTGACGCATTGTATGGAAACTCTTATATATGTTGGGGTACTTCGTAAGTTCGTAACATTATGTTTGTGATGTGATTAATACGTACATGATTGTCGAATAAGACTCGTACGTAACGTACTTCATTTTAATTGTGACTCTTATTCCTTGTCACTTAAATGTAACTTCTTCCAAGAGTTATGAGCTGCAAATGCAATAATAACAGAAATAACGTATAATGAAATCCCAAATGAGTGAGAAATAACAGAAATAACCAAAGCTTCCTTCTTATTGCCCTTAGGATTAATTTAGTGCTTAGATTGGTAAAAGCCTGCGACAGTATAGCATGTCTGCACTAATGAGAAGAGGAGCAGTAGAAACGCGACAATGAGCGAAATCGTTAGCCATGGCCGAGAGAAATACTTCTCACGAAACTCGACATACATGGCACGCCAAGGGCAATGATAGTGGTGCAGAACATCGGCTATCATGCGGTCCCATTTCTCACACGGTCCATCCGGCACAGTGGTGCACATGTCGTTCCACATCTTGAGCAACTTCTCATCGCTCCCCAAGTGATTCTCGATCACTTCGGCATTTGTCAAGATGGCCACATCCTCCGCTGTGTCGATGAGCGAGTCCATGATGACCGCATACTTAGTGAGCTCACCTCCATCTTTGGAGGTTTGTTCATGTGCAATGAGGTTCCTCAGCGTATCCTCTGTGTAGTCGTACACCACAAGCCGTGGAAGATAGAGCCGAAGCTTTCGCTTTTCGTACTTCATCACTGATATGGAACCTTCGATCGCCCTGAACGAGATGCCGGCTTTAGAGAGCTGCGATGCGGATGGGAGGCGCTCACGCAGTTTGCCTCTAGTCATGGCTTGTTTCGGACAGACAATGTTTAGTGGTATTCGAAAGCTACATGGATTTATGGGATGTTTCTTATTCTTTTGTGATCGTTGTCTGAGGACGCAAATATATAAGCAATCAAGTAGATGATTGCAATCGAGATATTCTGAAGTTTGAAATGGCCTCTCCCGAGCATGCCTGATAGTGAATGGATCAACACAAGTAAAGAGCAAAGCCAGTGCTTTACAGAGTTCATCCTTTTCATCTTTGGAGTTGAGTTTCTTGGGAAATTTTTCAATCAGCTTCAGCAGAAAGGGCATGGGAATTTGGTTGCCCATCAAAAACAAGTCCTTCCATAGTTGCTTTATAGTGATGCCATTATTGCAGAATGCGTTGAAGAAGAAGAAGTCGTAATCTTCCACGGATTCCCAGCCCGTCGTCAGATATATCAAGAATTCATTAAGGAAGACGGTATCGACAGTGACGATAAATTTGAGAGCTTCCTCGCTATAATTGGGAAGGCCCGAATAATGCGTGTGAAGATTACATGGTTCATCGAAGAGGCATTGCATGAGCTGTTCTACATCTGATATCCCATGTCGTCGCATGAATCTGTTCACACACTGTGCCTTACAATCATAAAGAGAAGAGCTACCGCCAAGCCTTTCATACAATGGGCCGATAGTCAGGATCTGAGGGCAATATGATAGTGGCTTCACATCCACTAATGCTTTTGGTGGCTTCGAAATCTTCCAACTTTCGTTAGAGCCATGTCTATTAGCGTTAGTATCAGCCTCATTGATCCTTATAATCATGTCTGCTTTCCATTTCTCTTCTTTAGCACAGCATTTAGATTGATCTATCTGATAGGTAAGGTTGATTTCATTGTTCATAATTCTCTTAAACTTCTTCTTCTTCTTCAGTGGGCACAAACTTGGGATGCTTGCTTGCAGAAATGAAGTACAAGCCCTAGTCTTTTCTCGTAGGAGATAAGAATGGAGAGAAAAATGAGAGATAGATAGATAGATAGATTATATTATCGTCTTCGGATATCAAATATGACCTATGAGAGAGAGAGAGAGAATAGGCAGGAGAGGGGGCACATAAAAATGCCACAATCAGTTCTCGAATGATTGGGCTTGAGATCTCATCTTCTTTTATTCTTGTGATCTTGACTGAGTTGAGTTTCTGAGTAGGTACATAGCTATTGGGAAAGAGTCGTGTACGTAATGCCCAACACTCATACTAGTCATTGGTCCAAAAGTATCATGCCTAGGCGTACTAATTAAACTAGTGGATATAATTAAACTAGTGGATATGTTACAGAGATAACTCTGTTATGATCTGGTGGGTCTACTATGAGATGTTTTGTCCATTGACGGAATTTTTGAGACTTCACAAAAGTATGTTGTGTGTGTAACTAACTGATTGGCAGTTTTTTATGGGAGTTAGGCTCAAAATTGTTGCCTCTTTCTATAAAGTCATGGTTTCCACCGACTCCATTCCTTTGTTCTGATCCTATTAATTTAGATTCCTTTATTTTGGCCATTTACTAGATTCTAAAGCTATGCTTTCATATTAGAGGATGATCAAGATGTGGTGCTACATTAAAAATATAAGTGTCATATTCTTATTAACGTTGCTTAGTTTTTCAATGCCGCATATTTTTGGTCATTGCCATTTCCTCAGACATGATTGTTGCCTATCAGGAACAAGTCCTATCCGTTACTTGTATATATTTTAAAGGTTAAATATTTCAGAGAGCCAACAAGTTCCCTTATTCCTAATGTTGGGGATCCCAAAAAACACCAAAAAGACCCAAAATCAAAAAGAGCGAAAAGATCCAAAGTCGAAAAGAGCAAGATTTCAATTAATGAAGCCATTATACTCAAAGGTTACATTGGCGGAAGGTTGCTTTCTACTGAAAATGACACACATTTGCCTCAAGAGTCATTCCTTAATCCTTTCCCCCATGATCTTAACAACCATTATTGAGAATGTTTGATCAATTCTAACATTAGCCAAGTCGGGCCCAAGTGAAGCATCCATATTGAAGACAATGTGATTAATGACAATAAATACACTACACCATTTAACATTAAGATTTAACATTTCACAACTCTGATAAAAAAGTGTTGGGGCTTGTCCACTCAAGTGGAGCCCACAACATTGAGTCGGTTGAACGCCGAATAGGCTTAAGGCTAGTACATTCTCTCTAGTCAAAACCTAGAGTCCCTGGTCGTGAAAATTTTCAGCAACAGTGTGAAAATTACGTGGAACGTCGAGAAGATGCAATGTGCACTCGTGCGAAAGGAGTGATGGCTAGACCTGTCTGTTAAACACATTAATGTGCCCGTCTGATGTATGTTTAGGTGTTAATTACACATATATATAAAATAAGCCTAACCCATACAATGAGGTGCAAGTAAGGGTTTGAACCTTACACCTCCAAGGTAGGAGGCATATCATTAGACTAAGTTGTTTTCTTTAAAAGATATTTTCGTCATTGTAGTTTTCACACAAAACTGTTCGTACATGAGAGCTTAGATAAAGTACATGGTGGTCATGCATCACATGTGATGTGCATGAGCGCCAAATGGCGATCATGCATCGCATGCATCTCATGGATTGTATGCATGTACTAAACCCTCACATGCACATATGCATGGGGGCATTTACATAAGAAGGAGGAAAAGGGAAAGAAAGGTAAGCAATTATACAATCAATAATAATTAATAAGTTCTAGCTATCTTGTTGGCAAGGTGTCTTTTATCTCAATTTTGAAGTCAAAGGTTCAAACTGGGAATAGGAATTCCCGCCTATATCTATCTCACTTGCGCTAGTCCTTCTACGGTTCCATTATCTTGAATGATCCCACCATCAATCCTCCATAACCACTAGCGGATAGAGGCCCGGTGGTTGTCCGTGCTTGTGACGCACACATCACGACGTTTGGCACGTGTGTCATGCGCCACACGACATCTATTGGGTGAACCCAGCATGAACAACACAAGGTGGTAATGGAGGCACCATGAATGATGGATGCGGTCTTGCTTGCTTACGACTTAGAGGAGTCGATAAGAATAGAAGGTGGTCTGAGGCTCGTGATCCTTCCATTTGAAAGGCAATCGAAATGATGTTGCATGATGATAAGGATAGAGCGATGGAGTATCTCAAGTTGGCAAGGCAACTTAAAAGACTATATCAAGGAGTTCCGGATTGGTGTGATATGGTTATGGAATCAAGATTTGGGCCTCAACCTTTTCATGGTTTACTCAACGATGACGAAAGTGAAGATTATCAAGATGTACATGATTATTGTCATGAAGAGACTTTCAACAAAGAATGTGGGCTCATAAGGAAAGATGAAGATATTCGAGGATGTGGTCGTGAAGAAGAACATGGGGTTGACAAGAGAGATCGATATGTTCACGGTTGCGGTCTTGAAGAGGCATGCAACAAAGACCATGGTCTTAACGGGATAGATCGAGATCGACATGCCTATGGTTTTTACGAGGATCGTTGCAAACTCGACAAAACAGAAATATGTGACGAAGAACGCGAACTTGAAGAGAGAGATTATGATTGTCATCATAAAGATCATTGTAAACTGTAAACGTATATGCGTGCGGAAGCGTAAAGCAGAGAATGCACAGAGAGAGAGAGAGTGAGACAATATGCGGGAGAGCCAGCGAGGCAGAACACGAATTCAAAAATATATTAACGCTCTATTCATACAACGCGCTCATCAGCGCTATTTATACAAGTCCCCTTGGGACTGACAGAAGTACCATGTACATCAATGCTCACACAAGCATCTGACACTTACTACAAGACTATAATTGCCTAGTAGTCTAAACTAATACTAGGCTTCTGGTTACCGATTGGATCTGGTTAACTGGCTCCCAACCTCACCGGCCTTGTTGCTTACCGGCATATCGATCCGTCTCTCTTACCGGCTCAGGCTTTTCAGCCGATCCAGCTTCAGTTGAGCTTGCCGCTCAACACTCCCCCTCAAGCTTAACTTGAGGTCGGGTCGTAGTGTCGAGCCGGTCCTTCCAACCGACTTCTCCTAGCGTTGCTTCGCCTTGCTCGTGCTCCTTGTCCGGTTCGGTCCCGTTTGCCGTGACCTCTTAGGTTCCGCGTGCCTCGACCTTCTTGGTCGGTATGTCTGCTAAGTAGGCCGATCTTGTTGCAAACACGCGGAAACTATGCTCAGCCACAACCGAGTCTACGATCTTGTTGTCGATCTGTGGGAACATACAGTAGTTCAACTTTACCGCTCAGGACCTGCTCACGCACGATGTGATAATGCACTTCTATGTGCTTTGTGCGAGCATGGAACACGAGATGCTTGGCGAGCTGCATGCTGCTCATGTTGTCGCAGTAGATCAGAATCGGGGTCGGTACCTCGATCCGTAGGTCTTGCAGCAGTCGCCGAAGCCAAATGGCTTCAGTGCTCGATAGAGCCACTCTTGGCTTCTTTTTGCTGCTCCACGCAACAGCCGCGCTACCTAGGGAGAACATGTATCCGGAAGTCGATCGACGATCTGACGCATCGTCGGCCCAGTCGGCATCAATGTAACCGACGAGCTTCTCAATCATACCGTGCCGGTATAACGAGCCCCTGTCCTTCGTGCCGCTTACATATCGCAATATCCATTGCGCGCACTGAAGGTGCTCCACGGTTGGCTTCTGCATGAACTGGCTTATCACTCTGACCGGATAGCTGATGTCGGGTCGCGTGATGGTCAAATAGATAAGGCTTCCAACGATTTGGCGGAACCGTTTCTCATTGCAGGCTGAGAGCAATATGTCGTCGAGCCTCGATCCCTAGGAAGTAATGAGGTTCCCCAGGTCCTTCATCTCAAATGTGTCCGACAACTGGGACTTGACACGAAGGATTTCTGGAAGACCCGGTCCGGTGATGACTAAATCATCAACATACAATAGTATGCATACCGGACCGTGAGAGCTTTGCCAGATGAATAATGAACAGTCCAAATTAGAGGCAACAAACCCCATCTTATGCAACCGGTGCGTGATCTTCGCATTCCAAGCACGGGGGGCTTGCTTCAAGCCGTACAACGACTTCTTCAGCCGGCATACCGTTGACTTGTTCACCTCTGACTGAAATCCGAGGGGCTGAGTCATAAAGACTTCTTTTTCAAGATCTCCTTGAAGGAAAGAATTTTTCACATCCATGTGATGAAGATGCCACCCCCTTGTTGCAGCAACCGCCAACACCACACGAACCGTCGTCATCTTCGCTACAAGAGCAAAGGTCTCGTCGTAGTCGATTCCGTGGGTTTGCGCTTATCCCTTCGCCACTAACCGGGCCTTGTACCGGTTAACTGAACCGTTGGCGTTGTACTTTACCTTGTACACCCACTTGCATCCGATTGGTTTATAGTGACGGGGAGGGTCAACCAGGTCCCAAGTTTCGTTGGCATCCAGTGCCGCATTTCTTCCTCCATAGCGGCAAGCCAATTTGCGTCCTTTGCCGCTTCTGCGTAGCTGTCCGGCTCATGCACATCCACCACCTTGGTCATGTACGCATAATGATGCGCCATGTACTCATTGTACCCGTACCGTTTAACGGGATCCTTGTGGCGGGTGGACCGGTGTAACTCACCGTTACTCGGTATGAGGCCCTTCTTGGCCGGTTCGGTCTTCCTTCCCGAAGATCTGCCTTTGTCCTTGCCGGAGTCGGATGCGCACCGATCCGACTCATCATTGCCGATCTCGAATTTCGGCATCTTCTTCTTCCCCTTCTTTTTGCACGTGAACCGTCTCCTCGGTTCCTTGCGCGGGGAGAGCACCGCAGAGTCTCCTCTACTCGCCGTCTAATCATCCGACTGGTCGGACTGACCCAGTCTCTCGTTCGGTCCGCTCAACCGGAATGATTCCAGACTCTCATCTTGAGTGCCGGCTTCATCGTCCTCTACCTGGGCCGGTTCGGGCTCACTAGCCTCATCCTCCGATATCGGGTCGGGGTCGGAAGTCGAAGTCGGTAAGGAATACCACGATGCCAATTCATCAAACTCGATATCTCGCCTAACTCGGACCTACTTCGTTCGGGGGTTATAACACTTATACCCCTTTTGCTCTTGAGCATAGCCGACTAGGATGCATTTTTCCGATTTTGCATCCAACTTTCTCCGCTTCTCATCCGGCACATGCACATAGGCTATGCTGCTGAATGCCCGAAGGTGTCTCAAATTCGGCTTGCGCCCGAAATACAACTCGTGAGCTGACACCTTATCACCGATCGAGTTCTGGATGTAGACGACCGTCCAGACCGCCTCTACCCAGTAGAATCTAGGCATGCTTTTCTCCTCCATCCTTGACCTTGCCGCTTCCATGAGCAACCGGTTCTTTTTCTCGGCCACACCATTTTGTTCCGGTGTGTATCTGCACCTGAATTCTCGCCGAATTCATTTCGGCATCTCAGCTGATTTCAACCAGCTGACTCTTAAGTCAACTTTTCGGTCGACATCCCCGCAAGGAGGGACGCCTTTACATAACAAAAAGATATTGGGGATTACATCATAATTGTGATGTATGTCTTGCTTTTTTATTTGATGGTAGACATGAAGTTAGAACTTTCTATGAAATTCAATAGGAATATTGATGAGGTAATTTTATTTTTTAGAGAAAGTCGAGATTCATTTCCTAGTGCAATGTTTGTCTTGCTTATTGGCGATTCAACATGTCTCACCTACTACCCACGTAGCGGTGACACCACTTACTTTTGGTGTGATTGTAGTGTTTCAAAGACAAATTTATTTGTATGTTTGAACACCAAACATCTAATTATAAGGTACGAAATTCCAATGTATACATCTTTAAATAGGAAAGATATAGCTCGGATACGAGTAATGGCTCGGCAAGATATAGCTGAGATATTGTTGCAAGATTTGAAAAACACTCTTTGGCTAGGAAACCAAATCATGCCATGCGAGGCTGGAGGAGGATAGGAAGTCCATTCACAGAGACGGGAATCACATCCACCAGAACAACCTCATTAGGGTCCAATTCAATTCATTAGGCCTCATATGGAGCGGAATCGGGATGATTCGTAATACCAATTCAAGAATTCAAATAAACAACACCACAAGACAAAATGAGAGTATAAAGCAAGATTTTAACGTGAAAAACCCAAAATAAGGAAAAAACCACGGGAACCGTAGGTTCCAAACAATTCCACTATGATTTTGGAGTACAATAAGACAAGACTTCACTAGAGAAGCATACAAACCTCAAGGCAACAGTCTTGGCTACACAATAACAAATAAAACTTAGTATAGACTCAACTCGCCTCAAGGCAACAGCCTTGGCCACAATCCTCACCCAACTAGGTGGAATGAAAAACAAAAGAAAATGGAAACAAAGATAAGCATGAAACAAAGAAACCTGAAACAAGAAGAAGACCACGAACCAACCCCTTCCTCTTGCTCGCTCTTTCGCTCTCTATTTTCTCTCACACTTCTTTTCTGTTTTTCTCTTTCTATATTCTGTTTTACTGTTTTGTGTATGCAGAAAACAGACCGTGCTCTCTCTGTGCTCTCTCCAAAAATCAGATTGCTTCACTTGTATTCTCTGTTTTCTGCACTATGTTTTCTTCTTTGCTCTCTCTTTTGTTCTCTCACGAAATCAGATCGATCACACTGTTTTCTGCATCTCCCTTTTCTTTTTGTTCTTTTCTGTCCAACGTCTACAATCTGTTTTCACACCTGAACAATTAGAGAAGGCTGCCTTGTTACTCAAATAGCTCGCAAGAACTACTGTTGGGAAGCCGAGTAGTCTCGTCTTGAATGTCTCTCCATATGCCGAGATGCGGTCATCGATGAATTTCCATGGGAGCCATTGAAGGGAAGGCCGAGACGACCCGGTGGTAAAATCAGCTTCTTCTCGTGCTGGTGCTTAACCTTCTTGCTTGAATGTCTGCTTAGCTGAGGTAATCCTGCTATGAAAAGTAGTAGTGACAGAATAAGCCCAATGATGAGTTCCACAGGGATAAAGCTCACCATAGCTGAAGTTCTCAGTTGCAAGTTCTCCTCCTCTCCTGGTGTGAAATCTTCAGATTTTGCTTATAGAGTGAGCCAAAGCAGCATGCTCTTCTCCCCCTTCTTGTTCATCATTTTATACACCACAACCAAAAACATTCATCCATAGTTGTCCACATCTTCTCCTACGTGGCCCATGTAAGTTTGTTAGATGACTAAAGTTGTCCTTATTGTGTAAGGTTTTGCAAAGGTCGTTATTTTAGAGATACAATTTGTCTTCTTTCAGTGATGGGAAAGTTTTTAGGAAATAGGCAAAGTTACTAGTTGTTTAGTGTGTTGAATCTCTTGGGATGAATCATAGTAAATACAATATATTTGCAAAACCCGAACATTAATCACATAATTTGCACGACATATATGAAACGAGCGTATTCTGCAATAGAAATTACATAAATTCAAAGCATTACATAGAAATAGCCATTAGGAGCTTCTTCATGCATTTTTTATCCAAGCACAATGAGAACTTGGTGTATATAATCCAATGACCTAATATGAACAAAGAACTTCCTACTAAATGGCAAAGGAAGTCATCATTCCATTAAAAGGCGAGCACCTTGACCCTATCGGTGTTTTGGTGTTTACTTACATCTATTAATGCGCTGAACAGAGTAAAATCCGAATGGACCCCATAAATTTGGTAAGCATACCAACCACTCAGAGTAAAGAACTTCCGACCAAATGGCAAAGGAAGTCATCCTTCCATGCAAAGGCGAGCAACTTGACCCTAATGGTGTTTACCTACTGGTGAACAGAGTAATCCCAATGCACCCCATAATTTTGGTAAACAACCAACCAATGAGGATGCAAATCACCTTTTTGTAAAGTCTCATGAATCCATCAATGACAACACCGCAATTATGATAACAATATTATGTCATGATCATCATCTCTAGTAGACCCACTAGATCAACATATCTTTGTGTTTGTAACATATCCACTAGTTTTAGTATCCATTGACATGAGTTCACTAACATGATTTAGGTGCTACGTACATTCCTCTACATAGCTACCCTCTTACAAACAAACTACCTATCTCACCACAATTTGCAGTTACTATTAAGAAAAACTCTTCTAGATATTTCAAGGTTTTTCCCTTTGATTTTTAGTCATACAAGATAGGCCAATGGGGTTCCCTGCACCCCACAATGAAACAATGGGAAAAAGCCCAGAGACGAGTCCAAACTCTAAACACCCAAGAAGTATTAATCAATAGTTCATGGATAATCAACATCACACCTCAGAGCTAAATACTACCTTCATTAAGAGAAAAACCATAGTTTATTCAAACGAAAGGGAAAGAGGAGGATAATGTCGTGGTTTTCCATACATTATTCAATGGCTTTCCTATCTCTTCACATGCTTTACCTACGCCTTCATCATACTCTATAGCCAAATTTGATTCAATGCCTCACATTTACTGGCAAGTAATATGCGGCCTTATTTGTTGAAATATTTGCACATTATTTGTGGTTGGTAATTTGTACATTGTTGTGATGACTTGACTACATGAAATGCTTTTTTCTTGTGCCTTACGTATCACCACGTCGGCCTAATAAAATTGAAGCACAATAGTTTACAAAGTCCCTCTCTCACCTTTGTTGTTAAGTCACATTGATGATCATGAATACACAAGAAAGAGTTGTCTTCATCTAATTTGTTTGTTGGTTTACAAATCCTTCATTTCTTAGAACATAAACAAACAAACAAATTGGAGCCTAACAAGTAAAGATGAAATAAGGTCAATTCATTGATGTTGTCTAGCTCATCGTTGCCGATGAGGGGATGGAAACATCTATGAGTTCAATGAAAAGATTTTGTTACGGCAATGTACAACGTCAACATTATTCATTCATTCAGGTTATCTTTCACCATCGATCAAAAGGAGGAGTTAGTACTTTCCATGAGAAGCTTTCTCGTGGTCACTAAAAAATTCCTTGTTCTTGCAATGAGAAAAATCCACAAAATTATGAGAATATAGAAACATCCCCCAAAACCCAAAAAGCCTTAAGAAGTATATGCACACACCTGTAGTTTAATTTTTCTCTTTGATTAATATTAGCTATGGATATGACCAAGACCATAAAAACGTAGTAGTGACTTAATAAGCCTAATGATGAGCTCCACAGGGATAAAGCTCACCATAGGCGAAGCTTCTCAATGCTAGTTCTCCTCCTTTCCTGGCATGAAAACTCAAGACTTCTCCAATAGAAGTGAGCTAGAGAAGCATGGTCTTCTTTTCCTTCTTCTTCATCATTTTATACACCATAGCCAAACCATGCATCTAAAGTTGTCCACATCTTCCCTTACGTGGTCCATGTGCTGGGTGTTGATGAGCTGATCGCAAACATAGTAAAATTAACTCCTTGGAGTAAGGTTTTTGTAAAGGTCTCCATTTTTTAGATAGAGTGTATCTTTTTTTGGTAATGAGAAAGTTGAGACAAAGTTGCTAGTTATTTAATGTGTCGCTCTCTAAATATTAATGTTAGTAGATACAACACTAATCATAACATATTTGAAAAACACAAACACTGATATTGTGACAAAGACAATGGGATCAAGAAACATCACATCCAACGATATAATGTAGAGAGGTTAAAGTGAGATGGTCGTGCCAACTATTTTCTCTATGGTGAATATTTAAAGTGAACCCACCATAACACAATAATGGTAATAATTCGTACACAGGTTCGTATGGTAATTTCTACAACATTTTTTACGAACTTTTATTAATATTAAATCTCTTAAATTTATTTAGTATGGATTGAGAAGGCAACTCATCCATTTTTACTAAATCCTTTGTGATAGATTGAGAAATTTTAGACCCAGTGGACTCCTTTGATTTCTCTTTAATTTTTTGACCCGACTACAGAGGTGACAGGACATTTCTCTCAGAGATTTGGATAGAGATTGTGCATAATCTCATAGGGTGGTTGGATAGTATAAAAGGTAATACGCACCAAGCGAACCTTGAGTGTTAGGAGTTTCATGCCATCTAGGACATAGGTATAATTTATAGACGACTTTTTTGATAAGGTAGAGTACTTTGACTTAACGCCAAAGTAGTTATTTAGAATTTAGAATTTAGAAAAACATAGGGATATTTGTAGCCTTATGGTGTTTTCTAATACTAATGTAATAATGTAGTATCGTTTTTTTGGAGAAAAAGACATTTCTCTCTTTTCTTTAGATCACGTGGATATTAATATATTGACCTGGTCATATTTTGATGTGCATGTGTTTCTTATGTGCATTTCACAATATTTTAGTAATTTTGAAATATATTTCTTATGAGTGGTATCGATCGAAGTAATATTACGCAGAATGTATGCATTTTTGGAGTCAATTATTTAATGACGTTTTCTTGAAACGTATAATTTCATAGATGAAATAATCTGCAGGTCAAAGTGTCCTCAATGATCTATTGTGTAATTATCTATGTAATAGTTATAGTGATAAAGTGAAATTCACATTGTTGGTAATTACATAATGAAGCTCACTTATTGCTTAAATGCTCCTCAAAATTAGTTGGAGATTCCTTTTGTATATAACCTTGAGGTTGAATCCATAAACAATAAGTGGAATGCGTTTTAGGATAACTTGATGATTGTCCTACACAATTGTGATAAATCAACATTGTCGTAACTCCATATATTTAGTAGGTTCTCAATGCATTGCACGATAATTTAAAGGTCCTCATCGTACATACATACATATTTTCAAATTGTAATGAATCATTCTTATGCTTTTATGAGACATAATAGCACCAATACTTATTTCTAGTAATTGCTTTGGAGTTAGTGTAGTCGGCCCTCAAGGAATGGTATTCAGATTTCGCTCATGACTCATCATGAACTACCTACAATGTTGCATTACATAATGCTAAACAGAAATAATGTTGGGTGTTAGAAATATGCTAATAACTCATGAATTAACATTCCACCACAAGGAATCTATATCATAGACCTAGGAATGAACAGTAATAGAAAAATTGATAATATGTCACATAAATTATAATCATGATTTGAGATTACTTTCTTAGTAATAGTGAAAATTAACATAAAATGTATATGCCCGAAAACTATTATTTGGGAAGATGGAAGTTGAATCAAAGACTTGTGCTCAAGAAACAACCTTCACAAGACTAATCAGACATGGTATCACACTCCAATGTGCTTGGCCTTTGCACGATAGACCGATTTTTAGCAAGAGATAGGGTACTTTGACCATTACAAAGCAATCTAGGTACTACAAGTTGACTATGCCCTTGTCATGATCTAGTTTTGAAATACATATTGCTAGTGCTACCCAAACATAGATGCGTGTCCTTAGGGTCACTTAGGTGTCTCATTATCATCTTGACCATTTCCCAATGTTTTTTACCATAGTTTTATAAACATCTATTCAGAACTCTCACTTCAAATGCATGGCGTAGCGTATTGTTATCCATTTGCCCCACATCATTCATTGGTATTTCTCTGATTCCATGGTCATATGTGTTTATCCCCAGTCTACAACCTGCGTGTCGAAGTTGCCAACATGCATTCCATCTTGGTGATGTTCCAAAGCCTCGAACAACTCCAAGACGCGGTTGTGTCCATGACTTCTCTAGTGCTCTTGTCCCAAACCAAGATACCTTATAATGTCATCCACTTGCCTTGATGTAGCAGGAGAAATAAGAGGTAAAACGGGTAAGTCAAGAGTCAGGACCTAGGGACATATGTATTGTAATACAAATTACAATACAAAAAGTATGATAAAAAATGAACAATAACGTGTGGCCCCAGTGGAAAAAGCTATTCCTTTAAAGCTACTGAGACAGCACCTATATCTCTCCTTCCCTAATTGATCCAGATCTGGCACTGCCTTCTTATCACATCAGATTCTGCAAGTGGAGGTAATGGCATCGCCTTCTCAAGTAGACCATGTTTTTATGAGTTCATGGACTCTTAGGGTATCCATTATTACATGTGACTTGCTTATTTCTACTACATCATCTTCCAATAGTTATGAGCTCCTATGGAAAAATAACAAAAATAAAGGACAATGAAATCCCAAATAAATGAATAAAGCACCACACTTATACAATGAAACAGAATAGCATACTATTTAATTCTAGTAATTGGTTTGGAGTTTGTGGAGCTGGTCCTCTAGATATGGTATTATGGGGATTTCAGGTCATGAGCTACCAAGTTGCGCTACATAATGCCAAATAGAGAAAAGATTAGTGACCGAGCACCCTTTATGAAAATGATATAAATTTGACCGATATCACTAACCTACGAATGATCACTAGTTGAAATTTTTATAACATGGCACATAATCATGATTTGATATTACATTATTAATAGCCATGTAAACGTAAAATCTGTATGACACATAACCATTATTTGGGAAGATCAAAGATTGAAGATAAAATCTGTATACAAAAAATATATTGTAGGTTGAAACTCATATATATGGACTAGACGATGGGAACTCTTATTTGATTTATCTCCACTATTGGTCATCATTAACTCTACACTTTGATATTCCTTTCTTATTTTACATGATAGACTTGGCTTATTGAGGCACATCCTTAGTTGGTTTTGGTGGGATCCATGATGACTCAATTGTGGAAAGTTTACTGTACTGATGTCAATGTGTTTTGATGGGATGCCAAACATCTACCTTCTTTAACATGATAGATGCCGGAATAGTTTTCTTGTGAGTGGCTTCGTTCGTCTTCGGAGCTGCGTCATTCGTCAAAAAAATATTCCATACTTGTTGAAATCTACATGGATTGATGGCTTCTCTCTTTTTGTTTTTCTTTTGTAATCGGTCTCTGAGGACCCAAACATACAGGCAATCAAGTAGATGGTCGCAATCGTGAAGCTTGGGAGTTGTGAACTTCTCGTGCACAGAATGACTGATAAAGAATGGATCGACTTCTTTAACGACATCGACCAATGCATCCTGGAGTTTATCCCTTTCCAACTTGGGTTTGCTTGGGAACACTTCAATCAGCTTCTTCAGATGGGACATGGGAATTTGGTTGCCCATCACGAACAAGTCCCTCAATACTTGCGTGTATGTGATGTCATTGTTGCAGAGTGTGTCGAAGTAGTAGTGTTCGTCAAGTATGGAGTTCCAATTAGTCGAAAGAAACAGCAAGAATTCACTAAGGAAGATGGTATCCACAGTGAGCAAAAGTTGGAGGAACTCACAGCTATATCTAGAAAGGCCTGAATAATCGAGGTGAAGATTCGAAGGGTCATCGAAGAGGCGTTGCATGAGCTGGTGCACATCCGATATCCCATGTCTCCGCATGAATCTACTCACACACAGTGCCTTACAATGATCAGGAGGAGAGTTTTCACTAAACATTTCATACAATGGTCCGATGGTCAGTATCTGAGGGCGATATGACTCTGGCTTCACATCCACTAATGCTTTCGGAGGTGTCGAAATGTTTCGACTTTCATTGAACCGTTTAGTATCAACATTAGTATCAGCCTCATTGATCCTTATTATCGTGTCTTCTCTCCATTTCACTTCTTTAATGTAGGATATAGATTTACCCATTGTTCTTGTATGGTTGAGTTCCATGTTGATATTCTCTTAAACGTCTTCTCTTCAGACTTCCTCTTCTGTGAGCGCAAACTCGATGCTTTCTTGCCGAAGTCAAGTACCAGCCCTAATCTTTTCTTTTCTTGCAGGAGATAAGACAAGAGAGAAAAATGAGAGACACACAGAGAGGAAGAGAGGGGGGAGGGAGATAAGAATAGCAAAATCATGTATGTATGGAGAGAGAGAGAGAGACCAAATCATGCCATTTTATACATAGAAAGCAAATATTCCATTCCGTTTTCTAGTCAAATTCTTCTAGGATTTCAGAAATCTGGTGGCTGTGCTTAATGTACATTACAATCAAGCAATGATCTTGATTCTAGCTAGAGACAAAGTTTTCCTTTTTTTGAGGCATAGTTGTTAGATGTTTTTGTGTCGATGTCTGTTGATTAATTGATAGTACATAAAAGAAAACTGAAACTTTGCGGACGAATTGACTCAATCAAATGTCCTGGAAAAGCTCATGGAACACGGTAATCCTGACCCCATTTACCTGGAAGACCAATAATTGAATTTTCCTCCGATATAAAATTAACAAATTAATCATATGCTTGCTAACATGTTGTTATCTTTGATGGGATTTAGGCTCAAGATTGTTGCCTCTTTCTATAAAGTCATGGTTTCCACTGACTCAATTCCTTTGTTCTGATCCTATTAATTTAGATTCTTTTATTTTGGCCATTTACTAGATTCTAAAGCTATGCTTTCATATTAGAGGATGATCAAGATGTGGTGCTACATTAAAAATATAAGTGTCACATTCTTATTGATGTTGCTTACTTTTCAATGCCGCGTATTTTTTGTCATTGCCATTTTCTCTGAGATGATTGTTGCCCATGAGGAACAAGTCCCATCCGTTACTTGTATATAGTTTAAAGGTTAAATGTTTGAGAAAGCCAACAAGTTCCCTTTTTCCTAATGTTGGGGATCCCAAAAAGATCAAAAAAGACCCAAAGTCAAAAAGACCCAAAGTCAAAAAGAGCAAGAATTCAATTAATGAAGACATTATACTCAAACATTACATTGGGGGGACGCTGCTTTCTACTGAAAATGACACGCATTCGACTCAAGAGTCATTCCTGACTGATCCCTCATGATCTTCACAACCATTATTGAGAATGTTTCCTCAATTCTAACATTAGCCAAGTCGGGCCCAAGTGAAGCATACATATTGAAGACAATGTGATTAATTACAATAAATACATTACCACATTTTACATTACTAATTAACATTTCACAACTCTGATTAGAAAGTAGGCATCAAACTAACATGAATATGTAGTTTTGAGAAGAAAAGGGGTGGAATTGAATCGTCAATCATTTGCATGGTGTAATTATTTGAGAGGAAATAATAATGAAAGTGACGGAAACCTCTTGTACATTGGCATTAACGGTGTCAGGGAAATGACCGGTTAAGAATACAACTAACAATTTGATATAATGTATGTGTACTTTAACAATAATAATAACAAGTTTTCATAGCCTTGAGTAAAAACAGAGCAAATATCAATAGTTACTTACATCAATCTCCTTGAGATTCATAAATCTGACGGATCCAACTTTGCCTTGTGGAAGAATCAGATGAGAGATTTCCTGATTCAAAGAAAAGTGGTAAAGGCAAGACACTTGAGGGCATGACCAAGGACGATTGGGAAGAGCTCGATCTCTTGGCAATGTCTACATAAGACTGCACCTAGTTGACAATGTGACTGTGACTCAGCTGAAATGGTATGGACTAAACTAAGCAATACATACGAAAAAGAGACCGCATCAAACAAAGTTTAAGTAATGAGAAAACTTTATGATCTTCGAATTAAGGACAATGACAATGTCGCCTCTCATTTGAATGATTTTGATGCATTATGGTCACAAGTATTGGCTTAGAAAATGATTTTGGATTGTGAGCTGAAATGTGTGTTTTTGTTATGCACTTTGCCTAGCTCATGGGACACTTTTTGCACCGCTATTAGTGCTAGTTCCCCCCAAAAAAGTTGTTTTTGTATTTTTTTTTCTCTGTGTGTGCTGTTCGAAATTTTCTCTGCACGTAAAAAACAACAGCTCGTCCACCTTCATCGTACCTCTCCAACACTATCTATCTAATGCTTTTGGTTTTAAATTTAATTATTTGGGAAGAGATAGCCTTCGGCCTCCAACAAAATGTCTGATCTGATTTTATTTTATTTGATTGACAGCCATAGCACAGAAATGAATTTGGAAGTATAGCTTTAGCCTAGTGAGAGAGCAGGGAAAAGCTTGTGGGAGGCTTGTCACAGGAAAGTCAAGACTCAATACCTCCATTTCAAAGGAATGGAAATTTTGCTTGTGTTAAGAAATCCTTCTTATAGATTTTATGAGTCCATGAGAGATGAAAAAACATCATGCTCCTTGGCTTTTTTGCTTTTTGCTTTTTGTTTTTTCCTTTTTGCTTTTTGCCTTTTGCTTTCTAGTTTTTTACTCATTTAGCCCATAGTTTTCTCTCACCTGCATAGATAGAATCATAGAAGAATTTGGATATTAATATATTGACTTGGTCATGTTTTAGTAATTTTCAAATATATTTCTTACAAGTGGTATCAATCAAAGTAATATTACGCAGAATGTATGCATTCTCGGAGTCAAGTATTTAATAACGTTTTCTCCAAAGGCATTATTTCATAAATGAAATATATACAGGTCAAAGTGTCATCAGTGATCTATTGTGTCATTATCAATGTAATAGTTAACGTGATTAAGTGACATTCACATTGTCGGTAATTACATAATGAAGCTCACTTACTTCTTAAATGCTCCTCACAATTAGTTGGAGATCCCTATTGTATATATCCTTGAGGTTGTATCCAGAAACAATCAGTTGAGTACGTTTTAGGATAACTTGATGATTATCCTACACAATTGTGGGGAATCAACATTGTTGTAAGTCGTAGCTTTACGTATTTATTAGTTTCTCAATGCATTGCACAAAAATTTAATAATAGCTCCAACACTTATTTCTAGTAATTTCTTTGGAGTTTGTGGAGTCAGCCCTCAAGGAATGGTATTTGGGGATTTCGGTAATGAGCTACCTCCGTAGTTGCATCACATAATGCTCAAGAGAAATAATATTGGGTGTTTTTTCTTTTTTTCCAAAAAAAATATATTGGGTGTTAAAAATATGAAAGTAACTCAAGAATTAATATTCCACCACAAGTAGTCTATATCACAAACCTAAGTCCAATGAACAGTAGTAGAAACATCGATAATATTTCACATAATCATGATTTGAGAATACTTTCTTAGGAATAGGGAAAACTCACATAAAATCTATATGCCCCAAAACAATTATTTGGGAAGATGGAGGTTGAATCGAAGACTTGTGCTCAAGAAACATCCTTCTCAGGACTAATCGACTGGCTAATTATGCTTTCTCAAACATGCGAGAGAATCTTAAAATATAATCTATAGTTCGGTCTCATAGGCCATTCTGAACTCTTAAAAGATGTTAATATATTTTGAAGGAAGCACCAGTGATGCCTTTATTTGTCAATGACAAGGGTGGTGAGATCATTGCCCATGAGACCGGAGCCTGTACATAAAGCACTCGAATGTGCTTGGCCTTCGTACAATACACCAATTTTTTTGTTAGAGATATGGTACTTTGACCATTGCAAAGCAATCTAGGAACAAGTTGACTATGCCCATGTCATAATCTAGTCTTGAAATCCATATAGCATGGTGTAGTGTATTGTTATTCATTTGTCCCACATCATTCATTGGTGTTTCTCTTGTTCCATGGTCATATGTATTTATCCCGAGTTAGCCTTGTGCCTTCAGTCTACCACCCGTGTTTCTATTCTTAGGGTCACTTAGGTATCTAAATATCATCCGGATAGTTTCCCAATATTTTTTACCATGATTTTATAAGCATCTATTCAAAAATCCCACTTCAAATCCAATTTTCCCACATCATTCATTGGTATTTCTCTGATTCCATGGTCAAACGTGGTTATCCCCAGTCTACCACCCGCGTGTCCAAGTTGTCAACATGCATTCCATCTAGGTGATGTTCCAAAGCCTCGAACCACTCCAAGACACGGTTGCGTCCATGACTTCTCTAGTGCTCTTGTCCCAAACCAAGATACCTTATAATGTCGTCCACTTGCCTTGATGTAGCAGGAGAAGTAAGGGGTAAAACGGGTAAGTGAGGATCTAGGGACATATGTATTGTAATTCAAATTACAATACAAAAAGTATGATAAAAAATGAACAATAACGTGTAGCCCTAGTGGAAAAAGTCTTTCCTTTAAAGCTACTGAGACAGCATCTATATGTCTACTTCTCACATTGATCCAGATATGGAACTGCCGTCTTATCACATGAAATTCTGCAAGTGGAGGTAAAGGCAGCGCCTTCTCATGATGGTGTTTAGTCTCCATAGCTGGTGTAATCCTGCTATGAACAGTAGTAGTGACAGAATAAGCCCAATGCTGAGCTCCACAGGCATAAAGCTCACCATAGCGGAAGCTTCTCAATTGCTAGTTCTCCTCCTCTCCTGGTGTGAAAACTTGAGACTTGGCCAATAGAAGCGAACCAAAGAAGCGTGGCCTTCTTCTTCATCATTTTATACACCATAGCCAGACCATACGTCCAAAGTTGTCCACATCTTCTTCTACGTGGTCCATGTCATAAATGTTTCTTGCTAAGGAAGTATAATGTACAAATATTTCAGCAAATAAGATTGTTGCATATTACATTCCAATGCCCATTCCTTAATTTGAGCTCTTGGGTAAATTTTGGCTAGGCACTGTATGGCTGGAAATGAGCATTCCATGTTGGGGTATCCTAACATCATGTTTGTGATTCGATCAATGCATAGATGATTGTTTAATGAGATTCATATACAAAATGTATTTTGCTGGGAATGGACATGATAATTGCCAATATGCTTATTCAACCAATCCTGCTATGACTTATGGCAAGCTCAATATTGTAGTGTATCTAGTATATTAGACCATGTTGGGGTAGATGATTGTTTAATGAGATTCATATACAAAATGTGTTTTGCTGGGAATGGACATGGTAAACGAGACACTCGATAATAAATCAATCAGGAATTATTTATGGCAAGCTCAATATTGTAGCGTATCTAGCATATTAGACCATGTTTTTAAGAGTTCATGGACTCTTAGGGTATACATTATGCCTCGTGACTTGCTTTATTTCTACTACTATGAAAAATAACAGAAATAAAGTAGAAGGAAATCCCAAATGAACGAATAAAGCTCCACACTTACATTTTTATGATATAAGAAATGTGAAACATGATAGCATAATATTTAATTCTAGTAATTGGTTTGGCGTTAATGGAGCTGGCCCTTTAGAAATGGTATTATGGGATTCAGGTCATGAGCTACTAAGTTGCAATACATAATGCCCAAATAGAGAAAATATTGAATATAACAAATAAGTGACCTCACCCTTTATGAAAATTATAGAAAATGGAAAGTATCTCAACATTAACATTGCACCACAATGAATCTATATTACTAACCTAGGAATGAACTCTAGTAGAAAAATCTATAACATGCCAAAAAATCATGATTTGAGATTACGTTATTAATAACAATGTATTTAACATAAAATCTATGTAACACAACCATTATTTGGGAAGATCGAAGATGAATCAAAGACCTCCAAACAACTAACGACTATAGTATACAAAAAAAAAGTTTACGTTGAAACTCATATATCTCGACTAGATCATGGGAATTTTGATTTAATTTATCTCCACTGTTGGTCATCTACAACTTTAGACTCACATATTCCTTTGTTCTTTCACATGATAGATTGGCTTATTGAGGCACATCGTTAGTTGGTTTTGGTGGGATCCATGATGAATCAACAGTGAAAGGTTTTCTATACTGATGTCAATGTGTTCGGTTAGAATGCAAAACATTTAATGGTGGAGAGATTTTTAGATTGGTGTTAGCATATTGTTGTCTCTTGTCAATTTGACCTAGATATTGCTTTCCTCTTTCACATGACAAACGAGCTTATCAAGGCAGATGAAGTTTGTGTCAAGAAGGTGACATTGGGGTACAAATTATCGACCTACTATTCTGGCAAATAAGATTGGTGCATAATACTTTCCAATACTCATCCTATTAAGTTGAGCTCTTTAGTAAATTTCTCACTATGCTTTGGGGTATATCCTAATTATGTTCGTGATACGATTAATGTGTACATGATTGGCGAATGAGATTAATATAGAATGTTCTTCATTTTAATTGGGAAAGGATGAGATGATTCCTTGTTTTACAGATGCTTGTACCTGGACACTCAATAATACACTAATCACCAATTAATATTGAAAATGGGATTACAACAACCATGTTTGGTCATGCTTTAATGAGTCCATAAGACTCTTATTCCTAGTCACTAAAAGTTTTTTACTTCTTCCAAGAGTTATGAGCTGCAAATGCAATAATAACAGAAATTAACGTACAATGAAATCCCAACTGAATGACAAATTAATACAAATAACCGAAGCTTCCTTATTGTTGGCCGGAATGACTATTTAGGGCTCGGTAATAGTCTGCGACAGTATACCCTGTCTCCACTAATGAGAATAGGAGCAGTATATACCCGACAATGAGCGAAATCATTAGCCATGGCCGAGAGAAATACTTTTCTCGAAACTCCACATATATGCGACGCCAATGACTCTGATAGTCTTCCAATACATCGTCTATCATTTTGTCCCATTTCTGGCATGGTCCATCCGAGATGTTGATGCACATGTTGTTCCACATCTGGACCAATCTCTCATCACTCCCCAAGTGATTCTGTATCACCTTCGCCTTAGTCAAGATCGCCACATCCTCGGGTGTGTCGATGAGCGAGTCCATGATGACCGCATACTTCGTGAGCTCACCTCCAGCTTTGGAGGTTTGTTCATGTGCAATGAGGTTCCTCAGCGTATCCTCCGTGCCATTGTACACCACAAGCCGTGGGAGATCAAACCGCTGCTTGCTCTCGTCGTAGTGCATCACCGATATGCCACCTTCAATTGCCCTGAAGCGGATGCCAACTTTCGAGAGCTGTGACGCTGTTGGAAGGCGATTGCGATATATAGGTATCTTGTGGGACTCTGCTTGTTCTGTCTGGAAAGGATTCCGTGGTGGTCGTGGGAATGTATTTGTAATTTTCTTGTGAGCTACTTGTTGCATCCACAAAGGATTCGGTAGCCGTGGGAATGTACATGTACTTATCTTGTCAGCTGCTTGTTGCATCCACAAAGGATCCGGTAGTCGTGGGAATCTACATCGATTGGTGCCTTGTGTCTGATTCTTTTGTGGTCGTTCTCTGAGGACCCAAACATATAGGCAATCAAGTAGATGACTGCAATTCTTGCAAAAATCTGGAATTTCGGAATTCTCGTCCTCAAAATTCCAGGTTAAGAATGGATCTACTATTTTGATTAACTCTCTAAGTTTTCTGTTGAGCTCACCCAGTTCTAATTTCCGTTCCCTTGGAAAATCTTCAATGAGCTTCTTTAGAAATGACATGGGAATTTGGTTTCCCATCAAGAACAAGTCCCTCGAAAATTGCTTCACGATGATGTTATTTTTCCAGAGTGTTTGGAAGTGGCCATTTTGCTCAGTTTTGGATTCCGGATCAGTTGCACACATACTCAGAAAGAATTCATAAATGAAGATGCTATCGAGAGTGAGCATAAGTTGGTGCCTTTCAAGGCTATAGTCCAGAGGGTTTGAATAATGGGTGTCGAGAAAAGAACGCGGATCATCGAAGAGGCGTTGCATGAGCTCTTTCACATCTGCTATCTTTTGTCTTTGCATGAATCTCCACACACACAGTTCCTTACAATGATCGGCAGAGCCGTCGCTGTCACGAGGCGTGTCATGCAATGGCCCGATGGTCAGGAGCTGCGGCCGATATGACTCTGGCCTCACATCCAATAATGCTTTGGGTGGCTTCGAAATCTTCAAACTTTCGTTGGACCCATTGGTATGAGCATCAGTAGGCGCATTAATTCTTCTTATCTTGTTTTCTATCCAGTCATCTCCAACAGAACATACAGATTGTCGCTTATCCATTTGAGGTAGGTCTTGTATGTTGATTTCCATGTGGATATTGTCTTAAACTTCTTCTTCAGACTTCCTCTTCTGTGAGCACAAACACTATGCTTTCTAGCAGAAGTCAAGTAGCAGCCCTAGTCTTCTTTTGCAGGAGATAGGAATCGAGAGAAAAAATGACAGAGAGAGAGAGAGAGAGAGAGAGAGAGAGAGAGAGAGAGACAGAGAGAAGAATGCCAGGATCATATGAATGGAGAAAGAGAGAGAGAGACCATTTTATACATAGAAAGAGTGTATTCCATACCTTTTTTTAGTCAAATTTTCTACGATTTCAAAAGTCTCCTGGGTGTGGACATATGTATATGATTCGTGCCATTCTTTAATTTATATTACAATCAAGCATGATCTGGATTTTAGAGACAAAGTTTTCCTTTTTTTATTGGGCAAAGTTGTTTTTGTGTCGCGCTCTGTTGATTAATGATAGTAAATAATACATTACTCATCACATAATTTTCACAAGGTATACTAAGTCCGATTAGAATTTGGTCTCAAATTAACATGAGCAATATGGGGACGAATTCACTCAATCATGTGCAGCAATGCTGTAATTGTTTGAGAGGAAATAAGTACAAAAAAGAAAGAGAAACTTTGTGGACGAATTGACTCAATCAAATGTCTTGGAAAAGCTCATGGAACACTGCATTCCTGAACCCACTGACCTTAACAACCAATTTTTGATCCTCCCCCTCAATATAAAATTAACAAATTAATTAACTGCTTGCTCTTTTTTACTCAGGATCCAGGGACTTTTTGCTCCTTTTAATCCATTGGGAAATCGGTACTTGTTGGTTTTCTTAAACATTAACCTTTAAAATACAAGTATGAATTTCTTAAACTTGTGGTGTGTAACTAATTGGCATCTTTGATGGGATTTAGGCTCAAAATTGTTGCCTCTTTCAATAAAATCATGGTTTCCACTGAGATTCCTTTGTTCTGATCCTATTAATTTAGATTCCTTTATTTTGGCCATTTAGATTCTAAAGCTATGCATTCATATTAGAGGATGATCGAGATGTGGTGCTACATTACAAAATATAAGTGTCACATTCTTATTAATGTTGCTTACTTTTCAATGCCGCGTAAGAAAGTATTTCTTGTCATTGTCATTTCCTCTCTGACATGACTGTTGCCCATCAGGAAGGAACAAGTCCTATCCGTTACTTGTATATATTTTAAAGGTTAAATGTTTCAGAAAGCCAACAAGTATCCCTTTTCCTAATGTTGGGGATCTCAAAAAGACCCAAAGTCAAAAAAGAGCGAAAAGACCCAAAGTCCAAAAGAGCAAGAGTTCAATTAATGAAGACATTATACTCAAACGTTACATTGGGGGGACGCTGCTTTCTACAGAAAATGACACACATTCGCCTCAAGAATCATTCCTGACTGACCCCCATGATCTTGACAACCATTATTGAGAATGTTTTGATCAATTCTAACATTAGCCAAGTCGGGCCCAAGTGAAGCATCCATATTCAAGACAATGTGATTAATGACAATAAATAAATACACTACAACATTCAACATTATGAACTAACATTTCACAACTCTGATCAGAAAGTAGGCATCAAACTAACATGAATAGTTTTGAGAAGAAAAGGGATGGAATTGAATCGTCAATCATTTGCACGGTGTAATTATTTGAGAGGAAATAAAATCATGAAAGTGAGGGAAACCTCTTGTACATTGACATTAACGGTCACAGGAAAATGACCGATTAACAATAACAACTAACAGTTTTATATAATGTATGTGTACTCTTTAACAATAACAATAACAATTTTTCATAGCCTTCAGTAAAAACAGAGCAAATATCAATAGTTACTTACATCAATCTCTATGTAATGCTTTTGGTTTTAAATTTAATTATATGGGAAGAGATAGCCTTCGGCCTCCAACAAAATGTGTGATTTGATTTGACTGACAACAATAGCACGGAAAAGAATCTGGAAGCCCATTGGTTTCTTTTTGTACTTTAGAGTTTTAGGTATCTTAGAATTCCTCCTTCTGTTTCGCTTTCTGAGCATTAAGATCTAATGGAGCACTATAGGGGTCATTAGCATGTCTAGTATCGCAGTATGTGAATTTTGTGAAATTTTTCTCTCTTGCCCATGGTTAACAACAACATTGTCGCCTATAGGATGGAAGCCACGAAGCGACATATTAGTTGCCACTAAATCTGACGTCTTCAATCAAATTTGGCAATGCATTGTATGGCTAAAAGTGGGAGATCAATATGTACGTGATTGTCTAATGAGATTCATACAAAGCAAACTTCATTTTAATTGAGAGAAGACAAGATGATTGCTTATTTTAACCAATGCTTGTAACAAGATACTCAATAATACAATAATCACCAATTATTTATCAGAAGTACAATGTCAGATCGCAAATAGCACATTCGACCATGTTATTATGAGTGCATAAGATTCTTATTCCTTGTCACTTATTTTACGGCTACTAGATCTTCCAAGAGTCTACACTCTCCATTGTTTCTGAGCTTCCTTACTTTAGCTAGATGGTTTTGGTGGTGGTGGGACTCCATGATTGTCTTTTCCATAATAGCCTGCGATTGTGTAGCCTGTCTGCAATAGGGAGAATAGGAGCAGTAGAAACGCCACAATGAGCGAAATGGTTAGCCATGGCCGAGAAAAATACTTTTCACGAAACTCCACATACATCGGGCGCCAATGGCTCTTATAATCCGCCAGTATATCGTGAATCATGCCGTCCCATGTCTCGCATGGTCGAATCTTGATGTTGGTGCACATGTCATTCCACATCTGGAGCAATTTCTCATCACTCCCTAAGTGATTCTCTATCACTCGCGCCTTCGTCAGGATCACTACATCCTCTGCTGTGTCGATGAGCGAGTCCATGATGATCAGATACATAGTGAACTCACCTCCATCTTTGAAGGTTTGTTCATGAGCAAGAAGGTTCCTGAACACATCCTCCGTGTCATGTTCGACGACAAGCCGTGGAATATAAAGCCGAAGTTTTCTCTTGTTGTAGTGCATCACTGATATGCTACCACCTCCAATCGCCCTGAACCGGATGCCGGCTTTAGAGAGTTGAGACGCTGTTGGCAGGCGATCACGACATATGGTTATACTGTGAAAATCTTCCTCCATCTTGTCAGCTGGTTGTTCTGTTCCGTAAGTATCCGATACTCGGCCGAAACGAAATCGATTGGTGCCTTGTCCCTTATTCTGTTCTGATTGTTTTCTGAGGACCCAAACATATAGGCAATCAAGTAGGTGACTGCGACGGCAAAATTCAAGAATTTCAAAACTCTCCTCCTCAGAATAATTCTCGTCCTCCAGATTCTCCTCCTCAGAATAATTCTCGTCCTCCGAATTCTTGAATGGATCGACTTGTTTAACAACATAAAGCAATCCTTTCTTGAGTTCATCCTTTTCGTTCTTGTCTTTGCTTGGAAACTCTTCAATGAGCTTCATTAGAAATGACATGGGAATTTGGTTGCCCATCACGACCAAGTCCCTCAATACTTGGTTGATTGCGATGTCATTGTCGCAGAGTATGTCGAAGTAGTCATGTTCCTTGAGTATGGATGCCCAATCAGTCGGAACAAATATCACGAATTCACAAAGGAAGATGGTATCGACAGTGACCAAAAGTTGGAGGGCTTCATCACTATAATTGGGAAGGTCTGAATAATAGAGGCGAAGATCAGAAGAGTCCTCGAAGAGGCGTTCCATGAGCTCTTCCACATCTGATATCCCATGTCTTACCATGAATCTCTTTACACACAGTGCCTTCCGTTCATCAAGAGAAGAGCTACCACTAAGCATTTCATGCAATGGTCCGATGGTCAGGATCTGAGGGCAATATGACTGTTCCTGACATCCAATAATGCTTTCGGAGGCTTCGAAATGATCCGACGTTCATTGAACCCATTCGTTTCAGCATTAGTATTGGCATTCTTGATCTTGCTTATCATGTCTGCTCTCCATTTGTCTTTTTCAGTAGAGGATTTAGATTGCTCCATTTTAGATGTAAGGCTGATTTATTTCTTTGTTGAAATTCTATTAAACTTCTTCTTCTTCGGTGGGCACAAACTTGATGCTTTCTTCTTGAAGTCAAGTCAAGTAGCAGCCCTAGTCTTTTCTTGCAGAAGATAAGAATTGAGAGAAAAATGAGAGACAGAGACAGAGACAGAAAGAGATGAAGATAAGAATGCCATAATCATGCCATTTTATAGAGAGCAAAGTCAACCCCTTCTGTAAAGGTTCCATTCTTTAGATCAAGGATTATGAGAGTTAAAATTAAGTAATTATTTCCCTCTCATTGATTTAATGGGGAAATAATAAATCATTAGGCATAATCTTAGAAATTCTCAGATTATGATTTTAAAATCCCACCATATTTTAATATCTTAAAATATAATCCTTACACGTTATATCCATGAAAGCATATCAATTCGCCAATCAATCCATGCTAGTTTAATCTAACTCCAATTCCATATTAGGAAATATAGGCAAAAACAATTGTGATTAATTTATTTATAAGTGAAATGTTTAGAAAGTTTGAAAGTACCCTACTTCTGCATTATTGGCCTCTAAGCAACCTACAGTATATATCATAGAAAAACACTGTATGCCACAAAATCATGATTTGAGAATATGTTGCTAGTATGTAATCTGTGAATCAAAACTTGTAACAAAATATTTATGCCTCTCAGATATCATAATTTGGGAAGATGGAAACTTGAAATATTGGAGGCTTCGTTAGAACTAACAAAAAGGCATGTTATAGTCTATTTGAAGTTCATATATATGGACACTCCAAATTCCAAATGAGATGATTTGTTGGGCATTTAATGAACCTATGTGTATTGTCCTCCATTGTCTTCCTAAGTTTGAGCCAAAATACCTTGGATTTCCATATAAATACCTTGGCATTAAATGGCAAATTGGATGACCACAGCGTTCCACTAACCATGGGATGTATGTTAGAACCATGGTGTTATCCTCATCTTTTTCGTTCTTTTGAATAAACTATGGCTTTTCTCCTAGCACATGAACAAGAGTTGAATAATTTTCGTGCTTATTTCCTCTCAAATAATTACACCATATTTAAACAACAATAATTTGTTGAAACATCAAAAGTTCCTTATGTGTTGGATAAAGGCATTACTTCCCCATTGTGGCTCACACACTTAACATTTTTCAAGGATTTTAGAATGTCTTGTTTTATCCCATCATAGTCATCGCAATGTCCCAATCAAAATGTGAGCACTAAACATCAATTTGATGAGAAACAAGAAGAACATGTTAATGGTAAAATAGAAAGCTTCCATCCTTGACTCTTAATTCGTTCTTTTTCATGATCTTGACTGAGTTTTTGAGTAGGTAGGTACTAGGAAAGAGTTATGTACATAAAGCCAACAATCATGGTAGTCAAGGATCACACCAGGCGATACTGATTAAACTAGTGAATATGTTACAACGACAAATCTGTCATGATCTGGTGGGTCTACTATGAGATGTTTTGATCATGAAATGGTGTTATTGTCATCATTGTGGTGTTACCATTGATGGAATTTTGAGAATTCACAAAAGTATGTTATATGCGTAAGTAATTGGCATCTTTGATGCGATTTACGCTCAAAATTGTTGCCGTTTTCTATAAAGTCATGGTTTCCACTGAGATTCCTTTGTTCTGACCCTATTAATTTAGATTCCTTTATTTTGGCCATTTAGATTCTAAAGCTATGCATTCATATTAGAGGATGATCGAGATGTGGTGCTACATTACAAAATATAAGTGTCACATTCTTATTAATATTGCTTACTTTTCTATGCCGCGTAAGAAAGTATTTCTTGTCATTGTCATTTCCTCTCTGACATGACTGTTGCCCATCAGGAAGGAACAAGTCCTATCCGTTACTTGTATATATTTTAAAGGTTAAATGTTTCAGAAAGCCAACAAGTATCCCTTTTCCTAATGTTGGAACTTGGGGATTCAAAAAGACCCAAAGTCAAAAAGCGCAACAATTCGAGGAATGAAGACATTATAATCAAACGTTACATACACACATTCGCCTCAAGAGTCATTCCTGACAGACCCCCATGATCTTGACAACCATTATTGAGAATGTTTGATCAATTCTAATATTATCCAAACACTCATTAGCCAAGTTGGGCCCAACTGAAGCATCCATATTGACGACAATGTGATTAATTAGACTACAGCATTTAACATTACGATTTAACATTTCACAACTCTGATCAGGAAGTAGGTATCAAACTAACATGAATAGTTTGAGAAGAACAGACGTAGAATTGAATCCTCAATCATTTGCATGGCGTAATTATTTGAGAGGAAATAATCATGAAAGTGACGGAAACCTCTTGTACATTGACAGTAACGGTCACAGGAAAATGGTTAGTTAAAAATAACAATTAACAACTTTACATAATGTATGTGTACTTTAACAATAACAATAACAATTTCTGGTAGCCTTCAGTAAAAACAGAGCAAATATCAGTAATCAATCTTTATGCAATGCGTTTGGTTTTAATTATATTGGTGGAGTCAAGACATATGAAAGAATGGGTTTTTATATATACTTTGAAAGAAATAGCCTTCAGACTCCAACAAAATGTGTGATCTGATCTGATTTGATTTAACTGACAGAATAGCAAGGAAAAGAATTTGGAAGCATAGTTTTCAGCCTCGTGAGAGAGCAGGGAAAAGCTCGCGGAAGGCTTGTCACAGTAAAATCAATGGCTCCATTTCAAAGGAGTGGAAACCTGTGTGAAGAAATCCTTCTTATCGATTTCATGAGGCCATGGGAGATGAAAAAACTTCAATTTTGTTCCATTGCTTTTTGCTTTTTGCTTTCTGTTTCCTTTTCTCATTTAGTCCATAGATTTCTCTCGCTTGAATTGAGTGGAAAATGGCATGATTCTTGGCTTCACACACATGGTTTCCATAGTTACTTACTAGTACTAATTTCAAACATTTAATTAGTATTCAATGCCTCTGATTTTTCTCAAATCATTTGTGTTTGGTTTGAGAAATTTTCATCGGTTGTTGGAACTTGGCTCCCTTGGTTTCTTTTTTTAAAATTTTTGAGCATTAGGTATCTTAAAATTCCTCCTCTGGTTTCTCTTTCGCTTTTTGAGCATGAGGGGTCATTGGCATGTCTTGTATCAGTATGTGTGAATTTTGTGAACGTAAAGGGCATTGACGGATGTACAGAATGGTGGTATTTATCCTCTTCTTCCTTCTCTGCCTTCCATATAAAGCTATGGCTTTTCTTCTGGTAAATGTACAAGAAGAATCCGTTATTTTCATACTTAGTTGCTTTCAAACAATTACACCATGCAAACCATTGAGGAGCCGTTTCATCCCCATTTTTTTTCAAATTATTCCTGCTAATAATGGAGACCTTATTCATATCACCATACAGTGTGAGGGCAAGAAGTCATGGATGCGTGAAATGGGGAGAGGTACTTAATGTAAATGACTTTAATCTACAAGAAAGTATCAAGTTAGTACATACAGAAGAAGAAGGTAAAGAGATGGGGTCACAATATATATGCAATAAGGAGATCAATCTTGCAAATAGCATATTCGACCATGTTTTTATGAGTCCATAGGACTCCTATTCCTTGTCACTGCAAATGGAAAAATAACAGAAATAACATACAATGAAATCCCAAATGAATGAAAAATAACAGAAATAACAAAGCTTTTTAATTTTTGCCCTAGGGTTTGAGGAAGGTTCGGTCATCAAATTAGGGCTAAAATTGGTAATAGCCAGCGATTGTATAGCCTGTTTGCAATAATGAGAATAGGAGCAGTAGAAATGCCACAAGGAGCGAAATCGTTAGCCATGGCCGAGAAAAATACTTTTCACGAAACTCCACATACATCGGACGCCAAGGGTTCTCATAGTGGTGCAGTATATCGCGTATCATGTTGTCCCATCTCTCACATGGTCGATTCCAGACAGTTATGCACATGTCGTTCCACATCTTGACCAACCTCTCATCACTGCCCAAGTGATTCTCTATCACCCCCGCCTTTGTCAAGATCGCTACATCCTCTGGCGTGTCGATGAGCGAGTCCATGATGACCGCATACTTAGTGAACTCACCTCTGATTGTGGAGGTTTGTTCATGGGCAAGGAGGTTCCTCAGCACATCCTCCGTGCCATTGTACACAACAAGCCGTGGAAGATTGAACCGATGCTTACTCTCGTCGTAGTCCATCACTGCTATGGCACCTTCAACTGCCTTGAACCGGATGCCGGCTCTAGAGAGCTGAGATGCTGTTGGCAGGCGATCACGAAACTTAGTTTTCTTTCGAGGTGATTGTTTCATCCCGAAAAGATTCTGTAGTCGTGGGAATCTACAAGGATTCATGCCGTTACTCCCATTCTTTTGTAATCGTTCCCTGACTACCCAAACATATAGGCAATCAAGTAGATGATTGCAATTGACAAACTCGGGAGTTTCAAAAATCTGGACAATCTCTGTTAGGGACAAACTCTGGCTGATAAGGAATGGATCATTTGTTGCAACAGCATAAAACAATCCTTCCTGGAGTTCATCCCATTTGAATTCGTGTTTCTTTGGAAACACTTCAATCAGCTTCACTAGAAATGACATGGGAATTTGGTTGCCTATTACAAACAAGTCCCTCCCTACTTGCTTGTATGTGATGTCATTGTTGCAGAGTGTGCAGAACTGGGTGTGTTCCTCGAGTATGGAATCCCATTCAGTCGGCATAAACAGTAAGAATTCGCGAATGAAGATGGTATCCACTGTGACCAAAAGTTGAAGGGACTCAGAACTATATTTGGGAATGCCTGAATAATGGATGTGAAGATCAGAAGGGTCATAGAAGAGGCGTTGCATGAGCTCTTCCACATCTGATATCTCATGTCCTCTCATGAATTTATTCACACACAATGCCTTACAATCATAAAGAACAGGGCTCCCACTAAGCATTTCATGTAATGGTCCGATCGTCAGGATCTGAGGCCGATATGACTCTGGCTTGACATCCACTAATGCTTTTGGAGGCTTCGAAATCTCGGTGTACACATGTGCATCAGCATTAGTATTAGTCTCATTGATCCTTATTATCATGTCTGCTCTCCATTTGTCTTCTTTAGTACAGGATTTAGATTGATCCATTTCACGTGTAAGGTTGATTTCCTTGTTCATATTCTCTTAAGCTTCTTCTTTGAATTTCTTCTTCGGTGGGCACAAACTTGATGCTTTCTTGTACAAGTACCAGCCCTAGTCTTTTTTTGCAGGAGATAAGAAAAGAGAGAAAAATGTGTATGAGAAAGGGAGATAAGAATGCCAGAATTATATGTATGGAGAGAGAGAAACCACAATCATGCCATTTTATACATAGAAAGCAAATACTCCCTTCTGTTTTTTAGTCAATTATTCTATGATTTCAGACATCTCATGGTTGTGATCAGTCCAGATCAGTCCACAGAGAGGGATGCACTAACAACATGGGCTCAAAAGCTCCCTCTCTCCATCACAAAAAAAAGACTTCACCTCTCAAATCAAGAAGCATACCAGAATTGATTAGTTAGAATTGAATGGAGAATGTGCTTCCTCTTAAAAATGACATGATTCTTAGGTCCACACATGTACTCGAGAAATCACAGATTCTGATTCATATTTCTCTCTTCCTCTCTCCTTATCATAGATAGATAAATAGATAGAATATAGACTTTCTAATCATCTGGGGAAGGAACTCATAGAGATGTATAAAAAGAAGAGTGGTACTATTTAACCTAATCCTACAATAAAGTATCAACTTAGTGCCCAACAGAAGAACAAGAGGAGGAGATCAATCTTACAATTCCAATGAAATAACCCACCCCAGTTGTGCGACTTCATGAACAACCCAACTTCACCAAAGATGAATGGGGACACTACATGAAGGAGATGATCAATGTGCATGTTGATGCAGCTGTTTTCAATGAGAGTTGGATGAGTTTGATGCCTCCCCAAGCATTGGTGGAAGTGAAGCCACAGTTTTATTACCCTAAAATACTGACCATTGGTCCATTGTATCAAAATCTTGGGCCCCCCCATTGATAATTGAAAGGCATTATGTGTGAACAAATTCATGGAAAGACATGGGATATCCGGGGTGGAAGACCTCATACAAGACCTCACCTCTCATCAATAGGATGAACTTAGCCACATCTATAATCTCAACCTCCCCCAATCTGATTTCGACTGGCTCCAACTTCTAGTCACTGTCGATTCACGAATTCTTGCTGTTTCTATCGATACCCCAACCCATAATCCATTCTCCTCTACCCAAGTTCCGGAGAGGATATTTATGAACTCTTCTCGGTTCAAAAACACAACATTGATCAATATTTGCAAGCATCTACTCGACTCTTTCTATTTTTCATGCACTGAAACTTTCAAAGAATCTTCGAGACTATCTGATTCTGATCAGATTTTACATATGTTGTACAAGTGTGACCATATTATTATAATTGGTATTGTGCTTCACAAATGTGTTTTGTGATCACTGACGTTAATCACAACTTGTCATTACCCGGCCCAGCACATGGTCCACAGAGAGGGAGGCACAAGCAAGTTGGACTAAAAATCTCCTTATCACTGAAAAACAACTTCACCTCTCAAAATCAAGAAGCTTACCTGTATCAGAGTCCGCGGTCACTCTCTGAAGTGGTACAAGAATTAACTAAAAATGGAATAGATCATTTGCTTCCTACCAAATATGGCATTCATTATGGTCTCTCTTTCCCCTATTTTTCACTCTATTCTTATCTCCTATATTTTTGTTGGTTGAGCAACTGTTGTCAGTTTGACCCATCGACCTCTGTATTTGGTCGAGGCCCAAGGGCTAATATGCAGCAGGTTTTAATTACTGAAGGCCTTGAGTTCAACAGTAACTAATTATCAAAATATTGATTTCCAAAACAATTTCCTTTGATAACCCTTTCTGTGAAAATGGCAAATCATTTTGCAGCGCTCCCTATAAAATTGGGAATTGTTACACTGCGAATCATGTAATGAATTCTCTTCTTCATAGTTAAGATGGCAGCACGCACAGCTATCTTCCCAAAGGTTGGTGCTCCTGCAGAGCCATGGTGTTTATCAATCATGTACATAATGATCTCGAGGAGGGTTTCTTCCTCTTCCCTTAACTCATGCCACAGAGATGATCTTCTATAGTCCCAAAATGGCCGGACGAGACTGACTCTTACAGAGATCTCATGCCCGTTTGGCCTCCTAATTCTGCGACGTTCTTGTGCCTCGAAACCCTAAAATCTTTCTCCCTGAGTAATTCCTTCATCTTTTTTCTTCTCCTCCTCCTGCAGATAAGGATCTGTGAGGATGAAGGCAAAAGCAGGGATGGATGAAACAAAACAAAAAACAAAATTCGGATGTAGACAAAATGCAGACAGAGAAGAGGAAGAGAAGAAGAGATCAAAGGTCTGCAGAAGAGAGAAAATCAGATTGATGAATGATTATGAGAGATAGATGAGATAAAGAAACAATACCAGGGAAACTTACACATAACCAAAAGAATATAAGACATTGGGATGGGATGGAGTGAAGGACAAGAGATTGGCATGTAGTAAAAGACAAGACATTGGGATGGAGTGAAACAGAGCATAGAGATCATACGCATAGATAAGACTCAAGAGTGGCTTCGAGATTACGAGAAGCATCTAACGGAAAAAGGTTTCGTGAGCAAACGGAAAGGAATGTCTGAGTCCCAACCCAATAATACTTTGTTGAGCTTATCCTTTTCTATGTTGGGTTTCATTGGAAACTCTTCAACCAGCTTCATTAGAAATGAGATAGGAATTTGGTTGCCCATCAAGAACGAGTCCCTAAGAAATTGGTTGGTTGTGATTTCAGTTTTGCAGAATGTGTAGAAGTGTTTGTATTCCTTGAGTTGGGATTTGTATTCTTAAGTTTCATATTGACATTCAATCCATAGACACAACAACATTTCATAAATGAAAATGGTATCAACAGTGACCATAAGTCCAAAGGCTTGAATAATGGATTTCGAGATTAGAAGGGTCATCGAAGTCGCGTTTCATGAGCTGCTTCCATGAATTTCAACGCGCATGTAGCCTTATGATGATCAACAATAGAAATCTTTGAACTTTCATTGGACACATTTGTATGAGCATCAGTAGCATTATTGATCCTTATTATCATGTTTTCTCTCCATTTGTCTTCTTTAGTACAATACTTAGATTGATCCATTTGACATCTAAGGTTGATTTCCTTGTTGAAATTCCCTTAAACTTCTTCTTCTTGGTGGGCACAAACTTGATGCTTTCTTCTACAAGTCAAGCACAAACCCTAGTCTTGCCTTGCAGTCTGCAAGAGATAGGAATAGAGAGAAAAATGAGGGAAAGAGAGAGGGTGGGGGGGCATAAGAATGCCATAATCATAGAAATTCTACTAATTACATTAACAACAATAATTATATGCGAAGGAATTCATGGAAATACGGGGGATATCAAATATGGAAGAGCTAAAGCCATATAACCTCATCCCTGACCATAATGGGGCCAATAGTCATTTCATTTCCCATAAAGATCAAATGCTCTCTTGCATATTTCTTGATCAATTCTTGAATTGTTGGGCTCGAGAACTCATCTTCTTTCATTTTTGTGATCTTGACTGAGTATTTGAGTAGGTAGGTAAGCTACTAGGAAAGAGTTATGTGCGTGAAGTCAACAAAAGAAAAGAAAAGAAGGGGGTCCTATTCCTTCTTGTTGAGCACTCCTTTTTCTTGAAGAAGTGGAAAGAGAGGTTGTCCCCCCGTTGTAGGAGCGAAGAAAGCTAGTAAATTTCACACACGAAGGAAAGTCCTAGTAGATCACTACAATGTCATAGTGACATATTTGTGTGGATTTGTAATCGATAAAGATTACAGTAATTTCAATTCTTTAAAAATTAAATTATTATTTAGTAGCATTATGAATCAGATGATGATGTAGCGCTACATTAAAAATATAAGTGTCCTATTCTTACCTTCCTAACTAATGGGAAAGTAGCTTCATTTTGGATAAAAAAAAGTCTCCTATTCTTATTAATGCCACCTACTTTTCAAAGCAGCATTTTTTTTTTCTCTTTGCCATTTTCTCCCACATAATTATTGCCCATCAAGAACTTTTCAAATACACTTGGATATTTTAAAGATTAATGTTTCCTAATGTTGGGAATCAAGAAAGCCTACGAAGGATCCCTTTTCCTAATGTTGGGGATCCCAAAAAGAGCAAAAAGTATTCCAAAGTCAAAAAGAGCTCCTACACATATGAGGCAAAATTATCACTAGGCAAATTGGGGATACACACATATGACCATGGAATTGCAAAATAGGTATACATATGGATACAATACATAACATTATTACATGGCTTATTACAATGATGTGGATGCACATAATTATATTGATGGCCTTTTCCCCAACATTGTTCACAGTCTTTCATTAACACCACATCTCTTAAAATTTTACATTGTATGAATTGAATCAATTCATCTTTTTTTTTTTTCGAATCCTTTGTTTTAGTTTGAGCAATTTCAGACCCCGATGGACACCTTGATCTTAGTAGATAGACATCTTTATGTTACAACTTTTATCTCTCTTTAGAATTTAGAACACTTGGATATTAATACATTGAGTTGGTCATATTTTAATATCTTCAAATATATTTCTTACACGTGATATCTATCAAAGCAATATTAGGCATAATGCATGAAGATTTGTGAACAACTTGAGTATACAAAAAAACATTGTAAGTTGAAACTTGAAACTCATATCTATAGACTAGATCGTGTGATTTCTCATTTGATTTACCTTAATCATTGGCTATCTATAACTCCAGAGTTGAATATTCCTTTCTTCTTTCAAATGATGGTCGAGCTTGCTGAAGCACATCTTCAATTGGTTTTGGTGATCCATTAAGACTCAAGGTTGGAAAGCTTTCTTTATTGACATGTTCTTGTTTCTCATCAATTTGATGTTTAATTGCACATTTAACCTTGAAAAATGTTAAATGTTGACCCACAATGTCAAAGTATTGCCTTTATTCACCATATACAGAACTTTTGATATTCTGACAAATTATTATTCTTGTCATATATATGAAGTTACCTTATGATGTTACATAAGGTCTTCATAATTTTAATTTGCTCCTATATTTCCCTTTAAAAGACAGATAAACATGTTTGTTATTTACTATCCCTGTTGCTAAAGGTTATGTGAACCATGAAGAGTAAATTCTGATTCATTGCAATCTACACATTATGAATACGTATGAGTACATGCAATAATTAGGAATTCAGTAGCATGAAACTTACATATATTCAATTTTTTGTTCTTGATTTGATGAATATTACCTTTGAAGATACACAAAATCGATATATATATATATATATATATGGAAAATTTCTACCCTCTATTTGGATAACAATAATATACTCGACATTCCTATTTGACAAAGATAATATCATAGTAGGCATACAATATAGGAAAATGACATTCATTCCGGGCTCCATACATATGCTCCAAATTCCCATACATCGAAACCCTTTGACCTCCCGCTTCTTTTCGAGAGACTTGGATAGAAATGAAACTAGGTCTAGTATAAAGCCATTTCCTTATAGAACATGTTTCTTTTACTAGAACCATTTAGCTTAAGCTCTATTTTATTTTGTTTTGTTTTGTTTTTATTTTTTCTTTCGATGAATGGGTAAATACCCCATTTTTGTTGTAAACCAATTGTCTCACGGGCCAATTTTGGCCTTAGAAGACGTTAATATATTTTTCTTTCTTTCTTTCTTTTCTCTCTCTCATATTTCTGTCTCCTGGTAGATATATTTTATTTAAAATTACATTATTAGTAATTGTTTAAACATAGAAGCTATATGCCACAAAAGTATTATTTGGGAAGATGGAAGTTGAATCAAAGATTTGTGAACAACTAACAACTTGAGCATACAAAAAAGTATCTTAAGTTGAAACTCATATATATGGACTAGATCTGATTTATCTCAATCATTGGTCATCTATAACTCTAGACTTGGATATTCCTTTTCTTCTATCACATGACATAAGCTTATTGAGAACGTTCTTAGTTGGGTTTGATGGATCCATGAAGACTCGATGGTGGAATGTTTTCTTTATTGACGTTGTCAACATCTGTCGGTGATATCCATGAAGATTCAAGGGTGGAAGTTTTTCTATATTGATGTAAATAACATGTTCTGGTCCGATACACAAAGCCTCGAGGGCGGAAGTCTTTCTATATTCATGTCGTAACACGTTTTGGTGGGATCCAAGAAGAGTCAAGCGTGGAAGTCTTTACATATTGATGTCGTAACACGTTTTGGTGGGATCCAATAAGAGTCAAGGGTAGGAGCCTTTCTATATTGATGTCATCAATTTTGGTAGCAAAACTTCCACCCTTGACTCTGCTTGGATACCACCAAAAATGTCTTGACATCCCTACCCTTGACTTTTCTTGGATGCCACCACCAAAATGTGTTCACACCAATACATAAACACTTAAAAGGTGTATAAAAAGAGGAATGGATGGTAGTTTGATAATCTACAAGAAATTTATCAGTTTAGAAGAAGAAAAAGAGGAAGAAAGTATTAGTGAAGAAGAAGAAGAAGAAGTAGAAGAAAGTATTAGTGAAGAAGAAGAAGAAGTAGAAGAAAAAGAGGAAGAAAGTATTAGTGAAGAAGAAGAAGAAGAAGTAGTAGTAGTAGTGGTAGTTGTAGAAGAAGAAGAAGAAATATTAGTAGTAGTTTAAGAGATGGGGGAGAATATCAACAAAGAAACCAGGATTACAATCCAACCCAATTGGGCTGCTGTGCATCCACATAAACCCATCCCTCCAAACCATACAAACCACTCCATTGGGCAGCATCCTCAATATAGGTCCACTGCCGATGACAATGGCTGGAGAGAGCAAATGCTAACAAAGATCAAGAATACTGCCGATAACCGTAATACAAAATTTCTACCCGGGCAGGAAACCTCCAAGGAAATTCCGAAGATTTCGATTCCTCCTGATGGATTCTTCAAGAACAAACAAAGACCATATTGCCCCGAAGTCCTGACCATCGGACCATTGTATGCCGATCTTGGGACCAAATTTGACTTTGATGATCGTAAGGCACTCTGTGTGAAGAACTTCATGGAAAGACATGGGAAATCAGAGGTGGAAGACCTCATAAATTACCTCATTCCGGAGCCCTACTATCTTGAAAAAGATTATTCATGCCCCCCGGGCAAAAAATATACCAATGAGTCGCTAAAATTTCTGCTCACTGTCGATACCATCTTCATTCATGAATTCTTGCTCTTCTTTAGCCCTTCATGTTCAAATTCCCACCATTCGGAACTCGACTATATTTTGCATTTGTTCGACAGCAAACATATGGGCCACCATGAACCTACCATGCCCCACTACTTATCCACTTCCTTCAACAATGGAGTTGAATGGAACCAAGTTTGGAGGGACTTGTTCTTGATAGGCAACCAAATTCCCATGTCATTTCTAAAGAAGATTGCAGAGCATCCAGAGATCTCCGGATTGAAAGATTTCCAAACTGATAGGCATCCAAACATAGCTACCCATGTCAAATTGAAAAATCTCCAGAGAGTGTTAGTAGATACTGTTGTGAGAAATTGTCCATTCCCCAAGGGCCATAGTGATTGGCCCAAGCATTTTCGGAATCCAAATTTATTCAACTGCAATCATCTACTTGATTGCCAATATGTTTTGGTTACACACGAAATACATGAGCCGCAATTACAAGAGACTTGGCAGACGAATCAAGGAGCCGGCACGCTAACATCTAATCATCGCGATCGCCTGCCAACAGCATCCCAACTATCGAAAGTCGGCATCAGATTCAAGGCATGTGAAGGTAACATATCGGTCATCAAGTATCATCCAGTGACACTTCACCTTGATCTTCCACGGATTGTCGTGTACAAAGGCATGGAGCATGTGCTGAGGAACCTTCTTGCCTATGAACAAAGCTCCAAAGATGGAGGTGAGTTTACTAAGTATGCTATCATCATGGACTCCCTCATTGACACACCAGAGGATGTAGCCATCTTGACAAAGGCAGGGGTGATAGTGAACCACCTCGGGGATGATGTTGAGTTGGTCAACTTGTGGAACGAGTTGTACGACACCAACATTGTGATTAAATCATGCGAAAGATGGGACAAGATGACAAGCGATGTACTAGAACACTATCATAGCCCTTGGCGTCCCATGTATGTGGAGTTTCGTGAAAAGTTTTTCTCTCGCCCATGGTTGACGGCATCGGTCACTACTGCGATCCTACTCCTCATCTTGACATTTTTGCAGACTTTCTACACGATCTTAGCCTATTACTAATGGAATCTCAAAATCAACCCTAGAGCGCATGACGAAGCTCAAACACAATAATCAAGTGTTTGAGCTTTCATTCCGTTGTTCATTTCTTGGATCTCATTTGACTCTATTACTTTATTGATGTCTATTCAATTTACAATCCATATGAACTTTTATCATTGTGGAAGATTGTTCTAAGCATTTATGTGCTTAGAAATAAGAACATGGTGAGACATGGCATTGTATTTACGACATCTTGATTGAGTAATTATTTGTTACAAGAATTGTTGACGGGTCTTAAGTGACACTTGTTATAATAAATAATAGTAACTTGATTGGTGCTTAATACATGCTTGAGTATTTATCTGTTACAAGGATTGTTAATGGGTTTAAAGTGTGACTTGTAATAAATAGCATTAACTTGATTGGTGTTGAATGTATGCTTGAGTAATTATTTGTTACAACTCTATGATTCAAATCTCCTACCAATTGATAGTTCTTAACCAAATCTCATACCAATTGAGAAAATGTTAATCAAACATGGTGTCTACTCTAGCTTAAATAAATCAACACCTCTTTTCATATTATATAGTGTTGTCTAATTAGTAGCATTCTTATGATGATGTGGTGCTACATTAAAAATATAAGTGTATTATTTATATGAATGTCACTTACTTTTTAATGCCCCATTTGTTTTTTATTCTTTGCCATTTTCTTGCACATGATTGTTGCCCATCAAGAACTTTTCAACCCATTACTTGTATATTTTAAAGGTTAACATTTCAGAGAGGCAATAATGTTGGGAATTCCAAAAAGAGCAAAATGTGCCAAAGTAAAAAAGAGCAAGCATTTAATTAATTAAAACATTATCCTCGAATGTTATACTTGATACCCAATGTTTACTTATGAATGTCTTTACATAAATACAAATGCTCTCCCAAAGAAATAATGAACAGAGCATTTGATTTTTATCGAAATCAGATGATTATTGGTTCATGGGGATACCCACAGATTCCCATTACAATTAATTATCTCCGTCATGTCCTTCTCCCAGTTTAATTATCTCCCTCTCTCTCTCTCTCTCTCTCTCCCAATTTACTTATCTCCCTCTTATCTATCTCTCTCCCAATTTAATTCTCTCTCTACTAGCATTTGATATGAAAAAAGCGTTCTTTTTTATATAGCATATGTAAATTATCCATTGCAAGGCGATGTTTAACTTCAATTAAACGTTGCAAAAATCCATGTGATGCCTTGGATCTGTAAAACCTTGGGAAAAACTCGGTGATGAAAATATAAGAATGAATAAGAGGAGGAAGAAGACGAAGAATGAAAAGGGATTGTGAGTCAAAACACATCAGGTCACAAGTCTTTGATTCAACTTCCGTCTTCGCAAATAATGGTTTTGTGGCATATAGAGTTTATGTTGGTTTTCATGGTTACGAATAACGTAATCTCAAATCATGATTATTTGACATATTATAGATTTGTATGGAGAGAGAGATCTGAGACACCACAATCATGCCATTTTATATATAAAGTGCAAATATTCCACTCCGTTTTTGAGTCATTTCTTGTATTATTTCAGACATCTCATGGGATCTCATGAGTAAAATCAACTCTATGATCGCATCAATAGCAAAGTCAAACTTCTTACTTTAAAGGTTTGTGCACATGCAAGTAATTTGCTTATTTGATCCATCAATATTTTTTTTATTCTAGATCGCAAATCCATATGAGGGAATAAGCTATATACATAGGGATTGTTGAGAAGCAAGATTAGTTATAGAAAAGAAGATGTTAACAATATAGGAAATTTTCAGACCTTGAGGTATTCATGGCTTCCATGCCAAAATAAGAGCAATAAATTCTATGGCAAATAATGAACATCATCATTAGCCTTGCTTTTAAATGGCTGTTAGAACCATTTCTATTCCTGGTGTGTAACACGTGTTCAGAAGCAAAGCATTCTGCGTCAAACGAAAATTGTAATGAGTTTTGAGACATAACACAACTTTAAAGTCAAACAAGGGTTATGAAGAACTGTAATTAAAATACAACATCAAAACCATGGCTTTAGGGTTGTAAGTATAAGTTTTACCACCACATTACCATGTTCCTATGCAACATGCAGAATGTAACTTCTTATATATGAAAACAATAATAATTTGTCCAAATATCAAAAGTTCCTTATATGGTGGATAAAGGCATTACTTTCACATTGTGGCACAACATTTAACTTTTTACAGGTTGTTAGAATGTCTTGAGTCATCATAGTCGTTGTAAAGTTCTAATCCAAATGTTCCCACTAAATAACAAATTGACAAGAAACAAGAATATGCTTGTATCCCACCAAAACTTGAGTCTTCTTCTATCCCACCAAAACTTGTTAATATAAATATAGCAAAACTCCCACATTTGAGTGTGCTTGGATCCCACCAAAACACATTGACATCAATATAGAAAAACATCCACCCTTGAGTATTCATGTGCTTTGATAAGCTCGGTTTTCATGTGAAAGAAGAAACTTGGAATATCTAGGTCAAATTGACGAGAAACAAGAACATGGTGACATCAATATAAAAATCTTTCCACCCTTAAATGTTTTGCATCCCATCAAAACACATTGACATCAGTATAGAAAACCTTCCACCTTTGATTCATCAAGGATCCCACCAAAATCCACTAAGGAAAGGAATATCCAACTCTAGAGTTATAGATGACCAATATTACAGATAAATCAAATGAGAATCCACACAATCTAGTCCACATATATAAGTTTTAACTTATAACTATTTTTGTATACTCTACTTGTTAATTGTTTGCAAGTCTTCAATTCATCTTTGATCTTTCATAATTATGGTTTTGTGTCATTTAGATTGTATGTTTATATGGTTACTATCAATGTAATCTCAAATCATGTTTTTGTGCCATGTTATAGAATATTCTGCTAGTGTTCATTCTAGGTTACTCATATAGATTCGTTTGTTACCTATAGAGGTCAACTATAGGGTGAAAGGGGCCGTATTCCTTGAGTTGGGATTTGGATCCCTCAGTTTTTGCAGAATGTGTAGACGTTGTCATATTCCTTGAGTTGGGATTTGGATCCCTCAGTTTCGGATTGACATTCAATCCATAGACACAACGATAATTCATATTATTCATAAATGAAGATGGTATCGACAAGATGAGTGTCAGGGCCATAAGCGGGAAGGATTGAATAATGGACATGTCAAGATTACAAGGGTCCTCCTCTAAGATGCGTTTCATGAATTGTTTCACATCTGATATCCCATGTCTTTCCGTGAATTTCAACCCTAAGCATTACATGCAATGATCAGTAGAAGAGATTTCACTAAGCATTTCATGCAATGGTCCCATGGTCAGGAGCTGAGTGGAGTATGACAGTGGCCTGATATCCAATAAGGCTATTGGAGGCTTCAAAATTTTCGAACTTTTGTTGGACACATCTGTATGATCATCAGTAGCATTATTGATTGTTGTTGTCATCAGTTCTTTGGTACAAGATTTAGATTGATACATTTGACATTTAAGGTTGATTTCTTAGTTGTTGATATTCTCTTAAACTTAACCTTCAGACTTCTTCTTCCTGGGTTGGACAGGAACTTGATGCTTTCTTCTAGAAGTCAAGCAACAACCCTAATCTTGCCTTGCAGGAGAGAGGAATAGAGAGAAGAATGCAAGAGAGGGGGGGAGATAAGAATTCCAGAATCATATAAATTGTACTAATTACATTAACAACAATTATAATCATGTGTGAAAGAATTCATGGAAAGAAATGGGATATCAGATGTGGAAGAGCTCATGCACCATATATATCCTCCTCCCTGACCACCATGAACTTAGGGGCATCTATTTATCTATCTAGGGGAGAGATAAGAATGAGATAAAGCATTTGTATGGGGCCAATAATCATTTCAATTCTATAACCAAATATTTTTGCCACTTACATTCTAAAGCCCTACCTGCATTTATATTAGGGGGATTAAGATGTGGTGCTACATTCAAAAATAATATATGGTAGCATTATGAATCACTTGATGATGTGGCTCTACATAAAAAATGTATAAGTCTCGTATTCTTATTAATGTCACTTACTTTTCAATGCCCCATTTTTTTATCTGACATAATTGTTGCCCAAACTTTTCAATCCACACCTGTATATTTTAAAGATTAATGTTTCATAAAGCCAACCAAGCATCCATTTTCCTAATGTTAAGAATTCCTAAAAGTGGAAAAAGTGCCAAAGAACTGAAGGAATTTAATTAATGATCAAACACGTGTATGTATAGGGTTAAAGTACTCCCCTATGAATGGGAGGTTGATTTGCACATTTCTATAATCAATTATTTTTGGCACCTAGATTCCTACATGGGTGCTATTGGGAAGATGAATGTCGAATTCCGGAGGCTTCAAAATCATCCAACTTTCATGTCTTAAATTTACGGTATGTCTGCTTTATATTGTCGTTCTGAAGTCTCCAATATTTCAACTTTCATCTTCCTAAATTATGATCTGTGTGTGCCATTTAGATTTTGTTATGAGTTCCCATTCCTAGATTACATACTGACAACAACATAATCACAAATCATGATTTTGTGGCATATAGTGTTTATTGATGATTTTTTATTCCTCGGATGTGACATATTTCTTGTAGGTCAATAATGCAGTGGTATGTTATTTTCAACTGTCCACCCATTTGATTTAGAAAGCAATTAATCACAATTGTTTTGGCCTAAATTTCGTAATATGGAATTGTGAGTTAGAACAAACTCTCATTGATTGATTGATGACGAATAAGTATGCTTTTCATGGATTATATTTTAAGATATTAAATTATGGGCGGATTTTAAAATCATACGGTGAGGAATTCTGCATTCAATCATGAACTACCCCTCAACGTTTCAATTTATTGTTTTGTACTTATTTCCTCTCAAAACAATTTACATGCATGTAAATGATTTGAGTAAATTCGTCCCCATTTTCCTCAAATTGTTCACGCTAATTTGAGATCAAATTCTAATCCTATTTATTTCGTATACATTGTGAAAAGTTATGTGATCGCTATTTGTGTTTTTCAAATGTATTTACGATAATTAATCCAACTGTTACAGTGAGCGACACAATAAAATACAAGAACTTCGCCTCAACATAAGGAAAACTTTGTCTCTAAAATCAAGGTCAAGCTTGCCTGTAATATATATTCAAGAATGGTAGGGAGCATGTATTGAGAAAAGTCCTCCCACATCCACAAACCACATGTATTGAGAGAAGAGTTGACTTTGATCGGCATACTCAGCTCATCCAAACCCCACGAGATTTCTGAAATCGTAGAAGAATGGACTAAGAAACGGAATGGAATATTTGCTTTCGATGTATAAAATGGCATGATTATATGCTCTCTCTCCATACATACATGATTCTGGCATAATTTCTTAGATCTCACCATTTTCTCTCTTTTCTTATCTTCTGCAAGAAAAGACTAGAGCTAATACTTGACTTCTACAAGAAAGCATCAAGTTTGTGCACACCGAAGAAGACGAAGAAGAAATTTAGGAGAATATCAACTAAGAAATCAAGCTTACACTTGAAATGGATCAATTTGAATCCTCTGCTAAAGAAGAAAAATGGAGAGAAGACATGAGAATAAGGATCAATGAGGCTACTGATGATGATACACAGCTGTTTACGGAGATTTCGAAACCTCCAAAAGCATTAGTCGATGTCAAGCCAGAGTCATATCGGCCTCAGATCCTAACCATCGGACCATTGCATGAAATGCTTAGTGGGAGCTCTGTTCTTTATGATTGTAAGGCATTGTGTGTGAATAAATTCATGAGAGGAAATCAGATATCAAATGTGGAAGAGCTCATGCAACGCCTCTTCTATGACCCTTCTGATCTTCACATCCATTATTCAGGCCTTCCCAATTATAGTTCTGAGTCCCTCCAACTTTTGGTGACTGTGGATATCATCTTCATTCGTGAATTCTTGCTGTTTATTCCGACGGAATGGGATTCTATACTCGAGGAACACACCCAGTTCTGCAAAATCTGCAACAATAACATCACATTCAAGCAAGTATTGAGGGACTTGTTCTTGATGGGCAACCAAATTCCCGTGTCCTATCTAAAGAAGCTGATTGAAGAGTTTCCAAAGAAACACAAATTTGAAGGGGATGAACTCCAGAAAGGACTGTTTTATGGTGTTGCAACAAATGATCCATTCTTAAGCAGCCAGAATCTCTCTGTAGAGTTTGTCCAGAGTTTTGAAATTCCAGATTTCCGACTTTGCAACCATCTACTTGATTGCCTATATGTTTGGGTCCTCAGGGAACGATTACAAAAGTCTGGGAGGAAAGCCACCAATCCTTGGAGATTCCCACGACTACGGGATCTTTTCGAGACGAAACAAGAACCTCGAAAGAAAACCATATTTGGTGATCGCCTGCCAACAGCGTCTCAGCTCTCTAAAGCCGGCATCTGGTTCAGGGCGATTGAAGGTGCCATATCCGTCATGAACTACAACAAGAGAAAGCTTCGGCTCGATCTTCCACGGCTTGTCGTGACAGATAGAACGGAGGATGTGCTGAGGAACCTCCTTGCCCATGAACAAACCTCCAAAGCTAGCGGCGAGTTTACTAAGTATGTGGTCATCATGGACTCGCTCATCGACACACCGGAGGATGTAGCGATCTTGACGAAGGCACAAGTGATAGAGAATCACTTGGGGAGTGATGAGAAGTTGCTCAAGATGTGGAATGACATGTGCACCAACATCGACATTCGACCATGCGAGAGATGGGACGCGATGATACGCGATGTATTGGACGACTATGAAAATCCTGAGCATGCCATGTATGCAGAGTTTCGTGAAAAGTATTTTTCTCGGCCATGGCTAGCGATTTCACTGCTTGTGGGGTTTCTACTGCTCCTAATGTCAATATTGCAAACAGGCTACGGAATCGCAGCCTATTACCAATCATCGCACTAATTTAACAATTGAACCTTAACCAAACCCTTTAGGGCAAGAAAAGCAGCTTTGTTATTTCTGTTATTTCTCATTGATTGGAGATCTCATTGTACTTTAGTTCTGTTATTTTTGCATTTGGAGCTTGTGACTCTTGGAAGATGTAGTAGTCATGGTAGAAGTTAAATTTAAGTCAGAAGGAATAAGAGTCTATGGACACAAAAAAACATGGTCAAACATGGTAGTTGTAATCCCACATTGTACTTGTGATAATAAATTGGTGATTAGTGTATTACCAAGTATCTCTTTAAACAAACAATCAATTAAAACGAACTACGTTTTGTATGAATCTCATTAGACAATCATGAACGCATTGATCGCCCACTTGTAGGCATACAATGCATAGCCAAAATTTACCCAAGAGCTCAAACTTAGATGCAGCATTGAACCGTATTTGCTGAAAATGGAAGTCTTGATGTCTCCGACGTTACTCAAAATCCAAGCTGTATAATTATTCAACCAGAAGCACATTTGTGTCCAACCTTTTGTTCTCAATTGACAATGATAAAGGTCTTAAGCACAAAAGGTTAACTCTTTCCTTTTCGGTGTGAATTCAAGCATAATAAAATAACACTTTGACATTCAAGTTCAACATATAACCTTTTAAAAGATGGTCCGAATGCCATGCCTTCTCATCATCATCACAATGTCATAATGAAAGTGTGAGAGCAGAATATATCATATTGTCAAGAAGCAAGACCAGTTATAGAAAAGAAGATGTTTAAAAGAATATAGAATTTTTTCAGAACATAAGAGGTCTTCATGGGTCCCACCAAAACTAGCTAAACATGCTTGGCTTTCTTTGGAAAGAAGAAAAGAGTTTCCACGTGCAGAGATTAACCAATGATTGAGATGAACTAAAGTAGAATTTGGACTATATATATGATTAACTTCAAATAATAAATAACAATATGCTTGAAAACATGGTCGGCCATGCTACTTTTGATCCAAATTTCTGTTAAGATAAAATCCTCGAGTGATTTCATTGTATGATTGAGAAGTTTGTAACTAAACATCAGAGATAGATCTAAGCGTTACAAGTACAAGACGTTCTTGTGAACGAAACAGGCATCAATGACATGGTGCTGAAACAGGTATTCCATTACTTCTCTTGCCTTAATTGCACTAATCACTCCCTTAATTTGCATTTTAAATTGCTTCTATCTACAATTATCAAATGAGAAAGCCCCATAATCATACAATACATAACATTATTAATCTTAAGAAAATTAGTATGGCTTATTAAAATGATGTGGATGCACATATTTATATTGATGGCCTTTAGAGTTTTCCTCCACATTTTTCATCATAACTAAATTCTATCATCCTCTCCCCTGCTTCTGCTGATATATACAGGGACGAAGAAGGAAAGGAGGAGGAGGAGAAGCACAGGTCTCATGAATCACTCGTAGATCATTCAATAAGTTAGATGAATCACTGGTTTGTTAATTTGAGCATTCCCTTTTGATTTTATATGCATTGGCCATGAATTGAATGTTTTGAGCAATTTCTCCCTGGTTCTGAAACTATGCTTTGAGCTTATGCATAGTGTGAGTGAGTTAAATAAAATCTAGTAATCAATATATTGTTAGATTAACCTTTGAAAACATTGAACTCCCACATTGTATGTGTGTTAATATTTAATCAATCCCGAATGCACATGCCGAGCATGTGCTTCGTCTTTCTGGGCATAGATATGCTTGTAGTTAAGGATCTGTTTATAGAATCTGCAGTAGAGGGGTTGGACATTGAAACAATAATGTGAAGAACTGTGGCAGCTGTGGGGCCAATTACAACAGGATTCTTGATCAAGGGGACACAGGAAGAGACAAGTGCTCCAGAAAAGAGTATGATAAAAAAGAGAGGATGAAATAGGGACCGAATAGGATGATTTACTTGAACAATGGTGAATTTTGAACAATCTTACACATCAAGCAATTGTGTTCAAAGGCATAATTATTATTTTATGAATTACACGTCCTTTCTAGGCCCAATTAATTACATGGCTTGCTTGTTAGTCCCGGCTTTTGGTATCTTTAAGGTTGGTAATGGTGACCTAAGGGGATAGAATCAGGTTTCCAACACAGTAATTATGAATTATCCACAATAAGGGATACATTAAAGATAATGTAATATGCAACCTGACATAACAGTTGGATGACGCAAAAATTTATAATGTAATAGTTGTAAAAGAGGTTCTTGACCATTTGTTCATATAATACTATTACGTGGTTAGTAAAATATTAGCTATGGAGTGATGAGATTTTGAATTGGACAGCAAGGTAAAGCTCTCCAACTCAGTAGAAGGCTCTTTCAAATGAATGAAATTAAATCTTCCTTACATCCAAAAGTTATGGATGTACTTGACTGCTCTCTATTAAGTGTCAATTAGAAAAATTTATGTTACTATATGCATTCATTTACTCACATGGTTAAATCAGATTGATAACACAAACATCAGGGTTCATGACGTGAATCTGTCTGAATTTGCTCTTTAATCATTCAACAAAAATATCCCACTTATGATACATAAGTGATAAAAAAAACCAATTGGTAGCGTAATTCAAGCACACAAAATAAAGCACCACAGAGCCATCCAATTTTGTGAGTTTGCTGCACTGATTTTACCATAGACACTCTCATCATTAGTGATTAAGAAATAGATATATGCAAAGAAAGCCAGAGTTGCTGTAGTGATGTAGCAAAAATGTCAGGGAACACTAAAAGGTTATTATGATCAGAATACATTGGAAGGAGACATGTCAAAAGGGTCTCTCATGTAGACTTGTCTCCATTCACATTTGGTGAAGTTGGGTTCATGATCAGGTTCATCCATTGGCATTGTAATATTGATTTCTTCTTCTTCTGTGGAGCACTAATTAGTTGATACTTTCTTGTAGGATTTGGTCAAGCAGAGCCACTCCTCTTTTTATACATCTCTATGAATTCCTACCCTCAGATGATAAGGAAGTCTATATTCTATCTATTTGTCCAACAATGATAAGGATGAATAGAAAGAGAGATAAGAATGAGAATTTGTGATGTCTCCAGCATACATGTAGAGACAAGAATCCTGTCATTTTTTATAGGAAGCACATGCTCCATTCAATTCTAATTAAATCAATTCTTTTATGCTTCTCAAATTTAAGAGTTGAAGCCTTGGTTTATTCTAGTAGAGAGACAAGAGGGAGATAATTACAGTGGAATATAGACAAGATGGAGATAATTAATTGTAATGAGAATCTGTGGGTATCTCAAGGAGCCAGTAATCATTTCATTTTCCATAAAAGTCAAATGTTCTATTTGATATTTCTTAATTAAATCTCTTAAGAATTTAGAAAACATTAATCAAACATCGTATCTAGTCTAGCTTAAATGTTCAACGCCTCGTTTCATATATAGTGTCATATAATTAATAGCATTCTTATGATAATGTGGTGCTGCATTAAAAACAAATGTTGTACGTATTCTTACTAATGTCGCTTACTTTTCAATGCCCTATATTCTGCTCTTTGCCATTTTCTCTGACAGGAGTGTTGTCCATTAAGAACTTTTCAATTCAAACTTGTTTTTTGAAGGTTAATGTTTAAAATTAGCCAACAAGTGCCCATTTCCTAAATTAAAAGAGGAAAAAGTCCCTGAGTCAATAAGAGCAAACGTTTAAATAATTTGTTAATGTTATATTGGGTAGAAGATCAATTAATGGTTGTTAAGATCAATGGTGTCAGGAACGAGGTGTTTCATGAGCTCTTCCAGGACATTTGATTGAGTCAATTCGTACGCAAAGTTTAGTTTATTTTTTTTGTATTTAATTCCTCTCAAACAATTACAGCATGTAAATGATTGAGTCAATTCGTACCCATTTTCCACTAATTGTCCATGTTAATTGATACCATATTCTAATCTGATGTCGTATATGTTGTGAAAAATTATGTAATCACTGAAGCATTTACTATCATTAATCAACAGAGAGGGACACTAAAAGATATAACAACTTTGCCTCAAGAAAAAGGAAAACTTTGTCTCTAACTAAAATCAAGATCAATCTTGCCTGTAATATAAATTAAAGAATGGCATGGAGCATGGATTGAGAAACGTCCGCGCCCATTCACAAACCTTTCAATAAGGAGTTCACTTTGCTAGGTATACTCAGCTCATCCACAGCCACGAGATTTCTGAAATCATCGAAGAATTGACCAAAAAACGGAATAGAATATTTGCTGTCTATGACATTGTATAAAATGGCATGATTATGCTCTCTCTCCATACATATATGATTCTGGCATTCTTATCTCCCTCTCTCTCCCACACACATTTTTCTCTCTATTCTTATCTCCTCCAAGAAAAGACTAGGGCTGGTACTTCTACAAGAAAGCATCAAGTTCGTGCCCACCGAAGAAGAAGAAGTTTAAGACAATATCAACAAGGAAATCAGCCTTACACGTGAAATGAATCAATCTGAATCCTGTACTAAAGAAGACAAATGGAGAGCAAACATGATAATAAGCATCAATGAGACTGATAGTAAAGCTGATACACTTGTATACATGAAGATTTCGAAGCCTACAAAAGCATTAGTGGATGTCAAGCCAGAATCATATCGGCCGCAGACCTTGACCATCGGACCATTACATGAAATGCTTAGTGGGAGCCCTGCTCGTTATAATTGTAAGGCACTGTGCGTGAATAAATTCATTAGACGACATAAGATATCAGATGTGGTAGAGCTCATGCAACGCCTCTGCTATGACCCTTCTGATCTTCACAAACATTATTCAGGCCTTCCCGGATATAGTTCTGAGTCCCTCCAACTTTTGGTCACTGTGGATACCATCTTTATTCGTGAGTTCTTGCTGTTTCTTCTGCCTAAATGGGAGGCCATAGCCGGGGAACACGACCACTTCCACACACTCTGCTACAATGACATTACATACAACCAAGTATTGAGGGATTTGTTCGTAATGGGCAACCAAATTCCCATGTCATTTCTAAAGAAGCTGATTGAAGAGTTTCCAAAGCAACCCGAATCAGAATGGGATGAACTCCAGGAAGGATTGTTTTATGTTGTTGCGATAAACGATCCATTCCTTATCGGCCAGGGTTTCTCCACAGAGTTTGTCCAGAGATTTCAAATTCCTGATTTTTGCAACACTTGCAGTCATCTACTTGATTGCCTATATGTTTGGGTCCTCAGGGAACCATTACAAAAGTATGGGAGTCAAGCCATGGATCCATTTAGCTTCTCACGATTATGGAATCTTTGCAAGAAGAAACTAGCAGTTCCCAAGAAAACTATCTTTCGTGATTGCTTGCCAACAGCATCTCAGCTGTCGAAAGCCGGCATCTGGTTCAAGGGGATTGAAGGGGGTGGCATATCAGTGATGCATTACAACAAGAGACGCCTTCGATTTGGTCTCCCACGGCTTGTGGTGTACCATGGCACGGAGGATATTCTGCGGAACCTCATTGCCCATGAGCAAACCTCCAAAGTTGGTGGCGATTTCACTAAGTATGCGGTCGTCATGGACTCGCTCATCGACACACCGGAGGATGTAGCGATCTTGACTAAGGCGGGGGTCATAGAGAATCACTTGGGGAGTGATGAGAAGATGGTCAAGATGTGGAATGACATGTGCACCAACGTCTCGACTCAGTCATGCAAGAGATGGGACGACATGATACGCGATATACAGCACCACTATGAGAACCCTTGGCGTCCCATGTTTGTGGAGTGCCGTGAAAAGTATTTTTCTCGGCCATGGCTAATGATTTCGCTGCTTGTGGCATTTCTACTACTCCTATTCTCAGCATTGCAGACGGTCTACACAATCGTAGGCTATTACGATTCATTTGGTAATCACACACCGGGGGAACGTAATCACACCCTGGGGGAACTTAATTACACCCTAAGGGAAATTAATCACACCCTGGGGGAACTTAATCAAGCCCTAGGGAAAAACTAAAGAAGCTTTTTACTTCTCTTATTTTTCATTCCTTTGGGATTTCATTTACTTTAGATCAGTTAATTTTTCATTTGGAGCTTGTGACTCTTCGAAGTGTTAGAACATTATTAATGTAAGCAATATATATATATTAGGATATTAGAAAATACTTACCATGAATAAAGAACCATGAAGGTTCACATGTACCTGTTTTTACTTTAAGAACCATGAAGGTTCATATGTAACTGCTTTCCAAGATTGTACCTATATATTTACCATCAATAAGAATCATCATGTAGGGCGTTTTTATACATATTTACATGGTATCAGAGCCAAAACAATCCTAGATAACCATTTTCTCTCTAAGCATTCTCTACAGGTCGATCCGGAAGGTCTGCAGAAATGGTTTCGAGTGAAGGAACATCAACGACCTCAACAACAACATCAACAATGAAGTATCAAAGATGTAACTTTAATAGAAACAAATTCCAAAACAATAATAAGTATACAAAGAACATACCAATTATACATGATGGAAACAAGGTCCACAATAAAAAATCGTTCCAGAATAAAAAATCAGGTAACCTTAGTATTTCCTCTCAAATCATTTGTCGATATTGTGGTAAGGCGGGTCACATGGAAAGAGACTACAGAAAGAAGCAATACGATTACAGGAATAAGAGTAAAAGAAACTCGACACATGTTCATACAGCCTCAGTACAAAACCAACAAGAAGATAATGACCCTTTTATCCAAGAATTTGTGGCAACCAATCAGAACTTCAATGTGGAAAATTTATGGTTGTTTGATATAGGTGCAACCCATCATCTTACCCATAGCAGAAACCTTCTTCATGATTACATCCAACTTCCTACATCTTTGGAAGTTCGATTTTGTGACAATGCAATCAAGTTGGCTTTAGGAAAGGGAACAGTTCATCTGTCAATAGACAATGAGCAAACAATTAGTATATCCAATGTATACTATGTTCTTGGCTTGGCGAAGAACTTGTAGTTTGTAAGGGAAGCCACTACAAATGGTACAATAATTGAATTTCATCACAATTGTGCAATTATCAAATATACCTTACCATCAAGAAAAGTTGTAAAGATAGTGTCTCCAAAACATGGAAGACTTTACCCCCTTCAAGCTATGGACAAAACACCAATTGAAGCACACATTGCCTCAAGAAACTCTCAAGTTGATCATACTTTACTATGGCATTATCGGCTCGGAAATCGACATCCAAGAGTCATGAAGACATGTCAAATTCATAAGCTTGGAGAGGGTATGGCAACACAACCATTTACATACCTTTCACTTTGTGAAGGATGTATTTATGGGAAACAAACGAGACAGAAGTTTCCCCTCAACAAACGCTGATCTGAAAGAAAGTTGTAATTAGTACATTCGGACTTCTGTGGTCCATTCCAAAAGAAATCAATTTCCGGTAATCACTATTTCATTTCATTTCATTCATCGATGACTTTAGTAGATTTACCAGGCTTTATTTTTTAAAGAAAAAGTTTGAAGCCTTCCAAGCTTTTACCTATTATAAATCCATGGCTGAAAATTAATGTCAAAGTAAAATCAACAGCGTTAGGTCAGATAATGGTGGCAGAATTTCTGCAATGTACATGGCATCAGACATGAGTTCAATGTACTACACAAGCCACAATACAACGGAGTGGCAGAAAGAAAGAATAGAACACTACTAGATGCAAGTAGAAGCATGTTGCAAGTGGTAAGACTTGAACATCGGTTTTGGCAAGAGGCAGTAGCTACATCATGCTATTTACCAAATAGATCGCCACACAAAGTGCTAGGTCTCCACACACCATACATGGTTTGGTTTGGACATAAACCAAAATATTCAAACTTAAGAGTGTTCGGTTCGATTGCATATAGTCACATACCACACGAGAAAAGGAAGAAGTTGGATCCACATGCGAAGAAATGTATCATGGTTGGATATGGTGAGGCTGCAGGTGTGAAAGGATACAAACTATTTGATCCTAGCAATCAAAAGTTTATATTTAGTAGGTCTGTGACATTTTATGAAGATGCTCTATTCTACAACAATGAACTATCACATGGAAAAATGGAAATGCAAGACATGGAGAATCGATTGCATGTGAACAATGGAAATGACTTGAGAAAAGAAAGAAGATATATTGAAGAACCTCTAAGAATGGAGGAGAATACAACCTTGAAATGACATTAGTAGAGTGGTAACAACCAGTAGTTTCAACATCGACAACGACAGTTCCGGTGGCAACAACAAAAGTTCCTATGATAACATCAACAGTTCCAAAGGTGCTTCTGAGAAGACAAACAACAACAACAATAGGTCTCGTATTTGCCACTACAATTCCAGCGATGGATCATGCATCTGCATCGACACCCTTCTCAGCTGTAAACAATAAGGACATAACAATAAAAAATGATGGTGAACCAATATCTCATTACTCAACTAATGAAACAATTGATTCTACAACAAATCTTGAAAACTTAGGAAAATCTTGGCATTCTCCCTCTGATTCAAAATTAGGGTTCCATTTTAATATAGTTTTTACATCCCCTGAAGATGTTTCCTTAGTTTCCTCCCATTTGGAGCCAAATCTTGATCTTGAATTGCTTGGTGATGAAGATGCTTACCCTTGTCTTCCCACAAGGAGATCTAAGTTTAGAAGCTTGAAAGAAATTATGGACATCATTGAACCATTAGAAGCACTAATGGCTGATCTTTCTCCCGAAGTGGATTTTGCACAAGATGATTTAGAAATTCTTGATGATGATAATTTTTCCCTTAGTGCTAAAGAAGCCATTCATGGACCGGATAGTGTCAAGTGGAAAGAAGAAATGCAACTTGAGATTGATGCTTTGCTAAAGAATGGCACTCGGGAAATTGTTAAACCTCCAGAAAACCAAAATATCATCTCAAACAAATGGGTTTTGACCAAGAAGTTTGATTCACTAGGAGCTCTACTTCGACACAAGGCACGGCATGTTGCTTGAGGTTTTTCACAAGTTCCAGGTCTTGACTTCACAACCACTTTTGCCCCAACTCTTAAAGTAGTTCCGCTAAGGTTTATGTTTGCTATAAGTGTTGGCTTAAACCTAGAATTACACCATCTTGATGTAGAAACGGCTTTCCTTCATGGTGGCTTGAATGAGGAAATTTATATGGAGCAACGTCCCTTCTTTGTAGATCCAAAGAATCCTCATCATATGTGCAAACTCAAGAAATCCTTATACGGTCTCCAACAATCACCTAGAATGTGGCATTTGAAGCTACATACTTATCTTGAATCTATTGGATTCAAACGTCTTCAAGCAGAACCAAAGTTATGCATCCGAAAGGAAGGTAAAAATTTTATACTTCTTGGTGTATATGTTGATGACCTCCCTATTGCTTCAAATTCAATTAATGCTATGAGGAAGACCATCTCCCAACTAAAAATGAAGTTTCCAGTCAAAGACTTAGGACCAATGGAGTTTTGCCTTGGTATCAAAGTAACTAGAAATCGAATGGAATGTACTCTCACTCTTTCACAAAAGAAGTTGGTGGAAGATATATTAAAGAAATTTGACATGGCTGATTGCAAACCTAAACACCAATGACAGTACCATGCAAACTATCTTCTAATGATAGTCCACAAACTATAATGGACGAGAAAATCATGGCATCGCTTCCATATCGCCAAATTTTAGGAAGTGTCAGGTATTTGGTAAGTTGTACACAACCAAATCTATCTTTTTGTGCGGGTTTTCTATATAGGTTTATGCAAAATCCTGGAATAGCACATTGGCAAGCCCTAAAGCGGGTTCTCCGCTACCTACAACATACCAAAGACATGGTACATACCTACCGCAACTTCCAATTCCAGAATTCATCCCAATTCAACGGATGGCTTCATGCTCCCCTGCAAGGTTGGGTGGATTCTGATTGGGGAGGGGATATTGACACCTCTCGATCAACCTCTGGTATGCTCTTCACATTTGTTGGAGGTGCTATAGCATGGCGAAGTAAAAGACAAACTTCGGTGGCGCTATCAAGTACTAAAGGAGAGTATGTAGCAACAGCTCTCACACCCAAAGAAGGAATCTGGATTAAGACAATTATTGAAGAGCTTGACATTTTCAAACTCTCAGAAATGAAGATCTATTGTGACAATCAATAGTGTATAAAGTTAGCTGAAAACCCAAAGATCATAGATCAAAACAAAATTATTAGAGCTCAACATCACTTTATAAGAGAATTGGTAGTAGCTATAGAAATGATTTTACAATACACTTCAACAACCACCATGTGGGCTGATTTCTTAACGAAACCCGTCTCAAGCCAAAAGCATTGGTTGTGTTGTTCTAAAATTGGCCTTAGTTTACTAAACCCTAAGAAGAAATAAATTGCTTACCTTAAGGGGTGTTACAACATTATTAATGTAAGCAATATATATATTAGGATATTAGAAAATACTTAACATGAATAAAGAACCATGAAGGTTCACATGTAACTGTTTTTACTTCAAGAACCGTGAAGGTTCATATGTAATTGCTTTCCAAGATTGTACCTATATATTTACCATCAATAAGAATCATCATGTAGGGCGTTTTTATACATAGAAACTTTGTAATCTCACATATTTACACGAAGATGTAAATAACAGTTTATGGAAAAAAAAAACATGGTTAAAGATGGTAGTTCTAATCCCATATTCTGTACTTTCTAATTAATAATTCGAGGTGATTTATGTATTATCGAGTAATTCGTTATTACAGGCACTGGTTAAACAAGCAATCATCTCGCCCTTTTCCTATTAAAATGAACTACGTTTTGTAGGAGTCTCATTAGACAATCACGAACACATTGATCCCCCACTTGTAGGCATACAATGGATAGCCAAATTTTAGACAATGCACAGCCAAAATTTACGCAAGAGCTCAACCTAAGACAATTGGCATTGATAAGTAATATGTAGCCATTGTATTTGCTGAAAAAGGAAATCTTGATGTAGTGAGCATTACTTTCTAATCTGTATATTCAACCATAAGCACATTTGTGTCCCACCTTCTCTTTCAATCGGCAATCATCAAGGTCTGAAGTGCAAAGGTCAAATATCGCCTTATGGCTAATGACCAATGCCTGAATCATCCCCGGCCACTGACCGTGAATCAAAATATGAGTATTTGCATTGCAGACCAGCACGCTATCAATCTCTAGGTTGCATCCAACAAAATAAGTTAAAGCTCATAGATTTTGGTTACGCATTGAATGGCTTCGATTGGGCACTCTAATGGTAGCCTAATATTATTGATTGTCTAATGAGATTGATACAAGGTATACTTCATTGGGAATGGACAACACAATATAACTCGTGATAGATTTCAGACATTGTGATTCTGAAATCCATTTGGCGAGGCTCATTTCCACCTTGAAATTGTGGGTCACTACAATGTTCGGTTTAGTCTTAATTTTTTTTTTTTACTTTGGACAATTAAGGTCAAGGCCATTTATGCTCTATGTTCTACATTTTCTGTCTCTTTTACTGTCTGCAACTTGTTCTAATAGACTATACAATGGTATCATACAGTAATTTGTGTCTCATGATCCACTATCAGTTGTGGAAGATCAAACTGAACTTTTCTCTAGTTATAATTGGGGCAGGCAGCGGTTCATATGGTTCAGGGATGAGGTTAAATATTGCTTTAACTCTTCCATATATCACGATCAATACTGTATTTACTATCATTAATCAACAAAGAGCGACAAACTAAACAACAAACAACTTTGCTTCAAAAGGTCGGCCCATCATTAAAAAATCAAAAACGTTATCTCTAAAATCAACATCAAGCTCGCGTAAATGAGATTATAAATTAAAGAATGGCAGGGAACATGTGTTCAGGAATCTCCTTGGACATGCACAATCCTTTACAATAAGGAGTTGACATTGGTATGTATTCGAGCATAGAGTTGATTTTACCCATGAGATTTCTGAAATTGTAGAGGATTGGACTAAAAGATGAAATGGAATATTTGCTTTCTATGGAAAATGGCATGATAATGTTAAAAGCAATCCTAATGCTGCAAATCATTACCTTTCCCGATGGGATGAAAATGATTCGTGGGGGTCACCAAATCACGAATTATATTCATTCTATTTCCTTAGCAGGTCATAAATTCTTCTCCTGTTCGGAAATGGAAATCTTGATGTCACTTGCAGTACTCAAAATCCAATACACACATTCAACCATAAGCACATTTGTGTCCAACCTTTTTCTCAATCGAAAGTCATCAAGGTTGTAAGCACAAAGGTCAAATCTTTCCTTATGGCTCAGGAGCAAGGCCTGAGTTATCCCCTGCCGGCTGTGAATCAAATAGCAGTATTTGCATCCAACAAAATAAGTTGAAGCTTCTAGATTTTGGTTACGCATTGTATGACTACAATTGAACACTCTAATGGTAGCCTAACATTATTGATTATCTAATGAGATTGATACAAGGTATATTTCATTGGGAATGGACAACACAATAACTTAATTAAAGCTTAAATCCATATTATCCAATCCTTGCAACAAATAATTTAGAAGTAAGCCAACGATGGTTGAGAGAGGGAGGAGTAAGCATACAAGCCAAGGTCAAAACAACCGAAGTCTTATTGAGTGTTATGAAAAACCGATGGTTGTTTTTATGACCATGTTTGAAGCAATTGTTGAGAGACAAAGAGTGTAGACGGTTTATGGTCCATGACCAGCCCAAATTTGATCTATGGGTCCAAATCAATATGTATCATCTTGTATGTATTCCTTCCTAAGAAGAGGGGTTAGAGAGAGAGAGAGAGACAGGAAAGGCTTAATCCACTTCTGCAGATGAAATGAAGAGAATGTAACTTAGAATGGATCCTAACATTGCATATAAAAAAACATCCCAAGTTGGGAAAAAATGTATTAGTGTCTTGCACAAACCCAAACCATGGGAGAGGACAAGATGATTTGCTTATTTTAACCAGTGCTTGTAACCAGATACTCAATAATACAGTAATCACCAATTATTTATCGTAAGTACAATGTCGGATTACAAATAGCATATTCGACCATGTTTTTATGAGTCCCTAAGACTCTTCCAATATTTTCCTCGTCACTTATTTACCTTCTACTACTAATACATCTTCCAAGAGTTTCCAAATGCAGAAATAACAGAAATAAAGTACAATGAAATCCCAAATGGATGAACAAACCTCCACGCTCCATTGTTTCTGAGCCTCTTTATTTTAGTCCTAGGGTTTTTGTGAAGGTTTGATTAAGGTTCAGTAGGGCTTAAATTGGTAATAGACTGCGACTGTATAGCCTGTCTGCAATAATGAGAATAGGAGCAGTGTAAAAACATTGAGAGTAATGAGAGTAGAAAAATGCTGCAAGGAGCGAAATTGTTAGCCATGGCCGAGGAAACTCCACATACACGGGATGTGAGGGGCTTCGATACTGCTACATTACATCGACTGGAATTTCGTCCCATCTTCTGCATGATCGAATCGAGACAGTGGTGCACATGTCATTCCACATATTGATCAACTTCTCATCATTCCCTAAGTGATTCTCTATGACTCCCGCCTTAGTCAAGATCGCTACATCCTCTGGTGTGTCGATGAGTGAGCCCATGGTGACCACATAGTTAGTAAGTTTACCTCCATCTGTGGAAGTTTGTTCATGCGCAAGGAGGTTCCTCAGCACATCCTCCGTGTCATTGTACACGACAAGCCGTGGAAGATCGAACCGAAGGTTCCTCTGGTTGTAATGCATCACCGATATGCCACCTACAATGCCCTTGAACCAGATGCCGGCTTTAGAGAGCTGAGACGCTGATGGCAGGCGCACACGAAATTTTGTTTTCTTGGCATCTGCTTGTTTCGGCCAGAAAATATTCCATGGTCTTGGAAATCTACATGGAAGGATGGTTTGTGGTTCTCCGAGGACCCAAACATATAGGCAATCAAGTAGATGTTTGCAATTGAGAAATCTATGAGTAAATCTATGAGTTACATAAGTCGGGATAGACTCTCTAGGGAAACTCTGGCTGATAAAGAATGGGTCATTCATTTCAATAACATAAAACAATCCAGGAAGGAATCCATCCTCTGAGAACCTTTCAGTCAGCTTAACTAGAAATGACATGGGAATTTGGTTGCCCATCAAGAACATATCTCTAAATACTTGCTTGGTTGTGATGCCATTTTTGAAGAGTGTGTTGTAGAAGTAGTCGTATTCCTTTAGTACGGATGGCGTGTCATTGAACAGATACACAAACTGCAATAATTCACAAATGAAGATGGTATCGACAGTGACCAAAAGTTGGAGGGACTGAGAACTATAATTGGGAAGGCCTGAATAATGATTTTGAAGATCAGAAGGGTCATAGAAGAAGCGTCGCATCAGCCGTTCCAAATCTGATATCCGATGTCTTTTCCTGAACCTATTAACACACGTTGCCTTACAATAATAAAGAGCAGGGCTCCCATCAAGCATTTCATACAATGGCCCGATGGTCAGGATCTGAGGGGAATATGACTCTGGCTTTACATCCAATAATGCTTGGGAAGGCCTCGAAATCATCGGACTTTCATTGGACACATCTGCACCAGCATCGTCATTCTTATTGATAATTATTGTCATCCGTCTTCTCCATTTCTCTTCTTCAGGAAAAGTTTCAAATGGATCCATTTGACGTGTAGGCTTGATTGCCTTGTTGATATTCTCTTAAACTTCTTGTCTGGGCACAAACCTGATGCTTTCTTGATTTCCTACTCTTTTCTTGCAGGAGATAAGAATAGAGAGAAAAAATGAGACAGAGATAGAGACAGAGATAGATGAAGATAAGAATACCAGAATCATATGTATGGAGAGAAACCACAATCGCGCAGATATAAAAAAGTCAACTCCTTATTGTAAAGGTTCTATGCCAATCTTTAATTCACACATCTTTAATTAAACGCATTGACAATGTTATGAAGCACTCATAGTCATCATCATGATTCATGATTATTGGAGAATGTAACCCATACAAATTCTATTAAAATTTCTTAGACTAAAGTAGGGGAATTGAATCTTTTGATTTTACTCCTTGTTAAATTGGCTTCTAAAGAATAGATCAAACTGGAGGACAATTGTAGCCACGAACAACTCGAATGAACCCTCGACTACCTTTGGAAACTTATGAATTTTTGTTTGTACATTCGCAAAGTGCTTAGGAGTTGTAAGAAACTCTACTTGGATGGATAGTTATGTTAAGCTTACCTGCTTACACCACAAAATGATAAAATATTACTTATGAGGGTAGAGACAAAATAAGAGGTACACAAGAACAATAAGAAAAAGACAAAACAATAGTTGCAAAGAAGTAATGGCTACTCGTCACTTCTAAAGTTCTATGTATACGTACACACACACACACACACATATATCAATATGTATGAAGTATTGTTTAGTTTTGTGTGTGTTACTACATTTGAGTTGTTCCTATAGATTCTTATATTGTAATACACCTGTCTTAATATAATATATACCTTGTTCTACATTGTTCCCAAAACTCTCTCTCACTCTCCCTCTCTCTTGTCAATCCATTCCATTATGTTCTAACTTTTCTTACATGGTATCAAAGCGAGGTTCCACGATCTGAATCTCATACTTCTCTATAACCAACAAAACTCTCCACAGATTATTTCAGATAAACAAACCTTAGTACTATCACTATGCCAAACTCAGGCAGAAAATATACCTTGGACAAATTGACAGAGAAAAACTACAAAACATGGAAGACTCAGATGGAGCTTCTACTTGATGTTGAGTTCCTCAAAGTCACGATTGGCGCCAATCCAAAACCTAAAAATTAAAAGTCAAATGAATGGAAGGTTTGGCGAAAACTAGATAAAAGAGCTAGATAAGAGATAATATGAAGTGTAGATGAAAAACAGTCAGAAGTTATTTGAAAACTCACATTTGTATCTGCAATGTGGGCAAAATTGAAGAAACTATACTAACCTCAAGATGGTACAACTAAACTTCACATCTTAGCTATCCTGTTTAATATGTTTGTTTTACATGAAGAAGAAGATGTCCCTACCTTCTTATCAACCTGGGAGGCTGCCATGGATGATGCAACTACCGTCAGTAATTGCATCTCAGAAGACATCAATAATGGATTAGTACTAAGCAAACTCCCCGAATCTTGGGGAACATTCATCACTATGCATAGTAGCTTTAAATCAAAAAGTTCACCAAAAACCCATAAATCTTTAAATCAAACCTATAAACCGATAAACTTGAGTTTTAGAACCAAAGTAAACCATTTTTTATAACTCAAACTAAACCCAACCAAACCATTAAATTTTCTTGGAACTGATAATCTGCTAAACCTTTAAACCATGGCTTAACGGTTTAATTCGGTTTGAGCCGAAATTTGGCCCATCGTTAGTACTAAGTTCTAACCTGATTTTGGTACTATTATGTTTGATAGATATTATGAGGCTTGACCTAAAGTATGTGTAACTAATAGCTTTGTCCTAGGCTCCTAAAATTACCAAATAACTTAGTATTGGTAAATGTAGCTACATAAAAATGAAAGAAAAATAGAATTTCATTAGAAATGTGCTATAATTTGTTATAAGTTACCCATAAGAGAGTTAATTAAAACAGGGGAAAATTATATCCATTAACGATGATGGACAGTTTGCCAATTGATGTGTAAATAGCTTCAAGCCATCAACAAGATGATTAAACCTTGATATGGCACCATGGCCTAGGCCATCTATATCCAGAATCAAAATAAATGGAGGCGATTCAACACAAACTTGTGGAAGGTATACCAAATAAATCATTTCAATAAATTATCAATACGAGAAGGATGCATCTACGTGAAAGAATGTAGACAACAATTTTCTCACTATGTTCATCAAATTGAAAGGCCACTTCAAATCATTCAATCCAAACTATGCAGGTTGGTTCGAATTTCTTCATAGTCGGCTACGTCATTATAGTTATTGACCTATAGGGGCTGCTTTGAATACCTTTAAACCCATATTTTATTACATTTATTTATGACTTCAAAAGTTGACTATAAATTTATGTACTTCATCATGAATAAGGTGGATGCTTTCCATGCCTTCATAACATATAAAGAGTACTTGCCAAAATTTAATGTCAATCACTTCCTCATGCTCAACATTAGGCATGGTCTTTATATTTGGTTGTGTTGCAATATCTTGGAAAAGCAAACGGTAAACATTTCTTCATGTTGCGAGGACCAAAATTCGCATCAAAGAGTTGTCTTGTCTTAGATGAGTGGATTCAGTTGTCATCATACAAAGTATGCACACAATATTCAATCATAGAGAACTTTCGGAAATCCATAGAATCTAAGGCATCACTTCAAATGCATATTCTACTACCGTGTTTGTCTATCCACAAAATCCACAAAATTCCTATACCAGTTAAGGCTAATCGGTTTCGCCAAATCGATTAAGCATAAACCGGTAGCCTCGTTGATTATGCTCCAACTGGTTTGACCAAAACGGTTCAGTTTGGCTTGAGCCATTCCAAACTGAGCCCAATACTGGTTAAGGAACATCAAGCCTGAACTGAACCGAATAGAATCGGCAACCACAAAACCGTTTAAAAGCGGTTTGACGGTTCGGTTCAGGCTTGAACCAAGCCTTTGCTGACTCCTAGTGGAAGCTATTCTTATCTATATGATCTCTTTGCTCTCTTTCATTATATACCAATGTTTTGTCTTTTGTTTCTTTTTCTTCTTTATCTCATTCATCAATCTGTTTCATGTTTTCTTCTGCAGATCTTTATCTCTTATTCTCACCATCTCTTCTCTATCTGCATTTTGTTTGCATCAGAATTCTGTTTCCGTTTTGTTTCATTCGTCCCTGCGTCTGCCTTCATCATTCTCACATTCTTCTCTAGGGGGAGAACAAGAAAAACAGATGAAGGATTTACTTAAGATGAAAAAATTTAGGGTTTTGAGGCAAACGAACGTCGCAGAATTAGCAGGCCGAACGGGCACGAAGTCTTTGTAACAGTCGGCTCCATCTAGCTTTTCTGGGAGGATAAAACATGATCTCTGTAGCATGAAATAATGAAATTCTTCTAAACAGGATAGACACCATGGCTCTACAGGAGCAACCTCAGATGTTCAATAAGCAGAATCAATGCTTTCAGGCGTCCCTTGTGAGAAAGTGAAGATCATCAATCCCCAAATTTGTCGGAAGAGCTGTAAAATGAATTGCCATTCTCAAATAAAGGGCTGTAAAATGAAATGATTTTGTAAATCACTTTGTGATAATTAGTTACCGTTAACCTCAATGATTTCAGTAATTAGATCCTGCAGCGTATAAGCCCTTGGGCCTCTACCGAACGCAAGTACATGGGTCAAACTGGTCTTTGTTGCTAGACTTTCTTGTGGAAGGTTAACTAGCATTCCTCAGACAATCTACAATCTCTCTATCTGTACTCTATTCAATTGTTAGTTAATTCTTGTACAATTTCAGATAGTGTGGAGGATTTTCTTTGAAGTAAGCTCCTTGATTTTCTTTTAAGTAAGCTCCTTGATTAATCTACAGCGAAAGACATAGTAACAGATTGTGGCCTCTCTTCAATACATTCTTATCTTCTTCTCCTCCCTCCTCTCCCTCCAAATTTCCTCTCTGTTCTTATCTCCTACAAGAAGAGGAAGTTTAAGAGAATATCAACAAGGAATCCAACCTTACACGCCAAATGGATGAAGCCAACCCTCATTGCCATTTATTTCATAAACCGGAATTCCCTGAAGACGGATGGTGAGAACACATTACAATAATTTTCAATGATGCCACTGACACTGATACAGATCCATTGAACGAAAGAAGTTTGAAGATTTGGAAGCCTCCCCAAGCATTATTAGAGGTGAAGCCACAGTCATATTTCCCTCAGATCTCGACCATCGGACCATACAAGTCTCCAATATTTCAACTTTCATCTGAATCCCTAATTAAGATCTGTATGTGGCATTTAGATTTTGTCACGAGTTCCCATTCCTCCATTACTGACAACAACAGAATCACAAATCATGATTTTGTTGCATTTGGTGTTTTTCTATGACTTTTTATTCCTAGGATAGTGACATGGATTCCTTGTAGGACAATAATGCAGTGCTAGGTTACTCTCAACTTTCAATGCATTTGACTTTGAAAGCAATTAATCACAATTGTTTTGGCCTATATTTCGCAATATGGAATCGCGAGTTAGAACAAATTATCATTGATCCATTAACAAATAAGTATGGTTTTCATGGATTATACTTCAAGATACTAAAACATGGGCGGATTTTAAAATTATACAGCCAGGAATTCTGCGTCAACAACGAACTACTCAAGACGCTCCCAAAGTTTCAGTTTATTTTTTTGTACTTATTTCCTGCCAAACAATTGCATTATGTAAATGATTTGAGTCAATTTATCCCATTTTCGGTTAATTTGAGGGCAAATTCTAATCCAATTTCGTATAGGAAGGGAAATTTTATGTGATCAGTATTTGTGTTTTATAAATGTATCGTGTTCACTGATGTATTTCCTATCATTAATCAACAGAGAGCGACACAATCAAATCTAACAAATTAGCCTCGAGAAAAGGAAAACTTTGTCTCTAAAATCAAGATCAAGCTTGCATATAATATAAAGCAAAGAATGGCAGGGAGCATGTATGGAGAAAAGTCCCTGCACATCCACAAGGAAATGAATTGGCTTTGCTTGGTATACTCAGCTCATCCACACCCACGAGATTTCTCAAATCGTGGAAGATTTGACTAAAAAACAGACTGGAATATTTGCTTTATGTGTATAAAATGGCATGATTATGGTCTCTCTCCAGACATATGATTCTGGCATTCTTATCTCCCCTTCTCTCTCTCGTCTTTCTCTCTGTTCTTATCTCCCGCAAGAAATGACTTCTGCAAGAAAGCATCAAGAGAATATCAATTTGAATATCAACAAGAAAGCATCAAGAGAAGAAGAAGAAGCTTAAGAGAATATCAACAAGGAAATCAAGCTTGCACGTCAAATGGATCAATCTCAATCCATTTCTGAGGAAAACAAATGGAGACAAGACATGATAATAAGGACCAATAAGTCCACTGATGCTACTGATGATGATACACGGCTGTTCAAGGAGATTTCAAAGCCTCCAAAAGCATTAGTGGATGCCCGGCTACAGTCATATCGTCGTCAGATCCTGACAATCGGACCATTGCACTTCGGAGACCCTCCAACTTTTGGTCACTGTTGATACCATCGTCATTCGTGAATTTCTTCGGTTTATTCCGACTGAATGGGATTCCATACTCGAGGAACACACCCAGTTCTGCAAAATCTGCAACAGTAACATCACATTCAAACAAGCAATCAGGGATTTGTTCTTGATGGGCAACCAAATTCCTCTGCCATTTCTAAAGAAGCTGATTGAAGCATTTCCGAAGAAACCCAAATTTGAAGGGGATGAACTCCAGGAAGGATTGTTTGCTGTTGTTGCAACAATTGATCCATTCCTTGTAAGCCAGAGTTTCTCTTTAGAGTTTGTCCAGAGTTTTCAAATTCCCAATTTTCACCAGTGCACTCATCTACTTGATTGCCTACATGTTTGGGTCTGCAGGGAGCCATTACAAAAGAATGGGAGTGAAGCCATGAATGCATATAGTATCCCACAACTAGGTAATCTTTTCTAGAGGAAACAAGAACCTCGAAAGAAAACTATCTTTAGTGATCGCCTACCAACAGCATCTCAGCTCTCGAAAGCCGGCATCAGGTTCAGGGCGATTGTAGGCAGCATATCAGTGATGAAATATGACAAGACAAACCTTCGATTCGATCTTCCACGGCTTATCGTGAATGACAGGACAGAGGATGTGCTGAGAAACCTCCTTGCACATGAACAAAGCTCCAAAAGTAGCGGTGATTTCACTAAGTATGTCGCCATCATGAACTCGCTCATCGACACTCCGGAGGATGTAGCGATCTTGACAAAGGCGCAGGTGATAGAGAATTACTTGGGGAGTGATGAGAAGCTGGTGGAGATGTGGAACAACATGTGCACCAATGTCGACATTCGAGCATGCGAGAGATGGGACGACATGACACACGATGTATTGGACGACTACGAGAATCGTGGGCGTTCCATGGCTATGAGAAGTATTCTTCTCAGCCATACCTAATGATTTTGCTGCTTGTGGCGTTTCTACTGCTCCTATTCTCATTATTTTGCAAACAGGCTATTACCAATTTTAAACCCTAACTTAACGATCAATACTTCCATCAAAACTTGGGGCAAAATTTAAGGAGCTTTGTTATTTCTGTTGTTTTTCATTCATTTGGGATCTCATTGTATGTTATTTCCGTTATTTTTGCATTTGGAGTGACAAGGAATAAGAATTCTATGGACTCATAAAAACATGGCCAAACATAGAAGTTAGGATCCCATATTGTACAAATATATGATAAATAATTGATGATTACTTTAATATTGAGTATCTTGTCACAAGCATTTGTTAAATCAGCAATCATTTTGTCTTTTCCCCTATTAAAATGAACTATAATTTGTATGAGTCTCATTAGACAATCATGTTATCTTTTAATGCATCACAACTATTTAAGTCTATAACGTTAGTATAAAGTGCCCAGTCGTAGCCACATAGTGCATAGCTAAATAATTGGGCAAGAGGTCAATCCTCTTTGCAGAAATAGTAAGCTAGTAATTTGTACACAAATGCCACCCTTTTGATTCCCCTTCCATAACATGCCACAAACCTATGGGGCTTTTTTAAGCCCCTTTGTTTGTCGTATGGTGAATCTTTATCGTGATGTCTACCATACCATAACGACAATAGTAACCCTACACCGACGACACAAATCACCATTTGGGGGGATGAGAGTAAAACTGAAGACTTCCTAATAGCTAGAGTTCCTAATAGCTAGAGTAAACAAAGAGATATTATAGGTTCATTATTTGATGTTGATAAATGTGATCTATATTGTTCAAATTGTCATTCAATTTACCCCAATCATTGGACAACAACAACTCTTAGAAGTCCCTCAATAATCTCACATGGAGTGTAAGCTCATTAAAGTAGTAAGTGGCAATGTAGTTGCTGACACTTTGGATAGGTTGGGTTGTTGACAATAATAATTGATGAATAAAGATGGTCTCGACAGTGACTAGAAATCATGCTAAGATTGATCACATACATCAAATCAATGAATCCATATGTTCATCTAATAGTAGGAAGAAAAATGCCATGGTGGACATGATATCAAAGACAAGGAAAGAAGATACGAGTGACATGGTGTCAAAAGATGACGATGTCACTCTCAAATTGTTTAAGATGGCACCATCGACATATGATGCTAACATCTCCCGATAGGGGGTAATGTGATACAAGGCTCGCAAGTCAATAATCCAATCGATTTGTCAGCTTGTTGAACTAACACAAGCATCATCACAAACAATAACAATTTCTCCATCACATGTGGCTATTGTAGGGTCATTTTTCTTGTCGTCATTGGTTCCATTCTTTTGGTTCCCCTTCTTTTTTCTACAATATCTTTCATAGTGATTTGAACCACCTTAATAACTGCATGAAAAGTCTTTCTTAAGGTCTTTTCCTATTTCTAGATTTAGACCATCCCTTAAAGTTATTTTTGTGATTTTGTGGACCTGGATTATGGCTTCTTCCTTTATTGGGGTTGTTTTCTTGACCAAGGCTTTATGCTGAAAGCTAAATTCACACTCTTTTCATCGTGTTTCTTCATTAAGAAGACTTTACGTAAATGGGGGAATTTGGAGGTTGTGAAATTAAGTTTCGATCAGGAAATACCATTGGATTATAGTCGAATGTAAGAATATGTCTGTTTATTGGTGATTTCCATAGATCCTTGAATGATGTCTGGGTATCCAAAGTCATTTTCATGCTTATGGGGTGAGTGAACATGGCACAGGACAAAAGGTCATGTGGCGTCGAAGCAGCAAGTAACTTGTTGCAAAAGCTTCCTGATGAGCCTTCTTTATCATCATGGATGGTTATTTTAAGATCTTGCCAACTTCATGGGAATGATGATGTGGCAAAAGAAGCAATTGAATTTATCATCAAGTTGACACCAAAAAAAGAAACTACAGACTCCTTTGCTGGCTTTTTTTTAGAGGTTGGACTATACATCTTGCTGATTTGGAGAATGGTATGGCTTTATTGTACTTTCTTTGCCTACAAAGATTGGCGAGGTTTTCTTTTTCTTACTTATCTTTACCTAGAAAGATTGGCTAGCGTCATTCGGCACGACTTTACAATATTCATAGTAATATTAGACTATTTTGTACATGGCCTCTGGCTACTTTCATTTTAATACCAATGGAGGATATTTTTTCAGGAAAAAATAAGAAGAAGACTTGACGTAAGCGTGCCAATGTTAGTTGCTTTCCTTGTGGTACTGAGTTCCCTTGTGTCACCACAAGTGTTTCCCAACTATCTGGGAGAGACCTTAACAATAATAAACCCAATACCTCATCTACCAAAGGTATTTCTAAAGAGATAGTTTGATTCAAGTGCTCAACTATATTAGAACCATCTTGATATCTCAGCCTTACAATCTTTCTGAATAGAGAGACTCTATTCAAAACATTCTTAACACTGGGACATTTGAAACAGGTAATATGTCGCATTCTCTTTTTCACATCTTGAGGAGATGTTAGAATATGCCTTATTTTAGCAAAATTTCAAAAAGGTACCACGCATGCATACAAGGTTCCTTAAAATATAGCAAAAATTTTAACTAAATAATTTTATGTCAAGAAAATCAATAGCCATATATTTCATATGTCATGTTTTTGGTGAAATTCTAAATTAACGGAATGGAATTATATGCAACTTTAATCATTTGAACCGTAATTGTGGCGAAGATAAAAATAGTTGCCCACTCCAAGAATGACATAGATGCTAATTTTATAATATAATCACATATAATACATCAAACTTTAAAAATTAATAGTTTTATAACTCTAGAAGGTAGAAGTCAAAGATAAACATTTAATACCCTTAAAATTATAGACTTAGTCAAATTATACATAAATCAAATACTAAAGATTATCCGCACACAACGTTTCTAGATGACCCATCCTTGCACTATTGATGGCCAAAATCATCTATAAAAACCCTTGCAAACTTTGCAAAGAAAGGTTGAAGAACATGTAAAACATTAATACCATTCAAATTATACACTTTGCCGTATAAATCAATAAGACTTTAGGAAACGCATAAGGTTAAATAAACTCAAACTTTAAGTTCTAATTGTGTTCAAATGAAACAATAGTCACAAGTCAATGTCTAACATTTAATATCGTTCAAATAATACACCTAACCATAGAAATCAATTTATAAGCAAGTCAGGCAACGTGGGCTCTTCTAGATGAATGGACTCTTCTAAATTGTCCTCTGTAGCATTGATTGTTTGCTCCGCTAAACCATGCATATGTTCAAATTCTATTACATCTTCTAGGTCCACAAGGTCACTTGCATCTTCATCTATAGGTTCCATTGGCTCTCTCGAAGTCATCTGAAACCTCTCTGTTTCATTGATGTGCTTCGTTCTGACTTCTTGATCTTGATCCGGACAATCCCAGATTCCTTGGATCCTCATTTTGATGTAGTTAACTTGTTCAAGGTCCTTCTCCAACGCGACACAGTTTGTGAACATTTTTAATGCACAAACTGTAGTAGTACCTGATCGTAAAATAGAAGTGCAGAAGTCAAAATAATAATGAAAGTCTATAACTTAATCAAATTAACGAGACTAAACTTATATTACATATACCTGTGCTAGAGAACAAATCCAAAACCCAATCATCTGGGTTAGAGAAGAGCTCGATTAGGCAGTTGATCAATCTTTGAGGTTTTTGATAAGGGTTCACAAGGCTCTTTTCACCTTATACATGTTGAAGCTTCTTTGTCATAGCTAGGCACATTATATAATTTACAACGTTTCTTTTGTTAATGTGTGACTGAACCTTCTTCTTCGTTATTACATCATAATAACCCACTAAGATGCTCAACTGCACTGACCTTACGATCGCCCGAGCTACGTGTAATAATTGTTTTAATCCTATTGAGCCCAAAACAAATGAGTTAAAATTTGAATGGAACATATATAAACCACATATCTAAGAGAATATTATCAAAAAACAACTTATAACTCACCAATGCATATGCTCTATTGCATGACCTCATGACTTTAAAGTTGTTGTGATTGACAATGATTGACCCATGCTATGAAATATGACTATCCTCCACAATGGTGCTAAGGTAACCTCTGCGAAGTCCTTTACCATCTTCTCAATCTAGGGGTACTTGAAAGGCACATCATCGAACATGGAACCCGTGATCCAGAATCCATACGGTATATCAGCAATAAGTAATGTATAATGCCTTTTTGGTAATATGTCGAGCATATTCGCCACATCCCCCTGGAATAAACTATCATGTAATTGTTTGAAAGGATCAACTCTATGCAAAAAAAAATTTACCGTTGCGGAGTCCTTCGACACTTCCAACTCCTTTCCTTTTGTCATTCTTTTTTCATATTTAGCACGTTCCAAGTGTGTAATGAACGAACTTGGAATACCGTCATTACTATCACCAACTTTCTTTGATCGAGGTGGTTTCTGCAAAATTCATTTCTTGTAAGGAATATATCTGATAAATGATAATTGAATCTTTTCAAATTGAAAATACACATACCCATTCTCTAAATACAATGAAGAAATCTTCTAATGCCTTATATGATGATGTTATTGGGCAAGCTTATTCGACTTCTTCCCAGGTTGGTAGGCACAATTTTTTCATCATCAATTCTTGTATCTTCATGTATACTTTATGACTAAAAATAAAATATGAAATGTGAAATTAGTTATCAAAGGAAATGCACAAGAATAAAGAAAAACATTTCAATTTTACATACTTTTGTAACTCAGTCACCATCTCGTCCAAGCTAAACTCCTTGGCTGCAACTCGAGATAGCACAGATATTAACAATCTATCATCTTTAATTCCTTGTAGTGACCTCCAAGGTAGCAACTTCATATCTTCAGTCATCTCCTCAATAAATAAGTCACTTTTACGTGACTTTGTCTTCATCTCCACTTGTGGATGTACCTTGGCCTTCTTTGCCCGTTGAACTTTGACCTCCTTGCACTCCCACATGCCAAATATTCTATCTTGGAGCTCCCATACCTTACCTGTTCTAAAGGCAAGCTGAAACCATGAGTCATATTTCCGTGGCCCTTCAAATTTCGTACTCTCGTCAACTGCAATACCCACTTCTAGTAAACACTAACGTCGTAAGCCAATGTTCAACTTGGGTCCAAATCTTTGCAACGCATCCAAATACTCATGGTGAAATAATTTGATGCGTTCGATACAAGACATCTTTTGTCTATAATCACTATCATTGTAGTCCCAAGCTAACAACTTGGCCTCTTCATGAGTAAGACCTGCATATATTTTACATTCTGCGTACTTAAAAAATGGAGTGAGCGGATATTCCTTGACGAGTTGACGTCGGGCTTCAGCTAAATGAGATCCTCCGATAACATAATAAGTATAATCATCTGAAGAGCTATATTTAAAATTGTCATGAACACATGACATCACCCGGACTTGAACCTCGAACCTTGTAATTCATACTTGAAAACCTCAACCATTAAGATAGCTTATTGTTATATGAAACAATAAAAGCTACTTCTTGTATTACATTGATTATTGTAAAAACTCTAGATTATTCTAGAATGTTCTAGAATGTCCTAAAGCATTCTAGGTCTAGAACATTCTAGAACATTCTAGAAATCTCTAAGTTATTCTATAGGAACCTATAAATAAGCGCATACATGTATTCTCAAATCAATTCGAATCAAACTGTCAGAACCAAGGATAAAAGATAGAGTGATGCCTACGCCGGCAACCACCCTCGATGGTGTATACTGGATCTTCCCGAGGTGTCACGAAACCCTAGTGCGGCGCATCACCTCCACCAACTACAACAAATCCAGTTCGAGTTATTGTCACATCTTCAGAAAGCGCAAGCACACCATAAGACCAATGCCGATCGACATCGTCTTAAGTCTCCGTTTAAGGTTGGTGACCATGTATGGTTGCTTCGTCGTCACATCAAGACTACCCGACCGTGTGCTAAGCTTGACTATCAACGCTTAGGTCCTTTTGTCATCACGGCGCAGATTAATGATGCAACATTTCGCATTAACCTTCCTGCACATATGCGACTTCACCCTATCTTTCATAGCTCTCTTTTGGAACCTTGCCACACCTCTTTAATTCCTGATCGTGTCGTGCCACCACCGCCTTCTATACAACTTGTGGACGGCCCCGAATACGAGGTAGCTGCTATTCTCGATTCTAAGATTGTGCGCAATAAGCTTTATTATCTAGTTGATTGGCTTGGTTATCCTCCGAGTGATCGCACTTGGGAACCCATCGATAACGTTTGTAATGTTGAAGCTCTGGTCAACGACTTCCATCGTCACTATCCAAACAAGCCCGGCCCAACAATGTTAACGCCGACTTCCACTCGGCGTTCTCGAAGGAGGGATAGTGTCATGAACACATGACCATTATGGCATCACCTGGACTTGAACCTCGAACCTTGTAATTCATACTTGAAAACCTCAACCATTAAGATAGCTTATTGTTATATGAAACAATAAAAGCTACTTCTTGTATTACATTGATTATTGTAAAAACTCTAGATTATTCTAGAATGTTCTAGAATGTCCTAGAGCATTCTAGGTCTAGAACATTCTAGAACATTCTAGAAATCTCTAAGCTATTCTATAGGAACCTATAAATAAGCGCATACATGTATTCTTAAATCAATTCGAATCAACACTAGTCTTTAGCTCTCATTACATATCTTGTATCCATTCTCTTTCTTTCTCTATCTTATACATACATTCTTCTCTATCCTTCTTCCATCACTCTATCTTTTATCCTTGGTACTGACAAAAATCAGCGACCGTCAAACATTGTTCAAGGTCCACCAAAACCAAAAAAGGTACGACGATTGCATGTGGATTTATCTTCATTTTGCTTTTCAAATTTTGTACATGCACTGCATATGGCTCTCTAATCTGGAGCGTGCGTCTTCCAGTTTCAAGGTCGATGGGCGGCCTTTAAATTGAAGAAATTGGTAGATGGAAGAGTTAACCTTTTCGTAGTAGTTTGGTCCTAGCTATATTTTCTCTAATCCGGTTTTGCTCAGAAGTCAATACACCGGAAGATATTTGCCCTCCTGGAGGGACAATTTCAAGTTGTTCATCATCTTCTTCTTCCTCGAACTCCAAGACGTCGAGGTCCTCATCATTAGATATTTGTCGTTTTTGATATTTTTTATGTTCCGGTTTTGTTTTTCCGAGACTTTTTAGGTGGAGTCTCTGCTTCTGTGCTCATCATCTCTCCAATAACATAAGGCCGAAGAGCTACAATAAGATTATTCTTTGTTTGCATATCTTTTCACAAAGATTTTGGGTGGCATACATCAAGTACTAGGTTTCCTTCATCAACTTGCACTCGCCTTATACCACCTGAGCTCTCAACTTCAAGGAAGATAATGGACAAATCACTGTCTTCATATTCTAAATTACGAACTTTACCATAGGTGAAGATCTTCCCTAATTCAAGCTTTCATTTTCCTTTCGACGTGGCAAATATGAGCAGCAATACCCCATCTTCGACGTAAGCGAGACTCCATTCTACGTGTGAATAATTTTTTAGCTTATGCTCCGTGGACTTATCTTCTAGGAGCATAATTTGTTATTTTTCGTATTCCTTACGGATGATTTCGAGGTCCCACCACCTCCGGACTTGAATAATGATCGTCGAGACTTTTCTTTTAAAAAACTCTCCGAGTCATGTTTTGTCAGAGACCGGAACTTCAACTTGAAAGAGGGCACCTTTGGACGGGGCTCATTGGGGGAAAAAAACAAAATATTTGCATGAAATAAATGTAAAATATACGTGAATACACCAAAAACACAACTAAATTCTCTTTAATACACCTTAGTACACGTAAAATACACATAAAACGCACCTAAATACACGTAAGTACATCTAAATACCCTTAACTACATGTAAAACACACCTAAATACACGTAAATACACCTAAACACACACTAAACACAACTAAATACTCTCCAATACACCTAAGTACACCTAAAATAAACATAAAACACACCTAAATACACGTAAGTACACCTAAACACACCTAAAGACTACTAAATACACCTAAGTACATGTAACAGACACGTAAATACACCCAGATATAAATAAATACACATAAATACGACAAAATACACCTAAATATACATAAAATACATCTAAATATACCTAAAATAAAGCAAAAATAAAGCTAGCACGTCCTCTGAAATCCGATGCACTGGATCGGATCCTCCCTAATCCGATGCACTACATCGGATTAGGGAGGACATCCTCTAAAATCCGCATCTGAAATCCAATGCACTGCATCGGATTTCAGAGGTTTTCTGATCATCTCCTCCCTACTCCGATACATTACATTGGATTAGGGAGGATATGATACGACATCCTCTGAAATCTGATGCATTGCATCAGATTAGGGAGAAAATCCTCTGAAATCCAATGCAGTGCATCGGATTTCAAAGGTTTCCTGATCATCCCCTCCCTAATCTGATGCAATGCATCGAATTAGGGAGGACATCCTCTGAGATCCTCCCAAATCCGATGCAATGCATCAAATTAGGGAGGATATGATACGACATCGTTTGAAATGCGATGCAAATGCATCGGATTTCAGAGGATGTCGTATCATATCCTCCCTAATCCAATGTAGTGCATCGGATTAGGGATGATAACTCCTCTAAAATCCAATGCAGAGGTTTTCCTCCCAAATCCGATGCATTGCATCGGATTAGGGAGGATAACCTTTGCTTCTTATGTATGTGTTGTCTTAATTTCCTCTCTACCCCGATGCAGTTCATCGAGTTAGGGAGGAAGTACTTTCTAATCCGATGCACTTCGGATTAGAGAGGACATCCTCTCAAGAAACCGAAGAAATTATACATACACCAAACTAATTATAATTAAAGTCACCCAATTTTATAGATAATAAAAAAGAATCTTTATGGTATCTTTAGGAATCTTTAAAATTGGGTAATAGGAGACTTACTTGCCAACTGTCTTGCTCGATTTCATGTTAGACTAGTTGTTGACAATGTGTTGATGAACGCAAAAAACGATGACTTTTTCTAAAGAGTGCTCTGAGCTCTTGAAACGTGTAAGAGATAATGAGCAGTCGATCTCTATTTATATAGTTAACTTAAATTGTTTTTTTGGAAAATAAAATAATTATTTTAAAAAAAAGATTTTCTCTTAAAAAAATATAATATTACACAATAAATTATTATTAAAAATTTACAAAATTAAATAATAATATGATGTCAATATGCCTTATCTTTTATCCCAAGATGTCTTCCTATGGTTTATGTTCGTAGACTACATCTTAAATTCCTAAACTTCTACTTAAACGTCTATTTACTATAAGGTAAAACTTTTTTTATGGAAAAAAGCGAGAAAAAAATTTTAAACGTGAAAAAAACATTCGTGTTTTCATAACATACGCATTCGTATGGAAAACGTATGGAAACGATTGTTTGAGCAGAAGAATGCAAATATTACATTCTATGGATGAATCAAAAGTTAGAACTATTGTTTTTAAGGCGAGAAAGATCTGTGCGTCTCAGTGCTCACCTTCCATGATTTGGGGAACCTGAAGCCATCGAAGCTCATGTCTTCTTGTGCCTCTCTGAATGACAACTGCGCTCGCGGTGCTAGTCTCATTGATTCTTGAACGACCCTCCATGAGAGCTTCATCTTCCGTATATCCCTCCAGTTCAGCACCTCACCGGGGGCCTTGCTTGCCGCCATAGCCTTGTTCTCTGAGCACACCAAGAGCATTAAGAAGCACATCCATACAAAGATCATAAGATTTCTCAAGAGTAGCAAACAAACCTCTGTAAACCTCGTCCATTATGTCCGGATGAGATGCAAGATATTTGCAGGTCATGGTGGCTACGACGGTGGCGGCATCATAGTTTGCAAAGAGCAAGAAGAGGATGTTGTCCTTCACCTCCTTATCAGACAAAGGCTTCCCATGCTTGTCCATATCTGCAAGAACACCGGAGAGAATGTCTGGATACTCAGCAATGGAGCCAGCATCTATATCTCGCCTTCTCTCATTGATCCAACTCTGGAACTGCTGTCTTATCGCATTAGATTCTGCAACTGCTTTATGATATCTCGTTCCAGGAATGTTGATGGGCATCTGCATCATGCCTTTCACCATCGAATCGAAGTGGAGAAAGAGCCTATCAGAACCTCACAAGCCATAGAGAATGTGAGTTTCTTCATGAGGGGGCCCAGAATGACCTCGGATTCGCCTTCAAAATGCTCCCTAATGAACCTGATGATGATGAGATCGACCAGGCTCGTGTATCTTTGCAGAGATTCAAGCCGCATGAGCATCGTGACGGCCTTCCGTAACAGAGTTGAGTGAGCTCCGACATGTCCAATGATGGATTCCATCCCAAGAACTGAGAGAATGCTAGGGGGAAGAGAGACATGGACGTTAGAGAAGACTGCCTTATTACCCAAAGGGCTAGCAAGAACTACTCTTGGGAAGCTGAGTAGTCTCGTCTTTTGTTGATCACACGATCGTCGATGACAAGGAGTGCGAACAGTGTGTCATCGATGCATGGCTTAGAGAGCATGAGAGAGAGGGATTAAACCTTGATAACTTAAATTTAAAACCTTGAGAGAGAGATTAAAACTTAAATATAACTAAAAAATCTAAAAATGTAGTGAGAAAGGGAGAGAGGGCTAGTCATTAACTATTAATTAAGATTAGAAAAAAGAATTACATGGGGATATGGTCATGAGCAAACTAGTTTAGCCCACAATGGGGTTCATCAATGCTAAATGCTAAAACTAGTTTATATAAGGAGTTTTAGGACAGGCTTTAGAGAAATGACAATAGGGAGTGGGGTTTAAGGAAAATATGTGAGATGATGAGAAGGGAAGGAAAGAGGAGAGAGAGAGAGAGGTAGGGGAATGAGTAGACATAAGGGGAGTGAGTAGATCTACTAGGATCAAGGGTGGGAAAATGAGAGAAAAGTAAGAGAGAGTAAAAGGGTAGAGAGAGGAGAGAGATGCGTGTGTAAACTAGACAAAGTAAGAGAGAAGAAGGAAAGAGGAGAGAGAAAAGTGTGGGAAAGAAAGAAAATAAAAAGGAGGAAGGCTATAAATTTAGGAAGAGGATGGGGAGGGGTAGGGTAAGAAAAAGTAATACATGGTAGAGGGTAGAAAAACAAAAATAGAAAGGTGGATAAAATAGGATAGGAAAAGATTTTGAAAGAGGGAAGGAAAAACTAAGAGAGGGAGAAGTGATAGCTTAAGTGTGAGAGAGAAAGAAAGGAAAAGATTTAGAGAGAGGAGGGGTGGGGGTAGGGTGTTTAGTTTTGAAGAAATGAGGGGGGATTTAGGGGAGGGGTAGGGTGGTAATAGGAAAAAGTAGGAGGGGTAGAAAGGTAATTTTGAAAAAGTGAGGGGGAATGTGGTTTTCTCTCAACAACACAGAGAAATTTTCAATGATCTTCCTGTGAAAGATTCCATTTCATGGAAGATATTTGACCGCGGGATATGTGGAGCATGGATATAGTGACACAACTCTCTCCCTCTTTGAGAAAATGCAAAGGTTGGGCATCCCTCCGACTACTATTACACTTGTTTGTTGCTTAAAAGCATAGATTGACATATTCGCATTCGTGGGGATTCCCATTCGAATGAAAACGAATACGAATACGAATGGGTAGTCAAGTATTCGTTTTACCCCCTCTCCCCCCCCCCAAAAAAAACGTTTCTTTAAAAAGAATTCCTAAGATAAAAAAAAAGGAACTTAACAATAAATAGGTATAATAAAAGAGGGACTTTGGGGACTTGACACTACTAAATTTTTATAATAAATGTATAGTCGTTTTATTTTTAATAAATAAATAAATAAAATAAAATAAAGGCTCATTAATCTCTCCCTTTTTATTTCCTCAAAATTTATGGATATTTTTATCTTGACATTAAAAATGGTACTTCAAACTAATCATATCTTCAAAGTTCATACTAATCATATTTGTATAATAAATATAAAAATATTCGTTTTAAAAAAATGAATTAATTAAAATAAGTTTCATAAACGCTCTTGACACTATAATCTATTAATGAATAATTGTTTTTTTTTTTGTGAAATACATTTATTTAATTTTTTATATTTATTTTACAAAACGAATGGTTTTTTAATATTCTTGGGGCCATTTTGTATTCTCGAATATTGAGAATATTGTGCATGGAGAATATCACGAATATCACGCATGTGTCAATCTATGCCTAGAAGAATGTGGCACCATTACAACTACATTAGCAAGCAATGAAATTCACAAGGACATTGTACGAAAAGTTGTTGAAATAGATTATTTCAATGGCAATACATTAGTACACAGGTATACTAAATGTGGGTCACTTGCCGAGGCACAGGTAGTATTTAACAGGCTTTCAATCCAAGAATAGGTCTCTTGGAATGCACTAATTGCAGGATATGTTGAGAATGGGGAATTTGAGGAAGTGCTCAATCAATTCTATCAAATAAGGATCCATGGCTGGCCATTGTCTTAACAAGACGAGCTTGGGAAGAATTGTCGCTTCCTTTCTATCTATGCCTTTTTAAAACTAATGGAAGGATATCTTGTTTGGGGGAAAAAAAACGGTATCTGCCGAATTAGAACCAAAAGCATTACATAGGAATAGGCAATAGGATTTTAAAAATTATGAAGTCGGAGCTTCTTGATGCATTTTTGTTCCAAGTAGCATGAGAACATGGTGTATATAATCTGATTCTCTATGAATGTAAGACTTCATGCTCAATGCAAAGGAAATCAAACCTTCCATTCAAAGGCGAACACCTAGAGCCTACATGTGTTTACTTACATCTATTAATGTGATGAACAAAGTAATCTACGTCAACCCCATGATTATGCCAAGCCAACAACTTGGAGCCTTTGCGTTGAGGATGCCAATTACCCTGTTTGTAAAGTTTCATGAATCCATCAATGATAACAATGCATTTATGATGAGTACTATATCGTGATCATCATCTCATAGTAGAAACACCGAATCAAGACATCTTTGTTTTTGTAACATATCCACTAGTTTTAGTATCCTCTTGCATGAGGTTCACGAACATGATTTTTGGCTCTAAGTATATCCCTCTACGAAGCTGGCTTCTTACAAGCTATGGCTTCTTACAAACTATGGCTTTGAATTGGATATCACTTAATACAAAAAAGGTGTGAAATGTATGTTAGTCAAATGCAAAGTGGTGAGAAATATTGAACGGTGGTTGTCATTCCCATTTGCCATTTCATGCCAAGGTATATGACATATGGAAACTCGTGATTGGTGGGCTCCCATTAGGCTCCCATGATGGTAATGGATCCCACCAAACTAGCTAAGGATGTACCTATGATTAGGATTAACCAAGTGAGGATTTGGAAAGCCCACACACACAAGCACACATATATGAACTTCACATAATTTATAACATGCTTTTTGTTATTTGTTCCTAAGATCCAATATTTCATCTTTCATCTTCCCAAATTATGATTTGTTCAATATTCACATTCCTAGATAACATATTAACAACCTAATCTCAAATCGTGATTGTGTGGCATATAATTTTAGCTATGACTTTACATTCCGAGAATAGTGATATAGACTCCTTGTGGGGCAATAATGCAATGCTAGGTTACTTTCAACTTTCTACACTTTGGCTAAGCTCAAGGGCACTTAGTTTCATTGTACTATAATTGTTCTCTCTTTTGACAATGTAGAACTTCTCCTATTACTAGCAATAACGACTATACACTTATTCAGATACATATTGTGTCATATGAAATTTGAAAGTATGAAAATGATTCATTATAATTTGAAAATGTATTTATGTATGTACGAGGAAGGGCCTCTAGATTCATGTGGGATGTTGCACATGTTGTGGGATGTACTAAATACATCAAGCCTACTTACTACAATGTACATTTAGTGAAATCATTGTGGATAATCTTAGAGTTATTCTACGATCTATTCTTCTTGTTTGTTGTGTGCATTCAAGATCATCGATGTGACATATGAACAAAGCTGAGAGAGGTTATCTAAATTGTCGTGCTTCAATATTATTTCTTTGTGTGTTAAGTACTTAGTATAAGGGATAAACATTGATTTCATTCATATATTGTTATTCGAACAGAGTCAACGCATTATATACATATGTATATAGTGTTAAGTTGTTAACGTGTCCAATCACTTTCCTTTATTATTACTAATATTACCTTTACTATTAGTATATGTGAAAGGGCAACGATCCATGAACACCCTTTCTTTACTTATCCTTTTAGTTATTCTTGGTTTCATCTCGATTCTCTCTCACTCGTGTGTTTGTGAGTGTAGTTGTTATTCTTATTGTTTGTTGTCTCCACTTCATCGGTAGTATTATTCTCTACATACCTCTACTTAACTCTAGCATATCTAGAGGTAGAACTTGTATCTTCGTTGAATTTTGTTTGTTAATAGTGGATTGTTTTGGACTTTGTCCCGTGGTTGTTTCGCACACTGAGGTGCATTTTGTGTTAGTATTTGGTCATTGCTCCTTAGTAATTGAGCTTAAACATGACGCTTCTACATTCTCTCGTTTTTGTTCCTATCATATATTTTTAAGGTATCAAAATTAAAGAAAGTCATTACTATATATACATACATTTTGAGTCTATTGGAGGGATAGAAACATGGAAACAAACGGAATGAGATGCACAAAAAGACAATTAAGCATATAAAAGTGCTCACATAACACTTTAGAAAGTAAAAGAAGAAAAAACAATAACAAACTTTTATATCTTTCAGTAAAAACAAAGGAAATATTATATTAATTTCTAGTTTAGAGGCATAGCCTTCAGCCTTTCACAAAATGTGTGAGCTGATTTGATTTGTCTGACGGAATATTGCCTAGTGACAGCACAGGGAAAATCAATGCTTCCATTCAAAGGAAATGGAAACATCTATGTTTAAAGAAATCCTTCTTATCAAATTTATTTATTACTGTTCGATTGTGGATCGACAAAATAGAAACCAAAAATGTCTCTGAGTTTTTATTATTTGGAGTATTACATACATCTCTCAAACAATTATACGAACACTATTCAGCTGAGGGTTCAATTCGTTTGCTTTCACTCAAGCCATTTGTGCATAAGGCCACCGTTGGTTCGTTCTTGCCAAGATTCTAAATGATGGAGATCAATCTCGCCTAAATGGGAATCGAATCCATGCTTTTGGTATGCATAGGATCATAGAGAAGCTCAACACTATCAAGTATTGAGCTTTGTTTATTCATCTAGGGATTTCAATTTCTGTTTATTAATTCAATAATTTCCCATTATTTATGTTTTGTTGATTTATAATCCACATTGGCTTATGAAATTGAGGAAGATTATGTACTTATGGCGAATCCTGTTTTATTGATTTGTAATCCAGATTGGTTTCTGAAATTGTGGGTGATTATGTATTTCTGGTGAGTCATTTTTCGTGATTCATGTATTAATGGGAATAGATATTGTAGGAGTTAAATTAAGTAATTGTCTCAATGAAGTACTACAGCACAATATCTTGTTCTTCTTCTTGGTTGTCTGTCTTCCTAATCCCACCTTCATCAAATTACCTACAAGTTGAACAAGACGGCTAACATAAAAATATCCATTGGCATGTCTTGAATGTGAATTTTTGGCCAATGTATTTTTCTCGGCTATTGTTTTGGCTTTCAGTTTCTGCTAACATCTCTACTGCTCTTGTTATCATTATTGCAAATAATCTATACACGTTATTCGGTTATCACGGAAATCTCTAAATGAGCCTAACCCTAAACCTTAAACCCTTGAGAGCTTTCTTTGTTTATTGAGGATCTCATTTTGCTTCACCATTTTATTTATATCTGGTTATTGATGTTTATTTGATTCATAATCTAGTCTGACCATCATTGTAGCAAAAGTAAGGTAATTCATAACTAACATTGTAACCCTGATCATAAGCGTTCATGTACTTCTGAAAACATAGCCCAACATGATAGTTGCAACTAGATATTGTACCTACAATAAATTGCTTGGTGGGTAATGGATTGTTGAGCAACTTGTTACAAGTATTTGCATAATGATTTAAGAGTCAAATAAGTAATTGTCTTGTTCATGACCAATGAAGTACATTTTGGTCCGTATTATTCCCCCAAATACTCTCCGTACATTTTGGTCGAGTATGCAATATGATATTATAGTTTAGAGAAATCGTGTGGTGGTTATCAAATTATTTGGGAACCTGTTACAAGTAATGCATGCATATTTGACTGCCAATTAATCGATAATTTTTTATGCTCATGCATAATTCCATAAGAGAAAATGATACATAAAGGTAAAAATGTGATTAATGTTTTAATTTGTAATGTTCAATGCCTGAATTATAGTGATTAATGATCTATTACATTGTCGGTACTGATATCTAGATGTTTCGTGGATGGGAATGTGAGTGAGTAGGTCGTAGAGACCAAAATCCTAACACTCAAAGCTTGCATTTACGGAAAAAACTCATCGGACATTGATTACAAGAAGTAATTTCACATACAAAAAGCTCTCCACAAACAATAACTTCAATGGATTGTGGGGTATCTTGACAATTATCCTCTATGATCGCACTAAATCAACATGTCCTTATCATGACACCACATATTAAGTAATTCAAGTGGATGCCTTCTTTATCCTCTGTTGTGAAAGCTTAAGACTTCGCCAATAGGAGTGAGCCAAAGAAGCATGGTCTTCTTCCCCTTCTTCTTCATCATTTTATGCACCATAGCCAAACCATACAGCTAAAGTTCGTCCACACCCCTACATGGCTCATGTCATGGGTGTTGATGAGCTGAGTAAAATCAAATTTATGATCGCATACATAGTAAAGGGAACTCCTTATTATAAAGGTTTGTGGATGTAAGGGTTTCCTCAACACATGTTTTGTGCCATTCTTTAATCTATAGAGCCTGGATTGGTTTCTCATTGGTGAGAGCTTGATCTCGATTTTAGAGATAAAGTTTTTCTTTTTTGAATGATGGGAAAGTGCAGGCAAATTTATTGTTTGTTTAATGTGTATCCTCTAGTAAACACAACGCTAATCACAACTCATTTGCAAATGACAAACAAGGATCACATAATTTGCAAAATGTATACGAAATGGGATTAGAATTAGGTCTAAAATTAAAATTAACAATTTGAGCCGAAGCCATTCAGACAACCTTTTACATCCAGAATCGGATTGGAGAGAAGGTGTTTGCACACGAGCTGTATTTCGGGAGGAAGTCGTATTTAAGACACCTAAGGGTATTCGGCATCATTGCATATGTGCATGTGCCCGATGAGAAGAGGAGGATGTTGGACCCGAAGTCGGAGGAATGCATATTAGTCGGCAACGTAGGAGATTTGTCGCTCACCGGCCTACCGGTTGTAACCCCTTTTCATCAGAGTATATATATACTTATAACCATTTGTCTCTTTTCCGTTGTTTCATTCGGTTGTGGTTTCTGTGTGTGTGTGTGTGTGTGGAAGCACGACCGTTGTCTTCCTTGCTCCTACTCTTGATCGGTTATTCCTTGGTTCAAGACCCCCGTGGTCCCGCCTCATTCCATACGCACGCGTGTAACAAGCGACAACGTCGGGTACACCTTTGCTCACATTCCGCTCCTTCGGAAATGGGTGTCGATGTTGCTTGCTGATGGGCGCCTCTAATTTCTTTCTCCTTGATTGTCAGGAGCCCGATGACGACTCCTTTCGATTGCATTGCCCTGAGTTTTTGGAGGTTGATATGGCCAATCCGCTTGTGCCATAACTCTACGTCGGAATCGGCTTTCTTGCCCTTTGTGAACATGGTTGATTTCATCTCGTGCGAGTCGAGAATAAGCATTCAGCCCTCTCTTCGTCCGCGAGCGATGAGTCAGTCCTCCTTTTCGATGAAGCAACCGGCTTGATTAAATCGTACTTGCATCCCTTGCTCAAGAATTTGGCCGACGGAGACCAAATTCTTCGTAATGGTTGGTACATGCAAGATATTTTTAATAAAAGTTTGTTTACCTTCTTTACTCAATGGGACATTGCCAATGTAACACGTTCACGTTCACAAGTGGAAGGATTGCGCATTCCACTTGTAGAATCTTCTTAAAACGAAGCAAATACACCCTCTCTACAAAAATTGGATGCACTAGTATCACATGTTCCTCAACTTGATGAGAATTTGCAAATATAAAAATACATGATAGATCTACGAGTGGAGATCATTAGAAATCATGCAAGTTTAGAAATGTTGATAAGTTAATGTAGGCATAATAAAGTTCAACTATGGCTCAATATGTCACTACTGTGCGACAAGGGAAACACTAACTTAAAGACTTATATTAATTAGGTAAGTTTTACAAAAATATCAGGTGTACTTGTATCCATACTAATAAAATGAGATATAATTTATACTTTGACCCATATGTGCATGTATGTAATTGTGGAAAATGTAGGATAGTGCACATTAGGATAAGTGATTGGAATAACTAACTTATTAAAGTATTCAATACTTGTATTTAAAGTTGATCTAATCTATTCCTCAGTTTGTTCATATGGGATCAAACCATATGTTTATAATTGTGGACAATGTAAGGCAGTGAACTTTAGGATAATGTCGTGGAAATAACAAACCTATTAGGCTTTCATACCTGTATTTAAAATTGATCTACTCTATTGCTTAGGTGATTCACACAAGATCAAACTCCGAACGATAACGCAACTGGAACCATTATCAACACACTACACAATCTAAGCAGCAATGGAATAGAAACATAATAGTTTTAACAATAGAAGACAAAGATCCATAATAACAACATGGACAGTCATGGCAACAATTATAGGGCCATGTTCTGTTAAGGTTAGCTTGGACCAAAATCAGCCTCAATTTAAACTAGTTCATGTTTCTCCATAAGTTTGGTAGTCAGCTATGCACGCGGTGAAACCAATGTCATAAATCTACTAATCAAGTATATAAAAATAAAATTGAAACATATAGAAGATTATAAAGAATAGAATCCACTAGGTAAAACCCAAAATTTGTATTAATAATGTGAAATCTTAACAAATCGTCAGTGTCATTTTCTTCATAGAGTCTATTACATAGCAATCAATTCATCAACGTCATTTTCTTCATCATCTTGTGTAGAACCGTCTTCGGCTATACGTGCATTGGTTTCCCCTGTTAGCCGAGCCAACGAAATATCTTCTATAAGCTCATCATCAAGCTCTATTAGCTCCCCTGGTTCGCAGGCTAACGGAGGAATAGGCTCTCGCGAAGCAGGTTGAAACCTTTCTGTATTGGCGAGGTTCTTTGCACCGACCTCCTCATCCTGGTCTGGGCACTCCCACAAAGCCTTAATCCGCATATTAATAAATATAACTTGGTCCTTGTCCTTCTCCAATGCAACTGTATTTCTAAAAAGCTTCAATGCACATGCAGACGTAGTTCCTGTGATGTAAGTAACAAGAAGATTTAGTTGTCAAACGAAAAAAAAGGGATTGGTTATCTCAAGATCGTTACCCTAGTTCGAGGAATACTGTGCTAGAAAAGAGATCTAATATCCAGTCTCCTTCGACAGAAAACATCTCGATCAAGCGCATCATAAGTTGTTGAGGTTTTTGGTATGGGTTGACAAGTCCCCGTTCTGTCGTGGTGACATGTCGCAATTTCCGTGTCACTGCTGGATATACCAACAGATTTGAACCTCCCACTTCATTAGAATGCTCTTTGATTCTCTGTTTCTTAATTTCATCGAAGTAGCCAACCGTTATGTATTCAATGGCATTAACGAACCGAAAAGTTGGCCCTCTATTTACATTGGTCTTGATCCTATAAAAAATAATACATCGAGTTAAGAATAGATTCAACAACCTTAAGAAATGCAATATAGTGAAAGACACCTATAAATAATCCTTACCATGCAAGGTTCTCGATGCCATGGCAACGAGATCTCAAAGCTTGAGCTACCGAGTACCCTTGGTCCATACTATGAAAGACAACTATTCGCCACAAGGATGCGGTCGTTAGCTCAACGAAATCCTTGACCATCTTCTCCAATTGTTTAAACCTAAACGGTTCATCGTTGTATGATGACCCAGCCATTCGAAATCCGTAAGGAATATCCGCAATCATTAGCGTATATTCCTTCTTTGGCACCTTCTGGATCAAGTCGATGACATCACCGCAAACCACATTGTAGTAAAGATCTCTCGTAATATCTTTTTTGTGGCTAAATTTTTTAAAGGAGCCATCTTCCTCCATTTCGTACGCCTTGACTAAGCGACGATCCTTTTCTTTTCTGGCTCGCTCGAGATGTGCAAGGAAGGATGTAGGGAAATCGTGTATATCCTTAACTTCTCCTTGTTTCTTGCCTTGACACGGTTTCTAATAGAAGCAATAGGACATTAGGTATTATTATACAAGCTCTACATATGATGAAAGGGTAATGAAAAACCATGAATACTAATCCAATCCTTGAATGCAATAAAATACTCTGATAACGCCTTATACGAAGACGTTAGAGGATAATCCTCGGTCACTTGTTCCCAAGTTATACATCCAAGTTGTTTCATCATAACTTCTTGGATCTTCATGTACACCTTATGACTGTAAAATTAGAATTCAAGATTAGAACTTTAAATTACACCAGATAGACTACAATTTCAGTATTTGAAAGACTTACTTATTGAACTCAGTGACCATTTCTTCAAGGCTTAAATCTTTCGCCAGAACCCTTGACAAAACCGACACAAGAAGCTGCTCGTCCTTAATACCTTGCATCGCTCTCCATAGAGACAGCTTCATGTCGTCTGCCGCTTCTTCAATTGTCAAGTCAATTTTCTTGGCGGCTTGTGACTTTAACTCTAGTTGAGGGTCAACCCTACATTTCTTTTGTCGTTGACCCTTTACCTCCTTATTCTCCCACATTGAGAAGATTTGATCTTGTAGGTCCCATACTTCTCCATCTCTAAACGCCAATTGAAACCAAGACTCATACTTTCGAAGACCATCGGACCTAACATTATCATCTACCACAATGCCGACTTCATGCAAACATTGACGTCGAAGGCCTGGATGTAACTTCACACCAAACTTTTGTTTCACATCTAAATACTCGTGGTGGAAGAACCGTATACGCTCAATGGACGACATTTTCTGCCTATAGTCATTATCATTATTATGGTCCCATGCCAACAGCTTAGCCTCTTCGGTTGTGAGCCCAACATAAATTTTGCACTCGGCATACTTGAAGAAGAAAGTGGTTGGATGTTCTCTCACAAGTTGCCGACGAGCCTCTGTTGAATGTGATCCACCAATGACAAAATAATTATATTGATCATGCTTTCTAATATCAAAATCTTCAATGGTTTCACATTCTTCAGGATCTACCATAACAATAAAAGGCACCACAGTGGCATGAGGATTAATTTTCATATTTTTCTTGAGATTTTGAACATGCATGCGGTGTGCCTCTCTAATCTCAAGTGGTCGTCGACCTGTTTTTTCATCAATAGGGGGCCGATGGATGTGTGTTATAGGCAAATTAAACACTTGCCCTTTCCTGACCAGTTTCCGTTGCATTAACTCTCTCCTTATCTTATTCTGCTCGGATGACAAAACACCCGAGGCCAGTTCAGCTCCTGGCGTCCCCTTATTATCCTCCTCTTCGTTTTCACTTGTTGAATCCATATCCGACATTTTGGTTATCTTCTTCTTTCGTGGTCTTGACTGGACTTTGGATACCCTTTTTGTGGCCTTCAATGGGGAGGGCACTTCATCTCTTAGAGTTACATGGCCTTGTATATAAGGCCTCAAGGTAACAATAAGGTTTTGTGAGCTTTCAAGATCTTTTTTGAACGCTTCTGGCCCACAAGATTCCTTTACTAAAAGGTCTTCTGAAAGGAACACTTTACGTACCCCCTTGGAGCACTCTATCATTACCAGTATGTTGGCCGAATCTGTATCTTCGTAGTCAAATCGTAGAATACGGCCATACATAAATGGGGTTTCCTTTCCAAGCTGCCCCTCACCCTTCTTCTTTGTTGTATACAATACGACTTTTTTCTTTGAGTCGACATATTGCATACACCATTCCTTGTCCGTTAGATCTCGGTCAGGAAGGTCTTCACCTCCAGTAGCGGCGACAAGTTTCTTTTGGCTAACATCACTATGTGGTTGAGATTTTGTCTCTTCGTTAAAGAGAAGCTTTTTCCCTCTCTTCATGGTCTCAGGAGCTACCTTGGTCTGGGCTTCGATTGGAGAACCTTGTATGCGAAGCTTTATTTTCTTCACGGGTCGGTCCGACAGGTTCTCAAACGACCTATTTAAGAAAGTATATGCAAAAACATAAGTTAGGTGGTCACGTAGATTAAGGTTGTATATTAACATGAAGAACAATTCTCACTAGCAGTCCTATATTCAAAAATCTATTATAGGCAGGGCTATTCAACCTAGAAAATATATATCGTAATAAGTAAACAGGGTTATATATTCTTTTAAATAGTAGGTATGACTTATATAGATTCCAAACCTATATTGAGGAGAATTTGCTATCGTAAAGGCAATTTGTGGATCATTTTCTACTATTTTAAGCTAAAGTAGGTCATAAAACCCCTATAATTAGAACATGTTTTTTTTTAAAAGTAAGGAAAGTCAACATAAAAAAGACTGATTTTGCCAGACAATTTGATATCTTTTCCACACCATAATTATTTGTTACCCCCAAAACACAATTTTTCTCTCTCAGAACCTTCTTTTATACAGGAACTCGATACGGCGTATCGAGTTCCTGTTTAAATCCTAAACTTTAAACGGGAACTCGATACGGCATATCGAGTTCCCATTTAAAGTTTGAAATTTAAACTCGAACTCGATACGGCGTATCGAGTTCGTGTTTAAAGTTTAGGTTTTAAACGGGAACTCGATACGGCGTATCGAGTTCCTGTTTAATGTTTAGGTTTTAAACGGGAACTCGATACGCCGTATCGAGTTCTTGTTTAAAGTGTAGGTTTTAAACAGGAACTCGATACGCCATATCGAGTTCATGTATAAAGTTTGTATTGTATACATAAACTCAATACGGCGTATCGAGTTCTAGAGCGACGAAACATATTTACAAAAATGTCCACAGTGTCAGAGGCCTACCTGGAGTCCTCGCGCTCGATTCTCTTTGAAGACATGGTTGTAGAAGTGGAGGCGGAGATCGCGCTTTGGTGCTTTGTGCTCTGTGTGCTTTGTGTGCTTTTTGTGCTCTCTACGTTCTATGTGCTCTGTACGCTCTGTACGCTCTAGTGAGTGAAATATGACGAGGTCTTCCTATTTATAGGGATTGACCACATTGGTTAAAGTAACCATAGTCACCTTAACCAAGGTTGGTAACTTTGAGGATAGTTAGTTGGTAACCATAGTCACATTAACTAGAGTAACTTATGATTGCATTAATGATTACAAAGTCAAACTAACATATTGATCAATCTTTTATAGTCATAACAACCTGCAATGACTTCAAAGGTTATGAAGGAGACAATGATAGAGGTTCATGAATGTACCAATGATTGATTACTAAAAGCAACAATTTTTATGACTCTCAAATGCTATGTATTAAAGATGTTGGCATGAATTAACCAATGATTGATAAGTCTAATATTTAAAATGGTGAGCATTAAAGAACCAATGAGTGAGACGTTCTATATCAAAATGGGTGCCATTAATTAGCCAATGATTTTAACATTAATCCAACATATTCATGGCTTGTTAATGATTAGTTTTATATTTTACTTGATTTAACTTCATATAGATCTAGTTTATATAATAATTGATATTTTAAGTACAATTACTTTATTAAAAATAATTTTTTGATGTATTGTATTAATAGAATATTACATAATATAGACATTCTATTGATTTGGCTTTTGTTTAGAGAGAAGTTTATGTTTAGAGAGGAGTATATGTTTAGAGAGGAGCTTATTAGTTTTTTCCTTACCCTAAGCACATAACTTAGAGAGACCTATCTAGACCTTAAGCCATGAGTGAAGATTCACCATTCTCGATTGAAGAATATTGTTTGTCATCAGACCCATCGTTTTCTACTGAAGAGTATTGTTTGTCAATAGAGTCACCATATTCGATTGAAGAATATTGTCTGTCGACCGACTCACCATATTCTATCGAAGAATATTGTCTGAGCTCATCTACAGGGAACGTAAATAATGACACATGTGAAGAGTTCTCTATTGAAGAATACGATATTAATAAAGATACCGAGAATGAAGGTAGTGCCCAGGAAACATTGAATAACATTGGTGATGGTCACAACAGAGAATTAGACTGAAACAAGGTTACACCAACCTCTATGCAGGAAGAGAAATCTGGGAGCCCTATGCATATTAGAAGAATCCCACGAAGAATTCGTCTGGCTAGATTTAGCTTGGTGACATCAGATAAACAGATTGGATTTGATGTCAAAAAAATATGTTGTGCCCGTGGTTCTATGTCTGTGATTGGAAAATCAAAGTTGCGAGAATTAAGGCGATACTATTTTTCGATGACCGGTGATGAGCAAGACACTTACCTCGGGTCACATATGCAACTAGTATCTGACAAATGTACGGGGATCAAAGTATCATTCGAGTATTATATCTTCCATGCACAATAGATATGTAGAATTGCATTCAAAATTGCGTTATGTGTTAGTAACATGCGGCTACATAGAGTACAACAACGTCTACTTAGCGGGGATCAGATGCTCAATTGTAAAGAGGTTCCAAGTATGAAAGGTGCAATTGGAAGACATGCTATTGGCTGGATGAAAACTTACTTTCAGTTAAATTGTGAAGTAATGCCCACTACAGGTAGGATGCATCTTTTTGATAATTATACACGTCAGGAAGTTTATGATGTCTATCGATCTGATATGCTGGGCTCACGTAATAAGTCTATCACCTATAGCCAATTCACAAGATTAAAGAGAGCTCGGTTTTCAAATGTTATTATTCCTCGTAAAGTACGTATGGGGTATTGCTCCATTTGTGCAAATCTTAAAAGTTTGGCTAAAGGTGCAAAGACATAAATGGAAAAGGATACGAGTAAGAAGTTACTACAAGAGCATCGTGAGGCACAATCCTTAGAACGAAGGAAGGCGATGCATCATAGAGAGAAGTGTTTGAAGAGGCCCAAACAATACATGTGCTTAATGATAGATGGCATGGACCAGAAGAAGACATGCTTGCCGCATATGCGGAGGCTCCCCAAAGATGTCAATGATGAGTGCCTTGTTCAAATGCACTTGGTGGGATGCTTGGCTTATAATAGGTCTGTTCGACCTCACGTCTTCATTACTTACCCCAATGTTCACAATGACCCTAACCTAACAATTACAGTGATTCACCAAGTTTTGATGTCTTGGGGCCAACCTTTCCCCCCTGTTCTATACATTCAATTGGACAATACTGCTAGAGAGAACAAAAATTCAACTGTATTTGGCTATCTAAGTATGTTGGTCAACCTAGAATTGTTTAGGAAAGTGAAAGTCAATTTCCTTTTGGTTGGCCACACACATGACCATATAGATCAGATGTTTAGCACATTCTCCAGACAGTTGTCTCGGCATGATGCTTTCACTTTACCTAAACTATTTGATGTCATTTGTGATGCTTATACACCACGCCCAAAAGTGTTACACTTGAAGGAGGTATATGACTTTAAGAGATATATATTAGATAGGGGTGGTGGGAATGTTAAAGTGCTTGCTCAGTTAAACAATATAAGTTTCAATCACATTTTTATGATAAAGAAAAATGGAATAAGTGGTTCTACACTTTTGTATGCTAAACAATATTCATCTTCTACAACATGGGAACCTGAAGGTGGTTGCCAGTTATTACTTTGTATGCCGAGTACAATTGTCCATGGAGCTAAGCAAATGCCAATTGAGAAGAAAGGACAGTTGCAGAGCGACTTGGTATCAGAACAAAAATGGTCATGGCTCCAAGCTTTAGAAGAAAAAAGAAAGCATATTGAGGCCACCAAGAAATATGCCGCACAACAAGACACGTCATGGTGGGATATATTTTATAGTGATCAGAAAGAAATTATAGACAATTGTGTATCTGTTGATAATTGGAATTTGGAAACGCCATTCACATGGTCGCTGCAACATGATCGCGTAAATAGAACTCCGGAGCAACTAGTAAATGCGATTAATGACAGCTTGGTCCATCCACAACGAAGAGACATTTATGTGGGACCAAGGATGACCAAAGCAGCCGAAGCTAGATGGCAAGGAAATTTGCAAGAGCTCACCGCGGGGATGTTGATTGCAACGCCGGCTGATGAGAACTCACATGGCCACCAATTTTGGGTTGGTAAAATTCTAGAAGTGCTAATGCATGAAATAGAAAACAAGATCAAGTCTATAAATGTTCATTGGTACAACACTAGAAGTGCAAATGCTTTTATAGGTAAGTATACATTGGAGATGATTGAATGCCCAACAAGAAGGGGAGGTAGGAAGAGGAAGCGAAACATTCGTAACACCTCGACCCTTGATATCTCTGATGTGGATATCATCGTGTACGACTTGACACTTACAAAAGCCGGACGATTAAGGAAGTCAACAATAGATATAATAAAAGAAAAATTACCAGGTCTACAATGTGGCTCGAGTCAAAGGCAAACGAGATCTGCTACATATAATCTAGAGTCAAACCATTTGGTTTATGACGAAGATAATGCACTGATTGGTACATCCGAGGATGATGAGGAGGAATCGTCATTGTATATTAGTTATAGTAGTGATTCTCCGTAAAGGAGTGATCATGAATGTATATTTGGCTATTAAGTGTAACTACATTCCGCTTGTAACAAATCGAGTAATATAAAAGCATGTGTTTTGAATTCTTATGATTTCTAAAAAATCGTTTCTTATAAAATAACATTGGTTGTAAAGTTTGTGATATAAATTGAGAATGTATCTTTTTGAAATTCGTCTTTTTTTAGTTACTTCTAAATCACGAAAATAGTAGATTTTTAACCTTTTTCATAGTATGTTTGAACATGTATGATACTGGTATCAATGTGTTTTGTAAAATCATTGAAAAACACCTAAAATTTCCCTTATCCTTCCATTTATGCGCGATCCTTCCACTTGTGAACGCGAACGTGTTATGTGTCGAATCGAATGCATAGTGTCGTCTCTGGTTTCGACATAGCTAGGTCGGTCTGGCCCTCGAAGTTCTCGGAACCATTCTTGATGAGACGTCATATGGTTCGAGGCACCGGAGTCGACGAACCATACATCTTCCGAACTAGATGTGCTATTCGAAGTAGAAACCGACATAGAATTTGCTCTATGTCTCATCTCGAACATTCTGCCACGATCATCATAGTTGGAGTTGGTGGTGTAATTGGTAAGTTGTCGGCTTGTGGAAACCGACTCACACATCTTCTTACGACACTCTTCTTCATGGTGACTGATTTTTCCATAATATCCGCATCCGACCAAGTTTTGTCGGCTCGGACCGGAATGGAAGCTCCCCCTTCTTCCGAAGGTTCCTCGATGGCTTCCGTCTTGATGCCCAAATTGCGAGTTATTTTCATAAGTCGGGCCTCGTCCACCTCGTCCTTGGCCGAATCGGCCTCTACTTGCACGACCGAGTCCTCTCCCTCCGTCCGAGTATGAGTAAAGCATGTGGCCTTCCAAGGTGTTGCTCCTTGTTTGAACATGGTTTTCATCGACCAATAAGATGGATTGAAGATCGAAGAAGGAGGGCGGGTTCTCCCGTGTTAGTACAACGGTCCTGATCGTGCCGAATCATGGTGCAAGGCCGCCGAGGCATATTTGCACCATCTCATCATCATCCACATTGATGCTTATTGAGCCGAGCGAGTCACAAAGCTCCTTGATCTTCAAGGTGTAGCTTGTGATGGACATATCCCTTTGTTGGATGTTGTTTAACTCTTAGTGGAGTTCAAGCTTTCTAGCGGTTGTGTTGGCGGCAAAAATCTTTCGTAGATTCTCCCGCGCTTCCTTTGGCATCTCGGCTTCACAAATGTAGCCGAGCATGTTGACACGTTGACATGTTGACATGATCTCTAAATGCAAATCTAAACATAGTCAACGCATTATATACATATATATATAGTATTAAGGAATAAAAATAACAACAATTTCAACACTTTTAAAGGAAGTCAATGCTATACATACATATTGTGAAAATGTTGTTTCTCGTCGTATGCATTATCTGAAATTTTTACTCCGTAGTTTTGTATCGGACATTCCAAGACGAAAGTAAAAGCTGCCTATGACATAAAGTTGTCTCTACCAATGAGAGCTAGAGCATGAAAGAATTATTGATGCGCATTTCACGAGTAAAGAAAGCCAAGTTGAAGTTTCAATATTGGGTAATTACTCACTTATGGGGGTACATAGGGTAGGTCCTTGGGGTTACATACTATGCACCCAACACGATGCAAACGAAACCTGCTTTAACACAAAGCTTTGGATCTCTTTTAAAACCCAAAAAAAATCATGGAATGAACCATCTAACATCTCTAAGAACTATCAACAGACTTATAAATCAAGAGTCCAAAAGTCTCAATTGTCACAATGTAGTGAGGCAAATCAGCTAGTAGACTTAACACTGGAAATTGATGAACCCATCTCTCCAACCCGCCATGTAAGCACCCCCGTCATTGCGGAGCTACACCGATCAGAATTTCACCGAAGAAGACAAATAGAGAGACCGCATGCCACTCAAGACGCCGAATGGAGAGACAACATGACACTCAAGATCGAGAATGCTAGTGTTGATGCTAATACACATGAGTCTAACTAAAGCTCAGTTATCTGGAAGATTCCTTGAGCATTGTTGGAGGTCAAGCCACTCTCACATTCCCCTTGAATCCGAATCATTTGACCATTGTATCAACAGTTGGGGAGCTCTTCTCTTGATCATTGTAAGGCATTGTGAGTGAAGAGGTTCATGGGAAAACATAACATATTAGATTGGTCAACATGGGCATCAATGTCTTGAATCAGCCATGCCAGAGATGGGACGTGATGACCTGTGATGTAATGGAGGACTATAGGAACCCTTGGCGTCCGATGTATGTGGAGTTTCGTGCCACGTATTTTTCTCGCCCATGGTTATTGATTTTGGTCATTGCGGCGTTTCTATTGCTCTTGGTTTCAATATTGTAGACAATCTATACGATCTTAGCTTATCACCCGAAGCCCTAAATTAACCCAACCTTAAACCCTATAGCAAAAATAAAGAAGCTCAAAACCATTATGGACTTTTGAGGTTTGTTTACTACTTTGGGATTTCATTTACACTTGATTCTCTCACTTATTTTTTCTTGTTTATGTTTATTATGTGTTTGATTTATGATCCATAGAAGCTTATAATTGTGGATGGTGTAGAAGTAGAAGTAATGTGATTAGTGTTTTAGGTTGTAATGTTCAATGCCCAAATTATAGTGATTAATAATCTATGACATTGTCGGTACTTATATAGATATTTCATAGATGGGAACATGAGTGAGTAGGTCATAGAGACGAAAAATCTGACACTCAAAGCTTGCATTTACGGAAAAAACTCATCTACTGCTTACAAGAACAAATTTCACATACAAAAAACTCTCCACAAACAACTTGACAATTGCACAAAGTCAACATGTCCTTATCATGACACTACATATTAAGTAATTCAATATACACAAATTCTAGAAGACCTTCATCATACATCCATAATATACATTTTCAAATAAAAAAGTCTGGTAGGTTTATGAGAGGCAAAGTGTATATGGCATCATGTTATAGCTCTTATAATTTCTAGTAGTAGCAAAACAAGCTGCAGGCAATGTAAAATGTATAGAAAGTTGGAACTAAACCTAAGATTGTAGTGGCCCGCACGGAGTACTTTTTGAGCAAGCGCATGCGTTGACGCTGTGGTGTACCTTCATTCCGTTGGCCCATTGGGGCACCTAATTAGCACACATGTAGCGAAACGAACCCAAATGGGTCTCTATGTATCAATTATAAATTGACCAAGAAGTAAGAAGCAAGGCAAGCTAGCTTGGGTTCTATCTATGTGCATTTCACAATATCACTTAACAACTTTTCAAATAATGGAGAGAAAGAGAAAGACAAATAAAAAATAAAGATATAACATCTTTTGAGAGAGAAAGAGAAAAATAAAGGTGTCCCCTAGACTCAAGCGGAGAGAAACAAAGGTGTCACATCTCTCGTGTCCCACAAACTATCAACATCCGAGACTTGAACCATGGAAGATAACTTTGTCAAATGCATTTGTCCACCATGAATTTTGTTTTAGTACAATTTATATTTTATAAAGTATATATGTATACTAGTATTTTTAAGTGCATCTATATGTGTTTGTGTATAGAATTTATGGGGTTTCTCGTTTCTTTTAGTAGGGCTTGCCTTCTTCGTTCCCATGATGGTTTTCACGGAAGAGTTTTTGCGGAAATCCCCATCATGTTACCCCTTTACCTGAATGTGTACTGCCCAATTCACGAATAGGTAATATATGTGAACAAGTTTATTCTTTTGGGTAATTGGGTTCCCAGAGCGCTAATGATCTTTATGTAATTGCTCAAAAAACAAACCCCACAAATGTGAATGTCAGCTTGTCGGACGAGCACTAGTTTTCTTAGAACTCGGTGATGTGCTCTTGACTTCCTTATATTTACGGGTAACATCACCGAATTATTATGAAAATGGAAAAAGAGATTGCATTTTGAGTTCGATCACTTGTTTTTATTTGGGGGTCTTATATGTTCTATCCATGAAGACAAGAATGTATGTTTGTTGAGAGAGTGAGGTCACACATACATTATATCTACACACACACACATATATATATAATTGCAGTGACTCTCTTTGGATATTTAGAATAACCGCATGACATTAAGAGTAATAAGCATGTTCTTCATAAGAAATTCATCATGTACTGTAATGCATTTAGGTTTTTCTAAGGTGTTGGATATTTCTTGATTTTAACATTATATTAGACTTAAGAATTTATATTTAGGAATTCCTAAATTGTACTACGACTCTTGCCACCAAGAACAAACCAATGGTATTTTATGGTTTTGGTGACCTAATTAAGTCTTGAAAAAATCACATCTTTAAAAGGCGAAGCCACAAATTTTTTACAAACATGTCAAGGTCACCATTTTCATTCATGGCCATGCTTATTAAAGTTTTTAAATTAGCAACTTGGGACATAACATGGGCATGGATTTTATTTGTCTCTAATCTATCCCATATTTGTTTAGAGGTAGTCAAGGTTCCCACACTTTGCTTAAGTGTGTCCTCCATATGAAGATGGAGCCAAGCAAGCATTTAAATCATGTCACGTCAATGTTTGCACATCAAATGCATTTGTGGTGTTATCAATGATGGGATATACGACAGTTCCATCCAAAATCCTTAACAAATTATATCTTTCAAGTATGATTTCCATGTTCATAAACGATGGTTGGTAACGTCTCATTGTTCACCATGATTCTCATGTAAATTTGAATGTTGTTTTCTTCTTTCCCAACAAAAATGAGCTTATTAACGTACATCCACAACTAGTTTGGGTGGGATCCATTACCTTTTATGGGAGGGAGTATTTTCTTTCTATGACCATTCTTGCTCTCCACACTTTGATACTACAAGTGCTCAAGTTCGGAATATGATATTGCTAGGACGACACCAACAGAAGACAATTCAACAACCTTACAAAATTCCCACAATCATAATGCTATAAAGTGAGGATTCAATTCATCTACTTTTTCTCAAATCCTTTCGTATTATAGAATTCCTCTCTTTCTCATTTTACATTTTGGTAAAATCACACAATTATAATTAATTTTATGTACAAACCATTGTTACTAACTTTTTCGCCATTTGAAAACTTGAATATGCATTGGTGGAAATGATCCCCAAGATGTTTGAGCATCCAAAAACTCCACATAAGAATGTCCTTCAACTTTTAAACATAGGATTTCAACCCATCTCTACCATCAAACATGAAAGTACTATGTCCAATATTCCAATAGTGATGCAACCCACAATATTGTAAAATTTTGAATAAGATCTCAAACTAATCATGTCGACCATTTTGAGGATACTAAGGAAAAACCCAAATATAAGCTTCAAATAACATTGCCAAAACTATGTTAAGTACTTCCAAATAACATGATTTGTAGGGTATTTAATGAACCTATGTATATTGTCCTCCATTGAAATGGTATAAATGAAGCGTTTACATGACCCTTGTCCTAGTCTGATTAAGTTTGAGCCTAATGTAAGCCCACCAATTATGACTTTTTATGTAACTACGTTGGCACCAAATGGGAAATGGATGACAACTGCATTCCAATATTTTTCACCACCTTGTATTTTACTAACAAACGTTCTACGACTTTTCAAAGGTATCACTTAAAGGATGATACAATATCCTTGTTGTGACATGCGCAAGCGTGAATGAATTTTTATCCCAAGGATAGCTTAATCGAGAGTTTTCTGTAATACCCTAGGATGTGTGTAGCTTGTATGCAATAGTGAAACTGCGAGCAGTAAGAAGCACTGCGATGATCCATGTCGTTACAAATTTTAATTGACAATTGTAATGGTGTGTGGAGCAAGAACTACTCGAATGCCCGCAAAGTTTTAGTTATTTTGATACTTATTTCCTCTCAAACAATCACGCCATGTATTAAATAATTGAGCCAATTCCTTCTCTTTTTTTCTCAGATTCTTCATGGTATGAAATTTGAGACCTAATTCTAATCCAATTTCATATACGTCGTGCGATTTATTTGAAGAGTATTTGTTTGTTCAAATGTGTCGTGATTAGTGATGTCTTTACTATCATTAATGTACAGAGCTTTGCCTGAAAAGCTCGGAACCCAATTACTAGAAAAAGAAAAACTTTATCTCTAAAATCAAGATCAACCTCACCCAAATGAGATTAAAAGCCACGAATGTCGAAAGTGGTTCTCTTGAAAAATGAAAGAACGTAGTTAATCGCCTTTAAATCCAAGATGTATAGGTTGAAGAAGTATTGAATGGCTCATAGTTATGACCTGAGAGGGTTTGTTTTCGGATAGAGCTACTTTCGTTGTTGCCTATTGACATAGAACGTAATATTCGTGTTCGTGCAAGCATTCAAACGTTTGAAAACGAACACGTTTGAAAATGAACACGTTTGAAAAGGGAAAATTACGTGCTCCTTTTTGTTTCTTTTTTTCATTTGTTTTCATTACAAAATTAGCTCATAATATAGCCATAGTCAATCCAATCAAACGTGTCAATCCAATCCAACTTTGAGTTGATTTACCATACACATTTGATTGAATCATTCGCGAATGCAAATGCATGTATGATATGTATGGTTCATTCTATGTCTATGGATATGGATACCTTGCAATGTGTCTAGGGAATAGATTGTAATTGCTTTACTAGTTTCTCTATGCTGGAGTACAAATATTTGTTTCCTCAACCGTTGTCTACACAAGATGGGCTTGGGAAAAAATACTCTGTATGATGTAACCATTATGACCTTTCTTTATAACTAATGGAAGGATCATTTGTTTTGAAAAAAAAAAGAACGACATAAGGTCAATTCATTCATTTCATGTGTCACCATCAATGATGAGGACGAGGAAACGTTTGTGATTTCGATGAAAGCTTTTGTCCTGCTAATAGTCAACATCACCATTATTCTTTCATTCATGTTATCTGTCACCATTGATCACAACAAGGCATCAACGATTTTCACGAGAAGCTCCATCGTTGTCACTTAAAAAATCCTTGTTCTTGGAAAGGGTGTGGAGGATTATCCTCATTGAATAACCGCATGACATTAACAATAATAAGCATGTTCTTCATAAGAAATACATCATGTGTTGTAATGCATTTAGGTTTTTCTAAGGTGTTGGATATTCCTTGATTTTGACATTAGATTAGACTTAAGAATTTATATTTAGGAATACCTAAATTATACTAACATGAAGGACTTGAAAGAAAGCATAATTGTCTCGTTGAAAAAGTTTGGCATTATTTTCGCACGTTCTCCTAACAATAATGCATTGACTTTCCATGAATAAGAATATCTCCATGAAGTTTTGTTATCTTTGTTCCTTTAAACTACATAAAGCGCAACGAACAATATTGAAGCAAGATACTTTAGACGAAGAAACACATAAATTCAGTTTGTAATGAATTACAAAGCTCATTGTTCGTAGATGGTACCCACTAAAAGGAACATAGAGTTGTAATCTATTTTAGATTGACAAAATAGTCATAAGTTTTATGGTTTACGCATAGACCTTTCATTTATGTCTATTCTCATTGTCAAATCTCATGTTCACACATGAGAAGAGTCTAGTTCCTTCAAACTATATCCAAAGAGAATACCTATATAAATCATATAAAAAAAGAATATACAAACAATACGAAATAACATATGAGGGCAGTCGAAAAAACCCTATGATAACAAAAGCAAATACTAGCTTTCCATCAACCATCATTAACAATTCCTAATTTGTTTACATGAGACGAGTTGCAATCAAAATGTAATTAACCATACCCCCACATGAGATGGGCAGTTTCAAGAGAGGAAAACAAAATTCTTTTACATCTTTGAGTTGTGAAGGATGGGGAAGAAGGTGCGAGGAAAGGATGTGAAGAGATAAGAATACCATTGAAGGATGTATGTAAAACCCATGGCGTTATCCCCCACTTTTTCATGAATCTTCCTTCTAAATAACTATGGATTTTCTCCTAGTAAATTTACAAGAGACTTTTGTTATTTTTATACTTATTGGCTCTCAAATAACTACCTTATGACAATAACATTAAATTTTTAGAAGATAAAAAGTTCCTTATGTGGTGGATAAAGGAATTACTTCCATATTGTGGCTCACACATTTAGCGTTTTTCAATGTTGTAATAATGTCTTATTTCGTCTCATCGTAGTTGTCACAATGTCCTAATGTAAATGTGAGCATTAAACATCGAATTGTAGAGAAACAAGAACACGTTAGTGATAAAATAGAATACTTTCCATGCTTGAGTCTTCTTGTATTCCACCAAAACATGTTAACATCGATACAAAAATTCTTCCATCCTTGACTCTTATTAGATCCCACCAAAATGTGTTGACATCAATATTGAAATACTTCCACCTTGGTTCCTAATGCATCATTAGATTCCTTTGTAAACAAGGCCATTTTGCAACACCAATGTACGATGATGTGGGAAAAAAATGGAGGCTCGTGCTTTACAAACTAAGCCTTTTTCATGCTCTCAACCATATCCATAGCTAATATTAAATGCAAGCGAAAAATTAAACTACATTTATGCGTGTGTTTATACTTTCAAGACTTATTGGGTTTTGGGGAATTTTTTATATTCTCACACATTTGCAAATTTCTGTTGTTGCGAGAACGAGGAATATTGAAATGACCACGACAGAGTTTCTCGTGGCAATTGCTAACGCCTCGTTGTCATCGATTGTCAAAGACAACATGAATGAATGAATAATGGTGACATTGTATGTTACCATGACAAAATCTTTTCATTGAAAGCATGAATGTTTCCACATCCTCATCGGTGATGGTGATAGACGAAATCATGGAATTGATCTTATCTTGCCTTTACTTATGAGGCTCCAATTTGTTTCTTTGTTTGTTTATGGTCTATGAAATGAATGATATGTAAACCAACAAATAAATTAGACGAAGACAACTCTTTCTTGCATGTATATATGATACTCTATGCGCCCATTAGACGGTCTAAAGGATCGTGCTACAATATTATTTCTTTGTGTGTTCAGTACTAGTATAAGGGAACAAACAAAACAACACGTTGACACGTTTTGACATGTTGACATGATCTCTAAATGCAAATCTAAACATAGTCAACGCATTATATACATATATATATAGTATTAAGGAATAAAAATAACAACAATTTCAACACTTTTAAAGGAAGTCAATGCTATACATACATATTGTGAAAATGTTGTTTCTTGTCGTATGCATTATCTGAAATTTTTACTCCGTAGTTTTGTATCGGACATTCCAAGACGAAAGTAAAAGTTGCCTATGAGATAAAGTTGTCTCTACCAATGAGAGCTACAACATGAAAGAATTATTCATGCACATTTCACGAGTAAAGAAAGCCAAGTTGAAGTTTCAATATTGGGTAATTACTCACTTATGGGGGTACATAGGGTAGGTCCGTGGGGTTACATACTATGCACCCACCACGATGCAAACGAAACCTGCGTTAACACAAAACTTTGGATCTCTTTTAAAACCCTAAAAAAATCATGGAATGAACCATCTAACATCTCTAAGAACTATCAACAGACTTATAGATCAAGAGTCCAAAAGTCTCAATTGTCACAATGTAGTGAGGCAAATAAGCTAGTAGACTTAACTCTGGAAATTGATGAACCCATCTCTCCTAGCCGCCATGTAAGCACCCCCGTCATTGCGGAGCTACACCAATCAGAATTTCACTTAAGAAGACAAACAGAGAGACCGCATGCCACTCAAGACACCGAATGGAGAGACAACATGACACTCAAGATCGAGAATGCTAGTGTTGATGCTAATACACATGAGTCTAACTAAAGCTCAGTGATATGGATAATTCCTCGAGCATTGTTGGAGGTCAAGCCACTCTCACATTCCCCTTGAATCCTAACCATTTGACCATTGTATCAACAGTTGGGGAGCTCTTCTCTTGATCATTGTAAGGCACTGTGAGTGAAGAGGTTCATGGGAAAACATAACATATTAGATTGGTCAACATGCGCATCAATGTCTTGAATCAGCCATGCCAGAGATGGGACGTGATGACCTGTGATGTAATGGGGGACTATAGGAGCCCTTGGCGTCCGATGTATGTGGAGTTTCGTGCCACGTATTTTTCTCGCCCATGGTTATTGATTTTGGTCATTGCGGCGTTTCTATTGCTCTTGGTTTCAATATTGTAGACAATCTATACGATCTTAGCTTATCACCCGAAGCCCTAAATTAACCCAACCTTAAACCCTATAGCAAAAATAAAGAAGCTCAAAACAATTATGGACTTTTGAGGTTTGTTTACTACTTTGGGATTTCATTTACACTTGATTCTCTCACTTATTTTTTCTTGTTTATGTTTATTATGTGTTTGATTTATGATCCATAGAAGCTTATAATTGTGGATGGTGTAGAAGTAGAAGTAATGTGATTAGTGTTTTAGGTTGTAATGTTCAATGCCCAAATTATAGTGATTAATAATCCATGACATTGTCGGTACTTATATAGATATTTCATAGATGGGAACATGAGTGAGTAGGTCATAGAGACGAAAAATCTGACACTCAAAGCTTGCATTTACGGAAAAAACTCATCTACTGCTTACAAGAACAAATTTCACATACAAAAAACTCTCCACAAACAACTTGACAATTGCATAAAATCAACATGTCCTTATCATGACACTACATATTAAGTAATTCAATATACACAAATTCTAGAAGACCTTCATCATACATCCATAATATACATTTTCAAATAAAAAAGTCTGGTAGGTTTATGAGAGGCAAAGTGTATATGGCATCATGTTATAGCTCTTATAATTTCTAGTAGTAGCAAAACAAGCTGCAGGCAATGTAAAATGTATAGAAAGTTGGAACTAAACCTAAGATTGTAGTGGCCCGCACGGAGTACTTTTTGAGCAAGCGCATGCGTTGACGCTGTGGTGTACCTTCATTCCGTTGGCCCATTGGGGCACCTAATTAGCACACATGTAGCGAAACGAACCCAAATGGGTCTCTATGTATCAATTATAAATTGACCAAGAAGTAAGAAGCAAGGCAAGCTAGCTTGGGTTCTATCTATGTGCATTTCACAATATCACTTAACAACTTTTCAAATAATGGAGAGAAAGAGAAAGACAAATAAAAAATAAAGATATAACATCTTTTGAGAGAGAAAGAGAAAAATAAAGGTGTCCCCTAGACTCAAGCGGAGAGAAACAAAGGTGTCACATCTCTCGTGTCCCACAAACTATCAACATCCGAGACTTGAACCATGGAAGATAACTTTGTCAAATGCATTTGTCCACCATGAATTTTGTTTTAGTACAATTTATATTTTATAAAGTATATATGTATACTAGTATTTTTAAGTGCATCTATATGTGTTTGTGTATAGAATTTATGGGGTTTCTCGTTTCTTTTAGTAGGGCTTGCCTTCTTCGTTCCCATGATGGTTTTCACGGAAGAGTTTTTGCGGAAATCTCCATCATGTTACCCCTTTACCTGAATGTATACTGCCCAATTCACGAATAGGTAATATATGTGAACAAGTTTATTCTTTTGGGTAATTGGGTTCCCAGAGCGCTAATGATCTTTATGTAATTGCTCAAAAAACAAACCCCACAAATGTGAATGTCAGCTTGTCGGCCGAGCACTAGTTTTCTTAGAACTCGGTGATGTGCTCTTGACTTCCTTATATTTACGGGTAACATCACCGAATTATTATGAAAATGGAAAGGAGAGATTGCATTTTGAGTTCGATCACTTGTTTTTTTGGGGGGTCTTATATGTGGGAGAAGAGTAACCATGGGTTGGTTTGTTTTAATAAGATTAAACTCAATTTGTACAAGTGACTACTAATGTCTTGTGGTTTTACTCCTTCGAATAATGTTAATGCTATCATCTAAGGCCCAATAAGAAGGGATGGTATGTGGCTCAAATTATGGGTGATGATAAATTATTGGTCTCCATTTTGAGAGTATTGATTGGGATTTGCCTTGGGGATTGACACTAAAGAAACAAGGATCAATAACTTCTTTTACATGTTTCAAGTGGATGATGATACTCTTCATTCCATACAAAATCTAATTGCTTGGTGTCTTTCTCTGTTTCATGCCAAAATAATGTAAGGCCATTTGTCGATTGTTTGAAAAGAAACACAAGTTTGTTCAATTTACAATTGAAATGTTTACAAACTACTCTTATATCTTGAAATTTATGTTAAAATTATATATGGAAGCAACAATGTGGGTGCGAATAGAGTGGTTGTCGGGGTCTAATTATAGTCATCGAGCGATTACTAGAGAGGTTGCGGGAGCAATAATTTCTTGAACATTTTGGAGATAAACATTTTACAAAAACAAATTTACATAAAAAACATAATCACAAATCAAGATTTTGTGGCATATAGTGTTTTTTGATGATTTTTTATTCCTCGGATGTGACATAGATTTCTTGCAGGCCAATAATGCAGTGGTATGTTACTTTCAACTGTCCACCCATTTGATTTAGAAAGCAATTAATCACAATTGTTTTTGCCTAAATTTCGTAATATGGAATTGTGAGTTAGAACAAACTACCATTGATTGATTGATGACGAATAAGTATGCTTTTCATGGATTATATTTTAAGATATTAAATTATGGGCGGATTTTTAAATCATACGGTGAGGAATTTTGCGTTCAATCATGAGCTACCCCTCAACGTTTCAGTTTATTGTTTTGTACTTATTTCCTCTCAAAACAATTTACAACATGTAAATGATTTGAGTCAATTCGTGCCCATTTTCCTCAAATTGTTCATGCTAATTTGTGACCAAATTCTAATCCCATTTATTTCATATACATTGTAAAAAACTATGTGATCGCTATTTGTGTTTTTCAAATGTATTTACGATTAATTAATCCAACTGTTACAGTGAGCGACACAACAAAATCGAAGAACTTCCCCTCAACATAAGGAAAACTTTGTCTTTGAAGTGAAGGTCAAGCTTGCCTGTAATATAAAGTCATGAATGGTAAAGAGCATGTACATATTGAGAAAAGTCCTCCCACATCCACAAACCACATGTATTGAGAGAAGAGTTGACTTTGATCGGCATACTGAGCTCATCCAAACCCCACGAGTTTTCTAAAATTGTAGAAGAATTGACTAAAAAACGGAATGGAATATTTGCTTTCGATGTATAAAATGGCATGATTATATGCTCTCTCTCCATTTATACATGATTCTAGCATAATTTCTTAGATCTCACCATTTTCTCTTTTCTTATCTCCTGCAAGAGAAGACTAGGGCTAATACTTGGCTTCTACAAGAAAGCATCAAGTTTGTGCCCACCAAAGAAGAAGAAGAAGAAGAAGAAATTTAGGAGAATATCAGCCAAGAAATCAAGCTTACACATCAAATGGATCAATTTGAATCCCGTCCTGAAGAAGAAAAATGGAGAGAAGACATGAGAATAAGGATCAATCAGGGTACTGATGATGATACACAGGTGTTCACGGAGATTTCGAAGCCTCCAAAAGCATTAGTCGATGTCAAGCCAGAGTCATATCGGCCTCAAATCCTGACCATCGGACCATTGCATGAAAAGCTTAGTGGAAGCTCTGTTCTTTATGGTTGTAAGGCATTGTGTGTGAATAAATTCATGAGAGCAAATCAGATATCAAATTTGGAAGAGCTCATGCAACGCCTCTTCTATGACCCTTCTGATCTTCACAATCATTATTCAGGCCTTCCCAATTATAGATCTGAGTCCCTCCAACTTTTGGTGACTGTGGATACCATCTTCATTCGAGAATTATTGCTGTTTATTCCAACTCCATGGGATTCCCTACTCGAGGAACACACCCAGTTCTGCAAAATCTGCAACAATAACATCACATTCAAGCAAGTATTGAGGGACTTGTTCTTGATGGGGAACCAAATTCCTGTGTCCTATCTAATGAAGCTGATTGATGAGTTTCCAAAAAACACTGAATCAGAATGGGATGAACTCCAAGAAGGATTGAATTATGCTGTTTATATAATTGATCCATTCGTTATCAGCAAGGGTTTGTCCCTAAATCAAGAGAATGGCAATATTTTTGAAACTCCGGAGTTTGTCAATTGCAATCATCTACTTGATTTCCTATATGCTTGGGTCCTCAGAGAACGATCGCAAAAGTCTGGGACTAAAGCCACCAAACCTTGGAAATTCCCACGACTGCGGGATCTTTTCGAGACGAAACAAGAACCTCGAAAGAAAACCATCTTTGGTGATCGCCTGCCAACAGTGTCTCAACTCTCTAAAGCCGGCATCAGGTTCAGGGCGATTGAAGGTGCCATATCAGTCATGAAGTACAACAAGAGAAAGCTTCGGCTCGATCTTCCACGGCTTGTCGTGAATGACAGGACAGAGGATGTGCTCAGGAACCTCCTTGCATATGAGCAAACCTCCAAACCTAGCAACGAGTTTACTAAGTATGTGGCCATCATGGACTCACTCATCGACACACCGGAGGATGTGGCGATCTTGACAAAGGCTCGAGTGATAGAGAATCACTTGGGGAGTGATGAGAAGTTGCTCAAGATGTGGAACGACATGTGCACCAACATCGACATTCAAGCATGCGAGAGATGGGATGAGATGATACGCGATGTATTGGACGACTATGAGAATCCTGACAATTGCATGTATGTGGAGTTTCGTGAAAAGTATTTTTCTCGGCCATGGCTAACGATTTCGCTGCTTGTGGGGTTTCTGCTGCTCCTAATGACAATATTGCAAACAGGCTACGGAATCGCAGGCTATTACAAATCATCGCATTAAAAGTAGCTTTGTTCTTTCTGTTATTTCTCATTGATTGGGGATCTCATTCTACTTTAGTTATGTTATTTTTGCATTTGGAGCTTGTGACTCTTGCAAGATGTAGAAGTTCTGGTACAAGTTAAATTTAAGTGAGAAGGAATAAGTGTCTATGGACACAAAAAACATGGTCAAACATGGTAGTTGTAATCCCAGATTGTAATAAATTGGTGATTACTGAATTATCAAGTATCTCGTTAAACAAGCAATCATCTCATTAAAATGAAGTACGGTTTGTATGAGTCTCATTAGACAATCATGTACGCATTGATCACCCACATGTAGGCATACAATGCATTTTACAAAATTACACAATGCTTAGCCAAATTTTATTCAAGAGCTTAACCTAAAATGATGGGCTCAACCTAAAATTACACAATGCTGAAAATGGAAGTCTTAATGTCTCCAACATTACTCAAAATCTAAACTATATACTTATTCAACCAGAAGCACATTTGTATTCAACCTTTTTTCTCAATTGACAATCATCAAGGTCTTAAGCACAAAAGATCAACTCTTTCCTTACATGTTACAGGCATGACCATATAATATCCCGTGGTCAGAATTTACCATAGTATTCTATACACATGGATAAGTGTGAGGGTTAAACGAGAGTGTAAAGAAGGGGAGGATTACTTTTAATCCTCGGGATTGAGACAACCCATTAGGCCAAGTGTGAACATGGTTGGGGGCCTTGGGTATCGCTATAAATAAGAGGCCTAGCTACCCTCATTTCATCATCTTGTTGACTACGTCGAGACTCTGTCTTGTGGTGGGTCAACTCTTGTAGTGAGCGCGCCAGCACTAGGTATGACTCGACACCACGACGGTGGTATGGGACGTCGATCGAGGCTCGAGTCCGTCTCGATCCCTTCGCTCGGGGGTGGTCGGGTGGATCGACACCCTTCTTTCTCACTCTCCTTTCTATCTATCTATCTATATTCTATCTTTATCTAATGGTTACATTAGTCTATGTCTCTAACAGTTGGTATCAGAGCTCATTTTCTAATGTTTCTTTTGTTGTCTTTTGTGTTCTTGAGTGATGGTGATCGATCTACCTGCGGTTAGCCTTCATGCAGACAAGGAATCAACAAAGGAACTTTGGTAATCTTTCTTGTTTTTACTTTGTCTATTTTTTCTTCTCCCATCTAATCATGTGTATGGTTAATATGTAGTTTTTTTTCATTAATTCAATGATGTTGTAGTGGTAATTCATTGGTTGTATAAAACGTTTACATATGTGTATGAGGTCAATACCTCATTTGATGTATGTTGAATATGTGATGAGTGTCGTATGCGCACGAGGGTAATACCTCAATTGCGTATTACGTTCACAAACATATGTTACGTTTGCGTATGAGATGAATACCTCGATTCGTTGTAAATGATATGTGTTTGGTCTCGTATGCGTAAGAGGTCAATACCTCAATTGCGTATTACGATTAACCCTTATTTTTGGATGTCTCGTGTGCGTAGAGGTTTATGCCTCGATTACGTCATTTTTGGCTATTAAATATAAAGATTTGTTTAATATAGGCATATGTGGTCACATGTATACGTAGTTGATCGTATATATGTGATAATATACATATGTGTATATAAGTTATTACATGATTTTAAATCGAACATTTTCTTTTTCGGGGAAAGGATCTTGGTGGCCGTTCTCACATTTTTGTGAGAATAGCGTTGTCACCATTCCTTTTTTCTACAATTTTTTATTGTGGAAATCCCCGTTGGTGAGTTCGATATTTCGTTACGTAAAGAAATGCCCATAGCCATAATGATGTTGACTACGTAGGACTTGACCCACTTCATGTGAGGTCGCTCCTATGACACACATATCCAACATCCCTCCTTCATTACATGGATACGATGCAACCATGAGATCATTCTTACGAGAGGCATTCGTAATGACCTGACCATGTGATGGGCCACGTGGGCCTACTATGAAAAGAGGGCTCATTTGGCTTGACCATTAGGTTGCACTTTGGCGTATGCCATCGTAATTATGAGACTTGAGGTTAGGTAACGTACCAACATAGTTGTAGTAAATGAGGGCGAAATAAGGACTCTTGACATATATGTTTCTTTCAAAAAAACATATATGGGCAGATGCCTCACATATATCTCATACACATGAAACATTAAACATTCAAGAAGTGCAACCTAAGTGGGTAGCTCATGTGTTTAATGCATTTGTTCTCGAGGTCTCGAGTTTAAATATGACCAAGACCATACAACATTGTTGATACATATGACTATAACACATGTTTAGACTTAAGGTCTAAGTGCACTTCGGGTTCCCCGTAATAGGACTTAAAGAGCCGAAACCCCATATGTGGGCAGCAAAACATAGTTTATTGTTAACATTTTTTTCGTGTATAAACTATTCATGTCGTGAACATACATTATTGAACTTCGGGGAGCTGCCATGAAAAAATCGATATAGAGAGCAGGGAAAGACATTTATTTGTCACCCCCATGGTTTTTAAAACACCTTTGTGTTACCATAGTAACCTGATCTTGAACCTCATCTCATACGTCTAGAGGGGTATTGACGTGATATCATGATATCGATTAATGTTCGCCCATGATATGTTTACATCACGACATGATGTTATGACTATCTCTCTAACCTTATCCTATTTCTTTTCCAGAAATAATCATTTACCGGCTCCAAATAACGACCCGATGTCATCCGCTCAAGCAGAAGGAACTCAAGGGAATCCTCCTAGACAAATGTCCATTGAGATGTATTTTTCACAAATAACCCAATACCTTAGTTTCACCGCTCAACAGATGACCGAACGTCGGCAATCTCAAAGTGCTCTCGAGGAACGTGTCATTAGTTTACAACGTGAGACTAATAGACCTGATGAGCGACAGGGTGAACCATTATTTGTTGTTAAGCCATTTTCGGGAGAAAAAAAGGAAAGAACCAAAGAAGCAATGTGCACGTGGTTGGGCCGATGGGAGTCTCATTTTGAGCTCTATCCCACGCCAGATAGTACGAAGATTGCATATGTCAGCCGAGAACTAGGGGGTAAGGCCGCCACCTGGTGGCGTGGGCTCCCTACTTTGGGGAAATTGCCCGATACCTAGACAGATTTTGTCACAGTTTTTAAGGGCCAATTTCTGCAACCTCCCTCTCGAACCAAGGCAGCTCAAGCTTTAATGAACCTCTCTAGCAGGAAGTTTTCCTCCCTAGACGACTATGTCCACCATGGTAGAACCCAAATCCAAAAATCGGGTCTAGAAGGGGACAATTGGTTAATTGCTTGTTTTGTCAATGGCATCCATAATTCGGATAATCACTGGATAGTGCACGATAAGGATCCAAAATCCTTCGAAGAGGCTGTTGAAATAGTTCTTCGTTATCAACGCACTTCGAAGGACCACAACAAACCCAACGAAGCACCCAGGACTAAGCGGTCACAATTCGCTGGGAAACACAAGACACCCAACGAATTCATGGATCGCGATTGTAAGCGACAACATCCTTTTTGCATATTCTGCAAAAAGAAGGGTCATACAAAAGAACAATGTTGAAAGCTCCAACGGAAAGAGCACGACAGCAAAGCTAAAGCTGCAGACCATAAAGGTCAGATTCCTAATGTCCTTCAGGTCTATACACATCATTTAAGTAATTGTCAATGTTCTTTCCCTCACTATGTATTGGGTCCCAATGATTTACAATGTGCAAACCGGTATATCAATGGATCTCCCGTACAATTTTTGTTTGATTTAGGAAGCTCACACAACTTTGTGAATGATCGTTTGGTTCAGATATGGGGAATCCAACCAGCCGTAAGTGATCACACGTATACGGTGCACTTGGCTGATGGAAGAGTACAATACATCAATGGGGCGATTCATTCATTAGGAATTTCTATTGATACTTATATAGAGGAAGTAGACTTCCATGTAATGAATCTTTGTACCATTGATGTAATATTGGGTTATCTGACGGGAGCTCAACGCTCCTTATGCGCAACGCTCGGCCACAACCAAGCTTAGAATCCGGTTCTCCGTAACCGGGTACTCCTCATCCGGTCTTCACCGGGTCTGTATCATCCGGCTCTCCGTAGCCGGGTCCACCTCATACGGTTTTGGCCTCGGCCGAGTTTGTTCATCAACACTGTTCTTCTCCCTTCCCATCCGGAGGGACCCGTCTCCCAACAAACTCCCCCTTCACTCCGGCATGGGGTGTCTTACCAGTCCGATCCTCTTCTGGCATGCGTCCAGCTTGTCGGGTGTCAGCACTTTGGTCAGCATATCTGACCCGTTCTCGGCTGTGTGGATCTTCGTCAATGCAAACTCCTGGTCGTCTACTCTTTCCTGGATCCAGTGATACCTCTGCTGGATATGCTTCGTCCGGGAATGGTAGGCCACATTCTTAGCAAGGTGGATGGCACTTTGACTGTCGCAATAGAGTCGGTATTCCTCTTGCCGGATACCGAGCTCTCCGATGAAGTCCTTCATCCATAATATTTCCTTGCCGGCTTCCAGAGCCGCCATGTACTCCGCCTCCGTGGTTGACAATGCAACCGTCTTCTGAAGCCTCGACTGCCACGAAACAGCTCCCCCTGCATATGTCATTACATACCCGGATGTAGACCGACTGGTATCCACATCAGCCGACATGTCCGAATCGGTGAAATCGTCCAGTTGAGGTTTTCCTGAGCCGAATCGGAGACACATATTTGAAGTGCCCTTCAAATACCGAAGTATCCATTTGACCGCGTTCCAGTGCTCCTTGCCGAGATTACTCATGAACCGGCTCACCACTCCGACTGCGTATCCTATATCCGGTCGGGTATACACCATTGCGTACATCAAGCTCCCGATGGCAGAGGGATATGGAATCTTCATCATATCCGTCTTCTCTGCTTTCGTCTTCGGGCTTTGCCTACCGAATAGCTTGCAGTTAGCCGGAAGTGTCGATCCGACCGGTTTCGCATCTGACATGTTGAACCGGTGAAGCACCTTTGTCACGTACTTCTCTTGTGACAGCCATAATTGCTTCGCTGACCGGTTCCAGATGATGTGCATCCCCAGCATCTGCCTTGCCGGACCCAAGTCTTTCATTGAGAAGGTCCGGTTGAGAGCCTTCTTCAGCATCTGTATTTTGACTTGGTCCTATCCGACGATCAACATGTCATCCACGTACAGAAGGAGTATCAGGAAATCGCCTCCTTCAAACTTCTTCACAAACACGCAGTGATCGGCCTGTGTCTTGTGGTACCCTTGATCGGTCATGAAGGAATCGAACTTCCGGTACCATTGACGGGGGGCCTGCTTCAACCCGTAGAGGCTCTTCTTCAACCGGCATACCAGGTGCTCCTTCCCTTTCTCCACAAATCCCTCCGGTTGCTGCATGTAGATCTCCTCTTCGAGGTTGCCATGAAGGAATGCCGTTTTCACGTCCAGCTGCTCTACCTCAAGGTCCATGCTTGCCGCTATACTCAGCACCGTCCGGATGGAGGTCATCTTTACTACCGGGGCAAATATCTCGTTGAAGTCCATGCCCTTCTTCTGCTGGAACCCCTTCACCACGATCCTAGCTTTGTATCTCGAGGGGTTGCCGGCATCTCCCAGTTTGAACTTGTACACCCACTTGTTTCGGAGTGCCCGCTTTCCTTTCGGCAAATCCATCAATTCGTATGTATGGTTCTCATGCAGGGAATCCATCTCGTCCTGCATGGCACTTAACCATTTTCGGTTGTGGGTGTCTTCCTTCACTTTTTCGAAGCTTTCCGGCTGCCCCTCATCGGTCAGCAGAACATGCTCTGCATCCGGAAATCTCCGGGGGGCCCTTCTCTCTCTGAGAGGATATCTCTGTCTTCGGGCTTCTGTAACCGGCTCCTCCATTTGTTCTTCATCCGAATCCGATTCAGGGTCTTGGCCGGTTCCGGTCTCAGCTTCCTCTACCTCTTCTTCTACCGGTTCGGTATCCTCACCGTAACCGGCTGGTTCCTCGAGTGCTAACCGGTCTCTTGCTGGCTGAGTAGGATGAGAAGCATTTTTGGTCCGGGGTAAGGTGGAACAACGCTCCGGAGTCTACCACCCAGGTCGCCTCGTCGCCGGCAAGTTTTATCTCACTCTCCTCGGTGATGAGCATCAACTCTTCTTCACTTGCCGCGATTGCCGTCGTTCCCTTCCGGTTCGGCCCCCTCCGGTCTTTACCGTTCCGGTCTGGGGTCCGCTTCAGATCGGTACCGTCGGTCTCCTTATCTTTTCGGAAATGCCGACAGTTCTTTTGGAAGTGTCCCGGCTTGCCGCAATAGAAGCAAGTAGGCCTCCCCCTTGACTTTGACCGTGTCCCCGACTTCTCCCAGAGCTCATGAGCCTTGCTCTCTTCATTGAAGTTGTTGTATAGGCTCATGTCGATGAAGCACCGTATGTACGCCGTTGTCTTCATGTGCATCACCTCCCATATTGTGGCGTCGATCTGGTCCGGTCTCTTGTCCCCGAACTGAACCGGTAGCCAAAGATCTTTAACCACGAGCATGTCCCTCATCTTCGACTTCCACACTGAATAGTTGGAGCCGGTGAGCTTGAACATGCCGCCAAACGATTCGTCCATTTTCTGTGTCGATTTCGCTTTGATACCACTTCACGGGAGCTCAACGCTCCTTATGCGCAACGCTCGGCCACAACCGAGCTTAGAATGATACACAGAAAACGGGAAATAAAACGCGACACAAAGAAGAGGAAAGGTACACAGGAGGTTTATGTGGAAAACCCCAAACTAGGGGAAAAACCACGGCAGCCCATAGGCTACAAACTGTCACTATGTAAGAATGTACAACAGTGAGTTCACTGAGGCAACGACCTCGTGCTCACAGATCTTCGCCACAGGCGGCGGTTACAACAAAGGCAACGACCTCTTTCTCTCTCTCTCTCTCTCTCTGTACACAGTTACGCACTCTCTCTATTCTTTTCCAACAAGAATGACAACAACTATATAAAAGTTTGCCCTAAGTCATATTTATACTAATATGACTTTTCGGCTATTTACAAATATAGCCTCGATGGACTCTCAGAAACATATTTACGAATATGTCTCTTCATCCGGTTCTCACCGGGTCTGTACCATCCGGTTCTCCGTAACCGGGTACTCCTCATCCTGTCTTCACCGGGTCTGTATCATCCAGCTCTCCGTAGCCAGGTACTCCTCATCCGGTCTTCACCGGGTTTGTATCATCCGGCTCTCCGTAGCCGGGTCCACCTCATACGGTTTCGGCCTCGGCCAAGTTTTTTCATCGGCACTGTTCTTCTCCCTTCCCATCCGGAGGGACCTATCTCCCAACAAACTCCCCCTTCACTCCGGCATGGGGTGTCTTACCAGTTCGATCCTCTTCCGCCATGCGTCCAGCTTGTCGGGTGTCAGCACTTTGGTCAGCATATCTGACCCGTTCTCGGCTGTGTGGATCTTCGTCAATGCGAACTCCTAGTCAAGGACTATTTACGAATGGGTTATATACGTTATAGCAAATATCCATGGGGGGCACCAGTTCTCTTGGTTAAAAAGAAAGAGGGCACATGGCGTATGTGTATTAATTACCGACGCTTGAATAAAGTGACAATCAAGAATTCGTATCCATTGCCCTGGGCTGACGATCTAATTGACCGTCTCCAGGGAGCTTGGTATTTTACTTAACTTGATCTCCGTACTGGCTACCATCAAATTCGTATAAGTGAGGACGATGTTCCAAAAACGGCATTTCGTACGCGCTATGGCCATTATGATTTTTTGGTTATGCCTTTTGGTTTGACCAATGTTCCGGCTACATTTCAACAAGAAATGAATGACATTTTCCAAGAACAACTTGGAAAATTTGTCGTTATTTTCTCGGATGATATTTTAGTTTATAGTCGTACATTACAAGAACATGCTAAACATGTCGGCTTTGTTTTACAAACATTGCGTGACAAACCATTTTACGCGAGGATCTCAAAATGTGAGCTCTTCAAGAAATCAATTACTTATCTTGGACATCTCATAACCGAACGAGGAGTTGAAATTGATCCTTCTCGCATCGAGAAAATCAAGCTTTGGCCCACTCTTCGGAATATTCGAGAAGTTCGATCATTCCTTGGTTTTGTCGGGTTTTGGAGAAAATCCCTTCATAATTACTCCTAATTGATGACACCGTTTACTGATCTTCTAAAAGGTCTAACGCGTATGTCTACAAAACCGATTGTCTAGAATGCTACACTAGACCTCGCCTTTAAGGAACTCAAGGACCTGGTGTGCAAGGCTCCTTCACTTCTTTTACCTGATCCATCAAAACCTTTTGAGGTTGAAACCGATGCAAGCGATTATGCTATAGGTGTTGTCTTATATCAAGATGGTAAACCAATAGCATTCGAGAGTACGAAACTTGATTCTGCTCAATGTCGGTATACCGTTCAAGAAAAGGAATTATTTGCAGTTATACATGCGCTCAAACATGGCACCATTATCTTTATGGAAATCGCTTTTGTGGTAACTACGGATCACGAATCCTTGAAATATTTTTTTGACCAACAAGACCTGAAAGGTCATAAGGCACGATGGGCTTATCTCATCCAAGACTTTGATTTTTCCATACGATATCGTAAAGGTTCCATGGATACTGTCGTTGATGCACTAAGTCGCATCCGTGAAGTTAACATGCTTAGCTTCACTAAAATATCATCAGATCTTTATGATCACCTTCGAGGAAAGAATCCTGATGACAGTTATTTTGCAAAATACTGGGCAAGAGTTGAGTCTGGAACAGACACCACCACATCCTCGAAGGAATACTTCCACATTGCTAACGGTCTGCTCTACCGTAATGGGAAGGTTTGTGTTCCAAATTTGCCTGAGGTCAAAAAGAGAATTCTTTTTGAATGTCATGATGCACCCTTAGCAAGGCACCCTGGAATACATCACACACTCGTTCTCATCTCCACTTAATTCTATTGGCCTAAGATGCGTCCTGACATACATAGCTATGTGACTAAATGTCACCAATGTCAAGTTAACAAGTCGAGCGACTTAAAGCCGCAGGACATTTACATCCCTTGGAAATTCCCAATAATAAGTGGGAAAGTATATCCATGGATTTTATTGTTAGCCTTCCTCGCACCCAAAAAGGCCATGATGCCATCTGGGTTGTGGTTGATAGACTAACTAAAATGGCCAGATTTATTGCTACTAAAACCACGGTAACAGCTCCTGAATTGGCTTATCAATTCGTTGATTAGTTATTTCGTTTTTATGGGTTACCAATAGATATCGTGAGTCATCGAGATCCAAAGTTTACTCGTGACTTCTGGACGCAAGTCTTTAAGAAGTTAGAAACGACGTTGAGCATGAGTTCCATGGATCATCCTCAATCCAATGGACAAACAGAATGAGTAAATCAAATTATTGAGGACATGCTTCGAGCATACATTTGTGCAAAACCAACAAAATGGGAACATTATCTCCCAATTTTGGAGTTTGCTTATAACAGCTCCAAGCATACGTCAACAGGATATAGTCCTTTTATGTTCATGTATGGTTTACAGCCACGAGCCCCAATTGATGTTAATATACATCATGATGAGTTGGGAAGTACGCAAAACTTTCTTCGGGATATGCAAGATATGTTGCATATTGCACGAGATAATATAAAAACAGCTCAAGATAGAGCGTGTGTTTATGCCGATCATCATAGGCAACCTCGTGTATTCAACCCTGGACAGAAGGTATTTTTACGTGTACCTCACAATTCTAAGACATTGTCTAAGGGTAAGTGCGCTAAGTTAGCCCCACGGTTTTGTGAACCTTTTCCAATCCTCAAACAGATTGGGTCATCAGCCTATCGTCTCCCTCTTCCCGATGATGTTGAAATTCATCCAGTTTATTATGTGAGTCGTCTAAAATAACTTCTAGGTTTTGGTGACAATACAGTTACAACTGAAACTCTGGTTACTTCTGAAGAATTATCTTCTAAACCACATGTACCAGAGAGAATTCTCGATGTTAAAACAAAAAAATTACGTACTAAAGAAATCCGAGAATTTAAAATAAAATGGATGGATAAATCAATAAAAGATGCCACATGGGAACGCGAAAATACTCTAAGAACTAACTTCCCTACCTTTCCATTGCAAGAGTGCAATGTTTTAAAGAGGGGGAGTATGTTACGGGCATGACCATATAATATCCCGTGGTCAAAATTTACTGTAGTATTCTATACACGTGGATAAGTGTGAGGGTTAAACGAGAGTGTAAAGAATGGGAGGATTACTTTTAATCCTCGGGATTGAGACAACCCATTAGGCCCAAGTGTGAACATGGTTGGGGGCCTTGGGTATTGCTATAAATAAGAGGCCTAGCAACCCTCATTTCATCATCTTGTTGACTACGTCGAGACTCTGTCTTGTGGTGGGTCAACTCTTGTAGTGAGTGTGCCAGCTCCAGGTATGACTCGACGCCACGACGGTGGTATGGGGCGCCGATCGAGGCTCGAGTCCGTCTCGATCCCTTCGCTCGGGGGTGGTCGGGTGGATCGACACCCTTCTTTCTCTCTCACCTTTCTATCTATCTATCTATATTCTATCCTTATCTAATGTTTATATCAGTCTATGTCTCTAACATTACATCTCGTGACCTTGTTGAATTTTTGAGGAATAGGCAAATGCTAGCCATCTGCTCAATAGAAAAAATTCTATTTTGTAATGAAAATACATAAAAAACAATCGGATACAAGTGCTAGAGAGCTTTTAGCATAAGGGGAGAAATTACTTGTTTCAATATGTCACTGGCATATTCACATAAACTAATAAGCATAAGAATTTACAAAATATTCAATATGAAGAGCCATTCGGTATATGTGTCTATGCACAAATAGTGTCCTCACAACATTGCAATGTGTTTCTCAAAATTATCGTCCACCCACCCATCAATCTAGATATATGGCATGACCCAAGACATGGCTCAAGAGACATGTCCCACGCTTCTCTCTTGAGATTCCTTTACATTGGCCCTCTTCTTTTGTATCCTTCACTACTCATACATGTAAATTTATTGTTTCACTGTCTCATGCAAACAAATTAGGCCTTTTTGGATTGGCCTCATCTGTTTCCTATTGCGCAAATATAATTTTCTTTTTAAACTAATTTCCTACGTAGCTCTTCTCTTTTGGGTGTGAATTAAAGGATAAAAAATAACACTTTTGACACTGTAGTTCTAACATATAACCTTTTTAAAGGTTGGAACTTGTCACAATGTCATGCTTTTTCATCGTCATCACAATGTCATAATGAAAATGTGACGACAAAATATATCGTAGTGTTGAGAAGGAAGACCAGTTATAGAAAAGAAGATGCTAAAAATATAGAAAATTTTCAGACTCTGTCTTCATGGATCCCACCAAAACTAGCTAAAGATGCTTGCCTATCTTCGGAAAGAAGACAAGAATTTCCACGTGCAAAAGATAACCAATGATTGAAATTAACTGAATTTGAAGCTCAGAATTTATTTGATTAACTTCAAATAATAAATAACTTGTTATGCTTTTCATATACCCAAGTTGTCATTAGTTGTTCCCAAGCCTCCCATTTTACTTTTATGTTCCCAAGCCATGGCATGTAGAATTAGTGGAATTGCTTTAACTATTCCATGAATTTTTTCACACATGATTATTATTGTTAATGCAATTAGAAGAATTTCTATGGTCTCTATTCTCCGATAATCGTGATGACTCTTAGTCAAATCCTCCCCTATTTTGTCAAATTGTTCATGTTAATTTGAAACCCAATTTTAATCCAATTTCATATATGTTGAGCAAATTATGTGATGAGTATTTGTGTTTTTCAAATGTTTCGTGATCACTGCTGTATTCACTATCAAATTGATTAACAAAGAGCGACACACTAAACAACAAACAATTTTGCTCCAAAAGATTAGCCCATCACTAAACAAGCAAAAACTTTATCTCTAATATCAGCATCAAGCTCGCCTAAATGAGATTAGAATCTAGACTATAATATATTAAATTAAAGAATGGGACGAAGCATGTGTTGAGCAACCTCGTTGCACATGCACAAAACTTTACAATAAGGAGTTGACTTTGTATCTATTGGATCATAGAGTTGATTACACCCATGAGATGTCTCACAAAATAAGTTTATTAAGCTCATAGATTTTGGTTACTACGCATTGTATGGCTATGATTGGGCGCTCTCATGGTAGCCTACCATTATTGATTAAGTAATGAGATTGATACAAGGTATACTTCATCGGGTATGAACAACACAGTTAATTAAAGCTCAAATCCATATCCAATCATTGCAACAAATAATTATTCAATAATACATTAAACACAGATCAAGTAATTGTAAATACAATACCATGTCTCACCATGTTCTTATTTCTAACCAAGTAAATGCTTTCGACAATCCTCCACAATGATAAAAGCTCATATGGATAATTATCGATCAAATAGACATAAATAAAGTGCTCAAGTCAACTGAGATCTCAAAAATGAACCAACAAAAGAAAGCTCAACTATTGATAGTGTTTGAGCTTCCTAATGTGCTCTAGGATTCATAAGAGCTTGCACTAGTAATAGCCTAAGATCGTGTAAACTGTCTGCAATAATGTAAAGACGAGGAGTAACATCGCGGCAATGACCGATGCAGTCAGCCATGGCCGAGATAAATACTTTTCACGAAATTCCACGTACATGGAACGCCAGGGGCTATGATAATGCAGCATTACATTGTATTTCATATCGTCCCAGCTTTCGCACGATCGAATCACGACGTTGGTGCACAACTTGTTCCACATCTTGACCAAGCTCTTATCGTCCCCGAGGTGGTTGTCTATCACCCGTGCCTTGGTCAAGATTGCTAGATCCTCGGGTGTGTCAATGAGCGAGTCCATGATGACGGCATACATAGTAAACTCGCCTCCAGCTTTGGAGGTTTGTTCATAAGCAAGGAGGTTCCTCAGCACATCCTCTGTGCCATTGTGCACGACAATCCGTGGAAGATCAAGCTGAAATTTTGTCGGATGGTACTTGATCACCGATACGTTACCTTCACATGCCTTGACTCGGATGCCAACTTTCGAGAGTTGAGACGCTGTTGGCAAGCGATCGCGATGATTAGATGTTAGCGTGCCAGCCCCTTGATTTGTCCACCAAGTCTCTTGTGGTTTCGGAGTTACTTGTGTGAACAAACCATATTGGCAATCAAGTAGATGAATTCCAGGGATTTGATCCTTCTTTGGCCGGCCCATGGAGAATGGACTGTTTGTCATAACTATATCAACCAATGCTTTCCCGAGTCCTCCGTTATTGACATTGGGTTTGCTTGGGAACTCTGCAATCAGTTTCTTTAGATAGAACATGGGAATTTGGTTGCCCATCAAGAACAAGTCCCTCCATACTTGGCTGTATGTCCGGTCATTGTTGAAGAAATTGTGTAAGTAGTCTGTACTTCCAATAGGTTCCTGGTTACACTTAATTTTGTTGGTTGTGAAAGTGGGTAAATAGTAGCGTTCCTTAGGTCCTTGGGATTTTGAACATGCACTGCTAAAAAAGAGCAAGTATTCATGAATAAAGATTGTATCGACAGTGACCAGAAGTTGGAATGCCTCAATCCAATCTTGGGAGAGGTTTGAATAATGGTTGTTCAGATCATGGGGGTCAGGAATGAGGTGTTTTATGAGGTCTTCCACATCTGATTTCCCATGTCTTTCCATGAATTTCTTTACACATACTGCCTTACAATCATCGAAATGGGAATCGATCCCAAGATTTGCATACAATGGTCCGATGGTCAGTTTTTCAGGGCAATATGATTTTTCGTAAGCTTTCAAGAATGCATCGGGAGGAATCGAAATCTTCAAATTTTCCTCGGAGCTTTTCAGCTTGGACGTAGGTGTATCAGAGACAGTAGCCTTATTAATCTTTGTTATCATTTCATCTCTCCAGCCATAGCCATGGGCAGTGAAGTTGGATTGAGATTCTTGCCTTTTGGGTTGGATTGTAAGGCAGATTTCCTTGTTGATATTCTCACCCATCTCTTAAACTACCACTTCTTCTTCTTCTTCTTCTTCTTCTTCTTCTTCTTCTTCTTCTAAACTGGTGCTTTCCTGTAGCAGATCAAAGTATCAAACCTCTTTTTATACACCTACGAGTTCATGCCTTCACATGACAATAAAGTCAACCTATCTACCAGGAGAGAGAAATAGGGGAGACAGATAAGGATGCGAATCTGAAGCGGATGTGTGGAGCCCAGAATTAATGCCATTTTGCTATATTGTATGCCTACCAGATTATATTATCTTTGTCAAATAGGCTCCATACATATGGCGCATATGTATGGAGCCCAGAATTAATGCCAAGTATTGTTATGCAAACACAGGGTAGAAATTTTCCATTGACATATATATATATATATATATATATATATTAATTTTGTGTATCTTCAAAGGTAATATTCATCAGATCAAGAACAATAAGTTGAATAAATGTGAATGTCATGCTACTGAAGTCCTAATTATTGCATGCACGCATCCATATTCATAATGTGCAGATTGCAATGAACCAGAATTCACATATTAACCTTCAGCAAACAGGATAGTAGTAAATAACAAACATGTTTTATCTGTCTTTGAAAGGGAAATATTGGAGCAAACTAAAATTATGAAGAGTTTCACATGCCATAGTATATATACACTGCAATTAACTGTAAGTTTTCTCTTCACTGTTGGATAATGCCAAAATAAGAGTAATAAATTCTATGGAAAATAATGAACATCATCATTAACCTTGCTTTTAAATGGCAGTTAGAACCATTTCCATTCCTCGTGTGTGTGCTGTGTTTAGAGCAAAGCATTCGTGTAGATTCTGAAAGGCTTCAAATGCAAATTGTAAGGAGTTTTCATTATTCATACATACTGCCTTACAACCATGATAGTCTTATGTGTGGAGCTTTGATGATTCATTTGAGATTTCATTATACTTTATCTCTGTTATTTTTCCATAGGAGCTCATAACTCTTGGAAGATGTAGTAGTAGAAGTAAAGCAAGTCAAGGAATAATGGATACCCTAAGAGTCAATGGATTCATCAAAACATGGTGGAATATGCTAGTTGCAAAACTATATTGAACTCACCAGAAACAATTCTGATTAATTTATTCTTGAGTACCTCGTAACAAGGATTGGTTAACTAATGAATTATCTTGTTCATTCCCAACAAAGTGTATTTTGTATTCATCTCATTAGACAATCATGTACACATCGCATCACAAATGTAATGTTAGGATACCCCATCATAGAGTGGCCACTTGTAGCTATACAATGCATAGCCAAAATTTACACAAGAGCTTAACCTAAAGGATGGGCATTGTCAAGTAATATATACGACAGTCTTATTTGCTGAAATATTCGTTGTTTGTATGTAATTTAGAAATGAGAACTCGTAACAAAAACTACATGGGCCACAAACCAATCATATCTTAGGAAGACGAAAGTTGAAATAATGGAGACTTAGAAGTAACTAACAATTGCAATTTACAAAAAGCTAGTTTTCGTGGAGTTTTTCTTTCGATGACCATTCTTGCTCTCCACAATTTGATATTTAGTGATCATGTTAGGATAACATGATATTGCTAGGATGATGCCAAGACAAGACAATTGGACAACCTTACAAAATTCCCATACTCATACTACTTTAAATTGACAATTCAATTCATCTACTTTTTCTATTCTAGATTTCCTCTCTGTCTCATTTTACTTTTTGCTAAAAGCAGACAATGATAATTAATTGTATGTACAAATCACTAGAAAACTTGAATATACATTTGACTAACATAGGTTCCACACCTTTTCTCCGAACTTTGGTGATAGCCAATACAAAGGTATCACTTCAGGATGATACAATATACATCTAGTGACATGTAGGGACCGTGAATGATTCTTTATTCCAAGGATATTGATATAGATTCCATGTGGGCAAATAATGTAGTGCTATGTTACTTTCAACTCTCTACACAAAATCATTAATGACAATTGTTTTTAGATATATTTCCTAATATGGAATTATTGCGAGTTAGAACAAACTATGATTGATTGATCGACGAATAAATATGCTTTCAGGGATATAACGTGTAGAGATTATATTTTACGATATTAAAATATGGCGGGATTTTAAAATCATACTCTGAGAATTCTCTTTACGTGAGAATTTCCAAGATATACCTAATGATTTATTATGTTCCCATTACATCAATGAGAGGGAAGGAGAGAGATTGACATTACTTAATGTTAATTCTCATTCCCATCAAGCAATTACGCATTCTTATCTCCCTCTCTCTCTCTCTCTCTCTCTCTCTCTCTCTCTCTCATTTTTCCCTCCATTCTTTATCTCCTGCAAGAAAAGCTACACCGATCAGAACTACTTCACAGAAGAAGACGAATGGACAGACTACATGACACTCATGTGCATACAACCAAATCTGGAGGGACTTGCTCTTGACGGGCAACCAAGTTCCCGTATCGTTTCTAATTAACCTGATTCAAGAGTTTCCACACAACACGAGAATTTCCGAGCTCCAAAATTTTGCCATTGCAATCATCTACTTGATTGCCTATATGTTTGGGCAATCCGAAAACTATTACAAGAGCATAGGAGACAAGTCATCAATCCATGTAGATTCCCATGACTACGAAATATTTCATGGACAAAACAAGCAGCTCGCAGGATAACCAACGACCGTGATCCGTTGCCAACAGCCTCTCGACTCACTAAAGCCGGCATAAGGTTTTAGGGCTATTGATGGTAGCATATCGGTGATGATGAACTACGACAAGCGAAACCTTCGGTTTGATCTTCCACTACCGAGGATGTGTTGAGGAACCTCCTTGCACATGAACGAACCTCCAAAATAAGAGATGAGCTCACTATGTATGGGGTTATCATGGACATGTTCATCGACACAAAATAAGATCTAGCAATCTTGACTCGGGCAGAGACCATAGAGAACCACCTTGAGAACGATGAGAGATTGGTTGTGGAATGACATGTGAATAAATGTCTCAACTCAGCCATGCCAATGTCCCAACCACTAGCAATGGGCCCGGTTCGGTTTCGGTTCGGTTCGGTTCGGTTTCTTGGCCTTGAAACCAAACCATTTATTAATAATAAAAACCGAACCAAACTGTTTTAAAATATATGAAGCCATTTAAACCGAACCGTTTAGAGCCGAACCGTTAAACCAAACCGTTTATGAAAAATTAAACCAAACCAGTTTATCATAAATCAAAACCAAACCATTTTTTATCGATATTAATCATCATAATTATTATAAATTTGTGTGAGAAAATCATCATAAATTTTTTCATCATACTCATCATAAAATTTGTCATCATACTCATCATAAAATTTGTCATCATACTCATCATAAAATTTGACATCATACTTATCACAAAATTTGTCATCATACTAATCATAAATTTGGTCATCATACTAATCATAAATTTGATCATTATACTTATGATAAATTTGATCGTTATACTTATCATAATTGATCATTATAAATGAAAAAGAGACTCTATATATAATACATATAAAATTTAATAAGTTAAAACAAGAGTTTAAAATTAAAAGTTGAAAGTTAGAGCCTATAGAGAATATTTATCAGTATTTTTTAACCTATAAACCTTTAAACGAACCACATAAACAGAAACCGATAAGCCAATAAACCGCTAAACCGGTCAATTCAAAACCGAACCCAACCGAACCAAACTAAACTGTTTATTTATCTCTAAACATATAAACCGTTAAGCCATGTTTTTCGGTTCGGTTCGGTTTGAGCCGAAACCGGGCCCATTGCTACGACCCACTACCCATGTTGCGGTGACACCACTTGGTTTATTGGACACATTTATTTATATAATTGTATGTTTAAACACCAAACATCTAATTGTAAGGTGCCAAATTCCAATGCATAGATCTTTAAATAATATAGATATAGCTCATATACAAGTCTTATTATTGTTGCCAGTTTGGAACAACATTCGTCCGCTAGGAAACCATATCATGCAATGCGAGGCTGCAGGAGGATAGGAAGTCCATTCACAGGGAATGGAATGACATCCATGACAACGGCCTCGTTAGGATCCTTGAGGTTCCACGAGAAATGAGTGACCAGGCAATGAAGGATCATCACTATGACCATGCGTGCAAGCTCGTTGCCCGGACACATCCTAGGGCCACCACCAAAAGGGACAAACGTGAATGGAGCAGGGCCCGCTCCTTCGAAGCGCGACGGATCGAACTTCTCGGGGTTCGGGAAATACTTAGGGTTTCGATGGGTCGAGTTGGGAGACCACACTATCTGTGCAGGAATATAAATGCATGTTACGGATGTATCCGTAGTATAAACCATACGTATCATTCTTACATTCGCATTCGAGTATGGTAAACACCCTAAAAGTATGGTAAATAGTAAATACCATACTTTTGTACTCATTATTTCTTATGAGGTAAAAAAAAAATTTAAGGTGAAAAACTGAGAAAAGAATTTAAAAACGTCGAAAAAAAACATGAGTGTGTTTTCATAACATACGCATTCGTCTGGAAACGTATGAAAAAAAATGTTTGAGCTGAAGAATGCAAATATTACGTTCTATGGATGAATCAAAACTAATGTTTTTAAGGCGAGAAAGATCTGCGTGTCTCAGTGCTCACCTTCCATGATTTGGGGATCCTGAAGCCATCGAAGATCATGTCTTCCTGTGCCACTCTGAATGACAACTGCGCTGGCGGTGCTAGTCTCATTGATTCCTGAACGACCCTCCATGACAGCTTCATCTTCTGTATATCCCTCCAGTTCAGCAGCTCACCGGGGGCCTTGCTTGTCGCCATAGCCTTGTTCTCTGAGCACACCAAGAGCAATAAGAAGCACATCCATACAGAGATCACAGGATTCCAAAAGAGTGGCAAACAAACCTCTGTAAACCTCGTCCATTATGTGGGGATCAGATGCAATATATTTGCAGGTCATGGTGGCTACGACGGTGGCGGCATCATAGTTTGCAAAGACCAAGAAGAGAATGTTGTCCTTCACCTCCTTATCAGACAAAGGTTTCCCATGCTTGGCCATATATGCAAGAACACCGGACAGGATGTCTGGATACTCAGCGATGGAGCCAGAATCTATATCTCGCCTTCTCTCATTGATCCAAGTCTGGAACTGCTTTCTTATGGCATTAGATTCTGCAACTGCTTTATGATATCTCGTTCCAGGAATGTTGATGGGCATCTGCATCATGCCTTTCACCATCGTATCGAAGTGGACAAAGAGCCTATCCTGCTCTTTTATGTCCGCTAGGCCAAGCAGAACCTCACAAGCTATAGAGAATGTGAGTTTCTTCATGAGGGGGCCCAGAATGACCTCGGATTTGCCTTCAAAATGCTCCCTAATGAACCTGATGATGATGAGATCGACCGGGCTCGTGTATCTTTGCAGAGATTCAGGCCGCATGAGCATCGTGACGGCCTTCCGTAACAGAGTTGCGTGAGCTCCGACATGTCCAATGATGGATTCCGTCCCGAGGACTGAGAGAATGCTAGGGGGAAGAGAGACATGGACGTTAGAGAAGGCTGCCTTGTTACCCAAAGGGCTAGCAAGAACTACTGTTGGGAAGCCGAGTAGTCTCGTCTTGAATGTCTCTCCGTACGCGGAGGTGCGGTCATCGAAGAATTTCCACGGGAGCCCTTGCAAGTTTGTTCGCCAAAGCTCTAGGGTTTCGCCGATGAAGGGAAGGCCGAGACGGCCCGGTGGTAAAGGAAGCTTCTTCTCGTGCTGCTGCTGAACCTTCCTGCTTGAATGTCTCCATAGCTGATGTAACGCTGCTATGAAAAGGAATAGTGGCAAAGTAAGCCCAATGATGAGCTCCACAGGGGTAAATCTCACCATAGCCCAAGATTCTCAATTGCTAGTTCTCCCTCCTCCTCTACTGTAGTGAAAACTTAAAGACTTGGCCAATAGAAGTGAACCAAAGAAGCATGGTTTTCTTCCCCTTCTTCATCATCATTTTATACACCGCAGCCAAACCATACATCCAAAGTTGTCCACATACCTACGTGGTCCGTCCCATGCGTGTTGATGTGCTGATCGCATATATAATAAGGTCAAACTCCTTATTTTAAAGGTTTGTACTTTGTACAGCTTGGATTCTAATGTTTGTTTTTCTTATTGTACGCTAGTTTGGCCTCAATTTTAGCGATAAAGCTTCTCTTTCTTCCGTAATGGGAACGTTTGGGCAAAGTTGTTTGTTGTTTTTTTGTGAGCTCGCTTTCTGAGGATTAATGATAATAAATACAAAATATGTGCAACACACTAACATTGATCACATAATTTACACAATATATATGAAACAGGTATATTCCGCATAATATATGGCCAAATACATGTACTTGTTTGTTGTTTGAGAGTTTGTGGTGATACTAGAGACATCAATCAAGGTAGTGTAATACATGCCGATATTGTGAAGAAAGGATGACAGAGTGAGACCTTCATTGCCAATACCCTAGTGGATATGTAGGCCAAATGTGGTTTTCTCTCAATAGTCGGGAAAATTTTCGATGATCTTCCTGTGAAAGATGCAATTTCATGGAAGATATTGACCGCAAGATATGTGGAACATGGATATAGTGACACAACGCTCTCCCTCTTTAAGAAAATGCAAAGAGTGGGGATCCCTCCAAATACTCTTTGTAATGTTTCATGAATCCATCAATGATAACAATGCATTTACGATAAGTACTATATCATGATCATCATCTCATAGTAGAAACACTGGATCAAGACATCTTTGTCTTTGTAACATATCGACAAGTTTTAGTATCCTCTTGCATGAGGTTGACGAACATGATTTTTGGCTCTGAGTACATCCCTCCACGAAGCTACCTTCTTACAAGCTACCTACCTACTTGTAGAAAGATAGGTACCATCTCACTATAAAGAAAAACTCTTGGATGTTTCAAGGTTTTTCCCTTTGTTTTTTAGTCCACAAAGGAACAAATTTTAGAGACGACCTCAAACTTAAAAAATCCAATAAATACTAATGAATGGCTCATGAATCATCAACATCATTTCTCAAACCTAAATACCACCTATATTAGGACAAAAGCCATAATTTACTTAGAAGAAGGGGAAAGAGGAGGAAAGAACCATGATTTTTACATATATCCTTCAATGACTTTCCTATGTCTTCATATCCTTTACCTTCACCTTCTTCATATCTTTCATAGTTATGTTTTGATTGCCCTTCTGAAGAAAAGAAATTATGAATTCTTAATGATGTCTGATGGAAAGGTGGAATTTGTTTTTGTTTCGCTTGTAGGATTTTTTGGATTTCCTTCATATTTTAATTCTTGTTGCTTGTATATTCTTTTTTCAACTGATTTACATAGCTCTTCTCTTTTAGGTGTGAATTGAAGGAGCAAATTACACTCTTCTTAGATGTGAGCATAAGATTTCACTACCAAAATAATTTTAAAAGTTGATAGATAAAAACGATAAGTTGAAAATCAATCTAAACTAGATTCTAACATTATCTTCTTTGTAGTGGGCACCATCAAGGAATCAAGAGCTTTGTAATTCATTACACAGCCAATTCACATGTTTCTTCTTGATTGTTGCATTCACATGGAAATTTAGAGAAATTGAGATCTTAGTTCAATTGTTTGTTTCGGTTAATGGGGGTTGTAGGAGTGAGAGATGATGTGGTCGACACTAAATCTCAATTTGCTACAAATTGAAGATGCCAATTAACAATGCTGATGTATTCCCCCAATTTATGAACTTATTTCGGGGAAATAAAAATATATATATTCAAATGTGACATTGATCTTTTTCAATGAAAGAAGTTGCTCCTTGGGAGGATCGGTGGTGAAAGGATTTAGAAACTTGCTACAAGTCACCACAAGTATATTGTATTATCATCAAGTCATATCTTTGAATTGGCTATCACTTAATACAAAAAAGGTTTGAAGTGTATGTTAGTCAAATGCAAAGTGGTGAGAAATATTGAACGGTGGTTGTCATTCCCATTTGCCATTTCGTGCCAAGGTATTTGACGTATGGAAACTCATGATTGGTGGGCTCCCATTAGGTTCCTAGATGGTAATGGATCCCACCAAACTAGCTAAGGATGTACCTATGATTGGGATTAACCAAGTGAGAATTTGGAAAATCCATACACACATACACACACACACACACACACATGAACTTCAGATAATATATGTATAACATGATTTTTGTTATTTGTTCCTAAGACTTAGTATCCAATATTTCACCTTTCATCTTCCCAAATTATGTTTTGTTCAATATTCACGTTCCTAGATAACATATTAACAACTTAATCTCAAATCCTGATTTTGTGGCATATAATTTTATCTATGATTTTTCATTCCGAGAATAGTGATATAGTGATATTGAGTCATTGTGGGGAAATAATGCAATGCTATAGGTTACTTTCAACTTTCTACACTTCAGCTAAGCTCAAGGGCACTTAGTTTCAATGTACTATAATTGTTCTCTCTTTTGTTGTGTACAACTTCTCCTATTACTAGCAATAAAGACTATACTGTTATTTTGATACATATTGTGTCATATGAAACTGGAAAGTATATGATTCATTTTAATTTGAAAATGTATGTATTTATGTACATATGAGGAAGGGCCTCTAGATTCATGTGGGATGTTGCACATGTTGTGGGATGTACTAAAGACATCAAGTTACTACAATGTAGATTTAGTGGAATCAGTTAGGATAATCATAGAGTTATTCTACGATCCATTCAACTTGTTTGTTGCGTGCATTCAGGATCATCGATGTGACATATGAACAAAGCTGAGAGAGACTGTCTAAACTGTCGTGCTTCAATATTATTTCTCTGTGTGTTAAGTACTAGTATAAAGGACAAACATTGACTTCATTCAAGTATTGTTTTTCAAATAGAGTTAACCCATTATATACATATGTATATAGCGTTAAGTTAACAATGTGTGCGGTCACTTTCCTTTATTATTACTAATATTACCTTTATTATTAGTATGTATTAAAGGGCAACGATCCCTGAATGCCTTTTCTTTACTTATCCTTTTAGTTATTCTTGGTTCCATCTCTCTCACTCGTGTGTTTGTGAGTGTAGTTGTTATTCTTATGGTTGTGTCTCCACTTTGTCGATAGTATTATTCTCTACATATCTCTACTTCACTCTAGCATATCTAGAGGTAGAACTTGTATTTTCGTTGAATTCTCTTTGTTGATAGTGGATTGTTTTGGACTTTGTCCTGTGGTTGTTTCACACATTAAGGGTTTTTCCACATTAAAATCTTGTGTCACTTTGTGCATTTTGTGTTAGTATTTGGTCATTGCTCCTTACTGATCGAGTTTAAACACGATGCTTCTACATTCTCTCGCTTCCGTTCCTATCATATAGTTTTAAGGAATCAAAATTAAAGAAAATCAATACTATATATACATTGTGAGTCCATACATTTTGAGTCTATTGGAGGGATAGAAACATGGAATTAACAGAATGAGACTCACAAAAAGACAATTAAGCACATATAAGTATGTACTCACATAACACTTCAGAAAGTAAAAGAAGAAAAAACAATAACAAACTTTTATGTCTTTCAGTAAAAACAGAGCAAATATTATATTAATTTCTAGTTTAGAACCATAGCCTTCAGCCTTTCACAAAATATGTGAGCAGAATTGATTCGGGATATTGGCCTAGTGACAGCACAGGGAAAATCAATGCATCGATTCAAAGGAAATGGAAACAGTTATGTTTAAAGAAATCCTTCTTATCAAATTTATTTATTAGTGTTCAATTGTAGATCGACAAAGTAGAAACCAGAATGTCTCTGAGTTTCTATTATTTGGAGTATACATACATCTCTCAAACAGTTATACGAACAGTATTAAGTTGAGCATTCAATTCGTTTGCTTTCTCTCAAGCCATTTGTGTTAGGTTCAGAAATTTTAGACCCTTGTTGGCTCCTTCATTTTCTCCCTTTTTCTTGAGCCGACTAGAAAACCAGATGCCACCATAAGGCCACCATTGGTTCGTTCTTGCCAAGATTCTAAATGATGGAGATCAAGCTCGCCTAAATGAGAATCAAATCCACGCTTTTGGTATGCATACAATCATAGAGAAGCTCACCACAATCAAATATTGAGCTTCATTGATTCATTTGGGGATTTAGATTTCTAATTATTGATTCAATTATTTCCCATTATTTATGTTTTATTGATTTATAATCCACATTGGCTTATGAAAATTTGGAAGATTATGTACTTATAGCGAATCATGTTTTATTGACTTGTAATCCAGATTGGTTTCTGAAATTGTGGAAGATTATGTACATGTGGTGAGTCATTTTTTGAGTTTCATGTATTGATGGGAATAGATATTGTGGGAGTAAAATTAAGCAATTGTCACAATGAAGTACTAAAGCACAATATCCTGTTCTTCTTCTTGGTTGTTTGTCTTCCTAATCCCACGTTCATCAAATTACCTTAAACCCTTGAGAGCTTTCTTTGTTTCTTTGGGATCTCATTTTGTTTCATCATTTTATTTATATCTGGTTATTGATGTTTATTTAATTGATAAACCAGTTTGACCATCATTGTAGCAAAAGTAAGCTAATTCATTACCAACATTGTAACCTTGATCATAAGCATCCATGTACTTCTAAAAACATAGCCCAACATGGTAGTTGCAACTAGATATTGTACCTACAATAAATTTCTTGGTGGGCAATGGATTGTTGAGCAATTTGTTACAAGTATTTGCATAGTGATTTAAGAGTCAAATAAGTAATTGTCTTGTTCATGACCAATGAAGTACATTTTGGTTTGTATTATTCCCCCAAATACTCCCCTTCCTTCAATCCAAGTCTTTCCATCTTTATAAGATACCTTGTCTTTATAAAAGGTACCTTCTCTTTCTTTCTAAAAGGTACCTTGTCTTTATGTTTGGTTTGTATGAACTTTGTGAAAATGTTGTTTCATTGACATTGGAAGACGGAAGTAAAAGTTGCCTTAGGCCTATGAGATAAAGTTGTCTCGACTCTCTACCAATGAGACTAGAGCATGGATGAGTTATATTGATTGATGAGCATTTCAGAGAGTAAAGAAAGACAAGTTGAAGTTTCAATGTTGGGAAATTACTCACTTATGGGGGGGTAGGTAGGGTAAGTCCACGATGCGAACGAAACCGGTGCTAACACAAAGCTTTGCATCTCTTTAAAAACCAATAACAAGCATGGAATGAACCATCTAACAACTCTAAGAACTATTCACAACCTTATAGATGAAGAGTTCGAAATGCTCATTGTCACAATATAATGAGGCAAATCAGCTCGTAGACTAAAGAACACTTGAAATGGATGAACCCATCCCTCCTAGCTGCCATGTAAGCACCCCCATGGATCAGAACTTCACTGAAGAAGACGAATAGAGAGACTACATGCCACTCGGTAAGTTTAACTTCACCGAAGAAAATGAATGGAGAGACTACATGACACTCAAGCTCGAGAATGCTAGTGTTGATGCTAATACACATGAGTCCAATGAAAGCTCAATGATCTAGACCCCTCCTCGAGCATTGTTGGAGGTCAAGCCACGCCCATATTCCCCTTGAATCCTAACCATCGGACCGTTGTATTGAAAGTAGGGAAGCTCGTCTCTTGATCATTGTAAGGCACTGTTCGTGAAGAGTTTCATGGGAAGACATAACATATCAAATTGGTCAACATGTGCATCAATGTCTCGACTCGGCCATGCCCGCAATGTAATGGAGCACTATAGGAGCCGTTGGTGCCCCATGTATATGGTGTTTCGTGGCACATAATTTTGTCGCCCAAGGTAATCGATTTCGGTCCTTGGGGTGTTTCTACTGCTATTGGTCTTGATACTGCAGATGATCTATACGATCGAAGCTTATCACATGAAGCCCTCGAATAACCTATTCTTAAACCCAAGAGCTGAAATAAAGAAGCTCAAAACAATTATGAACTGTTGGGCTTTGTTGATTACTTTGGATTTCATTTTACTTGATTATCTCACCTATGTTTTCTTGTTTATGTTTATTATGTGTTTGATTTATTATCCATACAAGCTTATAATTGTGGAAGGTGTAGATTGAAGTACAACTAAACAAAGTCACACTCAATATTGGATACTTTACATTATAAATTTCAATGTACTCATAAAAACATGGTGGATTATGCAATCTGATATTGTAGTTTAGATAAATCGTCTGGTGGTTATCAAATTAGTTGGGAACCTGTTACAAGTAATGCACGCATGTTTGACTGCCAATCAATGGTAACTTTTTACGCTCATGCATAATTCCATAAGACAAAATGATGCATAAAGCTAAAAATGTGATTAGTGTTTTAGCTTGTAATGTTGAATGCCCGAATTATAGTGATTAACAATCACTGACATTGTCGGTTACTTATGTATATAGATGTTTCATGGATGGGGACGTGAGTGAGTAGGTTGTAGAGATGAAAAATGTGACACTCAAAAGGTTGCATTTACGGAAAAAACTCATCTACTGCTGACACGAAGAAATTTCACATACAAAAATCTCTCCAAAAACAATAACTTGAATGGATTGTGGGATATCTTGACGATTATCCTCTATGATCAGACTAAACCAACATGTCCTTATCATGACACCACATGTTAAGTAACTCAATATACAAAAATTCTAGAATACCTTCACATACATCCATATGTACATTTTCAAATAAAAATGAATCAGTCTTGTACTTTTATGAGGCACAAAAGTGTTTATATTCTTTATAGTTAGTAACTGTAGTAGTCGAACAAGTTGCAAGACAATGAAAAAACCAAAAAACGTATAGAAAGTTACAAAAAATGTAAAGTGTATAGAAAGTTGGAACTAAACCAAACATTGCAATGGCTTGCAAAGAATCTATATCACTTAAAAACTTTTCAAATATGTAATGGAGAGAAAGAGACAGACAAATAAACGAAAGATATAATGTCTTTTGGGAGAGAGGGAGAGAGAGAGAAAGAGAGAAACAAAGGTGTCACATCTCTCGTGTCCCACAAACTATCGACATCTAGGACTTAAACCGCAGAAGATGACTTTGTCACATTTGTCAAATATGAATTTTGTTCTAGTACAATTTATATTTGATAAAGTAGTATATGTGTATACTACCATGTTTAAGTGCATGTATGTGCATGTGCATGTATTTGTGTATAGAATTTATGCCATTCCGCTTCTTTTGATCTTGCCTTCTTCATTCCCACAAAGGTTTTCACGAAAGAGGTTTTGCGGAATCTCCATGATGTTACCCTTTACTTGAATGGGTAGAGCCCAACTCAAAAATAGGTAATATACCTGAACAATCTTGTTCCCATTCCTCCATTACATATTGACAACAACATAATCACAAATCATGATTTTGTTACATTTCATGTTCTTCCATGACTTCTTTATTCCTAGGATAGTTACATGGATTCCTTGTAGGCCAATAATGCAGTGCTAGGTTACTCTCAACTTTCAATACATTTGACTTAGAAAGCAATTAATCACAATTGTTTTTGCCTATATTTCGCAATACGGGATCACGAGTTAGAACAACCCATCATTCATCGATTGACAAATAAGTATGCTTTTCATGGATTATACTTCAAGATACTAAAATATGGGCGGATTTTAAACTTATACAGCTAGGAATTCTGCGTCGACGACAAACTACTCAGACACTCCCAAAGTTTCAGTTTATTTTTTTGTTCTTATTTCCTGTCAAACAATTGCACTATGTAAACGAATTGAGTCAATTCATCCCATTTTCTACTGATTTGAGATCAAATTCTAATCCAATTTCGTATACGTTGGGAAAATTTATTTGATCAATATTTGTGTTTTATAAATGTATTGTTATTACTGATGTATTTCCTATCATTAATCAACAGAGAGCGGCACAATCAAATCTAACCAATTCGACTCACGAAAAGGAAAACTTTGTCTCTAAAATTAAGATCAAGCTTGCGAATAATATAAAGTAAAGAATGGCAGGGAGTATGTATTGAGAAAAGTTCCTGCACATCCACAAACCAATGATTTGACTTTTCTTGGTATACCCAGCTCATCCACATCCACGAGATTTCTGAGATTATTGAAGAATTGACTAAAAAACAGACTGGAATATTTGCTTTCTGTGTATAAATAAACTGGCATGATTATGGTCTCTCTCCATACCTATGATTCTGGCATTCTTATCTCCCCTTCTCTCTCTCACACTTTTCTCTCTGTTCTTATCTCCCGCAAGAAAAGACTTCTGCAAGAAAGCATCAAGAGAATATAAATTTGAATATCAACAAGAAGCTTAAGAGAATTTCAACAGGGAAATCAAGCTTGGACATAAAATGGATCAGTCTCAATCCATTTCTGAAGAAAACAAATGGAGACAAGACATGATAATAAGGATCAATAAGGCCACTGATGCTACTGATGATGGTATACGGCTGTTCCCGGAGATTTCGAAGCCGCCAAAAGCATTAGTGGATGTGAAGCCAGAGTCATATCGGCCTCAGATCCTGACCATCGGACCATTGCATGAAATGCTTAGTGGGAGCTCTGTTCTTTATGATGTTAAGGCATCGTGTGTGAATAAATTCATGAAAGCACATGAGATATCAGATGTGGAAGAGCTCATGAAACGCCTCTTCTATGACCCTTCTGATCTTCACAATCACTATTCAGATCTTCCCGAATACAGTTCTGAGACCCTCCAACTTTTGATCACCGTCGATACCATCGTCATTCGTGAATTCCTTCGGTTCATTCCAACTTCTTGGGATGCCATACTCGAGGAACACACCCAGTTCTGCAAAATCAACAACAATAACATCACATTCAAACAAGCAGTCAGGGACTTGTTTGTGATGGGCAACCAAATTCCCATGCCATTACTAAAGAAGCTGATTGAGGCATTTCCAGAGAAACCCAAAAATGAAGGGGATGAACTTCAGAAAGAATCGTTTTATGCTGTTGCAGCAATTGATCCATTCTTTGTCGTCGAGACCTTCACCGTAGAGTTTGTGCAGAGTTTTCAAATTCCCGATTTTCGGCTTTGCAGTCATCTACTTGATTGCCTATATGTTTGGGTCTGCAGGGAGCCATTACAAAAGAATGGAAGCGACACCATGAATTTATGCAGCATCCCACAACTATGCAATCTTTTCTGGAGGAAACAAGAACCTCGACAGAAAACTATCTTTGGCAATCGTCTGCCAACAGCATCTCGGCTCTCGAAAGCCGGCATACGGTTCCGGATGATTGTAGGCAGCATATCGGTGATGAAATATGACAAGACAAACCTTCGATTCGATCTTCCACGGCTTATCGTGAATGACAGGACAGAGGATGTGTTGAGGAACCTCCTTGCACATGAACAAACCTCCAAAAGTAATGGTGATTTCACTAAGTATGTTGCCATCATGGACTCCCTCATCAACACTCCGGAGGATGTAGCGATCTTGACAAAGGCGCAAGTGATAGAGAATTACTTGGGGAGTGATGAGAAGCTGGTGGAGATGTGGAACAACATGTGCACCAATGTCCACATTCGAGCATGTGAGAGATGGGACGACATGACACACGATGTATTAGATGACTATGAGAATCGTGGGCGTTCCATGGCTATGAGAAGTATTTTTCTCAGCCATGGCTAATGATTTCGCTGCTTGTGGTGTTTCTACTGCTCCTATCCTCATTATCGGAGACCCGCTATTACCAATTTCAAGACTTAACCATTAGACCTCCATCAAATCTTAGGCCATAATTAAGGGAGCTTTGTTATTTCTGTTGTTTTTCATTCATTTGTAATCTCATTGTCTGTTATTTCCGTTATTTTTGCATTTGGAGTGAGAAGGATTATGAATTCTATGAACTCATAAAAACATGGCCAAACATGGAAGTTAGGATCCCATATTGTACACATACATGATAAATAATTGATGATTACTGTATTACTGAGTATCTTGTTACAAGCATTTGTTAAATAAGCAACCACCTTGTCTTTTCCCCTATTAAAATAAAGTACAATTTGTATGAGTCTCATTAGACAATCATGTTATCTTTTAATGCATCACAACTATTTAGTCTATATCATTAGTATAGAGTGCCCAGTAGTGGCCACATAGTGCATATCTAAATATTTCCACAAGAGGTCATTCCTCTGCAGAAATATAAGCTAGTAATTTGTACACAAATGCCACTTTTTTGATTCCCTTTCCATAACATGCCACAAACCCATGGGGCTTTTTTAACCCTCTTTGTTTGTGGTATGGTGAATCTTTGTGGTGAAGTCTACCATAAAATAACCACAATATTAACAATTGACGGACAACACAAATAACCATTTGGTAGGATGAAAGTCAGACTGTAGACTTCTAAATAGCTAGAGTTAAGAAAGAGACATTATAGGTTCATTATTTGATGTTGATAAATGTGGTCTATATTGTTCAAATCGTCATTCAATTTACTCCAATCATTGGACAACAACAAGTGTTACAAGTCCCTCAACAATCTCACATGGAATGTAAGCTCATTAAAGTGGAAAGTGGCGATGTAATTGCTGACACTTTGGATAGGTTGGGTTGTAGACAATAAGAATTGATGAATGAAGATGGTCTCGACAGTGTCCATAATTCATGCTAAGATTGATCACATACATCAAATCAATGAATCCATAGGTCCATCTAATAGTACAAAGAAAAACTCCATGGCGGACATGATATCAAAGGCAAGGAAAGAAGATCCGAGTGACATGGTGTCAAAAGATGAAGATGTCACTCTCAAATTCTTTAAGGTGGCACCACCGGCATATGATGCTAACATCTCCCGATACAGGGCTCACAAGTACATTATCCAATCGATTTGTTGCATGCTGAATAACACAAGCATCAGGACAAACAATAACAATGTCACCATCACTGTGGCTATTGTAGGGTCATTTTTCTTGTTGTCATTAGTTCCATTCTTTTGCTCCCTCGTCTTCTTTCAACAATCTCTTTCCTAGTGATTTGGACCACCACAATAACTCCATGAAAAGTCTTTCTTAAGGTCTTTACTATTTTTGGAATTACACCACCCTTTAAAGTTATTGGGGTTGTTTTCTTGACCAAGACTCTATACTGAAAGCTAGATTCACAGTCTTTTTGTTGTGTTTTATTTTCTACAACTCACACGAAGGCATGTTTTATTATTAATAATAATATTATTTTCTATTTAGAGAATGTTTTATTATTAATATTATTATGAAGGCATGTTTTATTATTAATATTATTATTATTTTCTATTTAGAGGCATGTTTTATTATTAATATTAATATTATTTTCTATTTAGAGAATGTTTTATTATTAATATTAATATTATTTTCTATTTAGAGATATACCATCTGGTACGGGTGTGAGACACATGTGTAGGATTATCTCTAGGAGATATGATGAGACTTGTGTAGGATTATCTCTAGGAGATATGATGAGACTCGCACCACGTTCGATCATGCAACTTGTTTGTAGACAAGCTACATTCACCATCTTCATCGTCAAAACAGTTCGATCATGCAACTTGTAGAAAAGCTACATTCACCATCTTCATCGTCAAAACAACCAACATTATCGTCATTGTCACCACTATCTTTCATCGTCATCACTTACTTGCACAAACCACCCTTCTACGTCATTGCCACCATCTTTCATCACCACTTACGGGCACAAACCACCCTTGCATCATTGCCACTATCTTCGTCGTCGTCACTTATGGGCACAGACTGCCTTTTTAGGTACCACATGTCTGTTGGTGCGGGGAGACTTGAACCTCCAACCTGGCGGTTGGAGTGTCCCCCCATTACCATTACACCAACACATTAGTGGGCTTCATTAAGAAGACTTGACTTAAGTGTACCAATGTTAGCTGCTTTCCTTGTGGTGTTGAGTTCCCTAGTGTCAGCACAAGTGTTTCCCAACTATCTCGGAGAGACCCTAACAATAATAAACCCACTACCTCATCTGCTAGAGGTATTTCTAAAGACATAGTTTGATTCAAGTGCTCAACCATACTAGAGTTATCACGATATCTCAGCCTTACCATCTTTTTGAATAGAGAGACTCTATTCAGAACATTCTTGGTTTCAAACATACTTTCTATTTTTTTCCACAATATATTTGCTTTCGCCTCAACATCAAAGTTGTTGTACAGACTTATGGCTATGAATCAACATCTTATGTATGCACTTGTTTTTAGATGCATGACTTCCCAAGTCGATGCATCTTTTTTATTTTATTTGTCCAGACCACACTGTACATGCAACCACAAGTCTTTGCATAACAAAATGTCGCGCATCTTTGACTTCCATATTGTGTAGTTTGGTCTAATCAAGCTAATCATCCACGAAAAGATTCATCCATATTCCAATCTTGTGCGGGAGGTATGAACCTCCGCTCTTACTCCACTTGCTGGGAATACTCTAGGATGAATCTGGATTAGCTTAGACCACTAGCTCAGTTAACAATAGAAGCAACCAAACCAAAAATGATAGTACACCAAATTTTACGTGGAGACCCAAATTGGGAAAAACCATGGGAAACTTAGGTTCCAAATAATTTTACTAGATTTTGAGTACAACCGAGTACAACCTCTCTAGTTTTCTTTAAAGGAATACATATGCCTCAAGGCAACAACCTTGGCAACAATCTTCACCCTATTGGGTGGAATAAACAACAAAAATGTAGAAATGCAAAATAAAAAAGAGAACAAGGAACTTGATACAAAAGGATAAGAAACGTGTTGTATGGTCATTGGTTCTTGACGACATGAACAACCACTCACAAATCTTTATCTTCTCTTCTACAGAATGCTCTCTTCTTGCTCTCGTGCTCTCTAGGTGTATCTCTTGATTTGTTGCTTTCTGTTCTATCTTTTCTGTTTCCCACACTCTCGATGTTCTTTCCTTTCTTTTGTGCGTGCCCTCTCCTAGTCACAACTTTTTTCTTTTGTGCAACATCTCTTTTTGTTCCTATATACATACATAGATATATATGTTTAGTTATTCATTCCTTTATTTATATATTTATTTATTTATTCAAAAATAAATATAACCATCACTTTCTTTTTGGTCATTAGCTGATTCGGTCACTCAATCAACAAAATAGTAAACTTAGAGCATTTCTGCTTTACATTGTAGTTCTAACTTCTTATTTGTTCATAAGTCTCCTATATTTCAACTTTCTTCTTCCCAAATTATGATCTGTGTGGCATTCAGATTTTGTTACGAGTTTCCATCCGAGATTAAATACCGACAATAACATAATTGTTAGGTTTTTTATGTCCACATTAATATGTAAATGGAATGGGCCTTAGACGCCGAAAACTTGTTTTTTTTAAAATAGTGTGAAAGTGTGTTAAAAAGGGGGAAATTGAGCATTTTCTCTACTGTAATTGAGAAAAACTGATTTCAGAGAGCCCCTACTCTCTTTCTTAGCTTATTCCTTCAATCTTTCTCAAGTACACCAGCACACTCACACATTTGGACATCACCGCCTCCGTCATCAACCACGTGCTCTGAGTTTTGGTGGTTTTTGTGTCTTTTTTGTTGAGTTCATATTTTTGGAGAAAACATCATATTCCTTGATTGCTCATAGTACTCTCTAACTTGTTTAGAGTAGAACGTTGGTGTATTAGGTTTATTTTGATAGTGAATTAGTTCAGGACTAGGTCCCGTGATTTTATCTCTTTTGAGGGTTTTCCATGTTAAAATTTGTGGTGTATTGTGCATAGAATCTGTTGTGTATCTTTCTTGTTTCTTTTTTTTAAAGTCTTGCACACCATATTTCTATTTTACATAAGTGTTTAAGTGCTACTAAGTTTCGGATCAAGTGGTATCAGAGCCGAGGTTGAGCACTTCTTATGGAGGAAATGTTTTCCACAATGGTTTGCTTGAATGGCACCAACTACCACAAATGGAACGGTAACATGAAAGATCTTCTTTTTGTGAAAAATCTACACTTACCTGTTTATTCAGATGCAAAACCAGAGAGCAAAAGCATCGAGGAATTACTTTTCGAGAACCAACAGGTATGTGGTTTTATTCGACAATGGGTGGAAAATAATGTCTTAAACCATATTGTGAATGAAACGAATGCCAAAGCTCTATGGAATAAACTCGAAACATTGTATACATCAAATATAGGTAACAATAAGTTATTTTTGCTTAAACAAGCAATGCATTTAGTGTATAAAGAAGGTGATTCGATTTTAGATCATCTAAATGAATTTCAAGGATGTTTTGACCAACGTTTTGGTATGGGAGTGAAATTTGATGATGATATTTATGCATTATGGTTGTTAAACACTCAACCGACATATTAGATGATGATGGCTATTGCAGCATCTTCAATGAGGGACAATGGAAACTCACTGAGGGCTCATTGGTTGTAGCTTGTGGTAAGAAATGCTCTAGTTTGTATTTATTACAAGCATCTATCTCTACTAATCTTGTGAATGCAGCTAAAAGCAACAATATGTCAGAGCTATGGCATAAAAGGTTATCTCATATTAGTGAGAAGGGGACAATGGAAACTCACTGAGGGCTCATTGGTTGTAGCTTGTGGTAAGAAATGCTCTAGTTTGTATTTATTACAAGCATCTATCTCTACTAATCTTGTGAATGCAGCTAAAAGCAACAATATGTCAGAGCTATGGCATAAAAGGTTATCTCATATTAGTGAGAAGGGGCTTGATTGTCTAGCAAAGAAAAGCTTGCTTCCGGGTCTAAAAGATGCCAAGATAGACATGTGCAATCATTGTGTGGTAGGAAAGCAAAGAAGAGGCGTGTTCAAACAACATTCTTCTTCAAGAAAGGAAGAGGTACTTGAGTTGGTACATTCAGATGTTTGTGGTCCTTTAAAGGTAAAATCAATAGGTGGTGCACTTTACTTTGTTACTTTTATTGATGACTATTCTAGGAAACTTTGGATTCAAACATTGAAAACTAAGGACCAAGTATTTAATGTGCTCAAAGAATTTCATGCTTTTGTAGAAAGAGAGATAAGAAAAAAGTTGAAATGCATCCGCACTGACAATGGTGGGGAATACCTTGGAGCTTTCGATGCATACTGTCGAGAGCATGGGATTAAGCATCAAAGGACACCACCAAAAACCCCACAACTAAACGGCTTGGCGGAAAGGATGAATAGGACTCTAGTTGAAAGAGTTCGATGCTTGCTCTCGACGAAGTTATCCAAATCCTTTTGGGGTGAGGCTTTGAGTACCATTGCACATGTTATTAACCTATCTCCTACTGTTGCATTGCAAGGTGACGTTCTTAATAGAGGTTTCATATGATCATTTACGTGTGTTTGGGTGTAAATGCTTTGTACATATACCTAAAGATGAACGGTCTAAATTCGATGTTAAATCTAAAGAATGTATTTTCATTGGTTATGACCAAGATGAGTTTGGTTACAGATGTTATGACCCAATAGAAAGCAAGCTTCTTCGAAGTTGTGATGTGGTATTCATTGAGGATCAAACTATCCAAGATATTGAGAAGGTCAAAGAATCTAACACTCAAGAAGATGGTGGGCTTATTGATTTTAACCCGATTTCTAGGACCAAAGATGCTGCATCTCCAAGATGCTACATATGGAGATGCTTCCCAACAAGATGAAAACCGTGAGGATGTTGATGAACCAGGTATTATAAATAATAGGGTTGAAGCTAATCATGATGAAATTTTACCTCATCAGATTTGGGTTTAAGTCAACTAACTTATATGATATTTTGTGACAGGCAAAGTGCAATAGATTTAAGCAAGAACTCGATGTACCATTGTTACGGGCATGACCATATAATATCCCATGGTGAGAATTTACCGTAGTATTCTATACACGTGGATAAGTGTGAGGGTTAAACAAGAGTGTAAAGAAAGGGAGAATTACTTTTAATCCTCGAGATTGAGACAACCCATTAGGCCAAGTGTGAACTTGCCTGGGGGCCTTGGATATCGCTATAAATAAGAGGCCTAGTTACCCTCATTTGATCATCTTGTTGACTACGTCGAGACGGGGACGCCGATCGAGGCTCGAGTCCGTTTCGATCCCTTCGCTCGGGGGTGGTCGGGTGGATCGACACCCTTCGTTCTCTCTCTCCTTTCTACCTATCTATCTATCTTTTATCCTTATTTTATGCTTACATTAGTTCATGTGTCTAATTGTTGGTATCCGAGCTCATGTTCTAATGTTTCTTTTGTTGTCTTTTGTCTTCATGATTGATGGGGATCGATTGATGTGCGGTCACCCTTGATCCACACAACGATCAACAAAGAACTTCGGTAACTCTTTCCTTAGTTTTTTTCTATTTTTTCTTCTCCCATCGAATCATGTATATAGTGTATTTGTAATTTTTTCATTAATGCAATGATGTTGTAGTGGTAATCAATTGGTTGTATAAAACATTTACATATGTGTATGAGGTCAATACCTCATTTGACATATATTGTGTTGTCTAGAGGACAAAAATGTAAAATTAGGAAATTAACAAACGGCGGTAGTGTAACCGAGTAAGAAGGAACGCCGAGTCCGAGTATCACGGGCCACCGACGGCTCGACTGTGTATTAGGGGAAATGTTATTTAAACAAGGTCGAGCACCTCATGGGGGGGGGCAGAAAATATAGGTGGAAACACTAGCTTAGTCCATCGTAACTAGATAATCCTGTAAGGTCACAGGCCGTAGACCGTGTTCTGTAATCCTTTTGGTGTTGCAGTAATATATCTGATTTGTGCCCATTTTGCTCCATGAGTCTGTGTTTTCTCTCGTGTTTTTTTTTTAATTAAGCGTCGCCCACGCCTATCAAGATCTCGCTAGTGTTTTATCTCTGATCATTTTCTCCCTCACGACGCCTCTGTTACGAGCCTTCACGTATCACGCCCTTGGATACCGATAGCCGCAAGTCTATCGAAGGTGTTCACCCAAAGGAACGGGTAACACAATTTGGCACGCCCGGTTACAGCTGTGAGTGCACAGCGAACTTCGTTGAAGGTAACCACCAGCCGCCGTTACGTCGCCCCCTCGCACCACGAGGTCTCGGCCACCTGCCCGACGCCCTGAGCCAGTCGAAGGATCTTCCGACTCGGCGGTCACTGACCAATCTTTTCCCGAGCAATCAGAGGCTTCCCCAGTGCAATCCTCGCCACCGGACACTTGATCGCGAGTTGATTCACCACCAAAACCCCCGCCGAGCCCTCCGGAAGTCAATCAACCGGAACTAAACCCTTTCCTGGTGCTACCAGAAGACCCAGAGTACGACATCATGCCGTACCCATACCCACGATACACCAACGGACCAGACGCGGAGTCACACATTCGTGCCTTCATATCCACGTGGCAGGCGAACCACTCAACGCGCCGCCTCACGCTGGCCGAAATCGATGCCTCAAAGGTTGCTGAGTTCACACTCTCCCTCGATGGACCGGCCGCACGATGGTACTCTCGCCTTGAACTAGGAGAGGGAACCACCTTCCAAATCGTGCGCACAAAGTTCCTTGAACTTTTTCATCGCGAGGTGCCCAAACGGGAACTGCTACAACAATTCTTCTCGATATGCCAAGAACCGCATGGAACGGAGTCGTGATGTGGCATTTCTAGTGCGAGAAAAAGTCAAAAATTGAGGATCCACACACATTTCACGAATACTTGTAAAAATGAAAATAAATAAACCTAGGTCACAATGGCATTGAGTGCATGTAGAGGGTTGCAAGTAGGATTTGAACCTTGCACCTCTAAGATAAGAGGCAATTACCTTACCACTAAAGCTACTACTAAGTGCTTTAGATATTCTATATTTCTTTCTCATATTCAGTATTCCGTAGGAAACAAACGAATGACCAATATGATATGACCATCATCATCACCATCAATAATATAAGCTTCTATTTCTTCTTCTTCGCATCTATCTTGTAATTATTTATCTACTTCTGAAAGTGTACAATCTTCAATCTTCTCAAGTGTAATAGGTCTTCCTCCAATCTTACATTCACATCGTCCTCTTCTCAATACCTTGACGGACATCCTCTTGGTCCAAAACCCCGGTGGTCCCGCTCAAGCGAAGCACGCTCGCACGCGCATCTTCACGACAACGGTCGCGCAGTTCACGATCCGGTTCCAAGATCTATACCGACAAGTGGCAGACGATGTCTCGGCACAACATATACTGGACACTTTCCTGTCCAGTTTACGAGAGCCTCTCCGAACGACTCTCGCACTTACAAATTTTGCCAACCAAACTATCGAGGAAGTCATAGCGCGAGTCCTCGCCCTCGATCGATCCCAACATGGCGCGGCCTTCTCTATGACCTCCCTACAGAATGCCCTTCCACAGGAGGACAACCGCTTTCACCAAGCCCTCCAATGCACGATCTGTTCAGGCTCGGGTCACCTAGATCTTGATTGCCCTCATCGCCCACAGTGTCCAATTTGCCAATCGCGATCTCACACCGTCGAACAATGCGAGTACAACATGCTCAATCGCACTACGACCGCACCAGTTCGCCAGATCGAACCCAGGAAAACGTACTCTTGACAGGATGAGCGTAATTCCTACCGAGACAACGATAACGATCGACCACGATCACCGGATAGACGACGCTGGGACAACGATTACCGTTGAGATGACCGCCGGGATCGCTATCGCGACGACCGGAACGACGATTATGATCGTTACGACGATGATCGGGATGACAGGTATGATCGGAGGAACTCACGTAATGATCGGCGAAACGGAAACCGCAACTCACGCAACAATAGAAGGAACAATGACAACAGCCGACGAGATGCTCCTCCAAACGACCAGAGGAACACCAATGCACCTTGGACCAACTCACCACCAAACGGGACAGGGAATCAACCGCAACAGCTCCCACACACGGACCGAGCTGACACCAGCAACTCGGCCAACGTTACGTGTTTTAAATGTAACCAACTCGGCCACTATGCCACGCAATGCCCAACAACCGACTGTGGCAAAGCACTTGCGGTGAACAATATCATGGCCGATGTTCAAACTGTCACTACCCGGAGTAAAGTGCAGACTACAAAGTGGCAAATCCAAGATGAAGTCCGTCAGGCAGCAAAAGAATGGATTGACACGGCCAATAAAAAGAATGTCGTGCGCATGCAAACTGACGTGAGAGACGTGCCCAGCGAAGCACCACAAACCTCGGTACCATCCACGTCGACAGAGGACGACCAACTATGGGATGTTCTTACCAACTCCCGCAACTCCCTGCCCCTACATAAACTGTTACCACTCATGCCGAGATTTCGGGACACCCTGGCAGCACTCCAAGCCAATACTAAGCCCATGACACCACCGGTACACCTCACCGAAGCAGGCACAGGTCCACCAGTCATGGATTCTCAGAACCTAGCCGTGCGAATCATCATTAAGGGCCAGGACCTGCACGGATGCATCATCGACGGCGGATCCGACGTAAACGTTATTAGTGAGTCAACGTGTCACAACCTTGGCCTGAATCAATGGGAACCATGCCCCTTTTGGCTTCGGATGGCCAACACCCGCTCCGTTCGCCCCATTGGTTTAATCTGCCATCTCGATTTCACACTCGGAGGCCACATGTTCATGATCTCGGCCGTCGTACTAAGACTGGAGACACAAGGCGCCTACCCAATGTTACTAGGTCGACCATGGTTGCGTACAGCGAATATCAAGCAACATTGGCAACGCAACATGATCTCGTTCCGAAGAGGCAAGACAAAAGTCCGAATCATCACTGAAGAACGAGTCCCCGTCGCCCTCAACACGTCGCCGTTATACGCGGAAGGGGTCCATATGCTTGACGGTTTGGCCGATGAGGAGGTCGATAACTTCCTAGATGATCATCCCACGATCATCCCTCTCTTTGAAATCAATGCCTTACCAACCATCGAGCCACCTAAAGACGAGGAAGTCACGGAGGAATCACCACCCCAAGATGAACCAGATCCAACCACAGTTGCCGAGCTACGCCATGCTCGGGACGCTTTCGAACGCGAACTCGCCATTTCACAACGAGTCAAAGCATCAACCCTGGAAACAATAAACCTCGGCTCGGACGAGAATCCCCGTATGTTACAAATTGCCAATAATCTACCAACCGGAGAACGGGCATCCCTCGTACGATTGCTCATCGACTACTAGGATGTTTTCTCTTGGTCTTACACCGATATGAAGGGGCTGGATCCTCAATACTACCAACATCAAATCCACCTCGTACTCGACACTCGCCCGGTTCAACAGAGGCGCTACAGGATGAACCCCAACTACGCCGCTAAAGTCAAAGAGGAAATCGACAAACTACTACGAGTGGGCTTCATTCACCCTGTTAAACGGGCCACGTGGTTGAGCTTGATCGTAGTAGTCCCAAAGAAGAATGGAAAAATCCGCGTCTGCGTCGACTATCGGAAGCTTAACGCAGCAACAGTCACTGACGGTTTCCCTCTCCCCTTCACGAACAGTGTCCTCGACAGGGTAGCCGGCCACGAATGCTACAGTTTCCTCGATGGGTTCAGCGGCTATAACCAGATACGAATGCACCCGAACGATCAGGAGAAAACCGCTTTTGTCACGGAATGGGGTGTTTTGGTAGCAGAAGTAATGATGTTCGGTCTAAAAACGGCGCCGGCTATGTTCCAGCACATCATTACCGAAATCTTTCATGACTACATCCCGGCGTTCATGCAAGTATTTCTCGACGATTTCGCCGTGTATGGCCATCGACGGGAACACATGACCTAGTTACGACTCTGCCTGGACCGATGTTGCCAAGCTCGATTGAGCTTAAACCCGGCGAAATGCGCGTTCTTAGTTACCAGCAGCAACCTTCTCGGCCACATTGTCAGTCAAGAAGGCATCGCTATGGACCCGGATAAAGTAAAGGCCATCTTGACCGCTTCCGCACCCTCAAACGCTAAGGCACTAAGCTGATTTTTGGGACAGATCCGGTGACACAACCGAATGATACGACACGTGGCCCATTTCGCGACACCTTTACACGCGGCAGTCCATCACCTTCCCTTCCAATGGACGTCAATCGAGGACATGGCCTATCAGACCCTGAAACTAATGCTCTCACATGCCCCGATGGTCCTGCCTCCATTTTGGTCTGAACCGTTTCATGTCTTCGTAGATGCTTCAGACATCGCCATCGGAAGTGCCCTGATGCAATGCACACCCCCGAATTGGTATAGGCCCGTTTACTACGCCAGCCGACGGCTCTCGACCGCAGAAAAGAATTACTCCACCATCGAGTGGGAGACCCTCGGTATGATTTATAGCATCAATAAATTCCGGCATTACCTCTTGGGCCGGAAGTTTACCTTTCACGTGGATCACCCGACCCTTCTTTATTTGGTCAATAAACAAGCCCTCACCGGATGGTTGGCTCGGTGGATGCTCCTACTCCAAGAGTTTGACTTCCAGATTCAGCATCGACCCGGGGTACAACACGCCGTCGCCGACTAGTTGAGCCGTCTTGAGTCAGGGGAACCGGCGAAAACAACGTACGACGAGCTACCGGACGCCAACCTATTTAACCTGATCACGATGCCAGACGATAACGAAGATGAATGGATCACGGAGATGACCCATTTTCTCACTACCGGTTTACTTCCCGAGCACATGCCCCTTGACACGAGAAAACGTCTAGCAGTGCGTGGCCGGAATTTTTGCCTCGTCTCGGACATTCTCTACCACCAAGGCTCAGACGGCATATGACGCCGAGCGATTCGGCAATTCGAGAAGAACGCCGTTCTTCAAGAGGCCCACCAGGGAATAGCTGGGGGGCACTACGCCAGGGATTCCATGGAAAGGAAGATTTGGCAAAGTGGATTGTGGTGGCCGACAACGAAGAGAGACGCTCACGAGTTTTGCCGGCAGTGCGATTTGTGCCAACGATTGGGGCAACCAATGGAACAGTCACGCATCCCACACCAGCCGATTCTTCCGTTGGACCCATTTCAAAAATGGGGTTTGGATTTTGTAGGCCCTTTCAAACCACCTGCGTCCCGTACAGGGAATATGTATATTATCGTTGCCACAGACTACTGCACCAAATGGGTCGAGTCTAAAGCTCTTCGAGACAACATGGCGGCATCCACGGCTAAATTCGTGTATGAGCATCTTTGGTGCTGTTACGGATGCCCAATCGAGCTCGTTAGTGACCAAGGTGGGCACTTCATCAATCATATAATACGTGAGCTTACACACCACTACGCGGTGGTGCACAAGAAAAGCACACCATACTACCCGCAGGCGAACGGCTTGGCGGAATCGACCAATAAAATCCTCCAAACCATACTGAAGAAGATCGTCAATGAAAACAGGACCGATTGGGATGACAAACTCCAGAGCGCGTTGTGGGCGTATCGTACGATTTTCAAAACCAGCATCCAATCAACCCCCTTTCGAATGGTGTTCGGGTTAGAAGCTGTAATGCCCGTCGAGGTCCAAGTCCCGAGCCTCCGAGTTCAAGTCAAAGCATGGCTCCCCGAGGCCCAATCCGAGCAATACCGGCTGGAACAACTCCTCGAACTCGGCGAAGACAGGATAGAGAGTATGGTCCAACTCGAACAATGCCAACGACAACGCAAGGCTTTCGTGGATCGACATCGAAACGGGCTAGAGGAGCTCACCATCAGCAAACCGGTTCTTCTTTTTCAAACACGACTCGGGTCAATGCCGGGCAAATTAAGATTTCGGTGGACCGGTCCATTTTGGATTATCGACGAGTTCAACGGGACGTTCCAGCTCGGCACACTCGCCGGCGACACTGTCAAATGCTGGGCCAATGGTTTCTGACTTCGACCATATCGAGGCACTACACCACCCAACCCGTTTACCGAGCCAAACGACACAAACGAGTTTCGGGAGACCCCCACGGAGGAGGCCACGTGTCCGCCTTAATAAGGACTCACCCATTTTTAATTAATAAAGTAGGTAGGATTAATCATAGTTTAACCGTCGATTAGCTATACCTACACCACCCACCTAGGCACCCACAATTTAGGAGCACCCCTAGCCACCTCTCATTTAGTACCTATTTAAGCACATGCACTCACCTTCAGCACATGCACTCGTAGCACCCCACTCACCTTCAGGACACGTGGCGCTAGTCACTTATTATGGCACCCACGACTCAGAATCTTCAGGATTCGCTTCGGGGACAAAACCCTAGGAGGAAGTTACTAAAACCGTTTCCAAAACGAAGCACATACACAGAAGTTCATTATCGCTTCCAACCTCCATAGCTCTCAAGCTCAGAAGCCCCTTCTCGCTCTCATTGCTCTAAACGCTCTTGCTCTGAAGCCCTCTTTTGCTCTCATAGCCCCTCTGCCAAGCTTCCCCTTCCTGCTGTTCCTCCGTTGTCTCGCCCTCGCCTCATCACTCTTGCTCACTCTTCCACACAGTCAAACCCCGTCTCCATCTCCACCATGCCTCTTACCGCTTCAACAGAAACCCGCGCCTGGCTCCAGGAACGAGGAATGGGCGGTTACCTGAAGATCATCGATGCCACCGCACACCCGGATGCCCAAGGAGTGGCTAAACGTATTTGTCCCGAAGCCATCACCAACAACGTGCTTCGGGCTGCTTTGGACCTACAACGGGGAGGGGACCATGAGGTCAACATACCCCTGGCATCGAAGCTGAAAGAGTACTTCGGTGAGTACTCAGCCTCAGGGAAGGCATATCGCACGTATGGCGGTCCCAACAGAGCTTTCGGGGAGATTGCTCGTATATTGATGGAGTATGCGTTCGTGCATACGAACCCGACGAGCATGCCGCAGAACAAGGCAGCCATCATCATCAGCGCGTATGAAGGAAACAGAGTCGATTGGGGAATCATCATAGGCGAAGGACTCCGCACCGCCTTAGCCTCATTCTAGTCAGGTAAGAAGATGTTGTCTGTTCTTACCCACTTTTTGATGGTTCTATACCCACCCTCCTCTCTTCCTTCCCCTCGGACACTCACGTCCCCACCACCACCACGAAGACAGAGACAGAAATTGGTTGCCATCAGCCACGAAGCATGGGAGGAGCCCACATCGCCTTCACCTCCGGCCACCGACCAAAACCCCGCATCAGCACCACCACCCAACCAACCCCAACAAAAAAGGGTAGTTTCCGAGACCTACCAAGAATGGGAGGAGGAGATAGCCAGGGAGGACAACACGGCAGACGATGTCACCATTCGACAGCCAACGCCGCATCCCTCGGTAACTCCCCCAGGGCTTAGCCCACGCCCCAACACACATCAGACATCACCTCCATGACCCCAGAAAAGGAAGCAGGCGGAGGAAACGACACCATCGACCCCGGAACCCCAAACCCAGCCGAGCAAGAGAAGACGACTCAACCGAGAGTCCTCGGCAGAACAGAAAGAGCCACAACACGAGCAAGCCTTAGTTGTCAGCTAGAGCAACCTGGCCATCATCCCTGAGGAGGCATCGTTGAACCAGGGAAAGATCGAGAATGGGCAGACTACGCAGATCTCGGAGGATGAAGTCCTCGGTTATAAAGACCTCCCCGCAGAGGCTTACGAATTTAGCGCGCTCCTATGCCTCGGTACGACATTCGAGCTGGTCGACTTCCTCACCAGAGCCCAAGTCGCGGCAACCGCTCGAATGGCGGAAGAGCACGCCGAAACAAAAATGATTCGACGCGCGCTATTAGGTGAAATTGAGCCCCAGGACGACAAGGCTTTACAAAAAATAGGGAGGAAGAAGCAGGCAAAACAGGCCGCTCTCCTCATGGAGGTCCCCGAGTTGAACACGGCCCTTATCGAGGCATATAGGGACCTGGATCGCACTACGCGGGCAGCCAAAGACTTGGCCCGAAAGATAAAAACAGCCCAAAAACAGGCTAAGGTGGCTAGGGAATTATGGCACGCTGTGAAACAGAAACTAGCAGCCTGGGAGCAAAACCGGCCGGAACAACAACTCTTGAGCCTTCCAGCCACGACCACCGAGGCCCTCCCAGCCCCTCCACGCATAACAATGATAGATGAAAGCACCGTCACGGATTCAATCGTTACAAATGGTCAATGCCTGCACAACAACCGAGGCGGCCACGCCAATGGTGAAGACCGAGATACCACCCCCTAGTCCACCCAAGGAGGTGGCAACCCAGACAGAACCCCCGCTCCGGGATTACCGAGCGGAGCTTAAAGAAGAGCAATGGCGGACCGAGAGACACGAACAACGGCATCAAGAGGCCATGGCTCGCTTAAAAGAAGAAGCTTCGAAACATATAGCTGAGATTAGAGCCCAGGCCGACCAAAGGATACACGAGTAGAACGAAGCACTGGGCCGGGTACAAGCGTAAGCCGCGGGCAAAGAAGCAGAACTCAAAAGCAAGCTGGAGGAATACGCGGCCACAGTGGCAGAGAAAGAGAAGGATGTCCTAGACCTACAGGCCGTGCTCGACAATGTGAAAGACTGGAACCACCGGCAAGAGGAAAGAAATCGCCAACGGGAGGAGAAAATGATCGCGGAGAATGCCGAGCTGCAGAGTCAGCGTACGACCCTTAAAGAAATGGCTAACGAGTTTTTCATCAAATGCAAGCTACTTTCGGAGCAAAAAGACGAATTATCTGATTCCTACTTCGCCCTACAAGAAAAGAGCATCGTCGAACGGGAACAGGTCCGGGCCGCGTGTCAAAAAGAATGGGAGAAAGCTATCGAAGAGCTCACAAAGCATTACGAGCAGTCTATCCAGCTCGTAACCGCGGACGCAAAGAACACTCAAGCCACCTATGAACTACTCGCAAAAAAGCTTCAGGCCGAGGTCAACGGCTTAAAAGAGGAATTGGCATCCGTCCGAGCACAACCCGGCATGGATGAGACACGCATCAGAATACTGATCGAGAAACAGCGCCAACACCTCACCAAAAAGGTCGAGGAAACATTAAGTTGCGCAAGAGAAGAATGGGCAGCCCAAGCTGCCGAATTGCATATTTTACGCGCCGACGCCGAGAACCGACGGAAGGAGGGTCGCAGCTTTTACAAAATGGACGAAGCCAGGATACAAAACCTCTGTGCAGATTTAAACGAGGATTACAGATCCTGGGCAAAATCTCACACCGCGGCAATCGAGCAAATACTGGAGGACTTCAACGACGATCAGATGCTGTTTCGCTTGGAAGCAGAAGCCTTCGAACGAGAACGACTTGCAGCCATCCCGACCAGCCCTCCAGCGGCCACAGAGCAGAAGGAAGAACCTCCCAGTGAGGAGATCACGAACACGGCACAGGAGGAACTCGTCCCGACCAACAGACCGCCCGAGGACGCCCACACGGTACCAGATCCAGTCAAAGTAGAGGTCAGCGCCCTCGAACCCACACCACCACCAGAAGAATCGGCCGCACCTGAGACGGACGCCCGAGAGGATATGACACCCCCGGACCAAACTTAACCCCCCGCACCGACAATCCAACCAAACCACTCTGCCACCACCCGAACCCTGAAAACATCCTCGACATCTTAGAAGAGAAATGAAAGGAGCGCCTAAGAGGAAATTTTTGTAATGTTGTTAGTATTTTGTAAGTCGTGGGCCTGACGAACAAGGTCCTGTCCCACGGGCGTGCCAGGTGTTGTTCAGAGGACAGAAATGTAAAATTAGGAAATTAGCAAACGGCGGTAGTGTAACCGAGTAAGAAGGAACACCGAGTCCGAGTATCACGGGCCACCAACGGCTCGGCTGTGTATTAGGGGAAACGTTATTTAAACAAGGTCGAGCACCTCAGGGGGGAGGGGGCAGAAAATATAGACGGAAGCCCTAGCTTAGTCCATCGTAACTAGATAATCCTGTAAGGTCACCGGCCGTAGGCCGTGTTCTGTAATCCTTTTGGTGTTGTAGTAATAGATCTGATTTGTGCCCATTTTGCTCCATGAGTCTGTGTTTTCTCTCGTGTTTTGTTTTGAATTAAGCGCCGTCGACGCCTATCAAGATCTCGCTAGTGTTTTATCTCTGATCATTTTCTCCCTCACGACGCCTCTGTTACGAGCCTTCACGTACCACGCCCTTGGATACCGATAGTCGTAGGTCTATAGAAGGTGTTCACCCAAAGGAACGGGTAACATATTGAATATGTGATTAGTGTCGTATGCACACGAGATTAATACTTCAATTATGTATTACTCTCACATACATATGTTAAGTATGCGTATGAGGTCAATACATCGATTTCGTTGTCAATGATATGCGTTTGGTCTTGTATGCATGAGAGGTCAAATGTGTGTTTTACATGAAGAAGAAGATGTCGCTACCTTCTGATCAACCTAGGAGGCAGCCATGGATGATGCAACTACCGTCGTCAATTGTATCTCAGAAGACATCAAGATTAGATTAGTACTAAGCAAACTCCCCGAAGCTTGGGGAACATTCATCACTATGCATACTAGCTTTAAATAAAAAAGTTCACCAAAAACCCAAAAACCTTTAAATGAAACCTATAAACTAGAGTTTTAGAACCAAACTAAACTAAAACTGGACCATTTTTTATAACCCAAACCAAACCCTTAAAATTTTTTGGAACTGATAAACTGCTAAACCATTTAAAACCATAGCTTAACGGTTTAATTTGGTTTAAGCCGAAACTGCGCCCATTGATAGTACTAATGTGATTTTGGTACTATTATGTTTGATAGATATTATGAAGCTTGATCCAAAGTATGTAGAACTAATAGCTTTGTCCTAGGCTCCTAAGATTACCAAATAACTTAGTATTGGTAAATGTAGCTACATAAAAATAAAAGAAAAATAGAATTTCATTACAAGTGTGCTATAATTTGTTATAAGTGTTGAGAAAGTTTAAAAGTGCTAAAATTCTACACAAAAAAGAACCATGCAATATTTGAAACATCTCAACCCGTCATTTGACCACAGAAGGGTAGTTCTTCTAGCCAATTTTGAAATTCCCACACTTGATGAGGCAATTACGACTATGATACAAGAGGAGAGTAGAATGAAGTTGCTCTCTGCGATCGACACTAATGGTATCAAATTCAAGTGGAAGTGAAAATCGAAAATGCTACAATTGTGGTGAAGCTACTCATTTAAAGAATGCTTGCCCTAAACCATCGAAGGAGAGAGAATATAGAGGACGTGGACAAACTAGAGGTCGTGGTCGAGGGGGCCGAAGAGGTGCAAGAGGAGGTCGCCAAGCAAACTTGATGGTAGCAAGGAACTAAGGTGGTGTTCACCGAAGAGGATCAAGCTCTCTTAAAAAGACTTAGGAGGACGCAAAGAGCCGCAAATGATACTTCATTCATGTCAAGAGGTAACATTCCCCCTATGCTTATTCAACCACAAGTACTGGCAACACAAATACTCTTGGCTCTACACGAGAATGGATAATTGATTCTGGTGTATCTAGGCATGTGACAGGTAATGCTAGTGAATTCTCCTCGTATACTCACTTATCAATGCCAAAAAGCATTCAAATTGCTAACGATACAACACAACCTATAGTGGGTATAGGTAAAGTAAAATGTACCCACTCTATGACATTGTCTAATGTGTTGTATGCTCCTTCTTTCCCAGTAAACTTATTATCCATAAGTTCTATCATAAGTTCTATCTTTCCCATGTGTTGTTTCTTTTGATAATCCCAAGGTGATATTCCAGGAGAAAGGGACAAGTCGGAGAGTTGGGATTGGCACATGGCATTGCGGACTATGGTATTTGGATCGTGAAGGGCTAGATTCCGCATTAACATCTATGGTAGAGGGAATAGATGTAAGGGGATCTAAAATGAGTTATGAGGAATTGTTGATACTTTACCACCAACATATGGGACATACCACTTATGACATTTTGAGTCGGGTGTATCCACACCTTTTTGAAAAGTCTAATAATACAAAACTTGTTTGTGATGCATATGAATTTGGTAAACTTACTAAAATCTCATATGCTAGTTCAGGTCATAGAAGTTCCCATGCATTTTATGTAATACACTGCAATGTTTGGGGACCATGTTCCACAAGTTCTATTAATGGATATAGAATCTATTTTGTCTCTTTCATTGACTGTTTCTCTTGTGTGACTTGGTTATATTTGATGAGGAAATAGAATGAAGTATTTGCTTGTTTTAAATATTTTCATAGAGAAGTTGAAACTCAATATGGTGTAGTAGTAAAAGTGTTGAGGTCTGATAATGGAACAGAGTATGCTAACATGACATTGAGGGCATACCTCTCAGATCAAGCAATACAACATCAAACTACATGCCCATATACATCAAAACAAAACGGATTAAGAATTGACATCTTCTAGAGGTAACGAGAAGCATGATGATCTCTATGAATGTTCCAAAGCAGTTGTGGGAGAGGCAGTTTTGACAGCTACCACATTGATCAATAGAATGCCCTCTAGAGTATTGGAGTGGAAGTCTCCATGTGAGTTGTTGCAAGGCGATAAGTCTGCAATCCTTCCTTTGAAGGTGTTTGGATGTGTGTGTTTTGTAATGGACAATAGACCATCTATAGGAAAACTTGATCCTAAAGCTATAAAATGTGTATTTGTGGCATACTCTACCACACAAAAAAACTATGTTTGTTGGAGTCCAATAGAGAAGAGATTAGTCAGAGCGATATTATAAACAAGGGGTAGCTTCACCCTTTGATGACTTAATTGAGATTGAAAATATGAGGGAAGGAGATAATGGTGAGAGGTTGCCAAAAACAGGATCAATTCCTTTATTGATCCCTACATCAGTTGAGAAAGAAGTGAGCGTAGGAGGTACGGAAGAAGAAGGAAACGAAGACGAGGAGCCTATATGTGTTGGGACTCAAGTTGAGGGGGAGCTAAAGGTGTATACATCTTCAGGAGGAGGCAGAAAGAAGGAAATATGAACACATCTTCAATGCCACATTTGCCATCAAGTTCCATGTCCCGACGTGCCTCTATTTCTGAAATACCTATAGAACTCCCAAACCCAGAAATCACAAGTGATATGATTTCCTCTCTTGCTCCTACATAGATTAGGAGAACCCCTCGCAGTAATGCTAGAGTCCCTCCTGATCGTTACGGTTTTCCTCATGATATTGCTCAGTTAATCTCTTATTCTAATATATCAGCTACACATAGAGCATTTATTGCATCATTAGACTCTGTCACTTTAACCAAGTGTTGGCAGGTTGCTAAAGAAGATTCAAAACGGAAAACAACCATGCAAGAAGAATTCAGAGCTCTTGAGAAGAACAAAACTTGGGAGATTGTGTCACTACCATCAAGAAAGAAGGCGGTTGGGTGCAAATGGGTGTTTACAAAAAAATAGACCCCAGAGAGAAAAATAGATCGATACAAGGCATGATTGGTGGCTAAAGGATATAGTCAGAAATATGGCATTGACTACGATGAGACTTTTGCACCTGTGGCAAAGATGAGCACTGTTAGAACACTTATTTGCTTAGCAGTGAATACGGATTGGAAATTACATCAATTAGATATAAAAAATGCATTCCTTCATGGAGAGTTGATGGAGGAAGTGTACATGGATGTCCCCCTAGGTTTTGGTACAATTCAAACAATAGGTAAAGTTTGTAGACTAAGGAAGTCGCTTTATGGACTGAAGCAATCTCCTCGAGCCTAGTTTGACAGGTTAAGAACGGCTATGGTGGGTATGGGATACCAACAAACGAATGCAAACCATACAGTATTTTTTCGAAAACACAAGGAGCATACTACATTACTTGCTCTATATGTGTATGATATACTTATCACGAGTAACGATGAAGGAGAAATTGCCCAATTGAAGGTGCAAATGGGTAAAGAGTTTGAGGTGAAGGATCTAGGATTTCTACGATACTTTCTTGGAATTGAGGTAGCTCGTGGAGCAGGAGGAGTTGTTCTATCTCAACGAAAATATGTATTAGGTCTTCTCATAGAAACTAGAATGTTGGCTTATAGGACCGTAGCTTCTCCAATCAAGGAAAAGATCAAGCTAACTGAACTTACAGGAGAGAAAGTTGATCGTGAAAGGTAACAAAGATTGGTAGGTCGGTTGATTTGTTTGACTCACACCCGTCTAGATATTTCATTTGCAGCAAGTGTGGTAAGTCTCTACATGCATGCTCCGAGGAAAGATCATATGGATGCAGTGTACCATATTCTGAGATATCTCAAAGGTGCCCCGAGGAAGGGATTAATCTTTAGAAAGCATGGTCATTTTAACATTGAGGGCTATTGTGATTCTGATTGGGCCAGTTGTGGTGATGATAGGAAATCCACATCAGGATACTACATGTTTGTTGGAGGCAATCTGGTCTCTTGGAAGAGTAAGAAACAGTCAATAGTAGCAAGGTCAACAGTCGCAACAGAGTATAGGGCTATTGCTATAGGAGCTGCGGAGATGTCATGGCTGACAACTCTCCTAGTAGAACTAAAGGTGAATCAAGAAAATCAGATGATCTTGTGGTGTGACAATAAGTCAACAGTCAACATTGCCAACAATCCGGTACAACATGATAGAACCAAGCACATCGAAATCGACAGATTCTTTATCAAGGAAAAGCTTGATAATGGAGTATTAAAATTGGGTCATGTTTCTACTGAACATCAAGCAGCAGATTGTCTTACAAAGGGACTTCGGCCAGTAAGTCTTACTAGATTGTGTGACAAGATGGGCTTCGTGGATAGTTTTTGCCCATCTTGAGGGGGGAGTGTTGAGAATGTTTAAAAGTTATAACGGCTAGCCCAACGACTAGCTAGTTCCAGTAGCTAGTTAGCTCAAAAGCCAAATCTTGGCCTTTATAAAGAGGAACTTTCTCCTCATGTAAATATGAGCGATCTTTTTATTTTCTTCCTCCTGTTGTGACATACCAATGTATATTACTGAACAGATGTGCCTTCTCATGTTTCTTTAATAAGTTACCCATAAGAGAAGTAATTAAAATAGGGGAAAATTATATCCATTAATGATGATGGACAATTTGCCAATTGATGTGTAAATAGCTTGAAGCCATCAACAAGATGATTAAACCTTGATATGGCACCATAGCCTAGGCCATCTATATCCTGAATAAAAATAAATGCAGGCAATTCAACACAAATTTTTGGAAGGTATACCAAATAAATCATTTCAATATATTATCAATACGAGAAGGATGCATCTACGTGAAATAATGTAGACAACAGTTTTCTCACTATGTTCATCAAATTGAAAGGCCACTTCAAATCATTCAATCCAAACTATGCGGGTTGCTTCGAATTTCTTCATAGCCGGCTACTTTATTACATTTATTGACCTATATGGGCTGCTTTGAATACCTTTAAACGAATATTTTATTACATTTATTTATGACTTCAAAAGGTTGCCTATAAATTTACTTGATCATGAATAAGGTCGAACCTTTACACCAATATTTTATTACATTTATTTATGACTTCAAAAGGTTGACTATAAATTTACTTCATCATGAATAAGGTTAATGCTGTCCATGCCTTCATAACATGTAAAGTACTTGCCAAAAGTTAATATCAATCTCTTCCTCATGCTCAACATTAGGGATGGTCTTTATATTTGGTTGTGTTGCAACATCTTGGAAAAGCAAACGGTAAACATTTCTTCATGTTACTAGGACCAAATTTCGTATTAAAGCGTTGTCTTGTCTTAGATGAGTGGATTCAGTTGTCATCAAACAAAGTATGCACAAAATATTCAAATATAGAGAACTTTTGGAAATCCATAAAATATAGGGCATCACGTCAAATGCATATTCTACTACATTGTTTGACTATCCACAAAATCCACTGCATTCCTATACTAGTTAAGGCTAATCGGTTTCCCCAAATCGATTAAGCATAAACCGGTAGCCACGTTGATAATGCTCTAACCGGTTTGACCAAAACGGTTCAGTTTGGCTTGAGCCATTCCGAAGTGAGCCCAATCACAGTTAAGGAACATGAAGCCTGAACTGAACCGAATCGAATCGGCAACCACAAGCCGCTCTTAACTCTTAGTTCGAAGCTATTCTTATCTATATGGTCTGTTTGCTCTCTTTAATTATATACCAATGTTTTGTCTTTTGTTTTTTTCCTTCTTTCTCTCATTCATCAATCAGTTTCATGTTTTCTTCTTTTGTAGCAGTCGGCTCCATCTAGCCGTTCTGGGAGGGTAAAACATGATCTCTGTAGCATGAAATGATGAGGTAGACGAAAACCCGCACCTTCAGATTCTTCTAAACAGGATAGACACCATGGATCTACAGGAGCAACCTTAGAGGTTCCTGGGACTTTTTATTCCTATGACTTTTTATTCCTAGGATAGTGACATGGATTCCTTGTAGGCCAATAATGCAGTGCTAGGTTACTTTCAACTTTCAATACATTTGACTTAGAAATCAATTAATCACAATTGTTTTTGCCTATATTTCGCAATATGGAATCGCGAGTTAGAGCAAACTATCATTAATCCATTTATAAATAAGTATGCTACAAGATACTAAAATATGGGCGGATTTTAAAATTATACAGCTAGAAAATGATTTAAAATTATACAGCTAGAATATACATCCACGAGATTTCTGAAATTATAGAAGAATTGACTATAAAACAGACTGGAATATTTGCTTTCTGTGTATAAATAATCTGGCATGATTATGGTCTCTCTCCATACCTATGATTCTGGCATTCTTATCTCCCCTTCCCTCTCTCTTATTTTTCTTTCTGTTCTTATCTCCCGCAAGAAAAGACTTCTGCAAGAAAGCATTAAGAGAATATCAATTTGAATATCAACAAGAAGTTTAAGGGAATTTCAACAAGGAACTCAAGCTTATGGATCAATCTGAATCCATTTCTGAAGAAAACAAATGGAGACAAGACATGATAATAAGGATCAATAAGGCCACTGATGCTACTGATGATGGTATACGGCTGTTCACGGAGATTTCGAAGCCGCCAAAAGCATTAGTGGATGTGAAGCCAGAGTCATATCGGCCTCAGATCCTGACCATCGGACCGTTGCATGAAATGCTTAGTGGGAGCTCTGTTCTTTATGATGTTAAGGCATCGTGTGTGAATAAATTCATGAAAGCACATGACATATCAGATGTGGAAGAGCTCATGAAACGCCTCTTCTATGACCCTTCTGATCTTCACAATCACTATTCAGATCTTCCCCAATACAGTTCTGAGACCCTCCAACTTTTGATCACCGTCGATACCATTGTCATTCGTGAATTCCTTCGGTTTATTCCAACTGCATGGAATTTCTTACTCAAGGAACACACGCAGTTCTGCAAGATCTGCAACAATAACATCACATTCAACCAAGCAGTCAGGGACTTGTTTGTGATGGGCAACCAAATTCCCATGCCATTTCTAAAGAAGCTGATTGAGGCATTTCCAGAGAAAACCAAAATCGAAGGGGATGAACTTCAGCAAGAAGCGATTTATGCTGTTGCAACAATTGATCCATTCCTTGTCGTCGAGACCTTCACCGCAGAGTTTGTGAAGAGTTTTGAAATTCCCGATTTTCGGCTTTGCAGTCATCTACTTGATTGCCTATATGTTTGGGTCTGCAGGGAGCCATTACAAAAGAATGGAAGCGACGCCATGAATTTATGTAGCATCCCACAACTATGCAATCTTTTCTGGAGGAAGCAAGAACCTCAACAGAAAACTATCTTTGGCGATCGTCTGCCAACAGCATCTCGGCTCTCAAAAGCCGGCATCCGGTTCAGGGTGATTGTAGGCAGCATATCGGTGATGAAATACGACAAGACAAACCTTCGATTCGATCTTCCACGGCTTATCGTGAATGACAGGACAGAGGATGTGTTGAGGAACCTCCTTGCACATGAACAAACCTCCAAAAGTAATGGTGATTTCACTAAGTATGTTGCCATCATGGACTCGCTCATCGACACTCCGGAGGATGTAGCGATCTTGACAAAGGCGCAGGTGATAGAGAATTACTTGGGGAGTGATGAGAAGCTGGTGGAGATGTGGAACAACATGTGCACCAATGTCGACATTCGAGCATGTGAGAGATGGGACAACATGACACACGATGTATTAGATGACTATGAGAATCGTGGGCGTTCCATGGCTATGAGAAGTATTTTTCTCAGCCATGGCTAATGATTTCGCTCCTTGTGGTGTTTCTACTGCTCCTATCCTCATTATTGGAGACCGGCTATTACCCATTCCAAGCCTTAACTTAACCATCGGACCTCCATCAAATCTTGGGCCAAAATTTTGGGAGCTTTGTTATTTCTGTAGTTTTACATTCATTTGGAATTCATGGTATGTTATTTCCGTTATTTTTGCATTTGGAGTGACAAGGAATAAGAATTCTATGGACTCATAAAAACATGGCCAAACATGGAAGCTAGGATCCCATATTGTACACATATATGATAAATAATTGATGATTAATGTATTATTGAGTAATATCTTGTGACAAGCATTTGTTAAATAAGCAATCATCTTGTCTTTTCCCTTATTAAACTGAAGCACAATTTGTATGAGTCTCATTAGACAATGATGTTATCTTTTAATGCATCACAACTATTTAGTCTATAACATTAGTATAGAGTGCCCAGTCGTGGCCACATAGTGCATATCGAATATTTGCACAAGAGGTCATTCCTCTTTGCAGAAATATAAGCTAGTAATTTGTACACAAATGCCACCTTTTTTATTCCCCTTCCAAAACATGCCACAAACCCATGGGGGTTTTTTAACCCTCTTTGTTTGTGGTATGGTGAATCTTTGTGGTGAGGTCTACCATAACATAACCACAATGGTAACCCTTAACGGACAACACAAATCACCATTTGGGAGGATGAAAGTCAAACTGTAGACGTCTAAATAGCTAGAGTTAAGAAAGAGACATTATAGGTTCATTCATTATATGATGTTGATAAATGTGGTCTATATTGTTCAAATTGTCTTTCAATTTACCTCAATCATTGGACAACAAGTGTTACAAGTTCCTCAACAATCTCACATGGAATGTAAGCTCATTAAAGTAGAAAGTGGCGACATAATTGCTAACACTTTGGATAGGTTGAGTTGTCAACAATAAGAATTGATGAATGAAGATGGTCTCGACAGTGTCCAGAATTCATGCTAAGATTGATCACATACATCAAATTAATGAATCCATAGATCCATCTAATAGTAGGAAGAAAAACGCCATGGCGGACATGAAAGAAGATCCGAGTGACATGGTGTCAAAAGATGAAGATGTCACTCTCTCAAATTCCTTAAGGTGGCATCACGGGCATATGATGCTAACATCGCCCGATACGGGGTTTACAAGTCAATAATCGAATCGATTTGTTGGCATGTTGAATAACACAAGAATCATCACAAACAATAGAAATGTTGTCATCACATGTGGCTATTGGAGGGTCATTTTTCTTGTCGTCATTAGTTCCATTCGTTTGCTCCCTTGTCTTCTTTCTACAATCTCTTTCGTAGTGAATTTGACCGCCACAATAACTCCATGAAAAGTCTTTCTTAAGGTCTTTCCTATTTATAGATTTACACTATCCCTTTAAAATTATTTTTATGATTTTGTGGACCTTGATAATGGCTTCTCCCTTTATTGGGGTTGTTTTCTTGACAAAGGCTTAATGCTGACTTGACTCTTTTCGTCGTGCTTCTTCATTAAGAAGACTTGACTTAACTGTAGCAATGTTAGCTGCTTTCCTTGTGGTGTTGAGTTCCCTAGTGTCACCACAAGTGTTTCCCAACTATTTGGGAGAGACCCTAACAATAATAACCCCAATACCCCATCTGCTAAAGGTATTTCTAAAGAGATAGTTTGATTCAAGTGCTCAACCATACTAGAGCTATCGTGATATCTTAGCTTTACAATCTTTTTGAATAGAGAGACTCTATTCGGAACATTCTTGGTTTCAAACATACTTTCTATTTTTTTCGACAATATATTTGCTTTCGCCTCAACATCAAAGTTGTTGTATAGACTTATGTCTATGATTCAACATCACATGTATGCACTTGTTTTTAGATGCATGACTTCCCAAGTCGGTGCATCTAATTTCTTTTGGTTTGTCAAGACCACATTGTACATGCAACACAAGTCTTTGCATAACAAAATTTCCTGCATCGTCGACTTCCATATTCTGTAGTTTGGTCTAGTCAAGTTAATCATCCGTGAAAAGATTCATCCATATTCCAATCTTGCGCGAAAGGTATGAATTGCCGCTTTTACTCGAGTTGCTGGGAATACTCTAGGATGAATATAGATTAGCTTAAACCACCAACTCAGGTAACAATAGAAGCAACCAACACCAAATTTTACGTGTAGACCCAAATTGGGAAAAACATTGGGAACCTTAGGTTCCAAACAATTTTACTAGGTTCTAAGTACAACTGAGTACAACCTCTCTAGTTTTCTTTAAAGGAATACATATGCCTCAAGGCAATAGCCTTGGCATAAATCTTCACCCTATTGGGTGGAATGAACAACAAAACTGTAGAAATGCAAAATAAAAATAGAGAACAAGGAACCTAATCCAAAAGGATAGGAAAGGTGTTGTATAGTCATAGCTGATTGACGACAAGAACAACCGCTCACAAATCTTTATCTTCTCGTTATCTTTATATATATACATACATATATATGTTTAGTTATTCATTAGTTTATTTATGTATTTATTTATTTATTCAAAAATAAATATAGCAATCACTTTCTTTTTGGTCATTAGCTGATTCGGTTACTCAATCAAAAAAATTGTTAACTTAGAGCATATCTGCTTTACATTGTAGTTCTGACTTCTTAGTTGTTCCTAAGTCTCCTATATTTCAACTTTCATCTTCCCAAATTCTGATCTGTGTGTGGCATTCAGATTTTGTTACTAGTTCCCATTCCTAGATTACACACTGACAATAACATAATCAGAAATCTCGATTATGGCATGTAGTGTTTTCCTATGACTTTTTATAACTAGGGTAGTGACATCGATTCCTTGTAGGCCAATAATGCAATGGTAGGTCACTTTCAACTTTCTATACATTGGACTTGGAAAGCAATCAATCACAATTGTTTTTGGGAGTTAGAAAAAACTATCATTGATTGATTGATGACGATTAAGTATGCATTTCATGGATTATATTTTAAGATATTAAAATGTGGGCGGATTTTAAAATCATAGAGTGAGGATTTCTGCGTCGACCAAGAACTACTCTAACTTATTTCCTATCAAGCAATTACAGCATGTGAACATTTTGAGTCAATTCACCCTATTTTTTGTCAATTTGAGACCAAACTCTAATCCAAATTACGTATACGTTATGAAAATTTATGTGATCAGTACTTGTGCTTTTAAAATGTATCAAATACTAACATTAATCCAACAGAGACCGGTGCAATCAAATGTAACAAATTCGGCTGAATGAAAAAGGAAAACTTTTGTCTCTAAAATGAAGGTCAAGCTTTTGGCTGTAATATAAATTCAAGAATGGCACCGATAACGTATTGAGAAAAGTCATTGCCCATTCACAAACCCCACGAGATTTTTGCAATATATAAGGAGTTGAATTTGCTACGTCTAATCAGCTCATCCAAACCCCACGAGATTTCTGAAATCGTAGAAGAATTGACCAAAAATCTGAATGGAATAGATGCTTCCTGTGTATAAAATGGCATGATTGTGGTCTCTCTCTCGCTTTATCTCTCTCCATATATGATTCTGGCATGCTTATCTCGCACCCTCTCTCTCTCACACACATTTTTCTCTCTATCTATTCTTATCTCCTGCAAGAAAAGACTAGGAAATCAAGAAAGCATCAGGTTTGTGCCCACAGAAGGAATTGTGAAGAAGAAGATTAAGAGAATATCAACAAGGAAATCAAGCTTCCACATCAAATGGATCAATTTGAATCCTCTCCTGAAGAAGAGAATTGGAGAAAATACATGAAGCTAAGGATCAATGAGACCGATACTAAAGCTGATAGACCCGTGTATGCTGAGATCTCGAAGCCTCCAAAAGCATTAGTGGATGTCAAGCCCGAATCATACCGGCCTCGGATCGTGACCATCGGACCGTTGCATGAAATGCTTAGCGGGAGCTCTTCTCTTTATGATTGTAAGGCACTTTCTGTGAATAAATTCATCAAAGGACATGAGATATCAGATGTGGAAGAGCTCATGAAACGCCTCTTCTATGACCCCTCTGATCTTCAAAATCATTATTCAGGCCTTCCCAATTATAGTTCCGAGTCCCTCCAGCTTTTGGTGACTGTGGATACCATCTTCTTTCGTGAATTCTTGCTGTTTCTTCAGACTGACTGGGATTCCACACTGGAGGAACACACCCAGTTCGAAAAAATCTGCAACAATAGCATCACATTAAAAGAAGTAGTGAGGGACTTGTTCGTGATGGGCAACCAGATTCCCATCTCATTTCTAGCGAAGCTGATTGAAACGTTTCCGAAGAAAGTCGAATTTGAAGTGGATGAACTCCAGGAAGGATTGCTTTATGCTGTTGAAATGACTGATCCATTCTATATCAGCAAGAATTTGTCCCGCGCAGAGATTGCCGAAATTTTTGAAACTCCCGAGTTTGTGAATTACACTCATCTACTTGATTGCCTATATGTTTGGGTAGTCAGGGAACAATTACAAAATAATGAGAATAAAGCCATCAATCCATGTACATTCCCACCACTTTGGAATCATTTCGCGACAGAAGAAGCAGCTCACAAGATGACTATATATCGCGATCGCCTGCCAACAGCGTCTCAGCTTTCTAAAGCCGGGATCCGATTCAAGGCAATTGAAGGTTCCATATCAGTGATGAACTATGACAAGACGAGCCTTCGGTTCGATCTCCCACGGATTGTGGTGTATGACAAGACAGAGGATGTGCTGAGGAACCTGCTTGCCCATGAACAGACCTCCACAAATAATGGTGAGTTCACTAAGTATATCACCATCATGGACTCGCTCATCGACACACCTGAGGATGTAACGATCTTGACAAAGGCACAAGTGATCGAGAATCACTTGGGGAGTGATGAGAAATTGCTCAAGATGTGGAACGACATGTGCACCAACATCGACATTCGAACATGCGAGAGATGGGATAACTTGATAGTAGATGTACTACACCACTACGAGAGTCCTTGGCGTCCCATGTATGTGGAGTTTCGAGAAAAGTATTTCTCTCGGCCATGGCTAACCATTTCGCTCCTAGTGGCATTTCTACTGCTCCTATTCTCATTAGTGCAGACAGGGTATACTGTCGCAGGCTATTACCAATTTTAGCCCTAAATTCACCACCGAACCTTAATCAAACCTTGGGGTCAAAATAACAATGCTTTGTTATTTCTGTTATTTTTCATTCATTTGGGATCTCATTGTACTTTAGTTCTGTTATTTTTTAACTTGGAAGATTGTGATTCTTGGAAGATGTAGTAGTTGTTATAGAACTTAAATTAAAATCAGAAGGAATAAGAGTAGATGTTTAGACATGGTAGTTGTAATCCCATATTGTACTTACAATATATAATTGGTGATTAGTGTATTATCGAGAATGTCATTAAACAAGCAATGATCTCATCCTTTCCCAACTAAAATGAAGCACATTTTGTATGAGTCTCAATCACATACGCATTGATCGACCACTTGTTAGCATACAATGCATTGCCAAAATGTACACAAGGGCTCAACCTAAAACTATGGATGTTGATAAGTAATATGCAGCAAGTGTATTTGCTGAAAATGGAAGTCTTCATGTCTCCAAGATTACTCTAACCATCAGCACATTTGTTTACCACCTTTTCTATTAATTGACAGTCATGAAGGTCTGAAGCGCAAAGGTCAAATCTTGCCCAAATCATCCCTGGCCATTGATTGGCACAGCATTGCACCAGGTTCATGGAGACCCATCAACATCTACGTTGCATCTAACAAACTATGTTTAAGCTCATATATTGTGGTTACGCATTGTATGACTACTATTGGGCATTGTAATATTAATGATTATGTAATGAGATTTACACAAGGTATACTTCATTGGGAATGGACAACACAATATATACTCGTAAAAGATTTCAGACATTGTGATTCTGAAATCCATTTAGCGAGGTCCATTTCCACTTTGAAATTGTTTAATATTTGCAGAATGCAAACATATTATGGTTTCCTGGATTGCCTTCATCTGTTTCCTATTGCTCAAATATATTATTCTTTTTAAACTGATTTATGTAGCTCTTCTCTTTTGGGTGTGAATTCAAGGATAAAAAAATAACACTTTGACATTGTAGTTGAACATATAACCTTTTAAAATGTCGTCAGAATATGATGCCTTTTCATCATCATCACAATGTCATAACGTAAATGTGACAATAAAATATATCATACTGTCAAGAAGAAGACCAGTTAATTATAGAAAAGGTGTTAACTGAGACTAACAATATATAAAATTTTGAAAACTTGAGGGCTTCATAGGTCCCACCAAAACTAGCTATGGATGCTTGCCTATCTTTTCGTCTCTGTTCTCCGATAATCGTGATGACTTGTAGTCAATTCGTCCCTTTTTTTCTCAAAGTGTTTATGTTAATTTGAAACCTAATTCTAATCCAATTTCTTATATGTTGAGCAAATTATGTGATGAATATTTCTGTTTGTCAAATTTTGTATCGTGATCACTGCTGTATTTAATATCATTAATCAACAAAGAGCAACACACTAAACAAAAAACCCATTGCTTCAAAAGCTCAGCCCATCACTAAAAAAGAAAAAACTTTACCTCTAATATCAACATCAAGCTGGCCTAAATGAGATTAGAATCTAGACTATAATATATTAACTAAAAGAGTGGGATGAAGCATGTGTTGAGCAACCTCGTTGCACATGCACAAACCTTTACAATAAGGAGTTGACTATGCTATGTATTGGATCATAGAGTTGATTTTGCCCATGAGATGTCTGAAAGCATAGAGGATTGGACTAAAAAATGGAATGGAATATTTGCTTTCTATGCAAAATGACACGATAAACACGTTCGCGTTCACAAGTGGAAGGATTGCGCATTCCACTTGTAGAATCTTCTTAAAACGAAGCAAATACACCCTCTCTACAATAATTGGATGCACTAGTATCACATGTTCCTCAACTTGATAAGAATTTGCAAATATAAAAATACATGATAGATCTACGAGTGGAGATCATTAGAAATCATGCAAGTTTAGACATGTTGATAAGTTAATGTATCTAAATAAAGTTCAACTATGGCTCAATATGGCACTATTGTGCGACAAGGGAAACACTAACTTAAAGACTTATATTAATTAGGTAGGTTTTACAAAATTATGAGGTGTACTTGTATCCATACTAATAAAATGAGATATAATTTATACTTTGACCCATACGTGCATGTATGTAATTGTCGAAAATGTAGGATAGTGCACATTAGGATAAGTGATTGGAATAACTAACTTATTAAAGTATTCAATACTTATATTAAAAGTTGATCTAATCTATTCCTCAGTTTGTTCATATGGGATCAAACCATATGTGTATATAATTGTGCACAATGTAAGGCAGTGAACTTTAGGATAATGTCGTGGAAATAACAAACCTATTAGGCTTTCATACCTATATTTAAAATTGATCTACTCTATTGCTTAGGTGATTCACACAAGATCAAACTCCGAATGATAACGCAACTGGAACCATTATCAACACACTACACAATCTAAGCAGCAATGGAATAGAAACTAGACCTGTTTTAACAATATAAGACAAAGATCCATAATAACAACATGGACAGTCATGGCAATAATTATAGGGCCATGTTCTGTTAAGGTTAGCTTGGACCAAAATCAGCCTCCATTTAAGCTAGTTCATGTTTCTCCATAAGTTTGGTAGTCAGCTATGCACGCGGTGAAACCAATATCATAAATCTACTAATGAGGTATATAAAAATAAAATTGAAACATATAGATGATTATAAAGAATAGAATCCACTAGGTAAAACCCAAAATTTGTATTAATAATGTGAAATCTTAACAAATCGTCAGTGTCATATTCTTTATAGAGTCTATTACATAGCAATCAATTCATCTACGTCATTTTCTTCATCATCTTGTGTAGAACTGTCTTCGGCTATACGTGCATTGGTTTCCCCTGTTAGCCGGGCCAACGAAATATCTTCTATAAGCTCATCATCAAGCTCTATTAGCTCTCCCGGTTCGCCGGCTAACGGAGGAATAGGCTCTCGCGAAGCGGGTTGAAACCTTTCTGTATTGGCGAGGTTCTTTGCACCGACCTCCTCATCCTGGTCTGGGCACTCCCACAAAGCCTTAATCCGCATATTAATAAATATAACTTGGTCCTCGTCCTTCTCCAATGCAACTGTATTCCTAAACAGCTTCAATGCACATGCTGACGTAGTTCCTGTGATGTAAGTAACAAGAAGATTTAGTTGTCAAACGAAAAAAAAGGGATTGGTTATCTCAAGATCGTTACCCTAGTTCGAGGAATACCTGTGCCAGAAAAGAGATCTAATATCCAGTCTCCTTCGACAGAAAACATCTCGATCAAGCGCATCATAAGTCGTTGAGGTTTTTGGTATGGGTTGACAAGTCCCCGTTCTGTCGTGGTGACATGTCGCAATTTCCGAGTCACTGCTGGATATACCAACAGATTTGAACCTCCCACTTCATTAGAATGCTCTTTGATTCTCTGTTTTTTAATTTCATCGAAGTAGCCAACCGTTATGTATTCAATGGCATTAACGAACCGAAAAGTTGGCCCTCTATTTACATTGGTCTTGATCCTATAAAAAATAATTCATCGAGTTAAAAATAGATTCAACAACCTTAAGAATTGCAATATAATGAAAGACACCTATAAATAATCCTTACCATGCAAGGTTCTCGATGCCATGGCAACGAGATCTCAAAGCTTGAGCTACCGAGTACCCTTGGTCCATACTATGAAAGACAACTATTCGCCACAAGGATGCGGTCGTTAGCTCAGCGAAATCCTTGACCATCTTCTCCAATTGTTTAAACCTAAACGGTTCATCGTCGTATGATGACCCAGCCATTCGAAATCCGTAAGGAATATCCACAATCATTAGCGTATATTCCTTCTTTGGCACCTTCTGGATCAACTCGATGACATCACCGCAAACCACATTGTAGTAAAGATCTCTCGTAATATCTTTCTTGTGGCTAAATTTTTTAAACGAGCCATCTTCCTCCATTTCGTACGCCTTGACTAAGCGACGATCCTTTTCTTTTCTAGCTCGCTCGAGATGTGCAAGGAAGGATGTAGGGAAATCGTGTATATCCTTAACTTCTCCTTGTTTCTTGCCTCGACACGGTTTCTAATAGAAGCAATAGGACATCAGGTATTATTACGCAACCTCTAAATATGATGAAAGGGTAATGAAAAAATATCAATACTAACCCAATCCTTGAATGCAATAAAATACTCTGATAACGCCTTATACGAAGACGTTAGAGGATAATCCTCGGTCACTTGTTCCCAAGTTATACATCCAAGTTGTTTCATCATTACTTCTTGGATCTTCATGTACACCTTATGACTGTAAAATTAGAAATCAAGATTAGAACTTTGAATTACACCAGATAGACTACAATTTCAGTATTTGAAAGACTTACTTATTGAACTCGGTGACCATTTCTTCAAGGCTTAAATCTTTCGCCACAACCCTTGACAAAACGGACACAAGAAGCTGCTCGTCCTTAATACCTTGCATCGCTCTCCATAGAGACAGCTTCATGTCGCCTGCCGCTTCTTCAATTGTCAAGTCAATTCTCTTGGCGGCTTGTGACTTTAATTCTAGTTGAGGGTCAACCCTACATTTCTTTTGTCGTTGACCCTTTACCTCCTTATTCTCCCACATTGAGAAGATTTGATCTTGGAGGTCCCATACTTCTCCATCTCTAAACGCCAATTGAAACCAAGATTCATACTTTCGAAGACCATCGGACCTAACATTATCATCTACCACAATGCCGACTTCATGCAGACATTGACGTCGAAGGCCTGGATGTAACTTCACACCAAACTTTTGTTTCACATCTAAATACTCGTGGTGGAAGAACCGGATTCGCTCAATAGACGACATTTTCTGCCTATAGTCATTATCATTATTATGGTCCCATGCCAACAGCTTAGCCTCTTCGGTTGTGAGCCCAACATATATTTTGCACTCGGCATACTTGAAGAAGAAAGTGGTTGGATGTTCTCTGACAAGTTGTCGACGTGCCTCTGTTGAATGCGATCCACCAATGACAAAATAATTATATTGATCATGCTTTCTGATATCAAAATCTTCAATGGTTTCACATTCTTCAGGATCCACCATAACAATAAAAGGCACCACTGTGGCATGAGGATTAATTTTCATTTTTTTCTTGAGATTTTGAACATGCATGCGATGAGGCTCTCTAATCTCAAGTGGTCTTCGACCTGTTTTTTCATCAATAGGGGGCCGATGGATGTGTGTTATAGGCAAATTAAATACTTGCCCTTTCCTGACCAGCTTCCGTTGCATTAACTCTCTTCTTATTTTATTCTGCTCGGATGACAAAACACCCGAGGCCAGCTCGGCTCCTGGCGTCCCCTTATTATCCTCTTCTTCATTGTCACTTGTCGAATCCGTATCCGACATTTTCGTTGTCTTCTTCTTGGCTGGTCTTGACTGGACTTTGGATACCTTTTTAGTGGCCTTCAAGTGGGAGGGCTCTTCATCTCGTAGAGTTACATGGCCTTGTATATAAGGCCTCAAGGTAACAATCAGGTTTTGTGAGTTATCAAGTGCTTTTTTGAACACTTCAGGCCCACAAGATTCCTTTACTAAAAGGTCTTCTGAAAGGAACACTTTGCGTACCCCCTTGGAGCACTCTATCATTACCAGTATGTTGGCCGAATCTGCATCTTCGTAGTCAAATCGTAGAATTCGGCCATACATAAATGGAGTTTCTTTTCCTAGCTGCCCCTCACCCTTCTTCTTTGCTGTATACAATACGACTTTTTTCTTTGAGTCGATATATTGCATACACCATTCCTTGTCCGTTAGATCTCGGTCAGGAAGGTCTTCGCCTCCAGTAGCGGCGACAATTTTCTTTTGGCTTACATCACTATGGGGCTGAGATTTTGTCTCTTCGTTAAATAGAAGCTTTTTTCCTCTCTTTATGGACTCCGGAGTTACCTTGGTCTGGGCTTCGATTGGAGAACCTTGTATGCGAAGCTTAATTTTCTTCACGGGTCGGTCTGACAGATTCTCAAACGACCTATTTAAGAAAGTATATGCAAAAACATAAGTTAGACAGTTACGTAGATTGAAGTTGTTATTATAATGAAGAACAGTTTCTAGGAGCAGTAACATATTCAAAAATCTATTGTAGGCATGGCTATTCAACCTAGAAAATATATATCGTAATAAGTAAAACGGGTTATATATTCTTTTAAATAGTAGATATGACTTATATAGATTCTAAACCTATATTGATGAGAATTTGCCATAGTGAATGCAATTTGTAGATCATTTTCTACTATTTTAAGCTAAAGTAGGTCAAAAAACACCTATAATTAGAGCTTGTATTTGTTTAGAAGTAAGTAAACTCAACATAGAAAGACTGATTTTGACAGACAATTTGATAACATTTCCACCCCGTAAACGATTTTTCTCTCTCAAAGGCTACACTTTAAACACGAACTCGATACGCCGTATCGAGTTCGTGTATACAATACAAATATTTATACACGAACTCGATACGCCGTATCGAGTTCGTGTATAAATATTTGTATTGTATACATGAACTCGATACGCCGTATCGAGTTCGTGTATAAATATTTGTATTGTATACATGAACTCGATACGCCGTATCGAGTTTTTCGGGAAACGAAACATATTTACAAAAATGTCCACAGTGTCAGAGGCCTACCTGGACTCCTCGCGCTCGACTCTCTTGGAAGACATGGTTGATCGTGTTGTGTGGAGGCGGAGATCGCGCTTTCGTGCTTTGTGCCTTGAGTGCTCTGTGTGCTCTGTGTGCTCTGTGTGCTCTGAGTGCTCTGTACGCTCTGTACGCTCTGGTGAGTGAAATATGATGAGGTCTTCCTATTTATAGGGATTGAACCCATGGTTAAAGTAACCATAGTCATCTTAACCAATGTTGGTAACTTTGAGGATAGTTAGTTTGTAACCATAGTCACATTAACTATAGTAACTTATGATTGTATTAATGATTACAAAGTCAAACTAATATATTGATCAATCTTTTATACTCATAAAAACCTACAATCAGCTCAAAGGTTATGAAGGAGACAATGATAGAGGTTCATGAATGTACCAATGATTGATTACTAAAAGCAAAAAATTTTATGACTCTCAATAGTTATGTATTAAAGATGTGGGCATGAATTAACCAATGATTGATAAGTCTAATAATTAAAATGGTGAGCCTTAAAGAATCAATGAGTGAGACGTTCTATATCAAAATGGGTGTCATTAATTAGCCAATGATTTTAACATTAATCCAACATATTCAAGGCTTGTTAATGATTAGTTTTATATTTTACTTGATTTAACATCATTTAGATCTAGTTTATATAATGATTGATAATTTAAGTTAAATTACTTTATTAAAAATAATTTTTAGATGTATTGTATTTTAATAGAATATTACATAATATAGACATTCTATTGGTTTGGCTTTTGTTTAGAGAGAAGTTTATGTTTAGGGAGGAGTATATGGTTAGAGAGGAGTATAACTTAGAGAGCCCTATCTAGACCTTAAGCCATGAGTGAAGATTCACCGTTCTCGATTGAAGAATATTGTTTGTCATCAGACACATCGTTTTCTACTGAAGAGTATTGTTTATCAACAGAGTCACCATATTCGATTGAAGAATATTGTCTTTCGACCGACTCACCATATTCTATCGAAGAATATTGTCTGAGCTCATCTACAGGGAATGCAAATAATGACACATGTGAAGAGTTCTCTATTGAAGAATACGATATTAATAAAGATACCGGGAATGAAGGAAGTGCCCAGGAAACATTGAATAACATTGGCGATGGTCAGAACAGAGAATTAGACTGTAACAAGGTTACACCAACCTCTATGCAGGAAGAGAAATCTGGGAGCCCTATGCATATTAGAGAATCCCACGAAGAATTCGTCTGGCTAGATTTAGCTTGGTGACATCAGATAAACAGATTGGATTTGATGTCAACAAAATATGTTGTGCCCGTGGTTGTATGTCTATGATTGGAAAATCAAAGTTGCGAGAATTAAGGCGATACTATTTTTCGATGACCGGTGATGAGCAAGACACTTACCTCGGATCACATATGCAACTAGTATCTGACAAATGTACGGGGATCAAAGTATCATTCGAGTATTATATCTTCCATGCGCAACAGATATGTAGAGTTGCATTCAAAATTGTGTTATGTGTTAGTAACATGCGGCTACATAGAGTACAACAACATCTACTTAGCGGGGATCAGATGCTCAATTGTAAAGAGGTTCCAAGTATGAAAGGTGCAATTGGAAGACTAGCTATTGGCTGGATGAAAACTTACTTTCAGTTAAATTGTGAAGTAATGCCCACTACAGGTAGGATGCATCTTTCTGATAATTATACCCGTCGGGAAGTTTATGATGTCTATCGATCTGAAATGCTAGGCTCACGTAATAAGTCTATCACCTATAGCCAATTCACAAGATTATGGAGAGCTCGGTTTTCAAATGTTATTATTCCTCGTAAAGTACGTATGGGTTATTGCTCCATTTGTGCAAATCTTAAAAGTTTGGCTAAAGGTGCAAAGACATCAATGGAAAAGGATACGAGTAAGAAGTTACTACAAGAGCATCGCGAGGCACAATCCTTAGAACGAAGGAAGGCGATGCATCATAGAGAGAAGTGTTTGAAGAGGCCTGAACAATACATGTGCTTAATGATAGATGGCATGGACCAGAAGAAGACATGCTTGCCGCATATGCGGAGGCTCCCCAAAGATGTCAATGATGAGTGCCTTGTTCAAATGCACTTGGTGGGATGCTTGGCTTATAATAGGTCTGTTCGACATCACGTCTTCATTACTTACCCCAATGTTCACAATGACCCTAACCTAACAGTTACAGTGATTCACCGAGTTTTGATGTCTTGGGGACAACCTTTCCCCCCTGTTCTATACATTCAATTGGACAATACTGCTAGAGAGAACAAAAATTCAACTGTATTTGGCTATCTAAGTATGTTGGTCAACCTAGAATTGTTTAGGAAAGTGAAAGTCAATTTCCTTTTGGTTGGCCACACACATGACCATATAGATCAGATGTTTAGCACATTCTCCAGACAGTTGTCTCGGCATGATGCTTTCACTTTACCTAAACTATTTGATGTCATTTGTGATGCATATACACCACGCCCAAAAGTGTTACACTTGAAGGAGGTATATGACTTTAAGAGATATATATTAGATGGGGGTGGTGGGAATGTTAAAGTGCTTGCTCAGTTAAACAATATAAGTTTCAATCACATTTTTTTGATAAAGAAAAATGGAATAAGTGGTTCTACACTTTTGTATGCTAAACAATATTCATCTTCTACAACATGGGAACCTGAAGGTGGTTGCCAGTTATTACTTTGTATGCCGAGTACAATTGTCCATGGAGCTAAGCAAATGCCAATTGAGAAGAAAGGACAGTTGCAGAGCGACTTGGTATTAGAACAAAAACGGTCATGGCTCCAAGCCTTAGAAGAAAAAAGAAAACATATTGAGGCCGCCAAGAAATATGCCGCACAACAAGACACGTCATGGTGGGATGTATTTTATAGTGATCAGAAAGAAATTATAGACAATTGTGTATCTGTTGATAATTGGAATTTGGAAACGCCATTCACATGGTCGCTGCAACATGATCGCGTAAATAGAAGTCCGGAGCGACTAGTAAATGCGATTAATGACAGCTTGGTCCATCCACAACAAAGAGACATTTATGTGGGACCAAGGATGACCAAAGCAGCCGAAGCTAGATGGCAAGGAAATTTGCAAGAGCTCACCGCGGGGATGTTGATTGCAACGCCGGCTGATGAGAACTCACATGGCCACCAATTTTGGGTTGGTAAAATTCTAGAAGTGCTAATGCATGAAATAGATAACACGATCAAGTCTATAAATGTTCATTGGTACAACACTAGAAGTGCAAATGCTTTTACAGGTAAGTATACATTGGAGATGATTGAATGCCAAACAAGAAGGGGAGGTAGGAAGAGGAAGCGAAACATTCGTAACACCTCGACCCTTGATATCTCTGATGTGGATATCATCGTGTACGACTTCACACTTACAAAAGCCGGACGATTAAGGAAGTCAACAATAGATATAATAAAAGAAAAATTACCAGGTCTACAAGGTGGCTCGAGTCAAAGGCAAACGAGATCTGCTACATATAATCTAGAGTCAAACCATTTGGTTTATGACGAAGATAATGCACTGACGAGGATGATGAGGAGGAATCGTCATTGTATATTAGTTATAGTAGTGATTCTCCGTAAAGGAGTGATCATGAATGTATATTTGGCTATTAAGTGTAACTACATTCCGCTTGTAACAAATCGAGTAATATAAAATCATGTGTTTTGAATTCTTATGATTTCCCAAAAATCGTTTCTTATAAAATAACATTGGTTGTAAAGTTTGTGATATAAATTGAGAATGTATGTTTTTGAAATTCGTCTTTTTTTAGTTACTTCTAAATCACGAAAATAGTGGATTTTTAACCTTTTTCATAGTATGTTTGAACTTGTATGATACTGGTATCAATGTGTTTTGTAAAATCATTGAAAAACCCCTAAAATTTCCCTTATCCTTCCATTTATGCGCGATCCTTCCACTTGTGAACGCGAACGTGTTGATAATGTTATTTTGATGTCTTCTGCATTACTCAAAACCCAAAAATACAAATTCAACCAGAAATACATTTGTGTCCAACCTATTTTCTCAATCGAAAGCCAGCAAGCAAGGTCTTAAGCACAGGTCAAGTCTTGCCTCATAGCTCATGAGCAATGCCAGAATCATCCCTCGCTACTGGCCGTGAATCAAAATAGAAGTATTTGCATTGGCACAGCATTGCGCTAGATTCACAGAGATCAGCATGTTGTCAATGTCTGGGTTGCAACCAACAAAATAAGTTTCAGCTCATTGATTTTGGTTACTACGCATTGTATGGCTATGATTGGGCATTCTAATGGTACCCTAGTATTATTAATTATGGAATGCGGTTGATACAAGGTATCCTTCATTGGGAATGAACAGCACAATTACTTAACTAAAGCTCAAATCCAAATCCAATCATTGCAACAAATAATTATTGACTAATGCATTAAACAGAGATCAAGTAATTGTAAATACAATACCATGTGTTACCATGTTCTTATTTATAGCCAAATAGATGCTTAGGACAATGTTCCACAATGATAAAAGCTCATGTGGATAATTATAAATCAAATAGACATAAATAAATAAAAGGAACCAAGAAATAAAAGCTCAACAATTAATAGTGTTTGAGCTTCCTAATGTGATCTAGGATTCATTAGCGATTGCACTAGTAATAGCCTAAGATCGCGTAGACTGTCTGCAATAATGTTAGCACAAGGATTAGGATTGCAGCAATGACCGATGCCGTCAGCCATGGCGGAGAGAAATACTCAGCACATCCTCCATGCCTTTGTGCACGACAAGTCGTGGAAGATCAAGCTGAAGTTAAGTGATGAAACCATTGTCATGTCCAATGATGTTAAGCTCATGACTGTCATGTACTCTCTCTCCATTCATCTTCTCTGATGTTAAGCTCATGACTAAACCCTTTTCTGGTGCAATGAGGTTCCTCAGCACATCCTTTGGTCCGCCGAACACGATATAAGTCGTGGAAGATGGAGCTGAAGTTTCCTCTTCTCATACTTCATCACTGATATGTTTTATTCCATTGGAATTGTAGTATTGAATCTGATAATATTCATCTTCATCTTCTTCCTCTTCCTCTTCTTCAGGAAACGCCATCGTAGAGAAGGAGCAAGGACTCGAGAGGTAGAGGTAGACCTTTTATTGCTCCAATTCAGTTGAGCAACTAATTGCTCAATGTTATTCTTCATCGGACAATGACTTATTCACACCTATTTACAATAGCCAAAGTATAACTAATAGTTCTCATGTGAATTTAAGTCACCCACATACATGTTTCAAACCAGAAGCATCACCTAATGTCAATATATTTTCTTCTCCACTCTACACTTACCCAACAAATGAAGATTTTGATGATCAACCGCAACCAATCAAGCCAAAATTTCGTTATATTTACGAAATTTTGGAAGCCACACAACCATTCGAAGCACTTATGGCCAACATAAAATTGGGACTGGAGCCTATTGGCGAGTTTGAAGATGATTACGGTGATATTCCACTTGTAGACATAAATCTCACTCCAAAGGCAACCCTTAATGGTCCCGAGAGTGAAATGTGGAAGTCGGCGATGCAAACGGAGATGGATGCACTGATGCGAAATGGAACATGGACTTTGGTGCCACGACTGAAGAATCGCAATGTCATATCTAGTAAGTGGGTACTTACAAAGAAGAAGGATGCACATGGTGTAGTGACGAGATATAAACCTCGTGTCGTTGCTCGTGGTTTTTTGCAAATTCTTAGTGTGGATTTTAAAGAAACATTTGTTCCAGCACTAAAAATGGTTCCACTACGAACCATGCTTGCTTTTTCAGCCGGTTTCAATCTCGAACTTCACCACATGGATATTGAAACCGCATTTTTACATGGTGACTTAAATGAAGAAATATTCATGCAACAACCACCGTTTTTTGAAGATTTGAAATTCCCAGAGTATGTTTGTAAGCTTCATAAGTCATTGTATGGTTTGAAACAATCTCCATGAATGTGGCACCACAAGCTCCGGCGTCTATTTATTTCCGGCGTCTTCAAGCGGAACCAAATCTTTACATTCGTAAGGAAGGAAGTGTTATGTGATCATTGGTGTGTATGTTGATGATTTGTGAATTGCCGTTAACTCTACTACTTCAATGCGAAAGGCTATAAATCAACTCACGGAGAAGTTTCCCGTCAAAGACCTTGGACCACTAGAGTATTACCTTGGTATCAAGGTAACAAGGACTAGGATGGAAGGCACACTTACTATGTTGCAACAGAACTTGGTCAAAGAAATTCTTCACAAGTTCCGGATGTCCGACTGTAAACTTATTGCAACACCAATGACCGTACCGTGCAAACTATCATCCAATGATAGTCCAAAGACCCTGGAAGAAGAGCAACTCATGAAAACACTTCCTTATCGACAAATCCTTGGAAGTATAAAGTATGTTGTGACTTGTACACGTCAGGATTTGTCTTACGCAGGTGGTTTTCTTTCTGGATTTATACGAAATGCTAGAGTAGTTCATTGGAATGCTTTAAATCGAGTTCTTCGTTGTCTACAATACACTAAAGACATAGGTCTAACATACAAGTCTTTCCAAGCTAGGAATTCATCTCAACTTAATGGTTGGCTCCAAACACCATTAGTTGGTTGGACGGATTCGGATTGGGGGGGGGGTAGATCTTGATACCTCCTACTCCACATCTTGTATGGTTTTCACATTTGCCGATGGAGAAATTGCATGGAGAACCAACTGTCAAGTATCTGTGGCTCTTTCTAGCACCGAAGTGGAATATGTTGCAACGACATTAATGGTGAAAGAAGGATTGTGGATAAAGATGATCATTGAGGAGCTCGACATCATAAAGCTTAATGAAGTCAAAGTATTTTGTGAGAGCCCTTAGGGGCTCTGATAGAGTCACAATGTGGTCTTCTATATCAAAAAGCAACAGATTCAGCTTTGAAGGTGGGCCATTGCTCTAACTCGTGTATGTCAAGTATTTGAAGGCACTTGAGAACCGAAGATTAATCGCGGGTCAAGTCGGACTGAATTCAGACACTAGTGCTATCAAAAAGAAGTTGACTACTCCAGATATCGAAAGCCATGACCATAACCTCGAACCTGCATTAAAGATGAGTAGCTCGAAAAGTTAGGGGAGTTCTCCGAAGGCGAGACAAGTTTCAAACCTCGACGAAGAAGAAGAAAGACCATGTCTTCTTAGTACACCTTTTCTCCAAGCTCAAGCTCCATGTCCTATGCCCCCTCCTCGTGATGGAATTATATCAAGCGAGTCATCTTCGTCACTTGCTTCCCTGTTGGAATGGGTGAAACGCTTAGCTTCGAATCCGGGAACACTGTTACAACTGAAACTCTGGTTACTTCCGAAGAATTATCTTCTAAACCACATGTACCAGAAAGAATTCTCGATGTTATAACAACAAATCTATGTAATAAAGTAATCCGAGAATTTAAAATAAAATGGATGGATAAATTAATAAAAGATACCACAAGGGAACGCAAAAATACTCTTAGAACTAACTTCCCTAACTTTTCATTGCAAGAGTGCAATGTTTTAAAGAGGGGTAGTATGTTACAGCCATGACCATATAATATCCCGTGGTGAGAATTTACCGTAGTATTCTATACACCTGGATAAGTGTGAGGGTTAAACGAGAGTGTAAAGAAGGGGAGGATTACTTTTAATCCTCGGGATTGAGACAACCCATTAGGCCAAGTGTGAACTTGTCTAGGGGCCTTGGGTATTGCTATTTATAAGAGGCCTACCTACCCTCATTTGATCATCTTGTTGACTACGTCGAGACTCTATTTCGTGGTGGATCAACTCTTGTAGCGAGTGCGCCAGCATCAGGTACGAGTCGACGCCATGACGGTGGTATGGGATGCCGATTGAGGCTCGAGTCCGTCTCTATCCCTTCACTCGGGGGTGGTCGGGTAGATCGGCACCCTTCTTTCTCCCTCTCCTTTCTACCTATCTATCTATCTTTTATCTTTATTTTATGGTTACATTAGTTCATGTCTCTAATAACCATTCTCGTACGAAACATATTGATGTAAGGTATCATTGGATGCGCTCGACCATTGAAGATCAACTTCTACAATTCAAGAAAATTCACACAGATGAAAATGTTGCTGACATGTTGACGAAGATAGTCTCTAAAGAAAAGCTTGAGCTATGTGTCAATCTTGCTAGACTGAACAGAAACTAAGTGGTTTAATGGAATCTTCTCCTATGTGGCCAGAGGGGGAGATTGTTAGGTTTTTTCTGTCCACATTACTATGTAAATGGAATGGGCCTTGGACACCCAAAACTTGTTTTTTATAAATAGTGTGAAAGGGGTTCACACAAGAAGACGTTACATATCTACACTATGTATCTCATTCTTTTTGAGTGTGTTAAAAAGGGGGAGAACGAGCATTTTCTCTGCTGCAACAGTGAAAAATAAGTTTCAGAGAGCCCATACTCTCTTTCTTAGCTGATTCCTTCAATCTTTCTCAAGTATACCAGCACACTCAGACATCCGGACATCGCCGCCTCCGTCATCAGCCACGTGATGTGAGTTTTGGTGGTTTTTGTGTCTTATTTGTTGAGTTCAATTTTTTGTAGGAAACATCATATTCCTTGATTACTCATAGTACTCTAACTTGGTGTATCAGATTTATTATGATAGTGAATTAGTTTTGGACTAGATCCCGTGGTTTTTACCTCTTTTGAGGGTTTTCCACGTTAAAATTTGTGGTGTATTGTGCATAGAATCTGCTGTGTATCTTTCTTGTTTCTTTTTTATAAATCTTGCACAACATATTTCTGTTTTACATAAGTGTTTAAGTGCTACTAAGTTTCGGATCAATAATGAGAAATCACAATTTCGGCATGTAGTGTTTTTCTATGACTTTTTATTCCTAAGCTAGGACATAGATTCCTTGTAGACCAATAATGCAATGGTAGGTCACTTTCAACTTTCTATACATTTGGCTTGGAAATCAATTAATCACAATTGTTTTTGGGAGTTAGAACAAACTATAATTGATCGATCGACGAATAAGCATGCATTTCATGGATTATATTTTAAGATATTAAAATGTAGGCAGATTTTAAAATCATAAAGTGAGGATTTGTGCGTCGACTAAGAACTACTCGAACTTATTTCCTATCAAGCAATTACAACATGTGAATGTTTTGAGTCAATTCACCCAATTTTTGACAATTTGAGACTAAACTCTATTCCAATTTCATATAAACTAGGAAACTTTATGTGATCAGCCATTGGGTTTTTCAAATGTATCAAATACTATCATTAATCTCGGCCATGCCGCGTATGAAGGAAACAGGGTCGATTGGGGAATCATCATAGGCGAAGGACTCCACACCGCCTTAGCCTCATTCCAGTCAGGTAAGAAGATGTTGTCTGTTCTTACCCACTTTTTGATGGTTCTATACCCACCCTCCTCTCTTCCTTCCCCTCGGACACTCACGTCCCCACCACCACCACGAAGACAGAGACAGAAATTGGTTGCCATCAGCCACGAAGCATGTTTGAGTAGTTCAGGGTGTTTGAGTAGTTCTTGCTCGATGTCAATTACAATTCGTAATTGCTTGATGGAAATGGATATGATAGGTAGAATTAAGTAATTATAGCCAATCTCAATGCCATAAATGGTAATGGATCCCACCAAAACTAGCTAAGGATGCATCCTGATAAGCTCATCTATCATGGGAAAGAAGAAAACAACATTCCCGTGTAGGGTTAGAGCTTAACAATGATTGAGATAAACCAACTTGGGAATTTGGATTGTCCACATATATGGGAACTTTAAATAATAAATTTACAGCATGTTTTGTGTATATTGCAATTGTTAGTTATTTCAAAGTCTCCATTGTTTTCACTTTCCTCCTCCTAAGATATGATTTTTTACTTTTTATTTATTTTAGTTGTATTTATTTTTTATTTTTTTAAGAAAACATATCCTTCCATTAGTTTCGAACAGCATATTAGCTACAAAATACAAAATTATAGATGGAAAGGAAGTGACTATCCTTCCCCAACTTGTCTTGTGTAAGACAATGGCTAGCCATGAATCCTTCGTTTGATAGACTTAATTGAGCACTTCCTCAAGATATGATTTAATATGTGTGGCATATGGATCTCGTTACTACTTCTGATTTCTCGATTACATAGTAGTCATTATAGAAAGCAACATGGTTTTAAATTTGCCATAAATATTAGTGAGAGATTTCAATCATTGTCATCTTGAAATCCATTCAAGAAGGTTCATTTCCACTTTGAATTTGTTGATTTTTTTACGGTTGAACAAATGTTGGACACCCTCTCAACTAAGAAAATGCTATTTAACAATGAAAGTACATCAAAAACAATCTAATGCAATAATGGTAAGGCATGAAAATACTAGAGCATTTTAACAGAAGGGGAGAAAATACTTGTTTGAATATGTTATTGAAGATTTACATAGCTCTTCCCTTTTGGTGTGAATAGAGGGATGAAACGTAATAATTTCACATTGTAGTTCAACAATAACGTTCTTCAAGGTGTTGCCTTGTCATCATCATCACAATTTCATAATGAAAATGTGAGCATAACATATATGAAAGTGTAAAGAAGCAAGACTAATTATAGAAAAGAAGATTTAATAGAAGAATTCCAGACCTTGAGAGTCTTCATGGATCCCACCAAAACTAGCTAATGAGGCTTGGCTATCTTTAGGAGGATGAAAAGAATTTCCATGCGCACAGATAACAAATGGTTGAGATTAAGTGAATTAGAATTTGGACAATAAATATGATTAGCCTCAAATAATAAATGGCAATGTGGTTTTCGTATACTCGAGTTGTTAGTTGTTCGCAAGTCTTTGATTCAACTTTCATCTTCCCAAGTCATGATTTATGGGATATAAATTTTGTTATAAGTTCTCATTCTAAAAAAGCAATAGACATTTTTATGAGTTTTCACTCCCAAGGTAGTGATATAGATTCCTTTCTCGGACATTATTAGTTCCAACTTTCTATACTTTTGACATTATTTTGTCTTTTCTATTGTTTGCAACTTGTACTACTGCTACTAGAAATTATAAAGACTATAACATAATGCTATATACACTTTAGGTCTCATATGAGTACTAGACTGATTCATTTTAATTTGAAAACGTATATATGTATTATGGATGTATAGGAAGGTCTTCTAGAATTTTGGTATATTGAATTAATTAATATGCGGTGTCATGATAAGGACAATGTTGATTTAGGCTGAATGTAGAGGTTTAATTGCTAACTGACTTTTTTAGTGCTGTGTGAGTACTTATATGTGCTTAATTGTCTTTTTGTAGTTTTAATTCCTCTTGTTTCCATGTTTCTATCCGGCCAATCAGCTCACAGTGTATGGGCTCACACATACATCTCGAGTCTCATATATGTATATATAATGCATTGACTTTCTTTTAAAGGAATATATGCATAAAGTGGAAATGGTATTTCTTTTGGTTCCTTCAATTACTTAAAGGGCGCACACACACACACTCACTCACACACAAACGTATGTATGTTTGTATGTATATAATGCATTGACAATCTTTTCATAAAAATATTCGCATGAAGTTAAGGTGTAGATTGTAGTTATATTGGTTCCATTAGCATACTTCGAGCACAATGAATAATATCGAAGCATGATAGTTTATAGTGTCTCTCTCACCTTTGTCCATATGTCACATCAATGATCATGAACACATGCAAAAAAAAGTTGTCTTAGTTTAATTAGTTGGTTTGTATACAAATCAATTAGTTCTTAGACCATAGACAAACAAACAAACAAATTGGAGCCTTACATATAAGAGTGAGATAAGGTCAATTCATTGATTTTGTCTATCACCATAATTGAGGAGGATGTGGAAACGTTCCTGAGTTGGATGAAGAGATATTGTCATGCTATATACAGTCTTACAATCTCACTGTTATTCATTCATTCGTGTTGTCTATCACCATAATTGAGGAGGATGTGGAAACATTCGTGAGTTTGATGAAAAGATATTGTCATGCTATATACAATCTTACAATCTCACTATTATTCATTCATTCGTGTTGTCTATCACCATCGATCACAACGAGGCACTAATAAGTTCCACAAGAACCTCTGATGTGGTCACTTCAAAATTCCTTGTTCTTGCAACCAGAAAATCCACAAATTCATGAGGATATATAAAAATTCCGAGAACCCAATAAGTCTTACAATTATATTCACGCATGTATATGTAGCTTAATTTTGCTCTTTCATTTAATATTAACGATGGATATGACCGAGACCATGAAAAAAGGCTTAATGTCTAAAGCTTGAGCCTCCACATTTTTACCATGACAACATACATTAGTGTTGCAAAATGGGTTCGTTTTTACCAAGGAATCTAGCAAATCCAGGGTGTAAGTTTTTCTATATTGGTGTGAACACATTTTGGTGGGATCCAATGAGAGTCAATGGTGGAAGTTTTCTATTTTACCATTAACATGTTCTTCTTGTTTCTCATCAATTTGATGTTTAGTGCTCACATTTAGATTGGCACTTTGGGATGACTATGATGGGATAAAACAAGACATTCGAAAATGGGGAAGTAATGCCTTTATTCACCACTTTAGGAAATTTTGATGTTTCGACAAATTATTGTTGTTTCCATAAGTTGTAATTATTTGAGAGGAAATACACACGAAAATAATTCAAACCTCTTGATTCAATTGGTAGGAGGAAAGGCATAGTTTATTCAAAAGAAGGAAAATGAGTATAACACCATGGTTTTAACATTCATCCCCATGGTTATTGGAACGTGGTGGTCATCCCCATTTGCCATTTAATGCCAAGGTACTCATAGGGAAGTCCATGATTGTTGGGCTCCCTATTAGGCTCAAACTTATGCAAACAATGGACAAGGGTCAAGTAGAGGCTTCTTTTGTGCCATTTCAATGGAGGACAATATACATAGGTTTATTAAATGCCCAACTAATCATCTCATTTGGAATTTGGACTGTCCATACATATGAACTTCAAATAAACTATAACATGCCTTTTGTTAGTTGTAACAAAGTCTCCAATATCTCAACTTTCCATCTTCCCAAATTGTGATATGTGTGAGGCATAAACATTTTGTTACAGGTTTTGATTCCCAGATTACATACTAACAACATTTTCTCAAATCATGATTTTCTGGCATACAGTGTTTTTCTATGATATATATATATTGTAGGCTGCTTATAGGCCAATAATGCAGTGGCAGATTACTTTCAAACTTTCTACACATTTGACTTGTAAATAAATTAATCACAACTGTTTTTGCTTATATTTCCTGATATGGAATTGCGAGTTAGAATAAACAATCATGGATTGATTGACGAATTGATATGCTTTCATGGATATAACCTGTAAAAATTATATTTAAAGATATTAAAATATAGCGGGATTTTAAAATCATAGACTGAGAATTTCTAAGATACCTAATGATTTATTACTTCCCCATTAAATCAACGAGAGGGAAAGAGAGAGATTGACCATAATTACTTAATTTTAACTCTCATATCCTTGATCTGAAGTTCACAATTGGGCAGGTCAACAAATTTATATTACTTGTGACTACAGGCGCCGCTCAACATTTTATATTGTTTTGGAGCTTTTTTATTATGCTCTGTAGTCTAGGGCTAGTTTAATCGAGATTTTTCTGTAGTACCCTATATTCTCCGGTAATCATGATGACTATGAGTCATTTCGTCCCTTTTCCTCTCAAATTTTATCTCTAAAATGGAGATCAAGCTCTGCCTAAATGAGATGAGAATCCAGGCTGTATGAATGAAAGAAGAATGGAACCTTTACAGTAAGGTATTGACTTTGCTATCTATAAAATGGCATGAAGAAACCATCAAGTTTGTGCCCACCCAAGAAGAAGTCTGAAGAAGAAGTTTAATAGAATTTCAACAAAGAAATAAATCAGCCTTACATCTAAAATGGAGCAATCTAAATCCTGTACTAAAAAAGACAAATGGAGAGTAGACATGATCAGCAAGATCAAGAATGCCAATACTAATGCTGAAACTAATGGGTTCAATGAAAGCCGGATCATTTCGAAGCCTCCGAAAGCATTATTGGATGTCAGGAAACAGTCATATTGCCCTCAGATCCTGACCATCGGACCATTGCATGAATTGCTTAGCGGTAGCTCTTCTCTTGATGAACGGAAGGCACTGTGTGTAAAGAGATTCATGGAAATACATGGGATATCAGATGTGGAAGAGCTCATGGAACGCCTCTTCGAGGACTCTTCTGATCTTCGCCTCGATTATTCAGACCTTCCCAATTATAGTGATGAAGCCCTCCAACTTTTGGTCACTGTCGACACACACCATCTTCCTTTGTGAGTTCTTGATATTTGTTCTGACGGATTGGGCATCCATACTCAAGGAACACGACTACTTCGACATACTCTGCGACAATGACATCGCAATCAACCAAGTATGGAAGGACTTGGTGGTGATGGGCAACCAAATTCCCATGTCATTTCTAATGACGTTCATTGAAGTGTTTCCAAGCAAAGACAAGTCTGACGAAAAGGATAAACTCGAGAAAGGATTGCTTTATGTCGTTCAACAAGTTGATCCATTCAAGAATTCGGAGGACGAGAATTCCGACGACGAGGATTGTTCTGACGACGAGAGTTTTGAAAACGATCGCAAGGATCGGATACTTCTGGGACGGAACGAGCAGCATTTAGTTCCAGCCCAGGATTGGATACTTCCGAGACGGAACAAGCAGCATTTATCTCCGACCCAGTACCGGATACTTCTGGGACAGAGGAAGCAGCTGAGAAGGAGGAAGAATCTCACAATATAAACATACGTCGTGATCGTCTGCCAACATCGTCACAACTCTCTAAAGCCGGCATCCGGTTCAAGGCCATTGAAGGTGGTAGCATATCGATGATGGAGTACGACAAGAGAAAGCTTTGTCTTCATCTTCCACGGCTTGTCGTGGAACATGGCACGGAGGATGTGTTTCGGAACCTCCTTGCTCATGAACAAACCTTCAAAGAAGGAGCTCAGTTCACTATGTATCTGATCATCATGGACTCGCTCATCGACACAGCCGAGGATGTAGCGATCCTGACGAAGGCACGAGTGATAGAGAATCACTTGGGGAGTGATGAGAAATTGCTCCAGATGTGGAACGACATGTGCACCAACATCAAGATTCGAGAATGCGAGACATGGGATGACATGATACGCGACATACTGGAGCATTGTAAGAGCCATTGGCGTCCGATGTATGTGGAGTTTCGGGAAAAGTATTTTTCTCGGCCATGGCTAACCATTTCGCTCATTGTTGGGTTTCTACTGCTCCTATTCTCAGCATTGCAGACAGGCTACACAATCGCAGGTTATTACAGAAAAGACAATCCTTCAGCACCACCGGCACCAGCACCACCAAATAAGTGACTGCGGAGCTTTGTTGATTCATTTGGGATTTCCTTGTACGTTATTTCTGTTATTTTTTTTAGAACTCTTGGAAGATAATGTAGTAGAAGTAAAATAAGTGACACGGAATAAGAGTCTTATGGACTCATAATAACATGGTTGAATATGCTATTTGCAACCAGACATTGTAGTTACGATAAATAATTGGTGATTATTGTATTATTGAGTATCTTGTGACAACCATTGGTTAAAATAGGCAATCATCTTGTCCTCTCCCAATTAAAATGAAGTTCGCTTTGCACGAGTCTCATTAGACAATCACACGCCCAGTTTTAGCCATACAATTGCATTGCCAAATTTGATTCAAGACCTGAGAATTAGTGGCAACTAAGATCTGATCTTTTTTGCTCACATATTCGCACATTGTTCCTGGTTGGTAATTCGTACACAATTGTGAGGAGTGGACTACATGAACATGCTTTTGCATTGCATGGGCAATAACATGTTTGACATAGTATTTGGCTAGACTATTTACCATCGGTGAATGTCTATAATGACCTTATCGTAACAAAATGATAGTAGCATACAACTTGAGGGTGTTTCTTAACACTAATGTAGTATATTTCCTTGGAAAACAAAAACAAAGAGATGATAGTAAACCCTACAAAGGCTCCTATACTAACCTCTAAGGGACACGTGGCTTCGTGGCTTCCATCCTATATTCTTTGATTACAAATGACTAACACTACTACAACACATGACGGAGAACCACCTCAGAAATGGTGAGAGGTTGCTCAAGATGTGCAGTGACATGAACATCAGTTTCATGACTTTAGGATTTGGAAGATGGGATGAGATGACCCCCAATATAATGGAACTTTTGTAGGAGCCATGGATGTGTTTTGTACATGACGTTTTGGGTAAAGTATTTTCCCTGGTTATGGTTTAAATTGGCTTTCAGTCCTTGATGTGTTTGTTTGGTCAATGTCTTGTTATTCTTATTGTAAACAATCTATATAATACTCAATTGTCACCAAAATCTCTAAACTAACCTTATCAGAAAAATGGTGTGGTCATGTCATACTCAAACAATTCACAGGTTAAGAGAGTATTGGTACCTACTCGCTCATATCATGAATGGGTGTGTGCTTTTACAAGATCCTCAATATTGGGGTATTCAATCTGCAACAGAGAAAAGATGTAGCCTAATAAAAATGTATCCTAATGCAACCAAAAATATAAAGATTTGGTTTCAAAATCAGATTTAATTTAAGAAAACCACACAAACCATAAGGTAGATAGACTGGTTACCCAACTCTTTCTTTTTCTTTTTCCTAAAAATTGATTACCCAACTTTAATAGCTTTTATAGAAGAAAATCGCCATAGTAAATTAAAGGTAGAAATGGGGCTACTATTTTAGGTTGTAATGATCATTGCCATAACTATAGTGGTTAGGTGTCATTCAAATTGTGACTACTTAGATAGATGTTTCATGGATGGGTCAAAGCAAGAAGGTCATAGAGACCTAAAATGGGATACACAAAAAATGTGGCAGTCTCAAAAGCTCATCAACTGCTTACAAAATAAATTACACCTACAAAAAAGCTCCCCAGTATTAGTCTCAGGTGTGACAATGTCGAGGTTGTTGGATCTTTGCATATCTTGAGAATTATCCTCTAGGATCACCCTAAACGGGCGTTGTCCTTATCGTGCCATCATATATTAATTATTTCAATACACAACAATTCTGGAAGACCATCCATCATACATCCATATATGGACATTCTCAAATTTAAATGAATCAGTCTTGGTACATTCATAAGACTCAAATTAGTGTATGACATTATTTTAGTCTTTATAATTTCTAATAGTAGAGTAGTATAAGTTACAAACTATAAAATAAAAAACAAAATGTCAAAAAGTATAGAAAGTATAGAAAATCCAGCAATGGGCATTGGAGTGGCCCACAAGCAATCTACATCACAAATAATAATTTTCTGAAATTTTGGACCCTTAATTGGCTGCATCAATTTCTCCTTTTTTCTGAGCCGACTCAAAGACCAGATCCCAACATCATTGGTTTTGGCCACTACTGTTTCGTTCTTGCCAAGACTCTACTTGTAGATATTACTCCTCTCCATGTAATTCCAAAGCCTGCATTTTTAAGTCTAATCAAAATATTAGAAATAAGCTGTATCTAAGACCTTAGAAAAACGTACATGGATTGCAATCCATCATGTCTTATGCAAACACATGATTATGATTGTTCATGTAATCAGTAGAATCATGATGAGAATGAGCGTTTCCTAAAAGAAGAACTCTCCGATCACTGAAAAAAGAAGTCTAACTTTATCTCTAAAATCGAGAATGAGAACCCACCCAATCCAGGCTGTATAAATAAATTAAAGAATGGCAAAGAACATGCGTTGAGGAACCTTTTATATCCACAAAGCTTTACAAAATAACGAGTTCACTTTACTATGTATGGATAATGGGATCATAGCCGAAAGTACATAAAGTACATTAAGTCCATGCATAGTTAATTGGACTCTCAGCTCATCACAACCGACGAGATGTCTGAAATTGTAGACTATTTGACTCTAAATCGAATGGAGTATTAGCTTTCTATAATTATAGGAAATGGCATGATTCCTGGCTCCACACATATGCTCACTCTACTTATCATAGACTGACAAAAAGATACATAGAATATAGACTTTCTCATCACCTAAGGGCAGGATTAACTCACAGAGATTTATAAAAACAGGAAATGTGGCACTACTTAACCTAATTCTACAAGAAAGTGACAACCAATTAGTCCCCTACAGAAACAGAAGAGGAAGAAGATTATTAGATTCAACATTACAATTCCAATGGATAAACCTGATCATCAACATAAGTTCACTAAAGATGAATGGAGAGACTACATGAAGGAGAAGATCAATCTGCATGTTCATGATGCACCTGTGTTCAACGAAAGTTGGAAGATTTTGAAGCCTCCCCAACATTTGTTTGAAGTGAAGATAGACTCATATTGCCCTAAATTAGTGAGCATCGGTCCACTATATCAAAATCTTGAGCCTTCCCCCATTAATAATTTTAAGGCACTATGTGTGAACAAATTCATGGAAAGACATGGGATATTAGCTGTGAAAGAACTCATGCAATACCTCACCCCTGATGAACCAGAAGAACTTAGCCGCATCTATGATCTCAACCTCCCCCAATCTGACTTCGAGTGGCTCCAACTTCTGGTCACTATCGATACCGTCTTCATTCATGAATTCTTGCTGTGTCTGTCCAAGAAGTACCCTACGACAGGTACCTGCAAGTACTTTACCATTTTCTTCTTTAATAATGACTTTACATTCCGCGACAGACTACGGAGGGATTTGGTGTTGGTAGGAAATCAAATTCCCATGTCATCTGTGAAGAAGATTACAGAGATTGATAGTAATCACAACTTCTCATTGGATGATCTTGAGGATACGGTGCGGAGATTTATTGTCCCCCGGATTCCATTCATCTCTAGCAAACGAGTGCAGACCAGGTTTGAGGAATTCCTCAAATCAAAAGACAGGAAATTGATCGATAAATGCCAGCACCTACTTGATGCCCTCTATTTTTCATGCACTGAAACATTTGAAGACTCTAAGCGATCATCTGCGAGACCACCAGCATCTTATTCTGAAGAGGAGTCTCATCACATCCCAACCGCATCTGAACTATCTCAAGCCGGCATTTCATTCAAGGCTTGTGAAGGTAATGTATCGGTGATGAAGTATGAGAAGGCGAAACTTCAGCTCCATCTTCCACGCCTTATCGTGTACGATGGCACCGAGGATGTGCTGCGGAACCTTCTTTCCTATGAACAAACCTTCAAAGATCGAGGTGAGTTCACTATGTATGTGGCCATCATGGACTCGCTCATCGACACTCAAGAAGATCTAGCGATCTTGACTAAGGCGAAGGTGATACAGAATCACTTGGGGAGTGATGAGAAGTTGCTACAGATGTGGAACAACATGTGCACCAATGTCTATTATGATCCATGCAAGGAATGGGAAGAGATGATTCAAGAAATAAATGCCCACAATTCCACCCGTTGGGGTCGCTTGTATACAGAGTTCCATCAAATGTATTTTTCTCGGCCATGGCTAATGGCATCTGTCATTGCGGCGTTTCTACTGCTCTTAGCTTCAATATTCCAGACAGTCTATTCAATCTTAGGTTATTACAAACCCCTAAATCAATCGAAAACACTAAAGCCTTAACTTCCCTAGGACAAAAGTAAAGAAGCTTTGTTTATTCGTTTGGGATCTCATTATTTGATTTCCTGCTACTTACATTTCATTGATTTATAATCCACATTGGGTTATGAAATTGTGAAATATTATGTACCTATGGTCAATCATGTGTTATTGATTTATTGTACATCTTGGTTTATGAAATTGTGGAAGATTATGTACTTATGGTGAGCTGTTTTCGTTCTTCATGTATTAGTGGAAATTAAGTATTTCTCGCAATGAAATTCTGACGCACAATTTCTTCTTCTTCTTCTTCTTCTTCTTTATCCCATATTCATGAAATTGCCTACAAGTTGAACAGGATGGCAAACCCAAAATAAATCTATTGAAAATAAGTGACATTAGCAAGACCACTATGGCTTTTCTTGTCGTAAGTGTACTAGAGGTTTTAATGGTTATTTGGTCTCAAATAATAATTACATCATATAAACTTTTAAGGATCCAATTCATCCTGTTTTCTTCTCAAATTATAAACGTTAGTAGTTAAATAACTGATTTTTTCTGATCAGCGCAAATGTATCAGTGTCATAAAATGATAAAGATTTGATGCCATTGCTGTAGTGTATTTACTCTCATTAATCACATTGTCAATATGGATCCTTACAATACCGACTTCTCATCATTGTCTGAACGTGGGTCTTCCCATTGGGTGATCTGTGTGTCCATCATAATCCATTCTTCAAGACCAAAACTTACACCGAGTAATAGAATATGATGAAACGAATTGTGAGGGATAAATATATGCTGAAATGGAGAGCAGGAGGAAATTTTCTCAAAATTGCAAGCATCTATTTATTTCCCTCTATCTCTTTTGCATACAATCAAGTTCAAGTTAGCTCTTGTGATACTTTCATCACTGATATGCTACCTTCACAAGCCTTACAACTATATGCCAAGACTTTTGAGAATTATCATTGTGAGATGATATAATTTACCATTGGGATGTTATTACTTCTCTCCATATAATTCCTAGGCATACATTTTTAGGTCTAATAAAAATATTAGAATCAAGGAATGTCCAAGACCTTAGAAAAACCTACATGGATTGCAATAAATCGGGTTTTTTATGGAAAACATGATCATCATTGTTCATGTAATTAGTAGAATCATCATGACTATTAGTGTTTCCCAGCGTTGTTTATGGGTTTTCATTGACAATCATAATGGCACTCCTAGTAGTGAATGCTGGATGCTATGAGTGTTAATTCGAGCTTGTAACCAACAAGTAATAGCCAGTTTATTAGTGTTTGCTGCGTGGATCGAAAACTACCAGAACGCCAAACGTCGCCAAATTTCACTTATTTTTGTACCTTTTTTCCGCTCAAACAATCACCCCATGTAAATAATGGAGTCAATTCCTCCTCCTTTCTCTCAAATTGTTCATTTTCATTTCAGACCTAAATCTAATAGCATTTCCTATACGTTTTGCAAATTATGTGATGGGTGTTTGTCATTTGCAAATGTGTTTGTGATTACCGCTGTATTTACTATCATTAATTGACAGAGAGGAGACACACTAAACAAACAACAAATTTGCCTCAACTTTCCTATCACTGAAAAAAGAAACACTTTATCTCGAAAATCCAGATCAAGTTCGCGTAAAAGAGAATCCAATCCAGTCTGTATAGATTAAAGAATGGGACAGAACATGTGTTGACGAACCCCTTACATCCACAAACCTTTTACAATAAGGAGTTACCTTTACTATGTATGCGATCATAAAGTTGATTTTACTCAGCTCATCAACACCCATGACATGAACCATGGAGGGATGTGGACAACTTGGGCTTTATGGTTTGGCTATGGTGCATAAAATGATGAAGTATAGAAGGGGAAGAAGACCATGCTTCTTTGGCTCACTTGTATTGGGGAAGTCTTAAGCTTTCACAACAGGAGAGGAAGAGAAGTAGAAATCGCGAAGCTTGGGCTGCAATGGTGAGCTTTATCCCTGTGGAGCTCATCATTGGGCTTATTCTGTCACTACTACTTCCCAGAGCAGGGTTATATCAGCTATGGAGACCTTCAAGCAAGAATGATAAACACCTGATATTTTGTCGGCACATTTTCATTATGACACTGTGATGGTGATGAAAAGGCATCATATTCTGACGACATTTTAAAAGGTTATATGTTCAACTACAATGTCAAAGTGTTATTTTTTTATCCTTGAATTCACACCCAAAAGAGAAGAGCTACATAAATCAGTTTAAAAAGAATAATATATTTGAGCAATAGGAAACAGATGAAGGCAGTCCAGAAAACCATAATTTGTTTGCATTCCTCAAAAATTAAACAATTTCAAAGTGGAAATGGACATCGCTAAATGGATTCAGAATCACAATGTGTGAAATCTCTCACGAGTGTATATTGTGTTGTCCATTCCCAATGAAGTATACCTTGTGTCAATCTCATTCAATAATCATTAATGTTACAATGCCCAATAGTATCCATACAATGCGTAACCACAATCTATGAGCTTAAACTATGTTTGTTAGATGCAACATAGATGTTGATGGCTCTCCATGAATCTGGTGCAATGCTGTGCCAATCAATGGCCGGGGATGATTTGGGCAAGATTTGACCTTTGCACTTCCGACCTTCATGGCTGTCAATTAATAGAAAAGGTGGAACACAAATGTGCTGATGGTTAGAGTAATCTTGGAGACATGAAGACTTCCATTTTCAGCAAATACACTTGCTGCATATTACTTATCAACATCCATCGTTTTAGGTTGAGCGCTTGTCTACATTTTGGCAATGCATTGTATCCTAACAAGTGGTCGATCAATGCGTATGTGATTGAGACTCATACAAAATGTACTTCAGTTTAGTTGGGAAAGGATGAGATCATTTCTTGTTTAATGAGATACTCGATAATACACTAATCACCAATTATATATTGTAAGTACAATATGGGATTACAACTACCATGATTAAACATCTACTCTTATTCCTTCTGATTTTAATTTAACTTCTATAACAACTACTACATCTTCCAAGAATCACAATCTTCCAAGTTAAAAAATAACAGAACTAAAGTACAATGAGATCCCAAATGAATGGGAAATAACAGAAATAACAAAGCATCGTTATTTTGACCTCAAGGTTTGATTAAGGTTCGGTGGTGAATTTAGGGCTAAAATTGGTAATAGCCTGCGACAGTATACCCTGTCTGCACTAATGAGAATAGGAGCAGTAGAAATGCCACTAGGAGCGAAATTGTTAGCCATGGCCGAGAGAAATACTTTTCTCGAAACTCCACATACATGGGACGCCAAGGACTCTCGTAGTGGTGCAGTACATCTACTATCAAGTTCTCCCATCTCTCACATTCTCGAATGTTGATGTTGGTGCCCATGTCGTTCCACATCTTGACCAACTTCTCATCACTCCCCAAGTGATTCTCGATCACTTGCGCCTTCATCAAGATTGCTACATCCTCGGGTGTGTCGATGAGCGAGTCCATGATGACTGCATACTTAGTGAACTCACCATTATATGTGGAGGTCTGTTCATGGGCAAGCAGGTTCCTCAGCACATCCTCTGTCTTGTCATACACCACAATCCGTGGAAGATCGAACCGCAGGCTACTCTTGTCATAGTTCATCACTGATATGGAACCTTCAATCGCCTTGAACCAGATGCCGGCTTTAGAGAGCTGAGACGCTGTTGGCAGGCGATCGCGATATATGGTCATCTTGTGAGATGCTTCTTCTGTCGCGAAATGATTCCATAGTCGTGGCAATGTACATGTATTGATGGCTTTACCCTCATTCTTTTGTAATTGTTCCCTGACTACCCAAACATATAGGCAATCTAGTAGATGAGTGCAATTCACAAACTCGGGAGTTTCAAAACTTTCTGCGCTGGACAAATTCTTGCTGATATAGAATGGATCAGTCATTTCAACAGCATACAGCAATCCTTCCTGGAGTTCATCCAGTTCAAGTTCGACTTTCTTCGGAAACGCTTCAATCAGCTTCGCTAGAAATGAGATGGGAATCTGGTTGCCCATCACGAACAAGTCTCTCACTACTTCGTTTAATGTGATGCCATTGTTGCAGATTGTTTCGAACTGGGTGTGTTCCTCCAGTGTGGAATCCCAGTCAGTCTGAAGAAACAGCAAGAATTCCCGAAAGAAGATGGTATCCACAGTCACCAAAAGCTGGAGGGACTCGGAACTGTAATTGGGAAGGCCTGAATAATGATTGTGAAGATCAGAAGGGTCATAGAAGAGGCGTTTCATGAGCTCTTCCACATCTGATATCTCATGTCCTTTGATGAATTTATTCACACAAAGTGCCTTACAATCATAAAGAGAAGATCTCCCGCTAAGCATTTCATGCAACGGTCCGATGGTCAGGATCTGAGGCCGATATGACTCGGGCTTGACATCCGCTAATGCTTTTGGAGGCTTCGAGATCTCCGCGTACACGGGCGTATCCGCATTAGTATAGATCTCATTGATCCTTATCTTCATGTATTTTCTCCAATTCTCTTCTTCAGGAGAGGATTCAAATTGATACATTTGATGTGGAAGCTTGATTTCCTTGTTGAGATTTTCTTAAACTGAAGCTTCTTCAGACTTCCTTCCTTCTATGGGCACAAACCTGATGCTTTCTTGATTTCCTAGTCTTTTCTTGCAGCAGGAGATAAGAATAGATAGAGAGAAAAATGTGTGTGCGAAAGAGAGAGGGAGGGAGATAAGAATGCCAGAATCATATATATATATATGGAGAGATAAAGAGAGAGACCACAATCATGCCATTTTATACACAGAAAGCAAAATATTACATTCCGATTTTCAGTCAATTCTTCTATGATTTCAGAAACCTCGTGGGATTTGTGGATGGGCAGTGACTTTTCTGAATATGTGATCCGTGCCATTCTTGTTGACCTCCATTTTAGAGACAAAAGCTTTCCTTTTTTATTGAGGCGAATTTGTTAAATTTGGTTGCACCGGTCTCTGTTGGATTAATGATAGTATTTGACATATTTGAAAAGCACAAGTACTGATCACATAAATTTTCATAACGTATACGTAATTGGATTAGAGTTTGGTCTCAAATTGACAAAAAATAGGGCGAATTGACTCAAGTGTTAAGGCTATGAGCTGATTTGCTTCACTATATTGTGACAATTGAGATTTTTGGACTCTTGATCTATAAAGTTGTTGATAGTTGTTAGAGATTTTAGATGGTTCATTCCAAGGTTCGAGATTTTAGATGGTTCATTCCAAGGTAACTGTTATTCAGTATTAAATGAGATCCAAAGCCTATAAAATGGTGAAGCAAAAAGACATCCAAAATGACTTGAGAGAAAGCAAACGAATTGAATCCTCAACTTAATAGTTATCGTAGACATAATTGTTTGAGAGATGTATGTAATACACCAAAGAATAAAAATTTAGAGACATTTTGGTTTCTGATTTTGACGCACCACAAGCTAACACTAAGAAATACATTTGATTAGAAGCATTTGTTTCCATTTCCTGTGAATGGACGCATTGATTTCCCCTGTGCTGTCACTAGGGCAATATTCCGTCAGTCAAATCAAATCAGCTCACACATTTTTTGTGAGAGGAGGAAGCCGATGTTTCCAAACTAGAAATTAATAACAGAAAATTTACATAATAATTGCTCTGTTTTTACTGAAAGATATAGAACTTTGTTATTGTTTTTTCTTCTTCAAATACTTTCTTCTTAAGTGTTATGTGAGTATAGGTAGGTGCTTAATTGTCTTTTTGTGCTTCTGATTCTGTTTTGCTTCCATCTATCTATCCCTCCAATCGGCTCACAATATGCATGTATAGCATTGACTTCCTTTAAAGGTATTGAAACTTTTGCTATTTTGATTCCTTTATACTATATATATATATGTGTGTGTATATAATGCGTTGACTATGTTTAGATTAGCATTTAGAGATCATGTCAACGTATCAAACCGTGTCAACGTGTTGTTATGTTTGTTCCCTTATACTAGTACTCAACGCACAAAGAAATAATATTGTTGCACGACACTTTAGACCGTCTAATGGGTACATAGAATATCATGATGTGTCAACGTGTTGTTATGTTTGTTCCCTTATACTAGTACTCAACGCACAAATAAGTAATATTGTTGCACGACACTTTAGACCGTCTAATGGGCACATAGAGTATCATGATGTGTCAACGTGTTGTTATATTTGCTCCCTTATACTAGTACTCAACGCACAAATAAATAATGTTGCAGCACGACACTTTATACCATCTAATGGGCACATAGAGTATCATGACATGTCAACGTGTCAACGTGTCAACATGTCAACGTGTTGTTATGTTTGTTCCCTTATACTAGTACTCAACGCACAAAGAAATAATATTGTAGCACGACACTTTAGACTGTCAAATACATGCAAGAAAGAGTTGTCTTCGTCTAATTTATTGGTTGGTTTACAAATCATTCATTTCTTAGACCGTAAACAAACAAACAAACAAATTGGAGCCTCATAAGTATAGGCAGGATAAGATCAATTCCATGATTTGGTCTATCACCATTGCCGATGAGGATGTGGAAACATTCATGCATTCAATGAAAAGATTTTGTCATGGTAACATAGAATGTCACCATTATTCATTCGTTCATGTTTTCTTTCACATCGATGACAACAATGTATTAGCAATTGGCACAAGAAGCTCTGTCGTGGTCACTTAAATATTCCTTGTTCTCGCAACAAGAGAAATTTGCAAACGTGTGAGAATATAAAAAATTCCCGAAAACCCAATAAGTCTTGGAAGTATATACACACGCATAAAATTTGTAGTTTAATTTTTCGCTTGCATTTAATATTAGCGATGGATATGGTTGAGAGCATGAAAAAGGCTTAGTTTGTAAAGCACAAGCCTCTACTTTTTTCCCACGTCATCGTACATTGGTATTGCAAGGATGGAAGACTTTTTGTATCGATGTTAACATGTTTTGGTGGAATACAAGAAGACTCAAGCATGGAAAGTATTCTATTTTGTCAATAACATGTTCTTGTTTCTCTACAATTTGATGTTTCATGCTCACATTTGCATTAGGACATTGTGACAACTACGATGAGACGAAATAAGACATTCTAACAACATTGAAAAACGTTAAATGTGTGAGCCACAATATGGAAGTAATTCCTTTATCCACCACATAAGGAACCTTTTATCTTGTCAAAATTTAGTGTTATTGTCATAAGGTAGTAATTTGAGAGCCAATAAGTATAAAAATAAGAGAATCCTCTTGTAAATTTACTAGGAGAAAATCCATAGTTTATTTGGAAGGAACATTCAGGAAAAAGTGGGGGATAACGCCATGGGTTTTACATACGATGGGTTTTACATACATATGTTATTTCCTATTGCCTATATATTCTTTTTTTCATATGATTTATATAGGTATTCTCTTTTGGGTATGGTTTGAAGGAACTAGACTCTTCTTTTGTTTGAACATGAGATTTGACAATGAGAATAGACATAAATGAAACGTCTATGGGTAAACCATAAAACGTATGACTATATTGTCAATCTAAAATAGATTACAACGCTATGTTCCTTGTAGTGGGTACCACCTAGGAACCATTAATTTTGTAATTCATTACAAATTGAATTTACATGTTTCTTCGTGATTGTTATATGATAGTAATATCTTTGAATTGGGAATCAGTTGGTAATAAAAGGTGAGGAATGTATGATAGTCAAATGCAAAGTGGTGGAAAATATTGGAACGGGGTTGTCATCCCCATTTGCCATTTTGTGCCAAGGTATTCATGCGGAAACTCATGGATTGGTTGGCTCCCATTGGTGCATATTACTTTCCAGTTCCCATCCTTTTAGGTTGAGCTCTTGTGTAAATTTTTGGCTATCAATTGTATGAACACTCTATCTATGTTGGGGTACATCCTAACATTATGTTCGCAATGCGATTAATGAGTACATCATGATTGGGTCATAAGACTCATATAGAACATACTTCATTTTAATTGGGAAAGGATGAGATGATTCCTTGGTTAACCAATGCTTACAAGTTCCATAGAATGAACCATACGTGGCATACGTGCATTCGCATTCGAGAATGATTCAATCAAACGTGCATGGTAAACCATCTGAAAGTTGGATTGGATTGACATGTTTGATTGGATTGACTATAGTCTATAATATATATTATGACCTAAAATTTGTAATGAAAACATATGGAAAAAAGAAAAATGGAGCACATATATACAAATCATAAGGCTTTATGTGCACTGATCAAGAAAGAATTGAGAATGAGTGGGGGGACACAAACCTCTGTAAACCTCATCCATTATTTCGGGATATTTGCAGGTCATGGTGGCTACGACAGAAATGGAATCATGGCCTGCAAAGAGCAAGAGCATCATGTTGTCCTTCATCAGATAACGTTTTTCCATACTTGTCTGTATATGCAAGAACACCGGAGAGGATGTCTGAATGCTCAGAATCTATATCTCTTTTTCTCTCATCGATCCAGATCTGTAACTGCTTTCTTATCACATCAGATTCTGCAAGTGCTTTATTATATCTCCTTCCAGGAATGTTGATCGGTATTTAGGTCATGCCTTTCACCATCGTATCGAAGTGAAGAAAGAGCCTATCCTGCTCTTTTATGTCTGGTAAGCCAAGCAGAACCTCACAAAAGCTATAGATAATGTGAGTTTCTTCATGACGGGCCCCAGAATGAGCTCGGATTTTCCTTCAAAATGCTCCCTAATGAACCTGACGAGGATGAGATCGACTCAGCTAGTGTATCTTTGCAAAGATTCAGGTCGCAAGAACATCATAAGAGCCTTCCGAATCGGAGCTGCGTGAGCTCCGACATGTCCAATGATGGATTCGGTCCTGAGAACAGAGAGAATGCTTGGGGGAAAAAAGACATGGACATTACAGAAGGCTGCCTTGTTGCCCAAAGGGCTAGCAAGAACTACCATTGGGAAACTGACTAGGCTCGTCTTGAATGTCTCTCCATAGGTGGAGATGCGGTCATCCATGAATTTCCACATAGATCCCTTGCAAGTTTGCTCTATAAAGCTCTTGGTTTTCTCCGATTTGAGGGAAGGCGGATGCGGCTCAGGGGTAATGGAAGCTGCATCTCATGCTGGTGTTTATCCGTCTTGATTGAAGATCTCCATATCTGGTGTAACCCTGCTATGAGAAGTAGTAGTGACAGAATAACCCTGATGATGAGCTCCTCAGAGATAAAGTTCACCATAGCCCAAGCTTCATCATTCCTAGTTCTCCTCCTGTCCTGTTGTGAAGTTATAAGACTTCGCCAGTAGAAGTGGCACCAAGAAGCATGGTCCTCTTCCCCTTCTACTTCATCATTTTATGCACCCTAGCCAAACCATACAGCCCAAGTTGTCCACATCCCTCCAAGGTTCATATCATGGGTGTTGATGAGCTGAGAGTCCAATTAACTCTATGATCGCATACATAGTAAAGTGAACTCCTTATTTTGTAAAGCTTTGTGGATGTAAGAGGTTCCTCAACGCATGTTCTGTGCCATTCTTTAATTTATTTATACAGCCTGGATTGGGTTCTCATTTAGGCGAGCTTGATCTCGATTTTAGAGATAAAGTTCTTCTTTATTCAGTGATGGGAAAGTTCTTTCTTTTTCACGTTATGAAACGCTCATTCACATCATGATTCTACTATTAATTACATGAACACTGATAATCATGTTTTTGCATAAGACATGATGGATTGCAATCGCTGTACGTTTTTCTAAGGTCTTGGATACACCTTAATTCTAATATTTCTATTAGACTTAAAAATGTAGGCTTAGGAATTACATACAGAAGAGTAAAAGAACGAAACAATAGTGGCCTAAACCAATAATGGTGGGATCTGGTCTTGTCGTCGGCTCAGAAAATGGGAGAAACTGAAGCAGCCATCTAAGGGTCCCAAAAATTTCAGAAAATTATTATTTCTGATATAGATTCCTTGTGGGCCACTCCAGTGCCCGATGCTGGCTTTTATAGTTCCAACTTTCTATACTTTTGACATTTTGTCTTTTTTTATAGTTTGCAACTTTTAATACTACGACTAGAAATTACAAAGACCAAAAGAATGTCATGCTCTAATTTCAGTCTCATGAATGTACCAAGAGTCAAGACTGATTGATTTAAATTTGAGAATATCTATATGTGGAATCTGATTGTATGATGGTCTTCCAGATTTTTTGTGTATTGAATTAATTAATCAATATGTGATGACATGATAAGGACATCGTTGGGTTAGGGCAATCCTAGAGGATAATTGTGAAGATTTCCAACGATCCAACAACTTCTGCAAGCTTATATACAATATGGTGATTTATTTCTATAAAAGTTATTGAAGTTCAGCAATCACTCTGTCTACCTTATGGTTTGTGTGATTTTCTTAAATTAAATCTGATTTTGAAACTAAATCTTTATCTTTTTGGTTGTAGTAGGATACATCTTTTCTCTGTTGTAGATTGAATACCCCAATATTGAGGATCTTGTAAAACCACACACCCATTCTATGTTGTGATATGAGCAAGTTCATTATAGCCATTCATCAATGATAAATATACCAGCATGCCAATCATAAATAGACGAGATCAAATACTCTAACGAACATGTTATTGTCCTGACATGCTACAACGTCCAAGGCACAAACAGTTAAAATTCATGTAGTTCATTCGTCACATTTATGTACAAATTGCCAACCAAATTTAGTGTGGAAATAATTCTGAAAATAAAATTGTTGGATATTACTTGCCCGTGCTCCTCCTTTAGGTTGAGCTATTGTGTAATTACTGGCTATGCATATTATGGCTAGAGTGACACGAAAAAAGTCTTGACGGTGTTCTTTAGATGAGGCAATAGGAAATGGTGAGTGTTAGGATTTTCTAGTCCAATCTTTTGTAGAAATACCATGGTAATCTGGTTGCCTATGAACAACAAGTCTCTTCAAAGCACAGGCGGTGTGTGTATGGTCATTGATGTAGAACTTGGAGAAGTATGAACCTTCTGAGGGTTTGGGATTCCACTGAAAGAGCAAGAATTCATGAATGAAGACTGTATCGACAATAACCAGAAGTTTTAGGAAGTCTAACTTTTTCGTTGGCATTTCAGTATAGATTTTCTTAAATTCTTCGTCCGCAGGGATGATTTTTTTTCTTGAGCTCTCGCATACCTGATATCCTATGTCTTTGCATGAATTGGCTCAAGCAAAGGGCCTTAACATCTATCGATAGGGTACCTCACAAGAGTTTGATAGAATGGATCGATGGTCACTAATTTAGGCTTATATGACTCTCCCTTCACTTCAAATAAATGTTGAGGACGCTTCAAAATCATGAAATTGTAATCACATTCAGGTGTGTGTTCAGCTGTCCTCATGTATTCTATCCATTGATCAAGTTGCAAGGCGGGTGCATAATCTTTTCTTTTTTTGCCCTATTCTTTGAAATCCTATTTCTGGTTTCCTTGCTAAATCTTGCACCCATCCCTGAACTCCTCCTCCTCCTCCTCCTCTTCTTCTTCTTCTTTGGGGCACTAACTTTGATACTGTTTTTGTAGAATTAGGTCAAGTATGAGTTAATCCTGCTCTCAGATAATAAGGAAGTCTATATTCTAAGCTATTTATCTATCTATGATAAGGGGGAAGAGAGAGAGAGAGAGAGACAGAGAGAGAGAGAGCAGAATCATGCCATTTCCTATTATAGATTCCTCTACACATGTTCTCAGCCCTTCTTTAATTTATAAAGCCTGGATTCTAGACTCTTGTTGGCGAGCTTGATCTCGATGTTAGAGATAAAGTTTTTCTTTTTTCCCGTGATGGGTGGGAAAGTTGAGGCAAAGTTGTTAGTTGTTTAGTGTGTGGCTCTATGTGGATTAATCATAGTAAACACAACACATTTGCAAACATAAGGGTTTATCACAACACATTTAGACATTGTATTATGAAATTGGCTTAGAATTTAGGTCTCAAATTAACATGAACAATCTTAGAAAAAAGGGGACGATTATTTACATGTTGTGGTCGTTTGAGAGGAAATAAGTACAAAAATAACTGACGGTTTGGGGGCGTTTCCTAATTGGGTAGTTCTAAGTAGATTTCTTATTTCCATGTTCCGTCAACGAAAAAGATAATGTTTGTATTTATTGTCGAGAGCGATAGTTCACACATACATTATGATTCTATCTATCTAGCTATAAATATATAATGCATTGACATTATGCTTTACCTATAGGTGTTCATTTATAAGGACAAGTCGATGATCGTCGTTGGGTGTGTTGCCAAGTATAGGAGGAAATTTTGAAACATTTGTTTTCGACTTGTAGTGTAGCTCGACAATATTGGGGAAGAACATTGACGATGTTTTCTTGTAAATAGAAGGGAACAATTTTTACATGGGGGGTTGTTTTCTGGGGGACTTTGGATGAGCAGTATCTTTGTATGAGGCGGAGCACTGCACGGAAGCATTACGTGTGTTGGAGAATACAATTGAAGCAGTTCTTCCTAACGTTCTTGGTGGTAAATTTTTTAGAAATTCTTTTGTTTGGAATATTGTTTCAGGTAATGCTTTATGGGTGTGGTGGAAGTGTCGTTGTAGCAAGAAATATGAAGGCATCGAGTACAATGTGGTGGATATGATTAAGATGTTGTGGGACAACTTGGTACACACAATTAAGGGAGAGTATGATAGTATTAAAGGAACACCGGAAAAGGTGCATAAGAAAAGGCAAAAAATCCGTGAAATATGGTGGCCAATACCTCTCTCGTTGGGTGAGTCATGTGAAGATCGCTGGAATTATGTTCCACCACGCTGGCTACTCCCGACCCCTAGTCCTTTCTTATTTCAAACATAATTGTGAGGTATATAGTTTCTTCTTTTCTCTTTATCTTACAGGTTGACAGGAAGAACATAAAAGAGGTGGATGGGATTTGGGTAGTTCTATGGATTGACAAGGGCGAGATGGTGGATGCGGAAATTGAAGCAATTTCTAAATTTGGATAAGGAGGAGTGATGATGGTGTTGAGGGTTGTAACATAATTTTATGAGAGACGAGGAAAGTAGTGTCATTTTGTTTTTTTTGGTACACGATTTTTGGTGGTAAATTAGCGAGAGTGAGATGGTTGATGTGGATTATTGAAGCACAATTCTTGTCTTTGATAAAGATGAGTGATGGCGGTGTGGGGACTGAAGCATAGTCTCTTTCGAAAACTAAGTTGTTTGTATGTATAGGATTGTGGTGGTAATCAGAGAGAAGTTTGATTTGGACTTGAGGAAGCAAAATGCATGTTTTTTATAAGGATGAGTGTTGGTGGTGTGGGGGTTGAAGCACAATCTATTCAGAAGACTAGACTCGTTTAGATGTTTGTATGTACAAGTTTGTGCAGTAATCTGCGAGAAGTTGATGTGGACTTGATGAAGCAAAATGTATGTTTTTGGATAAGGATGAGTGATGAGGGTGTGAGTGCCGAAACATACTCTCATGAGGGGATGAGGAAAAAAGACTCATGTATTGTTGTATGTGCAGGATTTTGGTGGTATTTGGAGAGATGGATGATGTGGACTTACTGACGTAGAATTTATGTTTTGGATAAGGATGAGTGGTGATGGTGTGGAGGTCGAAGCACATTCTCATGAGGAGATACAGAATTTAGACACGTTTTATTGTTTATGTGCAGGAATTTGGTGGTATTAGGTGAGATGGTTGATGACGACTTAATGATGCAGTTTTTAGGTTTTTTGATAAGGACGAGTGATGATGGTGTGGGGGCCGAAGAATAAGCTCATGAGGAGAGGAGGAAACTTGACTTAATTTGTTATTGTATGTACAGGAATTTGGTGGTAATCTGGCAAGATGATTGATGGGGAAAGAGGAAGCATTGTTGTTGACTTTACAACCACGAATGTGAAAAGTGGTTCTCTTGAAAAACCAAAGAACATAGTTAATCACCTTTAAATCCAAGATGTATAGGTTGAAGTATTGAATGGTTCATAACTACTCCATTCACATGTTCTTTTTTTTATATAAGTCTACTCATGATTTTTGGGCATAGCACTTGGTATCATAGTAGGAACGTGAATTTGAGGGCAAAATATTGAAGAAATGGAAGTTGACAACGTAGATGGAAGCCTATGAGAAAGAACACAATACATTATATCTACATATATTTATAATTTGTATGTATGTTCTATCCATGAAAACGAGAATGTATGTTTGTTGAGAGAGTGAGGTCACACATACATTATATCTAGACATATATATAAATAATTGCAGTGACTCTCTTTGGATATTTAGAATAACTGCATGACATTAACAATAATAACCATGTTCTTCATAAGAAATACATCATGTACTGTAATGCATTTAGGTTTTTCCAGGGTGTTGGATATTCCTTGATTTAGCATTATATTAGACTTAAGAATTTATATTTAGGAATTCCTAAATTATACTAGGACTCTTGCCAGCAAGAACAAACCAATGGTGTTCAAAACCAATTATGGAGAAACTAACATAAAGGACTTGAAAGAAAGCATAATTTAGCACGTTCTCCTAACAATAATGCATTGAATTTCCATGAAGTTTTGTTGTCTTTGTTCCTTTAAACTACATAAAGCGCAAGAAACAATATAGAAGCAAGATACTTTAGGCATTCTCTTTTGGCTTTGCTCACACATCAGATGGATGCTCATGATTGATACACACACACAAGAAAGAGTTGTATTTGTCTTTATTGGTTAGTTTACAAATCATTTGCTTTTTAGACCATAAACAAATTGGCCTTAGTAGGAACAATCTAAGGTCAATTCGTTCATTTCGTTTCTCACCATTGATGATGAGGATGAGGAAACATTCGTGAGTTTGAAGAAAAGCCTTTATCATGCTAACGGTCAAAATCACCGTTATTCATTCATTCAAGTTATTTTGGGGCATAACACTTGATATCATAGTTTCCTCCAGAGGTGGAGTTTGGTTTCAATCATGACATAATGGGGGGAAATACCTTTTCTGTCTTATCTTACCCTCCACTAGATGGTATCATTATATGTTTTGTATACGCTTATTGGATTGGTAATGGAAACTATGGTGTAGTTTTGTTTAAATGTTTTTTAAAAAACACTTCATATCATAGTAGGAACATGAATTTGAGGGCAAAATATTGAAGAAATGGAAGTTGACAATGTAAAAAGAAGCCTATGAGCGAAAACCAAATACATTATATCCACATAAATTTATAATTTGTATTTATGTTCTTTTGATGAGAACGAGAATGTATATTTGTTGATAGCGAGAGCTCACACATACATTATATGTACATATAGATATGTAATTGCAAGGACTCTCTTTGGATAATTAAAATATCTGGATGACATACAACAATAATCATCTTTTGCGTAAGATATACATAATATAATGTTACAATGCATTTAGGTTTTTCTAAGGTGTTGGATATGTACTCCTTGATTTTAACATTTTATTTGACTTAAGAATATATATTTAGGAATTCCTAAATTATACTAGGACTCTTGGAAAGAATGAACCAATGGTGTTTGATGGTTTTGGTGACCTAATCAATATTGCCTTAGTATGGTGGCATAGTTTGGACGTGTCTAAATGATCTATGTGGTGTGGCATGAGAAATGGATGGAACTTGGCAAACTAAGTCTTGAAAAATTCACATCTTTAAAAGGCGAAGCTACCAATTTTTTACAAACATGTCAAGGTCACCATTTTCATTCATGGTCATGTTTATTAAAGTTTTAAAATTAGCAACTTGGGACATAACATGGGCATGGAGTTAATTTGTCTCTAATCTATCCCATATTTGTTTAGAGTACTCAAGGTTCCTACACTTTGCTTAAGTGTGTCCTCCATATGAAGATGGAGCCAAGCAAGCGTTTAAATCATGTCACGTCAATGTTTGCACATCAAGTGCATTTGTGGTGTTATCAATGTTGGGATATACGACAGTTCCATCCAAAATCGTTAACAAATTATATTGTTTAAGTATGATTTCCATGTTCATACACCATGGTTGGTAACTTCTCATTGTTCACCCTGATTCTCATGTAAATTTGAATGTTGTTTTCTTCTTTCCCAAGAAAGATGAGCTTATTAAGGATCCATTACCTTTTATGGGAGGGAGTATTTTCTTTCTATGACCATTTTTACTCTCCACACTTTGATACTACAAGTGCTCAAGTTAGGAATATGATATTGCCAGCACGACGCCAACAGAAGACAATTCAACAACCTTACAAAATTCCCACAATCATAATGCTATAAAGTGAGGATTCAATTCATCTACTTTTTCTCAAATCCTTTCGTATTATAGAAGTCCTCTCTTTCTCATTTTACATTTTGGTAAAGTCACACAATTATAATTAATTTTATGTACAAACCATTGTTACTAAGTTTTTCGCCATTAGAAAACTTGAATATGCATTGGAGGAAATGATCCCCAAGATGTTTGAGCATCCAAAAACTCCACATAAGAATGTCCTTTCAACTTCTAAACATAGGATTTCAACCCATCTCTACCATCAAACATGAAAGTACTCCGTCCAATATTCCAATAGTGATGCAACCCACAATATTGTATAATTTTGAGTCAGATCTCCAACTAATCATGTCTACCATTTTGAGCATACTAAAGAAAAACCCAAATAAGCTTTAAATAACACTGCCAAAACTATGTTAAGTACTTCCAAATGACATGATTTGTAGGGTATTTAATGAACCTATGTATATTGTCCTCCATTGAAATGGTATAAAAGAAGCATTTACATAACCCTTGTTCAAGTCAAATTAAGTTTGAGCCTAATGTGAGCCCACCAATTATGACTTTTTATATAAATAATTTTGGCAAGAAATGGGAAATGGATGACAACAACATTCCAAAAATTTTCAGCACCTTGTATTTTACTAACAAAGGTTCCACACCTTTTCAAAGGTATCACTTAATGGATGATATAATATACTTGTTGTGACAGGTCTCAAGCGTGAATGAATTTTTATCCCAAGGATAGCTTAATCGAGCAATAGTGAAACTGCGAGCAGAAAGAAGCACTGCGATGACCCATGTCGTTACGAATTTTAATCGACAGTTGTAATGGTGCCTGGAGCAAGAACTATTCGAATGCCTGCAAAGTTTCAGTTATTTTTGTACTTACTTCCTCTCAAACGATCACACCATGTATTAAATAATTAAGTCAACTCCTTCTCTTTTTTTCTGAGATTGTTCATGGTATGTAATTTGAGACCTAATTCTAATCCAATTTCATATACGTCGTGTGATTTTTGTGAAGAGTATTTATTTTTTCAAATGTGTCGTGATTAGTGCTGTATTTACTATCATTAATGTACAGAGCTTTGCCTAAAAAGCTCGGAACCCAATCACTAAAAAAAGAAAAACTTGATCTCTAAATTCAAGATCAAGCTCGCCCAAATGAGATTAGAATCCAGATTGTAATATAAGTACATTAAAAAGAATGGCACAGAGCATGTGTTGAGGAACCTCCTTGAGGTTTGCACATGCACAAAACCTTTACAATAAGGAGTTGACTTTACTACGCATAAAATGGAATGATTGTGATCTGTTTCTCTCTCCATACATATGATTCTGGCATTCTTACCCCCCCCTCTCTCTCTCTCTCTCTCATTTTTTCTCTCAATTCTTATTTCCTGCAAATAAACACTAGGGCTGCTACTTGACTTCTGCTAGAAAGCACTCACAGAAGAGGAAGTCTGAAGAAGAAGTTTAAGACAATATCAACATAGAAGACCTACCTCAAATGGATGAAGAAGAATTTGTGATTTCGTTTGGAGATGATTGGATAGAAAACACGATAAGAAGAATCAATGCGCCTACTGATGCTGATACCAATGGGTCCAACGAAAGTTTGAAGATTTCGAAGCCTCCGCAAGCATTATTGGATGTGAGGCCACAGTCATATCGGCCGCAACTCCTGACCATCGGGCCATTGCATGACATGCTTCGTGACAGCGCTTCTGTGGATCGTTGTAAGGAACTGTGTGTGTGGAGATTCATGCAAACACAAGAGATACCAGATGTGAAAGTTCTCATGCAACGCCTCTTCAATGATCCCCGTTCTTTTCTTGACACCCATTATTCAAACCCTCTGGACTATAGTCCTGAAAGTCTCCAGCTTATGCTCACTCTCGATACCATCTTCATGTATGAATTCTTTCTGTATATGTGTGCAACTGAGTCGGAATCTGCAAGTAAGCAATACAGCCACTTCCCAACACTCTGGAAAAATAATATCATAACCAAGCAATTTTTCAGGGACTTGTTCTTGATGGGAAACCAAATTCCCATGTCATTTCTAATGAATCTATTTGAAGAGTTTCCAAAGGAACCCAACATAGAAAACGATGAGCTCAATAGAGCATTGGTTGGGCTAGTCAAAGAAGTAGATCCATTCTTTACCTGGAGTTTTAAGGACAACAAATTTCAGATTCCAGATTTTTGCCAGTGCAGTCATCTACTTGATTGCCTATATGTTTGGGTCCTCAGAGAACGACCACAACAGAATAAGATACAAGGCACCAATCGATGTACATTCCCACGACTACCACCGAATCCTTTCTGGATGCAACAAGCAGTTCACAAGATAACGAAATGTACATTCCGACGACTACCAAATCCTTTCCGGACAGAAAAAGCACAGTCTCACAAGATAGTTATGTCGCGATCGCCTGCCATCAGCGTCACAGCTCTCGAAAGTTGGGGTCTGGTTCAGAGCAATTGAAGGTGGTGGCATATCAGTGATGCACTACGACAAGAGAAACCATCGGTTTGATCTTCCACGGCTTGTGGTGGAACATGACACGGAGGATAAGCTGAGGAACCTCATTGCCCACGAACAAACCTCCAAAGATGGAGGTGAGCTCACTAAGTATGCGGTCATCATGGACTCGCTCATCGACACACCCGAGGATGTAGCGATCATTACTAAGGCAGGGGTCATAGAGAATCACTTGGGGAGCGATGAGAAGTTGCTCCAGATGTGGAATGACATGTGCATCAACATCTCAAATGAACCATGCCCGAAATGGGACGACATGATACACGATGTATTGGAGGACTATCAGAGTCGTTGGCGTCCTGTGTATGTGGAGTTTCACGAAAAGTATTTCTCTAAGCCATGGCTGGCGATTTCCCTCCTGGTGGGGTTTCTACTGCTCATATTCTCAGTAGTGCAGACAAGCTATACAGTCGCAGGCTATTACCAATCTAAGCCCTAAATTAACCGTCAGGGCAACAATAAGGAAACTTCGGTTATTTGTATTAATTTGTCATTCAGTTGGGATTTCATTGTACGTTATTTCTGTTGTAAAATCTTTTAAGTGACTAGGAATAATGGACTCATAAAAGCATGACCAAACATGGTTGTTGTAAGATTTCCCATATTTTATATTAATTGGTGATTACTGTATTACTGAGTGTCTGGTTACAAGCATGGGTTAAACAAGGAATCATGTCATCCTTTCCCTATTAAAATGAAGTATGCTCTGTTTGAGTCTCATTACCCAATTCATGATATACACATTAACTGCATTGCGAAAATAATGTTAGGATGTACCCCAACATAGATAGAGTGTTCATACAATTGATAGCCAAAAATTTACACAAGAGCTCAACCTAAAAGGATGGGTACTGGAAAGTAATATGCACCAATGGGAACCAACCAATCCATGAGTTTCCGTATAAACACCTTGGCACAAAATGGAAAATGGGGATGACAACCCCGTTCCAATATTTTCCACCACTTTGCATTTGACTATCATACATTCCTCACCTTTTTTTATCAATTGATTCCAAATTCAAAGATATTACTATCATATAACAATCACGACGAAACACGTAAATTCAGTTTGTAATGAATTACAAAGCTCATGGTTCCTAGATGGTACCCACTACAAGGAACATAGTGTTGTAATCTATTTTAGATTCACAATATAGTCATACGTTTTATGGTTTACCCATAGACTTTTCATTTATGTCTATTCTCATTGTCAATCTCATGTTCACACATAAGAAGAGTCTAGTTCCTTCAAACCATACCCAAAAGAGAATATCTATATAAATCATATGAAAAAAGAATACACAAGCAATAGGAAATAACATATGAGGGCAATCGAAAAAACCCTATGATAACAAAAGCAAATACTAGCTTTCCATTAGCCATCATTAACAATTCCTAATTTGTTTACATGAGACGGGCTGCAATCAAAATGTAATTAACCACACCCCACATGGGCACTTTCAAGAGAGGAAAACAAAATTGTTTTACATCTTTGAGTTGTGAAGGATGGGGAAGAAGGTGTGACGAAAGGATGTGAAGAGATAAGAATGCCGTTGAAGGATGTATGTAAAACCCATGGGGTTATCCCCCACTTTTTCCTGAATGTTCCTTCACCCTAAACTATAGTTTTTCTCCTAGTAAATTTACAAGAGGGTTCTCTTATTTTTATACTTATTGGCTCTCAAATAACTACCTTATGACAATAACATTAAATTTTCAGGAGACAAAAAGTTCCTTATGTGGTGGATAAAGGAATTACTTCCATATTGTGGCTCACACATTTAACGTTTTTCAATGTAGTTAGAATGTCTTATTTCGTCTCATCGTAGTTGTCTAAATGTCCTAATGTAAATGTGAGCATTAAACATCGAATTGTAGAGAAACAAGAACACATTATTGATAAAATAGAATACTTTCCATGCTTGAGTCTTCTTGTATTCCACCAAAACATGTTAACATCCATACAAAAAGCCTTCCATCCTTGACTCTTATTAGATCCCACCAAAATGTGTTGACATCGATATAGAAATACTTCTACCCTAGTTCCTAATGCATCACTAGATTCCTTTGTAAACGAGGCCATTTTGCAACACCAATGTACGATGACGTGGGAAAACATTGGAGGCTCGTGCTTTACAAACTAAGCCTTTTTCATGCTCTCAACCATATCCATAGCTAATATTAAATGCAAGCAAAAAATTAAACTACATTTATGCGTGTGTATATACTTTCAAGACTTATTGGGTTTTGGGGAATTTTCTATATTCTCACACATTTGCAAATTTCTCTTGTTGCGAGAATGAGGAATATTTAAGTGACCACGACAGAGCTTCTCGTGGCAATTGCTAACACCTCGTTGTCATCGATTGTGAAAGACAACATGAACGAATGAATAATGGTGACATTGTATGTTACCATGACAAAATCTTTTCATTGAACGCATGAATGTTTCCACATCCTCGTTGGCGATGGTGATAAAGACCAAATCATGGAATTGATCTTATCTTGCCTTTACTTATGAGGCTCCAATTTGTTTGTTTGTTTGTTTACAGTCTAAGAAATGAATGATTTGTAAACCAACCAATAAATTAGACGAAGACAACTCTTTCTTCCATGTATTCATGATACTCTATGTACCCATTAGACGGTCTAAAGTGTCGTGCTACAATATTATTTCTTTGTGCGTTGAGTACTAGTATTAGGGAACAAACATAACAACACGTTGACACGATCTCTAAATGCTAACCTAAACATAGTGAACGCATTATATATGTCAGATGTATATAGTATTAAGGAATCAAAATAACAGTTTCAACACTTTTAAAGGAAGTCAATGCTATACACATATATTGTGAGCCGATTGGAGGGATATAGTCTAAGAAATGAATGATTTGTAAACCAACCAATAAATTAGACGAAGACAACTCTTTCTTACATGTATTCATGATACTCTATGTGCCCATTAGGTGGTCTAAAGTGTCGTGCTACAATATTATTTCTTTGTGGGTTGAGTACTAGTATAAGGGAACAAACATAACAAGTTACAACACGTTGACACGTTTTGACACGTTGACATGATCTCTAAATGCTAATCTAAACATAGTGAACGCATTATATACATACATTATACGTATGTATATAGTATTAAGGAATCAAAATAATAACAGTTTCAACACTTTTAAAGGAAGTCAATGATATAGATGGAAGCAAAACAGAATCAGAAGCACAAATAGATAATTAAGCACATATCAATACTCACATAACATTTAAGAAGAAAGTAAAAGAACAAAAAACAATAACAAACTTTTATATCTTTCAGTAAAAGCAGAGCAATTATTATGTAATTTTTCTGTTATTAAGTTCTAGTTTAGAAACATCTCCTTCCGCCTTTCACAAAATGTGTGAGCTGATTTTATTTGACTAACAGAATATTGCCTAGTGACAGCACAGGGTAAAATCAATGCTTCCATTCAAAGGGAATGGAAACATCTATGTTTAAAGAAATCCTTCTAATCAAATTTATTTATTAGTGTTCGCTTGTGGAGCGTCAAAATCAGAAACCAAAATGTCTCTGAGTTTTTATTCTTTGGAGTATTACATACATCTCTCAAACAATTATGTATACGAGAACTATTGAGTTGAGGATTCAATTCGTTTGCTTTCTCTCAAGTCATTTGTCACGTTAGGTTGAGAAATTTTAGACACTTGTTGGTGCCTTCATTTTCTCCATTTTCTTGAGCCGAGTAGAAATTTATCTTATCCCACCATAATTGGTTTTGGCCAACATTTTAAATGATGGAGATCAAGCTCACCTAAATGAGTATCGAATCCATGCTTTTGGTATGCATGTGATCGTAGAGAAGCTTAACACAATCAAGTATTGAGCTTTTGTTTATTCTTTCGGGAATTTCAATTTTTGTTTATTAATTCAATTATTTCCCATTATTTATGTTTTATTGATTTATAATCCACTTTGGCTTATGAAATTGTGGAAGATTATGTACTGATGGTGAATCATGTTTTTTGATTTGTAATCCAAGATTGGTTTATGAAATTGTGGAAGATTATATACTTCTCGTGAATCGTTTTCGTGATTCATATATTAATGGAAATAGACATGGGATTAAATTAAGTAGTTTTCGCAATGAAGTACTAAAGCACAATATGTTCTTCTTCTTCTTGGTTGTCGTCTTTCTGATCCCACATTCGGGATCATTCATCAAATCACCTACAAGTTGAACAAGATGGCTAACATAAAAATATCCATTGGCATGTCTTGTATGTGGATTTAAGAGTCAAATAAGTAATTGTCTTGTTTATTGCCAATGAAGTACATTTTGGTTCATATTATTCCCCCAAATACTCTCCTTCCTTCAATCTTTATCTTTCCATCTTTAAAAGATACCTTCTCTCTCTTGCTAAAAGGTACCTTGTCTCTATGTTTGGTTTGTATAAACTTCAATATTGGGTAAAGAAAGCCAAGTTGAAGTTTCAATATTGGGTAATTACTCACTTATGGGGGTACGTAGGGTAGGTCCTTGGAGTTACATACTATTCACCCAACACGATGCAAACGAAACCTGCGTTAACACAAAGCTTTGCATCACTTTTAAAACCCAAAAAAATCATGGAATGAACCATCTAACATCTCTAAGAACTATCAACAGACTTATAGATCAAGAGTCTGAAAGTCTCAATTGTCACAATGTAGTGAGGCAAATCAGCTAGTAGACTTAACACTTGAAAATCGATGAACCCATCTCTCCTAGCCGCCATGTAAGCACCCCCGTCATTGCGGAGCTACACCGATCAGAATTTCACTGAAGAAGACGAATGGAGAGACCGCATGCCACTCGTGAGCTTAATCTCACTGAAGACGCCAAATGGAGAGACTACATGACACTCAAGATCGAGAATGCTAGTGTTGATGCTAATACACATGAGTCCAACTAAAGCTCAGTGATCTGGAAGATTCCTCGAGCATTGTTGGAGGTCAAGCCACTCTCACATTCCACTCGAATCCTAACCATTGGACCATTGTATCAAAAGTTGGGGAGCTCTTCTCTTGATCATTGTAAGGCACTGTGAGTGAAGAGCTTCATGGTAAGACATAACATATTAGATTGGTCAACATGTGCATCAATGTCTCGAATCGGCCATGCCAGAGATGGGAAGCGATGACCTGCGATGTAATGGAGCACTATAGGAGCCCTTGGTGTCCGATGTATGTGGAGTTTCGTGCCACGTATTTTTCTCGCCCATGGTTATTGAGTTTGGTCATTGCGGCGTTTCTACTACACTTGGTTTCAATATTGCAGACGATCTATACGATCTTAGCTATCACCCAAAGCCCTAAATTAACCCAACCTTAAACCCTATAGCAAAAATAAAGAAGTTCAAAACAATTATGGACTGTTGAGCTCTGTTTACTACTTTGGGATTTCATTTATACTTGATTCTCTCACTTATTTTTTCTTGTTTATGTTTATTATGTGTTTGATTTATGATCCATAGAAGCTTATAATTGTGGAAGGTGTAGAAGTAGAAGTAATGTGATTAGTGTTTTATGTTGTAATGTTCAATGCCCAAATTATAGTGATTAATGATCTATGACATTGTCGGTACTTGATGATTATCGTCTATGATTGCACTAAATCAACATGTCCTTATCATGACACTACATATTACGTAATTTAATATACACAAATTCTAGAAGACCTTCATCATACATCCATATATACATTTTCAAATAAAAAAGTCCGGTACGTTTATGAGAGGCATCCTATTATATTTCTTATAATTTTTAGTAGTAGAAGAACAAGTTGCAGACAATGAAAAAACTAAAAAGCGTAAAAAACTATAAAAAGTTACAAAAAATGTAAAATGTATAGAAAGTTGGAACTAAACCTAACATTGCAATGGCCCGCACAGAGTACTTTTTGAGCAAGCACATGCGTTGAGGCTGTGGTGTACCTTCATTCCGTTGGCCGGTTGGGGCACCCTTTTAGCACACATGTAGGGAAACAAACCCAAATGGGTCTCTATGTATCAATTATAAATTGACCAAGAAGTAAGAAGCAAGGCAAGCTAGTTTGGGTTCTATCTATGTGCTTTTCACAATATCACTTAAAAACTTTTCAAATAATGGAAAGAAAGAGATGACAAATAAAAAATAAAGCTATAACATCTTTTGGGAGAGAAAGAAAAAAATAAAGGTGTCCCCTAGACTCACCATTCATTACTACCCATAACCAATGTATGGAAACAATCATAATCATCATGATTATCAGAGAATATAACCCAAATAAATTCTACTGATTACATTAACAACAAGAATCATGTGTGAAGGAATTCATGCTGGTTGCTATCATCATACCAAGGGACACTAATTAAACTAGTGGATATGTTACAAAGACAAGTATGTCACAATCTGGTGGGTTTACTATTAGATCATGATATGGTGTTGTTGCTATCACAGTGGTGTTACTATTGTTGGAATTTTTAGGCTTCACAAAAGTATGTTGTGAAGAGTATTAGGCTCAGAATTGTTGGCTTTCTACAAAGTCATGATTTCCGTTGAGGTTCTTTAATGTTCGTCCTCTTAATAGATGTGAGCAAACCAAGGGACTCGCCTATGAATCAGAGGTCGATTTACACATTTCTATGATAAAATTTTGTTGGCACTTGGATTATAAAGCTCTGCATTCATATTAGAGAATTAAGATTTTTACATCTATCAAACATCCTGTCGCCTCTAACTGAAAATTTTCAACGTGGCTTTTCATCCTGTTGTCTAATTAAAAGCATTTTGATGATGTCGTGCTACGTTACAATTTAGTTTTGAAGCATTATGAATCTATGAAAATATTAGGTGTCTTTATTTATATTAATGTCGCATGCTTTTGAATGCCCCATTTGTTTTCTCTTTGCCATTTTCCAATGGCATGATTGTTTCCCATCAAGAACTTTTCAATTTCCGCACTAATGGTGTGAGTTCCCAACATTTGGTATCAGAGCAAAGGTTGTTCAACTCGCTGTCTATTTTTCAATAACATTCTTGCCCCTGCTTTCTCGAAGACCATGAGTCCAAGGTCTCATCCTGAGACGAGAAAGACACTTGAAGATTCACACTCTATTGAGCTAAATCACTCATGGAGTAAGCCAGTCGGTTGTACTTTGTTTCTGTGATTGTAGCAACTCGTAGTGGAATCCCCATCAAATCATCCTCGACGCAATCTGACAGGTTCTTTGACATTGTCTACTGTTTTATTGTAACTACTCAAAGGAGATCCGACCCTAGGAGCAACCCCATCTGTGCTTCACTTGGCTAGACGAAGTCTGGAAAGACCAGCCAAATCTGTCCCTCCAATTGTCGTAGTCACTCGAAGTAAGATCGGCCTGGATAACCGACACATAATCTGTGATAGGTCTCTTGGAATCGAGTCAACAACTAACTGTGCTCAAGTCGGTTAAGCGACATTAGGGAAGACCAGTCTGCTCTGTCCCTCCAGTCGTCGTAGCCACTTCAAGCAAGCTTAGTACTTTACTATCATCCCAACTCCAGTCAGGTAACTAATCGGCGCATTCGTGTCCAATTCAGATAGGTCAATCTACCATAGGCAGGCCGTAGGCACCTCAAATAGAATCCGCTAGTAGTTGAAGTTGATTCGACTTGGGTCCAAATCCGACTAGGACGATATCAAGTGAGCCAAGCAGCTGGACCCCACTACTGTTCATAGTCGACCCCGGAAAAAGTCTTGCAAACCAATACAATATGGCATCAACAAAGTCTTGCAAACCAGAGATGCGTCTAAGTGCCAAGTTCGATGGATCGAACTACTTCTCTACAACCTTCGGATGAAAGAATCTGACTCAGTTCAAGCACACCTAAACGTGTACAAAAGTTTAAGCTACTAGATTTTGCCTTAGGGGACGACAATCGAGGATGAATTGAGAGCAATGTTGCTCATGAGTAGTTTCCCCCCTTCGTGGGAAACTTTTTGTCACAACTTTGTGCAATGCTTCTATTGTTGTTGTGAAGTACTCCGAAGTTACGAGCGCAATCCTGATTGAAGCAGCTCAGGGAAAATCATTTGCAAAAGACTCGGTAGATGAATGATATGTAGTACAAGGTTCGGCCGACCGACCGATCAATTTAGGAAGAAGTTTTTCTGGACCGCCGACAAATTAGCAAAACCAAAGCAAGTCCCAGGATAATCGAACCTGCAACTACTGCAAGAAACCCGAACATATCAAGGCCGACTGTTGCACCCTTAAAGCTAGAAACGAAAAAACTCAGAGAGTTGATCTCAAGGGTGGCTGACAGGAGGTTAACTACATCAGCTCATCAGCCGAAGTATTGACGGACAACCCCAACATATTATCCATTGAAACCCCACTCGAATCAAAAGTTCTGCTTAGTACGATTGAGGGATCGAGCACATGGCTCTTGGATTTGAGTGTGTCCTACCATGTCACTCCTCACCGATCCCAATTTTGGCAATACTTGGCCCGACATTCCGATTTGAGGCTCGCAATTCGAGGCTCTATTTCAACTCTTCCGACCCTGGCCGACTAGGTCTTCTGTTCTTGGATTCCGCCGACTCGAACAAAATCGATTTGTTCGACAATCTTGTATAAAATTGCATTACCTGTTTTCTTCCTTTACAGATCTCTTGTTGTATACGCCCATTACGAGGGAGTGTCGAATATGGGTATATAATGACCGTATTCACATTGTCCCATGGACAGTCTAAGTTTAGGTCAATTTTGTAAATATGTCAAAGGCCAATTGCCCTAGACAAGTTACTATATAACTGGCATTGTAATCTAGCTCATAGAAGTTGTTGTCGTTGTAACTATTGAATAAAGCGGCAGGCCAAGCAAAACCTCATAAGCTATAGAGAATATGAGGTTCTTCATCAGGGGGCCCAGGATGACCTGGGATTTGCCTTCAAAATGCTCACTAATGAACCTAAGGAGGATGAGATCGACTCGGCTCGTGTATCTTCGCAAAGATTCAAGTCGCAAGAACATCATGAGGGCCTTCCGAAACCAACCTACGTGAGCTCCAAAATGTCCAAAGATGGATTTGGTCCCGAGCATAGAGAGAATGCTTGGGGGAAAAAAAGACATGTACATTAGAAAAGGCTGCCTTGTTGCCCAAAGGTCTAGCAAGAACTACCATTAGGCTAGTCTTGAATGTGTCTCCATAGGCGTAGACGTGGTCATCCATGAATTTCCACAAGAGCCCTTGCAAGTTTGCTCTATAAAGATCTAGGTTTTCACCAATGAAGGGAAGGTGGAGACTACCTAGAGGTAAAGGCAGCTTCTTGTCATGCTGGTGTTTATCCTTCTTGCTTGAAGGTCTCCATAGCTGATATAACCCTGCTATGAGAAGTAGTAGTGACAGAATAAGCCCAATGATGAGCTCCACATGGAAAAATCTCACCACAGCTCAAGCTTCGCGATTTCTACTTCTCTTCTTCCTCTCCTATTGTGAAAGCTTAAGACTTCGCCAATAGGAGTTAGCCAAAGAAGCATGGTCTTCTTCCCCTTCTTCTTCATCATTTTATGCACCATAGCCAAAGCATACAACTAAAGTTGTCTACACCCCTACATGGTTCATGTCATGGGTGTTGATGAGCTGACTAAACTCAACTTTATGATCGCATACATAGTAAAGGGAACTCCTTATTTGTAAAAGGTTTGTGGATGTAAGAGTTTGCTCAACACATGTTCTGTGCCATTCTTTAATTTAGACAGCCTAGATTGGATTCTCATTTAGGTGAGCTTGATCTCGATTTTAGAGATTAAGTTTATGTTTTACATCCTTACTTTGGCCTTCTTCTCTATTCTTCATTACTCAGACATAAATATCTTGATCAAATCTTCATGGATGCTTGCCCATCTTCAGAAAGAAGAAAGGGATATCCACGCACAAAAATAACCAATGATCGAGATTAACCAAATTAGAATTTGAACGACATATATAATTGACTTCAAATAATAAATGAGATTATGCTCTTTGAACACTCAAGTTGTCAGTTAGTTGTTGGCAAGTTTCCGATTAGACTTTCATCTTCCAAAGTCATTATTTGTAGGATATAGATTTTGTTAGATGTTCTCATTCCTACATTACATTCTAACAAAGCAATCTCAAATACACAGTTATATACAATACTACAGAGCGTTTTTGTAGGTGAAATTTATTCTTGTACACAGTCGAGGAGACTTTGAAATTGTCACGTCCTACTTGGTCTCTGGCCCCATCCATGAAACATCAATCTAAGTACTCACAATCTGAATGACAATTAACCACCATAGTTATGGCATTGATCATTACAACCTAAAGTATTAACTTTGCTTCTACCTCTAATATGTATTCTTTTCCCTTACGGAATTTTGTGCCAACATTGGTCTCTATATCTAACATCTACTCGTCTTGTGACGTGAATGATATAAATACAAGAAGCATGGAGATTAGTTCTCTCTCTTTATTTCTTCAAACGGTTTTACAAACTGGGATCCCAACTCGAACATGTACAAAGTTTAGCTCTACTCTAGACAAAGAAATTTACTACATTTATATTAAGAAACACCCCGAGGTTGTCTGCTATCATCATTTGGTTATCGTAAGTTCATTATAAACCTTCACCAATGATAAATAGAGGAGTTCAAATACTAAGTCGAGCATGTTAGTGTCCCGACATGATACAATGTCCAAGGCACAAGCAGTTGAAAGCATGTTCATTTAGTTCATTCGTCACATTTGTGTACAAATTGCGAAGCAAGTAGAGTGTGCGAATATTTCAGCAAATAAGATTGTTGCATATTACTTGCCAATGCCCATGCTTGTGTAAATACCAGCTATGCATAACATGGGTAGAGTGGGCCCTCTATCTATCTATGCTGGGGTATCCTAACATTATGTTTGAGATGCGATCAATGCATATGTGATTGTCTAATTGAACCAAAGCTTGTACAAGATACTCAATTAATACAGTAATCACTAATTATTTATTATGGGATTGCAAATAGCATATTCGACCATGTTTTTTATGAGTCCATAAACCTCATATTCCTTGTCACTAAGAACCTAAGATTCAATAGTGAAATTAGGATTTTTGATAATAACCTAAGAACGTATAGCCCTGTGTGCGATAGAAACGCCGGAAGGACTGAAATCAAATGCCATTACAGAGTAACATACATCGTATGAAACGGCATGGGCTCCTATAATGCTCTATTACATCGTGTATCATCTCGTCCCATCTTTCGGGCGATCGAATCACAACATTCTTGGCCATGGTACTCCACATCGGGATGAACCTTTCGATGTTTCCAAGTTTGCTCCCTATCACCTGTGCCTTAGTCAAGATTGCCAGATCTTCTTGGGTCTTGATAAGGGAGTTCATGGTGAGCACATACAGAGAGAACCCACCAGCAGCATTGGTGAGGCTTTGTTCATATGCAAGGAGGTTCTTCAACACATCCTCTGTGGTATCTTGCACAACAAGTCGTGGAAGATCGAACTGAAGGTTTCTTTTGTTGTATTTCATCACCGATATGCTACCTTCAATAGCCCTAAAGCTAATGCCCACTCTAGAGAGTTGAATCGCTGATGGAAGATGAGTTGTCGTGCGATCTGCTTGTTGTGGGAATATAAGTGGATTGATTTCTTGTCTCCTACTCTCTTCGAATGGTTTTCGGGTGGCCCAAACATATAGGCTGTCAAGTAGATGATTACAATGGAGAAACTCTGTAGTTTCAAATTTCTCGTGCTGAGATTGGTGGATAGGGAATGGATCAATTCTTTTAACAACATCAGCTAATGCTTCCTGGAGTTCATCCAGTTTGAAGCTTGGAAACTCTTGGATCAGGTTCTTCAGATACGACATGGGAATTTGGTTTCCCATCAAGAACAAGTCCCTCCATACTTGTTTGTATGTGAGCTCATTGTTGCAGAGTGTAGGGAAGTGGTCGTGTTCCTTGTGTTGGGGTTGCAACTGATTCAACAGAAACAGCAACAATTCATGAATGAAGATGGTATCTTCGGTGACCAAAAGCTCGAGGGAATCAAAAGTATTTTCAGGGAGGTTCGAATAATGCATGTGAAGAGGCTCATAGTTGAGGCGTCGCATGAGCTCTTCCTTATCTGATATCCTATGTCTTCTCATGAATGCGTCTACACACGGTGCCTTATAATGATCAAAAGAACGACTCCCATCAAGCATTTGATAGAACGGTCCGATGGTCAGGACCTGAGGGGAATATGACTGTGTCTTGAAATCCAATAATGCTTGGGGTGGCCTTGAAATCTTCGAACTTTCATCGAACACATCTGTACCAGCATTGACAGAAGGAAATTCATGTCTATGGCCATCCCGTGGCGAGATGAATACTTCAATAACTCCTTCACCCGTCTTCATTCATGAATTCTTTCTGTTTCTGTGGTATGAGTTGCAGGAACCCCAACACAAGGAACACGACCATTTGCCCACACTCTAGAACAATGACCTCACATACAGCCAAGTATGGAGGGACTTGTTCTTGATGGGCAACCAAATTCCCATGTCGTATCTAAAGAAGCTGATTAAAGAGTTTCCAAACCAAGCCAACTTACAAATGGATGAGATCCAGAAAGTAGTGGCTGATGTTGTCAAAAGAATTGATCCATTCCCTATCAAGAATTCTCAGCACGAGAATTATAAAACTCCAAAATTTCAACATTGCAATCATCTACTTCATTGCCTATATGTTTGGGTCATCCGAAAGCCATTACACAATAATAGGAGGCAAGCCATCGAGCAAAAAGAAGATCCCATAACAACTGATCTTCCATCAGCGTCTCAACTCTATAAAGCAGGCATCAGGTTTAAGGCTATTGAAGGTAGCATATCAGTGATGAAATACGACAAGAGAAAGCTTCGGTTTGATCTTCCAAGACTTGTCGTGCAAGATAACATGGAGGATGTGTTGAGGAACCTCCTTGCATATGAAGAAAGCCTTACCAATACTGGTCATGAGTTCTCTCTGTATGTGGTCACCATGAGCTCCCTTATCAAGACCCACGAAGATCTTGCAATCTTGATTAAGGCACAAGTAATACAGAGCAAACTTGGAAGCAGCGAAAGGTTGATCCCGATGTGGAGTGCCATGGCCACTAATGTTGTGATTCAGTCACGCGAAAGATGGGAAGAGATGATAGACGATGTAATGGAGCATTATCAGAGCCCATGGCATATCAGTAATTTTCTAGAACTCCTAAGCACTTTGCGCGTGTACAAACCTTTAATATATTTCATTATGTCAAAACAACACTTTATATACATTCTTACAAAGAAAACACTTAAAGACGCAACTCATGCATTCTTGTATTTTCTACGTAGATATTTAAATTATATCTTTAACAAAGATGACAGTCTTTGCATATAGTAGTAGTCTGTAGACAAGATAGGAGGAGCATCTAGTTGAAAGAACTTCCTCTAATTTCACAAGCATTGAATTCTTCCAAAAATTCTTGCTTTTCATGAGCAATTATTGACTATTCACAAAGGAAAGTTGTTGATAGGTAGTCAAATTCCCCATGTGGTTTCTGTAGAAAATTGCATAAAATTCAAAGGAATTCTGATTCCAGTTCGGGTGGACCCAAGGCAAACTATTGATTCAAGTAATTTCCTAGAACTCCTAAGCACTTTGCGCGTGTACAAACCTTTAATATATTTCATTATGTCAAAACAACACTTTATATACATTCTTACAAAGAAAACACTTAAAGACGCAACTCATGCATTCTTGTATTTTCTACGTAGATATTTAAATTATATCTTTAACAAAGACGACAGTCTTTGCATATAGTAGTAGTCTGTAGACAAGATAGGAGGAGCATCTAGTTGAAAGAACTTCCTCTAATTTCACGAGCATTGAATTCTTCCAAAAATTCTTGCTTTTCATGAGCATTGCTTAGTTATGGTAAGCTCATTATAGAAGATAACAAATACTAAGTCAAACATGTTATTGTCCCGACATGATAATACGTCCAAGGCACAAGTATTTGAGAGTATATTCATGTTCATGTAGTCCATTCATCACGTTTGTGTACAAATTAACAACCAAGTATCATGCGCGAATATTTGAGTGGATAAGATGGTTTCATATTACTTGCCAATGCCCATTCATTCGGTTGAAATACTGGCTATGCATATTATGACTAGAGTGGGCACTCTATCTATGCTCGGGTATCCCGATTACCAACATTCTAGTTGTGATTGTGATCAAAGTGTATGTGATTGTCTAATGAGGCTGTTACGAAACATACTTCATTCTAATTGGGAGAGGAGAAGATGATTTCCTTATTGAACCAATGTTGGTAAAATGATACTCGATAATATAGTAGTCACCAATTATTTATCATAAGTACAATGTCGGATTGCAAAATAGCATATTCGACCATGTTTCTATGAGTCCATAGCACTTTTATCACTTGTCACTTATTTTACTTTAACTACATCATCCTCCGAGAGTTATAATGAAAGTAACCTACAACGAGATCCCAAATGAATGAACAAAGCTGCACACGCCCATTGTTTATGAGCCTTTATTTCAGCCCTAAGGTTTTATTAAGGTTCAGTAGTTAAATTAGGGACTTTGATAATACCCCACGAACGTAAAGTTTGTCTGCATTAGAAACGCTGCAAGGCCTGAAATCAATTGCCATGACAGAGTAAAATACTTGGTAAGAAACGCCATGGGCTCCTATAATCCTCCTGGATTACATCGTGTATCATCTCGTCCCATCTTTGGAAGGTTGAATCACCACATTCTTGGCCATGGCACTCCACATCTGGAGCAATCTTTCGCTGCTTCCATGTTTGCTCTGTATCACAAGTGCCTTGCTCAAGATTGATAGATCATCTTGGGTCTTGATAAGGGAGTTCATGGTGACCACATACAGAGAGATCTCATGACCAGCATTTGTAAGGCTTTCTTCATATTCAAGGAGGTTCCTCAACACATCCTCCGTGTTATCTTGCACGACAAGTTGTGGAAGATCAAACCGAAGCTTTCTCTTGTCATATTTCATCACAGATATGCTACCTTCAATAGCCCTAAACCTGATGCCTGCTTTATAGAGTTGAGACGCTGATGGAAGATCAGTTGGTATAGGATCTGCTCTTTGCTCGATGGCTTGCCTTCGGATGACCCAAACATATAGCCAATCAAGTAAATGACTGCAATGAAGAAAATTTGGAGTTCCAAAACTCTTGTGCTGAGAATTCCTGATAGGGAATGGATCAATTCTTTTAACAACATCAGCCACTACTTTCTGGATCTCATCCATGTCTAAGTTTGGTGGGTTTGGAAACTCTTCAATCAGCTTCTTTAGATATGACATGGGAATTTGGTTGCCCATCAAGAACAAATCTCTCCATACTTGCATGTAGGTCAAGTCATTGTTGCAGAGTGTGGGAAAGTGGTCGTGTTCCTTGTGTTGGGGTTGCAACTCATACCACAGAAACAACAAGAACTCATGAATGAAGACTGTATCTTCAGTGACCAAAAGCTCGAGCGAATTAGAGCTATTTTCGGGGAGGCCTGAATAATGCATGTGAAGAGGGTCATAGTTGAGGCGTCGCATGAGCTCTTCCTTATCAGAAATCCTATGTCTTTGCATGAATCCGTCCACAGACGATGCCTTATAATGATCAAAAGAAAGATTTGCATTACGCATTTGATACAATGGTCCGATGGTCAGGATCTGAGGGTAATATGACTGTGGATTGACATCCAGTAATGCTTGGGGAGGCCTCGAAATCTTCGAACTTCCCGTGGAATCATGTGTATGAGCATCAACAGGAGAAGATTCATGTCTGTCGCCGTCCCATGGCGGCATGAAAGCAGTATTGATTACTTCACCCTTTTGAACACTTGATGCTAATGTCAACATTATATCCCAATTAGCGTCTTCATTCATTTGAAGATTTGATTTCAACTAGATTGATTTCCTTGTTGATATTCTATTCAACTTCTTCGGTGGGCAGAAACCTGATGCTTTCTTGATTTGCTAGTCTTTTCTTGCAGGAGATAAGAATAGATAGAGAAAAATTGTGCGTGTGTGTAATATGCCACGATCATATTTATGGAGAGAGACCACTATCCTGCAAACATAGCAAAGTCAACAACTCCTTACTGTGTAAAAGTTCTATCCCATTCTTTAATTCATACAGCCTGGATTATAGTCTCATTTAAGAAAGCTCGATCTCCATTCTAGATATAAAGTGTTTTTTTTTTCCATGATGGGAAAGTTGAGGCAAAATTGTGGCTCTTTATGGATTAAGGACGTTACATACAGCACTAATCACAACAAATTTGCAAAACACAAACACTAATCACATCATTTGCACAAGGCTTAACATGAACAGTATTTTAGTAAATGACTCAATTACATGGCAGGATCGTTTGATAAGAAATAAGTACAGAAAAAGCTGAAACTTTGGTGGCGTTTGCCTTTCAGGAGTTCTTGCTTGAAGCGGCAAACACTAATAAACTGGTGATTACTTGCTGTTTATAAGTAAGCTCTAATTAACAGCCTCCATTCGTTACTACAATAAAACCTATAAACAATGTTCGGAAACACTGATAGTCTTCAAGATTATCAGAGAATATACAACACCAATTGAATCTTTTGATTATGTAACTATAGATTAGGAGTTGTAAGAAACTACTTGGATGAATAGTTTACGATAGATTCCTGTAATGTTTATTTCCACGGAACATATATGCAATTCAGTTGACACTTACAATCGCATAAGATATACATTAATACACATCAATTCCATTGAAATACTTGTAGTTGACACATCACCTCATGGACAATTTTGTCTTGCAATTACTCAAGCTTCTTGAAGCACCAATGTATCAAGAAACTCCAACATCATAATGTTTTACATCCCAATCTGTCTCTTTCTCTGGCAATCTTGTTTTGTATGCCGCAAACATCTTATCATATGTTTAAATGCTGAATGGATATTTAGAAATGTCGAGTTATATGCTTTGTAGCATGATGATGATGTGGTATTACATCTATTAAGATTGTCACTCTTTGTTAACAATTCACCATAAGTACATAATATTCCACAATTTCATAAACCAATATGGACAATAAATCAATAAAACATGACTCATCATAAGTACATAATCTTCCACAATTTCATAAGCCAATGTGGATTATAAATCAATAAACCATAACCATTAAATAATAAAATCCCAAAATGAATAAAAAAGCTGTATACTTGATTGTGTTGAGCTTCTTTATTTTGGCCCTCTGGTTAAGGGTTTAGCGTTTACTTTAATTTAAGGGTTTGTAATAAGCTAAGATTGAGTAGACTGTCTGGAATATTGAAGCTGAGAGCAGTACAAATGCAGCAATGACGGATACCACTAGCCACGGCCGAGACAAATATGTTTGATAAAACTCCACATACAAGCGACGCCAACGGGAGGAATTGTGGGCATTTATCTCACGGATCATCTCTTTCCATTCCTTACACGGCTCATAATAGACATTGATGCACATGTTCCACATCTGGATCAACCTCTCTTCGTTCCCGACTTGGATCTCTAGCACTTTCGCCTTAGTCAAGATCGCTAGATCTTCTTTGGTGTCGATGAGCTAGTCCATGATGGCCGCATACGTTGTGAACTCACCTCCATCTCTGAAGGTTTGTTCATAGGCAAGAAGGTTCCGGAGTGCATCCTCGGTGCCATTGTACACGATAAGGCGTGGAAGATGGAGCTGAAGTTTCCTCTTGTCATACTTCATCACCGATACATTACCTTCACAAGCCTTGAACGAAATGTCGGCTTTCGAGAGTTGGGATGCCGTTGGGATGTGATAAGACTCCTCTTCAGGAGAACATGGTGATCTCTCAGACGGTCGCTTAGTGTTGTCAAATGTTTCAGTGCACGAATAATAGAGGGCATCGAGTAGATGCTTGAAATTATAGATCAACTTTCTGTCTTTCGATTGAAGAAATTTCTCAAATCTGGTCTTCACTCGTTTGCTAGAGATGAATGGAATCCAAAGCACAATGAATTTCCTCACGTTATGCTCGAGAACATCCAATGAGAAGTTGCAATTGCTAGCAATCTCTGTAATCTTCTTCACATATGACATGGGGATTTGATTTCCTACCAATAGCAAGTCCCTCCCTCCGTAGTCTAGAGCGGAATGTAAAGTCATTATTAAAGAAGAAAATGGTGAAGTACTTGCAGACACCTTTCATAGGGTCTTCCTTGGAGAGAAACATGTTATGCTATCATGGCGTGGTTATAGGAAGTTCATTACAGACGTTCACCAATAATAAATAGACGAGATCAAATATTATGTCAAACATGTTATGGTTCTGACATGATAATACGTCCAAGGCACAAAGAGTTAAAAGCATGTTCATGGACTCCATTCATCGCATTTGTGTACAAATTGCCAACCAAGTACAATGTGCAATATTTCTGCAAATAAGATTGTTGCATATTACTTTCCAATGCCCATCCTTTAGGTTGAGCTCTGTGTAAAGATTGGCTATGGATATTATGGCTACAGTGGGCACTCTATCTAAGCTGGGGTATCCTAACAATTATGACTGTGATGCGATCAAAGTGTATGTGATTATCTGATGAATCATGAGAGTCATACAAAGTACACCAACATTATGGTTGTGATGTGATCAAAGCTGATGTGATAGTCTAATGAGACTCATACAGAACGTACTTCATTTTAATTGGGAGAGGACAAGATGCTTTGCCTACTGAACCAATGCTTGTAACAATATACTCAATAACACAATAATCACCAATAATTATTTATCATAAGTACAATGTGGGATTGCAAATAGCATATTCCACCATGTTTTTATGAGTCCACAGGACACTTAGTCCTTGTCACTTATTTTACTTCTACTACATACATCATCTTCTGAGAGTTACAAAACAAATAACAGAAATTACGTACAATGAAATTCCAAATGAATGAACAAAGCTCCACACTCTGTTGCTTTTGAGCTTCTTTATTTTAGCCCTAGGGTTTTATTAAGGTTCAATGTTTAAATTAGGGCTTTTGGTAATAACCCTAACAACATATATAGCCTGTGTGCGATAGAAACGCAGGAAGGACTGAAATCAATTACCATGGCGGGGAAAAATACCTCGCACGAAACGCCAACGACTCTCATAATGCTCCATTACATCGTGTTTCATCTCTTCCCATCTTTCACGCAATCGAATCTCAACATTCATGGCCATGGCACTCCACATTTGGACCAACCTTTCGCTGTTTCCAAGGCTGCCCTGTATCACCTGTGCCTTAGTCAAGATTGCTAGATCTTCGTGGGTCTTGATAAGGGAGCTCATGGTGACCACATACAGAGAGAACTCATGACCAGTATTGGTATGGCTTTCTTCATATGCAAGGAGGTTCCTCAACACATCCTCCGTGTTATCTTGCACGACAAGTTGTGGAAGATCGAACCGAAGCTTTCTCTTGTCGTATTTCATCACCGATATGCTACCTTCAATAGCCCTTCACATTTTACAGCTCGAAAAAAACCTTTCGTACCACGGTCTCCTACCCTCATCCAACTTACAGCTTTATTATGATAGGCATTAGTAGTCCTTAGTTTCTGATACATATCCAATTTGCATTTTGCCTCCTCTAGTTGGGCCTCAATCCATACATTATTCGGGTGTTGATCTCTTAGTCGTTGCATAGACGCGAGTGTCCATTGCATTCTTTGTAGTTTCTCCTTCATCTGTTTTCTAATTTCAGCTGCTTTCTTCCGAAAGAAGCATGCACATTCCTCAATTTTCCCAGCTAGCCTATGAGTGGGATCATGATACATCCATTTGACATTAGACCATAGCCTTCTTATATCATTAGTCCATTTATTGTCCATGACCAACTCCTTGCTCACCTTCACATTATGTGGATTGCATCGAATGTTTTCTTTTATATGTAATAGGACTGGTGCATGGTCTGAGAACATCGTCCTAGGGCAAATTATGTATTTTCCTTTCATATCGATGAGCCGAGGGTCCAAATACCATCTGTCCAGCCTGGCCATTGTCCTCCCATGAACGCTTCCTCCTACTCTAGAGTAGAGAAGAGACTTTTCTTTTTGCATCTGAAAGTTAGATGCATTCCAACAGTCTATCACATTATATGCTAAACAAAACTTATCCCATGTATCTTTTTCCACCCCTTGCATTGTGCCATTTGCATTTCCGCTTCTATCTTCTTGGTGCACCACCATATTAAAATCTCCTCCAATGATCCACAGATCTGCATCCGGTTTCTTGTCTACTAGTTGCAACCAGAATTCCTTTCTTTGAATAGCAGAATTTGGGGCATATATGTTCAATATGCCCAAGTGCCCATATCTATGTTTTATCCTTATATAGACAGCCCGACCCTCTACTAAACATCCTCTGCCTGTGAATGATGCATTGTACTTAGTTTTCATTGCTATGAGTACTCCCCCATGAATTTGTCTGTCCCCCGTAGCTGCCGACCATGTATTGGTCCAACTCTCAGGGCAAATGTTTCCAATTTTGTCGATCTTATCCCCATCTAGATGATGCTCTTGCACCATGATAACATCAGGCACTATTGCCTCAGTGCATCGTTGAATTTCAGTAGCTCATACGTTCTTCCTCTTGTGGAATTGGCTGCCACCAATTTCTTGTATATTCCATGTTATCAAGCTAAGATTCATTTCAGCATATACTGTGCCTCTTTAGTGGCCCAACCAATGCATTTTCAGCTTCCACTAGGTTTGCTAAGATCATATCTTGGAGATTATCCTCTTCTAGTGTCACAATTTCAAGGTGATATACCATAAATTCTGTGATCATTCACGGCAGCTTCCTAAATTTCACATTTATATAGCATATGCCTTGCTCATTCGCCTTGCCCGAGCTCCAAATCATGGCATCTTTCCATTGTCTTTTCATTTTCACACTTATTGCGGTACCATATGTTGCATCTACATGAGCACCCATTTGTTGTTCCAACCAGCCGAGTGCTTCTTCTCTGTTCTGGGGCTCCTTATTTCCCGCGACAAGCATATAGGACAATCCAACGATCTGACCTTCGTCCTCACAATTACTATAGATATTGATTCTACACATGCTGTCCTTCTTAATCTCAGCTCCACACATTTCCTTGAACCACTTTTTGCCTGTCACTTTCAGTTTGATTTGTTGCCCAATATTCGATAGGGGGGTCACTTTGTATTGAGGATTCCATTTCACTCTTGACCATTTACGCATACCTTTATTTTTCTCCATCCCATTCTCTTTCTCTTCACTAGCACACATGTGCCTTTTCATTTTTGTTATTCCTTTAATATGTTGGGTTGTCACTAGCAACTTATCTTTCCCTTTCAAGGGGCTTACATCCTTTCGACTACTTATTTCCCCTACCTCATCCATACATTCCGGATGCATCTGATTAGATTCAGACACTAACACATTGTCTTCGTGCTGCAACGTTTGCATATCATTAATAACATTCACAAAGTTGCTCTCGGAATGTGACTTTGATCTTGCTTCCTTGTCTTTAGCTATGTTTTCATTGTCCTCTAATGTTAAGAGTTCATATTTATTGCTAAGTGGAAGCCATTCTTGTCCGAGCCTAATTTCTTGTTTTCCTTTATTGTTCATATACTTCCATCCCTCTTCATTCATCCACATTGCATGGTTTGTTATCATATTTTTCTGTTGTGTTGTTGGGCTTTTCCATCCATGCTTCCCATTTCTACGATGCATGTTCTCCTTACCTCTAGGGCGTTCTTGGCCCATATGCCCCATTTATCTACATACAAAGCATTGCCCTGGGAGTCCGGCATATTCCACTGGCTGTACATGGTCAGGCATTAGTTTGCTGCCTAGCACCATTGATTGTGGTAAGGCCTTTACATCAGAGACAATTAATTTCACCCTTGGCGTTTCGCTTACTCTCTCTGCAAATGTTTTTTCCAAACATTGCCCTCCCATACTTTTCCCAATGGTTGGGAGAAAGGACTCCCATTGTTTTTGTAAACCAGGGAAAAAGGCCGTTATTACTGTTGGATTTCCTATAATAGCATTTGCTTTACCCATGTCGAAGTCTACATCTCATTTGAATACATATGCTCTTGCATTGTGCCATGTCAAATGACTGCTCTCGATAATTTTGTCTATATTCGTTTCAGGCATCACAGTAACATGGCAAAACCCCTTTCCAATAAATGTGATATCCTTCATTCTTCCAAGGTTTTCTTGCAAGCAACTTTGCAACCAATCACGCAACAACGGGCGATTTGGTCGACTACCCACCACTTCCACCACAAATGATTCCTGTATAAGTCTGACTATTTCAATCTCCATGATGCATTCTTCTTCCGAGGAGAGAGCAAAGGCTCCCATAACTTGCATTACTTTATCACCTAGCTTAGTCAACCCCTCTACCCCCTGTTCCAGATCATTATCATAAGCATTAGAGGTTTGATTGTCCCATACCTGCGTCCCGTTGTTCGCAAGTGTCACAGATCATAAGCTCAAGAGCCAAGTAAGAAGATAACCAAATGGACAAGAAAGAAGATAGTATTAAAGGAAAGACTCCATAACTGGTGTTGTTCACCTTGAATTCCTTCAAGGTGAACTCCTCTATTTATACTACATGGCATGCATACTTGTTTGCACGCATGTGAATCTACAATAGAGCATGTAGGTATGCATGCATGTGCCAAGTGTAAATACTACAAGGGAGCAACTATGCACATGATGCTAGCAAAATAATAAGGAACAATTACATACATAACTATGTACTAGATATCTTGGTTAACTCATAATACTAGATTATAACTATGTCGTGTCAAGAGTTCGAATCTTGACAGCAAGAGGGTTTCGAGTTGCTGTTCGTTCAGCCTCCAATCGTTCTGCAACGCTGTTTGATGCACCCTCAGCTGCCATCACTGCTCTCTTCACCGCCATCCCTTCAAGCTGTTGTATGTGCAGCCTCTCGACGACGAGCTCCTCCTGCTGATTGTGTAGCCACGCCAGCTCCTCTTCAGAACTCCTATGGGAAAGATTGTCTAATAATTAGCAAGTCTCTTTGTTGCCAAAACCTAATCTATCCCATATTTGTTTAGAGTAGTCAAGCTTCCTACACTTTGCTTAACTATGTCCTCCATATGAAGATGGAGCCAAGCAAGTATTTAAATCATGTCACGTCAATGTTTGCACATCAGTGCATTTATGGTGTTATCAATGTTGGGATATATGACAGTTCCATCCAAAACCGTTAACAAATTATATTGTTCAAGTATGATTTCCATGTTCATACACCATGGTTGGTAACTTCTCATCATTCAGTTCTAACCCATTGTTCACCATGATTCTCATGTAAATTTCAGAAACATGAGCTTATTAAGGTACATCCATAGCTAGTTTGGGTGGGATCCATTACCTTTTATGGGACAAAGTATTTTCTTTCTATGACCATTCTTACTCTCCACACTTTGATACTACAAGTGCTCAAGTTAGGAATATGATATTGCTAGCATGACGCCAACACAACACAATTCGACAACCTTACAAAATTCCCACGGTCATAATGCTATAAAGTGAGGATTCAATTCATCTACTTTCTCTCAAACTTTCTCATTTTACATTTTGGTAAAATCACACAATTATAATTAATTTTATGTACAAACCACTGTTACTAAGTTTTTCGCCATTAGAAAACTTGAATATTCATTGGAGGAAACGACACCAACAGAAGACAATTCGACAATCTTACAAAATTCCCACAGTCATAATGCTATAAAGTGAGGATTCAATTCATCTACTTTTTTTCAAACCCTTTTGTACAATAGAAGTCCTCTCTTTCTCATTTTACATTTTGGTAAAATTACACAATTATAATTAATTTTATGTACAAACCACTGTTACTAAGTTTTTCGCGATTAGAAAATTTGAATATGCATTGGAGGAAACGACACCAAACAGAAGACAATTCGACAACTTTACAAAATTCCCACAGTCATAATGCTATAAAGTGAGGATTCAATTCATCCACTTTTTCTCAAATTCTTTTGTATTCAAAACGTTTACAATAAGGAATTGACTTTACTACGTATAAAATGGCATGGTTGTGATCTCTTTATCTCTCTCCGTACATATGATTCTGGCATTCTAATCTCCCTCTCTCTCTTTCATTTTTCTTTCCATTCTTATCTCTTGAAAGAAAGCTGGATGCTCATGATTGATACACACAAGAAAGAGTTGTATTTGTCTTTATTGGTTAGTTTACAAATCATTTTTACTTTTTAGACGATAAACAAATTGGCCTTAGTGGGAACCATAGAATGAACCATACGTAACATAAGTGCATTCGCATTCGCGAATGTTTCAATCAAACGTGCATGGTAAATCAACTCAATGTTGGATTGGATTGACTTGTTTGATTGGATTAGCTATGGTCTATAATTATGAGCTAAATTTTTGATCAAAACAAATGAAAAAAAGGGGGAAAAAAAGGAGCATGTATTTTTCCCTTTTAAGACGTGTTCGTTTTTAAATGTTTGAATGCTTGCACGAACACGAATATTACGTTCGATGGTAGGAACAATCTAGGGTCAATTTGTTCATTTCGTTTGTCACCATTGATGATGAGGATGAGGTAACATTCGCGAGTTTGAAGAAAAGCCTTTATCATGCTAACAGTCAAAATCACCATTATTCATTCATTCAAGTTATTTTGGGGCATATCACTTGATCTCATAGTTTCCTCCTGAGGTGGAATTTGGTTTCAATCATGACATAGTGGGGGATATACCCTTTCTCTCTTATCTTACCCTCTAGTAGATGGTATCATTATATGTTTTGTATACGTTTATTGGATTGGTCATGGAAACTATGCTTTTAATTTTTTTTTCAACAAACACTTGATATCATAGTAGGAACATGAATTTGAGGGCAAAATATTGAAGAAATGGAAGTTGACAACGTAAAAAGAAGCCTATGAGCGAAAACCAAATACATTATACCCACATAAATTTATAATTTGTATTTATGTTCTTTTGATATGAACAAGAATGTATATTTGTTGACAGCGATGGCTCACACATACATTATATGTACATATAGATATGTAATTGCAAGGACTCTCTTTGGATAATTAAAATATATGGATGACATACAACAATAATCATCTTTTGTGTAAGATATACATAATGTAATGTTAGAATGCATTTAGGATTTTCTAAGGTGTTGGATATGTACTCCTTGATTTTAACATTTTATTTGACCTAAGAATATATATTTAGGAATTCCTAAATTATACTAGAACTCTTGGAAAGAATGAACCAATGGTGTTTGATGGTTTTGGTGACCTAATCAATATTTCCATAGTACGGTGGCATAGTTTGGATGTGTCTAAATGATGTATGTGGTGTGGCATGACGAATGGATGGGATTTGGCAAACTAAGTCTTGAGAAAATCACATCTTTAAATGGCGAAGCCACCAATTTTTTACAAACATGTCAAGGTCACCATTTTCATTCATGGTCATGTTTATTAAAGTTTTAAAATTAGCAACTTGGGACATAACATGGGCATTGGAGTTAATTAGTCTCTAATCTATCCCATATTTGTTTTGAGTAGTCAAGATTCCTACACTTTGCTTAAGTGTGTCCTTCATATGAAGATGGAGCCAAGCAAGCATTTAAATCATGTCATGTCAACGTTTGCACATCAAGTGCATTTGTGGTGTTATCAATGTTGGGATATACGGTCAAGGTTCCTACACTTTGCTTAACTGTGTCCTCCATATGAAGATGGAGCCAAGCAAGGATTTAAATCATGTCACGTCAATATTTGCACCTCAAGTGCATTTGTGGTGTTATCAATGTTGGGATATACGATTGTTCCATCCAAAATCGTTAACAAATTATATTGTTCAAGTATGATTTCCATGTTCATACACCATGGTTGGTAACTTCTCATTGTTCTAACCCATTGTTCACCATGATTCTCATGTAAATTTCAATGTTGTTTTCTTCTTTCCCAAGAAAGATGAGCTTATTAAGGTACATCCATAGCTAGTTTGGGTGTGATCCATTACCTTTTATGGGAGGGAGTATTGTCTTTCTATGACCATTCTTGCTCTGCACACTCTGATACTACAATTGCTCAAGTTAGGAATATGATATTGGTAGCACGACGCCAACAAAACAGAATTCGACAACCTTACAAAATTCCCACTGTCATAATGCTATAAAGTGAGCATTCAATTCATTTACGTTTTCTCAAATCCTTTCGTATTATAGAAGTCCTCTCTTTCTCATTTTACATTTTGGTAATATCACAGAATTATAATTAATTTTATGTACAAACCACTGTTACTAAGTTTTTCGCCATTAGAAAACTTGAATATGCATTGGAGGAAACAACACCAACATAATGCTATAAAGTGAGGATTCGACAATCTTACAAAATTCGCACAGTCATAATGTTATAAAGTAAGGATTCAATTCATCTACTTTTTCTCATATCGTTTCGTATTCAAAACGTTTACAATAAGGAATTGACTTTGCTATGTATGAAATGGCATGGTTGTACATATGATTCTGTCATTCTAATCTCCCTCTCTCTCTTTCATTTTTCTCTCCATTCTTATCTCACGAAAGAAAAGAGTAGTTCTGGTACATAACTTCTACAAGAAGGAATTGTGCCTTCCGAAGAAGAAGTTTAAGAGAATATCAACAAGGAAATCAACCTTACACCTCAAATGAGTCAATCTCAATCCTCTACTAAAGAAGAGGAATGAAGAGATTACCTGACGATAAGGATCAATAAGGATGATACAATTGCGGAGGACGAAAGTCGGAAGATTTCGAAGCCACCAAAAGCATTAGTGGATGTCAAGGCACAATCATTTTTCCCTCAGATCCTGACCATTGGCCCATTGTATGAAATGCTTACTGGTAGCCCTTCTCTTTATGATTGTAAGGCACTATGTGTGAAGAGATTCATTGGAAGACATGGCATATCAAATGTAGAACAGCTCATGCAATGCATCTACGATGATCCTTGTAAACTTAACACGTATTATTCAAGCCTTCCCAATTATAGCCATGAAACCCTCAAACTTATGGTCACTGTCGATACCATCTTCCTTAATGAATTGTTGATGTTTCTGAGGAATGAGTGGGAATCCGAAGACCACGACTTCTTCTTCAACACAATCTACAATAATGGCATCGCAATCAAGCAAGTGTGGAAGGACTTGTTCTTGATGGGCAACCAAATTCCCATGTCATTTCTAACTAAGCTGATTGAAAAGTTTCCGAAGAAATCCAACTTAGAAAAGGAGAAACTCCAGGAAGCATTGGTTGAGCTCTTTACTTATGTTGATCCATTCACTATCAGGCATGATTGGGACGAGATTTTTGAAACTCCAAACTTTGTCAATTGCAATCATCTACTTGATTGCTTATATGTTTGGGTCGTCAGAGAACGGTCAGAAGAGAATAAGAGACAAGACAGAAATCCATGTAGCTTTCCAATACCATGGAATAATTTGTGGCCAAAACAAGCCAAGAATCGAGCCAAAATGCGTGAGCGCCTGCCATCAGCGTCACAGTTGTCTAAAGCCGGCGTCTGGTTCCAGGCGATTGAAGGTTCCATATCAGTGATGCTCTATGACAACAGAAGCCTTGGGTTCGATCTTCCACGGCTTGTGGTGTATGAGAAGACAGAGGATGTGCTGCGGAACCTGATTGCGCATGAACAGATCTCCAGACAAGAAGGCGATTTCACTAAGTATGCAGTCATCATGGACTCGCTCATCGACACACCGGAAGATGTGGCCATCTTGACGAAAGTAGAGGTGATCGAGAATCACTTGGGAAGCGATGAGAAGCTGCTCAATATGTGGAACAACATGTGCATCACTGTCTCGGATCGACATGTTGAACCGTTGAAGCACCTTTGTCACGTACTTTTCCTGTGACAGCCACAACTATTTCTTCTTACGGTCCCGAATGATATGCATCCCCAATATTTGTCTCGCCGGACCCAAGTATTTCATTGAGAAGGTTTAGTTCAGAGCCTTCTTTAGCATCCGTATCTTTGCTTGGTCTCGTCCGACGATCAACATGTCGTCCACGTACAGAAGGAGTATCAGGAAGTCGCCTCCTTCAAACTTCTTCACAAACACGCAGTGATCAACCTGCGTTTTGTGGTATCCTTGGTCGGTCATGAAGGAGTCGAACTTCCAGTACCATTGCCGGGGTGACTGCTTCAAACTGTAGAGGCTCTTCTTCAACCGGTAGACCAGGTTCTCCTTCCCTTTCTTCACAAATCCTTCCGGTTGCTACATGTAGATTTCCTCTTCGAGGTCGCCGTGAAGGAATGCCGTCTTCACGTCCAGCTGCTCTACCTCGAGGTCCATGCTTGCCACTATACTCAGCACTGTGCGGATGGAAGTCATCTTTACTACCAGGGCAAATATCTCGTTGAAGTCGACGTCCTTCTTCTGCTGGAATCCCTTCACCACGATCCTGGCTTTGTATCTCGGGGGGTTACCGGCATTTCCCGGTTTCAACTTGAACACCCACTTGTTTCGGAGTGCCCGCTTTCATTTCGGCAACTCCACAAGTTCATACATGTGGTTCTCATGCAGGGAATCCATCTCATCCTGCATGGCACTCAACCACTTGCGGCTATGGGTGTCTTCCTTATCTTCTTCGAAGCTCTCCGGCTCCCCCTCATTGGTAAGCAGTACGTGCTCTAGTTCCGGAAATCTCCGGGGGGGCCTTCTCTCTTTGAGAGGATATCTCCATTCTCGAGCTTCGGTAACTGGCTCCTGCATCAGCTCTTCGTCCGAATCCATTTCGGGGTCGGGGTCGGTTCCAGTATCATCTTCTTCTTCTTCGACCGGTTTTGTGTTCTCACCGTCATCGGCCGGTTCATCGAGTGCTAACCAGTTTCTTGCCGGTTGGGACTGCTCCTCATAGAATCAATGCTTACCGGTCGACTCGGAGTTCATTATCTTCTTCTCCGATTCCCAGTCGGCGAGCGTCTTGTCCTCCATGAAGATAATATCTCGACTCCAGAATATCTTCTTGTCGACCGGGTCCCACACTCGGTAACCGAACTCATCGTCATCATAGCCGAGGAATATGCATGACCGGGTCTTTGGATCAAACTTTCCTCTCCAGTCCTTACCCACATGCACGTCCGCGAGACACCCGAACACCTTCAGATGCCGGTAGGACACTTCCTTACCGGTCCACACTCTCTGCGGCGTGTCTCTGTCCAAGGGTACTGAGGGTGATCTGTTTATCACATATGTCGCCGTCGACATTGCCTAAGCCCAAAATGCCCTTGGTAATTTTGCATGCGCCAGCATACTCCGGACCCTCTCCATTATGGTTCGGTTCATTCTCTCAGCCAGCTCGTTTAGTTCTGGCGTCTTCGGCACTGTAAACTCGAGCCAGATTCCCTTCGAGCGGCAATACTCCTCGAACTGCCCTCGGTATTCTCCTCCGTTATCTGCTCGAACTGCTTTCAGCTTCGTGCCAGTTTCTCTTTCCACTCTCACGTGAAGCTCTTTGAAGACAGACAACACCTAATCCTTCATCTTCAACGGTGTAGTCCACAGCTTCCGGCTGTGGTCATCTATGAACATCACGAAGTACTGGGCTCCGCCATGTGACTTTGTGTCTACTTGACACACATCGGTATGGAGCAACTCTAGTGGTGCACTACGTCTCATCAGTGGCCTTGAACGGAAGGAGGTCCAGTTTTGCATACCGGCCAGACAGTCGGTACACTTCTCTAAGTGTGCATGTTTCACCGGAATGAGGTTGTCATTGGCAAGCCTCTTCATCCCCTTCTCACTCATGTGACACAGCTCACCGGCAGTGTCGGATGCTACGTTCACTTCTTCCGGACGTAACCGGGCATTCATAAGGTACAGAGTGTTGGCCTTCCGGGCACGAGCCACTATCAGGCTCCCCTTGCTGAACTTCATGACACCATTTCGGATGTTACCTGTGTAGCCTTCATCATCGAGCCTCCCGGCCGATATCAGGTTCAATCGAACCTCCGGAACGTGTCAGACATCTTTTAGCAGCATCTTGCATCCGTTCGATGTCATCAGCCACACATCTCCGATGCCGACAATCTGGCATGTACCCTAATTTCCCATCCGGACACAGCCATGCTCACCGGCTGTGTAGGATGAGAAGAATCTCCTCTCTAGGGTCAGGTGAAACGACGCTCTGGAATCGACCACCCAGGTCATCTCTGCGCCGGCAAGGTTCAGCTCCCTCTCTTCGGTAATGAGCATTATCTCCTCTTCACTTGCCGCGAGTGCCATCGTTCCTTTCCGGTCCTGCCCTCGTCGGTTCGTGGCTCCCCGGTAACCACCGTTTCGTTCCGGTGACTTCTTCGAATCGGTACCGTCGGTTTTGTTGTCTTTCCGGAAATGCCGAGAGTTCTTTTGGAAGTGCCCCGGCTTCCCACAATAGAAACATGTAGGCCTTCCCCTTGACTGTGACCGTGTCCCCGATTTCTCCCGGTTCTGGGGACTCTGGTTCCGTTCTCTTCCATGCTCTGATTCGGTAACGTGGAAAACCCAAAGAGGGAAAAACCACGGCAGTCCACAGACTGCAAACTATCACTATGACAATATTACAAACAATGGGGCACAGAGGCAACGACCTCTTGCTCCCTCGCTTCGCCCACAAGCGGTTACAACAGAGGCAACAATCTCTTTCTCTCGCTCTCTCTCTCTCTGTACACTATTACGCTCTATTATCACCACAACGATAATGATCTCGCATCAATATAAGCAACAACTAAAAGTTTGCCCTAGGTCACATTTATACTAATATGACTTTCAGACTATTTACAAATATAGCCTCAACGGCTCTCAGGAACATATTTATAAATATGTCCCTTCATCCGGTGAGTACTCCTCACCGGGCTCGTATCATCTGGCACTTGCCGGGCCTGCACCTTCCGATCCTTGCCGAGTACTCCTCATCCGGCTCTTGCCAGGTACTCTTCATCCGGTTCTCACCAGGCTTCATCATCCGACGCCTACCGGGCCTAGACCATCCGGCTCTTGCCGGGCCTACACCTTCCGGTCCTTGCCGGGTACTCCTCATCCGGTTCTCACCGGGTCTTCGTCATCCGGTCCTTGTCGGCCTCGTTCATCCGGTTCTCACCGGGTCTTCCTCGCCGGGTCCGGACATCCCATCCGGAGGGACCGAAATCCCAACACTCCATTATCTGCTCAAATCGCTTTCAGCTTCCGGCCGGTTTCTCTTTCCACTCTCACGTGGAGTTCCTTGAAGACGGACAACACCTGATCCTTCGTCTTCAGCGATGCGGTCCACAACTTTCGGCTGTGGTCACCTATGAATGTTACGAAGTACTGGGTTCCCCCATGTGACTTCGCATCTACCTAACACACATCAGTATGCACCAACTCCAGTGGTGCATTACGTCTCATAAGTGGCCTTGAACAGAAGGAGGTCCGGTTTTGCTTACCGGCCAGATAGTCGGTGCACTTCTCAGGTGCACATGCTTCACCAGTATAAGGTTGTCATCGGCAAGCCTCTTCATCCACTTCTCGCTTATGTGACACAGTCTCTTGTGCCACAGCTCACTAGCAGTGTCGGATGCCACGTTCAATTCCTCCGGACATAGCCGGGCATTCATAAGGTACAGTGTGTTGACCTTCTAGGCACGAGCCACTATCAGGCTCCCTTTGCTGAACTTCATGACACCGTTCCGGATGTTACCCGTGTAGCCTTCATCATCTAGCCTTTCGGCCGAGATCAGGTTCAACCGAACCTCCGGGATGTGTCGGACATCCTTCAGCAGCATCTTGCATCCGGTCGATGTCGTCAACCACACATCTCCTATGCCGGCAATCCGGCATGTACCTTCATTTCCCATCCGGACACAGTCGTGCTCACCGGCTGTGTAGGAAGTCTAGAAGTATCTCCTCTCCGGGGTCAGGTGGAACGATGCTCTGGAATCGACCACCCAGGTCGTCTCTTCGCCGTCAAGGTTCAGCTCACACTCTTCGGTGATGAGCATTATCTCTTCCTCACCTGCCACGAATGCCGTCGTTCCTTTCCGGTCCTGCCCTCGCCGATCTGAACCATTCCGGTCCGTGGCTCCCCGGTAAGCACTGTTTCGCTCTGGTGACTTCTTCGAATCGGTACTGTTGGTTCCTTTTTCTTTCCGGTAATGCCGACAGTTCTTTTGGAAGTGCCCTGGCTTCCCACAGTAGAAATACGTAGGCCTTCCCCTTGACTGTGACCAAGTCCCCGACTTTTCCCGGTTCTGGGGACTCCGGTTCCTTTGTCTCCCCTGTTCCGAATCGGTAATTGGCGCCTTCGGGTCAGAGGTTGGTTCTTGTCTCTCTGACGCGCTTCTTCATTTAGAATACTTGTCTTTACCGTCTGTAAAGACAAGTTCTCATCTTGACAGGAGGTGCTGAGAGTAACCACCAAGTTCTCCCAGCTCTCCGGCAAGGTACACATCAGCATTATCGCTTGCATAGCATCCTCCAGAGGGAACTTAATCGCCGCAAGCTGATTTACGAACCCCATGAACGTGCTGACATGTTCAACCATGCTTTCGCCGTCCCGGTACTTGAGGTTCACTATCTTTCTCATCAAGGAGGTCCGGTTTAGCGCGTTCTTCCTCTCAAAGAGTCCGGACAACTTCTGCCACATCTCGTGGGCATTTGTGTCATTCGCCACGTGCTGAAGGACACTCACGTCGACATATTGCCGGATGGTGGCCACAACCTTCCAATTCAGGAGCTTCCACTCCGACTCTACTACCCCCTTGGGTATCTCGGCTCTGTCGATCGGTTCGTACAGGTCTCGGACTATGAGAAGGTCTTCCATCTTTATTTTCCTGTCGGCGTAGTTGTGCAAGTTAAACACCATCATGCCCGGGAGCCCGCTACCGCCGCCTTCCATTTTCTGTGTTTGTCACTCTGATACCAGTTTGTTACGAATGCACCGTATACTATGCTCAGCCACAACCGAGGCTTAGGATCAAATCACGGAAAAATAGGTAATACACTTACGCGCTTATGCAATGGGAAGAGAGGAGAGTACATAGGATGTTTATGTGGAAGACCCTGAGGGGGAAAAACCACGGGAGTTCACTAACTCCAACTATCACTATGTCCAATATACAACAATGAGAAACACAGAAGCAACGACCTCTTGTTCTCAGTCTTCGCCACAGGCGGCGGTTACAACAGAGGCAACAACCTCTTTCTCTCACTCTCTCTCTATACATAGTTACTCTCTTCACTCTTGCACCAACAAGAATGGCAACACACGAAATGAGCAACACATGTTAAAGGTTTGCCCTAAGTCATATTTATACTAATATGACTTTCGGACTATTTACAAATATAGCCTCAACGGCTCACAAGAACATATTTACAAATATGTCCCTTCATCCGGTGAGTACTCCTCACCGGCCTGTATCATCTGGCACTTGCCGGGCCTGCACCATCTGGCTCTTGCTGGGTACACGTATCTCCTCCGGTTCTCACCGGGCCTTCATCATCCGGCTCTTGCCGGGCCTGCACCTTTCGATTCTTACCATGTACTCTTCATCTGGTTCACACCGGGCTTCATCATCTGGCACCTGTCGGGCCTAAACCATCCGGCTCTTGCCGTGTATTCTTCATTTGGTTCTCATCGGGCTTGCCGGGCTTGCCGGCCTCGTTCATCCGGTTCTCACCGGGTCTTCCTCGCCGGGTCCAGACATCCCATCTGGAGGGACCGAAATCCCAACACTTAGGGTCGGCCAACAGCCTAACACAGGGTGTCCACTTAAGACACTTCACCAAGGGTGTTACGGCGAGATGACTTACGACACAACGTTTAGTTAGACCTTACTTGGTTACTTAGCAATCATTCATTAACACGCGTAAGATATACAATGAGCCCAGAACGGTCACAATACTCAATGATTAACAAAAGGCTTATATTAATCTCCGTTACTGATTACATTGTAACCGGGCCTTTATATAGGTCTCCGATGCAAAGTACCAAACGGTGCCAACCGGCACCTATTCGGGATCGGTCCGGATCCGGATCGGCATACCGATTCCGGTCCATCCGTCCACATTAATAAAATAATTACAACAGTTCCCCAATAAACTATTCCTTTCACACTCTGGTCTAGACATCTTTCAGCCTTCTTGCCGGCCAGGTAACACATGGCACGCCCGTGGGACAATACCTTGTACGTCGAACCCATTATCCGGCACTGTTACTCTTTGTCCAAAATGTCTAGAATGCTTTGCTCCAGAGTTTCTAATGGCTCGTCGGGAATCTGTTGTTGCTGTGGCTGCTCCGTTTGCCGGGCCTGCACCTTGCGGTTCTTGCCGGGTACACATATCTCCTCCGGTTCTTACTGGGCGTTCATCATCCGGTCCTTGCCGGGTACTCCTCATCCGGTTCTGACCGTGCTTGTCGGGCTTGCCGGCCTCGTTCATCCGGTTCTCACTGGGTCTTCATCGCCGAGTCCGGACATCCCGTCCGGAGGGACCGAAATCCCAACAATCTCCCCCTTCACTTCGGCATGGGATGTCTCTGCAGTCCTATCCGCTTTCGGCATGATTCCAGCTTATTCGATGGCAGCACTTTGGTTAGCATATCCGATCCATTCTCATCCGTGTGGATCTTCGTCAGCACGAACTCCTTATCTTCCACTCTTTCTCGGATCCAGTGGTACCTCCGCTAGGCCGCGTTCTTCGCAAGGTGGATGGCACTTTGACTCTCACAGTAGAGTCGATACTCCTCTTGCCGGATACCGAGCTCTCCGATGAAGTCCTTCATCCATATTACTTCCTTGCCGGCTTCAACAACCGCCATGTACTCCGCCTCCGTGGTTGACAGCGCAACCGTCTTCTGCAGCCTCGACTGCCACGAAACAACTCCCCCTGCATATGCCATTACATACCCAGATGTAGACCGGCTGGTATCTGCATCAGCCGACATATCCAAATCGGTAAAACCGTCGAGTTCGGGCTTACCGGAGCCAAATCGAAGGCACATGTTTGTAGTGCCCGAATCCACTTCACCACGTTCCAATGCTCCTTGTCGGGATTGCTCATATACCGGCTCACCACTCCGATTGCATAACAGATGTCCGGTCGGGTACACACCATTGCGTACATTAAGCTCCCGACGGTAGAGGCATATGGTACCTTCATCATCTCCGCCTTCTCTACTTTCGTCTTCGGGCTTTGCTTACCAGATAGCCTCCAATTTGCCGGGAGGGTCGATCCGACCGGTTTCACTTCCGACATGTTGAACCGTTGAAGCACCTTAATCACGTACTTCTCCTCTGACAGCCACAACAGTCTCTTCTTCCGGTCCCGGATGATATGCATCCCCAAAATTTGCCTCGCCGTACCCAAGTCATTCATTGAGAAGGTTCGGTTCAGAGCCTTCTTTAGTATCCGTATCTTTGCTTGGTCCCGTCCGACGATCAACATGTCGTCTACGCACAAAAGGAGTATTAGGAAGTCGCCTCCTTCGAACTTCTTCACAAACACGCAGTGATCGGCCTGCGTTTTGTGGTACCCTTGATCAGTCATGAAGGAGTCGAACTTCCGGTACCATTGCCGAGGAGCCTACTTCAGTCCGTATAGACTCTTCTTCAGCCAACAAACCAGGTGCTCCTTCCCTTGCTTCACGAATCCTTCCGGTTGCTGCATGTAGATCTCCTCTTTGAGGTCGCCGTGAAGGAATGTCGTCTTCACGTCCAACTGCTTTACCTCGAGGTCCATGCTTGCACCGTGCGGATGGAAGTCATCTTTACTACCGGGGCAAATATCTCGTCGAAGTCCACGCCCTTCTTCTGTTGGAACCCCTTCACCACGATCCTGGCTTTGTATATCGGGGGGTTGCCGGCATCTCCCGGTTTTAACTTGAACACCCACTTGTTTCAGAGTGCCCGTTTTCCTTTCGACAACTCCACAACTTCATACATGTGGTTCTCATGCAGTGAATCCATCTCGTCCTGCATGGCACTCAACCACTTGCGGCTATGGGTGTCTTCCTTAGCTTCTTCAAAGATTTCCGGCTCCCCCTCATCGGTAAGCAACACAGGCTTTGGATCCGGAAATCTCCGGGGGGGCCTTCTCTCTCTGAGAGGATATCTCCGTTCTCGAGCTTCAGTAACCAACTCCTCCATTGGCTCTTCATCCGAATCCATTTCGGGATCTTGGCCAGTTCCGGTATCAGCTTCTTCTTCCTCGGCCAATGTTGACTCCACACCGTCATCGGCCGGATCCTCGAGTGCTAACCGGTCTCTTGCCGGTTGGGACTGTTTCTCATAGAATCGATCCTTCCCAGTCGACTCAGAGTTCATTATCTTTTTCTCTGACTCCCAGTCGGCGAGCGTCTTGTCCTCCATGAAGATAATGTCTCGACTCCGGAATATCTTCTTGTCGACCGGGTCCCACACTCGGTAGCCGAACTCATCGTCACCGTAACCGAGGAATATGCATGGCCGGGTCTTTGGATCCAACTTTCCTCTCTGGTCCTTAGCCACATGCACGTTGTCACGTTGCTACGCGCATGCGTGGAGAAGGGCGGGACCACGGGGGTCTTGGACTAAGGAGTAGAGGAGAAGGAATCGGACACGGAATGGAAGCTTTGCTCAAGAAGAAGAAGAAACAAGAGGAAGATGGAGACAAGATGAACAACAAGATGTATTAAAACGAGATGAACGATTACAAAATGGTGGCCACATAGGCCGCCCCAAACGACTACTCGAAACCCTAACCCTAACCCTAATGCTCGAGCTATGTGGTATACCTCGCACACTCAAAATAAGCAACCCTTACAATGGTGCCTTCCCTCTCCTTTTATAGCACAAGGAGGGAAGACCGTTTACAAAGTGAGACTAAAATATCCCCTTTCATTCAAAGGGAATATTTGCCTTGATTTGGGGGAGGGTGCGATTGATGGCCCCTTAACTCCCACCTCCTCACAAACAACTAGGTACCTATGTACCGCATAGCACCTCTCTCTCTCTCTCTCGCGTGGATGTGCGCACAAGACCACATCGCCTTTATACCTTAGGGATGTTATGGGGCCTTTCTAGCACCATACCCTTTACCCCTATTATTATTACAAATACATTATGTACGTGTGCAACGTTGCACATCGCTCTTTGGCTCTCGTTGCTCGGGTTTCCGCTCGTGGAAGAAAATCTTCACGACAACGTACGCCAGACACCCGAACACCTTCAGATGCCAATAGGACACTTCCTTACTGGTCCATACTCTCTGCGGGGTGTCTCCGTCCAAGGGTACTGAGGGTGATCTATTTATCACATATGTCGTCGTCGACATTGCCTCAACCCAAAATGCCTTGGGTAATTTTGCATGTGCCAGCATACTCCGGACCCTCTCCATTATGGTCCGGTTCATCCTCTCAGCCAGCTCGTTTAGTTCCAGCGTCTTCGGCACGGTAAATTCGAGTCGAATTGCCTTCGAGCGACAGTACTCCTCGAACTGCCCCCGGTATTCTCCTCCGTTATCTGCTCGAACTGCTTTAAGCTTGTTGCCGGTTTCTCTTTCCACTCTTGCGTGAAGCTCTTTGAAAATGGATAACACCTGATCCTTCGTCTTCAGCGATGAGGTCCACAGTTTCCGGTTGTGATCGTCTATGAACGTTACAAAGTACTGGGCTCCGCCATGTGACTTCGCGTCTACTTGACACACATCGGTATGCAGCAACTCCAGTGGTGCACTACGTCTCATCGGTGGCCTTGTTTGGAAGGAGGTCCGGTTTTGCTTACTGGCCAAACAGTCGTTACACTTCTCCAAGTGCACGTGCTTTACCGGTATCAGGTTGTCATCGGCAAGCCTCTTCATGCCCTTCTTGCCTCCAAGAACCGCTCTACCTTTGCCCACCAGTCTCGCATGAAGCCCTTCCATCAGCTACCCACGCCCACACCCACACCCCTGTCATCTCCCCGTCTAGAACCATCGTACACGCCCCGTCGCGCTTCGTCCGCACAGTAACTTTTTTTTTTACTAGGGGGAATTGTGGCGGTCACATGGACCACGCCCAGATTAGGCCCCTACCAAGCCCCCATAATTAGAATAGCTATCTGGAGCGGGAGAACACCCTCCATGCTACGAGTAGTCTATAAAATGTAACTTGGAGGATAATGAAAGCTAAGCTATTCTTGAGAGCATTTCACAATACGGTATCTTTTAAGGAGAGAAAAAGAGTATTCCATTCAGGAATATAACATAGAACCAAAACAAACTATTCGAGTCCAAATTAGGATACATAGTCTAATATAGTTCATTGGGCATAAAAGGTTATGTGTAGGTTGCATCCTCATTGGGAAATATAGGCAAACCAAAACCATTGGGAATAGAGGCAATTACTTATTTTTCTCCTAAATCAATATGCAAATACTTCTAACACCTTGCTCAACATTACCCACCAATGAATTTAGTGTAGGTACAATATGAAATTGTAATTGTCAGGTTGGGCTATGTTTCTAGAAGTATGCTTGTGATTAGGGTTAAATCTTCCACAACTGTAAGTTCATGATCTGTGGTTTATTAATCAAATATAAATAAAATAGTGAAGCAAAATGAGATCTCAAATAAACAAAGAAAGCTCTCAAGGGTTTAAGGTTTAGGGTTAGGCTAATTTAGAGACGTCAGTGATAACCAAATATTGTATAGATCATCTGCAATAATGAGAATAAGAGGAGTAGAGATGAACACATTCTACTTTAGTACTTCATTAATTAAATTAACTCTCACATCTATTTCCATTAATATATGGAAAACGAAAACGATTCACATTAAGTGCATAATCTTCCACAATTTCATAAACCAATGTGGATTAAAAATCAATAAAACATGATTCGCCATAAGTACATAATCTTCCACATTTTCATAAGCCAATGTGGATTATAACTCAATAAAACATAAATAACGGAAAGAAATGAAATTATTAAACAAAAATAATCCCAAATGAATAAACAAAGCTGAATCCTTGATTTTGTTGTCAGCTTCTTTATTTTTGCCACAGGGTTTAAGCATAGGGTTAATGCCTCGGTTTGTAAAAATCTAAGGTTGTATAGTATGTCTGGGATAGTGAAGCTAAGAGCAGTAGGAATGCAGCAATGACCGAAATCCATAACCATGGCCGAGAAAAGAACTGCTCATAACACTCCGCATACAAGCGACGCCAATAAGAGGAATAGTGGTCCACCATAATAGGGACTACCGCTCCCAATATTTTAGATTCACTCCTGTAGGACAAATTGATGCACATGTCGTTCCACATCACAAGCCTTGAACGAAATGCCGGCTTTACAGAGTTTGGACGCTGTTGGGAGGCGAACGAATTCCATTCCATTTTGTTGAATGCCCCCAATTCGTTCAGAATAGGGAAACTTGTGGATTCTTCTTCTCCAACAGTGCATGAATAGTAGAGGGAATCAAGTAGATGCTCGCAAGTATCGACCAATTTTATTTGTTTCGATCCAAACAATTTAAAAAATCTAATCATTACATCGTGGCTAACGAAGAAAGGATTACTTTGAACAATAAAACGCCTCACAGTAATCTCGAGAGCAGGCAATGAGGAGTCTGGATTGTTGGGAAACTCTGCAATCTTCTTTAGAAATGACATGGGAATTTGGTTGCCTATCAACAGCAAGTCCCTCTCTATTTGCACACGGAGTGTGTAGCCATTAGAGAGGAAAGTGGTGAAGTACTTGACAGTGTCCATATCTTCGGGCATCAAGAATTCATGAATGAAGACGGTATCGACAGTGACCAGAAGTTGGAGCCACTCAATTTCAGATTGGGGGAGGTTAAGATTATAGATGTGGCTAAGCTCATGTGGTTGATCAGAGATGAGATATTGCATAAGATCTTCCACAGCTGATATCCCAATTCTTTCCATGAATTTCTTCACACATAGTGCCTTAAAATTATGAAAGGGGGAAGGTGCAAGATTTTGATACAATGGACCGATGGTCACTAATTTAGGGTTATATGCGATTGGCTTCACTTCCAATAATGCTTGTGGAGGCTTCAAAATAATCCAATTTTCGTTAGATACAGGTGCATTGACATGATTGATCTTCTCCTTCATGTATTCTGCCCATTTATCTTTGGTGAAGTTGGCTTGATACTCAGATGTATCATTTGGAATTGTAATTATTTCTGACTTCTTCTTCTTCTTCTTCTTCTTCTTCCTTTGTAGACCACTCACTTTGATTGTTTTCTTTGTTGAATTAGTTCTAGTAGCACTCCTCTTCGTATACATCTCTATGACTTCTTCCCTCAGATGATTAACAAAGTCAACTTGGTTCTATCTATTTACCTATCTATGATAAGATGAAAGAGAAAAGGAGACGGAGAGATAAAGAATGAGAATGTGTGGAATTCCCTGCAAGAGCATAAGTGTGGAGCCAAGAATCATGTCATTTCCTATTGTAGAAAGCCAATACTCCGCTCGATTTGTAGTCAATTAGTCTACGATTTCAGACATCTGGTGGAGCAAATACTCTATCATTCAAAATTTTAGTCGATTACTCTATTCGATTTCGGACATACCAAACTTAACTCTATAATGTGACTAAAATGAACTCTATGATCTTTGTACATACCACAGTCGTCTCCTTTTCGTAAACGTTTTTGCATATGCAAGGAGATTCCTCAACACATGTGCTGTCCCATTCTTTAAATTCATATACAGCCTGGATTCGAGACTTAATTAGGTGAGCTTGATCTCCATTTTAGAGATAAAGTTTGTCTTTTCTCCATGATGGGAAAGTTGAGGCACAGTTGTTAGTTCTTAGTGTGTGGCTCTCTGTGATCACAACTCATTTGCAAAACACAAACATTGATCACCTAATTTACATTAGAATTAGGTCTCAAATTCTGATGATATTGCCTCTAGCTTAAAAAATGTTAAACGCCTCTTTTCATACTAGAATTGAATCATCTATAATGTTGTATAATTAATAGCATTCTGATGATGTCGTGCTACATTAAAAATTAAAATTGAAACATTATGAATCTATGATGATGTCGTGCTAGATTAAAAATGTAAGTGTCTTATTTATATTAATGTTTCAGCCTTATCAATGCCCCATTTGTTTTCTCCTTGACATTTTCCTATGACATGATTGATGCCCATCAAGAACTTTTCAAGCCACACGTGTATATTCTAAGAATTAATGTTTCAAGAAACCCACCCCAAGCATTCGTTTTGAATTTTCTTAATGTTGGGAGTCCCAAAAACAGGGAAAAGTCCCAAAGTGAAAAAGTGCAAGAGTTTAAGAAATGAAGATATTGCACTGAATGTTATGTGGGGGTGTTAAGATTATGGGGGTCACGAATGAGGTGTCTCCTGAGCTTCCCCAAGACATTAGATATCTAATGTTTGTTTATGAATTTCTTCACACACACCGCCTTACTACAATCATAAAGACACGAATTGATGTCAAGATTTTGATGCCTAGAAGGGACAACAATTCGACAAAGTGCATATAAACGACACATCAAGATAAGCTGCATACAAACGACACATACAAACAACAACATGCATAGGAGGCCTTGGACCAAGGAGTGAAAGAAGATGAGCTCCACAGGGATAAAGCTCACCATTGCAGCTCAGCACAAAGCTTCTAGTGGCAATTGCTAACGCCTCATTGTCATCGATTGTGAAAGACAACATGAACAAATGAATTATGGTGACATTGTATGTTACCATGACAAAATCTTTTCATTGAACGCCTGAATGTTTCCACATCCTCATCGGCGATGGTGATAGACCAAATCACGGAATTGATCTTATCTTGCCTATACTTATGGTCTAAGAAATGAATGATCTTGCCTATCTAGTTTGTTTCTTTGTTTGTTTATGGTCTAAGAAATGAATGATTAGTAAAACAACCAATAAATTAGACGAAGACAACTTGTTCTTGCATGTATTCATGATACGCTATGTGCCCATTAGATGGTCTAAAGTGTCATGCTACAATATTATTTCTTTGTGGGTTGAGTAGTAGTATAAGGGAACAAACATAACAACACGTTGACACATTTTGACACGTTGACATGATCTCTAAATGCTAATCCAAATGTAGTCAACGCATTATATACACACATATATAGTATTAAGGAATCAAAATAACAAAAGTTTCAACATTTTTAAAGGAAGTCAATGCTATACATACATTTTGTAATTTGTGAGCCGATTGGAGGGATAGATAGATGGGTGCAAAACAGAATCAGAAGCACAAAAAGACAATTAAGTACCTATAAATACTTACATAACACTTAAGAAGAAAGTATTTAAAGAAGAAAAAACAATTAACAAAGTTTTATATCTTTCAGTAAAAAACAGAGCAATTATTATGTAAATTTCCTATTATTAATTTCTAGTTTAGAAACTTCGGCTTCCGTCACTCACAAAATGTGTGAGCTGTTCCAACCATAATTGGCTTTGGCCACCATTGGTTCGTTCTTGCCAAGATTCTAAAGCCTAAATGAGAATCAAATCCCGGCTTCTGGTATGCACTTGATCATATAGAAGCTCAAAACAATCAAGTATTGAGCTTCGTTGTGTTGAGCTTCGTTTATTCATTTGGGGATTTCAATTTCTGTTTATTAACTCCGTTATCAAGCACAATATCTTGTTCTTCTTCTTGGTTGTCATCTTCCTGATTCCATGTTCATCGAATTACCTACTACATGTTGAACAAGATGGCTAGCATAAAAATATCCATTGGCATGTCTTGTATGTGGATTTTTGGGCAGTTTATTTTTTTCTCTGCCATTGTTTTGGATTTCAGTTTCTACTGGTTACCATCTCTAATAATCTAATTGTCACTATTGCAGACGATATATACAATATTTGGTTATCATGGAAATCTCTAAATGAGGCTAAGCGTAGACCTTAAACCTTTGAGAGCTTCCTTTGTTCATTTTGGATCTCTTTTTGCTTCACCATTTTATTTATATCTAGTTATTCATGTTTATTTGATTGATAAACTAGACCATTGTAGCAAAAGTATGGTAAGTCATATAACCAATCATTATAACCCTGTCATAAGCATCTGGCATGTACTTCTAAAAACATAGCCCAACATGATAGTTGCAATTTGATACTGTACCAACAATAAATTACTTGGTGGGTAATGGATTGTTAAGAAACCTGTTACAAGTACTTGTATAATGATTTAAGCCGTCAAACACTCTCCTTCCTTCAAGACACCTTCTCTCTCTTTCTAAAAGGTACCTTGTCTCTATGTTTGGTTTGTATGAACTTTGTGAAAATGTTGTATTTCGTGGTATACATTATCTGAAAAATTACTCCGTAATTTTGTAGATGTCATTCCAAGACGAAAGAAAAAGTTGCCTATGAGATAAATTTGTCTCTACCAATGAGGGGTAGAGCATGGATGAGTTATATTTATTGATAACCATTTGACAGTGTAAAGAAAGACAAGTTGAAGATTGAATGTTGGGCAATTACTCACTTATGGGGGTAGCTAGGATAGGTCCTTCGGGGTACATACTATGCCCCCACACCTGATGCAAAAGAAACCCGTGTAAACACAAGGCTTTGGATCTCATTTAATACCAAATAACAGTTACCTTGGAATGAACCATCTAAAATCTCTAACAACTATCAACAACTTTATAGATCAAGAGTCCAAAAATCTCAATTGTCACAATATAGTGAGCCAAATCAGATCGTAGCCTTAACACTTGAAATGGATGAATTGCCCCGTGTCGCGGAGCTACACCGATCACAACTTCATGAGCTTTAACATCACCAAAGAAGACGAATGGAGAGGCTACATGACACTCAAGATGGAGAATGCTAGTGTTGATGCTAAAATCGAATACACATGTTAAGTCCAACAAAAGCTCAGTGATATGGAAGCCTCCTCAAGCATTGTTGGAGATCAAGCCACACTCTCATATTCCGCTCGAATCCTAATCATCGCACCATTGTATCAGAAGTTGGGGAGCTCTTCTCTTGATATTTGTCAGGTACTGTGCATGAAGAGTTTCATGGGAAGACATTGTAACATATCAGATTTGGAGCAGCTCAGCTCATGAGACACATCATCTGGGATCCTTGTTATCTTCCCATCCATTATTCAAGCCTTCCTTAATATTGATTGGAGTCACTCCAACTTTTACTCACTGTGAATACTGTCTTCATTCATGAATTCTTGTTGTTCTCGATGGAATGGCTGGAACATAGCCACTTCCACACACTGTGCAACAATGACCTTGCAAACACCCAAATATGGAGGGACTTGTTCTTGATGGGCAAGCAAGTTGCCATGTCATTTCTGATTAACCACTATTGCTCAAGTTGTTTGATGTTGTTATAAGAATTGATCCATTCCTTATTAGCCACTATCTGCACGAGAATTTCCAAGCACCAAAATTTCCCTATTGCAATCATGTATTTGGTTGCCTTTAAGTTTTGGTCATCCGAAAACAATTAGAAGAGCATAGGACAAGCCATCAATCCATGTAGATTCCTATGACTACGAGATATTTTCTGGACAAAACAAGCAGCTCGCAGGATAATCAACAGGCATCTTATTTAGGGCTATTGAAGGTCATGGTGGCTAAGAAAGAGGTGGAATCATGGCCTGCAAAGAGCAAGAAGAGGATGGTGTCCTTCACCTCCTTATCAGATAACGGTTTCCAGATCTGTATATGCTTGGTGTTTATCTTTCTTGCTTGAAGGTCTCCATAGCTGATAAAGCCCTGCAATGTGAAGTAGTAGTGACAGAATAAGCCCAATGATGAGCTCCACAGGGATAAAACTCACCATAGCCCAAGCTTCATCATTGCTAGTTTTCCTCCTCTCCTGTTTTAAAAGCTTACGACTTCGCCACTAGAAGTGGCACCAAGAAGCATGGTCTTCTTCCCCTTCTACTTCATCATTTTATGCCCCATGGCCAAACCATATAGCCCAAGTTGTCCACATCCCTCCATGGTTCATGTCATGGGTGTTGATGAGCTAAGTATACATAGTAAAGGTAACTCCTTACTGTAAAAGGTTTGTGGATATAAGGGGTTCGTCAACACATGTTCTGTGCCATTCTTTAATTTATTTATACAACCTGGATTGGATTCTCATTTACGTGAGCTTCATCTCGATTTTAGAGATAAAGTTTTTCTTTTTTCAGTGATGGGAAAGTTGATGCAAGTTTGTTGTTTGTTTAGTGTGTCTCCTCTCTGTCGACTAATGATAGTAAATACAGCGGGAATCACAACACATTTGCAAATGACAAACACCAATCGCATAATTTGCAAAACGTGTAGGAAATGGGATTAGATTTAGGTCTGAAATGAAAATGAACAATTTGAGAAAAAAGAGGGGGAAATCACTCCATTATTTACATGGTGTGATCGTTTGAGAGGAAAAAAAGTACAAAAATGAGTGAAAATTCGGGACGTTTGGCGTTCTGGTAGTTCTCGCTCCACGCAGCAAACAATAATAAACTGGCTATTACTTCTTGGTTATAAGCTCGAATTAACAGCCATAGCATCCAGCATTCACTACTAGGAGTGCCATTATGGTTGTCAATGAAAACCCATAAACAACGCTGGGAAACACTCATAGTCATCATGATTCTACTAATTACATGAACAATGATGATCATGTTTTCCATAAAAAACTGATTGATTGCAATCCATGTAGGTTTTTCAAGGGTCTTGGATATTCCTTGATTGCAATATTTTTATTAGACCTAAAAATGTATGCCCAGGAATTAGAATGATAATGCTCAAAAGCCTTGGCATATAGCTGTAAGATAGTCATAACATAGTCACAAATACAAAATCAAATCATTTAATGGGCATGGTGATAATTTCAACCAAAATGGACTTGAATTTCTTTGCATGTGATCTAAATGGTTCCTATAAGATACTCATTAAATATGAATGGTTCCTTTGAGACACTTATGTGTGTTATGATTGTGAAATGTTATTTTGTATGGACCCAACGTTTGATTAACAATTATAATGTCAATGAAGTCAAGACTCAAAGTATAGAGCAATGTCGAGTATGGATGGAATATATTGGATCATTTTAAGCAATGTTGAGTATGGATGGAATCAGGGCCTAAAATTGACGGGATGGTCTTAAAAAGTTTTTAGACGAAAATTTGTGTGTTCACTTCTGTTTGTGTCTCGGAATCTATTTTTCTGTTTCATCTCTGACTGTAATCCTATCAGAAATGACTAAAAACCGGAATGGAATATTAAATGCTTTCTATGTATAAAATGGCTTGATTGTGGTCTCTCTCTCTCTCTCCATACATATGATTCTGGCAATCTTATGTCTCTCCCTCTCTCTCTCTCTCTCTCGCTCACATTTCTCTCTGTTCTTATCTCCTGCAAGAAAGCATCAAGTTTGTGCTCACCGAAGAAGAAGAAGTTGAAGAGAATATGAACAAGGAAATCAACGTTACACGTCAAATGGAAATGGATCAATCTAAATCCTGTACTAAAGAAGACAAATGGAGAGCAGACATGATAATAAGGATCAATGAGACTAATACTAATGTTGATACACATGTGTACACGGAGATTTCGAAGCCTCCAAAAGCATTAGTGGATGTCAAGCCAGAGTCATATTGCCCTCAGATCCTAACCATCGGACCATTGTATGAAATGCTTAGTGGTAGCTCTTCTCTTTATGATTGTAAGGCATTGTGTGTGAATGAATTCATCGAAGGACATGAGATGGCAGATGTCGAAGAGCTCATGAAATGCCTCTTCTATGACCCTTCTGATCTTTGCAATCATTGTTCAGGCCTTCCTTCTGATCTTCGCAATCATTATTCAGGCCTTCCCAAATATAGTTCTATTACAGGCATGACCATTTAATATCCCGTGGTGAGAATTTACCGTAGTATTCTATACACATGGATAAGTGTGAGGGTTAAACGAGAGTGTAAAGAAGGGGAGGATTACTTTTAATCCTCGGGATTGAGACAACCCATTAGGTCAAGTGTGAACTTGCCTGGGGGCCTTGGGTATCGCTATAAATAAGAGGCCTAGCTACCCTCATTTGATCATCTTTGGACTACATCGAGACTCTGCTCTTGTGGTGGGTCAACTCTTGTAGCGAGCGCGCCAGCACCAGGTACGACTCGACGCCACGACGGTGTCGTAGTGTATTCCACACACTACGTGAAAACCATAAAATAATATATCCGATTTTAGATACATATAAATAAATAAATAATATATCAAAATATTTATCACGTGCATAGGGCAAGATTCAAACCCTGCACCTCCACATAGATAAACTTTAACTTTACCATTGTAATAACTTATCTTTAGCATCATACATTAGATTTAATACATATAAGACCTTTATTTACACATACCTTTATTAAAAGGTAAAAATCATGTATTCTTTAAGGTGTGAATATTTTATTTACACGTGACATTAAAAGTGACTCATGCACATCTAGCGTGCATGAGCCCTATACTTAGGAAATGACAAAGCATCACATGCACATTTAGTGTGCATGGACACTTTTGGTGAAAAAGCATGAAGCCATGCTTAGCCTCTTCCATCTTTATATAAGGAGGAGAAAAATATGTATAAGGTTGTTGATTAATATACAAGGATTGATCAATCTAATATATTCGTGGGATTCACGAATTTTGCCATCTAAATTACTCTTATAATCTAAATATTGTTTTAAATACACTAAACTCTTGGGATTCACGAAATTGCTATCTTACTTCTCTTTCTACTATTCATAACTAGCCTTAAGTTGTATTCCTCTTCCTCCTAGTCCAAAACCTCGGTGGTTCCCACCCGACTCACGCAACGATCCGGAGCCGAAAGGCACGACACAGTTGGTGAACCCGACGTGAAAACCGGGTGGCAAGGAGATGGAAAATCAACCGGAGGCTAGCAACATGATGATGATGTTCGAGCGCATGCTACAAGAACAACGCGCGATGTCAGAGATAGCGGCATCAGTGGAGCAGCTCGTGCAACGAAATGGGCAATTCAACGGGAAAGACATGTCGCAGTATCTTCGGGACTACAAGGCGGAGATGCTACGGTGCGGAATATCGGAAGGACTGCAAGTGACGTCCTTCAACCGGGTGGCGACCGACGGGCTTCAAGCAAGCATCCATGGGCTACGACAGCAAAATTCGACATGGGAGGCGTTTGAAGAAGAGCTAAAGAGGACGTTTGCCATCGAGGATTCCTCCAAGGCAACGCGAAGGGGATTCGAAGATTGGGTGGAGACGCCGGACAAGGGATTGAAGGTCGTTGATATGTTTTCGGCATTCGAAAGCCGGTTCGAGAGGTTGTCCGCGAGAGATCAAGCTATCCTCATACCGGACAAGGGGATCATGTTCTTGCGAGCCGTGGACGTCCGGGACCGGAAAGATCTCGGAGTGCTCTTGGAGGACACGACCACGGAGAGTGGCCTCACCGAAACATGGGAAAGCGTGCGAGATATCGTCGCGCGATACATGAAGAGGGGGCAATGGCTTGCCAACGAGGAAAAGAGGGTTTCAGAACCAATTCCGAAACCGAGAACCGGATTGGAAGACCATCAACCGAGGGCTCGGGAGACTACAACCAAATTCCCTTGTCCTATCTAAAGAAGCTGATTGATGAGTTTCCAAAGAACCCCGAATTAGAATGGGATGAACTCCAGGAAGGATTGCATTTCGCTGTTGCAACAAATGATCCATTCTTAATCAGCTAGAGTATCTCGGTAGAGATTCTCCAGAGTTTGGCAATTGCAATCATCTACTTGATTGACTATATGTTTGGGTCCTAAGGGCACGATTACAAAAGTCTGGGAGTAAAGCCACCAATCCTTGGAGATTCCCACGACGACGAGATCTTTTCGAGATGAAACAATCACCTCGAAAGAAAACTATCTTTGGTGATCGCATGCCAACAGCGTCTCAGCTCTCTAAAGCCGACATCACATTCAGGGCGATTGAAGGTGCCATATCAGTCATGAACTACATCTACATCAACATCTACATTCGCACCATGCAAGAGGTGGGACGAGATGCCACGCAATATGTATTGGACGACTCTGAGAATCCTGAGCATGACATGTATGCAGAGTTTCGTGAAAAGTATTTTTCTCGGCTATGGCTAGTGATTTCACTACTTGTGGGGTTTCTACGGCTCCTAATGTCAATATTGCAAACAGGCTACGGAAATCACAGCCTATTACCAATCGTAGCACTAACTTAACCATTGAACCTTAATCAAACCCTTTAGGGCAAGAAAAGCAGCTTTGTTATTTCTGTTATTTCTCATTGATTGGGGATCTCATTGTACTTTAGTTCTGTTATTTTTGCATTTGGAGCTTGTGACTCTTGGAAGACGTACTAGTAGAAGTTAAATGTAAGTCAGAAGGAATAAGAGTCTATGGACATGTCAAAGAAACATGGTCAAACACGGTATTTGTAATCCCATATTGTACTTATGATAAATAATAATTTGGTGATTAGTGTATTATCGAGTATCTAGTTATTACAGGCATTCAGGTGAAACAAGCAATTATTTCGTCCTTTCCCAATTAAAATGAAGTGTTTTGTGTGAGTCTCATTAGACAATCAAGTACTTTTGTAAGCATTCAATGCATAGCAAAATTTACACAATGCATAGCCAAAATTTTACGTAGCTCTTCTCTTTTGGATGTGAATTCAAGAATAAATAATAACACTTTGACATTGTAGCTCTACATATAACCGTGTCATTAGAATGTCATGCCTTGTCATCATCATCATCATCATCATCATCAGTGTAATAATGAAAATTTTCAGACCTTAAGGTCTTCATGGGTCCCACCAAAACTAGCTAAGGATCCTTTGCCTATCTTTCACTCACGAGTAACCTACCAAAGAGAAAAAAATATTGAACATTAAAAATAAGTGACCTCATTCTTTATGAAAATTATAGAAAATTGGAAGTAGCTCAGGAATTAACATTGAAGACTGGTAGAAAAAATCTAGAACATGGCACATAATCATGATTTGAAATTACGTTAGAAGTCATTGTCTAAACATAAAATCTAGATGCCACATAACCATAACGTGGGAAGATGGAATATGAATGCCGAAGACTTGATGGGCAAACTTGATCAGTGTTGTAATCAGTAAAACCTATCACCATAACTATGATCGGTGTTGTGATCAGTAATTGATCGGTCCACCCAAAGGGAGGCACTAACAACTTGGGCCCTCTAAAAAAAGTCTTCACATCTCAGAAAATGAAGCATACAAGAATCCGATTAATTAGAATTGAATTGGTTCCTACGGGGAAATCGCATGATTTTTGGCTCCAGACATAGTTGATCTAATCCTACAAGAAAGTAGTCAAACTTAGTGCCCCACAGAAGAAGAAGAAGAAGAAGAAACCCTAAAATCCTTCTTCCTGAGTAATTCCTTCATCTTTCTTCTTCCTGAGGATCTGTGATGGTGAAGGCAAACGCAGGGATGGATGAAACAAAATGCAGAAAACAAAATTCTGATGTAGACAAAATGCAGAGAGAGAAGAGAGAGAAGAAGAGAAAAAATCTGATTGATGAATGAATAGAAAAGATAGAAGATAGAAGATATAAAGATTGATGAGTGATTAGGACAGATATAAGGAAATTAACATATAAGCAAAAGAAGACAAGACATTGGGATGGGATGGAGTGAAAGACAAGACATTGGGATGGAGTGAAAAAGGTTTCGTGAGCAAACGGAAAGGAATATCATGGCCTCCTCACAAAGCCTGTTTATCTATCTATGTACATATATGATCTTTTTGCTGTCTTTCACTCCATCCCATCCCAATGTCTTGTCTTCTTTTGATCATGTGTTAGTTTCCATGGTATTGTTTCATTATCTCTTCTCTCTTCTCTGTCAGCACTTTTTCTGCATCATATTAAGTAATTCAATAGACAAAAATTCTAGGAGACCTTCATCATACATCCATATATACATTTTCAAATAAAAAGGGATCAGTCTGGTATTTTTATGAGACATAAAGTGTATATGGCGTCATGTTATAGTCTTTATAATTTCTAGTAGTTGTAGAACAAGTTGCAGATAATGTAAAAAACAAAAAGCGTAAAAAGTACAGAAAGTTACAAAAAATGTAAGTATAGAAAGTTGGAACTAAACCCAACATTGCAGGAATCTATATCACTATGTTGGGAAAGAATACTCGCAGAAAAGTTTAATAATATGCCAAGAAATCACGATTTGAATTTATCTTGTTAGTATGTAGTCTAGGAATGAGAACTTCTAACGAAATCTATATGCCATAAATCATCACTTCTGAACATGAAAGTTGAATCAGAGACATGCGAACAACTACCTGACAATTTGAGTATACGAAAAGCATATTGTCATTTATTATTTGAACTTTAAAGTTAATCATGTATATTGTCCAAATTCTAATGTAGCTAATCTCAATCATTGGTTACCTTTGCGTGTGGAAATTCGTTTCTTCTTTCCAAAGATATCCAAGCATCCTTGGCTAGTTTTACACGGGTTAACTCTAGAGTATGTATTGACACAATGCTTGCTCGATTGATGAAATAGAACGGGACCTGTGTGGCTTTACAAGATCCTCAATTCCCAGGCATTCAATCTGGTAGATGTTAATGCAACCATAAGAGACAAAGATCTCTACTTTCAAAATCTAATTTAATTAAAGGAAATCACGCAGATTTAATTCAAGAGAGGCATTAGATCCTCCACTACAGGTAACAGTACTAACGCCAAGTCTCTTTTTCTCCCTCTAAATGAGGTGAAAACGATAACGACATTCACATGCAAAAAAAGAGACATGGAAATCAGTAATTTAAAAAATAAGTATTAACAGGAAACAGAACAGGGCAGTCCATAAACGCTACTAGGTGGACCCAACAAATCCTAGCTTTCCATGAGATAGCAGATGTGAAAGACCTCATGCAGCAACTCATTCTTGATCCCCAGGATATTAAGAGGCATTATTCAAACCTCCCTGATTATAGCTTGGAGTCGCTCCAACTTCTGGTCACTGTGGATACTGTCTTCATCCATGAATTCTTGCTCTTTATGAGGAATGACTACGAATCCCAACATACGCAAAGTGGCTACCTATACATTTTCTTCAACAATGACCTTACATTCCGGCAAATTCAGAGGGACTTGTTCCTGACCGGAAACCAAATTCCCATGTCATTCCTGAAGAAGATTATAGAGCTTCCAAGCAAACCTTCCTTCGAGATGGATGAACTCCAAATGGTGTTGGCTTATATTTTGTTGAAATGAATCATCCATTCTCCATGAATCTTTTATATTGGTACAACGATTTAGAAGGTATGGAGCCAAATCTTCTTCATAGCAATCATCTACTTGATTGCCTATATGTTTCACTGACATATGGATTAAGTATCAATGCACTTATAAAAACATGGTCGAATATGTAATCTGATACTGTAGTTTAGATAAATCTTTTTGTGGTTATTTGGCAATCTGCTACAAGTAATGCATGTATATTATGATTAGTGTTTTAGGTTGTAATGTTCAATGCCCGAATTATAGTGATTAACGATCATTCACATTGTCAGTACTTATATAGATGTTTCATGGATGGGGTCGTGAGTAAGTAGGTCCTAGAGACGAAAAATGTGACACTCAAAAGCTTGCATTTACAGAAAAAACTCACCTTCAAAAAGCTCATCTACTGCTTACGAGAAGAAATTTCACATACAATCAGTCTGGTACTTTTATGAGACAGCGTATATGGCATTATGTTATAGTCTTAATAATTTCCAGTAGTAGTAGAACATGTTGCTGAGTCACTATGAAAACAACAGAAACTATAAAAAGTAAAGAAAGTTGGAACTAAACCCAACATTGCAGTGGCCGATAAGGAATCTATATAACTATCATGGGAATGAAAACTCACAGAAAAGTCTATATGCCAAAAAGTCAGGATTTGAGATTAACCATGTCGCTTTCTGTAGTGATTAACATATATCTTATTCGTATGAAATATTTTTAGGTATTGAGAAAGGTATCGTTTTAAAATGTGTATTTCTCCCAATTTCTAAAACTTAAAAAATACTCACTATATGAAAAGTCTTATATCATTATTGTTAAGTATTTATGTTACCCAAGGTTTTCGATAATCCTAATCTGAACATTTTTATTTGACTAATTTCGAATATATATTTAGGTAGAATCTGTGCTAAAACGAGCCAGTGGTGGCCAAAATCAATGCCTGTGGATAATACCGATGTAGAGGTTTGCTAACATGATAACATTTGTCACAAAATCATCCATAACATTTAGCCATATACAAATCAGCAAACAGATAGTCAGGAAATGTTTCAAGCAAGCACCCATATGTTAGGTTCGATTGATGAGGTAATTCTGTGGAGCTACCTTTAGGGGGGAGAAAAAAGCAAGCATTGACGCGTGGCCAAATTTGGTTTTGGATGGTTAATAATTCCTCATGAAAAGCAAGAATTCGTGAAAGAAGTTTTAATATTCATGAAATTATAGGATGCTATAAGTAGAGACTAGAAGCTGGAACCATTCAGAAGAGTGAGTAGACCAGGCAGGCTGAAGTCGATGTTGCTAAAGCAATAAAGCAATGAAGATGCCATGCCTTGTCATTAAGACAAAAGTTTTACATTCGTACTATAGAGTCAAGATTTTATCTACCAAGTCCTCATGGCTCTTCAAACAGCAAACATACCAAGATGCTCCTACTTCATACTTTTTTAAATCCCAGTGTCTCTATCGTCTCTTTACATGGTGAATGGATCTTTCAGAATGTAGTGTCGTCTGGTTTGTAGCATGATAATGATGTGGTACTACATCCAAAACTATTGTCATCTTCCTGTTAATGTCACTTATTTTCAATACTCTGGATATTTTTTTATGTTTGCCATCGTGTTCAACTTGTAGGTAATTCGATGAACACGGGATTAGAAAGAAGACGAAGAAGAACAACAAATTGTGCTTCAGTACCCATCACGACAATTTCTTAATTTTAACTCCCACAATATCTATTAATCCATTAATACATGCATCATGAAAGGATTCACCATATAAGTACATAATCTTCCACAATTTCATAAATCAATCTGGACTATAAACCAATAAATACATAAATAACAGGAAACATTTAAATTAACAAACCGAAATGATCTCCCAAATGAATAAACGAAGCCCAATACTTGATTTAGGTATTTTTGTAATAAGCTATGATTGAATAGCCTGTCTGCAATATTGAAGTTGAGAGCAGTATAAATGCGGCAACGACCGAAATCCATAACCATGGCCGAGAAAAGAACCTTTCATGACACTCGGCATACAAGCGACGCCAGTGGGACGAATAGTGGGCCACCATAACAGGGACTACCGCCTTCCATCTTTCAGAATTGTTAGTATAGCACACATTGGTGCACATGTCGTTCCACATCTCGACCACCCTAATGTTGTTCCCCAGGTGGTTCTCTATGACTTTGGCCTTTGTCAAGATTGCCAGATCTTCTTCCGTGTCGATGATCGAGTCCATGATGACGGCATACGTCAAAAACTCACCTTGTTTTTTGGAAGTTATTTCATGTGCGATAAGGTTCCTCAGCAGAATCTCTGTGCTGTTAAACAAGACAAGGCGTGGAAGATGGAGCTGAAGTTTCCTCTTGTCATACTTGATCACTGATATGTTACCTTCACAAGCCTTGAACGAGATGCCGGTTTTCGAGAGCTCAGATGCTGTTGGGAGGCGAACAAATTCCTCCTCCTGGGTTTCTAGTTTCTTGGTCTTTCTGCATGCCCACAATTTCCTCAGAAAAGAGAAACATGAATAAACAGATTTTCTTGCGCATTCTTCCGAATTAGATTGTCTCGTATATTCTTCTTCGGCAGTGCACGAGAAGTAGAGGGAATCAAGTAGGTGCTCACAAGTATCGATCAATTTTATGTCTTCCGATTCAAGAAATCGTAAAAACTTACTCCTTGCATCTTGGCTAAGGAAGAAAGGATTACGTTGGACAATAAACTTCCTCAAGGAGCTCTCAAGATCAGCAAATGAGAAGTTTCGATTGTTAGAAATCTTCTTCAAAAATGATATGGGAATTTGGTTGCCTATCAACAGCAAGTCCCTCACTAGTCGCACGCCGAGTGTAGGGTCATTAGAGAGGAAAGTGTTGAAGTACCTGACAGTGTTCATATGTTCGGGTGGCCACATACACAGCAAGAGTTCATGAATGAAGACGGTATCAACAGTGACCAGAAGTTGGAGCCACTCAAATTCAGATTGGAGGAGGTTGAGATTATAGATCTGGCTAAGTTCGTGTGGTTGAGTAGAGATGAGGTCTTGAATGAGGTCTTCCACAGCTGATATCCCGTGTCTTTCCATGAATTTCTTCACACATATTGCCTTATAATTATCAATACGGGAACTCTGAAGATTTTGATACAATGGACCAATAGTCACTAATTTAGGATAATATGATTGTGGCTTCACTTCCAACAATTCTTGGGGAGGCTTCAAAATCATCCAACTTTTGTTGAGCCCAGGTGCATCATCAACATGCAGATTTATCTTCACCTTCATGCAGTCTCTCCATTCATCTTTGTTGAAGTTCGGTTGATGATCAGGTTCATCCGTTGGAATTGTAATGTTGAATCTGGTATTTGTACCCATCTCTTCTTCTTCTTCTTCTTCTTCTTCTTCTTCTTCTTCTGTGGAGCACTAAGTAGATCCTCTTGTAGGATTACATCACGTAATACCAGCCCTCTTTTTATACATCTCTATGAGTTAATCCCGCCCTCAGTTGATAAGAAAGACTATTATATACTAGTACCTATTCATCTATGTATGATAAGGAGATATATATATATATATATATATATATATATATATATATATAAGAACGAGAATATGGGATATCCCCTTCATGATCAGCATATGTGTGGAGCCAAGAGTCCTGACATTTCCTAGGAAGCAATCCAATTCTAATTAAACAATTTTTGTAAGCCTCTTGATTTGACAGGTGAAGTCTTGTTTTAGTGGTGGGGAGGGAGCTTTTGAGCCCAAGTTGTTAGCACGTCCCTTTCTTTGGACCAATCACAACACATTTGCATAACACAACACCAATTGATGGCAGTTATGTGATCACATTTACAAAACACAACACTCATCACCTTTGCACAGCATATATGAGATCAAACTAAGAAATATAATTTGAGAAGAAACGGGGATGAATTGACTGACTCAATTGTTTACATGGTGTATTGTTTGAGAAGAAAAGAGACTGAATTGACCCCATCCCTATCACTGTTGTCAAACCATTCTAGATTGACATCAATCTTCGAAATAATCTGGACATCAATATTCTTGTCTGTAATAAAATCTTGGGGAGGCATTGGGAATATTTAAGCTACAGTAGATACAATGTTTGATTAACATTTTTTGAGTAAGTAGGAGATTTGGTTAAGAAGTATTGAATTGAGCATTTGAATTTTATGGAAAGTAAAATGATTGTTGGTTCATGTGGGGTACCCACAAATTCCCATTATAATTATCTCCGTCTTGTCTTGATCCCAGTTTAATTATCTCCCTCTTCTATGTCTCTCTCAAAAAGTCTCATAAGGCCACTAACGGTAACACCACAACAATGATAACACCATACCATGATCAACATCTCATAGTACTAAGTAGACCCACCCAATCATCACATATTTGTCTTTGTAGCATATCCACTAGTTTAATTAGTATCTATTGGCATGATTGTTTGCTTTATGTACATCTCTCTTTCCTAGTAGCTAGCTACCTACTCCATAGATAGAGAAGAATCTGGGTTCGAAATCTTGGTCATGCTCATTTTGAATCTTACGAGAACCAATTAAAAAAAATATCGAAGAGAGCATTTGATCTTTATGGAAAATGAAATGATCTTTATCTCTCTCCTTCTAGATAGATAAATAGATACATAGAATAGATGCTTCATGGGGGTCAGGGATGAGGTTATATGGCTTTAGCTCTTCCACATTTGATATTCCATGTCTTTCCATGAATTACTTCACAAATGATTACTGTTGTTAATTTAATTAGTAGAATCTATATGATTAGAAGAAATTAAGGTAACCAATCTTTTGAGAACACACTCAATTTATTTATTCATCATCAACCTCGTGCTACCTTATGCTATATATACATACATATATATACATACATATATATACATACATATATATTGTGAAATGCACATAAGAGATCAAAACCAATCTAGTTAGCTTCTTACTTCTTACTCAATTTATAGTTTATACAAAGGTACCCATTTGGGTTGGCTTAGCTTAAAAGGGTATGCTAAAAGGGTGGGTCAGCTTAGGTACATGCATCCTAAAAAGGGTGTGTTAAAAGAGTGGCACAAATGCATACATGCACACCACATTTCCCCCCTAAGAGAAACAAGGAGGTTTACAACACGGGGAAAGGATGGGGATCAGAAGATGGGCATGGGGTGGCATGTTGGCAGGTTCGGAATGGACGTCAATGGACGATTCTGGTGGGAGGTGAGGATCACACCCATAGAGTGTGAAGCATAGTGAAGCATAGAGAAGCATAGTGAAGCTTGGTGAAGCTTGGTGCTCAACTCATCTACTCCCAACCTCCTTTCCATCTCCACTACTCAACGTGAGATCTACACGGCTACTACTTCGACTTGTGGACGTTCTTATCCGGGTTTTCTTCTCTCTTCTTTTCTCTTATATGCTTGAGAGATATTCTTATCCCTTTGGATTATTCTACCATCTTTGTCGGTAGTACTATGCTACATATCTCGACTTATTTCTAGTATATCTAGAAGTAGATTTTGTACTTGTGTTATATCTCTTTGGTGATAGTGGATTGGTTTTGGACTTTTCTCCCGTGGTTTTTTCCCTCATTGAGGGGATTTCCACGTTAAATCTTGTGTAATCTTTGTTGTGTCATTGTGTGTGTTTCTTCTGTTTCTTTTTCATTATAATCGAGCATAAAACGTGACGCGTGTTACACTCTTACGTGTCTATACCTCATCAAGAGGTATCATAGCGGAGGTTGTGTTTTTTTTTGCTCGATTATAAATGGAGGCAAACACGTCAACAATGGTTGTTTTAAATGGCACGAACTATCAAAAATGGAAAGGAAAAATGAAAGATTTGCTTTTCGTTAAAAATATGCATTTACCTATATTCACAAAGATTAAACCCGAAAAGAAAAATGATGAGGAATGGGATTTTGAAAATGAACAAGTATGTGGTTTCATTCGTCAATGGGTAGGAGATAATGTCTTGAATCATGTTGTGAATGAAACAAATGCAAAGACTTTGTGGAATAAATTAGAAACCTTATATGCTTCTAGAACCGGTAATAATAAGTTGTTTTTACTCAAACAAGCGATGCATTTGACTTATAAAGAAAATAAGTCGGTTTTAGATCATTTAAATGAATTTCAAGGATGTTTTGATCAATTGTCTAGCATGGGTATAAACTTTGAAGAAGAAGTTCTTTCTTTATGGTTGCTAAATACTCTTCCCGAGTCATGGGAAACATTTAGGGTCACTCTAGCTAGTGCGGCTCCTAAGGGAGGTATGACAATGGAACTTGTGAAGAGTGGAATTCTAAATGAAGAAATGCAGCGAAGGACGCAAGGAGCAACATCAAACATGGAAGCCTTCATTGCTGAAAATAGAGGAAGAAGCCGAAAGAGGAGTGATGACCGAAACAACAAAGGTAGAAGTAGAAGTAAGTCAAAGTCTAAATATAAAGATTTAGTTTGTCATTTTTGTGGTAAGACAGGTCACATAAATAAATATTGTTTCAAATGGAAGAAGGAAAATAAAGTGTCGAACTACATGAAAGATAAGAAAAATGTGAATGACAATATCGATTCTGTTAATGTTGCTTCCTCTAATGATTTACTTGTTGTATGTACAAGTTACAATGAAGTTAACATAAGTAGCCATGAAACCATTTGGGTTCTTGATAGTGGTGCCTCCCACCATGTTACGTCTAGAAGGGATTTTTTCTCATCTTACACTCCAGGTGACTATGGTGTTGTGAAGATGGGCAATGATGGATTTGCAAAGGTAGTCGGCACAGGAACCATTTGCTTGCAAACCAACACGGGATTCAAGTTGATTCTACATCAAATACGACACGTGCCCGATATTAGATTGGATCTAATCTCCACAGGTACATTAGACGACGAGGGCTATAACCATGCGTCTCAAAATGGTAAGTGGAAAATCTGTAAGGGTTCTTTGATTGTTGCGAAAGCAAATAAATGTTGTCACAATGGTTTATATCTTTTGCAAGCTTCTGTCTCTACTAACTTTGTCAATGTAGTTGAAAATCAAGATGTTTCAAAATTGTGGCATAAGAGATTGTCCCATATTAGTGAAAAGGGACTTGACTTTCTAGCAAAAAAGAACGTCCTACCAGGTTTAAAAGATGTGAAGTTAGATACATGTGATCATTGTTTGGCAAGGAAGGCTAAGAGGGTTTCCTTTAAGCATTCTTCTCTTCGACAAAAAGGTATACTCGAGCTAGTGCATTCTGATGTGTGTGGACCCTTGAAGGTAAGGTCAATGGGTGGAGCATTTTATTTTGTTACTTTCATTGATGATCATTCTAGGAAGCTTTGGGTTCGAATGTTGAAATCAAAAGATCAAGATTTTGATGTTTTTAAAGAGTTTCATGTTTCTGTTGAGAGAGAGATAGGGAAGAAACTGAAATGTATTCGCAGCGATAATGGTGGCGAATACTGTGGATCTTTTGATGCGTATTGTCGAGATCAAGGTGTCAAACATCAAAGAACCCCTCCTAAGACTCCCGAATTAAATGGTTTGGCCGAAAGAATGAATAGAACCCTAGTTGAAAGAGTTAGGTGCTTACTCTCAGATGCAAGGTTACCTAAATCATTTTGGGGTGAGGCTTTGAATACTATTGCACATATCATTAATCTATCTCCTACTACCGCATTGCAAGGTGATGTACCAAATAGAGTGTGGTATGGTAAAGATGTCTCTTATGATTACTTACGTGTGTTTGGGTGTAAGTGTTTTGTACATATACCCAAGGATGAAAGATCGAAGTTAGATGCCAAATCTAAACAATGCATTTTTATTGGATATGGTCAAGATGATTTTGGTTATAGGTGTTACGATCCTGTGGGAAAGAAGCTTATTAGGAGTCGTGATGTAGTGTTCATCGAAGACCAAACCATTGAGGACATTGACAAGGCGGAAAGGTCAAGTACCTCTTCAGATGGTGACCTAGTAGATATTGATCCAATTCCTATGATGGATGATGATACACAAGAGAGTGCCTCACAACAAGAGGAGCAACATGAGGATGTTGGTGAGCCGTTGATTGTAGATGATGCTAGTAATGATGTTGTTTTTCCAGAGACAGGTCTTGAGCGGGGGGAGCAACTTCCATTACAAGAGGTGGCAAATCAACCTTTAAGGAGATCTACAAGAGAACGACGATCATCCACGAGGTATCCTAGTTCTGAATATGTTCTACTCACTAATGAAGGTGAACCGGAAAGTTTTCATGATGTGCAAACTCTTAAAGACAAAGATAGTTGGGTAGAGGCCATGCATGAAGAAATTAATTCTTTGGAAAAGAACAATACATTTGAGCTAGTTCAACTTCCTAAGGGTAGGAGAGCTTTGAAAAATAAATGGGTGTTTAAGTTAAGAAGGGTTGATGATAACTTTATAAAATATAAAGCTTGTTTGGTGGTAAAAGGATATGGTCAAAAGAAAGGAATTGATTTTGACGAAATTTTCTCACCAGTTGTGAAATTAAGCTCAATACGAGTTGTGTTAGGTTTGGTAGCTAGTTTAAACCTTAAACTTGAACAATTAGATGTGAAAACTGCTTTTTTACATGGTGACCTAGATGAGGAAATATACATGGAACAACCGGAGGGTTTTAAAGAGAAAGGGAAAGAACATTTGGTATGTAGGTTGAAAAAGAGCCTCTATGGCCTAAAACAAGGACCGCGCCAATGGTATAAAAAGTTTGATTCTTTTATGGTGAATCAAGGTTATAAAAGAACTAATGCGGACCATTGTGTGTATGTTAAACAATTTGAGGATGGTAATTTTATTATACTTCTTTTGTATGTTGATGATATGCTAATTGTTGGGCAAGACCTAAATATGATTAATAGGTTAAAAGTGGAGTTATCTAAGACTTTTGACATGAAAGATTTAGGGCCTTCTAAGCACATTTTAGGTATGCAAATAACTCGTGATAGAGAATCAAAGAAATTGTGGCTTTCACTACATAAGGATGGGAATCCATGCTTTTTGTTCTCTAACTATAGACTCCATGCTTTTCCTATAGATAGACTATATGCTTTATCTAAAGTGATTATGCTTTTTCTAACTTGTGCGTTTTTTATCAACTATAGCATTCATGCACGCTAGATGTGCATGCGTAGCTTTTTCTTTTAGCATGCATTTTTCTTTTAACTAAAGTTTATCCTAGGTGAACTTATGTTTTTATGTAGGAAATGCTAGTGTAATGGTAAGGTTTTATATTATTAACATGGAGGTGCAAGGTTTGAATCTTGCCCTATGCATGTTATATATATTTTAATATTTTCTACTATTTATTCATATTTATTAAATCGGTACTTTATAAGTTTTTCACGTAGTGTACGAAATACACTATGACAACGTACATAGAAAGAATCCTTGAAAGGTTCAACATGCAACATTCGAAACCAGTAAGTACTCCTCTTGCCACTCACTTTAAATTGAGTAGGAAATGTTGTCCAATTACCGAGGAGGAAAGAGATGAGATGTCATCGATTCCCTATGCCTCGGCGGTTGGATCTTTAATGTATGCTATGGTTAGCACACGACCAGATATTGCACATGCAGTTGGTACAGTGAGTAGGTATCTCTCTAACACTGGTAAATCTCATTGGAATGCCATAAAATGGATTTTACGGTATTTGAGAGGTACATCTAAGTTGTGCATTTGTTTCGGAGGTTCTAAACCAATTCTTGAAGGCTTTATAGATGCGGACATGGCTGGAGATCTTGATGGTAAGAAATCTACATCCGGTTTCTTATTTACTTTTGTAGGGGGGAGCTATATCATGGCAATCCAAATTGCAAAAGTGTGTTGCCTTGTCCACTACGGAAGTTGAATACATTGTAGCAACTGAGGCTGGCAAAGAAATGTTGTGGATGAAAAGGTTTCTTTTAGAATTGGGTTTGAGCCAATTAACTTATGTGGTTTTTTGTGACAGTCAAAGTGCAATGGACCTAAGCAAGAACTCAATGTATCACTCACGGACAAAACACATCGATGTAAGATATCATTGGTTACGATTGGCGATCGAGGAGCAAATGTTGCAACTAGATAAAGTTCATACACAACGTTGCTAACATGCTAATAAAGGTGGTTCCAAGGGAGAAGCTTGAGCTATGTGCCAAGCTTGCCGGAATGGAGATAAATTGATACACAAGCAATTCTGTCCTTGTGTGACCGGAGGGGGAGATTGTTAATGTATCCGATCACTATTTTGTCTTTTCTTTTTTAATAATATTTATTATTATTATTAGATAGTAATATAAAACAAAACTTTCGTTTTGTTTCTTTAGTAATTATTACCCTTACTTTATTTCTTTAAAAGGGTAAATGTAAGTTACGTTTTTTAGTGAGTAAAGAAAGAAAAGAAAATAATAATAATAATAATAATAATAATAATAATAATAATAAAGAGGAAAACAAAAATAAACGACGGTTTTTGTTTTTGAGAGAGACAAAGAGAAGAGAGGGTGGAAAGGAGATATATATATATATATATGGGAAGAGGTGAGAAAGTATGATGAGTGTGAAGCATAGTGAAGCATAGAGAAGCATAGTGAAGCTTGGTGAAGCTTGGTGCTCAACTCATCTACTCCCAACCTCCTTTCCATCTCCACTACTCAACGTGAGATCTACACGACTACTACTTCGACTTGTGGACATTCTTATCCAGGTTTTCTTCTCTCTTCTTTTCTCTTATATGCTTGAGAGATATTCTTATCCCTTTGGATTATTCTACCATCTTTGTCGGTAGTACTATGCTACATATCTCGACTTATTTCTAGTATATCTAGAAGTAGATTTTGTACTTGTGTTATATCTCTTTGGTGATAGTGGATTGGTTTTGGACTTTTGTCCCGTGGTTGTTTCCCTCATTGAGGGTTTTTCCACGTTAAATCTTGTGTAATCTTTGTTGTGTCATTGTGTGTGTTTCTTGTGTTTCTTTTTCATTATAATCGAGCATAAAACGTGATGCGTGTTACACTCTTACGTGTCTATACCTCATCAGGCTTTACATCCAATAATGCTTGGGAAGGCCTCGAAATCTTCAGACTTTCATTGGACACATCTGTACCAGCATCATTATTCTTATTGATAATTGTTGTCATCCGCCTTCTCATTTCTCTTCTTCAGGAGAGGTTTCAAATGGATCCATTTGCCGTGTAAGCTTGATTGCCTTGTTGATATTCTCTTAAACTTCTTCTTCAGACGTCTTGTGTGGGCACAGACCTGATGCTTTCTTGATTTCCTAGTCTTTTCTTGCAGGAGATAAGAATAAAGAGAAAAATGAGACAGAGACAGAGACAGAGACAGATGAAGATAAGAATACCAGAATCATATGTATGGATAGAGACCACAATCGTGCAAATATTAAAAAGTCAACTCCTTATTGTAAAGGTTCTATGCCAATTTTTAATTCACACAGCTTTAATAAAACGCATTGACAATGTTATGCAGCGCTCATAGTCATCATGAATCATTATTCTTGGACAATATAACACATACAAATTCTATTAAAATTTCTTAGACTAATGTAGAGGAATTGAATCTTTTGATTTTACTCCTTGTTAAATTGGCTTCTAAAGAATAGATCAAATTTTAGGATAATTGTAGCCATGAACAACTCGAATGAACCCTCGAGTGCCTTTGGAAACCTATGGATTTTTGTTTGTACACTAATAAAGTGCTTAGGAGTTGTAAGAAACTCTACTTGGATGGATAGTTATGTTAAGATTACCAGCTAACACCACAAAATGATAAAACATTACCTATGAGGATAAAGACAAAATAACAGGTACACAAGAACAATAAGAAAAAGACAGAACAATAGTTACAAAGAAGTAATGGCTACCCATTACTTATATATGTGTGTATGAAGTATTCTTTAGTTTTGTGTGTGTTACTACATTTGAGTTGTTCCTGTAGGTTCTTATATTGTAATACACTTGTCTTAATATAATGTATACCTTGTTCTACATTGTTCCCAAAAGTCTCTCTCCCTCTCTCTCTTTCTCCTGTGAATCCATTCCATTATGTTTTAACTTTTCTTACATGGTATCAGAGCGAGGTTCCACGATCTGAATCTCATACTTCTATATAACCAACAAAACTCACCACACATTATTTCAAATAAACAAATCCTAGTACTATCACTATGCCAACCTCAAGCAAAAAATATACCTTGGACAAATTGACAAAGAAAAACTACAAAACATGGAAGACTCGAATGGAGCTTCTAATTGATGTTAAGGAGTTCCTCAAAGTCACAATTGGCGCCAGTCCAGAACCTGAAAATCAAAAGTCGGACAAATGGAAGGTTTGGTGAAAGATGGATAAAAGAGCTAGATAAGAGATAATATTAAGTGTAGATGAAAAACAGTAAGAAGTTATTCGAAAACTCACATCTACATCTACAATGTGGGCAAAATTGAAGGAACTATACGAACCTCAAGATGGTATAACTAAACTTCACATCTTAGCTGCCATGTTTAAAATGTGTGTTTCACATGAAGAAGAAGATGTCCCTACCTTCTTATCAACCTAGGAGGCAACCATGGAACATGCAACTACCGTCGGCAATTGTATCTCAGAAGACATCAAGATTAGATTAGTACTAAGCAAACTCCCCGAATCTTGGGGAACATTCATCACTATGCATACTAGATTTAAATAAAAAAGTTCACCAAAAACCCATAAACCTTGAAATGAAACCTATAAACTTGAGTTTTAGAACCAAACTAAACTAAAACTGGACCATTTTTTATAACCCAAACCAAACCATTAAAATTTTTTGGAATTGATAAACTGCTAAACCATTTAAAACCATGGCTTAACGATTTAATTTGGTTTGAGCCAAAATTGCGCCCATTGATAGTACTAATGTGATTTTGGTACTATTATGTTTGATAGATATTATGAAGCTTGATCCAAAGTATGTGGAACTAATAGCTTTGTCCTAGGCTCCTAACATTACCAAATAACTTAGTATTGGTAAATGTAGCTACATAAAAATAAAAGAAAAATAGAATTTCATTACAAGTGTGCTATAATTTGTTATAAGTGTTGAGAAAGTTTAAAAGTGCTAAAATTCTACACAAAAAAGAACCATGCAATTTTTGAAACATCTCAACCCGTCATTTGACCACAGAAGGGCAGTTCTTCTAGCCAAATCTAAAATTCCCACACTTGATGAGGCAATTGCGACTATGATACAAGAGGAGAGTAGAATGAAGCTGCTCTTTGCGATCGACACTAGTGGTGTCAAATTCAAGTGGAAGTGAAAATCGAAAATGCTACAAGTGTGGTGAAGCTACTCATTTAACGAATGCTTGCCCTAAACCATCGAAAGAGAGAGAATATGGAGGACGTGGACAAACTAGAGGTCGTGGTCGAGGGGGTTGAAGAGGTGCAAGAGGAGGTCACCAAGCAAACTTGATGGTAGCAAAAGAAGAGGAAGGAACTAAGGTGGTGTTCACCGAAGAGGATCAAGCTCTCTTAGAAATACTTAGGAGGAAGCAAAGAGCCGCAACTGATACTTCATTCATGTCAAGAGGTAACATTCCCCCTATTCTTATTCAGCCACAAGTACTGGCAACACAAATACTCTTGGCTCTACACGAGAATGAATAATTGATTATGGTGTATCTAGGCATGTGACAGGTAATGCTAGTTAATTCTCCTCGTATACTCACTTATCAATGCCAAAAAGCATTCAAATTGCTAACGATACAACACAACCTATAGTGGGTATAGGTACAGTAAAATGTACCCACTCTATGACATTGTCTAATGTGTTGCATGCTCCTTCTTTCCCAGTAAACTTATTATCGATAAGTTCTATCATACACCAACTAAAATGTGTTGTTTCTTTTGATATTCCCAAGGTGATATTCCAGGAGAACGGGACAGGTCGGAGACTTGGGACTGGCACATGGCATAGCGGACTATGGTATTTGGATCGTGAAGGGCTAGATTCCGCATTAACATCTATGGTAGAGGGAATAGATGTAAGGGGATCTAAAATGAGTTATGAAGAATTGTTGATACTTTACCACCAACATATGGGACATACCTCTTATGACATTTTGAGTCGGGTGTATCCACACCTTTTTGAAAAGTCTAATAATACAAAACTTGTTTGTGATGCATATGAATTTGGTAAACTTACTAAAAACTCATATGCTAGTTCAGGTCATAGAAGTTCCCATGCATTTTATGTAATACACTCCAATGTTTGGGGACCATGTTCCACAAGTTCTATTAATGGATATCGAATCTATTTTGTCTCTTTCATTGATTGTTTCTCTTGTGTGACTTGGTTATATTTGATGAGGAAATAGAATGAAGTATTTGCTTGTTTTAAATATTTTCATAGAGCAGTTCAAACTCAATATGGTGTAGTAGTAAAAGTGTTGAGGTCTGATAATGGAACAGAGTAAGCTAACATGACATTTAGGGCATACCTCTCAGATCAAGCAATACAACATCAAACTACATGCCCATATACACCAAAACAAAACGGTGTCGAGATATTACGCAAGTGCGTGTGGAAACGAGGCGGGACCGCGGGGGTCTCGAACCAAAGAGCAAGCGAGGGAGGAGAAAGGGAGAGAACCGGCTACGCGGCCGGGGATACACAGGGACGCGGCCCTTCAGCACGGTGAACGCGAACAGACACCGACACAGATATATGCGAATGACTAAATATGTATATTAAGAAAAATGGCTAACACGACTACAACCCTCAACGGGGCACAGGTTGGTTACAACCGAACAGGTCGGCGAACAGATGCCGATGCCTGTTCACTTCGACGCTCAAAGGGGCTGCCGGAAGCACTCGGGCGTTCCTCGAAACAGCGCGAGCCTCCTCGGAACCCTGCACAGAAAAACTATGGAGCTCAAGAAGGAAGGTAACAGAGAGAGAGAAGCGTCCAGAAACGGTCCGACAGCACTTCGTCCTCTCCGCGCGAGATCCCTGCAACAGCTCTTTCCCGCTCCTTATATAGGCCGACGAGCAGGCCGTCGTGTCAGCTTTATTCCCTGTCCCTTTTGGACAGGGATCCGCTCCGTTTTTCACGCATCCGCGTAGTTACGCCGCCGACTCGTACAGTTCGCGCGCGCGACCGAAAAGACTGTTCGCGCGGTCTTTGTCTCCACTTGAGTTAGGGCCCGTTCCTGCCGATTATCCTCCTAATTCGCTTCTATGTACAACTTGGAGCGTGCGCGCGTGAAGAACCGGTTCGGACGCCTTGGTGCGCCGATTCCGCCTATGGACGGTTTTCTTCACGACATCCGCCCCCACCTAACCGCGCATCCTCCGGTATGCGCCAAGAGAGTTGGGACGGAGAAAACCGGCCCGTCTTCATTCCTCGCCCGTCGGTTCTTCCTCGTTTTCGGATCGTTCGTCACTGCCGACCAGGAGAGCCGGGTCTGGCTCGTCGTCGTGTCGCTTCTTGAACGCTTTGATCCGCTTCCCTGCAACCGGTATCGCCATTCTCGTGCCGTCGAGTTCCGCCAGGTGATATGTCCCGTTGTCATTGGCGCTCTGTACCACGTAAGGCCCGAACCACCTTCGTGCGAACTTCCGTGTAGCTCGGTGCTGGTTGTCGAGGCTGCTATCGTAGACGAGCACCCAGTCACCTTCTTCGATTCTCTTCGGTCGGAGCCGGTGCGTTCGGTCGAACCTGGCTTTGTTCTTTTTCCTCGCCACTCGGAGCTTCTCCGCAGCCAGTTCCACGTCCTCCGGTCTCCGCTCGAGCTGTCATATGCGCGCGGCCAACAACTCCTCCCGGCTCATCTCGTCCCTCCAGTCGACCGTTGCCCACGAGGAGATCGTCCGTTCCATCGGCATGATCGGCTTCTGGCCGAACATGAGCTCCGTCGGCATGTACCCGGTTACCGAACTGTGCGTGGTCCGGTCCGCCCACAAAGCATAAGGTAGCAGCCGCGGCCAGTTACCGACTCGGCCTCTGCATGCCCGAACCAACGCCTTGACGATCGGTCCGTGTCCGCGCTCCACCTTCCCATTCGCCTCCGGATTGTACGCAGTGGTGAGCGAGAGCTTGACTCCCAGCCGGTCGAACAGCTCCGCGGCTTCTTCGGCGTCCAACTCCCCTCGGTCAGCCACGATCTTCCCGACGCACCCGTACCGGCATATCACGTCCTCGATTAGGAACCGGCATACGGCCGCGGTTGTTTTGTTCGGAAGGGCCCGGCCTTCCACCTGGTTCGTCAGATCCTCCCGCGCTAGGACCAGGTACCGCATCTGTCCTACCCCCATTGGCATCGTCACCAGATCTACCATCCATTTGAAGTGGATGGTCGGAGGGTACGTGGGGTGAAGCTCGTCCCGATGTCGGACTATGGAGTGCATCTGACAGCTCTCGCAAGTTGTCACGAACCGACGCACGTCCTGGTACTGCCTCGGCCACCAATACTTCCCCTTCAGTTTCTCAAACGTAGCCCATGTTCCACGGTGTCCAGCCCAAGGGCTGTCGTGGTAGGCCGTCAGCAGCTCCTCCTGTTCTTCCTTCATCGCCACCACCCGGAGCGGAGCGCCGTCCCTCTTCTTCGGGTGCTTCCATAGATAGCCATCCCGGAGGAAGAACCGGTACGCTTTCTTCCGGATCCGGTTGGCCTCGTCCTTCGTCCATGACGCATCGGGCATCATTGTCTTCAAAAACCCACCGATCTGCAGCCACTCCCCGTCGTACTTGCTCGCGTCGAAGTCGCTAAGCGCCGGAGTGCTTGTTCCGTCGGTCGTTACATACGCAGTCTCGAAGAAGTCCACGCCGACCTCTTCGTCCTCCGAAACCATGCCGCCCTCGTTATCGAATCTCGCCCTTGAAAGCATGTCGGCCATGGCGTTGTCTTTCCCGGAAATGTGTCGGATTACCGGGTCTAGGGACTTGATATACGCTATCCACCTGAGCATTGCCAGGTCCGGCGTCGCGCATCCGGAAACCATGCCGAGAATCGGCATGCAATCCGTCTCTATGATTACCTCCGTCCCGATCAGATAGTCCTTGTCGGCCTTCACCGCCGAAACGATACCCCAGAGTTCGCGTTTAACCTGGGCGTATCCTCGCTGCCGTTCGCTGAGGACCTTCGCGCCGAATCGGATCGGAAACCGATTGCCGTCCTCGTCTTCTTGGTTGACGACCCACCCGATTCCGGTCGGACTCGTGTCAACCGTTATGTACACTGGGGTGCCCTTCCTGTAGACGGCCTTTCGGAGCGCCGGTGCTGCCGAAAGAGCCTCCTTCAGCTTCCGGACCGACTCCGTGTGCTTGTCTAGCCATTCGAATCTTCGCCCTTTCCTCAATAATCCGTATAGCGGCTCCGCAACGTGGGCGTAATGCGGGATCCATATGTGGTAGAATGCGCATGCCCCCAGGAATCTTCGTACTTCCGTGACCGAGCTGCAGTCGGGCTTCATCGCGGAGATGGCTTCTACCTTTGCCGGAGACGGTTTCCGGCCATATGGCCCACATAAGTGTCCGACCACCATGATTTCCGACTGCCCGAAGGCTGATTTCTCCCCCGAGAAGGTGAGCCTCGCATCCTCTAGCCTTTGCAGCACCTTCTCGCAGTCGTCGATGTGCGCCGTCACGAATCGCCGGCATCCGTCCGGCCCGATCGTCTCGTCCTTCTCTTCTACCGGGCATCCCTTGATCGGGATGTCGTCTAGAAACGGCATGGTGATGTTCGGGATGCAGTCCCTCAGCACCTTGTTCATCGCATTCACCATGTGGGCCACCGAGTTGGTCCCTCCTTGCGGCAGCGTACACATCCGCACTAGGCCGAGGGGAGTTCGCATCGTCGTAATGTCTCTGCTCCCCACGGCTAGCTGGAACTGGTCATACCCTGAGTATAGATCACCGACCGAGTAAATCGACCTCCCGGCGAAGGCCTCCGCGAACTCGTCTATGGTCGGTCCGATCCCCGCGTTCCGAATGGTCACTCTATTGACCGGCTGCAGGTCCTGAATGAAGCGCAATGATCCGTTTTTCTTTGGTACGGTAAACCAGCGGTTTGAATACGGGGCGCTCGACGGCTCGAGAATGCCCATATCAACTTTCTGCTTCAACAGCTCCATCAACTTCGGGATGTGAGCTCTCGGAACCGAAATTGGCTTGAGATTCCACGGTACATGAGGTACCGTGAATATCACCATCGGCTCTACGATCGTCGGGTCCACGCACCCGATTTCCTCCGGCGAGAATGCGAAGGCTTTCCCGTGCCTTCCGAGCATTCTCCGGAACCGGTCTTCCTCCGCCGGCAGTAGGAACCCGCCCCCACCGATCTTCAGCTCGCGGAGCGTCTCGTTGGTGAAGGTGTGTCCTATGCAGGCCCGATCTCGTAAGCTGGGGTCCGATGCAACCCCTTTGATTCGGGATTCGCTGCCCTCCGGTAAGGGCGCTGCAACTGGCCTCACCTTCCGGTCCACCGTCTTGTACTTGGTGCTCACTCGGGCCGTCCGTTCCGACTCGAGCCCTCGACCGAAGTCCGCGATGACTTCGTACATTTCTTCGGAACATACCGGTATCGTCCGGTCTTCGTTAAAGTCTTCTTCGACTACCTTCCCCAGCATTCCCAAGGTGTCGTCGAAGGAGACTGCCTCCACGGCTCTGTTGATTCCTTCGTCCGGGCCGAGAACTCCGCACGCCCGAAGTCTTCCCTCCGTCTTTGTTTTCTCTCGGCCGGTGATGCCGACCATCGTACACGCTCCGCTGTCGGAGAAGCAAAATTTCCTACCTATTGTACACGGTTTTATCGTACAGATGTGGGGTTTTCCCGGAGCATCCGGACTGTCGCGGCCCCACGCCTTGGCAGTCCTCTCTAAAAATCCTCTCGGTTTTCGGAACCGAGGGAATCGCGGTTACGTTCGTGGTTCGGCCTTACCGTCAGAAACTGGACCGAATGGCGCCCGTCTTGGCTTTTGACCCTCGCGTAGGCCGAACCATTGTCCAGCACTTTGGTCTCCATTCGCGCCGCCGTGATGTACGGCTCTCCCAGAATGACCGGATGCGAAGACGTCTCCTGCACGAAGAAGTGCTGGTCAATCTCGACGTCGCCAATCTTGACTCGCACATTCGGACAGGCCCCGTGCAGTTCCTCGGTGGCGCGCGTTGCTGCCCTTATTTTCCACCCGTGCTTGGTGTTGATCGGCCATTTGCCCTTCTTATAGAAGTCCATGGACATCAAATTGATCTCCGATCCGTGGTCCACCAAAGTTATCACCGGTTCCCGGACATCGCCGATTTTCACCGGGGTCTCCGTGGTCGCTCGGGCCCAGTGTGGTCTCGAATAGTGGCTTTCTGCCCACTCGTCTCCCAGCGCCATGTCGTCTAGGTGCGTCGTCCGCACTTCCACCGGTCTTTCCGGTTCTGTCTCCGTCGACAGCCTCTTCCGTTTCACCAAGTCCACGATGGAGTCGTGGAACTCCTTCTTGGCGATTCCCAGCACCTCTCGTAACGACAGCTCCACCTTGCTGTCGAGGATCCGTTCCTCCAGGACCTTTCGTAAGTCCGTGGTCCTTTCTATCTCCGTCCCCAGACGGTACCCGCCCTTCTGGGGTTTATCTTGCGTGCCGGCCCCGCCGGCTTCGTCCCGTCGTGGCCCGGACCGGGTCTCGTATCGTTGTGAGGGCCCGGTCGTCCCGGGTCTCCCCACCCGCTTCTCTTCTACCAGAGCCTCGTAGTTCTGGCAAGCGGCTTCCACGAAGCCCGTCCTTTCCTCGACCGGGTCGCTCCACCCGGTCATCTCCCGTACCCGTTTCTCCGCACTGTCCGATTCCTCCCCTTTAAGCCTTGCACCGGCAAGGCCTTCCAGCATCGTCGGCCAGAATCCGGCTTTGCTTTCCCTTCGGGCCTCGCCGCCCCCGACTCGAATGCCGGCCGACGCCGAGTAGTGGACGGTTTCCGCGTGTCGGGCCGCCGCCTCTTCCATCAACCTTTTCATACCACCCTTTCCGTCGTTTCGGCTCAGGGCCCTTCGGGTGTCGCTGGCATGCACCCGTCCTTCCCACAGGTACACCGCCCTGTCCCTCAGCGCCTTCGCGAAGTCGCCGCAGTCCTTCCGAATGTGGCCGACTTCATCGCACCACATGCACCTGTTTCCTGCCGCCGGCCGTCGGTCACGAGCCGGTTCGCCTCCTTCCCTTCGGGCCTGCGCGATTTGGAGGTCCTTTATCGCCTTCGTCAATTCCTCCAGCGCCGCTCCTCCGGTTGAGCCTCTGACTACGCCGGTCGAAGCCGAACCGGTTTCCAACCACTCCCGGGTCTCTTCCTTGCGCACCTGTGGCGCTGGTTCGAGCTTCCTTGCTGCGACCAAGCCCGACCCGGTCGCCCCGTTATCCGCCCATTCTCGCCGTTTGTCGAAACGGCCACAGACCTTCCTGACAGCCGCCCAGTCGGTAGTGAGCCCGTCTTCGGTTTCCAGCAAGAGGCCCACTTGCTCCCGATCCCGCTCGTCGACCGACTTGACAAACAGCAAGACCCGGCTCGTGTCCAGGATGGTTCGGTCGAGCGCCGAAAGGCGCGCAAAGTTTTCCTCGAACTCCCGGAGGAGCGCCGACGCGTTTCTTCCCTTCCCCGGGGACTCCACCCATTCCATGAACCTTCGCTTCGAAAGCCGGAGCGCGTCGTCCAGCCCATATTTCTCTAGGAGCCGACCTTCGAACTCCTCCCAGGTACGGCTCTCCGTCCGCACCTCGAGCACCTCCGCATGGATGCTCGGCATCGCCACTCGGGGAAATCCGGCAAGACGCCTTTCTTCCGGAATGTCCCGCATCAGCATCTCTGCACCGTAGGACGCCAAATACTTCGTGGCATCCTTCCCATCGAACCGGCCGATCGTGCCGACGACCGCCTCAATAGCTCTGTCGAGGGCACCGGTGCTCTCGCGCGCGTTTACAATCCGATCCACGGCCGAAGCCATGGCCTCTGCGAGATCCGACCCCCTCATCTTCTGCTCTTCTGCCGCCTCTTTCACGTCGGGTTCACCAAAGATGTCGAGATATTACGCAAGTGCGTGTGGAAACGAGGCGGGACCGCGGGGGTCTCGAACCAAAGAGCAAGCGAGGGAGGAGAAAGGGAGAGAACCGGCTACGCGGCCGGGGATACACAGGGACGCGGCCCTTCAGCACGGTGAACGCGAACAGACACCGACACAGACAGATGCGAATGACTAAATATGTATATTAAGAAAAATGGCTAACACGACTACAACCCTCAACGGGGCACAGGTTGGTTACAACCGAACAGGTCGGCGAACAGATGCCGATGCCTGTTCACTTCGACGCTCAAAGGGGCTGCCGGAAGCACTCGGGCGTTCCTCGAAACAGCGCGAGCCTCCTCGGAACCCTGCACAGAAAAACTATGGAGCTCAAGAAGGAAGGTAACAGAGAGAGAGAAGCGTCCAGAAACGGTCCGACAGCACTTCGTCCTCTCCGCGCGAGATCCCTGCAACAGCTCTTTCCTGCTCCTTATATAGGCCGACGAGCAGGCCGTCGTGTCAGCTTTATTCCCTGTCCCTTTTGGACAGGGATCCGCTCCGTTTTTCACGCATCCGCGTAGTTACGCCGCCGACTCGTACAGTTCGCGCGTGCGACCGAAAAGACTGTTCGCGCGGTCTTTGTCTCCACTTGAGTTAGGGCCCGTTCCTGCCGATTATCCTCCTAATTCGCTTCTATGTACAACTTGGAGCGTGCGCGCGTGAAGAACCGGTTCGGACGCCTTGGTGCGCCGATTCCGCCTATGGACGGTTTTCTTCACGACAGAGTAAGCTAACATGACATTTAGGGCATACCTCTCAGATCAAGCAATACAACATCAAACTACATGCCCATATACACCAAAACAAAACGGATTAAGAATTGACATCTTCTAGAGGTAACGAGAAGCATGATGATCTCTATGAATGTTCCAAAGCAGTTGTGGGACAGGCAGTTCTGACAGCTGCCACATTGATCAATAGAATGCCCTCTAGAGTATTAGAGTGGAAGTCTCCATGGGAGTTGTTGCAAGGCGATAAGTCTGGAATCCTTCCTTTGAAGGTGTTTGGATGTGTGTGTTTTGTAAAGGACAGTAGACCATCTATAGGAAAACTTGATCCTAAAGCTATAAAATGTGTATTTGTGGGATACTCTACCACATAAAAAAACTATGTTTGCTGGAGTCCAGTAGAGAAGAGATTAGTCAGAGCGATATTATAAACAAGGGGTGGGTAGCTTCACCCTTTGATGACTTAATTGAGATTGAAAATATGAGGGAAGGAGATAATGGTGAGTGGTTGCTAAAAATAGGATCAATTCCTTTATTGATCCCTACATCAGTTGAGAAACAAGTGAGCGTAGGAGGTACGGAAGAAGAAGGAAACGAAGACGAGGAGCCTATATGTGTTGGGACTCAAGTTGAGGGGGAGCTAAAGGTGTATACAAGGAAGAGGAGGCAGAAAGAAGGAGATATGAACACATCTCCAATGCCACATTTGCCATCAAGTTCCATGTCCCGACGTGCCTCTACTTCTGAAATACCAATAAAACTCCAAAACCCAGAAATCACAAGTGATATGATTTCGTCTCCTACTCCTACAGAGATTAGGAGGACCCCTCGCAGTAATGCTAGAGTCCCTCCTGATCGTTACAGTTTTCCTCATGATATTGCTCAGTTTATCTCTTATTCTAATATATCACCTACACATAGAGCATTCATTGCATCATCAGACTCTGTCACTTTAACCAAGTGTTGGCAGGTTGCTAAAGAAGATCCAAAATGGAAAACAACCATGCAAGAAGAACTCGGAGCTCTTGAGAAGAACAAAACTTGGGAGATTGTGTCACTACCATCAAGAAAGAAGGCGGTTGGGTGCAAATGGGTGTTTACAAAAAAATAGACCCTAGAGAGAAAAATAGATCGATACAAGGCACGATTGGTGGCTAATGGATATAGTCAGAAATATGGCATTGACTACGATGAGACTTTTGCACCTGTGGCAAAGATGAGCATTGTTAGAACGCTTATTTGCTTAGCAGTGAATACGGATTGGAAATTACATCAATTAGATATCAAAAATGCATTCCTTCATGGAGAGTTGATGGAGGAAGTGTACATGGATATCCCCCTAGGTTTTGGTACAATTCAAACAATAGGTAAAGTTTGTAGACTAAGGAAACTGATTGAGGCATTTCCAGAGAAACCCAAAAATGAAGGGGATGAACTTCAGCAAGAATCGTTTTATGCTGTTGCAACAATTGATCCATTCTTTGTCGTTGAGACCTTCACCGTAGAGTTTGTGCAGAGTTTTCAAATTCCCGATTTTCGCCTTTGCAGTCATCTACTTGATTGCCTATATGTTTGGGTCTGCAGGGAGCCATTACAAAAGAATGGAAGTGACGCCATGAATTTATGTAGCATCCCACAACTATGCAATCTTTTCTGGAGGAAACAAGAACCTCAATAGAAAACTATCTTTGGCAATCGTCTGCCAACAGCATCTCGGCTCTCGAAAGCCAGCATCCGGTTCAGGGTGATTGTAGGCAGCATATCAGTGATGAAATACGACAAGACAAACCTTCGATTTGATCTTCCACGGCTTATCGTGAATGACAGGACAGAGGATGTCTTGAGGAACCTCCTTGCACATGAACAAACCTCCAAAAGCAATGGTGATTTCACTATGTATGTTGCCATCATGGACTCGCTCATCGACACTCCGGAGGATGTAGCGATCTTGACAAAGGCGCAGGTGGACAGAGAATTACTTGGGGGGTGATGAGAAGCTGGTGGAGATGTGGAACAACATGTGCACCAATGTCGACATTCGAGCATGCGAGAGATGGGACGACATGACACACGATGTATTAGATGGCTATGAGAATCCTGGGCGTTCCATGGCTATGAGAAGTATTTTTCTCAGCCATGGCTAACGATTTTGCTGCTTGTGGTGTTGCTACTGCTCCTATCCTCATTATCGGAGGCCGGCTATTGCCAATTTCAAGCCTCAACCATTAGACCTCCATCAAATCTTAGGCCAAAATTAAGGGAGCTTTGTTATTTCTGTTGTTTTTCATTCATTTGGAATCTCATTGTATGTTATTTCCATTATTTTTGCATTTGGAGTGACAAGGAATAAGAATTCTATGGACTCATAAAAACATGGCCAAACATGGAAGTTAGGATCCCATATTGTACACATATATGATAAATAATTGATGATTACTGTATTACAGAGTATCTTGTTACAAGCATTTGTTAAATAAGCAATCGCATTGTCTTTTCCCCTATTAAAATGAAGTACAATTTGTATGAGTCTCATTAGACAATCACGTTATCTTTTAATGCATCACACTATTTAAGTCTATAATATTAGTATAGAGTGCCTAGTCGTAGCCACATAGTGTGTAGCTAAATATTTGCACAAGAGGTCAATCCTCTTTGCAGAAATACTAAGCCGGTAATTTGTACACAAATGCCACCCTTTTGATTCCATGCCACAAACCCATGGGGCCTTTGTTTGTCGTATGAATCTTTATAGTGAAGTCTATCAGAACACAATGACAATAGTAACCCTAGACGGACGACACAAATCACCATTTGCGAGAATGAAAGTCAAACTGAAGACTTCCAAATAGCTAGAGTAAACAAAAAGATATTATAGGTTCATTATTTGATGTAACTGAAACATGCGGTCTATATTGTTCAAATTGTCATTCAATTTACCCCAATTATTGGACAACAACAAGTGTTACAAGTCCCTCAACAATCTCACATGGAGTGTAAGGAGCCGACCCGCAGGTAAAGGCAGCTTCTTCTCATGCTGGTGTTTATCTTTCTTGCTTGAAGGTCTCCATAGCTGATATAACCCTGCCATGAGAAGTAGTACTGACAGAATAAGCCCAATGATGAGCTCCACAGGGATAAAGCTCACCATTGGAGCCCAAGCTTCGTCATTCGTAGTTCTCCTCCTGTCCTGTTGTGAAATTGTAAGACTTCGCCAATAGAAGTGAGCCAAAGAAGCATGGTCTTCTTCCCCTTCTACTTCATCATTTTATGCACCATAGCCAAACCATACAGCCCAAGTTGTCAGCATCCCTCCATGGTTCATGTCATGGGTGTTGATGAGCTGAGTAAAATCAACTTTATGATCGCATACATACTAAAGGTAACTCCTTATTGTAAAAGGTTTGTGGATGTAAGGGGTTCATGTTCTGTCCCATTCTTTAATCTCATTTATGCGAGCTTGATCTCGATTTTAGAGATAAAGTTTTTCTTTTTTCAGTGATGGGAAAGTTGAGGCAAATTTGTTGTTGATTTAGTGTCTCCTCTCTGTCGATTAATGATAGTAAATACAGCGGGAATCACAACACATTTGCAAATGACAAACACCGATCGCATAATTTGCAAAACATGTAGGAAATGGGATTAGATTTAGGTCTGAAATGAAAATGAACAATTTGAGAAAAAAGAGGGGGAATTGACTCCATTATTTACATGGTATGATCGTTTGAGAGGAAAAAAAAAGTACAAAAATAAGTGAAATTTGGGGATGTTTGGCGTTCTGGTAGTTCTCGATCCACGCAGCAAACACTAATAAACTGGCTATTACTTGTTGGTTATAAGCTCGAATTAACAGCCATAGCATCCAGCATTCACTACTAGGAGTGCCATTATGGTTGTCAATGAAAACCCATAAACAACGCTGGGAAACACTAATAGTCATCATGATTCTACTAATTACATGAACAATGATAATCATGTTTTCCAAAAAACCTGATTTATTGCAATCAATGTAGGTTTTTCTAAGGTCTTGGATATTCCTTGATTCTAATATTTTTATTAGACCTAAAAATGTATGCCTAGGAATTATATGGAGAGAAATAATAGCATCCCAATGATAAATTATATCATCTCACAATGATAATTCTGAAAAGCCTTCGCATATAGTTGTAAGGCTTATGAAGGTAGCATATCAGTGATGAAAGTATCACAAGAGCTAACTTGGACTTGATTGTATGCATGAGAGATAGAGGGAATGAAATAGATGCTTGCAATTTTGAGAAAATTTCCTCATTTTCTCCATTTCAGCATGTATTTATCCCTCACAATTCGTTTCATCATATTCTATTACTCAGTGTAAGGTTTGCGTCTTGAAGAATGGATTATGATGGACACACAGATCACCCAATGGGAAGACCCATGTTCAGGCAATGATGAGAAGTCGGTATTGTAAGGATCCATATTGACAATGTGATTAATGAGAGTAAATACGCTACAGCAATGGCATCAAATCTTTAACATTTTATGACACTGATACATTTACGCTGATCAGAAAAAATCAGTTATTTAACTACTAACATTTATAATTTGAGAAGAAAATAGGATGAATTGGATCCTTAACAGTTTACATGATGTAATTATTATTTGAGACCAAATAACCATTAAAACCTCTAGTACACTTAAGAGAAGAAAAGCCATAGTGGTCTTGCTAATGTCACTTATTTTCAATAGATTTATTTTGGGTTTGCCATCCTGTTCAACTTGTAGGCAATTTCATGAATATATGATAAAGAAGAAGAAGACGAAGAAGAAATTGTGCTTCAGAATCTCATTGCGAGAAATACTTTATTTTCATTAATACATGAAGAACAAAAACAGCTCCCCATAAGTACATAGTCTTCCACAATTTCATAAACCAATATGTAGAATAAGTCAATAACACATGATTCACCATAGGTACATAATATTTCACAATTTCATAACCCAATGTTGATTATAAATCAATGAAATGTAAGTAGCAGGCAATCAAATAATGAGATCCCAAACGAATAAACAAATGAAATGAAGTTAAGGGTTTAGTGTTTTCGATTGATTTAGGGGTTTGTAATAAGCTAAGATTGAATAAACTGTCTGGAATATTGAAGCTAAGAGCAGTAGAAATGCCGCAATGACAGATGCCATTAGCCATGGCCGAGACAAATACATTTGATGGAACTCGGTATACAAGTGACGCCAACGGGTGGAATTGTGGGCATTTATTTCGTGAATCATCTCTTCCCATTCCTTGCATGGGTCATAATAGACATTGGTGCACATGTTGTTCCACATCTGTAGCAACTTCTCATCACTCCCCAAGTGATTCTGCATCACCTTCGCCTTAGTCAAGATCGCTAGATCTTCTTGAGTGTCAATGAGCGAGTCCATGATGGCCACATACATAGTGTACTCACCTCCATCTTTGAAGGTTTGTTCATAGGCAAGAAGGTTCCTCAGCACATCCTCGGTGCCATCGTACACGATAAGGCGTGGAAGATGGAGCTGAAGTTTCGCCTTCTCATACTTCATCACCGATACATTACCTTCACAAGCCTTGAATGAAATGCCGGCTATACATAGTTCAGATGCGGTTGGGATGTGATGAGACTCCTCTTCAGAATAAGATGCTGGTGGTCTCTCCGATGGTTGCTTAGAGTCGTCAAATGTTTCAGTGCACAAAAAATAGAGGGCATCAATTAGATGCTGGCATTTATCGATCAATTTCCTGTCTTTTGACTTGAGAAATTCCTCAAATCTGGTCTGCACTCGTTTGCTAGAGATGAATGGAATCCGAGGAACAATAAATTTTCTCACCGTATCCTCGAGATCATCCAATGAGAAGTTGTGATTACTATCAATCTCTGTAATCTTCTTCACAGATGACATGGGAATTTGATTTCCTACCAACACCAAATCCCTCCGTAGTCTGTCGCGGAATGTAAAGTCATTATTAAAGAAGAAAATAGTAAAGTCGTTGCAGGCACCTGTCGTAGGGTACTTCTTGGACAGACACAGCAAGAATTCATGAATGAAGACGGAATCCATAGTGACCAGAAGTTGGAGCCAGTCAAAGTCAGATTGGGGGAGGTTGAGATCATAGATGCGGCTAAGTTCTTCTGGTTCACCAGGGGTGAGGTATTGCATGAGTTCTTTCACAGATAATATCCTATGCCTTTCCATGAATTTGTTCACACATAGTGCCTTAAAATTATTTATGGGGGAAGGTTCAAGATTTTGGTACAGTGGACCGATGCTCACTAATTTAGGGCAATATGAATCTATCTTCACTTCAAACAAATGTTGGGGAGGCTTCAAAATCTTCCAAGTTTCCTTGAACACAGGTGCATCATCAACATGCAGATTGATCTTCTCCTTCATGTAGTCTCTCCATTCATCTTTGGTGAACTTATGTTGATGATCAGGTTTATCCATAGGAATCGTAGTGTTGAATCTAATAATCTTCTTCCTCTTCTGTTTCTGTAGGGCACTAATTGGTTGTCACTTTCTTGTAGAATTAGGTCAAGTAGTGCCACATTTCCTCTTTTTATAAATCTCTATGAGTTAATCCTGCCCTTAGGTAATGAGAAAATCTATATTCTATGTATCATTTTGTCAATCTATGATAAGTAGAGTGAGCATATGTGTGGAGCCAGGAATCATGCCATTTCCTATTATAGAAAGCCAATACTCCATTCGATTTAGAGTCAAATAGTCTACAATTTCAGACATCTCGCCGGTTGTGATGAGCGGAGAGTCCAATCAACTCTATGATCCCATTATCCATACATAGTAAAGTGAACTCCTTATTTTGTAAAGCTTTGTGGATGTAAAAGGTTCCTCAACGCATGTTCTTTGCCATTCTTTAATTTATTTATACAGCCTGGATTGGGTGGGTTCTCATTTAGGCGAGCTTGATCTCGATTTTAGAGATAAAGTTAGACTTCTTTTTTCAGTGATCGGAGAGTTCTTCTTTTAGGAAACGCTCATTCTCATCATGATTCTACTGATTACGTTTGTCTAAGGTCTTGGATACAGCTTAATTCTAATATTTTGATTAGACTTAAAAATGCAGGCTTAGGAATTACATGGAGAGGAGTAATATCTACAAGTAGAATCTTGGCAAGAACGAAACAGTAGTGACCAAAACCAATGATGTTGGGATCTGGTCTTCTAGTCGGCTCAGAAAAAGGGAGAAATTGAATTCAAGCAGCCAACTAAGGGTCCAAATTTTCAGAAAATTATTATTTGTGATGTAGATTCAATGTGGGCTACTCCAATGCCCAATGCGGGGTTTTTTAGTTCCAACTCTCTATACTTTTTGACATTTTGTCTTTTTTATAGTTTGTAACTTATACTACTCTACTATTAGAAATTATAAAGACTAAAATAATGTCATACACCAATTTGAGTCTCATGAATGTACCAAGACTGATTCATTTAAATTTGAGAATGTCCATATATGGATGTATGATGGATGGTCTTCCAAAATTGTTGTGTATTGAAATAATTAATATGTGATGGCACGATAGGGACAACGCTCGTTTAGGGCGATCCTAGAGGATAACTCTCAAGATATCCAACGATCCAACAACCTCGACAAGGTTATATACAATAGTGTCACACCTGAGAGTAATACTGGGGAGCTTTTTTGTAGGTGTAATTTATTATGTAAGCAGTTGACGAGCTTTTGAGACTGTCACATTCTTTGTGTATCACATTTTAGGTCTCTATAACCTACTTGCTTTGACCCATCCATGACACATCTATCTAAGTAGTCACAATTTGAATGACACCTTATGGTTTTTGGGTAATCAATTTTTTGGAAAAAGAAAAAGAAAGAGTTGGAACTTGGGTAACCAGTCTATGTACCTTATGGTTTGTATGGTTTTCTTAAATTAAATCGGATTTTGAAACTAAATCTTTATATTTTTGGTTGCATTAGGATACATCTTTTCTCTGTTGCAGATTGAATACCCCAATATTGAGGATCTTGTAAAAGCACACACCCATTCATGATATGAGCGAGTAGTTACCAATACTCTCTTAACCTATGAATTGTTTGCGTATAACATGACCACACCATTTTTTTGATAAGGTTAGTTTAGAGATTTTGGTGACAATTGAGTATTATATAGATTGTTTGCAATAAGAATAACAAGACATTGACCAAACAAACACATCAAGGACAGAAAGCCAATTACCATAACCAAGGAAAATACTACCCAAAACATCATGTACAAAACACATCCATGGCTCCTACAAAGTTCCATTATATTGGGGGTCATCTCATCCCATCTTCCAGATCCTAAAGTCATGAAATTGATGGTCATGTCATTGCACATCAAGACCAACCTCTCACCATTCCTAAGGTGGTTCTCTGTCATGTGTTGTAGTAGTGTTAGTCATTTGTAATCAAAGAATATAGGATGAAAGCCACGAAGCCATGTGTCCCTTAGAGGTTAGTATAGGAGCCTTTGCAGGGTTTACTATCATCTCTTTGTTTTTGTTTTCCAAGGAAATATACTACATTAGTGTTAAGAAACATCCTCAAGTTGTATGCTACTACTATCATTTTGTTACGATAAGGTCATTATAGACATTCACCGATGGTAAATAGTCTAGCCAAATACTATGTCAAACCGATAATACATGCAAGGCACAAGTAATTAAAAAAGCACGTTCATGTAGTCCAATCCTCACAATTGTGTCGAAATTACCAACCAGGAACAATGTGCGAATATGTGAGCAAAAAAGATCAGATATTAGTTGCCACTAAATCTGAGGTCTTGAATCAAATTTGGCAATGCAATTGTATGGCTAAAAGTGGGCGTGTGATTGTCTAATGAGACTCCTACAAAGCGAACTTCATTTTAATTGGGAGAGGACAAGATGATTTGCTTATTTTAACCAATGCTTGTAACAAGATACTCAATAATACAATAATCACCAATTATTTATCGTAAGTACAATTGTCGGGTTGCAAATAGCATATTCGACCATGTTATTATGAGTCCATAAGACTCTTATTCCTTATCACTTAGTTTACTTCTACTACATTATCTTCCAAGAGTTCTAAAAAAAATAACAGAAATAACGTACAAGGTAAACCTAAATGAATCAACAAAGCTCCACAGTCACTTATTTGGTGGTGCTGGTGGCGCTACTAAAGGATTGTCTTTTCCGTAATAGCCTGCGACTGTATAGCCTGTCTGCACTAATGAGAATATGAGCAGTAGAAACCCCACAAGGAGCGAAATGGTTACCCATGGCCGAGAGAAATACTTCTCACGAAACTCCACATACATGGCACGCCATTCGCTATTATAGTGGTGCAGTATATCGCGTATCATGCCATCCCATATCTCGCATGGTCCATCTGAGACATTTATGCACATGTCGTTCCACATCTTGAGCAGCTTCTCATCGCTCCCCAAGTGATTCTCGATCACGTCCGCCTTCGTCAAGATGGCGACATCCTCAGGTGTGTCGATCAGCGAGTCCATGATGACTGCATACTTAGTGAAATCAGCTTCTTCTCTGGAGGTCTGTTCATACGCAATTAGGTTCCTTAGCACATCCTCCGTGCCATTGTACACGACAAGCCGTGGAAGATCGAACCGAAGGCTTCTTCTGTCATAGTACATGACTGATATGCTACCATCTTGAATCGCCTTGAACCGGATGCCGGCTTTAGTGAGCTGAGACGCTGTTGGCAGCCGCTCGCGCAACTTAGATTTCTTGCGATCTGCTTCATTCGTCCAACCAGTTTCCGACGATGTATTGTCGGCTTGTCTCTTTTTCTTTTGTAATGGCTCTCTGAGAACCCAGTCATATAGGCAATCTAGTAGATGATGGCCATCGAGAAGGTTTGGAATTTGGAAAGTCTCGTGCTGAGAATGCCTGGTACAGAATGGATCAATTTCTTCAATGACATGAACCAATGCTTCCTGGACTTTATCCAGTTCTAAGTTTGGTGGGTTTCCAAACTCTCCCATCAGCTTCTTTAGATAGGACAAGGGAATTTGGTTGCCCATCAAGAACATGTCCCTCCATACTTGCTTGGCTGTGATGAGATTTTTGAAGAGTGTATCGTAGAAGTAGTCGTACTCTTTGGGTTCCCACTCAGTCCACAGAAACACCAAGAATTCATTAAGGAAGATGGTGTCGACAGTGACCATAAATTTGAGGGCTTCATTGCTATAATTGGGAAGGCCTGAATAATGCGTGTGAAGATTGCAAGGGTCATCAAAGAGGCGTTGCATGAGGTGTTCCATGTCTGATATCGCATTTCTTCGCATGAATCTATTCAGACACAGTGCCTTACAATCATAAAGAGAAGAGCTACCACTAAGCATTTCATACAATGGTCCTATGGTCAGGATCTGAGGCCGATATGACTCTGGCTTGACATCCACTAATGCTTTTATAGGCTTCAAAATCTTCGGATTTTCATCAAACCCATTTGTATCATCATTAGTATCAGCCTTAGTGATCCTTATTATCAGGTCTGCTCTCCATTTGTCTACTTCAGTGCAGGATTTGGATTCATCCATTTGACGTGTAAGGTTGATGTCGTTGTTGATATTCTCTTGAACTTGTTATTCTTTGGTGGGCATAAACTCAGATGCTTTCTTGCAGAAGTCACTTAGTGGCAGCCCTAGTCTTTTCTTGCAGGAGATAAGAATGGAGAGAAAAAATGAGAAAGATGGAGATAAAGAATGCCATCATCATATGTATGGATAGAGAGAGAGAGAGAGAGAGAGAGAGAGAAAGAGAGAGACCAAAACAATGCCATTTAATTAATACATAGTAAAGTCAATTCCTTATTATAATGGTTTGTGCATGGGCCAGTCTTTAATTTATATTACAGTCTGGATTCTAATCTTATTTGGGCGACATTGATCTTGAATTTAGATATAAAGTTTCTCTTTTTTTTAGTGATGGGTGTCCGAGCTTTTTTGAGGCAAAGCTGTTAGTTGTTAATGTGTGGCTCTCAGTAGATTAATGATAGTAGATAGAAAACTGGCCGCGATACATTTGAAGAACACAAATACTCGTCGCTTAAATCGCACAACGTATCTGAAATCAGATTAGAATTAGGTCTTAAACTCACATGAACAATCTCAGAAAAAAGAGGGGAGAAATTGAGTCAATAATTTGACATGGTTCGCTTTTTCACTATTGCAGACGATCTACACAATCCTAGGGTATTACAGAACTCTCTTGATTAAACTAGCCCTAGACTACAGAGCATACATAATAAGGAAACTCCAAAACAATCAAGTGTCGAGCGGCTTTCTCCAATCATTGGGGATCGATGAAGTAGCTGCAAGTAGACACGAGTAATATAAATTCGTTAACCTGCCCAATTATGGACTTCACATCAACAGTTTAATAATTCATGTATTGATGGAAATGGATATGAGAGTTAAAATTAAGTAATAGTCAATCTCTCTCTTTTCCTCTGATTGGTTTATTAATGGGGAAAAACTAAAATATTTGGTATGTTTGAATTTCTGAAGCGTATGATTTAAAATATAATTCTTACACACGTTATATCAATAAAACCATATTCATTAGTCAAACAATCAAATGATAGTTTATTATAACTCACAATTCCATATTATTGGTAAACAAATTGAGATTAATTGTTTTATAAGTCAAATGTGTAGAAAGTTGAATGTAACCTAGCACTGCACTATTGACCCACAAGCAACCTATAATGTATATCATAGAAAAACACTCTATGCCACAAAATCATGATTTGAGAATACGTTGTTAGTATGTAATCTGGGAATGAAAACTTTTAACAAAATGTTTATGCCTCACACATATCATAATTTGGGAAGATGGAAAGTTGAAATATTGGAGACTTTGTTACCACTAACAAAAGGCATGTTATAGTTTATTTAAAGTTCATATATATGGACACTCCAAATTCCAAATGAGATTATTTGTTGGGCATTTAATGATCCTATGTGTATTGTCCTCCATTGAAATGGCACAAAAGAAGCATCTACATACTTGACCCTTGTCCATTGTTTGCTTAAGTTTGAGCCTAATGGGATCCCAACAATGATGGATTTCCATATAAATACCTTAGCATTAAATGGCAAATGGAGATGACCACCGCATTCCAATACCATGGGGATGTATGTTAAAACCATGGTGTTATCCTCTTCTTTCTCCTTCGTCTCAATAAACTATGGCTTTTCTCCTAGCAAGTGAACAAGATGTTTGAATTTTTTTTTGTGCTTATTTCCTCTCAAATAATTACACTTATGAAAACAACAATAATTTGTCGAAACATGAAAAGTTCCATATGTGGTGGATGAAGCCATTACTTGCCCATTGTGGCTCACACACTTAACGTTTTTCAAGGATTTTAGAATGTCTTGTTTTATCCCATTATAGTCATCGCAATGTCCCAATTTAAATGTGAGCACAAAACATCAACTTGATGAGAAACAATAACATGTTAATGGTAAAATAGAAAACATCCACCCTTGTCTCTTATTGGATCCCACCAAAATGTGTTGACATCAATACTGATAAACTTCCACCCTGAATTCACTAGATTCCTTGGTAAAAATGAAGCCATTTTGCAACGCTAATGTATGTTGACATGGTAAAAATGTGCAGGCGCATGTTTGAGACATTAAGCCTTTTTTTATGGTATCAGCCATATCCTCGTTAATATTAAATGAAAGAGCAAAATTAAGCTACATATACGTGTGTCAATATACTTGTATGACTTATTGGGTTCTGGGAATATTTTTATGTTCTCACGAATTTGTGGATTTTTCTCATTGCAAGAACAAGGATTTTTTGAGTGACCGCATCAGAGCTTCTTGTGGAAATTACTAACGCCTCGTTGTGATCAATGGAGACAGACAACATGAATGAATGAATAACAATGACATTGTACTTATAACATGACAATATCTTTTCATCAAACTCACAAATGTTTCCACATCCTCATCAATTATGGAGATGGAAAAAATCAATGAATTGATCTTATCTCACTCTTACATGTGATTGGCTCCAATTTGTTTCTTTGTTTAATGGTCTAAGAACTAATTGATTTATATATGAACCAACAACTTAGAAGAATACAACTCTTTTTTGCAAGTATTCATGATCATTGATGTGACATATGAACAAAGGTGAGAGAGACACTCTAAACTATCATGCTTCAATATTATTATTATTTTCCAAAATGAAGCTACTTTCCCATTAGTTAGGAATGATTATAATGCTTCGATATTATCGTTATGCCTGAAGTATTGTAATGGAACCAATATAACTACACCATAACTTCATGCGAATATTCCTATGCAAAAATAGTCAATGCTCTAAGATGAAAGTCGAATTGGAGACTTGTGAACAACTAATAACTCGAGTATACGAAAAATATTGTCCTTTATTATTTGAAGTTAATCATATTTATTGTCCAAATTCTAATTTACTTAATCTCAATCATTTGTTAACTGTGCAAGTGGAAATTCTTCTTGTCTTTCCAAACAGGGCAAAAATTTGACGGGTGTCATGGCCATCAAAAACATACACCTAATAAAAATGATCGTCATGTGAAAGGCCCCTAAAAAGTATATATGTCAAATGACATGCTAAAATTCTATTTTCCATGTCATATATATTATATATATGCCATATATTGTCATATAAATAAATATATGTATGTACTATGAAGTGTGTAGAATAATATATTATATGTTTTTTTATAACACGCTTAAAATAATATCGTGTAATTATAATATATATTCTCAAATATTTATTCTTTACTAATAATATTAGTTGAAATTCCAAAAAATAACCTTTATTAATTTTTCAAAAGAAAGTATACTTTCATTAGTATTTAGAAAAGTCATAACAACATACAAAAATTTCCCCAAAACATCTTTATAAGATGCTGGTTGAAAAAACAAAAGTTTTGATGAAAAAATTTGACTCGACCATAGAGTAAAGTAAACAATCAATCTGAAAATTGTTCTATAAAAAGCTTCCACAAAGGTCTACCAAATAAGGTAAAATGCAATCTATACCCTTTTGTTATGCAATCAAGAACCTTCAATCTCCATAACATGTTGCAGGCTGTAAATAGCCATCTTCTTTCACCCGTTCCGGGTGATATCAAGGGATGTTCCATTCAAGATCCCAATACCCTCTGTTTTTCTCTTTGTTTGATGCCTCGAGAAGATTGTCAAGGCCTCCATACTGAATGCAAACTATATGTCCCCCTGGTTTAAAGATTGTGGCTTGCATACTTCCATTGTCCAGTGTTATAAGCATGTAAAGCCTTTGTCTTTTTTTAACCCACATAATTGTTTGATAAGTTGGCACTGTCCATAAACATTCTGTATTAACACAAGCAGTTAATCAAAAGTTTTCCTCACCCACTCTCTATAGTATGCTTCGACGCCACCACCATCTTCACTCATCCTCATAACGAGAAAAATGCTTCATACAGTCCACTTCAGCCATCTCGGCGATTAGCATGTTGTAGCATCTTGCCAAAGTCCATTAAAATCCTGCATAATCAACAGAACTCACTATAAAAATTTCCTCACCCACTCATGCTATTCAACTTCGACCCCACCACCATCTTCACTCATCCTTATCTCATAAAAATTCTTCCTTCAGTCCACATCAACCAACTTGTCGACTAGCATCTTGCCAATGTCCATGCAAAACCTGTATTAACAACACAAAAACAGTTTACAAGTTTCCTCACCCACTCATCATAATCGGCTTCAACCCTCCCACCGTCTTCACTCATCCTAATCACAGAAAAAACTGCTTCATTCAATCCCATCCAACATCTCACCTATTAACCGATTACCATCAAGGTCTTATCAAATAAACAACAAGAAAACGGGACACATGCTTCAATTCTTACTGCCATCATCAATCATCACCATGAAATTAAAACATGCCCCCACATCAAACCTTGCTTCAACCCATACCACCACCATTCTCACATCTCTAAAAACTAGACAAATTGGTTCAATACCACATCACCTATCTCTATTTATACCATTTTGAACCTGTCGTGATACTCCTCCTAATCTCTTCATTTTGCACATCAACAATGTGCTTCATTTTTACGTCACCAAATTCCATCAACCATCTCGCCTTCTTGCTAATTGGCACCAAATTTTGTCTTGACATGTCCTTGATTTCCTTCCATCAAGCATCCTGCCATATAAACCACAAACAAATTAATGTAAAAAAAAACCCTCACCAACTCATGATAACATGCTTCATTAACCCCCACACCATCTACACTTTTCCTTATCGCTCAGAAGAAAATTGCTTCTTACATCCACAACAACCATCTTGCCTTATCGCTAACCGGCACCAAATTTTGGCTTGCCATGTCTTTGATTTTCATCAACATCAATTATCCTGACAAAAAGATAAACGGTCATCTATATTATATCATGGTATTTGTACTAAAGATGGTGTCGGTGGCGGGAATAACCACCGAGGCGGTACATAATTCCACTTGATATCTGCGGCGTCATTCAACATAATAGGTATAAACAACCAAACTTTACGAATTCTCATTCTTTTCTTATTAGTTGTATGTCCAGAACCCTTATAACTATCATATTCACCTTTAACTGTATGTACCAACAAGTTCCAAAAGGACTTAACTTGATCCACGACGTGAGTGTTTTCATCATTGTATAGCTTAGAGCACCTAGCTTTCCAAAGAATCCATAAAGCCAAAGAGGAGACAATTTGCCAGACATAACTTCCAGAGAAAAACTTGATTCCCTGCAAGGAGGTTGAAGCATAGTCTACCTGCAAACTTGTGACACGTAATGACAAAGAAGAATAATGCTGATGATAGAAAGTCATTTGTTGATCTAACCTTCCCCATAAAACTGCACTGCACGTAAAAATCCCTGACCTATACTTACGACCTAGTAGCCTAAGAATTCTAAACCAAAACTTGATTGTGACAACACATTCCCAAAATACATGATGCAATGACTCACTTGCATAACCACACATAACGCATGACCGATCAGTTACAGATCCCCTCATCAAGTCACCTACTGGCAACGCATAATGAATCATCAACCAACGAAAGTGTAATATCTTGTTCATACATTTAATTGACCAAAAGTGTTTCCAAAACATCATCATCTGAGAAGATGATACATTACCTTCGTCCCAATATTTTTTTCCCGCAGGTATTGACTCCGTCTGACTCAACATAAAGTTTCTCCCGAACGCCACCCAATATGTGAAGAATGGTAGGACCTTAGTGGAACTATTAGGCATGGACAATTTCCAACCATAATCCGCAGGATCCCACTACAGATCCACAAGTGGTCTAGCGTGTACAACCCAAATATGAGATGCATAGTTAGCAATTAAGGGAGTAGGGTCAATAACTAATTTTTTATCCAATCTAGCAATTACTCGCACTGGTAATTGCTTTGCAACAGACATGATTGGAGACTCGACGTCTACTAATATCAACCTACCATTATCTAACACTTCATAGAAGTGCATATTGCCATTTTGATTGTATAAACGAGCACCTATAAGTATATTAGTGTTGAAAACATACCGTACCACCTTTGAAACTGATCAAGTTGCAAAGTTGGTATTCTGACCTGATACACCATTGACAATTGATCTACCATTATATTTGCCCCTCTTAACCTATACAACCTATTCTTTCGTTCTTGAGCCGATGTCTGCAAGAAGTTTATCCAATCTGCAACTGTACGGGCTGGACCATTATCCATTGCAGCCCAAGATAACCTAGGCCTTAGACCCAACACACATGCGGCTTCATCCGTAAATAAAGGGTTCCATATCAAAGGTTGACGCATGAATTGAGTATAAGTTTTTGGAGGCAAGAAAACGAGTGCTTGGCGAACACTTTCCCATGCTCGAAATATTCCATTAAAAAAACGTAAGGATCCAACATTAGACTTTGGCAATGGAAAATCTGCATTAAAAAACCATCTAAGACTATCTTTCCATTGACCACCTGTTGATGGCTTAACGTTATGTAAATGCCGGATCCATAGCTTTTTCCATAACTCCTCTCCTGGCTATAAACTCCTAACAACATGTTTAGAAAGTAAGGCTTTACTTTGCATAAAAGGATCAATCAAACCTAAACCTCCTTTCCGCTTAGATTGTATAAGAACCGTCCAAGCTACCTTTGCTACCAAATTATTAGACGTGTTGTTCCCCCAAATAAAATTCCGTATTAGGCGTTGAACTTGAAGCATTATTGTCCTCGAAAATAGCCATGTAGATGCTATATACCACAAATCGAGGACAAAAGGACCAAATTAGCTACAACTATCCGACCTGCTAAAGATAACTTTTCCTTATTCCAATAAATTAACTTATTCCTTAATCTTAATATCAAGGGTGCAACCATATCATCCGCCTTTAATTCCAAGCCCACTCTACAGCCTAAATACCTAATGGACAGACCTTTAGGTATCCATGTGAATCTTAAAGAAGGCACATCAACTGGCGGCTCTCCCGGAGCAACCCAAAAGCCTGATGACTTATTCCAATTTATCAATGCATCTAAAAAATCATCCACAGCCTTTTGCACCTATGCTAAATTTAATCGTGAAGCTTGAACATATAAAGTTGTGTCATCAGCAAACTCACTATCCACAGCAGCATATGACATTGGTAATGCTAACCCTTTGATATTTACATCTTCAGAATTAAGATGCACAGAAAATGCTTCAGATACTAATAAAAACAGGAAACGAGCAAGTGGGCATCCTTGTTTCACTGATCTTGAGATCGGGAATCTCCTACCAACATCCCCTGCAAATAAAAGAGAGCTAGACGCATCATGATATAATGTTGATACTCCTCTTATCCATGAGTTTGGGAAACCCATCCTAACCAATGTTCCCTCCATAAAATCCCAGTCCACTCTGTCATAAGCCTTTTCAAATTCAAGAAATAATACTGCTACGTCTTACTTACACAATTCCGCAAAGGCAACCATTTCCCAAAAGAGAATAATATTATCAAAAATACTTCTCTCATGTATGAAACCTGTCTGAGAATCATGAATAAGCTCGAACAGATAAGGTTGTAGCCTTCTAGCTAATGTTTTTGCTAGTATTTTATAAATAACATTCAACAAGGTAATTGGTCTCCAATGTTGAAGTTCTTCTAATTGTCCACTTGATTTAGGTATCATATAACTCAAACCCTCCTTCCATTCTTGTGGCATATTTCCCGAATCTAATATATTTTGGTAGGCTTTGGTCAATCTGTCACCTATCAAATCCCAATATTGGATATACCACTGGACTCCCAACCCATCCAAGCCAGGACAAACATCTTTAGCAGCCTTAAAAACCTCTTGAGAAGTTAACGGTTGTAAAAGACAATCTATCAATTTTACAGATACCCTCTTATGAATCTTTGACCATATGATGTCCCTTTTAATCAAATCATCTTCAAAAAATGACCTAGCTTTCAACAAAGTCTCATAATAATCTGAGGCTATTTGCCTCATCTGACTAGAATCCGTGGTTTAAGAGCCGTCCTGACATTTTAACCGCGAAATCCTAACAGATGTCTTGTGATGATTATGCACTGTAAAAATCATTTTATTTACTTTATCTCCCGATTCTGCCCATGAAGATGATATATTATGATAATTAAAATCCGCAGAGATCTTTTGTAATTCCAATATCTGGTTCCCTACTTGTATCACCCGAGAATTTATATACCTCGAATATGGTCTTCTCTCTTGTAGATGTTGCAAAGATTTCAACCCCCTACTAAGTCTTCCTATTTTAGTACAAGACTCATAAAATATTTGTTGAGCTTTACAGTGGAAAAATTGTTGTGTTTCGCTAATAGCGTTTTGAACACTAGATCATACATAATCATATGAATAGTCATATTTGTTCCAAATATTATGCACACTAGGAGCACAATCTTGTCTAAGAAACACATGATTCAGAATTTTAAACCTAGAATTTCTATGTTGCTCCTGCAAGACTATAACTAACCGAAGTGGTGCATGATCAGAAAAGGAAAATGAAGGTAAAATTCCAAGTGAGCCTCCTTTGTCCCACAAAAATTTATCCGCATAAACTCTATCTAACCTAGACAAATTGGTATTTGATTGCTTTCTATTTGAACGTGAATAAGCTAATGAATCTTGCATGCGTTCAAAGGAAGACACATGCCACAAGTCCATTAAACCTAAAGAAAAGATCAACCGTTGCTATTCATATAATTCTGAACCAAATAATGGTTGAAATGTGCCTCCTAACCTATCACACACATCCTCCAACATATTAAAATCACCCGCAATTGCCCAATGTTCAACCGCTGGTAATTGTGGCATTATGCTCTTCCATAATGCCGTTCTATCTCTTGAATGATTCGGTGCATAAATATTCAACAAACCCCACTTCTTTGAACCGATTTGAAGAATTATATACTGTCCTCTACCACAATCCAAAACTCCATAATGCATGAAAGCGGACCACCAAATATCGCTTATTGCTATACAAAGACCTGCTTTCAAACTATTATCCCCAATCGCAGGCACCTAGAATTGTTTCCACTGGCCTAGTAACAAATTTCCATATTTTTGAATTCTTTGTTCATTTAAATGATGCTCTTGAATAAGCAAAACATCAATCCTACCAATCAAAGATTTTTGTAGCTGACGACAGAAAACACTCCTTACCTTACAACAATGGCTACCTCCTAAGCCCCGTACATTCCATGAAATAAGATTTAACCTATCCATCATTCATGTTTTGCCCTCCTCCTCTTTTTTCGGCTAGTGCACCTTCTCTACCTTTCCTTCCATCCTCTGTGGCCCTTAATTGTTTCCTATTTGACCACATGTCTTTTCCGGACAATTTATGGGCACACACTGGCAAATGTTTATCTGTTATAGAGACTTTCTCGGGGAACTTAGCAGCTGTAAACGCCGCGATATTGCCACAATCCATATCCGTATGTGATGTGTCTACCTTGACCACTTCCTTTGTTGTAAGGGCATTCAATACTATGGACCTATTATCTTGTGGTACTTTATGTAAAACCAACTGCTTGTCCTTACTTGATTGATTATTAATCCTAGAAAAAGATTCTACCGTTTGCACTTTATTTATATTATGATCCAGCTGATGCTCCATTGTGCCAACTGGAATGGACAAACCACCATCGACTTTACTACTCCCTGCTTCCTTTTCAAGTGTTTGTAAAGATTGATAAGGATTAGCCTCTAATAGTAACAGTGGATTAATTATCTTATTAGTTGGTTTAAAAACATGTTTATTAGACACTATAGACCAGCCATCTTTACTAACATGTTGTCGAGTAGTTGGATGAGCATCAATATTGACATTCGAGTGTCTCTTTTGACAATCTCGACCTAAATGCCCAAACTGTCTACACACAAAACATTGATCGGGCAAACCTTGATAATATACCTTTTGTATAACCGGTGGTTTATTTATAAGTAGATTAGGTAAAGAAATAGTTGTCGGCAAACGTTTAGATCTTGGTGCAATTATCCTAACTGTAGGGGCCCCACCCGCTCTATCTATTCCATAATCATGTCCGTAACGCGTAGCAATCACCTTACCAAACAACGCCTCAATACTAGGTAGAACATTCCTCCATTCCTTTCTCAATCCAGGAAATATTGCCGTAAAAAGCATAGTCGACTCTTGATCTTGCAATATGTCATCTACATTAATATTATGCGACCATTTATAAAAAGACAACCACGCACCTTCCACTCCAACCTCCTTGATTGCCAATAACTTTGTGATGGATTCCTCATCGGCAAACTCCACATGGTAGCATCCTCGAGACATGAATTGGATGTCGACAATGTTATTCATTTCCTCCGAAAAGGCAACGTACAAAGTATGTCGAAGCTCTGATCTATTCAATCTTGCACCATGTACCTGCACAACCAAAGAAAACGCCTCTAAACGTTGAACCTCTCCCATGACTATAATTTTATCCTCCTCCGACAGCATTAGGTCGACTTGCTCATCACAAAGATGAGGCGAAATTTGGGGGGGTACACTGGACTCCCTTGTATGCATGTATGACCCAGCCACAGATGGAACCTGTGTGTGATCCGCCGTCGACCTCTTGCTCTTTGTGGAAGCTGGTTGCACTGTGGCGGCACTGTTTGCGCCATACGTGACCTGCTCGTCCTCTGCCTGCTTCGTCTGCTGCTGCGTCTGCTCCATTGTTTTTTCCTTATCAAAATTTGTCAATAACCTTTATTAAATATTCTAAGAGTGTACACGCTAGGTTTGTTTTTAATGTTTTAAGTGTTAAGTTAGAGCTCAATTTTTTATTAACATGATTATTTTAAAACTAATTCTTTTATATTACATTTCATCCTTCAATTCATACCAAAAGAGAAGAGCTATGTAAATCTTCAATAACATGCCAATAACATATTCAAATAAGTATTTTCTCCCCTTGTGCGGAAAACGCTCTAGTATTTCCATGCTTTACATTCTTGCATTACATTGTTTTTTTATGTACTTTCATTGTTAAATAGCATTTTCTGAGTTGAGAGGATGTCTAGCATTTGTTCACCCCTAAAAAATTCAACAATTTCAAAGTGGAAATGGACCTTGTTGAATGGATTTCAAGATGACAATGTCTGAAATGTCTCACTAATATTTATCGCAATTTTAAAACCATGTTGCTTTCCTTAATGACTAGCATATATCTTATTGCTATGAAACATGAAACATTTCTAGGCATTGAGAAAGATATTAATTTTCCACGTCAGGATTGTTTAAAAAAGTGTGTTTTTTTTTTTTTCAAAAAAAAAACTACTTCCATTAGTTAAGCAATGTACAAAGGATAATTTACAACTCATATCTTACAAGACATCTTGCATGTCGAAGGAAAACAATATGTGTAGATGAAACAACAAAAAAAACAACTCCAAAGCACCACATCATTCGATGTGTATAGCATTATTCGAACGCATATTCTCCACGTGCGCCTCATACACATAAAATTCAGCATAGATGTCCTGCATTCACTCCTCATGGCAGCACTCATCTAGATGTTAGGTACACTTCGAGGGAACAACCACCGTGGTGGTTGATAATTCCACTTCACTTTACCATCCATTATTGCCAGCATCGACGAACCGCTCCATTTCAACAAGAAACAAGCTCTAGCTTCTTCACTTGCGTCAGATGGCCCTTGAAGACTTTCAAAAAAGTGTGTTTTTATCCCAATTTCTAAAACTTAAAAATACTCAACATATAAAAGCTCTTATATCATTATATCAATATGTTTCTCATTTCCTAGGCCAGTTGCACATTGGAAGTGTGGACAATACACACATTTCACACATGGTTACAATGTACACCCAATAGTCACCACGAAATTCAGAACATAGTATGTTGATTCCCAAAAATGATAATAAAATCTACATGTCTCATTTAAGATCTTTTTACTATAGTTTAGAGTATGAGTCAACAATGATTCGGCTCAAGCTTGAACCCAACCATGAGACGGTGGTTCGGTTTGGCTCGATTGAGGCTTGAGCTTGCTTAACCGGGGTTTGACCTTGGTTCATATGGGCTTGAGCCTTGCTTACCGGCTCAAACTAGTTAAGTCAGTTAAAAACTTTTCAAATAATGGAGAGAAAGAGAAAGAGAAATAAACAAAGATATAACATCTTTTGAGAGAGAGAGAGAGAGAGAGAGAGAGAGAGAGAGAGAGTTTAGCGTCCATAGAGAGAGTCCATAGAGAGAGGCCAATATTGATCCATAGGACCTAAGTGCAAAAGTTATCTTGATGTGTGTCTTCTTCCTAACAAAAGATATTCATACTTTGAACTTTGAAGCACAAAGTCTTTGTGTGTGAATAAGGCATACACATATGAGGTCGACATTCTAGGTGTTCTCTTTACTATTATACTCAAGTCATCACCCCCTCTTAATATATCCTCATAGCTTTCGTGCTATATGCAAAGCATGTAAAAAGGAAGTGATATTCATCTTCTACTTACCCTTGCATATCTTACACATATTTATATTTTGTTGATTTTGATTCCATAATGCAACTTCAAAACCTAGGTTGTGTGATTGAGTGCGAAGGAATGTTAGGGCTCTACGAGAATTAATACTCATGTTAGTAATAAGGTAAGGTTAAATATGATCAAGGTGTCCCCTAGAGTCTCGATTGTCCAAAAAACATCGGGAGAGAGAGGCAAACAAAGGTGTCACGACTCACATCTCTTGTGTCCCACAAACTATCAACATCCAAGACTTCAACCATGGAAGATGACTTTACGAAAGACATTTGTTGAACATGAATTTTGTTCTAGCACAACTTATGTTTGATAAAGTATATATGTATACTCGTATGTTTATGTGTATGTGTATGTGTATGTGTATGTGTATGTGTATGTGTATGTGTATGTGTCTGTGTATGTGTATGTGTATGTGTATGTGTATGTGTATGTGTATGCGTGTGTATGCGTGCGTGCGTGCGTGTGTGTGTATGTGTAGAATTTATGGGGTTTCCCGTATCTTTTGGTCTTGCCTTCTTTGTTCCCATGAAGGTTTTTTCACGAAAGAGTTTTTGCGGAAATCTCCATTATGTACCCCTTTACCTAAATGGGCAGTGCCTAACTCACGACTAGGTAATATACCTAAACATGCTCAAGTTCTTTTTGAGTGATTGGGTTCCTAGAGGACTCTAGACCTTTGTGTAATTGCTCAAAAACTAACCCCACAAATATGAATGTCACCTTGTTGGGCGAGCACTAGTTTTCAATGAACTCGGTGAAGTTCTCATGACCTCCTTATTTTCAAGGATACTATCTTCTAGTAACGAGCATTGAAATTCATTCCAAAAGAAGTTAATCGTATTTGTTGAACTATCATGTTCCGAATGGAAAAGAGAGATTGCATTCTTAGTTCAATCACTTGTTTTTATTTGAGGGTCTTATACGTGGGAAAAGACAACCATGGGTTGGTTCGTTTTGAAGAGACAAACCTCAATTTGTACAAGTGACTACTAGCTTTTTGTGTCATTACTCTATCGAATCTTGTCAATGATGGCTATCATCTAAGGTTGAACAAGAATGGATGGTATGTGACTCGTATTATGGGTGATGATAAATCTTGAAACATTGTTGACATTCTAAATTATTGCCTATAACAAAGGTCTTCATTTTGAGAGTATTGATTGGAATTTACCTTTGGGATTAACATTAAAGAAACATGGATCGATAGCTTCTTTTACATGTTTCGAGTGGAAGATGATACTCTTCATTTCATACAAATTCTAATTGCTTGTCATCTTTCTCTATTTCATACCAAAATCATGCCAGGCCATTCGCCGATTATTTGAAAACAAACACGAGTTTGTTCAATTTATAATTGCAATGTTTAGAAACTACTCTTACATCTTGAAATTTATGTTACAAATTACAATTACAAATTGAGAAACATGCTTTACAAAGATGTAAAAACCTTCATACCTGGAGATATAATCAGGACGCAATTCAAGCAACAATGTGGGAGCGAATAGAGTGATTATCAGGGTTTGATTATAGTCATGGAGCGATGACTAAAGTGGTTGTGGGGGCATCAGTTTCTTCAACGTTTCAGAGAGAAAAAATTTACGAGAAAAAAATTTCACATAAAGAGCCCTAAAGGCCGAGCTTTTCCCCCAAGAGCAAAGTGCACACACTTCACCTAATGTCTTTAGTATAGACACTGCTTGGACACCAATATTGTTTATTGTTGCAAGTTTGGAACAACATTTCTCAGCTAGTAAACTAAATCAGGCAATGCGAGGTTGGAGGAGGATAGGAACGCCGTTCACAGGGAGTGGAAGGGATCCACCCCAACGGTCTCGTTAGGGTCCTTAAGGGTGCACGAGAATTGAGTGACCAGCCGATGAAGGATCATGAGTATGCATGAATATTTCCACATCCTCATCGGCGACGCTGATAGACCAAATCATGGAATTGATCTTATCTTGCCTTTACTTATGAGGCTCCAATTTGTTTGTTTGTTTGTTTACAGACTAAGAAATGAATGATTTGTAAACCAGCCAATAAATTAGACGAAGACAACTCTTTCTTGCATGTATTCATGATACTCTATGTGCCCATTAGACAGACTAAAGGGTCCATTAGACGGTCTAAAATGTCGTGCTACAATATTATTTCTTTGTGCGTTGAGTACTAGTATAAGGTAACAAACATAACAACACGTTGACACGATCTCTAAATGCTAATCTAAACATAGTGAACGCATTATATATGTCATATGTATATAGTATTAAGGAATCAAAATAACAACAATGTCAACACTTTTAAAGGAAGTCAATGCTATACACACATATTGTGAGCCGATTGGAGGGATAGATAGGTGGAAGCAAAACAGAATCAGAAGCACTAATAGATAATTAAGCACATATCAATACTCACATAACATTTAAGAAGAAAGTAAAAGAACAAAAAACTATAACAAACTTGTATATCTTTCAGTAAAAGTAGAGCAATTATTATGTAATTTTTCTGTTATTAAGTTCTAGTTTAGAAATATCTCCTTCCGCCTTTCACAAAATGTGTGAGCTGATTTTATTTGACTAACAGAATATTGCCTAGTGACAACATAGGGAAAATCAATGCTTCCATTCAAAGGAAATGGAAACATCAATGTTTAAAGAAATCCTTCTAATCAAATTTATTTATTAGTGTTCGCTTGTGGAGCGTCAAAATCAGAAACCAAAATGTCTCTGAGTTTTTATTCTTTGGAGTATTACATACATCTCTCAAACAATTATGTATACAAGAACTATTAAGTTGAGGATTCAATTCGTTTGCTTTCTCTCAAGTCATTTGTCACGTTAGGTTGAGAAATTTTAGACACTTGTTGGCGCCTTCATTTTCTCCATTTTCTTGAGCCGAGTAGAAATTTACCTTATCCCACCATAATTGGTTTTGGCCAACATTTTAAATGATGGAGATCAAGCTCACCTAAATGAGTATCGAATCCATGCTTTTGGTATGCATGTGATCGTAGAGAAGCTTAACATAATCAAGTATTGAGCTTTTGTTTATTCATTCGGGAATTTCAATTTTTGTTTATTAATTCAATTATTTCCCATTATTTATGTTTTATTGATTTATAATCCACATTGGCTTATGAAATTGTGGAAGATTATGTACTGATGGTGAATCATGTTTTCTGATTTGTAATCCAAGATTGGTTTATGAAATTGTGGAAGATTATATACTTCTCGTGAATCGTTTTCGTGATTCATATATTAGTGGAAATAGACATGGGATTAAATTAAGTAGTTTCCGCAATGAAGTACTAAAGCACAATATGTTCTTCTTCTTCTTGGTTGTCGTCTTTCTGATCCCACATTCATCAAATCACCTACAAGTTGAACAAGATGGCTAACATAAAAATATCCATTGGCATGTCTTGTATGTGGATTTAAGAGCCAAATAAGTAATTGTCTTGTTTATTGCCAATGAAGTACATTTTGGTTCATATTATTCCCCCAAATACCCTCCTTCCTTCAATCTTTGTCTTTCCATCTTTAAAAGATACCTTCTCTCTCTTGCTAAAAGGTACCTTGTCTCTATGTTTGGTTTGTATAAACTTTGTGAAAATGTTGTTTCTCGTTGTATGCATTATCTGAAATTTTTACTCCGTATCGGACATTCCAAGACGAAAGTAAAAGTTGCCTATGAGATAAAGTTGTCTCTACCAATGAGAGCTAGAGCATGAAAGAATTATTGATGCGCATTTCACGAGTAAAGAAAGCCAAGTTGAAGTTTCAATATTGGGTAATTACTCACTTATGGGGGTACGTAGGGTAGGTCCTTGGGGTTACATACTATGCACCCAGCACGATGCAAACAAAACCTACGTTAACACAAAGCTTTGCATCTCTTTTAAAACCCAAAAAAATCAAGGAATGAACCATCTAACATCGCTAAGAACTATCAACAGACTTATAGATCAAGAGTCTGAAAGTCTCAATTGTCAGAATGTAGTGAGGCAAATCAGCTAGTAGACTTAAGACTTGAAAATCGATGAACCCATCTCTCCTAGCCGCCATGTAAGCACCCCCATCATTGCGGAGCTACACCGATCAGAATTTCACTGAAGAAGACGAATGGAGAGACCGCATGCCACTCGTGAGCTTAATATCACTGAAGACGGCGAATGGAGAGACTACATGACACTCAAGATCGAGAATGCTAGTGTTGATGCTAATACACATGAGTCCAACTAAAGCTCAGTGATCTGGAAGATTCCTCGAGCATTGTTGGAAGTCAAGCCACTCTCACATTCCACTCGAATCCTAACCATTGGACCATTGTATCAAAAGTTGGTGAGCTCTTCTCTTGATCATTGCAAGGCACTGTGAGTGAAGAGCTTCATGGTAAGACATAACATATCAGATTGGTCAACATGTGCATCAATGTCTCGAATCGGCCATGTCAGAGACGGGAAGCGATGACCTGTGATGTAATGGAGGACTATAGGAGCCATTGGCGTCCGATGTATGTGGAGTTTCGTGCCACGTATTTTTCTCGCCCATGGTTATTGATTCTGGTCATTGCGGCGTGTCTACTGCTCTTGGTTTCAATACTGCAGACGATCTATATGATCTTAGCTTATCACCCGAAGCCCTAAATTAACCCAACCTTAGACCCTATAGCAAAAATAAAGAAGCTCAAAACAATTATGGACTGTTGAGGTTTGTTTACTACTTTGGGATTTCATTTATACTTGATTCTCTCACTTATTTTTTCTTGTTTATGTTTATTATGTGTTTGATTTATGATCCATAGAAGCTTATAATTGTGGAAGGTATAGAAGTAGAAGTAATGTGATTAGTGTTTTACGTTGTAATGTTCAATGCCCAAATTATTGTGATTAATGATCTATGACATTGTCGGTACTTATATAGATATTTCATGGATGGGAACTTGAGTGAGTAGGTCGTAGAGAGGAAAAATCTGACACTCTAAGCTTGCATTTACGGAAAGAAACTCATCTACTGCTTACGAGAAGAAATTTCACATATAAAAAACTCTCCACATATTACGTAATTCAATATACACAAATTCTAGAAGACCTTCATCATACATCCATATATACATTTTCAAATAAAAAAGTCTGGTAAGTTTATGAGAGGCAATGTGTATATGGCATCCTGTTATAGTTCTTATAATTTTTAGTAGTAGAAGAACAAGTTGCACACAATGAAAAAACGTAAAAACGTAAAAAACTATAAAAAGTTACAAAAAATGTAAAATGTATAGAAAGTTGGAACTAAACCTAACATTGCAATGGCCCGGACGGAGTACTTTTTGAGCAAGCGCATGCGTTGAGGCTGTAGAGTACCTTCGTTCTGTTGGCCCGAACCCAAATGGGTCTCTATGTATCAATTATAAATTGACCAAGAAGTAAGAAGCAAGGCAAGCTAGTTTGGGTTCTATCTATGCGCTTTTCACAATATAACTTAAAAACTTTTCAAATAATGGAGAGAAAGAGAAAGACAAATAAAAAATAAAGCTATAACATCTTTGTTGGGATTTCGGTCCCTCCGGATGGGATGTCCGGAGATGAATGACGGCAAGCCCGGTTGCGGTTACGGAACCGGATGATGAAGAGTACCCGGCTACGGATCCGGATGATGAAGACCCCGGCTATGGAGCCGGATGCTGAAGACCCCGGCTACGGAGCCGGATGACGAATGTACCCGGAGAGAGATCCGGATGCGGGGACATATTTGTGAATATGTTTGCCAAGGGCCCTTGAGGCTATATTTGTAAATAGCCCGAAAGTCATATGTGTATAAATATGACCTAGGGCAAACAGTTTATGTGTTGTTGCTCATTTTTCTGTTTTTCACTTAGAGGGAGAGAGTGAGAGCAGCCGAGAGAGAGTGAGAGAGAGAGAGAGACGAAGAGGTCGTTGCCTCTGTGTATTACCGCCGCCTGTGGCGAGGACAGCGAGCTCAAGGTCGTCGCCTTGCAGCTCGCCATTGTACATTCCCTACGCATAGTGATAGTTGGAGTTCGCGGACTCCCGTGGTTTTTCCCATTTAGGGTTTTCCACGTAAAACATCCTGTGTACTCTTCTCTCTATTGTCTTCGTGCATTTTTTTTTATTTCCTGTTTTCTGTGAGTTGATCCCATTCCTCGGTTGTGGCCGAGCACTGTGTTTAACAAAGTGGTATCAGAGCGACGGTAACACAGAAAATGGAAGGCGGCGGTAGTGGGCCTCCGGGCATGATGGTGTTGAACTCACAGAACTACGCCGACTGGAAGATAAAGATGGAAGACCTTCTCATCGTCCGAGACCTGTACGAACCGATCGACAATGCCGAGATACCCAAGGGAGTAATAGAGTCGGAGTGGAAGCTCCTGAACCGGAAAGCCGTAGCGACGATCCGGCAATATGTCGATGTAAGTGTCCTGCAACATGTGGCGAACGATACGAACGCCTATGAGATGTGGCAGAAGCTGTCCGGACTGTATGAGAGGAAGAATGCTCTGACCCGGACCTCCCTGATGAGGAAGATAGTGAATCTTAAGTACCGGGACGGCGAGAGCATGGTCGAACACGTCAGCACGTTCATGGGATTCGTGAACCAGCTTGCGGCGATCAAGTTCTCGTTGGATGACGCAATGCAAGCCATCATGCTGATGTGTACCCTTCCGGAGAGTTGGGAGAACTTGGTAGTTACACTCAACACCTCCTGTAAGGAAGAGAACTTGACAAGTATTCTAAATGAAGAAGCGCGTCGGAGAGATAAAGAACCGGCCTCCGATTCGAAGGCGCTGCTTACCGAATCGGAACGGGGATGACAACGGAACCGGAGTCCGCAAAGACGGGAGAAGTCGGGGACACGGTCGCAGTCGAGGGGGAGACCTACATGCTTCTACTGTGGGAAGCTGGGGCACTTCTAGAAGAACTGTCGGCATTTTCGGAAAGACAACGGAACCGACGGTACCGATTCGAAGAAGTCACCGGAGCGAAACAGTGCATACCGGGGAGCCGCGGACCGGAGAGGTCCGGATCGGCGAGGGCAGGACCGGAAAGGAACGACGGCACTCGCGGCAAGTGAAGAAGAGATAATGCTCATTACCGAAGAGAGGGAGCTGAACCTTGCCGGTGAAGAGATGACCTGGGTGGTCGATTCCGGAGCGTCGTTCCACCTGACCCCGGAGAAGAAATACTTCTCATCCTACATAGCCGGTGAGCACGGCTGTGTCCGTATGGGAAATGAAGGTACATGCCGGATTGCCGGCATAGGAGACGTGTGGCTGATGACATCAACCGGATGCAAGATGCTGCTGAAGGATGTTCGACACGTTCCGGAGGTTCGATTGAACCTGATTTCGGCCGGGAGGCTAGACGATGAAGGCTACACGGGTCGCATCCGGAACGGTGTCATGAAGTTCAGCAAAGGGAGCCTGATAGTGGCTCGGGCCCGGAAGGTCAACACACTGTACCTGATGAATTCCCGGCTATGTCCGGAGGAGCTGAACGTGGCAGCTGACACTACCGGTGAGCTGTGGCACAAGAGACTGTGCCACATGAGCGAGAAGGGGATGAAGAGGCTTGCCGAAGACAACCTGATACCGGTAAAGCACGTACAACTGGGGAAGTGTACCGACTGTCTAGCCGGTAAGCAAAACCGGACCGCCTTCCGCTCAAGACCACCGATGAGACGTAGTGTACCATTGGAGTTGGTACACACTGATGTGTGTCAGGTAGAAACGAAGTCACATGGCGGAGCCCAGTACTTCGTAACATTCATAGATGACCATAGCCGGAAGCTGTGGACGGCACCGTTGAAGACAAAGGACCAAGTATTGTCCGTCTTCAAAGAACTCCACGCGAGAGTGGAAAGAGAATCCGGCAAGAAGCTGAAAGCACTACGAGCGGATAACGGAGGAGAATACCGAGGGCAATTCGAGGAGTATTGCCGTTCGATGGGAATCCGGCTCGAGTTTACTGTGCCGAAGACGCTGGAACTGAACGGGCTGGCCGAGAGGATGAACCGGACCATAATGGAGAGGGTCCGGAGTATGCTGGCGCATGTGAAATTACCCAAGGGGTTTTGGGCTGAGGCAATGTCGACGGCGACATACGTGATAAACAGATCACCCTCAGTACCTTTGGACGGAGACACGCCGCAGAGAGTGTGGACGGTGTTGATGACAAAGGCCGTCAATGCGGAAGATCAAATAGCATTCGATTGGAGTTGAATACCTGCGTATGACAGTTTCTACGATCGTGCACAGAGAGAGAGAGAGAGAGAGAGAGAGAGAGAGAGAGAGAGAGGCACAAAAGACTTTCTATTCAATAGAAACAATAATACAACCAACCTTATGAAAAGGTTACTAGGTCACTTTATATAGTGACAGACTTAGGGCAACTACCATTTATGCTAATTACACAAATGGCCCAAACTTGAGCTATACAAAGGGATAGTGTGAATACGTCCATTATACACTTGTATTCGACACTCCCCCGTAATGGGCGTATACATGGGTTATCTAAGATTACAGGTATAAACCTAGGTTCTCGGACATATCAGTTTTGTTCGAGTCGGCAGGGTCCGAAGGCAGAAGACCGGACTGGTCGGGTCGGAAGAGTTGAAGCCGATCGTTAAGGAACTGATGTCGGTTGTCGGAAACCATCCTGCGCTGTGTCCGGCTCTAACCGGACTGGTTTGTCGTTACGCCCATCTGATGCCGAAGGGACCGAAAGCGGTCTGCCGAAAGACACTTGGTCATTCCATCTGCGACATTGTCGGTTGTGGATATTTTCTCTAGACCGATTTTCCCTGAAATGACGCAGTCCCGAACGAAGTGATATCGAACGTCGATATGTTTGGTGGCGTTGTGGTGAACCGGATTTTTCGACAAGGCAACAGCACCTTGACTGTCGCTATAGACAACTGGGGCCGAGTCATGGTCGACTTGCCGAAACGTGTGCGCCAGCCGGCCGAGCCACAAAGCTTCTTTTGCAGCGTCGGACGCAGCTACGTATTCTGCTTCGGTCGTTGAGGTCGCTGTGCACTCCTGAAGTTTCGACTTCCACGAAATTGCTCCATTGCCGAATTTGAAGCAGTATCCGGTTGTTTATTTCCGACTGTCTATACAGCCGGCGAAGTCCGAGTCGGTGTAACCGACTACGCCTGAGGTTGAGTTCGGACCGAAAAGAATGCCGTGATCTTTTGTGCCAGCCAGATATTTGAACACATGCTTGACTGCGTTCCAATGCGATCGGCCAGGATTGTGCATAAATCTGCTAACGACTCCTACGGCATGAGAAATATCAGGCCGTGTCGCGACCATCAGGTACATAAGGGAGCCGACTGCCGGTGCATACGGTACCGACTTCATATCTTCCCCCTCCGGACCGGATGTCGGGCAGTCTCGCTGAGAGAGCCGAAGATTCATGGGGAGCGGGGTTGAAGCAGATTTGGCTGATTGCATGTTGAAGCGTTCCAAGACACGTCCGATATAGTCGGTCTGAGACAAAAAAAGATGTCGTTTATCGCGATGCCGACTAATCTTCATGCCAAGTATGTGTCGTGCCGGACCGAGGTCCTTCATGGCAAACTTCAACCGCAGTTGCCGAATGAGATCGGCAAGTTCGCCCGCGTGACGTCCAGAAATTAGCATGTCGTCCACGTAAATGATGAGGAAGATGGGTGATCCATCTTGAGCTGTGTTGGTAAAAAGACAATGGTCCTCATCGCTTTTTGAGAAGCCGATCGATTGGATGAAGTCGTCGAACTTCTTGTACCATTGTCGCGGTGCCTGTTTGAGGCCGTATAGACTCTTCCTGACTCGGCAGACTAGATGTTCTTGGCCAGTTGCCACGAAGCCTTTTGGCTGTTCCATATAAATTTCCTCTTCAAGATCACCATGGAGGAAGGCTGTTTTGACATCTAGCTGAATCAGCTCCAAGTTGTCGGCTGCCACTACGCCGAGTAGAAAACGAAGGGTTGTCATTTTCACCACTGGTGAAAAAATCTCGTCGAAGTCGACGCCATATTCTTGTCGGAAGCCCTTCGCAACTAATCTGGCCTTGTACTTTGGGGTGGTCGAATCAGACGTCTCTTTTAGTCGATAAACCCACTTGCAAGGAAGAGCACGTCGGTTCCTAGGTAATTCGACCAGATCCCAAGTCTTGTTTGCCCGAATGGAGTGCATTTCCGACTCCATCGCCAGATGCCAGGTGGCTGAATCGACAGATGTCGATGCTTCTTCGTAAGACGTCGGTTCGCCGGCGTTGGTGAAGAAAATTCCAGGAGAATACCTCTCCGGAGGTTGCGACAGTCTCTCGGATCGTTGAGGTATGATTGGACTGGTCGCATCGGGTATCGAGGTCGGATGGTCCGAAAGCGAATTATTCTGCTGTGCCGAGTCAGAGTTGTCCGAGTCGGTGGTGTAAGGTTCAGCTACCCGTGAAGCTGACCGTGTGTTAAGAGCGGGGCCTTCTTGAAGGGTCGGCACATCGGAAAATGTTACCCTTCGGACTTCGATCGGTTTTTCGACTGATGGATTCATAGCCGACTCGTTGAACACAACGTCCGAACTTCGAACGATTTGTCTGCGTTCGGGGTCCCAGAGTCGGTATCCCATTTCGCCGTCTGATCCGTATCCAAGGAAAATGCATTTCCTGGACCGAGGTGCAAGTTTTCGGCGATCATCTTTCGGAATAAGGGCGTACGCCTCGCATCCGAAGATCCTCAGCTTGTCGTAATTCGGCTTACTGCCGATCCATAGTTCCTGAGGAATTTGAAGTCCTAGAGGTCTGCTTGGCGACATATTGATTATGTGTACTGCCGTGAGTAGAGCCTCTGCCCAGAAGCCATCCGACAGTCCGGAGTGTTGGAGCATGGAAACTATCCGTTCTTGGATTGTCTGATTCATGCGTTCTGCAATCCCGTTTTGCTCCGGACTGTGTGGTGCCGTAAATTCACGTCGGATGCCGCGTTGTCGGCAGAATTTGACGAATTCTTCTGATTTGAACTCTCCCCCATTGTCGGTCCGAAAGCATTTCAGTTTTCGGTCGGTTTGATTTTCTACCATAGCGAGCCAATCGGAGAAGATCGAGAAGACACGATCTTTGGTGCGAATTGGATAAGCCCACACCTTTCGAGTCGAATCGTCAATAAAACTGACGAAGTAAGAGGCACCGCCGAGAGACTGATGCGGCATTGGGCCACAGACGTCCGAGTGGACTAAATCGAGAGGTCTCGTTTCTCTTGGTGCTGATGTCGGGTGTGATGCGGCTGCTTGTTTGCCATACTGGCAATGTTCGCAGAATTGATGGTCCGAGAAGGAGAGTTTAGGGATGTATCCGGCTCTAGATAGGTGCGTAATGCCGACCTTGCTGAGGTGTCCTAATCTTCTGTGCCATAGTGATGACACAGGAATATCCACCAAAAACAGGTTACCCTCTCTGAGCGTAACATGTAACGGATACAGTGAGTGTATCTTGGGTCCTCTAGCAAGCAGGAGGTTCCCCCTGTGGAGTGTCCACCCTCCCGAAGAAAAACCGGCACGAATGCCATCTTCATCTAGTTGTCCGACTAAGATCAATGGCCTTGAGAGCTCGGGTACATGTCGGACATTGTGAAGTACAAGTGTAGAGCCACCTGCAAGGTTGAGCTCTACTGTGCCGATTCCAATGATGTCACAGTGTTGCGAGTTGCCGACTCGAACTGAGTCGGAGTGACGGATCGTATATTGCCGAAATTGGGATCGATGAGGAGTCACGTGAAATGACGCGCCCGAATCTAAGAGCCATGTGCTCGATTCTTCAGTCGTGAGCAGAACTTCTGATCCGACTGGATTTTCGATTGATAGTATATTCGGGTCGTTTGGTAGCACATCAGCTGAGAAGCTGACGTAATTGATCTCCTCATGCCGGCCACTCTTCTTGTCTGATTTCTGAGACTTGTCGTTCTTGTTCTTGAGTGCGCGGCAGTCGGCTTTGATGTGTCCGGGTTTCTTGCAATAGTTGCAGATTCGATTATCCCGTGACTGGCTCCGTCTTCGCTGATTGTTCGGCTGCCGTGAGGAATCTCTTCCTCGTATGTTCGATCGGTCTGTCGAACCTTGTACTACGTAAGCGTCGTCTGTTGAGTCTTTGGCGAAAGACTTTCTCCGAGCTGCTTCGGTCAGGATTGCGCTCGTGACTTCGGAGTATTTAACAGCCGTGGTTGACGCGTTGCACACGGTTGTGGCGAAAGTTTCCCATGATGAGGGAAGGCTGCTCATGAGTATCATTGCTCTGAGTTCATCCTCGATTGCCGTCCCCTGAGATGAGATTTGGGAGCTTATGCTTTCGTACTCATTGAGATGTGCTTGAACCGAATCGGATTCTTTCATCCGCAAGTTGTAGAGGCGCCGGATCAGAAACATCTTTGTTGCAGCGACCTTCTTTTCGTAAGTGTCCGACAGTGTTTTCCACAGTTCGAATGCTGTCGTACACGATTGCACCGTAAAGTATACCGATTCCGATAGGTGCATCCGAATCGTGGCGCGGACGATTCTGTCCAGCTTCTGCCACTCAATTGGTTTGTATCCTTCTGGAGGTTCTTCATTTTCGATGGGATCGATTTGCCCCTTGACTATGAGATAGTCCTGCATTTGCTCCTTCCAGAAGTTGAAGTTCGATCCATCGAACTTTCGTAGAATCATTTCTGACGAGCCGGATGTTGATGCCATCAAATTTGGTTTCGGTTGACGAAGCTCGGTTCGGAGTTGACTACGAACCTTGTTGGAGTGCAGCCGGTTGGCTCACCCGATATCGTTCTAGTCGGATTTGAACCCGAGTCGGTTCGGCTTCGGATATATGTATTGTTGAACTTGCTCGAATTGACTCCGGTAACTTGAGGGACAGAACCGACTGGTCTTCCCGAATGTTGCCGAGTCGGAGTGAGCCCGGTTCGCTTCCGAATATATATGCCAAATACCGATTATTGAAACCGATTGTCTGGACCGATTCTGCTTCGGGTGACTGCAGCGACGAGAGAGACGGATCCAACTGATCCTCCCGAATGTCGATCAGCCGGATGAAGCACGAATTGGGGTTGTTGTCTTGAGACCGATCTGCACCGAGTGGTTACAATGAGCGGCGAGCAGCGTTTGATGACCTCTTCGGATGCCGTTTAACCGAGTGGAGCACGATCGTGTCAATGTTGCACAAGGGGATTTCACCTCGAGCGGTTACGATCACAAGGAACAGAGTACAACCGGCTGGCTTACTCCAAGCGAAGATGATCTAACGCGATGAGATGCAAGCCTCGTTTTTCTTCTTCTTCTCTCTTCTTCGAATGACGCAGGAAACCGAATGCTGTGCAGGCTGAGACGACGGCCGACAGCGGATTGAAGGACCGAATACTGTGCAGGCTCTGATACCAGATGTTGATGACAAAGGCCGTCAATGCGGAAGATCAAATAGCATTCGATTGGAGTTGAATACCTGCTTATGACAGTTTCTACGATCGTGCACAGAGAGAGAGAGAGAGAGAGAGAGAGAGAGAGAGAGAGAGGCACAAAAGACTTTCTATTCAATAGAAACAATAATACAACCAACCTTATGAAAAGGTTACTAGGTCACTTTATATAGTGATAGACTTAGGGCAACTACCATTTATGCTAATTACACAAATGGCCCAAACTTGAGCTATACAAAGGGATAGTGTGAATACGTCCATTATACACTTGTATTCGACAGACCGGTAGGGAAGTATCTTACCGGCATCTGAAGGTGTTCGGGTGTCTCGCATATGTGCATGTGTCAAAGGACCGGAGAGGAAAGCTAGATCCAAAGACCCGGCCATGCATATTCCTCGGTTATGGCGATGACGAGTTCGGCTACCGAGTATGGGACCCGGTCGACAAAAAGATATTCCGGAGTCGTGATATCATCTTCATGGAGGACAAGACACTCGCCGACTGGGAGTCGGAGAAGAAGTTGAAGAACTCCAAGTCGACCGGTGAGAATCAACCCTACGAGGAGCAGTCCCGACCGACAACGGACCGGTTAGCACTCGAGGATCCGGCCGAAGACGGTGAAGAAACAGAACCGGCCGAGGAAGATGAAACTGATACCGGAACCGGCCCCGATCCCGAAATGGATTCGGATGAAGAGGAAACGGAGGAGCCGGTTACCGAAGCTCCGGAACGGAGATATCCTCTAAGAGAGAGAAGGGCCCCCCGGAGATTTCCGGAACCAGAGCACGTGCTGCTAACCGACGAGGGGGAGCCGGAGAGTTTTGAAGAAGCAAAGCTTGACACACATAGCCGCAGGTGGTTAAGTGCCATGCAGGAGGAGATGGATTCCCTGCATGAGAACTAGACATATGAACTTGTGGAGTTGCCGAAAGGAAAGCGGGCACTTCGAAACAAGTGGGTGTTCAAGCTGAAACCGGGAGATGCCGGAAACTCCCCGAGATACAAAGCCAGGATCGTGGTGAAGGGGTTCCAGCAGAAGAAGGGCGTCGACTTTGACGAGATATTTGCCCCGGTAGTGAAGATGACCTCCATCCGGACGGTGCTGAGCATAGCGGCAAGCATGGACCTCGAGGTAGAACAGATGGACGTGAAGACGGCATTCCTTCACGGTGACCTCGAAGAAGAGATCTACATGCAGCAACCGGAAGGATTCGAGAAGAAAGGGAAGGAGCACCTGGTATGCCGGTTGAAGAAGAGCCTTTACGGACTGAAGCAGGCTCCCCGGCAGTGGTACCGGAAGTTCGACTCTTTCATGACTGACGAAGGGTACCACAAAACGCAGTCCGATCACTGCGTGTTTGTGAAGAAGTTCGAAGGAGGAGACTTTCTAATACTCCTCCTGTACGTGGACGACATGTTGATCGTTGGACGGGACCAGGTCAAGATACGGATGCTGAAGAAAGCGCTTCACCGAACTTTCTCAATGAAGGACCTGGGTCCGGCGAGGCAAATACTAGGGATGCACATCATCCGGGACCGGAAGAAGAAGCAGTTGTGGCTGTCACAGGAGAAGTACGTGACAAAGGTGCTTCACCGGTTCAACATGTCGGAAGCAAGACCGGTCGGGTCGACCCTTCCGGCAAACTGCAAGTTATCCGGCAAGCAAAGTCCCAAGACAAAAGTTGAAAAGGAGGATATGATGAAGATACCATATGCCTCTGCCGTCGGGAGCTTGATGTACGCAATGGTGTGTACCCGACCGGACATTGGATACGCAGTCGGAGTGGTGAGCCGGTATATGAGTAATCCCGGCAAGGAGCACTGGAACGCGGTCAAATGGATACTCCGATACTTAAAGGGCACTTCGAACATGTGTCTCCGATTCGGCTCCGGTAAGCCCGAACTCGATGGATTTACCGATTCGGACATGTCGGCTGATGCGGATACCAGCCGGTCTACATCAGGGTATGTAATGACATATGCAGGGGGAGCCGTTTCGTGGCAGTCGAGGTTGCAGAAGATGGTTGCGTTGTCAACCACGGAGGCGGAGTACATGGCGGCTGTTGAAGCCGGCAAGGAAATAATATGGATGAAGGACTTCATTAGAGAGTTCGGTATCCGGCAGGAGGAGTACCGGCTCTACTGCGATAGTCAGAGTGCCATCCACCTTGCGAAGAACGTGGCCTACCATTCCCGGACGAAACACATCCAGCGTAGATACCACTGGATCCGGGAAAGGATAGAAGACAAGGAGTTCGTGCTGACGAAGATCCACACGGACGAGAACGGGTCGGATATGCTGACCAAGGTGCTCACACCCGACAAGCTGGAAGCATGCCGGAAGAGGATCGGATTGGAGAGACATCCCATGCCGAAGTGAAGGGGGAGTTTGTTGGGATTTCGGTCCCTCCGGATGGGATGTCCGGAGATGAATGACGGCAAGCCCGGTTGCGGTTACGGAACCGGATGATGAAGAGTACCCGGCATGAAGCCGGATGAAGAGTACCCGGCTATGGATCCGGATGATGAAGACCCCGGCTACGGAGCCGGATGCTGAAGACCCCGGCTACGGAGCCGGATGACGAATGTACCCAGAGAGAGATCCGGATGCGGGGACATATTTGTGAATATGTTTGCCAAGGGCCCTTGAGGCTATATTTGTAAATAGCCCGAAAGTCATATGTGTATAAATATGACCTAGGGCAAACAGTTTATGTGTTGTTGCTCATTTTTCTGTTTTTCACTTAGAGGGAGAGAGTGAGAGCAGCCGAGAGAGAGTGAGAGAGAGAGAGAGACGAAGAGGTCGTTGCCTCTGTGTATTACCGCCGCCTGTGGCGAGGACAACGAGCTCAAGGTCGTCGCCTTGCAGCTCGCCATTGTACATTCCCTACGCATAGTGATAATTGGAGTTCGCGGACTCCCGTGGTTTTTCCCATTTAGGGTTTTCCACGTAAAACATCCTGTGTACTCTTCTCTCTATTGTCTTCGTGCATTTTTTTTTATTTCCTGTTTTCTGTGAGTTGATCCTATTCCTCGGTTGTGGCCGAGCACTGTGTTTAACAATCTTTTGGGAGAGAAAGAGAAAAATAAAGGTGTCCCCTAGACTCACAATTCACTACTACCCGTGGGCCATAACCAATGTATGGAAACAATCATAGTCATCAAGATTATAAGAGAATATAACCCAAATAAATTCTACTCATTACATTAACAACAAGAATCATGTGTGAAGGAATTCATGTTGGTTAACTATTATCATACCATGGGATACTAATTAAACTAGTGGATATGTTACAGAGACAAGTATGTCACAATCCGGTGGGTTTACTATTAGATCATGATATGGTGTTGTTGTTGTCATAGTGGTGTTACTATTGTTGGAATTTTTAGGCTTCACAAAAGTAGGTTGTGAAGAGTATTAGGCTCAGAATTGTTCGCTTTTTATAAAGTCATGATTTGCACTGAGGTTCTTTAATGTTCGTCCTCTTAATAGATGTGAGCAAAGCAAGGGACTCGCCTATGAATCGGAGGTCGATTTGCACATTTCTATGATAAAATTTTGTTGCCCCTTGGATTATAAAGCTCTGCGTTCATATTAGAGAATTAAGATTTTTACATCTATCAAACGTGGCTTTTCATCCTGTTGTATAATTAAAAGCATTTTGATGATGTCGTGCTACGTTAAAATTTAGTTTTGAAGCATTATGAATCTATGAAAATATTAAGTGTCTTTATTTATATTAATGTCGCATGCTTTTGAATGCCCCATTTGTTTTCTCTTTTCCATTTTCCAATGATATGACTATGTCCCATCAAGAATTTTTCAATTTCCGCACTACCGGTGTCAGTTCCCAACATCTGGTATCAGAGCAAAAAGTTGTTCAACTCGCTGTCTATTTTTCAACAACATTCTTGCCCCTGCTTTCTCGAAGACCATGAGTCCAAGGATGTTGGGCTAAATCACTCCTGGAGTAAGCCAATCGGTTGTACTTTGTTTCTGTGATTGTAGCCGCTCGGAGTGGAATCCCCATCAAATCATCCTCGATCGTGCTTTATCAGGTTAGTCAACAATCTGACAGGTTCTTTGACATTGTCTACTCGTTTATCCTAACTGCTCAAAGCAGATCCGACCCCAAGAGCAACCCCATTTGTAGTTCACTCGGCTAGACGAAGTCTGGGAAGACCAGCCAAATCTGTCCCTCCAATCGTCGTAGTCACTCGAAGTAAGATCGGCCTGGATAACCGACACATAATCTATGATAGGTCTCTTGGAATCAAGTCAACAACGAATTGTGCTCAAGTCGGTTAAGCGACATTCGGGAAGACCAGTCGGCTCTATCCCTCCAATCGTCGTAGCCACTTCGAGCAAGTTTAGTACTTTACTGTCATCCCAAATCCAATCAGGTAACTAATCGGCGCATTCGTGTCCAATTCGGTTAGGTCAATCTACCATAGGCGGGCCGTAGGCACCTCAAACAGAATCCACTAGTAGTCAAAGTTGATTCGACTTGGGTCCAAATCCGACTAAGACAATATCAAGTGAGCCACCCAGCTGCACCCGACCATTGTTCATAGTCGACCCCGGAAAAAGTCTTGCAAACCAATACATCAACCGAATCAAAACCGAAAAAGGTCTAGAAGGATACAAGCCAAACGAATGCAAGAAGCTGGAGGGAATTGTTCCTGCCATAATTCAAAGGCACTTGTTGAAGATAGTGTACTTTACAATGTAATCGTGTTTGACCGCTTTTCAAACACTTATGAAAAGAAGGTCGCCGCCAAAAAGATATATTTGATCCAACTTCTCTACAACCTTCGGATGAAAGAATCTGACTCGGTTCAAGCACACCTAAACGTGTACAAAAGTTTAAGCTACTAGTTTCGGGTTAGGGGACCACAATCGAGGATGAATTGAGAGCAATGTTGCTCATGAGTAGTTTCCCCCTTTCGTGGGAAACTTTTTGTCACAACTTTGTGCAATGCTTCTATTGCCGTTGTGAAGGAAGTAATCTGAAGTTACGAGCGCAATCCTGACCGAAGCAGCTCGGAGGAAATCATTTGCAAAAGACTTGGTAGATGACTCATATGTAGTACAAGGTTCAACTGACCGACTGAACAATTGAGGAAGAAGTTCTTCTCGACCACAGACAAATCAGCGAAGCCAAAGCAAGTCCCAGGATAATCGAACCTGCAACTACTGCAAGAAACCCGGACATATGAAGGCCGACTGTTGCGCCCTTAAAGCTAGAAACGAAAAAGGTCAAAGAGTTGATCTCAAGGGTGGCTGACAGGAAGTTAACTACATCGCCTCATCACCCAAAGTATTGATGGACAACCCCAGCATATTATCCATTGAAACCCCACTCAAATCAAAAGTTCTGCTTACGACTGAGGGATCGAGCACATGGCTCTTGGATTCAGGTGTGTCCTACCATGTGACTCCTCACCGATCCCAATTTTGGCAATACTTGGCCCGACATTCCGATTTGAGGCTCGCAGTTTGAGGCTCGGTTTCAACTCTTCTGACCCTGGCCGGACTCAGTCTTCTATTCTTGGATTCTGCCAACTCGAACAAAATCGATTTGTTCAACAATCTGTATTTCCTGTTTTCTTCCTTTATAGATCTCTCGTTGTATACGCCCATTACGAGGGAGTGTTGAATATGGGTATATAATGACTGTATTCACATTGTCCCATGGACAGTCTAAGTTTAGGTCAATTTTGTAAATATGTCAAAGGGCAGTTGCCCTAGCCCAGTTACTATATAAGTGGCATTGTAATCTAGCTCATAGAAGTTGTTGTCGTTGTAACTATTGAATAAAGTGGTAGGCCAAGCAGAACATGAGGTCCTTCATCAAGGGGGCTAGAATGACCTGGGATTTGCCTTGAAAATGCTCTTTAATGAACCTGAGGAGAATGAGATCGACTCGGTTCGTGTATCTTTGCAAAGATTCAAGTCGCAAGAACATCATGAGGGCCTTCCGAAACCGACCTGCGTGAGCTCCAAAATGTCCAACGATGGATTTGGTCCCGAGCACAGAGAGAATTCTTGGGGGAAAAAAAGACATGGACATTAGAGAAGGCTGCCTTGTTAACCAAAAGGTCTAGCAAGAACTACCATTAGGCGAGTCTTGAATGTCTCTCCATAGGCGTAGATGTGGTCATCCATGAATTTCCACAGGAGCCCTTGCAAGTTTGCTCTATAAAGCTCTAGGTTTTCACCAATGAAGGGAAGGCGGAGACTACCCGGAGGTAAAGGCAACTTCTTGTCATGCTGGTGTTTATCTTTCTTGCTTGAAGGTCTCCATAGCTGATATAACCCTGCTATGAGAAGTAGTAGTGACAGAATAAGCCCAATGATGAGCTCCACATGGAAAAATCTCACCACAGCTCAAGCTTCGCGATTTCTACTTCTCTTCTTCCTCTCCTATTGTGAAAGCTTAAGACTTCGCCAATAGGAGTTTGCCAAAGAAGCATGGTCTTTTCCCCTTCTTCTTCATCATTTTATGCACCATAGCCAAAGCATACAGCTAAAGTTGTCCACACCCCTACACGGTTCATGTCATGGGTGTTGATGAGCTGACTAAACTCAACTTCCCTACATGGTTCATGTCATGGGTGTTGATGAGCTGACTAAACTCAACTTTATGATCGCATACATAGTAAAGGGAACTCCTTATTGTAAAAGTTTTGTGGATGTAAGAGTTTGCTCAACACATGTTCTGTGCCATTCTTTAATTTAGACAGCCTAGATTGGATTCTCATTTAGGGGAGCTTGATCTCGATTTTAGAGATTAAGTTTATGTTTTACATCCTTACTTTGGCCTTCTTCTCTATTCTTCATTACTTAGACATAAATATCTTGATCAAATCCTCAGAATGCTTGCCTATCTTCAGAAAGAAGAAAGGGATATCCACACGCAGAAATAACCAATGATTGAGATTAACCAAATTAGAATTTGGACGACATATATAATTGACTTCAAATAATAAATGAGATTATGCTCTTTGTACACTCAAGTTGTCAGTTAGTTGTTCACAAGTTTCCGATTAGACTTTCATCTACCAAAGTCATGATTTGTAGGATATAGATTTTGTTAGAAGTTCTCATTCCTACATTACATTCTAACAAAGCAATCTCAAATACACAGTTATATACAATATTATGACACCTCGGACTACTACTAAGGAGCATTTTTGTAGGTGAAATTTATTCTTGTAAGCAGTCGAGGAGACTTTGAAACTGTCACGTCCTACTTGGTCTCTGACCCCATCCATGAAACATCAATCTAAGTACTCACAATCTGAATGACAATTAACCACCATAGTTATGGCATTGATCATTACAACCTAAAGTATTAACTTTGCTTCTACCTCTAATATGTATTCTTTTCCCTTACGGAATTTTGTGCCAACATTGGTCTCTATATCTAACATCTACTCGTCTTGTGAAGTGAATGATATAAATACAAGAAGCATGGAGATTAGTTCTCTCTCTTTAACACCCCGAGGTTGTCTGCTATCATCATTTGGTTATCGTAAGTTCATTATAAACTTTCACCAATGATAAATAGAGTTCAAATACTAAGTCGAGCATGTTAGTGTCCCGACATGATACAACGTCCAAGGCACAAGCAGTTGAAAGCATGTTCATTTAGTTCATTCGTCACATTTGTGTACAAATTGCGAAGCAAGTAGAGTGTGAATATTTCCGCAAATAAAATTGTTGCATATTACTTGCCAATGCCTATGCTTCAAGTAGAGATCTTGTGTAAATACCAGCGATGCATAATATGGGTAGAATGGGCCCTCTATCTATCTATGTTGGGGTATCCTAACATATGTTTGTGATGTGATCAATGCATATGTGATTGTCTAATGAGAATCATTCAAAACATAATGTTTATTGAACCAAAGCTTGTACAAGATACTCAATTAATACAGTAATCACTAATTATTTAGTATGGGATTGCAAGTAGCATATTCGACCATGTTTTTTATGAGTCCATAAACCTCATATTCTTTGTCGCTTATTTTATTTCTACTACATCTTCTAAGAGTTATAAGAAAAATAATAGAAATAACGTACAATGAAATCTCAAATGAATGATCAAAGCTCCAACACTCCATTGTTTCCGGGTCTTTATTTTAGCCGTATGGTTTTATTAAGGTTCAATAGTTAAATTGGGATTTTTGATAATAACCTAAGAACGTATAACCATGTGTGCGATAGAAATGCCGGAAGAACTGAAATCAATTGCCATGACAAAGTAAAATACTCCATTACATCGTCTATCATCTCTTCCCATCTTTCGGGCAATCGAATCATAACATTCTTGGCCATGGCACTCCACATCGGGATCAACCTTTCGATGTTTCCAAGCTTGATCCCTATCACCTGTGCCTTAGTGAAGATTGCCAGATCTTCTTGGGTCTTGATAAGGGAGTTTGGTTACCACATACAGAGAGAACCCACCAGTAGCATTGGTAAGGCTTTGTTCATATGCAAGGAGGTTCATCAACACATTCTCTGCGGTATCTTGCACAACAAGTCGTGGAAGATCGAACTGAAGGCTTCTTTTGTTGTATTTCATCGCCGATATGCTACCTTCAATAGCCCTAAACTTGATGCCCGCTTTAGAGAGTTGAGTTGCGGATGGAAGATCAGTTATTGTGGGATCTGTTTGTTTTGGGAATCTACGTGGATTGATGGCTTCTTCTGTTTTACATTCTTCGAATGACTTTTGGATGTCCCTGTAGAATTCGGCAACTATACAAATAGAGAATGATTTGCTACAGAGAGAGAGATCACACATACATAATTTGTTCTATATTAATTGTATGATGTTACATTAGCCAAATGGCTTGTTTGTAGAGCCGATGGACAAAAAGTTATGTCTCTTCAATGAACAGTTTTCTCTAAAGTGTAATTGTAAATAACTCTTCGTAATTACTTATTTTAATAATAATAATAGTAATATTAATAATATAATATTTAGATTAAATATTTCCGCCCCCCCCCTTAAGCTAAATATTATTTTATTCAAAAGTATTGTCGTTCGAAGAATAGTTTGGCATTGTAAGACCAATCTTTCGACAACAAGCGACAAGCTTTGTTTGAGGTACTGGCTTTGTTTGAAAATCGACCCACATTAGTGTTGTAGACGCATACTTCAAATCTAGCTTCTTCTCTTCAATTAAGTCTCGTAAAAAATGATGCTTGAAAGAGACGTTGTCGTGAAGATCCGTCACTACGCGCGGATCGTGAGGCGGAACCGCCTGGGTTCTGGACCAGAAGGATTTAGAGTCGATACAAGCTTTGGCGAGAAAGTACTTAAGATAGATTGGGAAAGAGAGAAGTTGAGATTACATGATTGAGAGAGATTGATTGAGAGAAGTTGAGATTACATGATTGAGAGAGATGTAAGGGTACAAGACATGCATAAATTGCATGTTTGCCAATCCGGCTAAAGGTGGATTATTCAGAGCAGGTGCAATGGACAACGGCGATGGTATAGCTGTAGGTTGGTTAGGCCACGCTATCTTCAAAGATAAGGGGGGTCGTGAGTTGTTCGTACGCCGGATGCCCACCTTCTTCGAAACATTTCCAGTAGTCTTGGTAGATGGCGAAGGCATCGTAAGAGCCGACGTGCCATTCAGACGAGCGGAATCTAAATATAGTGTTGAGCAAGTAGGCGTAACTGTAGAATTTTAGTTCTCATGTATGAGAATTTACATGTAAAAGTACAATGATAGAAATATAATTTCAACTAAATAGCATGGCTTAATGGTAAGCCAATTGACTCCTAACTTGGAGGTGCAAGGTTCGAATCCTTACTTGCCCTCCTTGTATATGTAAATATCTATATATTTATTTATTTATTTATCTAGTCGCCGGATACCGTCGGTTACCGTTGCCGTCGCCAGATGCCGTCGGTTACCGGTGCCGGATGCCGCCGGATCACCGGCCGGATGCCGTCAGTTACCGGTGCCGTCGCCGCATAACGGTGATGCCGCCGGATACCAATGCGTCGCCGGATACCGGTGCCGGATGCCGTCGGATCACCGCCGCCGGATCATCGGCTCCATCGCCGGTACGGTTTTGGTTGGCCAAAACCCTTTACGTGTAGCTAGCCCACCTCCACTCTTAGTTCAAGTTACCTTGAACTCTCTATGCTCCACACATAGACACAAAGATAATATCTTTTGCTCCACCTTATATATGATGAGAGCTGTATTTGTCGTGCCTATGTGGGATATCTCACAATTTTCTCCTTTCCTTTTACAAACTTTATACCCTCATATCTTGACATTTTGTTGTCCGTTTCTCGTGTAATAAAGTGCATTCGAAACCTCCATCATTTTGTACTTAGATATTAAATCTATTTAAAATGTTATCTTCACAATTATTGTACTACGTGATTCATACTCGATTTCGTACGTTTTATGGGATTTTCACACTATTGCCGAAAATCTTCACGACATCCACCCCCACCAAACCGCACGTCCTCCAGAAGAGAAGAAGTGAGATTTCGGCTACGATGATCAATTAGATTCCTCCATGTCTTCATTTTTATCCGGCCTATTATGTTCATCGTCGAGGTAATCGAGGTCAGGATCCTTGTCTTGTCTTTTCTTGAAAATCTTTACTCTTTTTCCTGCAATGGGTACGGCCAACCTTGATCCGTCTAGTTCCGCAAGGTGGTATGTGGCATTATCGTTGGCACTTGTCACCACATACGGCCCGAACCATCTTCTTGCGAACTTCCTTGTTGTACTATGTTGATTGTCAAGGGTGTTGTCGTAAACCAAAACCCAATCCCCTTCTTCAATCTTCTTGGGACGAAGTCGATGCGTGTTGTCGAACCGAACTTTGTTCTTTACTCGGGCTGCCTTCATCATCTTTCGCGCTTTTTCTAAATCTTCAGGTCTTCTTTCAAGTTGCCTTATCCGCGCCGCTAATAACTCTTCTCGGCTCATCTCGTTCTCCCATGGTATCGCTACCCATGAGGCGATCGTCCTTTCGATGGGCATAATCGGCTTTTGGCCATACATAAGCTCCGTCGGCATATACCCTGTCACCGAGCTATGTGTCGTTCTATCGGCCCACAAGGCATAGGGTAATAGTCGTGGCCAATTCCCGACTCGACCGATGCATGCCCGTACGATGGCTTTAACGATAGGTCCATGCCCTCGCTCGATCTTCCCATTTGCTTCCGGATTGTAGGCAGTCGTGAGGGAGAGCTTCACGCCTAGACTTTCGAAGAGCTCCGTCGCTTCGTGCGCGTCCAACTCCCCTCAGTTGGCCACTATCTTCCCTACACATCCATATCGGCAAACAACATCTTCAAGTAAAAATTTACAAACGGCTGAAGTCGTCTTATTTGAGTAACCATTCTCCTTCGTACTCGTTCTCGTTGAAGGCGTGGAGGGTTTGCGTGTCCTGGTCTTCCGCCGACAATCGAGCCATCTTGAAGAAGTCGAGGGCGACATCTTCATCTTCCGAAACCATGTTACTTCCATTTGAAAATCTTGCCCTCGACAGCATGTCAGCCATGGCGTTCTTCTTCCCTGCGATGTGACGGATCTCTGGGTTTAAAGACTTGATGTAGGCGATCCACCTTAGCATAGCAAGATCTGGGGTTGCACATCCCGAGACCATTCCGAGAATTGGGAGACAATCTGTCTCTATTATCACTTCTGACCCGATCAGGTAATCTTTGTCCGTCTTCACTGCCGACACAATACCCCAAAGTTCCCGCTTGACTTGGGCATATCTTTGTTGCCGTTCGCTGAGAACCTTTGCTCCGAACCGGACGGCATATCGCGCATTATCTTCACCTTCTTGATTGATGACCCACCCGATTCCGGTTGGGCTCGTATCTACGGTCACGTAAATTGGTTTCCCTTCAGCATAGTCGGCCTTCCTTAGTGCTGGAGCTTCAAGAAGCAGTTTCTTTAATCTTCGCATCGCCTCGGTGTGCTCGTCTCGCCATTCGAACTTTATTCTTTTCTTTAGTAGTCCACATAACGGTTCGGCGACATGAGCGTAGTGAGGAATCCATATATGATAAAATGCGCACGCTCCAAGGAACCTTCGAACTCCATTTGGTTTTCGCATTCTTCTTTCATGTCTTGGATTGCGTTCACTTTGGATGGCGAGGGCTTCCGGTAGTATGCTCCACACAAGTGACCTACCACCAAGATCTCCGGTTGCCCGAATGCGGATTTTTCTCCCGAAAATGTCAAATTCGCATCTTCGAGCCTTTGAAGCACCTTTTCGCAATCTTTCATATGATCCGCAACGAACTTTCTACAACCTTCCTTATCTTTTGATTCATCTTTCTTCTCATCCCAACATCCTTTTATCGGAATATCATCCAAGAATGGCATCGTGATGTCCGGAATGCAATCCTTCAAGACTTTATTCATGGCATTCACCATATGAGCCACCGAGTTCGTTGCGCCTTGGGGTAAGGTACACATCCGCAGAAGCCCGATCGGAGTCCTCATGGTTGTAATGTCCCGACTGTCGATCGCCAATTGGAATTGGTCATATCCGGAGTAGAGATTGGCAATGGAGTAGATGGACCGGCCCGCAAATGCTTCGGCAAATTCGTCCATGCTCGGACCGATTCCGGCATTTCGAATTGTCACCTTGTTGATGGGTTGAAGATCTTGGATGAATCGCAATGATCCATTCTTCTTCGGCACCGTGAACCACCTATTGGAATAAGGAGCATTCGACGGTTCTAGAATTCCCATACTCACCTTCTCCTTTAAGAGCTCGATCAGCTTCAGAAGGTGTGCTCTCGGAACCGGTATCGGTTTCAAATTCCAAGGCACATGAGGCACCGTGAAGATCACCATCGGCTCTATAACTTTGGGTCGGCGCATCCGATTTCTCGTGGGAAGAATGCGAAAGCCTTCCCATGTCTCTCAAGCATATCGCGAAACATTCGCTCCTCTTCAGGGAGAAGGAAATCCTCCTTTCCAACTCGTAGCTTCCCCTTCGTCTCTTTGGTGAAGTAATGACCTATCTTCTTCGGATCTCTTAAGCTTGGATCGTTAGCGACTTCCTTCATCTTTTGCCAGCTATCTTCCGGTAGCGGAACCACAACTGGCTTGATCTTCTTATCCCCCGTTTTATATTTCGTGTTGATGTCAGCTTCCTTCATCGAGATGCCACGACGGTATTCATCGATGATAGCGTACATGTTGACGGAGTTAACCGAAATCACGCGTTGGTTGTGAAGATAGCTCAAGTCCACGACGTCCTCGATTTCGCCGATGGTGTCGTTAAATGAGGCTTCTTCCATAATATGAGTCACAAACTCTCCTTCTTCTATTATGTTCTCTTCTTTCAGCATCTTCTCGAATTCTTGTCTCCGGCGCTTGTGCTTCTTGTCGGGTAGTACTAGTTTACATGCGCCACTAGGTGTGACACATGTTGCTTCTCCTTGCAATCCACGCACTCTTCTTTCTTGTGGGGTCTTGTGATTGCTCGGACTATTTGTGCCCCATGCTTCAATAGTCCGCTCTAAAAATCTGAGGATTCGCCTCCGAGACTATCTCGATTCCTTTCATGATTGGCTCGCACCGTTAGGAATTGGACCGATCTTTGGTTGTCAAGACTCTTTATTCGTGCGAAGGCTGCTCCATTATCCAACACTTTGGTCTCCATCCGAGATGATGTGATATAAGGTTGCCCTAGGATGACAGGATGCGACGCCGATTCTTGAATGAAGAAGTGTTGATCCATCTCCACATCTCCGATCGTGACTTTGACATTGGGACAAGCTTCGTACAAATCCTCCGTAGACTTTGTTGCCGCGCGAATCTTCCATCCGTGGTTTGTATTGATTGGCCATCTTCCTTTTTTGTAGAAGTCGGTTGACATGAGGTTGATCTCCGAGCCGTGGTCGATCAAGGCTACCACGGTCTCTTTCTTCTCCCCGATCTTCACCGGCGTCTCCGTTGTCGCTCGTGCCCAATGAGGTCGAGTGTAGTGGTTGTCCACCATATCTTCATCGATTTCGTCTCTTGCCATCGTTATGGCATTCATTTTTGCTTTTTGCGGCTTCTCTTCTTCCTCGTCCGATTGTTGTCTCTTTCTCTTTACAAGGTCCACGATCGTGTCATGGAACTCCTTCTTCGTAATGCCAAGCAATTCCCTCAAGGACAAAGTTACGTGGCTATCAAGAACTCGTTCTTCGAGAATCTTCTTTAGGTCCGTCGTCTGCTCTATGTCCGACCTTAGCTTATAGGTAGGTATGGTCCTTGTCCTCGGAGCGGGGTCTTCGACACCAACCTTCACGGCCCGAACCGTTTCTTCAACTCGTATGCTCGGCTCCCCTTTTCGGCTTGCTTCTCGTTCCTCCGTTTGTAAAGGTCGACTCGTCTCCGCATCGTCCTTCTTTTTCGCGTTCCTTGTTTCATGTCTTTTTGATGGCCCTTGCTCTTCTATTCTCTTTCTCTTTTCTTCGACGAACACCTCGTGGTTGTCGCACATTACCTCTGCGAGTATGGTGTTGTCGTCCACCGGATCCGACCACCCGGTTATGCTTTGCACGCTCTGGTCCGCAAGCTCTACCTCGTTCGATGTGATTTTTCCCTTCTTCTCATATTCGAGAACGGAAGTCCAAAACTTTGCTCCCGCTCTAGCAGCTTCAGTCTTGTCTTTCCTGACTCTTATTCCGGCCGATGCAGCATAGTGCATCGCATCCACATGAGTCGCATCGGCATCCTCCATAGATCTCTTCATTCCTCCTCTTCCGAAATTCACCCGTAGGGGTCTTCTAGTCTCGCTTGAGCAGATCATGTTGTCCTCTATGTATACGATATTTTGTTGAATCGCCTCTCGAAGGCTCGCACAATCCCTTCTCATGTGGTCCATGCTATCGCACCACACGCATCTAAAGGGTTCTTTTCCTTTAGGGCCCCGACAATTCATGTTGGCTAGCGTGACCTTCTCGAACTTCTTCGCTAGCTCTTCAATGATGTCGTCATCAATCTTCTTTTCTTCCACGTTACTTTGTCTTGGCGGCTTAGTTACTTTCGGCGGTCTTGCTTTCTCCGTGGTAGTCGATCCCGTCAAGTCGATGTCATCAACCCATTGGCGACGCTTGTCGAGCCTATTGCATGCCCGCTTCACCGCGATCCAGTCCGCTACAAGCCCATTTGCTTGGGTATCATCTTCGAGAAGAGTCCCCAACTCCCGTCAATCCTTTATATCCACGGCCTTCAAGAAGTACAAAGTCTTGTCCTCTTCAAGCAATACTTGGTCCGTATTGGGGAGACGACTAAACATTTGGTCGAATTCGTCATACACCCTCGAGACGCTCATCTTCTTATTCTTCTTCTCTATCCACTTCATCAGTGCATGTCGAGTCATCCTCGTTGAGTCTTCAGTCACGAACTCCGCTAGTATCGTTTTCTCGAACTCGGACCATGTTGTCTTACCTTCTTGAAGCTCGATGACGCGTCTTTGGATGTTGTTGGCGACAACTCTCTTGAAGCTTGGGATTTGACGTGCCTCGGACACGTCCCTCTGATTCATCTCCCTTCTATATGCATCAAGGAACTTCGTAACGTTCCTTCCATCGAATTGGCCCTCGAGCTCTACGACACGATCGACAGCCTTCTCCACGCTCGTGTCGTTGTCCCGAGATCTCATCATTTGCTCGACGATTAGCATCATCCTTTCGATCTCTCCTGCTTGGTTGCTTGAGGACACCATCTCCAAGTATTAATCTCTACTTGATCCTTCCTACCGCCTCTTTCACGTCGGGTTCACCACTTGATGTCGCGAAGATTCGCGTGTGCGTGTGCTACTCGAGCGACCACCGGGGTCTTGGACTGGGGAGGACGTTCGCGGAATTATCGACGCTAGATGACGATCAATGTAAGATTGGATGAAATTTGTTCACTTGAGAAGAAGAAAGATTGTACACTTGAGAAGTAGAAAAACATGAAGAAGATAAAGACAAATATAATTATATTGATGATAGTGGTGTTGGTGATATCACATATTGAGCCCCCCGTGTATGCTCGCCGCGAGCCATATTGTCTCCTCTTCGCCACTTCCTTTATCTTCGGTCTTATCCCGACACACGGTCTCGACTGCCGAAGTCTCCGGAACCGGTGTGAAGGAATCCCTTCGGTCATGCACATTTACCTTGTCTTCTTCATCGCCGTTCCGGTCGTCCTCTTTTTTGTCCACACATTCCGTCTCTCCAGTCTCACGTTGGCGCACGTGCACAACCGCCGAAGTCTCTAGAATAGGTGTGGGGATATCCTTTCATCCTCAATCTTCTTCCTCCTTGTGTTGGGCCTTCGTCTTCCCGTCACCACCTTCCGTCTCTCCGGTCTCACATTGGCACATGGGCACAACCGCCGAAGTCTCTGGAGCAATCGTGGAGAAAGTCTTGACATGGCTATCCGTTGTCGACTCGTCCATAGCCACCTCCAACTCGATGTCGTTTGTCATGGCTACCTCCTCAATCTCTTCATACTCAAACACTTTATCTCCCTCGATCATGCAAGATTTTCTCATGCTTGCGCCTTCATCACCCGATGTTTCGTACACAATGCGTGTTCCGAAACATTTATCCTCCCTGGAAGTGGCGTTCGCCGTCCTCGAGTCATCGGCCTCCTTGGCCGTCGTTTCTTCGTAAGACAAGAAGGTGACTTGTTTCACACCTTCTCTCTCGGTACCGTCATACCGAACTAGAGCCTTTGTATCGGCCACTTCATTAACCCGCATTTGTTGGGAGGTCTCTTCTTCCTCGATCACCATTCGCCTCGGTTTTGTCTCCCTTTTAAGCTTCATTTCTTTTGTTGGTGGCGCGTTGTTGCATCTCGTCCCTCTTCGATCGTCCCTCATGGGACGTCTTGTTGTCGTCGATATTCTCACTTGCCCCTTATCGTGTAGTCGGCATACACTTTCCACTTTGCTCCAATCCTCGATGAGGCCATTTGCACCATCATCTTCTTCGAGTTTGAGACCGATCGCCATCCTTTCCATTCGATCGATTGACTTCACGAACATAAGGACCTTATCGACCCCCACCAATCTTTGTTCCCACTCCGACAATTGAGAAAAATGATGCTCGAAGTCTACAAATGCTTGTGTCGCACCTTGGTGGGTCTTCGCTGATGTCACCCATTGGTCGAAGTTGCGTCAATCTCGTCCCTTCAGTCTCTCATAGCCATATTCCTCCAATAGAGCCTTCTCGAAAGTCGCCCACGAATTATGAGCTTCTAGAAGCTCTTTTACATCTTTGAAGATCGGTTGAGACACCATCCGACAAAAGTACTCTAGCCTCATAGCTTTGTCCACACCTCTTGAATCCATCTCCGCATTGTAGACTTTTAGGAAACTTTGGACTTCTGCACCGTTGAAATAGCTCACTCGCTCGACTACCCTGTCGACGGCTTGTTGGCCTTCATTTCTTCTTTTCCCTTCTCTCAGAAACTCCATCATCCTTCTTGACATTGCCTCCATGAGATATTCGCCATCCATCTTCGTCCTCCCCTGCTGCTCTTCATGTCGGGTTCACCACTTAATTATGTCGTGATGATCCGTCACTACGCGCAGATCGTGAGGCGGAACCACCGGGGCTCTGGACCAGAAGGATTTAGAGTCGATACAAGCTTTGGCGAGAAAGTAGTTAAGATAGATTGGGAAAGAGAGAAGTTGAGATTACACGATTGAGAGAGATTGATTGAACTTTTAACTTTAGATTTAAGAAACAAGTTACACGATCAATTTGATAACGAATTTGTTCCTCTTAATTTTCATAAAAAAAACCGTGTTTTTTCTCCTCCCCTTTCCCTCTTTTATAGATGCTCTCATGCATATGATGCATGTAAGGGTACAAGACATGCATAAATTGCATGTTTGCCATTTGGCGCTTATGTATTACATGTGGTGCATGATAACCATGTCACTCATTTTAGTTCTCATGTATGAGAATTTACATGTAAAAGTACAATGATAGAAATATAATTTCAATTAAATAGCAATTGGCTTACCATTAAGCCAATTGACTCCTAACTTGGACATGCAAGGTTCGAATCCTTACTTGCCCTCCTTGTATATGTAAGTATGTATATATATTTATATATTTATTTATCTAGTCGCCGGTTCGCCGGATGCCGGTGCTGCCGTCGGTTACCGATGCCTCGTCGGATGCCGTCGGATCACAGGCCCCATCGTCGGTCCGGTTTTGGTTGGCCAAAACCCTTTAGGAGTAGCTAACCCACCTCCACTCTTAGTTTAAGTTACCTTGAACTCTCTATGCTCCACACATAGACACAAAGATAATATCTTTTGCTCCACCTTATATATGATGAGAGCTGTATTTGTCGTGCCTATGTGGGATATCTCACAATTTTCTCCTTTCCTTTACAAACTTTATACCCTCATATCTTGACATTTTGTTGTCTGTTTCTCGTGTAATAAAGTGCATTCGAAACCTCCATCATTTTGTACTTAGATATTAAATCTATTTAAAATGTTATCTTCACAATTATTGTACTACGTGATTCATACTCGATTTCGTACGTTTTATGGGATTTTATCTTCACGACAACCTGTCGAATATTATCACTCATTTTCGGATTACAAGCTAGCTTTATGCACGACTGATTATCACAATGAAGGATTAGCTTTGAAGTCTTAAACAAGTTAAGTTCTTCAAGTATAGAATGAATCCATATTCCTTCTTTTGTAGCGAGTGCGGCGACTACATATTCAACTTCTGTTGAAGATAGAGCAACTGTTGTTTGCTTCTTAGACCTCCATGCTATAGCGTCTTCGGCGAGACAATATACGAAGCCACTTGTTAACTTACGACCATCAATATCCCCTCCCCAATCTGAATCTGTCCAACCCGACAATTGTGATGGATTGGTCCATCCTTCAAGATACATGTTGACGGACTCTGATTGTGATCTAGAGTAAGTTAACACCATATCTTTTGTTTGTTTTAGCTAATGTAGTAGTCGTTTTAAAGCTTGCCAATGTTTCAATCCCGGATCTTGTATAAATCTTGAAAGAATTCCAGCGGTGAAACATAAATCGGAACGTGTACAACGAACAAGGTAGCGTATACATCCAAGAATTTGCTTGTAAGGAACATTGAGCATTTCATCTCATTCTTTAATAGTTCTTGGAGCATCTTCGAGTGATAATTTGAATGGAGTTGACATTGGTGTAGAGATAGGCTTGCAATGTAGCATATCAAAACGTTTTAATACACTTTCAATGTATTGAGTTTGGGAAAGAGAAATGGTTCCTTTGGCACGATCTCTTTGTAAGTTCATTCCAAGGAAATACTTCATTGGACCAAGGTCAGTTATTGGAAAAGCTTGTTGAAGTTCCTTCTTTGCAAGTTGTAGATACGTTGTCGTGCCTTTCGGCTCCGGATCGTTGCGTGAGTCGGGTGGGAACCGCCGAGGTTTTGGACTAGGAAGAGGAGAGTTTTAAGGCTAATAAGAATATAAATATGTTGTAAGAAAGAGTTATAGCAAACTCGTGAATCCCACGAGTGTATTGTATTAGATTAATCAATATGAATATAAGAATATAAACTTCGGTTGAAAGAGAATGATATAGAATTCTCGTGAATCCCACGAGTATAGTTTATTAATTGGTGTTTTTTTAGAAACATATCCAGTTTCCAAATATTTTTCACACACCTATTACATTGTGCTCCCCATCCTTATGTAGTGATGGGAGAGACTAAGCATAGCTACATGCTTTTTTTTCTAATATGTTCATGCACACTAAATGTGCATGTGATGCTTTTCTAATCCTTGCTTTTATTTGCTAAATATAGTGCTCATGCACGCTAGATGTGCATGAGTCACTTTTTAGTCGCTTGCGTTTTTCTATAAAATATTCACGCACTCTAAAAATACATGATTTACCTTTTAATAAAGGTAGGCGCAAATAAAGCACTTATAGTTATTAAATCTATTTATAGAACACTAAAGATAAGGTAGCATAATGGTAAAGTTGAGGTTTGGCTACGTGGAGGTACAAGGTTCAAATCTTGCCCTATGCACGTGATAAATATCTTGATATATTATTTTATTTATTTATATGTAATTAAATCGGTTATATTATTTTTACTTTTTCACGTAGTGTACGAAATACACTACGACACTCGCCCCCTCCGAACCCGCACATCCTCCGGTATGTGCCGAAGTTGCCGATGCTCGTTGTCTCCCCTTCATCCTCCGTTTGTCCCGCTATGTCAACTTTGTCTCTCCATTTTGAGTAGACCCATTCTTTCCACCCGAACCATTGTCGCCATCCGATCCACCATATTCTTTGTTCATTCTTTGCATTGCCATGAGTGGTTGTCATGGTCCCTTGTGGTACTCTTGAGCATCTCGGTGTGTTGTCTCTCTCCACTCCGCGCTTGTCTTCCGTAGGTTCTACCCACGCGTCGATGTCGACCTCCGAATACGCGCTCGCTGTTAGGTCCTTGTGCGGCTTTAATGCATGCTTTATTTCTCGATGTTGCGCATGCGTCGTATTAGGCCGTAGCGCATGCTTCGTATTCCATCGTAGTGCATGCGCCGTATTACCCCGTAGTGCATGCTTATTTTTGCACCGTAGCGCGTGCTTCTTTTTGCGCCGTAGCGTGTGCTTCTCTTTACGCCGTAGCACGTGCTTCTTTTGGTGCCGTAGTGCGTGCTCCGTATTACATGCTTCTCCCATCGTAGACCCGACCTTCGCGTTGTCATGCTTTTGTTTACATCGGAATTTCAGACGGATCATCTTCCATCCGAACCGGCTTCCGACTTTACCTTCCTTGTTGCCACCTCCCGTCTCTCCGGTCTCACGTTGGTTCTCGGACACAACCGCCGAAGTCTCTAGAATTAGTGGGTAGGAATCCTCGGTATTATCATCTTCCGTTGTTTCACCCATAGCCATGTTCTCCTTGGCTATCTCTCCTTCGTATGCATCGGCTTCGACCTTCGTTTCGTTGCCGCCACTTTCCTTATCTTCGGTGTTATGTCGACACCCGGGCTCCAGTACCGAAGTCTCCGAAACAATGGTGAAGGAATCCCTTCGTTCGTGCTCATTTACTTTGTCTTCCTCGTTGCCCTTCCGGTCCTCCACTTTTCCACCGACACATTCCGTCTCTCCGGTCTCACGTTGGTGCACGGGCACAGCCGCCGAAGTCTCTGGAACCGGTGTGGGGATACCCTTTCGTCCTCGATCTTCCTCCTCCTCGTCCTTTGTTGGCCTCGACTTTGGTTCGGTTTTAAGCTCCCCTTCAATGTCGACTTGCGACTTTTCATGCATCTTCGAACCCTTCCGCATCAAGCTCTCCTTCGGTGGTAGTCGGTGGCCGCTTTTCACCCACTGTTGACCGCCGTTCGTGGACCATGTCCTCGTCCGCTTCGGTCTTAGATAGTCATATGTGTCTCGTATAGCTTCTTCAAAGGACTCCCACATCGGGCTTTGTTGTCGTATCTCGTGGATTCTCTCTTGAAGCTCATCCGTAGCCACCCGGTTGAAAGATAACACTTGCAATCTTTCTGAGATACCATATCGCAACATCTCCATTTTGTAGTCACGTAGATAGCGTGACACGTCCTTTCCATCGAATTGCCCGTTCTGTTGCACGAGCCGTTGTACTACTGTCGTGATCTCCGACATCTCGCGTTGTTCTTGTAGCATTCTCTCGAACATCATCATCATCATGTTCATCGCCTCTTGTTGATTCTCCATCTCCTTGCCACCCGCCTTCACGTCGGGTTCACCAACTGTGTCGTGCCTTTCGGCTCTGGATCGTTGCGTGAGTCGGGTGGGAACCGCCGAGGTTTTGGACTAGGAAGAGGAGAGTTTTAAGGCTAATAAGAATATAAATATGTTGTAAGAAAGAGTTATAGCAAACTCGTGAATCCCACGAGTGTATTGTATTAGATTAATCAATATGAATATAAGAATATAAACTTCGGTTGAAAGAGAATGATATAGAATTCTCGTGAATCCCACGAGTATAGTTTATTAATTGGTGTTTTTTTAGAAACATATCCAGTTTCCAAATATTTTTCACACACCTATTACATTGTGCTCCCCATCCTTATGTAGTGATGGGAGAGACTAAGCATAGCTACATGCTTTTTTTTCTAATATGTTCATGCACACTAAATGTGCATGTGATGCTTTTCTAATCCTTGCTTTTATTTGCTAAATATAGTGCTCATGCACGCTAGATGTGCATGAGTCACTTTTTAGTCGCTTGCGTTTTTCTATAAAATATTCACGCACTCTAAAAATACATGATTTACCTTTTAATAAAGGTAGGCGCAAATAAAGCACTTATAGTTATTAAATCTATTTATAAAACACTAAAGATAAGGTAGCATAATGGTAAAGTTGAGGTTTGGCTACGTGGAGGTACAAGGTTCAAATCTTGCCCTATGCACGTGATAAATATCTTGATATATTATTTTATTTATTTATATGTAATTAAATCGGTTATATTATTTTTACTTTTTCACGTAGTGTACGAAATACACTACGACAACGTTAGTGAGTTGGCAAATAGAGGTAAGTCGTCGACATAAACACCAATTATGATGAAATTATTTTTAGATCTTTTAATGTATACATTTGGTTCATTCTTTAATCTTTTATAACCATTGTTAGTTAGAAAATTATGAAGTCGATGATACCAAACTTGTGTAGATTGTCGTAGACCATATAAGGATCGATGTAGGTGACATACAGCGTTTGGTCGAGTTGAATCTTCAAAATGCGGTGGTTGTTGCATATAGATCTCTTCTTCAAGTTCTCCGTGAAGGAAAGCGGTTTGAACATCTAAGTGGTGGAGTTCCAAATCAAGTTCGACGGCGAGAGAGACAAAAATGCGAAATATGATACTTCGCAATGTAGGGCTAAATGTATCTTTGAAGTCGATTCCAGGAATTTGTGAAAACCCACGAGCTACGAGACGAGCTTTGAAACGTACAATATTTCCATTAGCATCGGTCTTCTTTCGAAGAACCCACTTACAACTAACAATTTGTCGATTAGGTGGTGGATCGACAAGGCTCCAAGTTTTGTTCTTTAATAAGGCTGTCATCTCTTCTTCCATGGCAGCTCTCCATTTAGGGCCATCGGTACCAGATAACGCTTCTCTAATGGTAATAATCAATTCATTTGTCGTATTCGGATCTTCTTCCATTATGAGAGCGTCTATATCGAGGTCCACAAAGTGTGCCTCGAATTGGTCGAGTTCCTTATAGATATCGGAGAAGGAGCGCGTACGGCGAGGTGGTGAGTCGTTATCATATGGGTTTGGAAAGTCTTGCGAGGATTGTGAATTTGAGTTGATTGATAAATCACTAGTGGTGTCGGGTAAATCAAGATGAAATGACGGAATGATTTGATGGGTTTGAGGGCTTTCAAGGGTTTGGTGATTAGAGGTCGAGAAATTTGATAAAGAGATTGGTGAAGTGTTAATTGTATGTAAGTGTGGTGAAGACATGATTGATGGAGAGGATGTGTTTGTGAGGTCATTATAGTGTGTAGAGTTAGACGGTGTGAAACCACTACCAAAAGGAGATTCAAGTGGTAGATGTGCAGGAGACATCGGAGGAGGTGCAATGGGCTGATCAACACGAATATAAGGATGAGGGATTACCACATAATAATCGACAACATCGAGGACGTTATCAGATTGAGAGGCGGCAACGATATTTGTGGCTGTTTTCAATCGATTGCTGGCGGCGATTGCAACGGCATCAGGATTCTTTAGTCGGTGACAAGGGCGGCGATTGTGATCAGCAATGTTGTGTTGATAGAAAGAGGCGGCATCGGCGGTGGTGCTATATGGGAGGTGGCGATCATCAACTACAGCAGTTTTCTGTTGGCGGCAGACTGTGGCGGCAGCGGCAGCAACGGCTCTGGTTGAGAGACGACGGTCATCAGCAACGAGTTTCTACTCTGTTGGCAGGCGGTGGCGGCGGCGGCACTGGTTGAGAGGCTGCGATCGTCAGCAACAGAAGTTTTCTGTTGGCGGCAGGCAGCGGTGGTTGGGAAGCAGCGGTCATCACCAATTTTCTGTTGGCGGGAGGTGGCGGCGACAGTGCTGTTCAGAGAGCGGCATACATCAACGACATCGTTGTTATGAGATTGGCAAACGATGGCATCATCATCTTCTAATTGTTCGTCTCCTTCGCGAATATCATTTTTTTAGGTTATGTCTTGGTGTCGTGGATTCAAGAAAGGGCGACTCATCAAATTTCACAGTACGACTGTAAAAAAAAGGTTTTCTTGGTTGGATCAAATAAACGGTAAGCCTTGTAGCCGTTTGCATCTTCGTACCCAACGAAAATCGCTTTTCTTGCTCTTTGTTCTAACTTGGATCGTTTTTCGTCAGGAACAAAGGCGTAAGCAAGGCAACCAAAGATTTTGAGATCTTGCATATTTGGTTTTACTCCAAACCATAACTCGTATGGTGTGATTAACCCAAGTGTTCGATGATAGTTAGATTTTGGAGGTAACATGTTGTTGCGACAACCAAAGATTTTGAGATCTTGCATATTTGGTTTTACTCCAAACCATAACTCGTATGGTGTGATTAACCCAAGTGTTCGATGATAGTTAGATTTTGGAGATAACATGTTGTTGCGACAACCAAAGATTTTGAGATCTTGCATATTTGGTTTTACCCCAAACCATAACTCGTATGGTGTGATTAACCCAAGTGTTCGATGATAGTTAGATTTTGGAGATAACATGTTGTTGCGACAACCAAAGATTTTGAGATCTTGCATATTTGGTTTTACTCCAAACCATAACTCGTATGGTGTGATTAACCCAAGTGTTCGATGATAGTTACGATTTTGGAGATAACATGCTGTTGCGACAACTTCTTCCCAAAATGAGGGCGAAAGTGATGCGGGGTTCAACATGCTCCGGGCCGAACTAAGTAGTGTTCGATTTTTTCGTTCGGCTAGACCATTTTGTTGTGGTGTCAAAGGGACAGAAATTCGTTGTAAAATTCCATGGTCTTTACAAAATTTTGTAAAGTTGTTAGATGTATATTCTCCTCCCCCGTCAGATTGTAGACATTTCAATTGTAGATTTAGTTGTTTTTATGTTAGTGCTTTATAATTTGTAAAAGTTGTGAAAGCTTGATCTTTACTTTTGAGGAATGTTAGTATAGTAAACCTTGTATAATCATCGATGAAACTAATGAAATATTTTGATTTAAAAAGTGATTGAGTTGTGAATGGACTGCATATGTCACTATGGACAAGTTCAAGTGGTCGACTTCTTCGTGAGTTACTTGTAGGAAATTTTGATGATGCCATTTTGCCGAACAAGCACGCCTCACATAGGTCCATTTTGGAAAACATGTCCTTTGGGACTCCTTGAGCGAGCTTGTGAATTTGAAGTGTTCGCATTGCAGCAAGGTGTGGGTGTCCGAGTCGATAGTGCCAAAGTAAGGTGAGTTCTTGTTGTCTGTCGATTTCGGTTGTATGAACTTTAGTTTTTGATTGGGTTGTTGGATGTACACTAATTGGATATAACCCTGCTTGTCTTTTGCAGGAAGTTCATATCGTGAGACCATTTGGTAGAAGATGACGAATCACGGCTTGATTATGATGGAACTCGATGACGGTTCGATTGGAAATTGCTTGACTTATCAAGAGAAGGTTCTTGGTGATACCAGGCATGTGGTACACATCATTTATGGTGAAGTTTCCTCCTCCCGGAAGATGAAAAGTAAGTTGTCCTTTGCCTAGTGCTTGTTTTACTCCATTATTTCCAAATCTAACAGTTATTGGATTTTGTAGGCGTGTGTACCTTTGAAGCCAATCTGATCGATGTGTGAGGTGGTTTGTCGCTCCAATGTCGAGATACCATTTGTCATCCTTCTTCGTTGGTATATCCGCTACAAGTGTTTCAGCCACAAAAGCTTGCATCAAGTCGTTGTAATCTTCTTCTTCATATTCATCCTTTTCCTCCATTGAGGCAACATAAACCTCTTCTTCTTCTTCTTCTTCTTCTTCACCATTTCTCTCTTCCTCGAATTCTTCTACAATGTACGCTTGTGGTCGACGAATGTTGCTTGGGAATCTTCGAATAGACTTTTGTTTTGCCTTACATTCTTGTGGTGTGTGGCCTGGTCTTTTGCAAATGTTACAATAAGACTTAGTGAACTTCATTCCTCCTTTAGTCATAGGTACATTAGTCCACTGACTCTTGAAACTCTTGTATCTTGCTTGTGGTTTGTAATGAGGTCGATAGGCTGCCATAGCGATTGCTTGGGTTGATGTGTTTTCTTCTCTTGTCTTTCTCATCGAGTCTTCTTGTCTTATGTCTCCCATGAGATCTTCCACAGTGGCTTTTTTATTTAAATTTTGTGTAGTCACAAAAGATGACCAAGAAGAGGGTAAAGCGCCTAATAATAAACATCTTTGTAGTTTGTCGGAGATGTCCAAGCCAGATGTGATTGTGTCATCCAATTTCTTTTCCCAATTTGTTAGAAAATTATCTACATCATCATCTTCTTTCATTGTAAATGTGACATATGCACGTAGTGTGTGCACTTGTGCTGCATCCGTCTTTGGTTCGTATTGTGTCTTTAATTTCTCCCAAATTTGATGCGAAGTTTGTAACTTTCTAACCACTTCTCCTTGAACATCTGATATATGTGCTAATAATTCCATCTTTGCCACAAGATCTTTCTCTTCCCAAGTAACTTGGTCAGGTCCGGGGAGATCGGGTTTTTTTTTATAATCCTGACACTACATCCCAAAGTTTGTAGTGTTGAAATAATAATTCGAGTCGAGCACTCCAAATGCGATAATTTTGCTTTGATAACTTTACTAATGAAAGTTTATGTGTGTTGAGAATGTTGGCAGGAGTTGAGGATTGTGCCATTTTTATGGAAGAGGGCTATCCGGCTTAGCGCTCGTCTTGATGACAAATCGATCAACGCTCCTGGGATTCTCTAGTCTTATTTGAGAGATGCAGAAATCTGTAAATCTGATACCATGTAGAATTCGACAACTATACAAATAGAGAATGATTGCTAGAGAGAGAGAGATCGCACATACATAATTTGTTCTATATTAATTGTATGATGTTACATTAGCCAAATGGCTTGTTTGTAGAGCCGATGGACAAAAAGTTATGTCTCTTCAATGAAGAGTTTTCTCTAAAGTTTAATTGTAAATAACTCTTCGTAATTACTTATTTTAATAATAATAATATTATTATTAATAATATAATATTTAGATTAAATATTTCCACAGACCCAAACATATAGGCAATCAAGTAGATGTTTGCAATTGAGAAACTCTGGAATTTCAAATAGCTTGTGCTTAGATTGGTGGATAGGGAATGGATCAATTCTTTTGACAACATTAGCCAATACGTCCTCGATTTCATCCATTTCTAAGTTTGGTGGGTTTGGAAACTCTTCAATCAGCTTCTCTAGATACAACATGGGAATTTGGTTGCCCATCAAGAACATGTCCCTCCATACTTGGTTGTATGTGAGGTCATTGTTGGAGAGTGTAGGCAAGTGGTCGTGTTCCTTGTGTTGGCATTGCAACTTATTCCACAGATACAGAAAGAATTCATGGATGAAGATGGTGTCTTCAGTGACCAAAAGCTCGAGGGAATTGGAGCTACATTGGGGGAGGCTTAAATAATGCTTGTGAAGAGGATCATAGTTGAGACGTCGCACGAGGTCATCCTTATCTGATATCCTATGCCTTCGCATGAATCCGTCCACACATGGAGCCTTATACTGATCAAAAGAGCAACTCCCATTAAGCATTTGATAGAATGGTCCGATGATCAGGATCTGAGGGGAATATGACCCTGGATTCACCTCCAACATTGCTTGGTGAGGCTTCGATATCATCGAACTCTCCGTGGAACCAGCATAGACATAAGAAACTTCATGTCTGTCGTCATCCCATGGTCTCCGTGCACCAGCACCTCGGAAATCATGTCGCCTACGTCTCCCATAGTGCTCTATTACATCACTTGTCATCTCATCCCATCTTTCGGGACATTGAATCACGACACTCTTGGGCATGGTATTCCACATCTGAACCAGCCTTTCATTGCTTCCAAGCTTGTTGTCTATCACCAGCGCCTTGCTCAAGATTGATAGGTCTTCTTGGGTCTTGATAAGGGAATACATGGTGAGTACATACATAGAGAACTCACCACCAGTATTGCCAAGGCTGTCTAATTCTTCAACACATCCGCCGTGCTATCTTCCACGAGAAGTCCTGGAAGATCAAACCGAAGGTTTTGCTTGTCGTATTTCATCACTGATATGCTACCTTCAATAGCTCTAAAACTGATGCCCACTCTAGAGAGTTGAATTGCTGTGGAAGATGAGTTGTCGTGCGATCTGCTTGTTGTGGGAATATAAGTGGATTGATTGCTTGTCTCCTACTCTCTTCGAACGGCTTTCGGGTGGCCAAAACATATAGGCAGTCAAGTAGATGATTACAATGGAGAAACTCTGGAGTTTCGAATTTCTCGCGCTGAGATTGGTGGATAGGGAATGGATCAATTCTTTTAACAACATCAGCTAAAGCTTCCTGGAGTTCATCCAGTTTGAAGCTTGGAAACTCTTGGATCAGTTTCTTCAGAAACGACATGGGAATTTGGTTTCCCATCAAGAACAAGTCCCTCCATACTTGTTTGTATGTGAGCTCATTGTTGCAGAGTGTAGGGAAGCGGCCGTGTTCCTTGTGTTGGGGTTACAGCTGATTCAACAGAAACAGCAACAATTCATGAATGAAGATGGTATCTTCGATGACCAAAAGCTCGACGGAATTGGAAGTATTTTCAGGGAGGCTTGAATAATGCATGTGAAGAGGCTCATAGTTGAGGCGTCGCATGAGCTCTTCCTTATCTGATATCCTATGTCTTCTCATGAATGCGTCCACACACGGTGCCTTATAATGATCAAAAGAACGACTCCCATCAAGCATATGATACAACGGTCCAAGGGTCAGGACCTGAGGGGAATATGACTGTGTCTTGACATCCAATAATGCTTGGGGAGGCCTTGAAATCTTCGAACTTTCATGAGACACATCTATACCAGCATTGACAGAAGGAAATTCATGTCTGTGGCCATCCCGTGGCGAGATGAATACTTCAATAGCTACTTCATTCGATGGAATTATTGATTCCAATGTCGACATAATGTAGTTATCGACTTTATCCATTTGAAGTTTTGATTTCAACCCGCTGATCGAACTGTAAGATTGATTTCCTTGTTGATGTTCTCTTAAACCCTCTTCAGACTTCTTCTGTGGGCACAAACCTGATTCTTTCTTTCCCTCCTTGCAGGAGATAAAAATAGAGAGAAAAATGTGTGTGTGTGTGAGAGAGAGGGAGAGAAGGAAATAAGAATGTCTAGAATCATATGTATGCAGAGAGACAATTTTGAGACAAGTGGGTGGGTGTTGAGGAGCAAGATCAAGTAAACTCTATGATCGAATACATAGCAAAGCTAAATCTCCTTATTATAAAGGTTTGAACACGCGCAAAGTGCTTAGGAGTTCTAGGAAATTACTTGAATCAATAGTTTGCCTTGGGTCCACCCAAACTGGAATCAGAATTCCTTTGAATTTTATGCAATTTTCTGCAGAAACTACATGGGGAATTTGACTACCTATCAACAACTTCCTTTGTGAATAGTCAATAATTGCTCATGAAAAGCAAGAATTTGTGGAAGAATTCAATGCTCGTGAAATTAGAGGAAACTTTCTACTAGATGCTCCTCCTATCTTGTCTACAGACTACTACTATATGCAAAGACTGTCGTCTTTGTTAAAGATATAATTTAAATATCTATGTAGAAAATCGTAAGCGTTACAGAAAATACAAGAATGGATGAGTTGCGTCTTTAAGTGTTTTCTTTATGAGAATGTATATAAAGTGTTGTTTTGACATAATGAAATATATCGCTTTTCTTTTACAGAAATTGTCTTATCATCTCTGTCCAATTCTCTCTACCTCTCTCCTTCTTGTGTTTTATTACTTCTTTCACCTTATATATAGTCTTCTTGCTAATGTCTCTTATTAAGAAGAAGAGGAAGAAGAAGAAATTTTGCCTCAGTACTTCATTGCGAGAATTACTCAATTTGCATTAATACATGAAAAACGAAAACTATTTACCAGAGTACAATCGCAGGCTATTACCAATTTTAGTCCTAATTTGATGACCGAACCTTCATGAAACCGTAGGGCAAAAATTAAGAAGCTTCGTTATTTCTGTTACTTTTCATTCCTTTGGGATTTCATTGTATGTTATTTCTGTTATTTTCCCATTTGTAGTGACAACGAATAGGAGTCATATGGACTCATAAAAACATGGTCGAATATGCTATTTGCAGGATTGATCTCCTTATTGAATATATTGTCACCCCATCTCTTTACCTTCTTCTTCTGTATGTACTAATTTGATACTTTGTTGTAGATTAAGGTCATTCACATTAAGTACCTCTTCCCATTTCATGCATCCATGGTTTCTTGCCCTCACACTGTATGGTGATATGAATAAGGTCTCCATTATTAGCAGGAATAATTTGAAAAGAAATGGGGATGAAATGGCTCCGCAATGGTTTGCATGGTGTAATTGTTTGAAAGCAACTAAGTATGAAAATAACGGATTCTTCTTGTACATTTACCAGAAGAAAAGCCATAGCTTTATATCGAAGGCAGAAGGAAGAAGAGGATAAATACCACTATTCTGTACATCCGTCAATGCCCTTTACGTTCACAAAATTCACACATACTGATACAAGCAAGACATGCCAATGACCCCTCATGCTCAAAAAGCGAAAGAGAAACCAGAGTAGGAATTTTAAGATACCTAATGCTCAAAATTTTTTAAAAAAGAAACCAAGGGAGCCAAGTTCCAACAACCGATGAAAATTTCTCAAACCAAACACAAATGATTTGAGAAAAATCAGAGGCATTCAATCCTAATTAAATGTTTGAAATTAGTACTAGTAAGTAACTACGGAAACCATGTGTGTGAAGCCAAGAATCATGCCATTTTCCTTAAAAAGCAGATATGTACTCCATTCGCTTTCTTAATCAGTTCTTGTACCATTCAGAAAGTGGCTTCAGGGAGGATCTATATTGTCGCCCTAGTTTCTTGGTTCCGAGAACTGAACTTCCTTTTTTCATGATCATGACTTGAGTTTTTGAGACCAAGTTCTTCCATCTGTGAGTAGGTGTATGTGGAGCCAACAATCATGTTAGTGAATGTCGCTAGGTTTACTGAATTCAAGCGAGAGAAATCTATGATCTAAATGAGAAAAGGAAACAGAAAGCAAAAAGCAAAAAGAATGGAACAAAATTGAAGTTATTTCATCTCCCATGGCCTCATGAAACCAATAACAAGGATTTCTTCACACAGGTTTCCACTCCTTTGAAATGGAGCCATTGATTTTCCTGTGACAAGCCTCCTACGAGCTTTTCCCAGCTCTGTCACGAGGCTGAAAACTCTGCTTCCAAAATCTTTTCCGTGCTATTCTGTCAGTTAAATCAAATCAGATCAGATCACACATTTTGTTGGAGTCTGAAGTCTATTTCTTTCAAAGTATATATAAAACCCCATTCTTTCATATGTCTTGAATCCTCCAATATAATTAAAACCAAACGCATTGCATAAAGATTGACTACTGATATTTGCTCTGTTTTTACTGAAGGCTACCAGAAATTGTTATTGTTATTGTTAAAGTACACATACATTCTATAAAGTTGTTAATTGTTATTGTTAACTGGCAATTTTCCTGTGACCGTTAATGTCATGTACAAGAGGTTTCCGTCACTTTCAAGATTATTTCCTCTCAAATAATTACGCCATGCGAATGATCGAGGATTCAATTCTACGTCTGTTCTTCTCAAACTATTCATGTTAGTTTGATACCTACTTTCTGATCAGAGTTGTGAAATGTTAAATCGTAATGTTAATTGCTGTAGTCTAATTAATCACATTGTCTTCAATATGGATGCTTCAGTTGGGCCCAACTTGGCTAATTAGTGTTTGGATAATATTAGAATTGATCAAACATTCTCAATAATGGTTGTCAAGATCATGGGGGTCTGTCAGGAATGACTCTTGAGGCGAATGTGGGTATGTAACGTTTGATTATAATGTCTTCATTCATTGAATTCTTGCGCTTTTTGACTTTGGGTCTTTTTGAGATCCCCAACATTAGGAAAAGGGATACTTGTTGGCTTTCTGAAACATTTAACCTTTAAAATATATACAAGTAACGGATAGGACTTGTTCCTTCCTGATGGGCAACAATCATGTCAGAGAGGAAATGGCAATGACAAGAAATACGGGGCATTGAAAAGTACGCAACATTAATAAGAATATGACAAGTTTATATTTTTAATGTAGCGCCACATCTTGATCATCCTCTAATATGAAAGCATAGCTTTAGAATCTAAGTGGCAAAAACAAAGGAATCTATTAATAGGATGAACAAAGGAATCTCCGTGGAAACCATGACTTTATAGAAAGCGACAACAATTTTGAGCCTAAATCCCATCAAAGATGCCAATTAGTTACACACACAACATACTTTTGTGAAGTCTCAAATATCCATCAATGGTAACACCACAATGATGACAATAACACCATTTCATGATCAAAACATCTCATAGTGACCCATCAGATCATGACAGATTTGTCATTGTAACATATTCACTAGTTTAATCAGTATCCCTTGGCATGATCCTTGACTACCATGATTGTTGGCTTTATGTACATAACTCTTTCCTAGTAGCTACCTACTCAAAAACTTAGTCAAGATCATGAAAAAGAAAAGAATTAAGAGTCAAGGATGGAAGTTTTCTATTTTACCATTAACATGTAACTCTTGTTTCTCATCAATTTGATGTTTAGTGCTCACATTTAGATTGGGTCATTGCGATGACTATGATGGGATAAAACAAGACATTCTAAAATCCTTGAAAAATGTTAAGTGTGTGAGCCACAATGGGGAAGTAATGCCTTTATCCAACACATAAGGAACTTTTGATGTTTCAACAAATTATTGTTGTTTACATACGGTGTAATTATTTGAGAGGAAATAAGCACGAAAATTATTCAACTCTTGTTCATGTGCTAGGAGAAAAGCCATAGTTATTCAGAAGAACGAAAAAGACGAGGATAACACCATGGTTCTAACATACATCCCCATGGTTAGTGGAATGCGGTGGTCATCCCATTTGCCATTTCATGCCAAGGTATTTATATGGAAATCCAAGGTATTTTGGCTCAAACTTAGGCAGACAATGGACAAGGGTCAAGTACATGCTTCTTTTGTGCCATTTCAATGGAGGACAATACACATAGGTTCATTAAATGCCCAACTAATCATCTCATTTGGAATTTGGAATGTCCATATAAATGAACTTAAAATAAACTATAACATGACTTTTGTTAATTGTAACAAAGTCTCCAATATTTCAAGTTTCCATCTTCCCAAATTATGATATGTGTGAGGCATAAACATTTTGTTACAAGTTTTGACTCACAGATTACATAACAACATATTCTCAAATCATGATTTTGTGGCACACAGTGTTTTTCTATGATATATATTGTAGGAGTTGCTTAGAGGTCAATAATCCAGTAATAGGTCACTTTCAAACTTTCTACACATTTGAATTATAAATAAATTAATCACAATTGATTTTGCCTATATTTCCTAATATGGAATTGAAGTTAGATTAAACTATGGCGGGATTTTATAATCATAGTCTGAGAATTTCTAAGATTATGCCTAATGATTTATTATTTCCCCATTAAATCAATGAGAGGGAAAGAGGGAGATTGACTATAATTACTTAATTATAACTCTCATATTCCTTGATCTAAAGAATGGAACCATTACTGAAAGGTGTTGACTTTGCTCTCTATAAAATGGCATGATTATGGCATTCTTATCTTCATCTCTTTCTGTCTCTGTCTCTCATTTTTCTCTCAATTCTGATCTCCTGCAAGAAGAGACTAGGGCTGCTACTTGACTTGACATCAAGAAGAAAGCATCAAGTTTGTGCCCACCGAAGAAGAAGAAGTTTAATAGAATTTCAACAAAGAAATAAATCAGCCTTACATCTAAAATGGAGCAATCTAAATCCTCTACCAAAAAAGACGAATGGAGAGCAGACATGATAAGCAAGATCAAGAATGCCAATACTAATGCTGAAACTAATGGGTTCAATGAAAGTCGGATCATTTCGAAGCCTCCAAAAGCATTATTGGATGTGAAGCCACAGTCATATTGCCCTCAGATCCTGACAATAGGACCATTGCATGAAATGCTTAGTGGTAGCTCTTCTCTTGATGAACGGAAGGCACTGTGTGTAAAGAGATTCATGGTAAGACATGGGATATCAGATGTGGACGAGCTCATGGAACGCCTCTTCGAGGACTCTTCTGATCTTCGCGTCTATTATTCAGACCTTCCCAATTATAGTGATGAAGCCCTCCAACTTTTGGTCACTGTCGACACCATCTTCCTTTGTGAATTCTTGCTGTTTGTGACGGCCGGTTGGAATTCCATATTCAATGAACACGACTACTTCGACATACTCTGTAACAATTACATCACAATGAATCAAGTATGGAACGACTTGGTGGTAATGGGCAACCAAATTCCCATGTCATTTCTAATGAAGCTGATTGCAGAGTTTCCAAGCAAAGACAATAACAAAAAGGATGAACTCGAGATGGGATTGCTTCAAGTCATTAAACAAGTCGATCCATTCAAGAATGTTGCGGGGAATTGGAAATATTGCGACCAAGAGAATTATTCTGAGGACGACAGTTCTGAAATTCTTGATTTTTGCCAGCGCAGTCACCTACTTGATTGCCTGCCAACAGGATAAACATATGTCATGATCGCCTGCCAACAGCGTCTCAGCTCTCTAAAGCCGGCATCCGGTTCAGAGCGATTGAAGGTGGTAACATATCGGTGATGCACTACGACAAGCGAAAGCTTCGGCTTGATCTTCCACGGCTTGTCGTGGAACATGACACGGAGGATGTGTCCAGGAACCTCCTTGCGGATGAACAAACCTTCAAAGATGAAGGTGAGTTTACCATGTATCTGATCATCATGGACTCGCTCATCGACACAGCAGAGGATGTAGCGATCTTGACGAAGGCGCAAGTGATAGAGAATCACTTGGGGAGTGATGAGAAGTTGCTCCAGATGTGGAACGACATGTGCACCAACATCAAGATTCGACCATGGGATACATGGGACGGCATGATAAACAATATACTGGCGGATCATAAGAGCCATTGGCGTCCGATGTTTGTGGAGTTTCGTGAAAAGTATTTTTCTCGGCCATGGCTAACCATTTCGCTCATTGTGGCGTTTCTACTGCTCCTATTCTCCCTATTGCAGACAGGCTACACAATCGCAGGCTATTACGGAGAAGACAATCATTGAGCACCACCACCACCAAAACCCTCTAGCTAAAATAAAGACGCTCAGAAACAATGGAGAGTGTGGACTCGGTTTGTTGATTCATTTGGGATTTCATGGTACGTTATTTCCGTTATTTTTTGATAATTCTTGGGAGATGATGTAGTAGTCGTAAAATAAGTGACAAGGAATAAGAGTTCTTATGGACTCATAATAACATGGTAGAATGTGATATTTGCGATCCAACATTGTTGTTATGATAATTAATTGGTGATTATTGTATTATTGAGTATCTTGTTACGAGCATTGGTTTAAATAAGCAATCATCTTGTCCTCTCCCAATTAAAATGAAGTTCGCTTTGTATGAGTCTCATTAGACAATCACATACATATTGATCACCCACTTTTAGCCATACAATTGCATTGCCAAATTTGATTGAAGACCTCAGATTTAGTGGCAAGTAATATGTGATCTTTTTTGCTGACATATTCGCACATTGTTCCTGGTTGGTAATTTGTACACAATTGTGAGGAGTGGACTACATAAACATGCTTTTTTAACTGCTTGTGCCTTGCACGTATTAATTATCATACCCGGCTGATAACATGTTTGCCATAGTATTTGGCTAGACTATTTACCATCGTTGAATGTCTATAATGACCTTAGCGTAACAAAATGATAGTAACATACAACTTGATGGTGTTTCTTAACACTAATGTAGTATATTTCCTCGAAAATCAAAACCAAAGAGATGATAGATAGTAAACCCTACAAAGGCTCCTATACTAACCTCTAAGTGACATGTCGCTTCGTGGCTTCCATCCTATAGGCGACAATGTTGTTGTTAACCATGGGCGAGAGAGGAAATTTTCACAAAATTCACATATTGCGATACAAGACATGCCAATGGCCCCTATAGTGCTCCATTAGATCTTAATGCTCAAAAAGCCAAACAGATGGAGGAATTCTAAGATACCTAATACTCAAAAGTAAAAAAAGAAACCGAAAGGAGCGAACAACCCATGAAAATTTCTCAAACCAAACACAAATGATTTGAGAAAAAGCAGAGCAATTGAGTCCTCATTAAATGTTTGAAATTAGTACAAGCAAGTAACTATGGAAGCCATGTGTGTGAAGCCAAGAATCATGCCATTTTCCATAAATAGCAGATATTACTCCATTCGATTTCTTAATCAGTTCTTGTACCGTAAATGGTCGTATTTGTCTGATTTTGATTTTGAAATGCTCTCTCTGCTTCTTCTCTCTTCTCTGTGCTGCTCTAACTCTTTACTTTCGCTTGCTTTGCTTGCTATGTCTTTGTCTTTGTCTTTGTCTTCTTATTTGCTTGTTTTTTTCCCTGTGCTCTCTTTTTTCTTCTGTGCTCTGCTCTCTCTGCTCTGTGTGTAGCTGTGTAGTATGAACGAACAAATGCCATGTACATACATACATACACATCCCACCCATCTCCACTCTCTTGGCATTGTAAAGTCATTTTTGGCCATAGGCAACCCATCCCCCAAATATAAACGCTTTTTCACGAAATGGAAGATGAGATTGCCCATCATGTGTCCAACACCAACAATCCACACCACCATCGTATGCATTGAGCAATGTTTGATGTAGTTGATACATTCATTGTTACCCAAGCTCTCTCTTTAATCGGCTTACATTTTAAGGTCACTTGTGTGCACCACAATATTTTCCCAAGAACTTTACCAATGAATGTCGTAGTAGTTGAGGACAAAGAGATCATGTAGCTTTCCTACCTTCAACAAGATTTGAACCCTTACACCTTTTTGCCCTAATGGGTAACCTTTAGGACTGGGCCTAGGCTTTAGAGAGAAAGATAGAGGGTATTCATGTTATGAGGCACACAAATAGTTCATCCATGGAGATGAACTTACATTCTATGTGTACGTGTCCTACAATGAATAAAATGGAAAAAGGATCTATTGTGAGTCCTAGTGATACACACCTCACTTTCCATTTGCTCTAGCTAATTTTTTTCATTTTGTCGGTTTGAGTTGTGTTATGGTGAGTTCTTCTATGACTCAAAACTTGTGCTCCAACTCAAAATATGGCATTTTGCATGCATTCACATACGATCTATATAGACATGGTGGTTGTGTTGGACTGGTGGAGCAAATTGCATTAAAACTGCAATATTGATTATCTACTATACATATCATGAAATCATAAATGATCATTTCTTCATGGTCGTCGCCTTCACTTTTGTGGAAATTAAAGAAAAATAGAGAGGTTTCTATTCCATTCTGTCAATGTGGAGTATGGATAATCACCATATTGTGTGGCCTTAAAAAGAGAGAGAGTGAAAACACACACATATATCCAGGGAGGGACCAGACATACATGTACATATACACCTGCATAGCTATGTGAATATATATGTACATGCACAATTATATTTGTGGCTATTGTGTATTTCCCGAATAGATCAATGAGGGGCCAATCAGGGCGTCCCAAATCCTATCTCTCTCTCTCTCTCATCATCATCATCATCCAATCTCAATCTCAATCCCTTCCCTTCCGTATCTGTTCATACTCTCCCTCCCCCTCACAAATCAGTCTCCTGCTCTGCTTATCTTTTTTTCTTTTCCATGGCCACCACGGTTGCTATGGGTCTTTTTGGTCTTTTTGAATCCCCAAGTTCCAACATTAGGAAAAGGGTTATTTGTTGGCTTTCTGAAACATTTAACCTTTAAAAATAGGACTTGTTCCTTCCTGATGGGCAACAATCATGTCAGAGAGGAAATGGCAATGACAAGAAATACGCGGCATTGAAATGTAAGCAACATTAATAAGAATATGACAAGTTTATATTTTTAATGTAGCACCACATCTTCATCATCCTCTAATATGAAAGCATAGCTTTAGAATCTAAATGGCCAAAATAAAGGAATCTAAATTAATAGGATCAGAACAAAGGAATCTCAGTGGAAACCATGACTTTATAGAAAGCGGCAACAATTTTGAGCTTAAATCCCATCAAAGATGCCAATTAGTTACACAACACAAGTTTATGAAATCCATACTTGTATTTTAAAGGTTAATGTTTAAGAAAACCAACAAGTACCCATTTCCCAATGGATTAAAAGGAGCAAAAAGTCCCTGGATCCTGAGTCAAAAAGAGCAAGCAGTTAATTAATTTGTTAATTTTATACTGGGGGGAGGATCAAGAACTGGTTGTTAAGGCCAGTGGGTTCAGGAATGCGGTGTTCCATGAGCTTTTCCAAGACATTTGATTGAGTCAATTCGTCCACAAAGTTTCACTTTCTTTTTTGTACTTATTTCCTCTCAAACAATTACAGCGTTGCTCTACATGATTGAGTGAATTCGTCCCCATTTTCCTCAAATTGTTCATGTGAATTTGACACCAAATTCTAATCGGACTTAGTATACCTTGTGAAAATTATGTGATGAGTAATGTATGATTTACTATCATTAATCAACAGAGCGCGACACAAAAAAGACTTTGCCCAATAGAAAAGGAAAACTTTCACTCTAAAATCCAGATCATGCTTGATTGTAATATAAATTAAAGAATGGCACGGATCATGTATGTCCACACTCACGTGATTTTTGAAATGGTAGGAGAATTGACTAAAAAAAGGAATGGAATACACTCTTTCTAAGTATAAAATGGTCTCTATTTCTTTCTCCATTCATATGATCCTGGCATTCTTCTTGCTCTCTCTCTCTCACTCATTTTTTCTCTCCATTCTTATCTCCTGCAAAAATAGACTAGGGCTGCTACTTGATTTCTGCAAGAAAGCATCGTGTTTGTGCTCACAGAAGTGGAAGTCTGAAGAAGACGTTTACTTGATAATATCAATATGGAAATCAACATAGAAGACCTACCTCAAATGGATGAAGAAGAATTTGTGATTTCGTTTGGAGATGACTGGATAGAAAACACGATAAGAAGAATCAATGCGACTACTGATGCTGATAGCAATGGGTCCAACGAAAGTTTGAAGATTTCGAAGCCTCCGCAAGCATTATTGGATGTGAGGCCAGAGTCATATCGGCCGCAGCTCCTGACCATCGGGCCATTGCATGGCATCCTTAGTGACAGCGCCTCTGCCGATCGTTGTAAGGAACTGTGTGTGTGGAGATTCATGCAAAGACAAGAGATACCAGATGTGAAAGATCTCATGCAACGCCTCTTCGATGATCCCCGTTCTTTTCTTGACACCCATTATTCAAACCCTCTGGACTATAGTCCTGAAAGCCTCCAGCTTATGCTCACTCTCGATACCATCTTCATTTATGAATTCTTTCTGTATATATGTGCAACTGAGTCGGAATCCGCAAGTGAGCAATACAGCCCCTTCCGAACACTCTGGAAAAATAATATCATATTCAATCAATTTTTCAGGGACTTGTTCTTGATGGGAAACCAAATTCCCATGTCATTTCTAATGGACCTGATTAAAGAGTTTCCAATGAAAACACCCAACATAGAAAACGATGAGCTCAATAGAGCATTGGCTGGGCTAGTCGAAGAAGTAGATCCATTCTTTACCTGGAATTTTGAGGACGACAATTTTAGGACTCCAGATTTCTGCAAGTGCAGTCATCTACTTGATTGCCTATATGTTTGGGTCCTCAGAGAACCACCACAAAAGAATAAGATACAAGGCACCAATCGCTGTAGGTTCCTACGATTACCACCGATTCATTTCTGGATGCAACAAGCAGTTCACAAGATAACGACATGTACATTCCCACGACTACTGAATTCTTTCCAGACAGAGGCTCACAAGAAAACTATATATCGCGAGCGCCTGCCAACAGCGTCACAGCTCTCGAAAGTTGGGGTCTGGTTCAGGGCGATTGAAGGTGGTGGCATATCAGTGATGCACTACAGCAAGAGAAGCCTTCGGTTTGATCTTCCACGGCTTGTGGTGGAACATGACACGGAGGATAAGCTGAGGAATCTCATTGCACATGAACAAACCTTCAAAGATGGAGGTGAGCTCACTAGGTATGCGGTCATCATGGACTCGCTCATCGACACACCTGCGGATGTCGCCATCTTGACAAAGGCGCAGGTGATAGAGAACCACTTGGGGAGTGATGAGAAGTTGCTCAAGATGTGGAACGACATGTGCATCAACATCTCCGATGGAACATGCGAGAAATGGGACGACATGATAGAGGATGTATTGGAGGACCATCAGAGTCGTTGGCGTCCTGTGTATGTGGAGTTTCGTGAGAAGTATTTCTCTCGGCCATGGCTAACCATTTCGCTCCTTGTGGGGTTTCTACTGCTCATATTCTCATTAGTGCAGACAAGCTATACAGTCATAAGCTATTACCGATCTAAGCCCTAAATTAACCCTCAAGGCAATAATAAGGAAGCTTCGGTTATTTCAGTTATTTGTCATTCAGTTGGGATTTCATTGTACGTTATTTCTGTTATTATTGCATTTGCAGCTCATAACTCTTGGAAGAAGTTTAATTTGTAAGTGACAAGGAATAAGAGTCTTATAGCCTCATAACAGTGTATTAATTGGTGATTAGTGTATTATTGAGTGTCTGGTTACAAGCATTGGTTAAAGAAGGAATCATCTCATCCTTTCCCAATTAAAATAAAGTATGTTCTATATGAGTCTCATTACCCAATCATGATATACGCATTAATCACATTGCGAACATAATGTTAGGATGTACCCCAACATAGATAGAGTGTTCATACAATTGATAGCCAAAAATTTACACAAGAGCTCAACCTAAAAGGATGGGTACTGGAAAGTAATATGCACCAATGGGAACCAACCAATCCATGAGTTTCCGTATAAACACCTTGGCACAAAATGGCCAATGGGGATGACAACCCCGTTCCAATATTTTCCACCACTTTGCATTTGACTATCATACATTCCTCACCTTTTTTTATCAATTGATTCCAAATTCAAAGATATTACTATCATATAACAATCACGACGAAACACGTAAATTCAGTTTGTAATGAATTACAAAGCTCATGGTTCCTAGATTGTACCCACTACAAGGAACATAGCGTTGTAATCTATTTTAGATTGATAATATAGTCATAAGTTTTATGGTTTACCCATAGACTTTTCATTTATGTCTATTCTCATTGTTAAATCTCATGTTCACACATAAGAAGAGTCTAGTTCCTTCAAACCATACCCAAAAGAGAATATCTATATAAATCATATGAAAAAAGAATACACAAGCAATAGGAAATAATATATGAGGGCAATTGAAAAAACCCTATGATAACAAAAGCAAATACTAGCTTTCCATCAGACATCATTAACAATTCTTAATTTGTTTACATGAGATGGGTTGCTTATCAAAATGTAATTAACCATACCCCACATGGGGAGTTTCAAGAGAGGAAAGCAAAATTGTTATACATCTTTGAGTTGTGAAGGATGGGGAAGAAGGCGTGAGGAAAGGATGTGAAGAGATAAGAATGTCATTGAAGGATGTATGTAAAACCCATGGCGTTATCCCCCACTTTTTCCTCAACTTACAAGAGGGTTCTCTTATTTTTATACTTATTGGCTCTCAAATAACTACCTTATGACAATAACATTAAATTTTCAGAAGATAAAATGTTCCTTATGTGGTGGATAAAGGAATTACTTCCATATTGTGGCTCACACATTTAACGTTTTTCAATGTTGTTAGAATGTCCTATTTCATCTCATCGTAGTTTTCACAATGTCCTAATGTAAATGTGAGCATTAAACATTGAATTGTAGAGAAACAAGAACATGTTTTTGATGAAATAGAATACTTTCCATGCTTGAGTCTTCTTGTATTCCACCAAAACATGTTAACATCGATACAAAAAGCCTTCCATCCTTGACTCTTATTAGATACCACCAAAATGTGTTGACATCGATATAGAAATACTTCTACCCTAGTTCCTAATGCATCACTAGATTCCTTTGTAAACAAGGCCATTTTGCAACACCAATGTACGATGACGTGGGAAAACATTGGAAGCTCGTGCTTTACAAACTAAGCCTTTTTCATGCTCTCAACCATATCCATAGCTAATATTAAATGCAAGCGAAAAATCAAACTACATTTATGCGTGTGTATATACTTTCAAGACTTATTGGGTTTTGGGGAATTTTCTATATTCTCACACATTTGCAAATTTCTCTTGTTGCGAGAACAAGGAATATTGAAGTGACCACGACAGAGCTTCTCGTGCCAATTGCTAATACATTGTTGTCATCGATGTGAAAGACAACATGAACGAATGAATAATGGTGACATTGTATGTTACCATGACAAAATCTTTTCATTGAACGCATGAATGTTTCTACATCCTCATCGGCGATGGTGATAGACCAAATCATGGAATTGATCTTATCTTGCCTGTATTTATGAGGCTCCAATTTGTTTGTTTGTTTGTTTACGGTCTAAGAAATGAATGATTTGTAAACCAACCAATAAATTAGACGAAGACAACTCTTTCTTGCATGTATTCATGATACTCTATGTGCCCATTAGGCGGTCTAAAGTGTCGTGCTACAATATTATTTCTTTGAGGGTTGAGTACTAGTATAAGGGAACAAACATAACAAGTTACAACACGTTGACACGTTTTGACACGTTGACATGATCTCTAAATGCTAATCTAAACATAGTGAACGCATTATATACATACATTGTACATATGTAAGGAATCAAAATAATAATAGTTTCAACACTTTTAAAGGAAGTCAATGATATAGATGGAAGCAAAACAGAATCAGAAGCACAAAAAGACAATTCAGGACATATCAATACTCACATAACACTTAAGAAGAAAGTAAAAGAACAAAAAACAATAACAAACTTGTATATCTTTCAGTAAAAGCAGAGCAATTATTATGTAATTTTTCTGTTATTAAGTTCTAGTTTAGAAACATCTCCTTCCGCCTTTCACAAAATGTGTGAGCTGATTTTATTTGACTAACAGAATATTGCCTAGAGAATGTGAGTTTCTTCAAGAGGGGTTCCAGAATGATCTCGGATTTGCCTTCAAAATGCTCCCTAATGAACCTGGGGAGGATGAGATCGACTCGGCTTGTGCATTTTTGCAAAGATTCAGTTCGCAAGAACATCATGAGGGCCTTCCGAATCCGAGTTCCGTGAGCTCCGACATGTCCAACGATGGATTGAGTCCCTAAAACAGAGAGAATGCTTGGGGGAAAAAAGACATGGACGTTAGAGAAGGCTGCCTTGTTGCCCAAAGGGCTAGCCAGAACTACTGTTGGCAAAACCGACTAGGCTCATCTTGAATGTCTCTCCATAGGCAGAGATGCGGTCATCCATGAATTTCCAGGGAATCCCTTGCGAGTTTGCTCTATAAAGCTCTATAAACGTCTAGGCAGCTTCTTCATAAGTGATGTAACCCTGCTATGAGAAGTAGTAGTTATAGAATAAGCCCCAATACAAGTGAGCCAAAGAAGCATGGTTTTCTTGCCCTTCTATACTTCATCATTTTATGCACCATAGCCAAACCATACAGCTAAAGTTGTCCACGCCCCTACATGGTTCAGGTCATGGGTGTTGATGAGCTGAGTAAAATCAACTTTAAAATCGCATACATCGTAAAGCAAACTCCTTATTTGTAAAGCTTTGTGGATGTAAGAGGTTCCTCAACACATGTTCTGTGCCATTCATTAATTTATACTTCCTGGATTAGATTCTCATTTACGCTAGTAGCCCTATCTCGATTGTAAAGATAAAGCCTTTCTTTTTTCAGTGATGGGAAAGTTGAAGCAAAGTTGTTGTTTATTTAATGTGTCGCTCTCTGTCGATTAATGATAGTAAATATAGCACTGATGACAACATAGTTCCAAAACACAAACACTGATCACATCAATATGAAATGGGATTAGAATTAGTTCTCAAATTTAAATGAACAATTTGAGAAAAAAGAATTGACTCCATTATTTACATGGTGTGATCGTTTGAGAGGAAATAAGTACAAAAATAAGTGAAACATGGGGGCGTTTGGTGTTCTGGTAGTTCTTGCTCCACGCTGCAAACACTAATAAACAGGTTATTACTTCTTGTTTATAAGCTCGAATTAACAGCCATAGCTCCCAACATTCAGTAATGAAGAATGGAGTATGATGGACACAGAGATCACCCAATGGTAAGACCCGTGTTCAGGCAATGATGAGAAGCGGGGATTGTAAGGATCCATATTCACAATGTGATTAATGAGAGTAAATAACATCAAAATCTTTAACATTTCATGACAGTGATACATTTGCACTGATCATATCAAATCAGGTATCAAACTACTAACATGAATAATTTGAGAAGAAAACAGGATGAATTGGCTCCTCAATAGTTTACATGATATAAAACGAAACGGAAACCTCTAATACAATTACTAGAAGAAAAGCCATAGTTTTATACGGAAGAAAGAAAGAAAGAAAGAAGAAGAGGAGTATAAAGGCCATAGCTATATACATCCTTGAATGGCCTTCTTCCCTTTTTACATCCTTTACCTTGGCCTTCTGTGAAGAATATAGAAAATTTTCAGACCCTGAGAGTCTTCATTGGTTCCACCAAAACTAGCTAAGGATGCCTGCCTATCTTCGGAAAAACCAAAAGAATTTCGACGCGCACAGATAACCAATGATTGAGATTAACTAAAATTAGAATCTGGACAATATATATTATTATTGACTTCAAATACTAAATGAAAATATGCTTCTTGTATACTCAAGTTGTCAGTGAGTTGTTTCCAAGTATCCGATCCGACTTTCATCTTTCCAATCCATGATTCTGTTAGAAGTTCTCATTCCAAACTTTTCTTTCCCAGGATAGTGAGATATATTCCTTGTGGGCCACTGCAAATCTGGGTTTTTTGTTCCACTTTTCTATGCTTTTGACATTTTCCGTCGTTTTCATAGTTTGCAATTTGTGCTACTACTATTACAAATTATAAAGACTATAGGATAATGTCATACACATAATCTGTGTCTCGTAAATGTACCAAGACTAATTCATTTCATTACATATATGGATGTATGATGGTCTTCCAGAATTTTTGTGTATTGAATTAATTAATATGTGATGGCATGATAAGGACAATGTTGGTTTAGGATGATGCTAGAGGATAATCGTCAAGATATCCAACGATCCAGCAACATCTACAAGCTTATATACAATAGTGTTACACCTCAGACTAATATTGGGGAGCTTTTTTGTAGGTAACTTTTATTCTCGTAAGAAATCAATGAGCTTTTGAGATTGTCACATTTTTTGTCTCTACGACCTACATGCTCTGACCCCATCCATGAAACATCTATCTAACTACTCACAATCTGAATGATAGTCCTCCGAATCTCCACTATAGTTATGACATTGATCATTACAACCTAAAATATTAACCTCATTTCTACCTTTAATACATACTCATTTCTCTTACGGAATTTATGCGCAAGCATAAAATATGCATGCTCTAATACTTTGATAACCACCAAATGATTTATCATAAGTACAATATCAGATTACAACCATGCTTTTATGAGTACATATGTACCAATACTTGATGTGACTTAGTTCACTTCTATTAACATTGTCATCGAAAATGATAAGATCGCATGGGAACAGCTTCACAATTTTGTGCTTCATATCGTATTTGTGTAACAATATATTAAAAGGTGACTTTCTACAAAGAGTATCTCGTCTCATTGCCTCAACCCTAAGGTGATTTATTTCTTTAAAAGTTATTACAGTTGGATAATCACTCAATCTACCTTATGTGGTTTTCTTAAATTAAATCTGATTTGAAACTAAATCTTTATCTTTTTGGTTGCATTAGGATACATCATTCTTTGTTGCAAATTGAAAACCTTGATTGATATTGAGGATCTTGTAAACGCACACATCGATTCTATGCTGTGATATGAGCAAGTATATACCAATACTCTAGACTTAACCTGTGGATTGTTTGTGTATTACATCACCAGACAATTTTTCTTCAGTTTTTATTATATTGTTGAGATTATAGACGTGTGATTGGAACCATCATTTTATACATTCTTGGAGCAAAGTCTGTAATATAAAATCCTTGGATTCAAGGTAAATCGACAATGAAATAAAAAAACGTTTATCAACAAAACTAATTGAAATCTTCATGCAAAGTATCCACTAAGCTCTGGGATTGGTGTCTAAATCTAGCATCTCGTCGTCTTGTGATGTGAATGTTGGACATACAAGAAACATGAAGATCTATTCTATCTCTTTATTGCTTCAAATGGTTTAACAAATTGGGATCCTAACTCCAAGATGTACAATGTTCAGCTCTACTCTAGACAAAGCAATTTATTACATTAGTAATAAGAAACACCGTGAGGTTGTATGCTATCATGGCGTGGTTATAGGAAGTTCATTATAGACGTTCACCAATGATAAATAGAGGAGATCAAGTACTATGTCAAACATGTTATTGTTCTGACATGACAATACGTCCAAGGCACAAACAATTAAAAGCACGTTCATGTACTCCATTCATCACATTTGTGTACAAATTGCCAACCAAGTAACATGTGCAATATTTCAGCAAATAAGATTGTTGCAGATTACTTTCCAATGCCCATCCTTTAGGTTGAGCTCTTGTGTAAATACTGGCTATGGATATTATGGCTACAGTGGGCACTCTATCTAAGCTGGGTTGGGTTATCCTAACAATTATGGCTGTGATGCCATCAAAGCTTATGTGATTGTCTAATGAGACTCATACAGAACGTACTTCATTTTAATTGGGAGAGGATAAGATGCTTTGCTTACAGAACCAATGCTTGTAACAAGATACTCAATAACACAATAATCACCAATTAATTATTTATCATAAGTACAATGTGGGATTGCAAATAGCATATTCCACCATGTTTTTATGAGTCCACAGGACACTTAGTCCTTGTCACTTATTTTACTTCTACTACATACATCATCTTCTGAGAGTTACAAAACAAATAACAGAAATTACGTACAATGAAATTCCAAATGAATGAACAAAGCTCCACACTCTGTTGCTTTTGAGCTTCTTTATTTTAGCCCTAGGGTTTTATTAAGGTTCAATGTTTAAATTAGGGCTTTTGGTAATAACCCTAACAACATATATAGCCCTGTGTGCGATAGGAACGCAGGAAGGACTGAAATCAATTACCATGGCGGAGAAAAATACCTCCCACGAAACGCCCACGGCTCTCACAATGCTCCATTACATCGTGTATCATCTCTTCCCATCTTTCACGCGATCGAATCTCAACATTCATGGCCATGGCACTCCACATTTGGACCAACCTTTCGCTGTTTCCAAGGCTGCCCTGTATCACCTGTGCCTTAGTCAAGATTGCTAGATCTTCTTGGGTCTTGATAAGTGAGTCCATGGTGGCCACATACATAGAGAGCTCATCACCAGTATTGGTAAGGCTTTGTTCATATGCAAGGAGGTTCCTCAACACATCGTCCATGTTATCTTGCACGACAAGTTGTGGAAGATCAAACCGAAGCTTTCTCTTGTCGTATTTCATCACCGATATGCTACCTTCAATACCCCTAAACCGGATGCCGGATTTAGAGAGTTGAGACGCCGATGGAAGAAGATCAGTTGTCGTGTGATCTGCTGACTGCGGGAATCTGAATCTGGACTTTTCTAATGGCTTTCCGATGACCCATACATACAGGCAATCAAGTAGATGACTGCAATGTAGAAAATTTGGGGTTTCAAATTTCGCGTCCTGAGAATTCCTCGTAGGGAATGGATCGATTCTTTTTACAACATCAGCCACTACTTTCCGGAGCTGATCCATTTTTAAGGTGGGTGGGTTTGGAAATTCTTGAATCAGGTTTATCAGATAGGACATGGGAATCTGGTTACCCATCAAGAACAGGTCCCTCCATACTTGCATGTATGTGAGGTTGTTGTTGCAGAGCGTTGGAAAGTGGTCATGTTCCTCGTGTTGGGGTTGCAACTCATTCCAAACAAACCGCAACAAGTCATGAATGAAGACAGTATCTTCAGTGACAGAAAGCGTGAGGGAATTGGAGGTATTTTCAGGGAGGCTTGAATAATGCATGTGAAGAGGGTTCCAGTTGAGGCATCGCATGAGCTCATCCTGATCTGATATCCCATGTCTTCGCATGAATCCGTCCACACATAGTGCCTTATAATGATCAAAAGAGCGTTTCTCATCAAGCATTTGATACAGTGGTCCGATGGTCAGGATCTGAGGGGAATATGACCCTGGATTCACCTCCAACAATGTTTGGTGAGGCTTCGATATTATCGAACTTCGAAATTCCTGTCTCTTATCGTCCGGTGGTAACCACAATGCCTGCATGGCTACTATACCCGAGCGAATTTTTTTATCCCAATGTTGATATTTCTCCTAAACTTCTTCTTCAGACTTTTTCTGTGGGCACAAACCTTATGCTTTTGTTGATTTCCTAGTCTTTTCTTGCAGGAGATGACAATAGAGAGAAAAATGAGAGAGAGAGAGAGAGAGAGAGAGAGAGAGAGAGAAAGAGAAAGAGAGAGAGAGGGAGAGAGAATAAGATCAACTTCATGATCGCATACATTGGAAAGTCAACTCCTTATTATAAAGGTTTGTGCATGTGCAAGGAGCTTCCTCAACACATTCTCCCTGCCATTCTTTTAATTTATACAGCCTGTATTCTAATCTCATTAGCCAAAGCTTGATCTTGATTTTAGAGATAAAAGTTTTCTTTTCTCCGTGAATACCTGATTGAGGTATTCGTTGTTTGTGTGTCGCATTCTGTGGATTAATAATAATAGTAAACAGAACACTGATGACACACATCTGAAGAAAACAAACATTGATCCCATACAGACGACGTTACATACAGCACTGATCACAACAAATTTGCAGAACACAAACAGTAATCACATCATTTGCAAAAGGCTTAACATGACCAATATTTTAGCAAATGTCTCAATTATGTACATGGTGTGATCGTTTGAGAAGAAATAAGTACAGAAAACGCTGAAACTTTGGTGGCGTTTGCCTTTGGGGAGTTCTTGCTTGAAGCCGCAAACACTAATAAACTGGTGATTACTTGCTGTTTTTAAGTAAGCTCTTTAATTAACACCCACCATAAAACCCATAAACAATGTTCGGAAACACTTATACTCATCAAGATTATCAGAGAATATAACCCATACAAATTCTATTTAAAATTAGCAGACTAAAACACACGAATTGAATCTTTTGATTATACTATAGATTAGGAGTTGTAAGAAACTACTTGGATGAATAGTTTACTGTAATGTTTATTTCCACGGAACATATATGCAATTCAGTTCACGCTTACAAGCGAATAAGATATACATGAATACACATCAATTCCATTCATTTATTTCTAGTGGACACATCAGCTCATCGACAATCTTATCTTGCAATTTCTCAAGTTTCTTGAAACAGCAATGTATCAAGAAACTCCAAGTTCATAACGTTTTAAATCCCAATCTGTGTCTTTCTCTACGACTCTTGTTTTCTATGCCGCAAACATCTTGTCGTATGTTTAAATGCTGAATGGAGATTTAGGAATGTAGTGTCAGTCATATGCTTTGTAACATGATGATGTTGTGGTATTATTACATTTCACCATAAGTACATGATCGTCCACAATTTCATAAACCAATATGGACGATAAATCAATAAAACATGATTCACCATAAGTACATAATCTTCCACAATTCCATATGCCAATGTGGATTATAAATACAAAAAACCATAACTAACAGAAAACAATTAAATAATGAAATCCCAAATGAATAAAAAAAGCTCTATAGTTGATTGTGTTGAGCTTCTTTACTTTTGCCCTCGGGTAACTAAGGGTTTAGCGTTTAGGTGTATTTAGGGTTTGTAATAACCTAAGATAGAGTAGACTGTCTGGAATATTGAAGCTGAGAGCAGTAGAAACGCTGCAATGACGGATGCCACTAGCCACGGCCGAGACAAATACGTTTGATAAAACTCCACATACAAGCGACGCCAACGGGAGGAATTGTGGGCATTTATCTCATGGATCATTTCTTTCCATTCCTTACACGGCTCATAATAGACATTGGTGCCCATGTTGTTCCACATCTGGATCAACCTCTTGTCGTTCCCGACTTGGTTCTCTATCACCTTCGCCTTAGTCAAGATCACTAGATCTTCTTGGTTGTCGATGAGGGAGTCCATGATGGCCACATACATAGTGAACTCACCTCCATCTTTGAACGTTTGTTCATAGGCAAGAAGGTTCCTGAGCACATCCTCCGTGCCATCGTACACTACAAGGCGTGGAAGATGGAGCTGAAGTTTCTTCATGTCATACTTCATCACTGATACATTACCTTCACAAGCCTTGAACGAAATGCCGGCTTTCGAGAGTTGGGACGCTGTTGGGATGTGATGAGACTCCTCTTCAGAATAAGATGCTGAAGATGGTGGTGGTCTCTCAGATGGTCTCTTAGAGTCGTCAAATGTTTCGGTGCACGAATAATAAAGGGCATCAAGTAGATGCTTGCATTTATCGATCAATTTTCTGTCTTTCGATTTAAGGAATTCCTCAAATCGGGCCTGCACACGTTTGCTAGAGATGAATGGAATCCTGGGAACAATAAATTTCCTTACCGTATCCTCGAGAGCATCCAATGAGAAGTTGCGATTGTTAGCGATCTCTGTAATCTTCCTCACATATGACATGGGAATTTGATTTCCTACCAATAGCAAGTCCCTCCGTAGTCTGTCGCGGAATGTAAAGTCATTAGTAAAGAAGAAATTAGTAAAGTACTGACAGACACCTATGGTAGGGTCTTTCTTGGACAGACGCAGCAAGAACTCATGAATGAAGACGGTATCCACAGTGACCAGAAGTTGGAGCCAGTCAATGTCAGATTGGGGGAGGTTGAGAAGATTATAAATACGGCTAAGTTCATCGGGTTGATCAGGGGTGAGTTTTTTGGTAAGCTCTCCCACACCTGGTATCCTATGTCTTTCCATGAATTTCTTCACACATTTTGCCTTAAAATTATTAATGGGGGATTGCTCAAGATCTGGATACAGTGGACCGATGGTCACTAATTTAGGGTCATATGCCTCTTTCTTCACTTCCACCAAATGTTGGGGAGGCTTCAAAATCTTCCAACTTCTGTTGAACACTGGTGCATCATCAACATGCAGATTGATCTGCTTCTGCATGTAGCCTCTCCATTCATCTTTGATGGTCTTGGGTTTGTGATCAGGTTCTTCCATTGGAAGTGTAGTGTTGAATCTAATAATCTTCTTCTTCTTCTGCTTCTGTAGGGCACTAATTAGTTGATAATTTCTTGCAGTCCATTCGGTCAATTAGTAGCACTAATTAGTTGATAATTTCTTGCAGAGTTAATCCTGGCTCAGATGTAAAGAAAGTCTATATTATACGTATCAATTTATCTACGTACAAAGAGAGATAAGAAAGAGAATCTCAGACTGTCGAATTCTATACAAGAATCATGCCATTTCTTTTACACAGCAAATACTCTATTCTATCTTTTAGTCCTTTCTTCTATGATTTCAGACATCTCGTCGTCGGTGGTGATGAGCTGAGTAAAATCAACTTTATGATCGCATACATTTTTAACTTTATGAGTAAAGTCAAACTCCGTATTGTAAAAAATTGTGAATTGGCAAGAAAGCTCCGCAGCACATGTTCTGTGCCATTTCTTTAATTTTATACACAGCCTGGATTGGATTCTCATTCAGGAACGATCTCCATTTCAGAAATAAAACTATTCTTTCTCCTTAATGGGAAAGTTGAGGGCAAAAAAAGTCGTTGTTTAGTGTGTCGCTCTCTGTGTATTCATCATTGTAATACATAATACATTATATATGTATGTGTTAAATTTTAATAATGCATTGACTTTCTTTGGATAAGAGTATCTTGCTTGAAGTTAAAGCGTCGTTTTGTTTGATCCTTTTACACTATGTACTTATTGGGGCACATGGATGCTCAATGATTAAGACACCCAAGAGAGAGTTGTCTTCGTCTTTCTCCCTTGGTTTCCAAACCATTCATTTTTTAGACCATAAACCGATTGGAGCCATGTCGTGGTCACTTAAAAATATTCCACGTGGAGCATTGTCGTGGTCACTTTAAAAAAAAAAAAATCCTTCTTTTTGGAAAGAGCATGGAGAATCATGCTCATTCAATTCTTTTCTCTTATCATAAGTTGGATGATCAAAGAAGGCTTCGAAAGTTGTCCCAAACTCACATTTTGGTTTTGTCCCAACTTGTCCCAGACTCACATTTTGATTTTGTCCAAACTTGTCCCAAACTCACATTTTGATTTTGTCCCAAGAATGGAACTCTTTTGGAATATCTTGACATGTGAATATTATAATAGCCTTTTCGTCCCATATACAATGTCCATTCACGTGTTCTCGTGCGTAATCTATCTAATCGTGATTTTGGGACATAATGATTTGGTGGGCTTGTAATAGGAGCGTACAAGTAGAAGCATATCCCAAAGATAAATATCATCACCTCCCAACACGAGAATATCAATTCTCTAAAGCCTTGGCATCCAGCTAAATGCTCGTGAAGGTAGCATATCAGTGATGAAGTATCACAAGGAAACTTGAGCTTCACATTCCATGACTATGAGAGGAAAAGAGGAAAATACCTTCTTCTTCTTCTTCTTTTTATATAAGATTTTCTTCGATAGCATTAAGAACAAAACGCCCGAAGGCTACACCTTGAACCTAGCAACCAAGAAGGTTACAACTTTCTTTATACACTGATATAAAATACAAGGATGTTTACATTTGTGATATTCAAAGAGTCCATGGAAATCGATATTGCCATTGAGGCACTTGAGCTACCATTGTAAACAGGGGCACCTTTTTCCATAAGTGAAGAAGCTTTTTCCTTTTCTTGATCATAGTATCTGGGGAACCCTGCATATTGTCATACTCACCACGGACTACAGCTAGAAAGTTCTCCCATAACTCAAACAACACATCTGAGACATGAATGTCTACCCCATCATAAAGTTGTTTACATCGATATTTCCATAATACCCATAATGTTATTGTGGACATAGTTTTCCAAATTTGGACGGATCGCACCTGCTTTCGAGGTTGTTGGAAAGGACTAACTAATTTCAATCTTCCATTATGTATTTTCATTGCCTCATGAACATCGTTTGCCTCATACAACATTAAACCGGAGTGTAATACTCCCCACATCGATGATCCCCATGAGAATAAGAAACCTACATTTATTGTTAGGAATAAAGACACGACTTTCTTCCATACTTGATGAGCAAAAGAACAAGACCATAAGACATGCTTGGTACTCTCTTGAGGTTCATGGCAAATGGCACATTGCCGCAAATTGGGTGTCACATTTCTCTTTCAATGTATGACCAACTGGTAGAGCCATATGCACTAATAACCATCGAAAGAGAATAAATTTAGTTGGCCCCTTGAATGACCATATCCATTTCCAATAGGTTCTCAACTGCAAAGTGGAAACACCCCAATTGGTCCAATGTTTCTGAGCCGTTGGTATCTTTCCATTATGAGAGAGCAGTAATGATCTTCCAAGTTTTACTGAGTACTGAAAAAAGGGAACCTTTACGATCTTTTCCCCCAAGGAGTGTGACCAAAGCCAACCCCCTGGATCCCATGTTAATCTTGCAACAGGATCTTTTGAATATAACCACATGATATCACACATATGAGCAATTGATGGATAAGGATCAACGATCCATTTCTTTCCGGTTTTAGCAACCACTCTAACTGGTGCACTTTGTAAGTCCTGTAGATAATTGCAATCAAAGGTATAAGATTGCAATCTATTGTTGTCTAGGACCTGAAAATAAGACACACACCCATTAGGTGAAACACCCTTAACAACCATCAATCTATCATTTACGAAGCATCCAAACCATAGATGTTCCGGCCTCGGTTGGAAGGTTGTTAAAAATGAAGAATATGTTACTGATAAGGTAGCCATCATTATCTTGGCACCATGAACTGATTGTAGATGTACAAGTCGATCTTCTTGTGACATTTGTTGAAACTGAGTCCACGTTCTTACAGATGCAGCTGGCCCATTATCCAATTTACCCCAAGCAAGGTGAGGATGCAGGCCCAATACTTTTCCTGCATTATCCCGGAATAGAGAATTGGCAAGCATAGGTTGATTAAGTAATGCATCCCAGGTAGAAGGTTTGTCCTTTAGCAAAAATGATTTAATTGCATCCCACGCTCTTATGATTCCTAGCAAAAATCTATTGGATGCAAGATTTGTCCTTGGTGTTTTCATGTCATTCAAGAACAACCACTTTAAAGAGGGTGACCATACTCCTCCTGTCTTAGGAGTTAATTGCATTAACTAGAAAATACCTAAACCATCAAGTTTGGCAAATAGGTCTAAATATTGGCATGGTTCAATCTTGACATTGATGCCCATGTCGTTCCACATTTCATATTGCACCAAAACCCGAGGATGCCATATAATTACTAATATTTATTAAAAGATAGAATAAACATGTTGACCTTGGATTGGGATATTTGGTAATGATATTTGTTACAACCGTTACAATTACATAAAAGAAAATAGTAGAATATTTAAATAAATCTTGGAAGCACAAACGTTTCATCTCATGAACGTTTGGGCTCCCAATAAGTTTCTATTTAAAGAAGTAGTTGTGATTTTGAAAAGGGGGGGGGGGGTTCCCAATGGGGAAGGACCAAGTCATTAGTTAGTAATTCGCACTTACCTTTTTTATTTCTATTGAATACAAAGAGTGTTCTCTCTCATTTTGTGCCATTGGTTTAATACTTGGTATCAGAGCAAGATAAGGATTGGCAAGCCATTCCAGCAAGAAGAGATTGAAGAAGTGGCACACGACACCACGAGAGGAGTCAAGGTAACCACAAAGATAGTAGACTATTTTTTTTTCTCTCTCTCTTTTATCTAACCAATGGCGGGAAGAAGGCGAAGAAGAGGGATCAACTTGGGAGAGCTAGGGAACGAAGGAGACACTCCATTAGGGGAGATAGCCCTAGATCGAGGAGACCAAGAGGCCACCGAATTAGAGAATGGAAGGTTCAATATGGAAGATCAAAGGTGGGAGAGAGAAGAAGAGGAATCGGGGCCGCAAGGGAGAAGGCCCACGGAAGGAGGACCAGGGCGTTTGGAGGAGATGGTGCAGAGGCTGGAAGTCGGGAATGCCGAGAACCACCGCCACAACTTGGGATCATTTAAACCTATCAAACCAAAAATGTACATGGGGGAGAGGAACTCGGTGGTACTTACAAGATGGATAAGAGAAACCGAACTATTCCTCGTCCAAAGTCAAGTAGAACCCGACTTGTGGGTGATGGTCTCCGCGTGTTTTTTGGATGGACCAGCACAAAATTGGTACATGTCGGGGGAAAGCGTGTTTGAGTTCACGCCTTGGACAGAGTTTAAGCGGGAATTGCGTCATTATTTCATACCACAAAATGAACATCTCCGCATCATGGATTAATGGAGGATGTTGAGACAAGGGGAAGGGCAACTCACCATGTACATTGAGAGGTATCGCCAAGTGACATTGCAGCTGCCGCATCTTCATCAAATAACCAAACTCCACGGGTTCCTAGTTGGATGGAAGCCTCGGATCAGGATAGAGGTAGAAAAGATGAACCCTCAAACTTGTGAGGAAGCCATGAGGGTGGCAGAGAGGATAGGAGACATAGAAGGGAGCTCCCGACCTTTCCACAACAATCTAGGAAGTACATCCAACAATCGTGGGTGGACGACTACCACTAGTTCGATAGGAAGAGGAACAACACGAGGGGATCCAATTAGATCGAGCTGGACAAATAGCGGGGGAGGAGGAGGACAGCCGGGGAGTCCCATTTCTACTTCAACACAACGAACCCCACTAATTAGAAGAGGCTGTTTTGAGTGTGGAGGCCCTCACTTGGCATCCAATTGTCCAAAAAAGAAGCAACTCACGGTGCGGGCAGCCACCTCACAACTCGAGTTAACAGAGCTCGAGGAAGGTTCCGAGCAAGACATACAAGCAATAGCAGCGCAATATGAGGAAGAAGATGAAGAAGTCGCTGTACGTGCAGGAGCCGCCACCGCCTGGCCTACCTGTCTCACAGTCAAACTCAATAACACAAGTAATCTCTTTCTCAACGTAAAAATTAATGGGCATAGTTGTGAGGCAATGGTAGACAACGGTGCAACACACAACTTCATAACACCTGAATGCGCGAAGAAGTGGGGATTAAAATTGCAACCTTTAACCAACCTCTCTGTGAGTTTTGTACAGGGATACACTAATAAGTGTTCATTAGCAGCCAATGTCTTGATTGAAGCGGGAGAATGGAAGGGGCGAACACCTTTTCTAGCGGTTGACATGGATGGGTGCGAGGTGATCTTAGGGCTAGAATGGGTGGATAAGTACGTCATCAACCAATTCGGGAAAAAGGTAGATAAGGTGTTACTAGATAATGAAGATGGGAAGGGAGGCATCATTGTAAACATGCATAGGAGAAATGCAAAGGCAAAGGCGACAACCGTGACCGCAAAACTTTGCACGGGAAAGGTGGCAAATCGAGTCTTAAAGAAGGGCGGCCAACTCTTTCTTTGCACGACCCTGCAAGCATCAACAACAGTGAGGAAGGAAGGACTAAGGGCAGAAAATATGAAGGAAATATTAGAGCAATACAAGGATGTCTTAACAGCGGAGCTACCCAAAACTCTTCCGCCACAAAGGTCAATCGATCATAAAATCCCAACCATTCCCGGAAGCATACCACATGTAAAAGCTCCTTACCGAATGAATGCTACTCAATTAGCAGAGCTAAAACAACAATTACAACAATTAGAAGCATGTGGGTTCATCAGACCAAGCCAATCACCTTACGGTGCGCCCGTCATTTTTGTGGCAAAGAAGGATGGGACATTGCGCATGTGCATGGAGTACAGGTCTCTCAACAAAATCACCATAAAAAATAAATACCCATTACCTTTGATTTCCGACCTCTTGGATCAACTACAAGGAGCCCGTTATTTCTCTCGCATAGATCTCAGATCAGGGTATCATCAAATCCGCGTAGCTACGGAGGATATTGAGAAGACAACATTTAGGACGAGATATGGCAGTTTTGAATGGCTGGTGATGAGTTTCGGTTTGACAGGAGCACCCGGAACATTCTGTAGGCTCGGAAATGAAATTTTTAGGGATTATTTGGATAAATTTTTGATAATTTACATTGATGATTTGTTAATTTTCAGTAAGACTTTTGAGGAACATAAACAACATGTCACCAATGTGCTGCAACGATTACGGGAGCATCAGTTATACGCAAAACCTGAGAAGTGTGAGTTCGCTATGGAGGAGCTTGAATTCTTAGGATTTCGAATAGGAAGAGAAGGGCTCAAGATGGATCCGGCCAAGGTAAAAGCAGTTCAAGATTGGCCACGACCCACCAAAGTCCTCGAAGTGCAGCAATTCATAGGCTTCGTCCAGTATGTGAGAAGATTTATTAAAAACTTCAGTCAAATCGCAACCCCACTGACGAATCTCATCAAAGGCTCACAAACATTCTGTTGGTCTGAACGTGAACAACATGCCTTCGATCAATTGAAGAAGGCAGTGTGTGTGCAACCGGTTCTTCAACTCCCGGACTTTTCAAAACCATTTAAAATTCACACTGATGCTTCTGATTTTGCTTATGGGGCTGTGCTTATGCAGGATGGTCATCCGATTGCCTATGAGTCAAAAAAGTTTTCAGCGATAGAAAGTTGGTGGCCCACACACGAGAAGGAAATGTTGGCAATAGTTTATGCACTTCGGAAGTGGCGGCACTACGTACAAGATAAATTTACACGAGTAGTGACCGACAACATCTCCTTGCAATATTTTCTGACACAACCACGACTTTCAGCAAAACAAATGAGATGGCAAGATATGTTAGCAGAATTTGATTTGGAGATTGTACATAAAAAAGGCAAGTTGCATACATTACCTGATGCATTAAGTCGATTGCCACGCATCCTCCATATTTCTGTCATCTCGGCTCAAGGATGGATAGATGAAGTACGACAACCACAAACAGAGGATGCAGAGATGCGCGAATTAGTAACCAAAGTCATGAATGGGAGCATAACTCATGGAATGTACAAGTTGCAGGACGGCTTATTGTGGAGTGATGATAAAATAGTAATCCCGAATAATATATCACTAAAGGCAAAGATACTAAGGGAATTACATGATTGCCACATGGCCGGGCATGGGGGACAAAAGCGCACATTAAAAGCTGTTAAAAACTTCTTCGTGTGGCCAAGAATGGAACATGAGATCATTGACTATATACGTTCATGCCAGGTATGTCAAGCCGTGAAAGCTAGGTGAGGAAAAGCGCTCGGACTACTGCAACAGATGCCGGTACCATCCCGTCCATGGGATGTAATAAGCATGGATTTTATAATTGATTTACCCTCATCCAAGGGGTTTTGCATCCTTATGGTCAATGTGGATTTTTTTTCTAAACAAGCTCACTTCGTGCCGGCAAAGCCACCTCTAACAGCGCAACATGTAGCACACTTGTTTTTTAAACATGTTTTTAAGTATCACGGGCTGCCAGAAATCATAGTATCAGATAGGGATCCAAGGTTCACTAGTGGATTTTGGCAAGAATTGTTTCGGATTCTAGGCACACAGCTCCGTATGTCATCATCCGCACATCCGCAAACAGACGGGCAAACTGAGCGACTCAATCAAGGCATCGAGGACTACATTCGATGTTATGTCAAAGCGGATCAGACGGACTGGGTGGAACACATCGACATGCTCGAATTTTGTTACAATGCTGCAATCCATTCATCAACGGGATTCTCTCCATTCGAGCTCACCACAGGTAAAGAAGTCCTCACACCGATTGCTTTATTGCATACAAATAAGAAGACACAAGTAGAGGAATTGGATGTGTCTCGTTTTTTGGAGGAGTGGAAGGACCGGATGCAAGCAGCACAAGAGCATCTCATAAAAACAAAGTCACAGATGATCAATCGTGTCAATAAGAAACGGGAACACGTGGAGTTTTACCCAGGGGATTTAGTACTTGTCAATTCGGCTAGTTGGCCGTTACTTCAGGGCCTCACGCCCAAGTTTAACCATAGGTTCTATGGACCATACAAGGTGGTCAAACAACTCAATAATGTATCCTACAAATTACAACTTCCAGAGGCTTCCAAGATACATGATGTTTTTCATGTTAGCCTGCTAAAACGTTTCCACCCAGATGAAACATGGGGGCGCGAGGCAACTATTAGATGTGAACCTGAAGCACTTTTGAAGACACAGGTTCGTAGAGGGAGAAGACGCTACTTCATCAAGTGGCGAGGGAAACCATTATCCGAAGCATCGTGGGTAACTGAAGAAGCGTTGCTACAAGCAGGGTTTGAATGGCTACTTGAGCCTCTACAACAACCAGAGCCGTGACCTAGGAACCTTTATGCAATAGTTTCGAGGTCGAAACTCTCTCGACTAGCGGGAGAGTGTTACAACCGTTACAATTACATAAAAGAAAATAGTAGAATATTTAAATAAATCTTGGAAGCACAAACGTTTCATCTCATGAACGTTTGGGCTCCCAATAAGTTTCTATTTAAAGAAGTAGTTGTGATTTTGAAAAGGGGGGGGGGGTTCCCAATGGGGAAGGACCAAGTCATTAGTTAGTAATTCGCACTTACCTTTTTTATTTCTATTGAATACAAAGAGTGTTCTCTCTCATTTTGTGCCATTGGTTTATTAATATTCCTACTTTCTGAATTACATAAACTATGGGAAGTTATGACGCTTTGCTCTTTAATGGAGTGAGATTACTCAACATAAAAATACCCACACATATGGCTAGACAAATTTATTTCATATGCAGTTATGTACATACGAAGATACAAGTAAAAAACATTAGAAGGTGACTTTCTATGCATTAGAATACATCTTTTCTCTCTTGCAGATTGAATACCAAGATATTGAGCATCTTCTAAAAGCACACATCCATTCTATGTCATCATATCAACAAATAGATGCCAAAACTCTTAATAACTGGATTGCTTGTGTATTAAATGACCACACCATTTTTCTCATCAATTTCTATTATGTGGCAAAACCATCATCTTATACATTTTTACACTAGAGTGGTCTGAAATCGTTGGATTCATGGTTAATCAATGACAAATCAAAAGACGTTTATGATGTAAACCAATTGAAAAGTTAATACAAAGCATCCATTAAGCTCTGAAATTGGTCTCTAAATGTAACATCTCCTCTTCTTGTCACGTGAATGACGTAGTCAGGAGAAGCATGAAGATTTATTCTATATCTTTATCTCTTCAAATTGGGATGCCAATTCCAAGAGGTACTGAATTCATGTAGAGATCCAATCGAAGCGTATGTGATTGTCTTATGAGACTCATACAAAATGTACTCCATTTTAATTAGGAGAGGACACGTGATTGGCTTATGAGACTCATACAAAATGTACTCCATTTTAATTGGGAGAGGACACAATGATTTGCTTATTGAACCTATGTTTGTAACAAGATACTCAATAATACATTAATCACCAATTATTTATCATAAGTACAATGTCGGATTGGAAATAGCCATGTTTTTATGAGTCCATAAGACACTTAGTCCTTGTCACTTACTCTACTTCTACTACATCATCTTCTAAGAGTTTCTAAAAATAACGTACAATGAAATCCCAAAGGAATGAACAAAGCTTCATACTCCATTGTTTTTGAGCTTGTTTATTTTATCCCTAGGGTTTTAGTAAGGTTGAATGGTTAAATTAGGGCTTTTGGTAATAACCCTAACAACATATATAGCCTGTCTGCAATAGAAACGCTACAAGACCTTAAATCAAATGCCATGACAGAGTAAAATACTTAGAATGAAACGCCGAGGGCTCTCACAATGCTCCATTAGATCTTGTATCATCCCCTCCCACTTCTCACGCGATCGAATCACCACATTCTTGGCCATGGCACTCCACATCTGGAGCAATCTTTCGCTGCTTCCAAGTTTGCTCTGTATCACAAGTGGTTTAGTCAAGATTGCTAGATCTTCTTGGGTCTTGATAAGGGAGTTCATAGTGACCACATACAGAGAGAACGCATGACCAGTATTGGTATGGCTTTCTTCATATGCAAGGAGGTTCCTCAACACATCCTCCGTGTTATCTTGCACGACAAGTCCTGGAAGATCAAACCGAAGCTTTCTCTTGTCGTATTTCATCACCGATATGCTACCTTCAATAGCCCTAAACCTGATGCCTGCTTTAGAGAGTTGAGACGCTGATGGAAGATCCGATGTCATGGGATCTGCTTGTTGCGGGAATCTATGTGGATTGATGGCTTGTGTCCTACACTCTTTGAATGGCTTTCCGGTGACCCAAACATATAGGCAATCAAGTAGATGATTGCAATGTTGAAATTTTGGAGTTTCTAATTTCTCGTTCTGAGAATTCCTGATAGGGAAAGGATCAAGTCTTTTAACAGCATCAGCCACTACTTTCCGGATCTCATCCATTTCTAAGTTAGGTGGGTTCGGAAACTCTTCAATCAGCTTCTTCAGATAAGACATGGGAATTTGGTTGCCCATCAAGAACAAGTCCCTCCATATTTGCTTGTATGTCAAGTCATTTTTGAAGAGTGTAGGGAAGTGGCCGTGTTCTGTGTGTTGGGGTTGCAACTCGTACCACAGAAACAGCAAGAGTTCATGAATGAAGATTGTATCTTCAGTGACCAAAAGCTTAAGGGAATCGAAGTTGAGGCTTGGATAATGCAGGTAACGAGGGTCATAGTCGAGGCGTCGCATGAATCTGTCCACACATGGTGCCTTATAATGATCAAAAGGGCGACTCGTATTAAGCATTTGGTACAGTGGTCCGATAGTCAGAATCTGAGGGGAATATAACCCTGGATTCACCTCCAACAATGCTTGGTAAGGCTTCGATATCATCAAACATCCCTGTGGAGGCAAACGTGGAGAAAGAAGATTTTTGGAACGTGGAGAAAGAAATTTATGTCTGTCGCTATCCCATGGCAACCGACTTGCAAATTTGAAACGTGGAGAAGGAAATTTAGGTCTGTCACCTTCCCATGGCGAAGTAAGTGCATCAACAACTCCATCCATTTGGCATATGCGAATACCTGAACTTGCTTGTCGACGATGCAAAGGTGTCCTATAATGCGCCGTTACATCGTTAATCATCTCATTCCATACTTGGGGACAATAAATCATGATATTCTTGCTCATAGCATTCCACATCTGGACCAACCTTTCATTACTTCCAAGGTTGCTCTCTATCACCTGCGCCTTCATCAAGATTGATAGGTCTTCATGGGTCTTGATAAGGGAGTCCATAATGGCCACATACATTGAGAACTCAACACCAGTATTGAAAAGGCTTTCGTCATTTGCAAAGACGTACCTGAACACCTCCTCGGTAGAGAACGCACCACTAGTATTGATAAGGCTTTCGTCATATGCAAGGAGGTTCTTCAACACATCCTCCGTGCTATCTTCCACGACAAGTCGTGGAAGATCAAACCGAAGGTTTCTCATGTCATATTTCATCATGAACAATGGATCATTTATCGAAATAAGTCAATAATTCAAGCTGGCAACCTTGGGTCTACCCGATTTCGAGTCGAGTTCCTTTGAACTTCATACAATCTTCTGCAGAAACCACATGGGTATTAGACTACCTATCTTTCGAATGTATAATCCATCTATCAGTTATTTCTAGTTTGGTGGGGGAATATTATAACAAAATTTCATGCAAATTTTCGAAATCGAAAATATGAAAGACAAACTAAATGGATTTGACCGAAGTAATTTATCATCGTAACAAGTATGGTCATGGGGCTGATAACTAATTCTGAACTTTGGGATGATTTGGACATTCTACTGTCAATTTCATTGCAGCTAAGACTAAAGTTTTACATCCGTATGAAGAGATCAAGATTTTATCTTCCGATTTCTCATGGCTAATTAAACAGCTATGTATCGAAACGCTACAAGTTCATAACTTTGTAAATATTAATATGTCTCTTTCTCTAGGAATCCTGTTTTCGATGCTGCAAACATGTTATTGTATATTTAAATGGTGAATGGATCTCTAGGAACGTAGTATCGTATGTTTTGTAGCATGATGATGATGTGGTATTACATCCAAAAATATCGTCGTGTTTGTTAAGATAGAATATAATTATTTATATAGAAAGTAGTTTAACCTTACAGAAAATAAAACGATACATGACCTCCTTCTTTTAGTGTTTTCCTTATAAGCATGTATATAAAGTATTGTTTTGACAAAATAAAATATATCCCTTTTCTTTTACAAAGCTTGTCTTATCATTTCTGTCCAATTCTCTCTTCCTCTCTCCTTGTGTGTTATTGCTTCTTGTCCAATTGTAGTGTTCCTGGTAATGTTACTTATTCTCAATAGATTTATTTTGTGTTTGCCATCTTGTTCAGCTTGTATGTAATTTGATGTATGTGGGATCAAGAAAAAGACGACAAAGAAGAAGAAGCAGAAATTGTGCTTCAGCAAGTCTTCATTGCGAGAACAAAAACTTTGCAAGAACAAAAACATTTCACCATAAGTACATAATCTTCCACAATTTCATAAACCAATATGGACCATAAATCAATAAAACATGATTCACCATAAGTACATAATCTTCTAAAACTGAGTAAACCAATATGAAAAATAAGTCAATAAAACATGATTGACCGTAAGTACATAATCTTCCACAATTTCATAAGCCAGTGTGGATTATAAATCAGTACAATGTAAGTAACAGGAAACAATTAGATAATGAAATCCCAATGAATAAACAAAGCTCAATACTTAATTGTGTTGAGCTTCTTTATTTTTGCCATAGCGTTTAGGGATTTAGGGTTTAGGTTGATTTAGGGCTTTGTAATAAGCTAAGATTGAATAGACTGTCTGTAATATTGAAAGTGAGAGCAATACAAATGCCGCAATGACGGATGCCATTAGCCACGGCCGAGACAAATATGTTTGATAAAACTCCACGGACAAGCGACGCCAACGGGAGGAATTGTGGGTATTTATCTCATGGATCATCTCTTTCCATTCCTTACACGGCTCATAATAGACATTGGTGCACATCTCGTTCCACATCTGGATCAACTTCTCATCACTCCCCAAGTTATTCTCTAGCACCTTCGCCTTAGTCAAGATCGCTAGATCTTCTTGGGTGTCTATGAGGGAGTCCATGATGGCCGCATACATAGTGAACTTACCTCCATCTTTGAAGGTTTGCTCATAGGCAAGAAGGTTCCTCAGCACATCCTCCGTGCCATCATACACGATAAGGCGCGGAAGATTGAGCTGAAGTTTCGTCTTGTCATACTTCATCACTGATATGTTACCTTCACAAGCCTTGAACGAAATGCCGGCTTTCGTGAGTTGGGACGCTGTTGGAATGTGATAAGACTCCTCTTCGGAATAAGATGGTGATCTCTCAGATGGTCTCTTAGAGTCGTCAAATGTTTCAGTGCACGAAAAATAGAGGGCATCAAGTAAATGCTCACATTTATCGATCAATTTTCTGCCTTTCGATTCAAGAAATCTCTCAAATCTGGTCTGCACACGTTCGCTAGAGATGAAGGGAATCCGGGGAACAATAAATCTCCGCACAGTTTTCTCGAGAACATCCAATGAGAAGTTGCGATTGCTAGCAATCTCTGTAATCTTCTTCACATATGACATGGGAATTTGATTTCCTACCAACAGAAAGTCCCTCCGTACTCTGGCGTTGAATGTAAAGTCATTATTAAAGAAGAAAATAGTAAAGTACTTGCAGACACCTGTGGTAGGGTCTTCCTTGGAGAGAAACAGCAGGAATTCATGAATGAAGACAGTATCGATAGTAACCAGAAGTTGGAGCCAGTCAAAGTCAGATTGGCTGAGGTTGAGATTATAGATGCGGCTAAGCTCATCTGGTTGATCATGGCTGAGGTATTGCATGAGCTCTCCCACACTTGATATCCCATGTCTTTCCATGAATTTCCTCACACATAGTGCCTTAAAATTATTAATGGGGGAAAGCTCCAGATTTTGATACAATGGACCGATGGTCACTAATTTAGGGTTATATGACTGTGGCTTCACTTCCAACAATGCTTGGGGAGGCTTCAAAATCTTCCAACTTTCGTTGAACACAGGTGCATCATCACCATGCAGATTGATCTTCTCTTTCATGTAGTCTCTCCATTTATCTTTGGTGAAGTCGGGTTGTTGATCAGGTCTATCCATTAGAATTTTAGTGTTGAATCTAATAACCTTCTTCTTCTTCATCTTCTTCTACTTCTGTTTTTGTAGGGCACTAATTGGTTTGACACTTTCTAATTGAATTAGCCTCTTCTTCTTGAATCGTCCACTTCTACTTCTGTAGGGCCCTAACTGCTTGATAATTTCTCCGGTTTTCAAGTAGTACCACTTCTCTTTTCATGCATCTCTATGAGTTAATCCTGCCTTCAGATGATGAGGAACTGTACACTCTATGTACGCATCTCTTTATTAATCTATGATAAGGAGAAAGCTATAAGAATGAGCATATGTGTGGAGCCAAGAATCAAGCCATTTCCTATTATAGAAAGCAAAATAGTAGATATTCTATTTTTAACCAATTACTGTACGATTTCGAATAAGTCAGTTGGGTGTTGATGAGCTGAGTCAAATCAACTCTATGATCGAATACATAGCACAGCCAATTCCTTGTTGTAAAGGTTTATTTATGCATGTTCAAGGAGTTCTTCAACGCCATTCCTTAATTTATACAGCCTGTGTTCTCATCTCATTTAGAAGAGCTTGATCTCCATTCTAGAAAATATTTAGGTCTTTTTCGTGATGGGAAAGTTGAAGGCAATGTTGTTAGTTCTTAGTATGTCCCACTCTGGATTAATCATAGTAAACACATCTGCAGAACACAAACATTGATCACATAATTTGCACACATATGAAATCCGATTAGAATTGGGTCTCAAATTAACGCTAACAATTTTGAGAAAAAAGGGGAGGAATTAACTCAATTATTTAGGTGTTATGAACGTTTGAGCGGAAATAACTAGAAAAATAATTGGAACTTGTGCTTCGATACTTCATCGCTTCAATTAATTAATTTAAATCCCAGAATATCGATCTCCATTGCTACATCAATCACCAAACCATTCACCACAATTTCAAAAAAAGACATAAATAATAAGAAATAATTAAATTAATAAACCAAAATTATAGGCAAAGATCAATAATCAATTGTGTTGAGCTTCTTTATTATTGCCCTAAGGTTTAGGGTAGGTTAATCTTTTGGGTATGTAATAGCCTAAGATTGTATAGACTGTCTGCAATATTGAAGCTGAGAGCAGTAGAAACGCCGCGATGACCGAAATCCATAGCCATGGGCGAGAAAAGTACATTTGATGAAACTCCGCATACCAGCGACGCCAACGGGAGGAATAGTGGGCGGCTATAACAGGGACCATTCCTTTCCATCTTCTCGATTCGACAGTATAGATCACATTGATGCACATGTCATCCCACATCTTGACCAATCTGTAGTCATTTTCAAGGTGGTTCTGTATCACCCCCGCCCGAGTTAAGATTGCTAGATCCTCTGGTGTGTCAATGAGCGCGTCCATAATGACCGCATACGTCGAGAAGTCACCGCTACTTCGTCTTGTGCTGGACGTTTGTTCATGCGCAACGAGGTTCCGGAGCACATCCTCTGTGTCATCTTCCACGACGAGCTTCGGAAGATCGATCTGAAGCTTTTTCTTGTCATACCTCATCACCGATATGTTACCATCACAAGCCTTGAACCGGATGCCGGCTTTACAGAGTTCCGATGCTGTCGGTATGTGATCATACTGCTCTTCAGAAGAATGAATTTGATTCTTCGGAATTAGATTGTCTCGTAGATTCGGTTGGTCGTGATGGCAACACCATTGACAACGCAATAAATTCTTCTTCGAAAGTGCACGAGAAGTAGAGGGAATCAAGTAGATGCTTGCAATTATCGATTAAATTGATGTTTTCCGATTCGAGAAATCTTAGAAATCTAGTCTTTACATCTTTCCTAGAGATGAAAGGATTACTGAGGACAATAAATTTCCGCATGGTTTCCTCGAGAACATCCAATGAGAAGTTAGGATTGTTAGGAATCTCTAGAGCAATCTTCTTCAGAAATGACATGGGAATCTGGTTGCCCATCAACAGGAGGTCCCTCTCTAGTCGCAGGTAGAGTGTAAAGTCACTATTGGAGTAGAAAATGTGAAAGTAGCTGCAGACACTTTCCATAGGTTGAGGTATGGATAGAAACAGCAAGAATTCATGAATGAAGACGGTATCGATAGTTGGAGCCAGTCAAAGAGTCAGATTGAGGGAAATTGAGATTATAGATGCGGCTAAGTTCATCCGTTTCAACAGAGATTAGGTCTTCCACAGCTGATATAATCTTACTATGTCGCTCCATGAATTTCTTCACACATAACGCCTTCAAATTATCAATAGGGGAAGCCTCAAGATTTGGATACAATGGACCGATGGTCACTAATTTAGGGTAATATGACTCTGGCTTGACTTCTAACAATGGTTGGGGAGGCTTCAAATTAATTGAACTTGTGCCGTTGAACACAGGTGCATTAACATGATTGATCTTCTCCTTCATGTAGACTTGTCTCCATTCACCTTTGGTGAAGTTTGGTTGATGATCAGGTTCATCCATTGGATTTGTAGTGTTGAATTTGATCTTCTTCTTCTTCTGTAGGGCACTAATTAGTTGATACTTTCTTGGATAATTAGGTCAAGTAGTACCACTCCTGTTTTCCTACACCTCTATGAGTTAATTCTGCTATTTGTTAGTAGTGTTCCAAGTTTTTATGATCCTTGGAAATGGCTGGTAGGCACAACAAAGTTTGTGGGCCTAATTTGGGGATACGTATTACATGGGAAGAGTGGTGGGAGATTTCGGACCGTAAATCTATTTGGTAACATTTAATTTTCCTATTTTATCAAATAAATGTAGAGAACAAGAAAAAGGGGGTAAAAGGTTTTTTTTCTCCATTTTCTAGACTTGTCCTATAAAGTAGATAAAATGGGGCTAAAATAGCTAGTTTGGAGAACGTTGACTAGCTAGATCTATATTTAGAAACTGTACCCAAAACAACTTCAGTCTCAACCATATTTCTCGTTTAAAGTCCACAAATTTGTGGGACCAACCTACTTGTACTGTGCCTTATGAGGTAGGAATGCAAATATGGGGAATTTCTTTTGGTGAGCAAGCATTATGTGGACTATTTTGTTCATGCTATAAGATAATAAATATTTGGTCAACAAACTTGCTAATGAATGTAAGGTTGCATTGGACATTCTATTATCAATTGTCCTTAGCCATTGTGTCTAAATTTATATTCATATTAAAGAATTCGGATTTTATATACCATGTTGTTAGCCTAGTTAGGAGACCTATATATTCAAGAGAACTTTTTATCTAGGGTTAAGAAAGAGGAGGATACTTGTTATGATTAGCATAAAAACATGGAGATAGTATTGTTACAAGTGTCACTTTAAACCCATTAAAGATCCTTGTAACAGGCAATTATTCATTATTCAAGCATGCATTAAGCACCAATCAAGTTTATATTATTTATTACAAGTGTCGCTTAAAACCCATTAACAATCCTTGTAAGAGATAGTTACTCAAGCATGCATTAAGCACCAATCAAGGTGTCGTAAATTCAATGCCATGTCTCACCATGTTCTTATTTCTAAGCATTTAAAATGCTTAGAACAATCTTCCACAATGATAAAAGTTCATATGGATTGTAAATCCTTAGAACAATCTTCCACATTTATTAAAGATCATGTGGATTATAAATCGAATAGACATAAATAAAGTAATACAGTCCAATGAACCAAGGAAAGAAAGCTCAAACACTTGATTGTTTTTGAGCTCAGTTGTTTCATTTAGCTATTCCACTAGTAATAGCCTAAGATGGCATAGACTGTCTGCACTAATGTCAAGACGAGGAGTAGGATCGCGCTAATGACAGATGCCGTCAACCATGGACGAGAGAAAAACTTTTCACAGAACTCCACATACATGGAACTGAAAGGATTCCGATAGTGCTTGAGTACATCGTGTGTTATATTGTCCAATCTTTCGCATGATCGAATCGTGACATTTTTGCACATCTTGTTCCACATCTTGACCAACTTCTGATCGCTCCCGAGGTGGTTCACTATCACCCGTGCCTTAGTCAAGATTGCTAGATCCTCGGTTGTATCAATGAGTGAGTCCATGATTACAACATACATTGTAAACGCACCTCCTTTTTTGGAGGCTTGTTCATAGGCAAGGAGGTTCCGCAGCACATCCTCCGTGCCTTCGTACACGATAAGGCGTGGAAGATGGAGACGATGCTTCCTCCCATGATACTTGATCCCTGATGTGCCGCTTTTGTAAGCCTTAAATGAAATGCCGACTTTCGAGAGTTGAGACGCTGTTGGCAAACGATCACGATGTTTAGACTGTAGCCTGTCGGCTCCTTGATTCGTCGGCCGATGCTCTTGAAATTTCAGGGATCTCCTCTCCTCATGTAATCCTTGTGTGACCAAAACATACTGGCAATCAAGTAGATGTTTGCAATCCAAAAAATTTGCATTCGGAGTATTCTTGCGCCAATCCATATTGCCCATGGGGAATGGACAGTTCCTCACAACAATATCAACCAATACTGTCTGGAGATCTTTCACATTGAGTTCGTTTCTGTTTGGAAACTCTGCAATCTTCTTTAGAAAAAACATGGGAATTTGGTTTCCCATCAAGAACAAGTTCCTCCATACGGGGTTGCATTTGAAGTCATTGTTGAAGAAATCGTATAAGTAGTCAGTACTTACACTAGGTTCTTGGTTGCACTTAATTTTGTTATTGAAGAAACTGTGCAAGAACTCGTATTGCTTATCCGGGGAATATGAACGTGCAGTGCGCGAAAAGAATAAGAATTCATGAATGAAGACGGTATCGATAGTGACCAGAAGCTGGAAATCTTTAATGTGATCTTGGGAGAGGTTTGAATAATGGCTGTTAAGATCAAAGGGGTTAGGAATGAGGTATTCTATGAGTTCTCCCACATCTGATTTCTCATGTCTTTCCATGAATTTCGTCACACATAGTGCCTTACAGTCATCAAGACAGGATTTGGTCACAAGATTTGTATACAATGGTCCGATGGTCAGGTTTTCATCCCAATATGGTTTATTCTTGGCTTCCAAGAGCTCTTTGGGAGGAATCGAAATCTTCACATTTTCCTCGCTTTTCCATTTAAATCCAGATGTATTAGGAGCAGTTACAGCAATCTCATTGATCTTTTCTATCATTTCTTTCCACCATTTGGATTGGGCAAGTAGCCCAATGGAGTGGTTTGTATGGTTAAGAGGGATGGATTCATGTGGATGCAGAGCGGCCCCATTGGGTTGGATTGTAAGCCTGATTTCCTTGTTGATATGAATTTCACCCATCTCTTAAACTACTACTACTACTACTTCTTCTTCTTCTGTAAGGCACTCCTCTTCTGATCTGTTTTTATGTAGAATAAGTTCTAGTAGCACTCCTCTTTTTATACATCTCTATGAGTTCCTTCACTCAGATGATAAGAAAGTCAAGATTCTATCTATTTACCTATCTATGATAAGATAAGAGAGAAAGCAGAACCGAGAGATAAGAATGAGAATATGTGTGGAATCCCCTGCCAAGACCATATGTGTGGAGCCAAAAATCGTGCAATTTCCTATTATGGAAAGCCAATAGTCTATTCTATTTTTAGTCAATTACTCTACGATTTCGGACATCTTGTGGAGCAAATACAGTATTCGTGTTTTAGGCAATTACTCTATTCGATTTCGAACATACCAAAATCAATTCTATAATCTGACTAAAATCAACTCTATGATCGCATATATATGCCAAACTCAACTCCTTATCGCAAAGATTTGTGGATGTGCAAGAAGGTTCCTCAGCACATGTTCTGTGACATTCTTTAATTCATACAGCCTGGATTCGGTACTTAATTAGGGGAGCTTGATCTCCATTTTGGAGATAAAGTTTTAAGTGGAAACGAGAATGTATGTTTGATGATAGGCAGAGCTAACACATACATTATATATATATATATATATATAGATATACATATATAATTGCATTGACTCTGATTGGCTAATTAGAATATTTGCAAAACATTAACAACAATAATCATGTTTTGCGTAAGAAATACACCATGTTTTGTAAAGCATCTGGGTTTTTCTAAGGTTTTGGACGTTCCTTGACTATAAATTTCTATTAGACTTCAGAATATATATTTAGGAATTTCTAAATTATACTAGGAATCTTGGCAAGTGGTGTTTACAACTAATTAGAGAGAAACTAACATGAAGGACCTGAGAGAAAATATAATTATATCGAGGAAAATGTTCTCTCAACAATAATGCATTGACTTTTTATGAAATGTTATGTTGGTTCCTTTACACTACATAAGGCACGAGGAATAATACTAAAGCACGATAGTTTTTGCAATCTCTTTTTTATTTGTTCACAAGTCACACAAATTCTCATGATTGTTAGACGCAAGAAAGAATTGTCTTTGCCTTTGTTGGTTGGCTTACAAATCATTCCGTTTTTAGACAAACAATTTGTCCTTAGTAGGAGCGAGATAAGGTCAATGTTGTAATGTTAACGAGCAAAATCACCATTATACATTCATTCATGTTATCTGTCACCATTGACCACAATGAGGCTTTAGTGATTTCCAAGAGATGCTCTATTGTGGTCACTTAAGAAATCCTTGTTCTTGGAAAGGGTTTGGAGGATCATCCTCATTCCATGATTTTCTGAGATCAAAAGTTGAATGATTGTTGCTTTCTCTTCCTCAAAGGATTTTGGAGTTGCCCCACTCGCCTAAAGTCACATTTTGGCTCCATTCTAATATTGGGACACATTGTAATATCTTTAGTTGTGAATAATATATAAACCCATTTGTTTCTCGTGTTAGCTCTCCGTTCGCATGTTCTGTTTAATTATAAGTCAACTCATGATTTTGGGGCATACCACTTGGTATCATAGTAGGAATGCAAACTTATGGGGTAAAATATTAAGAATTGGAAGTTGAAAACATAGAGGGAAGCCTATGAGGAAGAACAAAATACAATATATCTACATATATTTATAATTTGTATGTGTTCTCTTGATTAAACTGAGAATATATGTTTGTTGAGAGAGAGAGCTCACGCATACATTATATCTGCATGTATAGATAATTGCATTGGTTGTCAATGGATAGTTAGAATATCTGCATGACGATAACAACAACAATCATGTTTTCCATAAGAAATACATAATGTACAATAATTCATTTAGGTTTTTCTTAAGTTATTGGATATTCCTTGATTTTAACATTATATTAGGCTTATGAATGTATATTTAAGACTTCCTAAACTATACTAGAAATCTTGGTAGGACGGAATGAATAGTGTTCAAAATCAATTAGGGGGAAACTAACACAAAGGATATCTACAAAGATTGACTACGGTCATACGTAATATTGGACTATTTTGTCTTAAGACCTCTGGCCATTACAATTCTACTACCAATGGAGGATATATTTTCAAGAAAAAAACTAACACGAAGGACTCTAGAGAAAGCATAATTGTCTCGTTGAAAATGTTCATATTTGTTTAGCAAAGTTTAGATGTATTATTTCCATGTTCTCTCGACAATAATTTATTGACTTTTTATGAATACGAATACCTCCATCAAATATTGGTTAGTTCCTTTATACTACTTAATGCACAAGGAACAATATTGATGCACGATAGTTTACACAATGTCTTTCGGCTTTGTTCACATGTCACAAAGATTCTCAAGATTGATAAATACAAGAAAGAGTTGTCATTGTCTTTGTTGGTTGGCTTACAAATCATTCTTTTTTCGACCATAAACAAATTGGCATTAGTAAGAGCGAGAAAAGTTGAATTCATTCATTTTGTATGTCACGTGGGATGATGAAACATTCGTGAGCTCAATGAAAAGCCTTTGTCATGCTAATGGTCAACGTCACCATTATTCCTTCAGTTATGTTGTTTGTGACCATTGATCACAACGATGGGTTAGTGACTTCCACAAGAAGCTCCCTGTGGTCACTTAAACATTCCTTGTTCTTGGAAAGGGTGTGGAGGATCATCCTTGGGATGTAACGTCAGTATGGAGGTAACTTGCACACCTTGCTTAAGTGTATCCTCCATATGAAGGAGGGCCCAAAAAAATGTTTAAATCACGCCCTTCCATATTTGCACATCAAGTGCATTTGTGGGGTCAGGAACATTGGGACGTATGTTGGTTCTCTTGATAACTGTGAGACAATACATGGGCCACATTTTCCGCCATATTTATTGTCATTCCAAGTTTTGATATAGTCAAATAATGTCATTTTAATTAACATGTTTAGTTATTGATACAATGACAAACTTCTTGGTGGGGTTGGCGTCTTTCGGCACTCTAATATCATGTAGAAATATGGAATTGAAAGGGAGAGACAGAGACAAACATCTATGGAGTAACAGACAAGTGAGGAAATTGTGTTTGTAAACAATTTACCACCAAGGAAAGCTAATTGGGGCTGGGGTCTTTCGCCACTCTAATATCATGTAGAAATATGGAATTGAGAGAGAGAGAGAGAGATCTATGGAGTAATAGACAGGTGAGGAAATTGGGTTTCAAACCCAAGATGCAACTTATTAGTAGTGTAAACAACTTATGACTAAGGTAAGCTAATTATGATATAGAGAGTGAGTGAGTGAGTGAGAGAAATGGTTATGTGTTGGGACTAGTTTCATTTCCATCCAAGTCTCTTGAAAAGGAGCGAGAGATTAAACAGTTTCGATGCTAGTATTTGGCTCTTTGTCTCGGGGTAAAAGGTATCCCAACAATAGTTTGAACGCAGTGTTACCTCATATTCCCTGATCTTCTTAATTCCTTCTACACAACGAGTAACTTTGAGGTCCAATATCTGAGGGCATTAGGTTGTTCTTTGATTTTCTGCTTCAGTGCAAGTGTGTACAGTTCATCACCCCCCTTGTCACTGAATTTTTTTAATGGTTACATGTTTGTGAATATTATAAAGGTTATGGTCAAGATTTGTTAGCTTATTCTCTGCATGTCGTTTTCCTTCTAAGATATACCTACCTAGTGTATTTATATCAGAGGTATCTAATAGTTGGGAAAGGGTGGGGAGGGTCCTAGTATGTCTTGGTATTTTTCCCTCATCACGATGTAAGCTACAGACTTGAATGTAAAGTGATAATTATTCGCTATCTCTATGTGACATATTCAACTTATCCTTTCCTCTTTGGGGACTCCATTAGTACAATCATTCTTAATCTCACCTTGGTAAGCTGATACTCTACATTGTCCAATGATAAGCATGTATCTAGATCTTTTGGTTGTATAATAAAACCTGTTGAGCAGCAAGCTCAACTGGAGCCGGCTTGGCTGAATAAGCCTGAACCGGCAAGCGAGATGGATCGGTAAGCGATGAGCAACCAAGCCAGCAAGCAACAAAGCCGGTGAGCTGGGGAGCCGGTTTGGTAGATCCAATCAGTAACCGGAAGCCTAGTACTAGTGTAGACTACTAGGCAATTATAGTCTCGTAGTAAGTGTCAGATGCTCGTGTGAGCATTGAAGTACGCAGTACTTCTGTCAGTCCCACGAGGACTTGTATAAATGATGCTACTGAGCATAGAGGTTCTGCTCTCTCTGTCTCTCTTGTGTACTCTATGTATTCCCTACCTTCTCTATTTTCTAACGCTTCCGCAAGTAATCGTTTACAAAACCTAACTTAGAGAAATGCATGAAGTGCTCCTTTTAGTACAACATTTTAGATAGGAGTGGCTCTAGTGGGTTGTTGAGCATGAATGTTTATCTGCAAACATGGTCTAAAAGGTCTAATAATTATCATCGTGGAGCTTGTTGAATCCCTACATTAACATCCACCTCTTTTGTTTTCATCTCCTTGTGATTTTCTTTACTCAATCCAGGCAGTGTTGCCTTCTAACGGCCGTTTTGACCGTTTTTGGCAAATTTAACTGTATATGAAGGTTAATTTGAAAATGAAACCGTCAATCTTGACAGGCATATATTTTATAAAAACGTAAAAATGAAGGTTTAAAATTTGTTAATACCGTCAAATTTTGCTAAGGCAAAAACAATAGTACATGTATTAGTAGTTACGAATTAAAATTTATAGGCTATAGCATATAGTTTTATTTGAGAAAGATAAATGTGTAAACATATGTTATGTGACGTGATAAAGGAGAAGAAGTGCTTGGAGATATGAATAGTGTCAAAATAAATTTACGGCTTCTTTTATTTTCAGCCTATTCCTCTCTTTTGTTTGTTTGTCTCTCTCTCTCTCTCTCTCTCTCTCTCTCTCTCTCTCTCTCTCTAATATTGATAAAGCAAGTCACAATGATACGAAACCCAATATCGCAAAATCGAAGGGAATGAGGCCATTTATAGATGGATCACTTGAAAGTTATATTAAACTATCTCAAAATTATGTGCAAAAGATTATTGATGGACTAAATGCAAGGTTCCCTGACTTAGGCCTCTTCAATGCAACAAAATTATTCAACCCATGCCATTATCAAGATGATGATGTGATTAGGGATAGTAAAGCAAAGACATGGTTGGGAATTTGATTTCTCACTTACAACCAAATGTCGTTGTCAATGCATGTCTTCAAATTTTACATGATGCAAAGGCTTGTGAAATGGAACTCTATAGGTTTATTGACACTTTAAGTTTAAATTGTGAAGGCTATACTATGCAAAATGAAGGATTGCCAAGATAGTTTCCCTCATTTGATGAAATTATGGCATGCTACTTTGGTTATTCCATCTAGCACGGTTTTGTGTTAGAAAGAGTTCTATAAGCAAAATCTCATCAAAGAGATGAAAAGAAATCGATTGAATATACAACATTTAGATGATTTGATGCGAGTCTCATTGAATGGGCCACACATTGAAGAAATACAATGGGATCGTATTATGTATATATTGTTTAGTACAAATATTCGATGTATTTATTTTTTGAAGGGCAATTTTTTTGACAAATCGTCATTTGACGGGCAATTGTTTTGGAATACCGTTCTCATGACAAGCAATGTTAGCTGTCAAAAGGCAACACTGGATCCAGGTTATAATTTTTAGTTGAAGTATATATCTAACTTCCCCTGAAGTTGTGATGTTATTGAATGCCTATACCATGTCGTGGCTATAGAAAAGATTAGTCGCGTCACAATATGTCTGTAAGATTCATCAATAATGAATAACCGATCATTAAGAATAATAATGTGATGATGAATTAAAAACAATAGCATTTTTCATAATCAAATAACATATGCTATTATGAGACGAACATACATCTAAGAAAGAAAGATATATTATGTATTTTATTTACGTCTTCTAAGACCAAATTTGGCCCACTAGACTAGACAATTGGTTACAAGTTACAAGAAGAAAAAGGGATGTGTACCCAATCATCCAAAATAAAAATACAATAAACATACATAAAAGAATTGTACTATAAGACGAAAATACCACATAATATTGTACAATGAGCTTCTCTATTGGAACAAGGGATTCAGATTAAGATTAAGTTCTTTTATAAAAACCTAACAATGTATAGATTGTCTGCAATAATGTAAGGAGGAGAAGTATGGTGGCAGCAAAGGCTGACATCCATAACCATGGCCGAGAGCAAAACTGTGCACGAAACTCCACATACAAGACACGCCAATGGATCCTACAGTGTCCCATTATTTCTTTGATCATCCTTTCAAATTTTACTGGATTAGATCTCTCCGAGATGTTGATGCACATGTCATTCCACATCTGGACTAACCTTTCGTCGCTCCCCAGGTGGTTCTCTAAGACTTTGGCCCGAGTCAAGATGGCGATATCTTCTTGTGTGTCGATGAGCGAGTCCATGATCATGGCATATCCACAAACCTCACCTCCTTCTTTGGATGTCTGCTCATGTGCAATGAGGTTCCTCAAGATATCCTCTGTGCTATCATACACAACAAGCCGTGGAAGATCGAACCGGCTTTTTGTCTTGTCGTACTTTATCACCGATGTGTTACCTTCATGAGCCTTGAATCGGATGCCAGATTTAATGAGCTCAGATGCCGGCTGGAGGCGGCCACCGTGATCGTTGCTCTTTTTGCATCTCCGGTTGGAACGGGTGCCAGATTTAGAGTGTTCGGTTGTCTTGGGGAGGCAGTCAGTGTACATCTTGCTCTTCTTCCATCCCCATAGTAGAATGTCCTTGACTTGCAAGCATCTACTTCGATTCTTAGATTTGTGCGGCTCCGTAGATTCTTCCAGCTCCTTAGATTGTTCGGGGGATTTTTGTGTGCACGAAACATATAGGCAATCGAGTAGATGCTCAGAGTTAAGAAGATTTTTGCCTCCACACGTTTCGTCCTCGCATCTACGGTGCGAAAGATTTTTGTCTCCTAGCTTCCCTTGTGTTTCATGCAGCCTGCCCATGGGGAATGGATCGTTTACCCGAACAAAATAATCCAAGCATTTCAGGAAATCATTCTCTTTGAAGTCGGATAATTCCTTTTGGAAGTTTGTAATTTTCTTTAGGAATGACATGGGAATCTGGTTGCCTATGAGCAGCAAGTCCCTCCATATTTGGGACATCGTAATTCCATTGTTGATGAAGGTGTACAAGTACCCACTCTTCTTCTTCTTTTGGGAGTCAGGGCAATCCTCACTCAAGAACAGAAAGAATTCGTGAATGAAGATAGTATCAACAGTGACCAGAAGTTGAAGGGACTCAACGTTGTAACTCGCGCTGAGACCGAAATAGATGTCGTGAAGTTCCCGGGGTTTCGGGATGAGCTCATTCATGAGCCTTTCCAGATCCGAAATCTTAAGTCTTTCCATGAATTTCTTCACACATAGGGCCTTACATCTATCCATAGGGGAAGGCTCGAGGTTTTGATACAATGGACCGATGGTCAGGATCCGCGGGCAATATGAGTGTGGCTTCACCTCGAAGAGTGCACGCGGGACAAACCCGATGACTTTATGTTTTTCGAACTTGGATTTGTGTTCAGCCATCTCGATCTCATTCTTCATGTACTCCTTCCATTCATCTGGGTTGAGGTTGGTTTGATGAAGTTGCTCAATGGGAAAGTTATGGATTGTAGGGATGGGATAATATGGATGTAGATGTTGTGCCATTTGTTTCCCATGGGAAGCTTTAGGAGTCATCATCATCTTCTTCTTCTTCTTCTTCTTTTTATTGTGATCTTGTTATATAAACTTGCTATTTTCTTCGCACAATATAGTATGTGAATGGAGTTTTGTTTAGCTAGTAGATCATTCTTAGAAATGTCAGAGCATTCATGAACGTTTAAACCATGGGTCTTTATTAGGGCTGAAGAGTTCGAACAAGTCTTCAAATTTGTTATTTGTTTGCATGTGAGGTGTGGGTTACCCCATGTGTGTGGTGTGTGACTAAAAAGAGACAAACACCTTCAAGTACCCCAACGCCTTTTTAGTATTACTTGAAATGACCATGATTTTTTTATTATCATTTGGCCAAAAACACAAACACGTAGGTCACATATGCGAGCACAATAATAAAATCTGCATTGACTTCTTATGATTAAATAAAATCTGCATTGACTTCTTATGATTAAGAATGTCTCGATGAAGCATTGTTATGTTGGTTCCTTTACACAATAATTCATTGACTTTTTATGAATAAGAATATCTCCATGAAGTTAATATCTTATGTTGGTTCCTTTAGACAACTTAACGCACAAGGAATAATATTGATGCACAATAGTGTAGGCAATCTTTTTCAGCTTTGTTCACATGTCACATACATTCTCATGATTGATACACGCAAGAATGAGTTCTCATAATCAGTGTGTATATTCTATCGATGAAAATGAAAATGTATGTCCGTTGAGAACGAGAGCTCACGCATACATTATATCTACATGTATATATAATTCCATTAACTCTATGTGGATACACACATACATTAATGTTTGGAGAACCTGGTAGGGTCACCTAATGTTCAGATTGTGATGCCATCAATTTAATGATTATCAATTGATCAGACTCCTATAAAATGCAACTTAATTGAAAATGCTAGTTCGCCATTGAGACAGTCTGAATATGATGTAGAGCTGGATGTGATTTATAGGCAGGATTTGAGGAGAACAGGGCATAGAAGAAACAATGTGTCTGATCGGCATTAGGTCTGAAACTGACATGAATAGTTTGAATAAAGAAGAAGGGATGAATGGGACTCCTGATCAATTTATTTCAGAGGAAACAGTGAGTATGAAAATAACAGAGAGTTTGGGGCAAATGCTACTAAATTGGTCATTACTCGTCAAATTATGATCTCTAACTAGCACTAATGGCACCGATTTTCATTGATAGTACATAGAAGTGACATCACTTAATGATAAAGGTTTTTGCATGGCCAGGGGATTCTTCAACACATGCTCTGTGCCAGTCTTTTAATTTACACAGCTTAATCTGAATCTTAGAGATAAAAGTTTTTATTTTCTCAGTGATGGCAAAGTTAGAGACAAAGTTGGCTGTTGTTAGTGTGTGGCTAGGAAAGTTGAAGCAAGCTTAGAAACAACGATCTTAGATCTTTAGTGTGTGAGCTCTCTGTGTTTTAATGATAGTTAATACTGTTACAATAGTTTCAATGTAGGAAACATATTAGCATTGTCTTATTTTAATAGTTTACTTTTTAAGAGATACTCTGTTTTTGTGACATGATGAATGCATACATACAAAAACTGCCTCCTTCTTTTGAAGTTTGTTCATGTCTAGGAAAATCAACCCATTGATAAGTCTTTTGGTGAGCAAGTTTCTATTTGCCATGATGATGAGCCTTTGTATGAGTAGGTAGATAGATAGATAGTATTAGCATCCATAGAGAGGTCAATAATATTGACCCATGAGACAAATCCTTAACTCAGATATCTATCTATGAGTAGATAGATAGTTAGGTAGAGGGATGTGCATAGAGCCAAGGATTACTATAGTCACCCCCAAGGCAAGGGACATTAAAATTATTGAATATATGTTACAATGGAAAATATCTCATGATTAGGTGGATTTATCATGAAAACAATGATGATATGGTAATGATTTTATGAAATTGCTTTTATCATTAATGGCCAATTGATGAGACTTAGTGGACCCATGGGAAGACTAAGTCTTGGGTCCACTAAGACTACTTTGTTCATCCTATAAGATATATATCTGGTCAACAAATTCGAATGGTCCTCTAAGGTTGCTTTGGACATTTATAATCAATTTTCTTTGCCATTGTGTCTCAAGTTCTATATTCATAGAAGGGAATTCGGATTTTATATACCACGTTGTTGTCAAGCTAGTTTAGCATACTTCTAGAGATAAAGTTTTGGAGTTAGGGGGTATATTTAAGGAGATTTTTTATCTAGGGTTAAGAAACAGGAGGATACCTATTATGAGTCGCATAAAAACATGCTCATGAAACCATTCATTACTGCGAGTTAATATTCTTACAAGTGCCTCTTAAAACCCATCAACAATCCTTGTAACAAATAATTACTCAAGCATGCATTAAGCACCAATCAATTTAATATTATTTATTACAAGTGCCACTTAAAACCCATTAACAATCCTCGTAACAGATAATTACTCAAGCATGCATTGAACACCAATCAAGTTAATATTATTTATTACAAGTGTCACTTAAATCCCGTTAACAATCCTTGTAACACATAGTTACTCAAGCATGCGTTGAACACCAATCAAGTTAATATTATTTATTACAAGGGTCACTTAAAACCCATCAGCAATCCTTATAACATATAATTACTCAATCATGCATTAAGCACCAATCAAGACATCATAAATACAATGCCATGTTTGACCTTGTTCTTATTTCTAAGCAGATAAATGCTTAGAAAAATCTTCCACAATGATAAAAGTTCATATGGATTGTAAATTGAATAGACCTATAAATATATTGATAGAATCAAATGAGATCCCAGAAATGAACAAAGGAAAGAACGATTGTGTTTGAGCTTCCTCATGTGCTCTAGTGTTGATTTAGAGATTCCACTAGTAATAGGCTAAGACCGTGTAGATAGTCTGCAATAATGTCAAGACGACGAGTAGGATCGCGGTAGTGACCGATGCCGTCAACCATGGGCGAGAGAAAAACTTTTCATGAAATTCCACATACATGGGACGCCAAGGGCTACGATAGTGTTCTAGTACATCACTTGTCATCTTATCCCATCTTTCACATGATTTAATGACAATGTCGGTGTCGTACAACTCGTTCCACAAGTTGACCAACTCGACATCATCCCCGAGGTGGTTCACTATCACCCCTGCCTTTGTCAAGATGGCTACATCCTCTGGTGTGTCAATGAGGGAGTCCATGATAATAGCATACTTAGTAAACTCACCTCCATCTTTGGAGGTTTGTTCATAGGCAAGGAGGTTCCTCAGCACATCCTCCGTGCCTTTGTACACGACAATCCGTGGAAGATCGAGGTGAAGTGTCATCGGATGATACTTGATGACCGATACGTTACCATCACATGCCTTGAATCGGATGCCTACTTTCGAGAGTTGAGACGCTGTTGGTAGGCGATCACGATGATTAGATGTTAGTATGCCAGCAGCCCCTTGATTTGTCGACCAATGATCTTGAAATTGCGGGGATCTCCTATGCTCATGTATTTCATGTGTGACTAAAACATATTGGCAATCAAGTAGATGATTGCAGTTGAATAAATTTGGATTCCGAAAATGCTTGGGCCAATCACTATGGCCCTTGGGGAATGGACAATTTCTCACAACAGTATCTACTAGCACTCTCTGGAGATTTTTCAATTTGACATGGGTATCTATGTTTGGATGCCTATCAGTTTGGAAATCTTTCAATCCGGAGATCTCTGGATACTCTGCAAGCTTCTGCAGGAATGACATAGGAATTTGGTTACCTATCAAGAACAAGTCTCTCCAAACTTGGTTCCATTCAACTCCATTGCTGAAGGAAGTGGATAAGTAGTGGGGCATAGTAGGTTCATGGTGGCCCATAAGTTTACTGCTGAATAAATGGAGAAAATGGTCCGAGTTCCTTTTCGTGGGAATTCGGACATGGAGGGCTAAAGAAGAGCAAGAATTCATGAAGGAAGATCGTATCGACAGTGAGAAGAAGTTTTAGCGACTCATTGGTATATTTTTTGCCCGGGGGGCTTGAATAATCTTTTTCAAGATTATAAGGCTCTGGAATGAGGTATTGTATGAGGTGTTCCACATCTGATTTCCTATGTCTTTCCATGAACTTCTTCACACATAGTGCCTTGCGATCATCAAAGTCGGATTTGGTCTCAAGATCTGCATACAATGGTCCAATGGTCAGCACTTCAGGGCAAGTTGGTTTTTGTTTGTTCTTCAAGAATGCACGGGGAGGAATCGAAATCTTCACATTTCCCTTGGAGCTTTGCGGCTCAGATGTTTTTGTATCAGGATTATCAGCAGTATACTTGATCTTTGTTATCATTTGTTTTCTCCATCCATCGCCATCTGCAGTGGAGTTGGTTTGAGAAGGGATGGTTTCATGTTGGTGGATTGTAAGCCTGATTTCTTTGTTCATATTCTCACCCATCTCTCAAACTACTACTACTACTACTACTTCTTCTTCTTCTTCTTCTTCTGTAGGGATCTGGTTTTATAGTTTGTTTTGTGGAATAAGTTCTAGTAGCACTCCTCTTTTTATACATCTCTCTCTGAGTTCCGTCCCCCTGATGATAAGAAAGTCAAGATTCTATGATAAGGAGAGAGAGAAAGAGAGACCTAGAGATAAGAATGAGAATGCCTGGAATCCCCTGCAAGAGCATATGTGTGGAGCCATGAATCATGCCTTTTTTTCTATTATAGAAAACAAATACTCTAATTCGTTTTTGAGTCAACTACTCTACCATTTCAGACATCTGGTGGAACAAATATTCTACTCGATCTTTAATCAATTACACTATGATTTCCAACATACCAAAATCAACTCTATAATCTGACTAAAATCAACTCTATGATGGCCTAAAGTCAACTCCTTATCGTAAAAGGTTAGTGCATGTGCAAGATGGTTCCTCGGCACATGTTCTGTGCCATTCTTTATTTCATACAGCCTGGATTCGGTACTTAATTAGGCGAGCTTGATCTCGATTTTAGAGATAATGTTTTAAATGGTAAAGTTGTTTGTTGTTAGTGTGTCACTCTCTGTGGATTAATCATAGTAAACACAACGGTCACAACACATTTCCAGAACACAAATATTGATCACATAATTTGCACAATGTATATTTGGAATCGGATTAAAATTTGGTCTCATATTAACATGAACAATCTGAGGAAAAAAGGAGACGAATTCACTCAATTATTGACATGCTGTGATCGTTTGAGAGCAAATAAGTACAAAAATAATAGACACTTTGGGGACATTTGGTGTTCAGGTAGTTTAGTAAGGTCTAATTAAGGTCTAGTAACAACCACCCCCGATTCAATACAACGAGTGCCATTATGACTGTTAATGAAAACCCATAACCAAGTTGGGAAACACTGAAAAATCATCATGATTATCAGAGACAACCCATAAAAACTCTACTAATTACATTAACAACACTAACCATGTTTTGCATAAGAAATGCATCATGTACATTTATGCATTTAGGTTTTTCGAAAATGTTTTATACTCTTGGCAAGAATGAACGAATGATGTTCAAAACCAATTTGATAGGACGAAACTAACACGAAGGACTTTGAGAGAAATCAGAATTGTCGTGCGGAAACTGTGAAATACTTGTTCTCAAAATTTAGCTTTCTTATTCCCATGTTCTCTCACCAATAAAGCATTGACTTTTTATAAATAAGAATATCTCCATGAAGTGTTGTTATGTTGGTTCCTTTAGACAGCCATACTATCAACAGTCTTAGGAACAGCCTTCTTGGTCTCTTGATCTCTTCCATTCTTCTGGTTTGCGATTGAGTTGAACTAGAGATGAGATGATATGGATAGTAGGGATGAAATGATATGGATTTTCTACACTCGATCTAGGTTATAATTTTTAGTTGAAGTATATATCTAACTTCCCCTAAAGTTGTGATGTTATTGAATGCATATGCCAAGTCATGGTTACAGAAAAGATTATTCGTGTGACAATGTGTCTTTCAGATTCATTGGTAATGCATGATTAATCACTAAGAATAATAATGTGATGATGAATTAAAAACAATAGCATTTTTTATAATCAAATGACATATGCGATGAGACAAGCTTAAATCTAAGAAAGAAAGATATTTATTATGTATATTAACGTCTTCTAAGACCAAATTTGGTCCAAATTTAGCTGCAGGAAAAAGAAAATGGGATGTTTAGTAACTCAATCATCGAAAAGGAATAATAATAACAACAACAAATATACAATAAATATAGATAAAATAATTCTAATATAAGACCACAATACCACATAATATTGTACAATGAGCTTCTCCATTGGAGCAAGGGATTAGGATTAGGATTAGAATTAAGTATTTTTATAAAAACCTAACAATGTATAGATTGTCTGCAATAATGTAAGGAGGAGAAGTATGGTGGCAGCAAAGGCTGACATCCATAACCATGGCCGAGAGAAAAACTTTGCACGAAACTCCACATACACGAGACGCCAATGGATCCTATAGTGTTCCATTATTTCTTTCATCATGCTTCCCCAAATTCTTTGATACGATGCCTCCGAAATGTTGATGCACATGTCGTTCCACATCTTGACTAACCTCTCGTCGCTCCCCAGGTGGTTCTCTAGTACTTTGGCACGAGTCAAGATGGCGATATCTTCTTGTGTGTCGATGAGTGAGTCCATGATGATGGCATATCCACAAACCTCACATCCTTCTTTGGAGGTTTGTTCATGTGCAATGAGGTTCCTCAAAATATCCTCTGTGCCGTCATACACAACAAGCCGTGGAAGATCGAGCCGACTTTTGCTCTTGTGATACTTGATCACAGATGTGTTACCTTCGCAAGCCTTGAATCGGATGCCGGCTTTAATGAGCTCAGATGCTGGCTGGAGGCGGCCACCGTGATTGTTGCTGCTTCTGCATCCCCAACTGGAACGGGTGCCACATTTAGAGTGTTCAGTTGTCTTGGGGAGGCAGTCAATGTACATCTTGCTCTTTTTCCATCCCTCTTGTAGAATGTCCGTCAGTTTCAAACATCTCCTTCGATTCGTAGATTTTTGCGGCTCATTAGATTGTTCGGGAGATTTTTGTGTCCACGAAACATATAGGCAATCGAGTAGATGCTCAGAGTCAAGAAGATTGTTGTCTCCTTGCTTCCTTTCTGTTTTATTATCCTCCCATTCTTTAAACCTGCTCATGTAGAATGGATTGTTTACCGAAACAAAATATTCCAAGCATTTCACGAGATCTATCTCTATAATGTCAGGTAATTCCTTTGGGATATTTATAATTTTCTTTAGGAATGACATGGGAATCTGGTTGCCTATGAGCAGCAAGTCCCTCCATATTTGGGATATAGTAATTCCATTGTTAATGAAAGTGTACAAGTACCCACTCTTCTTCTCTTGGGAGTGAGAGCAATCCTCGCTCACGAACAGAAAGAATTCGTGAATGAAGATGGTATCAACAGTTACCAGAAGTCTGAGGGACTCAAAGTTGTAACTCTGGAGGCCAAAATAGATGTCGCTAAGTTCCTTGGGGTTGGGCATTAGTTGTTTCATGATCTCTTCGACCTCGGATATCCCATGTCTTTCCATGAATTTCTTCACGCAAAGGGCCTTGCATTTATCCATAGGGGAAGGCACAAGGTTTTGATACAATGGACCCATGGTAATGATCCGCGGGCAATATGAGTGTGGCTTCACCTCGAACAATGCACGCGGGACAAACCCGATCGCTTTAGGTTTTTCGAACTTGGATTTGTGTTCAGCCGTGTCGATCTCTTTCTTCATGTACTCTTTCCATTCATCTGGGTTGAGGTTGGTTTGATGAAGTTGCTCAATAGGAAAGTTGTGGATTGTAGGGATGGGATAATATGGATGTAGATGTTTTGCCATTTGTTTCCCATGGGAAGCTTTAGGAGTCATCTTCTTCGTTATTCTTCTTCTAATCTTGTTATATAAACTTGGTATTTTGTTAGCACAATATTGTATGTGAATGGGTACATAATTCCCATAATTCCTAGATAGTACATAATTATTCTTATATATTTTAGATCAATTATGAACGTTTCATGGGTCTTTATTAGGGCTAAGGAGTTCGAACAAGTCTTCAAATTTGCTATTCGTTTTGCATGTGAGGTGTGGGGTACCCCATCCCATGTGTGTGGTGCACGTGACAAAAAAGAGACAAACATTGTGAAGTACCCCAACGCCTTTTTATTATTTCTTGAAATGACCATGATTTTGTATCATTTGCCCAAATACTCTTCGACGATTCTAATCCGCAAACACATAGGTTACATTTCTGAGCACAATAATAAAATCGTCATTGACTTTTTATGAATAAGAATATCTCAATGAACTGTTGTTATGTTGGTTCCTTTAGACGATAATGCATTGACTTTTTATGAATAAGAATATCTCCATGAAGTTATGTTATGCTGATTCGTTTAGACAACTTAACACACCAGGAATAATATTGATGCACAATTGTGTAGGCAATCTATTTCGGTTTTGTTGACATGTCACATGTCACATGTATTCTCATGATTGATATCGATGAAAACGAGAATGTATGTTCATTGAGAACGAGAGCTCACGCAAACATTATACATATGTATCTACATGTATATATAATTGCATTGACTCTCTTTTTGATAATTAGAATATATGCATAACGTTAACAAGAATAATCAAGTTTTACAAAAGAAATACATCATGTACTGTAATGCATTTAGGTTTTTCCAAGTTGTGGGATATTCCTTGATTTTAACATTTTATTAGAGTTAAGAATGTATATTTAGGAATTTTAACATTTTAATTCATCAATCACCAAGCGATTCACATTAAGTACATAATCTTCCACAATTTCAAAAACCAATGTGGAATCTTATAAATCAATAAAACATAACTTTCCATAAGTACATGATCGTCCACAACTTCATAAGCCAATGTGGATTATAAATAAAGAAAACATAAACAATGGGAAATAATTAAATTAATAAACCAAAATGATAATGGGAAATAATTATGTTGCGCTTCTTTATTTATGCCCGAATTAGGTCAGGAAGTACCACTCCTCCTTTCATACATTTATCTAGATATGAGTTAATCCAACCATCTTATGATAAGAAAGTCTAGATTCTATCTATTTATGTATCCACAAGTAGAGAGAGAGATATAAGAATACGAATGTGTGGAGTCCCCTGCACGATCAGCATATGTGTGGAGCCAAGAATCATTCAATTTCCTAGTATAGAAAGTTGAGATAAGGTTATTTTTTCAGTGATTGGAAGTTGAGGCACAGTTGCTAGTTGTTAGTGTGTGGCTCTCAGTGGATTAATCATAGTAAATACAGGACTAATCACAACACATTTGCAAAACACAAACACTGATTACCTAATTAACATTAGAATGGTTGAGATCAGCATATGTGTGGAGCCATGAATCATTCAATTTCCTATTCCAGAAAGTTGAGATATGGTTCTTTATTCAGTGATTTGAAACTTGAGACACAGTTGTTAGTTGTTAGTGTGCGGCTCTCTGTGGATTAATCATGATAAATACAGCACTAATCACAACACATTTGCTAAACACAAACACTGATTACCTAATTAACATTAGAATTAGGTCTCAAATTAACATGAACAATTTCAGAGACAAATATGTAATGATCTGGTGGATCTACTGTGAGATATTTTGATCATTAAAATGGCCTCATTGTCATCATTGTGGTGTTACCATTGATGGATTTTTTAAACTTCACAAAAGTATGTTGTGCTTAACAAACTGGCATCCTTTGAAGAGCATTAGACTCAGAATTGTTGGCTTTCTATAAATTCATGGTTTGCACTGAGATTCTTTTGCGCATCCTCTCAATAGATGTGAACAAAACAAGGGAGTCACCTATGAATGGGAAGTTGATTTGCACATTTCTATAATCAATTATTATTGCCACTTGGATTCAAAAGCTTTGCATTCATATTAGAGAATTAAGATTTTTAGATCAATCAAATAACCTATCACCTCTAGCTTAAAAATATTCAATGCCTCTTTTCATACCAGAAATGAATCATATATAATGTTGTATAATTAATAGCATTCTGATGATGTCGTGCTACATTAAAAATTAATTTTGAAGCATTATGAATTTATGATGATGTCGTGCTACATTAAAATTATTAGGTGTCTTATTTATATTAATGTCTCAGCCTTTTCAATGCCCCTATTTGTTTTCCCTTTGCCATTATCCTATGACATGATTGTTTCCCATCTAAGAACTTTTCAATCCATAAGTGTATATTTTAAGGAGTTGATGTTTCAAGAAAGCCAAGCAAGCATTCCATTTCAATTTTCCTAATGTTGGGGATGCCAAAAAGAGGAAAAAGTCCAAAAGAGCAAGAATTTAATTAATGAAGATATTACACTCAATGTTATATTGGGGGCAGGCTTGAATAATGGTTGTTAAGATTATGGGGGTCACCAATGAGGTGTCTCATGAGCTCCCCCTAGACATTAGATATCTAATGTTTGTATATGAATTTCTTCAAACATACCGCCTTACTACAATCATAAAGACACGAATTGATGTCAAGATTTTGATGCCTAGAAGAGACAACAATTCGACAAAGTGCATATAAACGATACATAAAGATAAGGTACCTTTCAGAAAGAGAGATAAGGTATCTTTTAAGGAGACAATGAGAGAGATCCATGGAGGATAGAACCATTTAAAACAAGCTATTCGAGTCCAAATTAGGATGCATAGTCTAATGTAGTTCATTGAAACAACCTATGTGCATATATTCAAATTGCATCAATATATGCAAATCGTCAATGATAAAATCAACAGATGTGTTTCGTCCAACCTATATGCATGCATAGAGCTAATCTCATGCCTAGGTATATAGAATCATGAAACTATACAATATGTAACCAAGGTGAACGTGCCATGATTGGTGCTTGTACTATAACATGATGATTTGGTTCTAAATCATTGTATCATTGCGATCATTGATTCGATGGTATTATTAGACTGGACACAAAAAGGTTATGTGTAGGTTGCATCCTCATTGGGAAATATTGGCAAACCAAAACCATTGGCTAATCTTAGGCTACTTTCTTCATCCTATTATTAATTTTAGATGTAAATACATGTATGCAGCTAGAGCAGCTCATGAGGTTGAATTGTAGCACTTCATATAATCCGTTTTTTGTGCAATTGAACTGAATTTTGTATTATTAATGTTAGAGAATAAGGATCTAATATGCCAATATCTCATGATTAGTGAAACTTCAATGTTTCGAGAACCTCCTAGAGTCACTTGAAGTTCGGTTTGTGAAGCCATCGCCTTAATGATTATCCATTTTACCAGAGTGATAATAAATGTACTTAATTGGGAATGGAGACAATTACTTATTTTTCTCTTAAATCATTATGCAAATACTTGTAACACCTTGCTCAACATTACCCACCAAGCAATTTATTGTAGGTACAATATCAAATTGTAACTTTCATGTTGGGCTATGTTTTTAGAAGTATGCTTGTGATCAGGGTTAAATTGATTGGCTATAACTTAGTTCACTTTTGATACTTCATCTTCCACAATTATAAGCTCATGATCTGGTTTATCAATCTAATAAACATCAATAACCAGATATAAGCAAAATGAGATCCCAAATAAACAAAGAAAGCTCAAGGGTTAAAGGTTTAGGGTTAGGCTAATTTAGAGACTTGAGTGATAACCAAATATTGTATAGATCATCTGCAATAATGAGAACAAAAGGAGTAGAGATGAACACATTCTGCTTTAGTACTTCATTGCAATAATTTTAATCAAATTAACTCTGACATCTATTTCCATTAATATATGGAAAACGAAACGGATTCACATTAAGTGCATAATCTTCCACAATTTCATAAACCAAAAGTACATAATCTTCCAAAATTTTCATAAGCCAATGTGGATTATAAATCAATAAAACATAAATAACGGGAAGAAATGAAATTATTAAACAAAAATAATCCCAAATGAATAAACAAAGCTCAATCCTTGATTTTGTTGTCAGCTTCTTTATTTTTGCCTCGGGGTTTAAGGATAGGGTTAATGCCCGGGTTTGTAAAAAGCTAAGATTGCATAGCATGTCTGGGATAGTGAGGCTGAGAGCAGTAGGAATGCCGCAATGACCGAAATCCATAGCCATGGCCGAGAAAAGAACTGCTCATAACACTCCGCATACAAGCGACGCCAATCAGAGGAATAGTCGGCCACCATAATAGGGACTACCGCTCCCCATATTTTCGATTTGCGCCTATAGGACAAATTGATGCACATGTCGTTCCACATCTGGACCACCCTAATGTCGTTCCCCGTGTGGTTATCTATGACTTTGGCCTTTGCCAAGATCGCGAGATCTTCTTCCGTGTCGATCAGCATGTCCATGATGTGAGTATACGCCAAAAACTCGACTCCTTTTCCGGAAGTTATTTCATGTGCAAGGATGTTCCTCAGCAGATCCTCTGTTTTATCGAACACGACGAGGCGTGGAAGATGGAGCTGAAGTCTCCTCTTGTCGTACTTGATCACCGATATGTTACCTTCACAAGCCTTGAACGAAATGCCGGCTTTACAGAGTCTGGACGCGGTTGGGAGGCGAGTGAATTCCATGCTGGGAGTTTCTAGTTTCTTGGTCTCTTTGGAAGCCCCCGATTCGTTCAGAAAATGGATACTTGTGGATTCTTCTTCTCCGACAGTGCATGCATAGTAGAGGTAATCAAGTAGATGCTCGCAAGTACCGACCAAATTTATGTTTCCCGATTCAAAAAATATAGTCCTTACATCTTGGCTAAGGAAGAAAGGATTACTTTCAAAAATGAGATCCCTCACAGTATTCTCGAGAGCAGCCAATGAGAAGTCTGGATTGTTGGGGAACTCTGCAATCTTCTTTAGAAATGACATGGGAATTTGGTTGCCTATCAACAGCAAGTCCCTCGCTATTTGCACGCCGAGTGTGTAGTCATTAGAGAGGAATGTGGTGAGGTACTTGACAGTGTCCATATCTTCGGGTCGCAACATAAACAGCAAGAGTTCATGAATGAAGACGGTATCGACAGTGACCAGAAGTTGGAGCCACTCAATTTCAGATTGGGGGAGGTTAAGATTATAGATGTGGCTAAGCTCATGTGGTTGATCAGAGACGAGATATTCCATAAGCTCTTCCACAGCTGATATCCTATGTCTTTCCATGAATTTCTTCACACATAGTGCCTTAAAATTATGAAAGGGGGAAGGTGCAAGATTTTGATACAATGGACCGATGGTCACTAATTTAGGCTTATATGTGTTTGGCTTCACCTCCAACAATGCTTCGGGAGGCTTCAAAATCATCCAACTTTCGTTAGATAGAGGTGCATTGACATGATTGATCTTCTCCTTCATGTATTCTGCCCATTTATCTTTGGTGAAGTTGTGTTGATGATCAGATGTATCATTTGGAATTGTAATCATTTCTGACATCTTCTTCTTCTTCTTCTTCTTCTTCTTCGTCCTCTGTAGACCACTCACTTGATTGTTTTCTTTGTTGAATTAGTTGTAGTAGCACTCCTCTTCTTATACATCTCTATGACTTCCTTCCTTCCTTCAGATGATAAGAAAGTCAAGGTTCTATCTTTTTACCTATCTATGATAAGATGAGACACAAAAGGAGAGACGGAGAGATAAAGAATGAGAATGTGTGGAATTCCCTGCAAGAGCATAAGTGTGGAGCCAATAATCATGTAATTTCCTGTTGTAGAAAGACAATACTCCATTCGATTTGTAGTCAATTAGTCTACGATCTCAGACATCTGGTGGAGCAAATACTCTATAATTCGAGTTTTAGTCAATTACTCTATTCGATTTCGGACATACCAATATTAACTCTATAATCTGACTAAAATGAACTCTATGATCGTGTACATACCGAAGTCGTCTCCTTATCGTAAACGTTTGTTCATATGCAAGGAGATTCCTCAACACATATACTGTGCCATTCTTTAATTCATATACAGCCTGGATTCGAGACTTAATTAGGTGAGCTTGATCTCCATTTTAGAGATAAAGTTTGTCTTTTCTCCATGATGGGAAAGTTGAGGCACAGTTGTTAGTTGTTATTGTGTGGCTCTCTGTGGATTAAATACAGCACTGATCACAACACATTTGCAAAACACAAACACTGATCACCTAATTTACATTAGAATTAGGTCTCAAATTTACATGAACAATTTCAGAGGCAAATCTGTCATGATCTGGTGGATCTACTGTGAGATGTTTTGATCCTTGATATGGTGTTATTGTCATCATTGTGGTGTTACCATTGACGGATGTTTTAGACTTCACAAAAGTATGTTGTGCTTAACAAACTTGCATCCTTTGAAGAGCATTAGACTCAGAATTGTTGGCTTTCTATAAATTCATGGTTTGCACTGAGATTCTTTTGCGCATCCTCTCAATAGATGTGAACAAAACAAGGGAGTCACCTATGAATGGGAAGTTGATTTGCACATTTCTAAAATCAATTATTATTGCCACTTGGATTATAAAGCTCTGCATTCATATTAGAGAATTAAGATTCTTACATCAATTAAACATGCTATGGCCTCTACTTCTAGCTTAAAAATGTTAAACGCCTCTTTTCATACTAGAAATGAATCATATATAATGTTGAATAATTAATAGCATTCTGATGATGTCGTGCTACATTAAAAAGATGTCGTGCTACATTAAAAATTAATTTTGAAGCATTATGAAATTTGAATCTATGATGATTAAAAAGTATAAGTGTCTTATTTATATTAATGTCTCAGCCTTTTCAATGCCCCATTTGTTTTCTCCTTGCCATTTTCCTATGACATGATTGATGCCCAATGCACACGTGTATATTCTAAGGATTTAATGTTTCAAGAAAGCCACCCAAGCATTCCTTTCGAATTTTCCTAATGTTGGGAAAATCTCAAAAACAGGAAAAAGTCCCAAAGTGAAAATGAGCAAGTCTAGTTTAATTAATGAAGATATTACGATTAATGTTAAATAATGGTTGCTAAGATTATGGGGGTCACCAATGAGGTGTCTCCTGAGCTTCCCCATGACATTAGATATGTAATGTTTGTTTATGAATTTCTTCACACACACATTAATACCCGTACATTTTCCATTCCACATGTCGACCAATCTCTCGCCACTCCCCAGGTGGTTCTCTATGACATTGGCCTTTGTCAAGATCGCGAGATCTTCTTCGGTGTCGATCAGCATGTCCATGATCTTCGCATACATAGTGAACTCTTTCTGTTGTTTGGAGGTTCGTTCGTGTGCAATGAGGCTCCGTAGCACATCCTCTGTGGTGTCATACACCACAAGGTGCGGAAGATCGAGCTGAAGTCTGTCCATGTGATAATTCATCACAGATATGTTACCTTTACAAGCGTTGAACGAAATGCCGGCTTTCGAGAGCTCAGATGCTGGCGGGAGGCGACGGTGCTTCTTCTTCGTCTGCTTCTTCATCTTGGTAGCAGTAGATTCTTCGCCTTTTCCAGGGCGTGAAGCATTGGCAGATCCTTGAGAATCAGATGCTTGGCCTGGTTTAGGGCATGAATCATTGGCAGATGCTTGAGAATCAACTGCTTGGCCTTTTCCAGGGCGTGAATCATTGGCAGATCCTTGAGAATCAGCTGCTTGGCCTGGTCTACGGCGTGAATGAGGTTCTTTCAATGGTTCAGGGCGTGAATCATTGGCAGATACTTGAGAAACAGATCCTTGGCCTCCTTCAGGGCGTGAATCATTGGCAGATACTTGAGAAACAGATCCTTGGCCTCCTTCAGGGCGTGAAACATTGACAGCTACCTGATGAGAATCACCTTCAGATTCGAATGTTTCAGTGCATGAAACATAGAGCGAATCTAGTAGATGCTGGCAATCACTCAAATCGATCTTGAAATGTTTCCCTTCATAGAAGGATGGATCATGCGAAAAGAATGGATTCTGCTTCATAATAAAACTCGTAACGGTGGCTTTGAGATGATCCAATGACAAGTCTCGATTGTTAGGATTACATAGAGCAATCTTCCTCAGAAATGACATGGGAATCTGGTTGCCTATCAACAGCAAGTCCCTGGATAGTCTCACGGGGAGTGTTTGGCCATCAATGTAGAATGTGGCGAAGTATGAGCTACTTGAATCTGAGGGTTGGGGATATTTATCAGAATTATTCCTCTGAAAGCGCAAGTATTCATGAATGAAGACTGTATCCACAGTAACCAGAAGTTTTAGGAACTCAAAGTTGTAACTTGGGAGCTCAATATAGATGTTCCTAAGGTCTTGGGGATCAAGGGTGAGTTTTTCCATAAGCTCTTCCACACCTGGTATCCCATTTCTTGCCATGAATTTCTTCATGCAAAGTGCCTTACATCTATCAATGGGGGACTTCTGAAGATTTTGATACAATGGGCCCATGGTCACTAATTTAGGGCAATATGACTCTGGCTTCACTTCAAACAAATGTTGGGGAGGCTTTAAAATCATCAACTTGCAGTCGTGTGCAGGTGTGTTTTGAGCATCTACATTCATCTTCATGTACTTCATCCATTCATCTTCAGTACTAAATTTGGGTTGATGAACCTGCATGGCAAGGGAGGGTTCATATGGATACATTCTGGTCCCAAACTTTGAACTTCCTTTTCTGGTTTCATAGCTCAATGTAGCACCCATCTCTTCTTCTTCTTCTTCTTCTTCTTCTTCTTCTTCTTCTGCTTCTGCTTAATTTCAGTTCATAAAGACACTAGCAACATTCCCACAAGATAAATGAGGGGGTTCATCCCATGTACTAACTAATTGTAGGAACTTTCCTTGTCAAGAAGAGCACAGTCCCACTATTGATTATGTGTTATGAATGTACATTATGCAACAATACATTATGCCTTAGCACAGTACTATTATTGATTATGTCTTATGAATGTACATTGTTTAATTAAAGAACGGCCAACACAATTCCTTAAAGACAATGCGACTAGAGCGTAAATCTGCCTCCCATTTGTTTCAGAGAAAGAAATTATCGTTGCTACAGCAGGTCTTTACAAAAAGGTAACCCGACATTCTCTATGGGAAGGCTAGGGGTTGTTGGCTTTCCAAAATCATCGGGTCCGTTGGGATTACTTTGTTCATTGCATTAATAGATATATACCATATGTACAGTCAAGGTGCTCACCTATGAACGAAAGGTTGATTTCTTTTGCCATAAAGTAGGAAGTTTTACATTCATATTATGGAATCAAGATTTTATACACCAAGTTCCCATGGCTCTTGAAAAAAAAATGCATCAAGATTCTGAAAGAGGCTGCTACTTCCATCATTTTTTAAATCCTAATGCCTATTTATCAAAAAATGTTGTTTTTGATGTCACAAACATCATGTAATCTCTTTAAATGTTCTTTAAATGGTCAATGTATCTTTCCAAATATAGCATAGAATACATGGCAGCATTATGATGATATGTAGCTATGTCCAAAATTAATGTCACATTCTTATAATTGGACTACAAGATACTGAATTGTGATCTTCAGATGGGAATATCGTGGGATAGCCTAAGTTCTAACCTCCAATTTTCTTTCTAACAATAACAGATTATAACTACATCGACCGGGGATTGTTCTCACCTACAAGATTAATGAAGGTTGATTTGGCTGTTCAACATCAACTTTTGTGTGCAATTATGGTCTCAAAGTTCTAATAAATATCATCGTGGAGCCTGTTGATCAATCCACACATTAATATCCACCTCTTTCTTTGTGATCTCCTAAGTGTGATTTTCTATACTCGATATAGGTTATAATTTTTGGTTGAAGTATCTATCTAGAACATTCCCTAAAGTTATGATGTTATTTAATGTCTATACCATGTTATTCACGTGACAATCTGTCTTTTAGATGCATTGCTAATGAATGACTGATCATTAAGCATAACAATGTGATGATGAATTAAAACCAATTGCATTTTTCATAATTAAAACTACGTGGAAGAGGTAGAATCAAGTTAACCATTATTAAACATTAAGCATAACAATGTGATGATGAATTAAAACCAATTGCATTTTTCATAATTAAAACTACGTGGAAGGGGTAGAATCAATATGTCTTTTAGATGCATTGCTAATGAATGACTGATCATTAAGCATAACAAATGTGATGATGAATTAAAACCAAATGCATTTTTTATAATTAAAACTACGTGGAAGGGCTAGAATCAAGTTAACCATTATTCATCATGGTATATTGGACATGACCTTACAAGGCACAAAATCGTTTTTCATATTGTTGTTGTATGACAAGCATGACCTAGAAGAACAAATCCCTGCACATTTGGGTATGTGTAATATCATTGTTGAAGAAAGTGTACAAATATCGAGTTCCCTTATCATCTTCGGATCGGCAATCATTCTTCATGAACAACAAGAATTCGAGAATGAAGACAGCATCAATAGTGAACAAAAGTTGGGTTGACTCAAAATTGTAGTCAGGAGGATTGGAGTAGTTACCTTTGAGGCTATGATCAAGATCAGAGAGAAATTTTTCCATGAGGTCTTCCACATTCAGTAGATTATGTCTTTCCATGAATTTCTTCACACAAAGTGCTTTACATTTATCAATAGGGGAACGTCCAAGCATTTGATTCAATGGACCAATGTTCAAGATGCGAGGGCAGTATGATTGCGGCTTGACCTCTAGCAATGCTTGGGGAGCCATCGAAATCTTGGGGCCTTTGCTGACCAAAGGTGTGCTAGCATTACTGATCTCATTCTTCATGTATTGCCTCCATTCTTCTTCTGAAGTAAAGTTCTGTTGATTAATTTGCCCATGGGTGGGGGATTTATGGCTATGAAAGGTAGGTTCACATAAATGGTTACCATTGCATATATCCATATCCCCATTCATTTGAATTGTAAGGCATATATCTTTGTTGATATTCTCACCCATATCTCAAACTACTACCACTTCTTCTTCTCTACTTCTTCTTCTTCTTCTTCTTCTTCTTGAATTCTGACTTGATGCTTTCTTGTACAAGGTAACTTATATGAAGTACCAATCCTATTTTCATACATCTATGAGTTGCTTTCCTCACATTATGATATAGTGGTATGGGAGGGGAGAGTTGAAGAGTTCTTCACATTTGTTTATCTTGTGTCTTGAGAGTCTCCAAGGAAATAAAGTGTTAAGAGTTTTGTCCTTTATTTGCATCTTAGGTGTAAGGTGGCCCACACCAGTCAATTATTTATGAACTATTCAATTGTCTTTCCTTGGGTCTTAAAAGTCTAGAGAAGAAAGTATTGACTTTTATGTTCTACTTGCAATATCTATTTTTCCCTATATTTCCAGAAATGCACATGATTTTTAAACATTTTATTAAAAAAAATTTTGTCGATATCTCTCTCCCTCTCGCTCTCTCTCATCAAGAGTTTTTAGCTGGAAGTGAGTAGTAAACCCCCTTCATTAGAAAGGAGTCGTATACAAGATGATTTGGTCCCATAGGTCAAATTTGACCTCACCATGGACAATAAAATATCTATTGAGAAGAAAATAAAGTCTACCTATCTTTATATCGATTTACTAATTGATAGAGATTGATAGAGTAGATGAATGTTATGATTCTCCTCTAAGGTCACATATATGAAAAGAGTTGGACATCTTCATGTGGTGTGTATAGAATGAAAAAAAGGTGGTAGAGAAAAAGGTCACATATATTTTATCAACTCTCTTGAAAGTCAAATGGAAGGTTGACTTGGCCTTTGAAACATGAATTAATGTACAACCTCCAACTTTATCCATTGTTTAAATCCGAAAACCAACATCTTATTATCAATTGGTGTGCATTGCCTTCCCTCCAATAATTGTGCCTTTATCTCGAACTATGATTGCCTGGATAAATTGAAACCTTTAAAGTGGACATGACTTCACAAGGCACAAAGTTGTTTTCCATATTGTTGTCGGAAGACCATTGACGAGCATGGTCACCATTCTCTATTTGACCTAACAACTTGATAATTAAAGCTTAATGATGGGATGGAGATCCACCATAAACCACTTTATGTCATCTCTTGTGAAAGGTATAAAGAGATTAGAGTTATTAAATATAGAAAGGAAGTCATTTTCAACTCACTCTCTATGCATTAAACACTTTTTGCCCTTTTGTGTTTGTGGTATTCTTATCTCCTACCCTTATGGTTTACGCTCGCTATTGTCCAAGACATGCACAAGTGGTTGTGGAGAGGCGTTTATTTTATTTGCCTCGTTATCCTCATGAAGAGAGACTAAGAGTAGAATAGTGTTTGACACACCATCATGTAGTGTTGTGTAATTAGGTGGTTTGTACAACTTGTGTGAATGCATGCCAATGGCTCCTATAGTGTCCCAATACATCTACATTAATAATCTCTTCTTTGTCATTTTTATAATTTTCATTAAACCTCTTCACCCTTTACATTTTCTTTTCATGACCCATTCATGTCATCCATCAATCATTATGGGGTCACTCATTGACAAAACAAAAAATCATCCAATCTTAGTTAGTGCCCATGAGATTGAAAACCTACTCGGGAGCATGGAAAGGTTGGTGTTGATATGTGTGGCCCATGTGTGGAATGGCTTGTGCATTGACTCATGACATTAGTTCATAATTTTTTAATCTCTTCTTCAATTTTGGGGGATTTTTTGGTCATTTTTGGATGGCTTTAGGAAATCCAGGGCTAAGGTTTGGAAACCTATTGTTGCCCTTTATCGGATACTAGAGTTGTTCAACATAGTTTAGGGTTGATGAGGCGACGAGAGTTGATTAAGGAAGCGCGGAGGAGCAACGAAGAGCAACATAGGAACCAAGAGTAGAGAAGCAACAGAGCGAATTCACACACACAAGGCAAATTCACATCCACATATGCATTCACAAGCTCTTACATAACCATGTATGTATACAAACTTATGCACAAACATGCAAAATGGTTTAAAAGTAAAGGCATAAAACAAGTTACTGGTCCAATGTGCAAGATCAAAAGGCACAAACAATTCAAAGCATTGTCAAGTAGTGCACACATAACATTATTTTTGTGCAAATCGCCAACCAACTACAATGTGCATATGTCTCAAGAGTAAGAATGCACATTAACTATCCATGTCCACCCATTAATTTCAGTTCGTAAAGGCAAAAGCACATTCCCACAAGGCAAATGAAAACTAGGGGGTCCACTCCATGTATTACTAATTGTAAGAACCTTCCTTGTTAAGAAGAGAAAAAGATACATGCAACAATACATTATGCCTTAGCATAGTACAAGTATTGATTATGTTTTATGAAGACGAATATACCTGCAAATATACATTGTTTAACTAAAGAATGGCCAACACAATTGCTTAAAAGCTATGTGACTAGAGTAAAATTGCCACACCATTTAATGTCTTCCATTTGTTTCAGAGAAAGAAAATATTGTTTCTACAATATTCCTTTTAGACTAATTACTTGGTGATGATTGACTGTATTAATTTGATGAAGTTGGATTAAAAGAAGATCATATTTCATAATTCAAATGAAATAGATTTCAACAGGAATGCAAATTTACATAGAGGAAAGTGCCACATGATCTTCCATAATTTCCTCGTGTGGTCTCAATCCAACAAAGTTTATTCCTAGTAGTAGTTCATGGCCTTCTTCTCTATTGGATCCACAAATAAGGAATTAGGGTTTAGGGAATAGACTATTTACAATGCTAAACAAATACAATATCAATTAGTAGACACACAACAAGTCCCAAAACGAGTCCATGACTATGGCATACATAGTGAAGTCAAGTCTTTCTTTGGAGATTTGTTCATGTGCAATGAGGCTCCTCATCACATCCTTTGTACTATCATACATGAAAAGTTGTAGAAAATGAAGCCGACGTTTTCTCTTGTCATACTTGATCACGGATATGTTACCTTAACAGGCATTGAATCGGATGCTGACTTTCGAGAGCTCAGATGCCGACATGAGATTGGAAGGCTGGCAACCTTTCTTCTTGCTCTTTTTCCTCTTCGTAGGAATGTTGGGAAATTGTTCGGATGATCATTGTGTGCACGAAACATATAGACAATCCATTAGATGGTTAGACTCAATCACTTTTCTTTTTTGGAATGTAGATTTGTGTTTAGCCTCCATGATCTCTTTTTCCATGTAGTCTTTCCATTGATATTGGTTTCTCAATGGGAAAGTTATGCATATAGTACGGGTGGGACTATACGAATGTAAATCTTGTGCCATTTGTTTCCCATGGGAGGCCTTATGAACCACCATCTTCTTCTTTGTTTTCATCTTCTTCTTGACACAAACTTGACACTTTCTTCACACAATACACTAGGTAGGTGATGGGAGGCTCCTAATCTAGCTAGTATTTAGTTCTGAGATATGATGTTGGATCATGAATTAGAGTTTGGAGTCATCTCAAGTATTTTTTTGTTGCTTTGTTTGCGTATGGGGGGTGCCTTATCTTGTATTATTAAAAAACAAAGGTAAAAACCTTGAAGTATCCAAAAGTTTATTTTACAGCTTCAAATTGTTTGAGATAAAACGTATCTATCTATGAGTAGGTGGGTACCTTGTATTATTAAAAAACAAATGGAAAAAAACTTGTAAGAAGGTAGTTGGGTAGAGGGATGTAAATAGAGCCATTTTTTACATCAAAAAACATTGAATCATCTTAGTACATCGTCTTGACACATCTTTTCAAATAGTGTGGAAGCATTATGATGATAAGGTACTACGGTCAAAAGTAATGTGGTATTCCTACTATTGGACAAAAAGATATTTGTATTGTGACTTCAGTGTGACCACATTGTGGGGATTGGTCTCACCTACAAGATTAATAAAGGTTGATTAGGATGTTCAACATTGTGTGCAATCATGGTCCAAAAGTTCTAATAAATATCATGGTTAATCCTATTGAGCAATCCGTGCATTAACTAAACTTCTTCCACTCTTAATTTCTTACAGTGATTTTCTTTCCTCTATGTAGATTATAGTTTTTATTTGAAGCATATGCCCAAGTTCCCCTAAAGTAGTGATGTTATCGAATACCTATGCGATGTCATGGCTAGATAATGAATTATTTGCGTGACAATATGCCTTTTAAAATTTATTGGTGATGAATGATTGATCATTAATAAAAACAATTAAAAACAATAGCAATTTTCATAATCAAATGGCATACGTTATTAGACAAACACACGTGTTGGAGGAAAATACCTCATAATATTTTACAATTAGCCCGTATGCCTTCAATCCAACGGATTTGGTTCTAATATCCAATGAGCTTCTCTACTGGAACAAGGGATCAGGATTAGGATATTTAAATCTAGGTAGCAATGCCATCAATCCAATAGGTTTGATTCTAACATCCAATGACCTTCTCTACTGGCATAAGGGATCAAGATTAGGATATTTCAACCTAAAATTGTAAACACTGTCTGCACTAATGAAAGGGTGAGAAGTATCACCGCAGCCATGGCCGACATCCATAACCATGGTAGGGAACTGAACTTTGCACAAAACTCCACATACAAGACGCGCCAATGGATCCTGTAGTGTTCCATTATCTCTTTGATCATGCTTTCGAATTCTTTCGGATACGACCCCTCGGAGATGTTGATGCACATCTCATTCCACATCTGGACCAACCTCTCGTCACTCCCGAGGTGATTCTCTAAGACTTTGGCACGAGTCAAGATGGTGATATCTTCTTGTGTGTCAATGAGTGAGTCCATGATCATGGCATATCCATAAACCATACCTCTGTCATCTTCTCTGGAAATTCGTTCATGTGCAAGAATGTTCCTCAACTTATCCTCTGTGCCGTGGTACACGACAAGTCGTGGAAGATAAAACCGACTTTTTCTCTTGTCGTACTTGATCACCGATGTGTTACCTTCACAAGCCATGAACCGGATGCCTGCTTTTGCCATCCATGGTTTAACCAGGTGCAGAATTTAGAGGGTCCAGATGTCGTTGCCGGAAGGCAATGAAGCACCAGATTCTTGATCTTTTTGCAGCCCGGTACGAAGTTCAGGAGTTGCACGCATCCTCCTTGATTCGTAGAGTTTTGCGCCTCCCTCGAATGTTCAGTTGATTCTTTTTGTATGCAGGAAACATATAGGCAATCGAGTAGATGCTCGCAGGCGAGAAAATTCACATTTAGTTGCTTACACTTCTGTCCTGTTTCATTACTCTCGACTGGAAACTTGCTGCGGAGGAATGGATCGTTTACCCAAACAAAATAACCCAAGTATTCCAGGAGATCATTCTCTGTGAAGTCGGCTAATTCCTTTGGGATGTTTATAATTTTCTTTAGGAATGACATGGGAATCTGGTTGCCTATAAGCAGCAAGTCCCTCCATATTTGGGATATTGTAATTCTATTATCGATGAAGGTGTACATGTACCCACTCTTCATCTCTTGGGAGTGAGGGCAATCCTCGCTCAAGAACAGAAAGAATTCGTGAATGAAGATGGTATCAACAGTGACTAGAAGTCTGAGGGACTCAAAGTTGTAAGCCGGGCTGAGGCCGAAATAGATGTTGCTGAGTTCCTTGGGGTCTTGAGGGATGAGCGTTTTCATGAACTCTTCCATATTTAATATCTGATGTCTGTCCATGAATTTGTTCACACATAGGGCCTTGCATCTGTCCATAGGGGAAGGCTCGAGGTTTTGATACAGTGGACCGATGGTCAGGATCCGCGGGCAATATGAGTGTGGGTTCACCTCGAACAGTGCACGCGGGACAAATCCGATCAATTTAGCTTTTCGGAACGTAGATATGTTGGCAGCCATACTATTAACATGCATAGGAGCAGCCGTAACAATCTCTTTCTCCATGTAGACTTTCCATTCTTCTGGTTGTCGATTGAGTTGATGAAGTTGCTCGATGGGGAAGTTATGGATAGTAGGGATGAGATGATATGAATGTGAATATTGTGCCATTTGTTTCCCATGGAAGGCATTATTCTTCATCTTCTTCTTCTTCTTTTGTTGTAGTTGTTACATAAACTTGATACTTGCTTCACTGGAGTTTGCTTTAGGGAGTAGATAGTTCTTAGGTATGTTGGATCATTCATAAACAATTTCTTGGTCTTCATTGGGGCTTAAAGAGTTTGAAGAAGTCTTCAAATTTGTTCTTCGTTAGCATGTGAAGTGTAGGGTACCCCATGTTTGTGTATGATTAAAAAGAGACAAACACCTTGAAGTATCTTAACTTATCTTGGGCATTTCATGAAATGATCATGATTTTTTACCATTTCGCTAAATTACATTGGACGATTCTCTGTCGCTGTCGTCGCCGTCGCCGTCACCGTCGCCGTCGTCTGCAGCCGTTGTCTGCAGCTGATGCAACCGTCGCCGTCTGCTCTCTCTCTCTCTCGCTCGCTTCCTCGTCTCTCTCTGTCGCCGGCTAGTGTCGTCGCCGTCGCCGTCGCCGTCGCTGCCGTTATCTGCGGCCGTCGCCGTCTGCCACCGTGCAGTCGTCCACCGTCTTCTGCCGTCTGCTGCCGCCGTCTGCCGTCTGTTGTTGCCGTCTGTCGTCTGTTGCCGCCGTCTGCCGTCTACTGCTGCCATCGTCTACTGTCGTTTGACGACTGCCACCGTCACCGTCGTCGTCACGGGGTGTTTTCTTCTCCGTTCTTGATGTGGTGAAGTACCTTTTTCTCGACGAGTTCGTGGGTGGGTTCTTTTGGTGTGCTCGTCCCGTGCTACAAAATGCCGATGTGATTGCGACACACACACAAACTCGGCTAAGTCTCGAACCCATTTATTTTACCTTTTTTTTTTCTTATTGACACCACAATGACGTCTAGACAGACTAAGGAACTTAAGGATATACAAGACGAGGCTATAAGTAAGGAGGACTTTTTAGATATGTTTAATCGTTTAACAAAAATAGGGATGGATATGAAAAAATGGGTGAAAGACACCGAAACCTACAAGAAAAAAGATAGAGAGGAAAAAGATGCCCTCAAGGCCGAAATAGAACAACTTAAAGTAGAAAACATCGACCTTAAAAAACAACTTAACGACATCGAGGTATCTCGAGAAGACGGTGAAATATCCTCTATAAAGGATATAAAGGATGGAATTAAAAAAGTTAAAGAGGAAGTTAATAATAACATAGAGTTAGCTAAAACGGGTTGGGTAGATGTGGTTAAAAGAAACATTAAAAAAGAAATAAAAGATGAAAATATTGTTAACACCACCCTTGAAGAAGAGAAAATGCGTCAGGCCCGACGCTTAAATGTACGTGTCACTGGGCTCAAGGAAGGTGCATCCCCAAATGAGGACGCACAAACACTTGGGAAAATGTTAGGGTACACAGAGGCCCTACCTATCACCAAAGCATGGAGGGCCGGGCGTGACACAACTAGGAAGAGAGCCTTAGTCCTTCAATTTAAAGACTTAGACTCTAGAATCACTTTCTTTAAGAAGAGACCAATCCTTCGAGGAATGGATGGGGACCCCATCTATCTCGATGAAGACCTCACTAAGATGCAAATTGAGCATCGCAAGAGTTGTATGCCACGAGTTATGCAAGCTCGTAAAGAAGGCCATCGCGCCTTTTACCGAGACGGGCGAGTGATCATAAATGATCGCACTACTAACTGACAGCGTGTGGCCCATGTGACAGAAAATGCACTTAGGATGACCCTATGGAATTGTAATGGCGCACTCTGGGCACACCCCGGCCGCCTAGAGGAGATACTAAAGGTATCTGATATACTTTTCTTGGTAGAAACACATCAGAGCCCAAATAGAGGACTCCCACGGGTCGAAGGATTCCGTTGGGAGTCCGCTTTTAGACAAACCTCACGTCGACACACTACTAGGGGATCTGGAGGTGTCGCGATACTATTTCGTAGAGAGCTACATAATAGGATAGAAATAATGAAGATAGACCCAGAAGCTCGTTTTATGTGGGTGAAAGTCTCCACAAGCAAAGACCATGCAGTATTTTTCGCCATTTGTTACTTTCCCCCAAAAGGATCCCGTTATAATATTAGTGGCTTGACGAGATTAGTCGATGAAGGAATGCCACATGGGCCTTCTCCATACGAACCCCTATCGGATGACATAATCCGATATTCTTCCCAAGGAGAAGTATTTCTTGTAGGAGACTTCAATGCGAGAACCCAATCCCGACAATGCACAGTATTTCAGATGAATAGAAACCTAGAAATGGTAAATGTTGATCCTTTAGACATAGGCACCACACGTAGATCAAAGGATCAAGGTGCGGACGCCACGAGCTTTGGCCATCATCTGCTCGAACTTGGCAGTCGGCACCAGATGGTCATATATAATGGTTTAGCTAAGTGGCCGGGCTCGGAAGAGCTCACGTGTTTCCCACATGGAGGAGGGGAAAGCACAGTTGACTATCTAATAGGGCGCCCGACAGCTACCCACTTGATTAACTCCTTCCGAGTGGCCCCATGCCCTATTGGCGCAGACCATAGCTTCTTATACTTCGAGCTAAAATGTGATATCTCTAAGGTCACCAAGTCTAGTCAACCATGCCATCACACCACAATACATTTCACACATGAGCTCTCTGACATATACTCTCAACATGTTCAGGCCCATCTCCCCTCCATTGATCCCTCTCTACCGTTAGAAAGCCTTAGTACAAAACTCACACACATCCTTCACTCCGCAGCAGCTAGCAGTTTCCCATATACAAAACACTCAATCAAGGTAGATCAGGATCAATGCCACAAAATAAATGGTTTGACGAGGATTGTAGGGACCTACATAGACAACTTACAGTATCGCAACTCAATGGTAGTATTACCTCCACACAAGCTCGCAAAGAAATGCGTAAGATGACACGTCGTAAGAGACGAGCGTGGGAGGCATCCCAATACTGGGAACTCTACCATATGCTCATGAGTAGCGATTGCGCCATGGCATGGAAGAGACTACGGGAGCCAAGACCACAAACACCCATCGAAGATCCCGAAACTTGGCACACATATACAGAGAGACTTTACCAAATCCCAAACCAACCACCTTTTCCAATGCCTTCCACACCCCGGCCTACCACGGGGACACTTTTCACGACCTCTAGGGTCATGAAGGTCATAAAGAAATTACAACATAGGAAGTCCATGGACCACACAGGATTGCGAGCAGAACACATTATATATGCGAGAGAGTGCCTAGCTCCCTTGCTAACTGTAATCTTCAACCGTGCCCTTGCGGAGGGTTTTCCACCACAGTGGACTATGAATACAGTGACCCCCATACATAAAGGGGGGAACCCCATGGACCCAAATACATATAGGACCATTATGATAGGCCATACCCTTGCTAAGTTATATGGTGCAGTAATGGAAGCAGAGCTTAGCGACTACATGGAGACCCTAAACCTTCGTGCACCTGAACAAGCTGGCTTTAGACGATCCTTCTCCACTATTGATCACATCTTCATACTTAGATGCTTAATTGACCAAACTAGGGCTCGCAAGAAGAGATTATATTGTTGTTTTGTGGACTTCCGCAAAGCCTTTGACACAGTCCCTAGAGATCGGTTGTCTAATAGACTTAAAAGCTTGAGGATACCAGATGATATGGTATGGGCCATCTACGCACTATATGAACAAGTGTCCGGGTTTGTCCGATGCCCAGGTGGCCTATCCAATCGTTTCACTAGCACTATTGGTGTAAAACAAGGTTGCCCCCTATCACCGACGCTTTTTGGGATCTACATTGATGAGATCACAGATTTTATTGCTCGTGAGGGAGGCACCGGAGTGGTCCTTGGGGATACGCAGGTTCGTATCTTGCTCTATGCGGATGACATAGTTTTGCTCTCTGAATCCGAACACGACCTACAGAGGCACCTCAATGCCTTAGATGACTTTTGTGTACAACGAGGATTGGTAGTGAATCTAGGGAAAACGAAAGTCCTTATCTTCCACACATCGGCCCAAGTTAGAGCTAAGTGTCACCTAACTATCTCCCATAGCCCAGTCGAGGTGGTTGGATCGTACGTATATCTCGGAGTCACTTTTAGTGCCCGCTCAGGTAAATTTTCGATGACACAGGCAGCGAAGGATAGACTCACGAGAGGACATGCATCCCTCTCACTCCTAGAGAGACAATGCCACCAAGCACACTTTCAAGAGCCACGGACTAAAGGGTGGCTCTTTGACTCATTAGTGACCCCCTCCCTCATGTATGCATCAGCGGTTTGGGCTCCAGGATTACCATCCTTCATGTGGACGCAATTAGAGAGACCATTGGTGATGATGCTATCACGCCAACTCTGAAGCAAATCGACTGTACCACATGACATTATTAGGGCCGAGTTCACGTTACCCCCAATGCTAGTAGAGGCACTTTTTCAACTTGTAGTCTTTATTGATAGGATACATAGCCAACCACATGATAGAATATCTCATCAAGCCTTTAAGGCCTCTCGATCATTGTATGAGTCCTGCTATACTAGCTCATGGTATGGCATGATGGTGACTTGGCTTCTTGCGAATGGTCTAGACATTAATAACCTACCTCCCCTTAGGTACAACCACACGAGTGATAACACCTTAATCTCTCATGAGAACCGCAATAAAGTAATACGCCAAGAAATATGGCAAATTTACACTCGGTGTAAATGGATCACCCCACTAGAGCCACTCCCATCTAAAATGTCGTACTATAAGAAACACTTCATGCACTTCTTTGAGTTAGGTTTTATCACACGGCCAAAATATCTAGATGTATTCTTACCACATGCACTAAGGGTTGCCATTGGACAACTTAGAATATCGTCTCACCAACTTGAGATTGAAAATGGCCGTACTAGTGGAGTCCCTAGGGAGGAAAGGATATGTAGGTTATGTCACATAGAGATAGAGGATGAGTACCACTTTACATGCAAGTGTCCAACCTATGCCGAGATAAGGGCAAAATACCAAGACATACTTGGTCCATCTCCCACCCTCCCCAAACTATTAGATACTCTAGATATAAAGAAATTAGGCAAATACATTCTAGAGCTAAAACAACACAAGAGCTCAACCTAATAATGAAGAAGAGAATGCATACATGATTTCCAGTGTACGAAAGTAAAGATCTATCAATTCCCAATTTTGTGGGTAGGGATGTAAATCAAATTGCCATTCTCATATAAATTAAGGGCTATAAAATGAAATGTTTTCGGAAATCAAATTTGGATAATTAGTTACTGTTGAACTCAAGGCCTTCAGTAATTAAAACTCAAATTTTCATAATTTTCCACCAAAGTATTGTGATCTCATTTATACAGAATACGTAAAATCTGATCGGCATTAGGTCTGAAACTGACATGAATAGTTTGAATAAAGAAGAAGGGATGAATGGGACTCCTGATCAATTTATTTCAGAGGAAACAGTGAGTATGAAAATAACTGAGAGTTTGGGGCAAATGCTACTAAATTGGTCATTACTCGTCAAATCATGATCTCTAACTAGCACTAATGGCACCGATTTTCATTGATAGTACATGGAAATGACATCACTTAATGACAAAGGTTTTTGCATGGCCAGGGGATTCCTCAACACATGCTCTGTACCAATCTTTTAATTTACACAGCTTAATTTGAATCTTAGAGATAAAAGTTTTTATTTTCTCAGTGATGGCAAAGTTAGAGACAAAGTTGGCTGTTGTTAGTGTGTGGCTAGGAAAGTTGAAGCAAGCTTAGAAACAACGATCTTAGATCTTTAGTGTGTGGGCTCTCTGTGTTTTAATGATAGTTAATACTGTTACAATAGTTTCAATGTAGGAAACATATTAGCATTGTCTTATTTTAATAGTTTACTTTTTAAGAGATACTCTGTTTTTGTGACATGATGAATGCATACATACAAAAACTGCCTCCTTCTTTTGAAGTTTGTTCATGTCTAGGAAGATCAACCCATTGATAAGTCTTTTGGTGAGCAAGTTTCTATTTGCCATGATGATGAGCCTTTGTATGAGTAGGTAGATAGATAGATAGTATTAGCATCCATAGAGAGGTCAATAATATTGACCCATGAGACAAATCCTTAACTCAGATATCTATCTATGAGTAGATAGATAGTTAGGTATAGGGATGTGCATAGAGCCAAGGATTACTATAGTCATCCCCAAGGCAAGGGACATTAAAATTATTGAATATATGTTACAATGGAAAATATCTCATGATTAGGTGAATTTATCATGAAAACAATGATGATATGGTAATGATTTTATGAAATTGCCTTTATCATTAATGGCCAATTGATGAGACTTAGTGGACCCATGGGAAGACTAAGTCATGGGTCCACTAAGACTACTTTGTTCATCCTATAAGATATATATGTGGTCAACAAATTTGAATGGTCCTCTAAGGTTGCTTTGGACATTTATAATCAATTTTCTTTGCCATTGTGTCTGAGGTTCTATATTCATATAAGGGAATTCGGATTTTATATACCACGTTGTTGTCAAGCTAGTTTAGCATACTTATAGAGATAAAGTTTTGGAGTTAGGGGGTATATTCAAGGAGATTTTTTATCTAGGGTTAAGAAACAGGAGGATACCTATTATGAGTCGCATAAAAACATGCTCATGAAACCATTCATTACTGCGAGTTAATATTCTTACAAGTGCCTCTTAAAACCCATCAACAATCCTTGTAACAAATAATTACTCAAGCATGCATTAAGCACCAATCAATTTAATATTATTTATTACAAGTGCCACTTAAAACCCATTAACAATCCTCGTAACAGATAATTACTCAAGCATGCATTGAACACCAATCAAGTTAATATTATTTATTACAAGTGTCACTTAAATCCCGTTAACAATCCTTGTAACACATAGTTACTCAAGCATGCGTTGAACACCAATCAAGTTAATATTATTTATTACAAGGGTCACTTAAAACCCATTAGCAATCCTTATAACATATAATTACTCAATCATGCATTAAGCACCAATCAAGACATCATAAATACAATGCCATGTTTGACCATGTTCTTATTTCTAAGCAGATAAATGCTTAGAAAAATCTTCCACAATGATAAAAGTTCATATGGATTCTAAATGCTTAGAACAATCTTACACAATGATAAAAGTTCATATGGATTGTAAATTGAATAGACCTATAAATATATTGATAGAATCAAATGAGATCCCAAAAATGAACAAAGGAAAGAACGATTGTGTTTGAGCTTCCTCATGTGCTCTAGTGTTGATTTAGAGATTCCACTAGTAATAGGCTAAGACCGTGTAGATAGTCTGCAATAATGTCAAGACGACGAGTAGGATCGCGGTAGTGACCGATACCGTCAACCATGGGCGAGAGAAAAACTTTTCATGAAATTCCACATACATGGGACGCCAAGGGCTACGATAGTGTTCTAGTACATCACTTGTCATCTTATCCCATCTTTCACATGATTTAATGACAATGTCGGTGTCGTACAACTCGTTCCACAAGTTGACCAACTCGACATCATCCCCGAGGTGGTTCACTATCACCCCTACCTTTGTCAAGATGGCTACATCCTCTGGTGTGTCAATGAGGGAGTCCATGATAATAGAATACTTAGTAAACTCACCTCCATCTTTGGAGGTTTGTTCATAGGCAAGGAGGTTCCTCAGCACATCCTCCGTGCCTTTGTACACGACAATCCGTGGAAGATCGAGGTGAAGTGTCATCGGATGATACTTGATGACCGATACATTACCATCACATGCCTTGAATCGGATGCCTACTTTCGAGAGTTGAGACGCTGTTGGTAGGCGATCACGATGATTAGATGTTAGTATGCCAGCCCCTTGATTTGTCGACCAATGATCTTGAAATTGCGGGGATCTCCTATGCTCATGTATTTCATGTGTGACCAAAACATATTGGCAATCAAGTAGATGATTGCAGTTGAATAAATTTGGATTCCGAAAATGCTTGGGCCAATCACTATGGCCCTTGGGGAATGGACAATTTCTCACAACAGTATCTACTAACACTCTCTGGAGATTTTTCAATTTGACATGGGTAGCTATGTTTGGATGCCTATCAGTTTCTGCAGGTATGACATAGGAATTTGGTTACCTATCAAGAACAAGTCCCTCCAAACTTGGTTCCATTCAGCTCCATTGTTGAAGGAAGTGGATAAGTAGTGGGGCATAGTAGGTTCATGGTGGCCCATAAGTTTGCTGTGGAATAAATAGAGAAGATGGTCGAGTTCCTTTTCGTGGGAATTCGTACATGGAGGGCTAAAGGAGAGCAAGAATTCATGAACAAAGATCGTATCGACAGTGAGCAGAAGTTTTAGCGACTCATCGGTATATGTTTTGCCTGGGGAGCTTGAATAATCTTTTTCAAGATTATAAGGTTCCGGAATGAGGTATTGTATGAGGTGTTCCACATCTGATTTCCCATGTCTTTCCATGTACTTCTTCACACATAGTGCCTTGCGATCATCGAAGCCGGATTTGGTCCCAAGATCCGCATACAATGGTTCGATTATCAGAACTACAGGGCAATATGGTCTTTGTTTGTTTTTCAAGAATGCATCGGGAGGAATCGAAATCTTCACATTTCCCTTCGAGCTTTGGGGCTCGGATGTTTCTGATTTAGGATTATCGACAGTATTCTTGATCTTTTTTAGCATTTGTGCTCTCCAGCCATCACCATCTGCAGTGGAGTTGGATTGAGGAGCGATGGGTTCATGTTGGCGGATTGTAAGCCTGATTTCCTTGTTCATAATCTCACCCATCTCTTAAACAACTACTACTACTTCTTCTGTAGGGCACTAACTTGACAGTTTTTTTGTGGAATAAGTTCTAGTAGAACTCCTCTTTTTATACATCTCTATGACTTCCTTCCCTTAGATGATTAAGAAAGTCAAGATTCTATGATAAGGAGAGAGAAAAAGAGAGACCTAGAGATAAGAATGAGAATGTGTGGAATCCCCTGCCACAGCATATGTGTGGAGCCATGAATAATTATGCCATTTTCTATTATAGAAAGCAAATACTCTAATTCGATTTTTAGTCCACTATACGATTTCAACACATCTGGTGGAGCAGATATTCTATTCGATCTTTAATCAATTACTCTAATATGATTTCAAATATACCAAAATCAACTCTATAATCTCACTAAAATCAACTCTATGATCGCTTAAAGTCAACTCCTTATCATAAAGGTTTGTGCATGTGCAAGACGGTTCCTCGGCACATGTTCTTTGCCATTCTTTAATTCATACAGCCTGGATTCGAGACTTAATTAGGCGAGCTTGATCAAGATTTTAGAGATAATGTTTTAAATGGTAAAGTTGAGGCAAAGTTGTTTGTTCTTAGTGTGTCACTCTCTGTGGATTAATCATAGTAAACACAACAGTCAGAACACATTCGCAGAACACAAATATTGATCACATAATTTGCACAATATATATTTGGAATCGGATTAAAATTTGGTCTCATATTAACATGAACAATCTCAGCAAAAAAGGGGACAAGTTCACTTAATTATTGACATGCTGCGATTTGTTTGAGAGCAAATAAGTTCAAAAATAATAGACGCTTAGGGGACATTTGGTGTTCGGGTAATCCTTTCTCACACAGCAAACACTAGTAAGGTCTAATTAACAACCATCGCACCCACGATTCAATACAATGAGTGGTATTATGACATTTAATGATATGGGTTTTCTTTACTCGATCTAGGTTATAATTTTTAGATGAAGTATCTAATCTAATTTTCCCTAAAGTTGTGATGTTATTGAATGCCAATATGATGTCATGGCTATAGAAAAGATTAGTCGCGTGACAATGTCTTTTAGACTCATTGGTAATGAATGATTGATCATTAAGAATAGCAATGTGATGATGAATTAAACACAACAGCAATTTGATAATCAAATGACATATGCTATGAGACAAACATAAATCTAAGAAAGAAAGATATACTATAATATTAACATCTTCTAAGACTACATTTGGTTCAAATTTAGTTACAAGAAAAGAAAACGGGATCTGTACCCAATCATCGAAAATGAAAAAATAATAGTAATAATAATACAATAAATATAAATTAAATAATTCTAATATAAGAGGAAAATACCACACAATATTGCACAATGAACTTCTCCATTGGAACAAGGGATTCGGATTAGGATTAAGTTTTTCCATAAAAACCTAACAATGTATAGATTGTCTGCAACAATGTGAGGAGGAGAAGTATGGTGGCAGCAAATCCTGATATCCATAACCATGGCCGAGAGAAAAACTTTGCACGAAACTCCACATACACGAGACGCCAATGGATCCTATAGTGTTCCATTATATCTTTCATCATGCTTCCCCAAATTCTTTCATACGATGCCTCCGAGATGTTGATGCACATGTCGTTCCACATCTGGACTAGCCTCTCGTCGCTCCCCAGGTGGTTCTCTAATACTTTGGCGCGAGTCAAGATGGCGATATCTTCTTGTGTGTCGATGAGTGAGTCCATGATGATCGCATATCCAGAAACCTCACATCCTTCTTTGGGGGTGTTACCTACATCTTTGGAGGTTTGTTCATGTGCAATGAGGTTCCTCAATATATCCTCCGTGCCGTCATACACAACAAGCCGTGGAAGATCGAGCCGGCTTTTGCTCTTGTGGTACTTGATCACTGATGTGTTACCTTCGGAAGCCTTGAATCGGATGCCGGCTTTAATGAGCTCAGATGCTGGCTGGAGGCGGCCACCGTGATTGTTGCTCCTTTTGCATCCCCAACCGGAACGGGTGCCACATTTAGAGTGTTCAGTTGTCTTGGGGAGGCAGTCAATGTACATCTTGCTCTTTCTCCATCCCTCTAGTTGAATGTCCGCGAGTTTCAAGCATCTCCTTCGATTCGTAGATTCTTGCGGCTCCTTAGATTGTTCGGGAGATTTTTGTGTGCACGAAACATATAGGCAATCCAGTAGATGCTCAGAGTTAAGAAGATTGTGGTCTCCTTGCTTCCTTTCTGTTTTACTATCCTCCCATTCTTTAAAGCTGCTCATGCGGAATGGATCGTTTACCGAAACAAAATATTCCAAGCATTTCAGGAGATCTATCTCTATGATGTCAGGTAATTCCTTTGGGATATTTATAATTTTCTTTAGGAATGACATGGGAATCTGGTTGCCTATCAGCAGCAAGTCCCTCCATATTTGGGACTTTGTAATTTCATTGTTGATGAAAGTGTACAAGTAGCCACTCTTCTTCTCTTGGGAGTGAGGGTAATCCTCGCTCAAGAACAGAAAGAATTCGTGAATGAAGATGGTATCAACAGTGAGCAGAAGTCTCATAGACTCGAACTTGTCACTCAAGAGGCCGAAATAGATGTCGCTAAGTTCCCGGGGCTCGGGTATGAGCTCATTCATGAGCCTTCCGAGATCCGACATCTTACGTCTTTCCATGAATTTCTTCACACATAGGGCCTTGCATCTATCCATTGGGGAAGGGACAAGGTTTTGATACAATGGACCCATGGTAAGGATCCGCGGGCAATATGAGTGTGGCTTCACCTCGAAGAGTGCACGCGGGACAAACCCGATCACTTTGTGTTTTTCGAACTTGGATTTGTGTTCAGCCACCTCGATCTCTTTCTCCATGTACTCCTTCCATTCATCTGGGCTGAGGTTGGTTTGATGAAGTTGCACAATAGGAAAGTTATGGATGGTGGGGATGGGATAATATGGATGTAGATGTTGTGCCATTTGTTTCCCATCGGGGGCTTTAGGAGTCATCTTCTTCTTCTTCTTTTTCTTCTGATCTTGTTACATAAACTCGCGGCTTTCTTCGCACAATAGTGTTGGAATTGAGTTTTCTTTAGCTAGTAGATAATTCTTAGATATGTTAGATCTTCGCACAAAATAGTCCTGGAATGGAGTTTTCTTTAGCCAGTAGATAATTCTTAGATACGTTAGATAATTCATGAACGTTTCATGTGTCTTTATTAGGGCTGTTGTTCGAACAAGTCTTCAAATTTGTTATTCGTTTGCATGTGAGGTGTGGGGCACCCCATGTGTGTGGTGTACGTGACCAAAAAGAGACAAACACCTTGAAGTACCCCAGTGTCTTTTTAGTTTTTGTTGAAATGACCAAGATTTTTTATCATTTGGCCAAATACTCTTGGACAATTCTCACCCATTTGCGAGCACGATTATAAAATCTCCATTGACTTTAATTTATGATTAAGAATATCTCCATGAAGCATTGTTATGTTGGTTCCTTTACACGAGAATGCATTGAGTTTTATGAATATGAATATCTCCATTAAGTTTTGTTATGTTGGTTCCTTTAAACTACATATTTAACGCACAAGGAATAATATTGATGCACAAATAGTGTAGGCAACCTCTTTCAACTTTGTTCACGTGTCACATACATTCTCATGATTGATACACACAAGAAAGAGTTCTCATAATCTCTGTGTATATTCTATCGATGGAAACAAGAATGTATGTTCGTTGAGAGCGAGAGCTCACGCATACATTATATTACATGTATATATAATTGCATTCACTCTATTTGGATACACACATTATATCCACATGTATATAAAATTGCATTCACTTAATTTGGATACACGCACATTATATCTACATCTATATATATATATATTCATTGACTCTCTTTGGTTAATTAGAATATATGCATGACATTAACAAGAATAATTATCATGTTTCCCAAAAGAAATACACCATGTACTATAATGCATTTAGGTTTTTCCAAGTAATTAGATATTCCTTGATCTTAACATTTCATTAGAGTTAAGAATGTATATTTAGGAGTTTTAACATTTTAATACATCAATCACCAAACGATTCACACTAAGTCCATAATCTTGCAGCATTCACTACTACCCATAAGCAATAGTCATCATGATTATCAGAGAATATAACCCACATAAATTCTACTGATTACATTAACAACAATAATCATGTGTGAATTAATTCATTCTAATCAACTATCATCATACCAAGAGATACTAACTAAACTAGTGGATATGCTACAGAGAGAAATATGTCATGGTCCAGTGGGTCTACTATGAGATGTTTTGATCATTATAATAATTGTGTTGTTGTCACCATTGTGGTGTTACCATCCATGGATTTTTGAGACTTCACAAAAGTATTTAGTGCGTAACAAACTGGCATCCTTTGAAGAGAAGTAGGCTCAGAATTGTTGGCGCTCTGGAAAGTCATGGTTTCCACTGAGATTCTTTTGTTCATCCTCTTAATAGATGTGAGCAAAACAAGTGCCTACTCTATAAATTGGAGGCTGATTTGCACATTTCTATAGTCAATTATTTTTGCCACTTGAATTATAAAACTTCACATTCATATTAGAGAATTAAGTTTTTTGCATCAATCAAACATATTGTCGCCTCTAGATTTAAAATGTTCAACGCCGCTTTTCATGCTACAAATGAATCATATATAATGTTGTATAATTAGTAGCTACATTAAAAATTAGTTTTGAAGCATTATGAATCAATGATGATGTCGTGCTAGATTAAAAATATAAGGTTCTTATTTATGTTAATGTCACATGGCCCATTTGTTTTCTCTGTGCCATTTTCCTATGACATGATCATTGCCCATCAAGGACTTATCAATCCACATGTGTATATTTTAAGGCATTAATGTTTGAATAGTTTTTTTGAAAAGAAAAGAAAAGAATTCCAAGCATTCCTTTTGAATTTTCCCAAAGTTGGGATCCCAAAAAGAGAAAAAAGTGCCAAAAGCCCAAGAATTTAATTAATGAAGATATTACACCCAATGTTATATAATTGGGGGCAGGCTTGAGTAATAGTTGTTAAGATTATGGGGGTCATGAATGAAGTGTCTCATGAGCTCCCCCAAGACATTAGATATCTAATGATTGTTTATGAATTTCTTCACACATATTGCCTAAGTTACTGCAATCATAAAGACACAAATTGATCTCAAGATTTTGATGCGTAGAAGAGACAAAAATTTCACAAAGTGCATATAATGGACACATAAAGAGAAGGTACCTTTTAGAAAGAGAGATAAGGTATCTCTTAAGCAGAGAAAGAGAGAGATCCATGGAGGAATAACATCGAACCAAAAAAAGCTATTGGACAGTCCAAATTAGGATGCATAGTCTAATATAGTTCATTGAAAACAACCACGTGCATATATTCATATTGCATCAATATGTGCATATCATCGATGATAAAAGCACAAATGTATTTCATCCGACTTATATGCATGCATGGAGCCAATCTCACGCCTAGGTATATAGAATCATGAAACTACACGACATGTAAGTTAGTAACCAAGGTGAATATGCTACGATTGGTACTTGTACTATAACCTGATGATTTGTCTCTAAAGTCATTGTATTATTGCGATCATTGAACGATATTATTAGACTTGAAACAAAACTTGGTTATGTGTAGGTTGCATCCTCATTGGGAAATTATATTGGCTAACCAAAACCATTGGCTAATCTAGGACTACTTTCTTCATCCTATTATTAATATTAGATGTAAACACATGTATGCAGGCAGAGCAGCTCATGAGGTTGACTTGTAGCACTTCATATAATCCGTTTTTTGTGCAATTGAGCTGAAATTTCAATTATAGAAGGCAAGAATCATGCCATTTCCTATTATAGAAAGCAAATATTCCATGCGATTTTTAGTCAACTCCTACGATTTCAGACATCTCAGTGGGTAAAATCAACTCTATGATAGCTTACATAGCAAAGTCCACTCCTTATTGTAAAGCTGTATGCATGTGCAAGGAGGTTCTGTGCCACTCTTTAATTCATACACCCATTTTAGGTCAATTCTTCATTGCGACAATGACTTAAATTTAACTCCCACAATATCTATTAATCCATTAATACATGAATCATGAAAAGGATTCACCATATAAGTACATATAATCTTCCACAATTTCATATGAAGCCAATCTGGATTATAAATACATAAATAATGAGAAATAATCGAATCAAATCAATCAAACTCAAATACCAAATGAATAAACAAAGCTGAATACTTGATTGTGTTGTCAGCTTTTTTATTTTTTCCCTAGGGTTTGAGGTAAGGTTAATGTTTGGGTTTGTAATAACCTATGCCTGAATAGGCTGCCTGGTATATTGTACCTGAGAGCAGCAGAAACGCCGTGATGAAGGATGCCGTTAACCATGGCCGGGAGAAGAACTTTTTATAAAACTCGGCGTACCAGCGGCGCCTACGGGATGAATGGTGGGCCACTATATCATGGATCATCTTCTCCCATGTTTCGGATTTGTCATTATAAGCCACATTGATGCGCATGTTGTTCCACATGTCGACAAACCTCTCGTCGTTCCCCATGTGGTTCTCGATGACTTTGGCCTTTGTCAAGATCCGGAGATCCTGTGGTGTGTCGATGAGCATGTCCATGATGACCGCATACATCGAGAACTTGTCTTCTTTTCGGGACGTTATTTCGTGCGCAATGAGGTTCCTCAACACATCCCCTGTGCTGTCATCCACGACAAGGCGTGGAAGATGAATCTCAGCGTTCGTCTTATCATACTTCATCACCGATATGTTACCTTCACAAGCATTGAACCGGATTCCGGCTTTGCAGAGCTCCGATGCTGTTGGGAGGCGAACATATTCCTTCTTGTGATCCTCCTCACTCCTTTTGCACCCCAGCAATTTGCCCAGATAAGAGAAATATGAATAGACAAGTATTCTTGTTGATTCTTTACAATCAGGTTGTCTTGTAAATTCTTTCTCTGCTTCGGCAGTGCATGAATAGTAGAGGCAATCGAGTAGATGCTCGCAAGAATCGACCAATTTTATTTTTCCCGATTCAAGATATCCTGAAAATCTACTCCTTACATCTTTGCTACGGAAGAATGGATTATGGTTCAGAATAAAATCCCTCACGGTGATCTCCAGAACATCCAATGAGAAGTCTTGATTGTAAGAAACCTTCTTTAGAAATGACATGGGAATTTGGTTGCCTATCAACAGCAAGTCCCTCGATAGTCGCATGCGGAGTGTATGGTCATTAAAGTAGAAAGTGGCAAAATAGCTGCACTCAATTTTCAAAGGCTTGGGTATCGACCAAAACATCAAGAATTCATGAATGAAGATAGTATCGACAGTGACGAGAAGTTGGAGCCACTTAAAGTCAGATTCGGGGAGGTTGAGATCATAGATGCGGCTAAGTTCATCAGATGTGAGGTATTGTATGAGGTCTTCCACAATTGGTATCCTATGTCTTTCCATGAATTTGTTCACACATAGTGCCTTATAATTATTAACGGGGGAAGGCTCCAGATTTTGATACAATGGACCGATGGCCACTAATTTAGGGTAATATGCCTCTGGCTTCACTTCCAATAATGCTTGGGGAGGCTTCAAAATCATCAAACTTTCGATACACACAGGTGGTTCAACATGATTGATCTTCTCCTTCATGTAGTGTCTCCATTCATCCTTGGTGAAGTTGGGGGCTCCATGATCAGATTCATCCATTGAAATTAGAATGTTGAATCAGATATTCGTACCCATCTCTTTTTCTTCTTCTTCTTCTTCTTTTTATTCTTCTTCTGTATCGCACTAAGTTAATAGTTTTTATGTAGAATAAGTTCTAGTAGCACTCCTCCTTTTATATATCTCTATGAGTTCCATCACTCAGATGATTAAGAAAGTCAAGACTCTATCTATTTACCTATCCATGATAAGATGAGAGAGAGAGAGAGAGAGAGAGAGAGAGAGAGAGAGAGAGAAGATTGAGAATTTGTGGAATCCCCTGCAAGAGCATATGTGTGGAGCCAAGAATCATGCCATTTCCCATTATAGAAAGCAAATACTCCATTGGATTTTTAGCTAATTAGTCTAGGATTTCAGACATCTCATGGAGCAAATACTCTATTTGAGTTTTAGTCAATAACTCTATTCGATTTCGAACATACCAAAATCAACTCTATAATCTGACTAAAATCAACTCTATAATCTGACTAAAATCAACTCTATGATCGCGTACATACCAAAGTCAATTCCTTAACCTAAAGGTTTGTGCATGTGCAAGGAAGTTCCTCAGCACATGTTCTGAGCCATTCTTTAATTCATATACAGCCTGGATTCGAGACTTGATTAGGTGAGCTTGATATCGATTTTAGAGATAAAGTTTTAAATGGTAAAGTTGAGGCAAAGTTGTTTGTTGTTAGTGTGTGGCTCTCTAGGATTAATCATAGTAATTAGACTTAAGAATGTATATTTACGAATTCCTAAAATATATTGGCAATATTAGCTAAAAGAAACGAATGGTGTTCAAAACCAATAAGGGAGAAACTAACACAAAAAGCTTGAAAGAAAGCATAATTGTCTCGTGGGAAATGTGAGACATTTGTTTAGCAAAGTTTAAATTTCTTATTTCCATGTTTTGTCCACCAAAAAGATAACGTGTGTATGTATTGTTGAGAGCCACACATAGCCTTTTCTTTAGGCTTTGTTCACATATCACATGGATACTCATGGCTGATACATGCAAGAAAGAGTTGTCTTAGTCTTTGTTCGTTGGTTTACAAATCATTCATTTTTTAGACCATAAACAAATTGGTTTACAAATCATTCATTTTAGATACGTTCAATTTGTTCATTTGGTCTATCACCATCAATGATGAGGATGAGGAAACATTTGTGAGTTGGATGAAAAGTCTTTGTCATACTAACGGTCAAAGACACCATTATTCATTCATTCATATTATCTGTCACCACTGACAACAACATGAAAAGGATTGTTACACTATGACAACAACATGAAGGATTTGGGAGTTGTCCCAACTTGTCCGAACTCACATTTTGGTTGCTTCTTAATGTTGGGACACGTTGTAAAATCTTGAGTTATGAATAATATAAAACCATTTGTTTCTCGTGTGAGGTCTCCATTCACACATTCTATTTAATTATAAGTCTGCTCATGATTTTGGGGCATACCAATTGGTGTCATATAATAGGAACGAAAATTTATGGGGCAAAATATTAAAGAAATGGAAGTTGACAACATACATAGGGAAGCCTATGAGGAAGAACCAAATACAATAGATTCACATATATTTATAATTTGTATGTATGTTCTACCAATGAAAACGAGAATGTATGTTCTTGCCAATGGAGGCCTCACACATACATTATATCTACGTGTATGTATAATTGCATTGACTCTCTTTGAATAATTAGAATATCTACATGACTTTAAAACAAAAATCATGTTTTCCATAAGAAGTACATCATGTACTATAATGCATTTAGGTTTTTTAAACTTGTTGGATATTCCGTGATTTATGAATGTTTGTTGTTGTTGGATATCTAATGTTTCCTTATTAATATCTTCACACATAGTGCCTTACTGCAATTATCAAGAGAGGAATTGATCTTAAGATTTTGATGGGTAAGATCTATGGTTCATATACTTTTCTTCTTCAAATTAATGTCACATACAAACTACGGAGTAAAGTTGAAAATATTCAGATAATGCATATGACCAGAAAATCGGAAAAAGAAAGAGAAAGGCACCATTTTGGAAGAGTGCATCCAAACCACACATATAAACAAAGTGCCTTTTGGAAAGAGAGATAGAGTATCTTTTAAAAAGAGGAAAGAGAGAATTTCATTGAGGAACAACATGAACTAAAACAAGTTATTCATGAATACAAACCACACATAAAGATAAGGTACCCTTTAGAAAGAGGGATAATATATCTTTGAAAAAGAGGAAGACACATGGATGTATATTCAAATTGCAACAATACGTGCATATCATCAATGATAAAAGCACAAATTTGTTTCATCTGAGCTCCCATGGAGGCAATTTCATGCCTAGGTATATAGAATCATAAAATTACACAATATGTAACCAAGGCGAATATGCCATGATTGGTACTTGTACTATAATATGATGTTTTCGTTCTAAATTCGTTGTAATATTCCAATCATTGATAGACATTATTAGTCTTCATACAAAAAGTTATGGGTAGATCCTTTAGTCCTTCATTGCCACAATTACTTAATTTAACTCCCACCATATCTATTTCCATTAATACATGAATAACAAAGATGATTCATCATAAATCATGCTCACCATCAGTATATAAATCAATCTTCGAGACAGTTTTATAAATCAATCTTCATTATAAACCAATAAAACATGCTCACCATCAATGTATAATTGTCCACAATTTCATAAGCGAATGTGGATTATAAACCAATGAAAACCATGTTCACCATCAATACATTATTGTCCACAATTTCATAAACAAATGTGGATTCTAAATCAATAGAACATAAACAACGGGAACGTAAATTAAATTAGAAAAGCGAAACGAGATCTCAAATGAGTTTAAACGAAGCTCAATACTTGATTTTGTGTTGAGCAGCTTCTTTAATTGTTTACCTTAAGTTTTAGGGCAACAGGGATTGTTGTCAAGGGTGATAAAAACCTAAGACTGTATAGATCGTCTGCACAATTGAAGCCGAGAGCAGCGTAAACGCCGCGAGGATCGAAATGGGCAACCACGGGCGAGAGAAATACACGGCCCGAAACTCCACATACCAACGCCGCCAACGGGATGAATGGTGGGCCACTATGTCATGGATCATCTCCTCCCATTTCTCAGGTGGGTTTTCCTCCACATTAATGCCGGTGCACATGTCGTTCCACATGTCGACCAACTTCTCGCCATTCCCCAGATGGTTCTCTATGACTTTAGCATTTGTCAAGATCGCCAGATCTTCTTCCGTGTCGATCAGCATGTCCATCATCTTCGCATACATAGCAAACTCTTTCTGCAGTTTGGAGGCTCGTTCATGTGCAATGAGGCTCCTCAGCACATCCTCTGTGCTGTCATACACCACAAGCTCCGGAAGATCGAGCTGCCGTTTTTCCTTTTCATAATTCATCACAGATATGTTGCCTTTACAAGGCTTGAACGAAATGCCGGCTTTCGAGAGCTCCGATGCTGGCGGGAGACGACGATGCTTCTTCTTCGTCTGCGTCTTCTTCATCTCGGCAGCATTAGATCCTTGGCCTGGTTTAGGGAGTGAGAAAGATCCTTGGCCTGTTCTAGGGTGTGAACCATTAGCATATCCTTGAGAATCAGATTCTTGGCCTGGTTTAGGGCGTGAACCATTACCATATCCTTGAGAATCAGATTCTTGGCCTGGTTTAGGGCGTGAATCATTACCATATCCTTGAGAATCAGATTCTTGACCTGGTTTAGGGCGTGAACCATTAGCATATCTTTGAGAATCAGATTCTTGGCCTGGTTTAGGGCGTGAACCATTAGCATATCTTTGAGAATCAGATGCTTGGCCTGTTTTAGGGCGCGAGACATTAGCAGATCCATGAGAATCATATGCTTGGCCTGTTTTAGGGCGTGAATCATTGGCAGATCCTTGAGAATCAGATGCTTCAACTGTTTGAGCATGTGAAACATCGATCGATACTTGAGAACCAGATCTCTTGAATGTTTCAGTGCATGAAACATAGAGCGAATCAAGTAGATGCTGGCATTCGAGCAAATCGCTCTCGAAGTCTTTTCCATTATAGAAGGAAGGATCATGTGAAAAGAATGGATTGTGCTTCATAATAAAAGCCCTCACGGTTTTCTCGAGATCAGCCGACGAGAAGTCTCCATTGTTAGAAATCTCTTGAGCAATCCTTTTGAGAAATGACATGGGAATTTGGTTGCCCATCAACAGGAGGTCTCTCGGTAGTCTCAGGGGGAGTGTATGGCCATTGATGTAGAATGTGGAGAAGTATGAGCTACTTACTGAGGGTCTGGGATTTTCATCAGACTTATTCCACAGAAAGAGCAAGATTTCATGAATGAAGACTGCATCCACAGTAACCAGAAGTTTTAGGAACTCTTTGTAAGTTGGGAGCTCAATATAGATGTTCCTAAGGTCTTGGGGATCAAGGGTGAGTTTTTTCATAAGCTCTTCCACACCTGGTATCCCATTTCTTGCCATGAATTTCTTCATGCAAAGTGCCTTACATCTATCAATTGGGGATTTCTGAAGATTTTGATACAATGGGCCGATGGTCACTAATTTAGGGCAATATGACTCTGGCTTCACTTCAAACAAATGTTGGGGAGGCCTCAAAATCATGAAATTGTAGTCATATGCAGGTGTATTTTGAGCATCTACATTCATCTTCATGTACTTCATCCATTCATCTTCGGTACTGAATTTGGGTTGATGAAGCTGCATGGCAATGGAGGGTTCATATGGATACATTCTAGTCCCAAACTTTGAACTTCCTTTTCTGGTTTCATAGCTCAATGTAGCACCCATCCCTTCTTCTTCTTCTTCTTCTTCTTCTTCTTCTTCAGGTTATGCTTAATTTCAGTTCATAAAACTAATTGTACTAACTAATTGTAGGAACCTTCCATGTTAAGAAGAGCACAGTACTACTATTTATTATGTCCAATGAATGTACATTATGCAACAAAATGCATTATGCCTTAGCAGAGTACTACTGTTGACTATGTCCAATGAATGCAACAAAATACATTATGCCTTAGCAGAGTACTACTGTTGACTATGTCCAATGAATGTACATTATGCAACAATACATTATGCCTTAGCAGAGTGTACTACTGTTGACTATGTCTAATGTATGTACATTGTTTACTTATAGAACGTCCAACACAAATCTTTAAAAACTATGCGACTTGCATAAATTTTGCAACACCATAGACTATGTCTCATGAATGTACATTGTTCAATTAAAGAATGTCCAACCCAAATCTTTAAAAACTATGCGACTTGCGTAAATTTGCAATACCATTTTACTCCAATTTGTTTCGGGAAAAGAAAATATTGTTTCTACAATATGTTGTTCCAAAATGTAACCGGCACCCTTTATGGGAAGGCTAGGGGGTCTTTGGCTTGCCAAAATCATGGGGTCCCACTAGGATTACTTTGTTCATCGCATTAATAGATATACCATATGTACGGCTAAGGTGCTCACGTATGTGTGAATGATTGATTTCTTTTGCCATTAAGTAGGAAGTTTTACATGCATATTATGGAATCAAGATTTTATACACCAAGTTCCCATGGCTCTTGAAACATAAATGCATCAAGAAGCTCCTACTTCCATCATTTTTAAAATCCTAATACCAATTTCTCGAAGAATGTTGTTTTTTATGTTGCGAATATCATGAATCCCTTTAAATGGTCAATATATATTTCCAAATATAGAGTAGAATACATGGCAAGATAATGATGATATGTACCTATGTTCAAAATTAATGTCATATTCTTATTATTGGACTACAAGATATTGCATTGTGAGCTTTAGATGGGAACATCGTGGTATAGCCTAAGTTCTAACCTCCAATTTTCTTTCTAACAATAGTAGATTATAACTACATTGGCGGGGGATTGTTCTCACCTACAAGAGTAGTGAAGGTAGATTTGGAGTTCCAACATTAACTTTTGTGTGCAATCATGGTCTAAAAGTTCTAATAAATATCATCGTGGATCTTGTTGAGCAATCCAGGTATTAATATCCACCTCTTTCATTGTCATCTCATTGTGATTTTCTATACTCGATCTAGGTTATAATTTCTAGTTATCTATCTAACATCCCCTAAAGTTGTGATGTTATTGAATATCTATACCATGTTATTCACGTGACAATATGTCTTTTAGATTCATCGATAATGAATGACTGATCATTAAGAATAATAATGTGATGATGAATTAAAAACAATAGCATTTTTCATAATTAAAACTACGTGGAAGGGGTAGAATCAAGTTAGCCATTATTCATCATGATATATTGGACATGAACTTACAAGTCACAAAGTTCTTTTTCATATTGTTGTCGCATGACAAGAATGACCTAGAAGAACCTAATACTCTACTCACTAGGATGGCCATTGTTGAACATTCGATAGACATTTTCAAAACTCTCTATTCATTAAGCACTTTTTGCCACACTTTTTGCCATCAAGTAGTGTTATGTAATTAGGTGGTTTGTACAACTTGTGAATGCATGCCAATGCCATCTATAGTGTCCCATTACATCTATGGTAATAATCTGTTTTTCGTCCTTTTCATAATTTTCATTAAACCCCTTTGTCTTTCAAATTTTCTTTTCATGACCCATTCATGTCATACATCAATAACGAGGGGCTCACTGGTTGACAAAAAAAAAGATCTTCCAAGTGTAAGGGGAAATGAAGCAATAACACACAAGAAGGAGAGAGGGAGAAAAAGAGAGATTGACAGAGATGGAGAGACAATGTTGTAAAGAAGAATTCTATGTATTTCATTATGCTAGTGAGAATACTTTACATAGAAACTTACAAAACATTTTAATGTGTAAGTTACAAAAGAAGTTCTAACTGATGTAATATTTTATTATGTGTAATGTCTCCTATAGATATTTATATTATATTCTAACCCCCCCCCCCCCCCACCCCCAAATATAAATTTTTTAAATACTCTCTAATCTAAATACTTCCTTTGTTGTGGTCAAGCTAAAGTCCTAGCTTTGAACAACGCTGCCAATGTTTTGGTGTGGTACCGGTTTAGTGAGAAAATCAGCCCACATAGTGATTGTTTGAGTATATTGGAGTTCAAGCTCTTTTATTTTGAATATGTCTCGTATGAAGTGATGGTTAGCCTTTATATGTTTGTTTTGGTCTGTGAGTTTAGGGTTTATAGCAATCTTGATACAATATTGATTATCACAATACATTTTTATATGTGACAAGTAGTTTTGAGCCACAAGCCTTCTTTTGCCGCTAGTGTTGTGGCCACATACTCAGCTTTGGTGGATGATAGCGCCACCATTGTTTTTTTCTTCGTTCTCCACAAATTCTGGTACTTTCTTGACACAATATACTAGGGGATGGAAGACTCCTAATCTAGGTAGTACTTTGTTCTGAGATATGATGTTGATGATCCATGAGCCATTCATTAGTCTTTATTGTGTTTTTAGAGTTTGGAGATGTCTCAAGTTTTGTTCCTTTCTCTGTATATGAGGTGTATGGATCTAGTATGAATAGAAAACAACGGGGAAAACGTGGAAATATGCAAAAGTTTTTCTTTATGCTTTCACTTTGTTTGAGATGATACTCTAGGTCGTATTTGCAAAGACAATAATAAAGTCTACCTATCTGTCTATGAATTGCCAAGTAACTTGTAAGTAGGTAGTTAGGTACAGGGATGTATGCAGAACCAAAGATCATGTTAGTCAACCTTATCCCAACTTGAATGGAAATTAAAACTAGTGGGTCTGTTATAAAGATTAATATGTCAGTGATCAGGTGGGTCTAGTATGAGATGATGAGCATGATATAGTACTATTATCATAGTTCTAGTGTTATCATTGATGGATATATCAAAACTTTTCAAAAAGGTGATCATCGATGGGAAGGCTAGGAGTTTTTAGCTTGCCAAAATCATGGGGTCTATTGGGATTACTTTGTTCATTGCATTAGTAGATTTATCATGTAAGCAAACATATGTATGGTCAAGATGCTCGCCTATGAATGGAAGGTTGATTTCTTTTGCCATTAAGTAGGAAGATTTACATTCATATTATGGAATAAAAAATGCATCAAGAGGCTCCTACTTCATAATTTTTAAAATTCTAATGTTTATTTCTGAAGAAATGTTCGTTCTAATGTTACGAGCATCATCGTGTAATCTCTTTCAATGGTGTCAATGCATCTTTTCAAATGTAGTGTAGAACACATGACAGCATTATGATGATATGTTACTATGTTCAAAATTAATGTCATATATTCTTATAATTGGAGTACAAGACATTGCATTGTGAGCTTCAATTGGGAACAGTAATAAATTATAATTGGTGGGGGATTGCTATCACTTGTAGGATTAATCAAGGTTGATTTGGATGTTCAACATCAATTTTTGAGTGCAATCATGGTCTAAAAGTTCTAATATCATTGTGGATCCTATTGACGAATTTCCATGCATTAACATCCACCTCTTTCGTCGTCATCTACTTCAGAATTAGATTCTTGGACTGTTTCAGTGCTGGAAACATTGAGGGATATTTCAGAATCAGATTCTTGGACTATTTCAGGGCGTGAAAACATTGAAGGATACCTCAGAATTAGATTCTGGGACTGTTTCAGTGCGTGAAACATTGAGGGATACTTCAGAATTAGATTCTTTGGATGTTTCAGGGCACGAAACATAGAGCAAATCAAGTAGATGCTGGAAATCAATGAAATCAGTCTTGAAATCTTTTTTTACTATAGAAGGATGGATTATGTGAAAAGAATGGATTCTGCTTCTTAATAAAACTCGTAACGGGTTTGCTTGAGATAAGCCATTGAGAAGTCAGGATTGTTTGGAATCTCTAGAGCAACCTTCTTCAGAAATGACATGGGAATTTGGTTGTCCATCAACAGCAGTCTTCTTCTTCTTCTTCTTCTTCTGGGGGCGTTGATGAGCTGAATAAAAATCAACTCTATGATGGCATACATAGTACAGTCAACTCCTTATTTGTAAAGGTTTGTAGATGAGCAAGGAGATTGGTCAACCCATGCTCTGTGCAAGTCTTTAATTTATATTACAGTCTGGATTTGAATATCATTTAGGCGAGCTTTTTACATTGATGGAAAATTTGAGGCAAAGTTGAGGCAAAGTTGTTAGTTGTTTATGTGTGGCTCTCTGTGGATTAATCATAGTAAACACAACACTGACTACAACAAAATAATTAGATATTAATTACATTATCATGATTATCAGAGATAACCCATATAAATTCTACTAATTATATTAACAACAATAATCATGTTTCGCATAAGCCATGATGTATTGCAATCCATTTAGGTTTTTCTAAGGTCTTGGATAGTGCTTGATTTTAACATTTTTAGGAACCTTGGCAAGAACGAACCAATTGTGGCCAAAACCAATTAGGGAGAAACTAACACAAAGGACTTAGAGGGAAAGCAGACCCCAACTTATAGTGCAAGTATAATTGTTTGGGAGATGTAGTACTCCAAATAATAAAAACTCGAAAACCTTTTGGATTCTGTTTTTGTCTCTCCACAAGAAAGCTCTAACTTACTCTCAGAAAACCATTCATAATTTCCAGACTGTGTTATTAGAGGTGTTAATGGAGGGCAAATAATCAATGTTAGGGAAAACTCTGAAGGTCATCAATATAATTATGTACAGCCACATCATTAAAACATGACATACAAAATTTTATTGACAAAAGTCTATATACCATATTTTGTTTCTCTTTTTCTAAAAAACTTTTAGCTAGTGCTAGATTTTTCTAATGTCTTAGATATTTCTAAATTTTATCATTCTATTCGATTTCAGAATGTATATTTCGGAATTGCAGACTTAGGACTAACACCTACAAGGTTGAATCTCCCCCAAAACAAGCCAATGGTGGCCAAAATCAATGTGAATGGATAGTTACAACATTTTTTCTAAATGTACAGAAAATCATAACTTATGACTCAGTTTACTTCTACAAATTCATCTTCCATAATTATAATTTGACATGGTTTATAAATAAAACACACATAAATGAAGTAGGACAAGATCCCAAAGATATAAAAGAAACACCCCAACACTGGACTGTTTTGAGCTTCCTGATTTTCTCTAGTATTTAGGATTAGGTTAACCATTGTAATAACCTAACACTGTATATATCGTCTGCAAAAATGAAAACAAGAGAAGCACAAATGCCCCAACGACCGAAATCCATAGCCACGGCCGAGAAAAGAACTTTGCACAGAACTCCACGTACAAGATGCGCCAATGACTGTTGTAGTGTCCCATTACATCTCTGGTTATGTCTTCCCATTTTTTACATGGTTGAGCTCCGAGGTTTCTGCACATGTCATTCCACATCTGAACCAGCCTTTCATCGCTCCCCAGTAGATTCTCTATCACATGGGACTTTGTCAGGATCGCGAGATCCTCCGGTGTGTCGATGAGCGAGTCCATGATGAATGCATACATACAAAACTCGCCGCCTTCTTTCGAAGTTTGCTCATGGGCCAAGAGATTCCTTAGTATATCCTCTGTGTTATCAGCCACAACAATTTGTGGTAGATCCAGCTGAAACTTCCTCTTGTTATACTTGATCACTGATATGTTGCCTTCACAAGCCTTAAACCTAATTCCAGCTTTCAGGAGCTGAGAAGCATTCGGGAGGCGGTTATATTTCTTCTTGCTACCTTCTGCCTTCCTGGTCTTTTGAAATACATTCAAAAGCTTTGGAGGACTAAATTGTCTCAGCGGTTCTTGTGGTGGTTGTGTGCAGGAGACGTATAGGCAATCAAGTAGATGATTGCAATTGAGAAAATTTACAGTTTGCATCCAACTTGCTTGACTATTCCGGTGGTGAAATTGGCTCCCAAAGAATGGATGGTTTATGAAAACAATATGATTTAAGTAGTCTTTTAGACTACTTGTTCCAGAGCTATGGTTCGTTGGAGTCTCTGCAGTCTTCAGATTTGAAATCTTTGCAATCTTCTTTAGAAATGACATGGGAATTTGGTTGCCTATCAAGAACAAATCCCTGCACATTTGGGTATGTGTAATATCATTGTTGAAGAAAGTGTACAAATATCGAGTTCCCTTATCATCTTCGGATCGGCAATCATTCTTCATGAACAACAAGAATTCGAGAATGAAGACAGCATCAATAGTGAACAAAAGTTGGGTTGACTCAAAATTGTAGTCAGGGGGATTGGAGTAGTTACCTTTGAGGCTATGATCAAGATCAGAGAGAAATTTTTCCATGAGGTCTTCCACATTCAGTAGATTATGTCTTTCCATGAATTTCTTCACACAAAGTGCTTTACATTTATCAATAGGGGAACGCCCAAGCATTTGATTCAATGGACCAATGTTCAAGATGCGAGGGCAGTATGATTGCGGCTTGACCTCTAGCAATGCTTGGGGAGCCATCGAAATCTTGGGGCCTTTGCTGACCAAAGGTGTGCTAGCCTTACTGATCTCATTCTTCATGTATTGCCTCCATTCTTCTTCTGAAGTAAAGTTGTGTTGATTAATTTGCCCATGGGTGGGGGATTTATGGCTATGAAAGGTAGGTTCACATAAATGGTTACCATTGCATATATCCATATCCCCATTCATTTGAATTGTAAGGCATATATCTTTGTTGATATTCTCACCCATATCTCAAACTACTACCACTTCTTCTTCTCTACTTCTTCTTCTTCTTCTTCTTCTTCTTCTTCTTGAATTCTGACTTGATGCTTTCTTGTACAAGGTAACTTATATGAAGTACCAATCCTATTTTCATACATCTATGAGTTGCTTTCCTCACATTATGATATAGTGGTATGGGAGGGGAGAGTTGAAAAGTCCTTCACATTTGTTTATCTTGTGTCTTGAGAGTCTCCAAGGAAATAAAGTGTTAGAGTTTTGTCCTTTATTTGCATCTTAGGTGTAAGGTGGCCCACACCAGTCAATTATTTATGAACTATTCAATTGTCTTTCCCTGGGTCTTACAAGTCTACAGAAGAAAGTATTGACTTTTATGTTCTACTTGCAATATCTATTTTTCCCTATATTTCCAGAAATGCACATGATTTTTAAACATTTTATTAAAAAAAATTGGTCGATATCTCTCTCCCTCTCGCTCTCTCTCATCAAGAGTTTTTAGCTGGAAGTGAGTAGTAAACCCCCTTCATTAGAAAGGAGTCGTATACAAGATGATTTGGTCCCATAGGTCAAATTTGACCTCACCATGGACAATAAAATATCTATTGAGAAGAAAATAAAGTCTACCTATCTTTATATCGATTTACTAATTGATAGAAGTAGATGAATGTTATGATTCTCCTCTAAGGTCACATATATGAAAAGAGTTGGACATCTTCATGTGGTGTGTATAGAATGAAAAAGGTGGTAGAGAAAAAGGTCACATATATTTTATCAACTCTCCTGAAAGTCAAATGGAAGGTTGACTTGGCCTTTGAAACATGAATTAATGTACAACCTCCAACTTTATCCATTGTTTAAATCCAAAAACCAACATCTTATTATCAATTGGTGTGCATTGCCTTCCCTCCAATAATTGTGCCTTTATCTCGAACTATGATTGCCTGGATAAATTGAAACCTTTAAAGTGGACATGACTTCACAAGGCACAAAGTTGTTTTCCATATTGTTGTCGGAAGACCATTGACGAGCATGGTCACCATTCTCTATTTGACCTAACAACTTGATAATTAAAGCTTAATGATGGGATGGAGATCCACCATAAAGCACTTTATGTCATCTCTTGTGAAAGGTATAAAGAGATTAGAATTATTAAATATAGAAAGGAAGTCATTTTCAACTCACTCTCTATGCATTAAACACTTTTTGCCCTTTTGTGTTTGTGGTATTCTTATCTCCTACCCTTATGGTTTACGCTCGCTATTGTCCAAGACATGCACAAGTGGTTGTGGAGAGGCGTTTATTTTATTTGCCTCGTTATCCTCATGAAGAGAGACTAAGAGTAGAATAGTGTTTGACACACCATCATGTAGTGTTGTGTAATTAGGTGGTTTGTACAACTTGTGTGAATGCATGCCAATGGCTCCTATAGTGTCCCAATACATCTACATTAATAATCTCTTCTTTGTCATTTTTATAATTTTCATTAAACCTCTTCACCCTTTACATTTTCTTTTCATGACCGATTCATGTCATCCATCAATCATTATGGGGTCACTCATTGACAAAACAAAAAATCATCCAATCTTAGTTAGTGCCCATGAGATTGAAAACCTACTCGGGAGCATGGAAAGGTTGGTGTTGATATGTGTGGCCCATGTGTGGAATGGCTTGTGCATTGACTCATGACATTAGTTCATAATTTTTTAATCTCTTCTTCAATTTTGGGGGATTTTTTGGTCATTTTTGGATGGCTTTAGGAAATCCAGGGCTAAGGTTTGGAAACCTATTGTTGCCCTTTATCGGATACTAGAGTTGTTCAACATAGTTTAGGGTTGATGAGGCGACGAGAGTTGATTAAGGAAGCGCGGAGGAGCAACGAAGAGCAACATAAGAACCAAGAGTAGAGAAGCAACAGAGCGAATTCACACACACAAGGCAAATTCACATCCACATATGCATTCACAAGCTCTTACATAACCATGTATGTATACAAACTTATGCACAAACATGCAAAATGGTTTAAAAGTAAAGGCATAAAACAAGTTACTGGTCCAATGTGCAAGATCAAAAGGCACAAACAATTCAAAGCATTGTCAAGTAGTGCACACATAACATTATTTTTGTGCAAATCGCCAACCAACTACAATGTGCATATGTCTCAAGAGTAAGAATGCACATTAACTATCGATGTCCACCCATTAATTTCAGTTCGTAAAGGCAAAAGCACATTCCCACAAGCCAAATGAAAACTACGGGGTCCACTCCATGTATTACTAATTGTAAGAACCTTCCTTGTTAAGAAGAGAAAAAGATACATGCAAGAATACATTATGCCTTAGCATAGTACAAGTATTGATTATGTTTTATGAAGACGAATATACCTGCAAATATACATTGTTTAACTAAAGAATGGCCAACACAATTGCTTAAAAGCTATGTGACTAGAGTAAAATTGCCACACCATTTAATGTCTTCCATTTGTTTCAGAGAAAGAAAATATTGTTTCTACAATATTCCTTTTAGACTAATTACTTGGTGATGATTGACTGTATTAATTTGATGAAGGTGGATTTAAAGAAGATCATATTTCATAATTCAAATGAAATAGATTTCAACAGGAATGCAAATTTACATAGAGGAAAGTGCCACATGATCTTCCATAATTTCCTCGTGTGGTCTCAATCCAACAAAGTTTATTCCTAGTAGTAGTTCGTGGCCTTCTTCTCTATTGGATCCACAAATAAGGAATTAGGGTTTAGGGAATAGACTATTTACAATGCTAAACAAATACAATATCAATTAGTAGACACACAACAAGTCCCAAAACAAGTCCATGACTATGGCATACATAGTGAAGTCAAGTCTTTCTTTGGAGATTTGTTCATGTGCAATGAGGCTCCTCATCACATCCTTTGTACTGTCATACATGAAAAGTTGTAGAAAATGAAGCCGACGTTTTCTCTTGTCATACTTGATCACGGATATGTTACCTTAACAGGCATTGAATCGGATGCCGACTTTCGAGAGCTTAGATGCCGACATGAGATTGGAAGGCTGGCAACCTTTCTTCTTGCTCTTTTTTCTCTTCGTAGGAATGTTGGGAAATTGTTCGGATGATCATTGTGTGCACGAAACATATAGACAATCCATTAGATGGTTAGACTCAATCACTTTTCTTTTTTGGAATGTAGATTTGTGTTTAGCCTCCATGATCTCTTTTTCCATGTAGTCTTTCCATTGATATTGGTTGCTCAATGGGAAAGTTATGCATATAGTACGGGTGGGACTATACGAATGTAAATCTTGTGCCATTTGTTTCCCATGGGAGGCCTTATGAACCACCATCTTCTTCTTGACACAAACTTGACACTTTCTTCACACAATACACTAGGTAGGTGATGGGAGGCTCCTAATCTAGCTAGTATTTAGTTCTGAGATATGATGTTGGATCATGAATTAGAGTTTGGAGTCATCTCAAGTATTTTTTTGTTGCTTTGTTTGCGTATGGGGGGTGCCTTATCTTGTATTATTAAAAAACAAAGGTAAAAACCTTGAAGTATCCAAAAGTTTATTTTACAGCTTCAAATTGTTTGAGATAAAACATATCTATCTATGAGTAGGTGGGTACCTTGTATTATTAAAAAACAAAGGGAAAAAAACTTGTAAGAAGGTAGTTGGGTAGAGGGATGTAAATAGAGCCATTTTTTACATAAAAAAACATTGATGAAGTTGGATTTAAAGAAGATCATATTTCATAATTCAAATGAAATAGATTTCAACAGGAATGCAAATTTACATAAAGGAAAGTGCCACATGATCTTCCATAATTTCCTCGCGTGGTCTCAATCCAACAAAGTTTATTCCTAGTAGTAGTTCATGGCCTTCTTCTCTATTGGATCCACAAATAAGGAATTAGGGTTTAGGGAATAGACAATTTACAATGCTAAACAAATACAATATCGATTAGTAGACACACAACAAGTCCCAAAACGAGTCCATGACTATGGCATACATAGTGAAGTCAAGTCATTCTTTGGAGATCTGTTCATGTGCAATGAGGCTCCTCATCACATCCTTTGTAGTGTCATACATGAAAAGTTGTAGAAAATGAAGCCGGCGTTTTCTCTTGTCATACTTGATCACTGATATGTTACCTTAACAGGCATTGAATCGGATGCCGACTTTCGAGAGCTTTGATGCCGACATGAGATTGGAAGGCTGGCAACCTTTCTTCTTGCTCTTTTTCCTCTCCGTAGGAATGTTGGGAAATTGTTCGGATGATCATTGTGTGCACGAAACATATAGACAATCCATTAGATGGTTAGACTCAATCACTTTTCTTTTTTGGAATGTAGATTTGTGTTTAGCCTCCATGATCTCTTTTTCCATGTAGTCTTTCCATTGATATTGGTTGCTCAATGGGAAAGTTATGCATATAGTACGGGTGGGACTATACGAATGTAAATCTTGTGCCATTTGTTTCCCATGGGAGGCCTTATGAACCACCATCTTCTTCTTTGTTTTCATCTTCTTCTTGACACAAACTTGACACTTTCTTCACACAATACACTAGGTAGGTGATGGGAGGCTCCTAATCTAGCTAGTATTTAGTTCTGAGATATGATGTTGGATCATGAAGTAGAGTTTGGAGTTATCTCAAGTATTTTTTTGTTGCTTTGTTTGCGTATGGGGGGTGCCTTATCTTGTATTATTAAAAAACAAAGGTAAAAACCTTGAAGTATCCAAAAGTTTATTTTACAGCTTCAAATTGTTTGAGATAAAACGTATCTATCTATGAGTAGGTGGGTACCTTGTATTATTAAAAAACAAAGGGAAAAAAACTTGTAAGAAGGTTGTTGGGTAGAGGGATGTAAATAGAGCCATTTTTTACATCAGAAAACATTGAATCATCTTAGTACATCGTGTTGACACATCTTTTCAGATAGTGTGGAAGCATTATGATGATGTGGTACTACGTTCAAAAGTAATGTGGTATTCCTACTATTGGACAAAAAGATATTTGTATTGTGAACTTCAGTGTGACCACATTGTGGGGATTGGTCTCACCTACAAGATTAATAAAGGTTGATTAGGATGTTCAACATTGTGTGCAATCATGGTCCAAAAGTTCTAATAAATATCATGGTTAATCCTATTGAGCAATCCATGCATTAACTAAACTTCTTCCACTCTTAATTTCTTAGAGTGATTTTCTTTCCTCTATGTAGATTATAGTTTTTATTTGAAGCATATGCCCAATTTCCCCTAAAGTAGTGATGTTATCGAATAGCTATGCGATGTCATGGCTAGATAATGAATTATTTGCGTGACAATATGCCTTTTAAAATTTATTGGTGATGAATGATTGATCATTAATAATAATAATGTGATGATGAATTAAAAACAATAGCAATTTTCATAATCAAATGGCCTACATTATAAGACAAACACACATGTTGGAGGAAAATACCTCATAATATTTTACAATTAGCCCGTATGCCTTCAATCCAACGGATTTGGTTCTAATATCGAATGAGCTTCTCTACTAGAACAAGGGATCAGGATTAGGATATTTAAATCTAGGTAGCAATGCCATCAATCCAATAGGTTTGATTCTAACATCCAATGAGCTTCTCTACTGGAATAAGGGATCAAGATTAGGATATTTCAACCTAAAATTGTAAACACTGTCTGCACTAATGAAAGGGTGAGAAGTATCACCGCAGCCATGGCCGACATCCATAACCATGGTCGGGAACAGAACTTTGCGCAAAACTCCACATACAAGACGCGCCAATGGTTCCTGTAGTGTTCCATTATCTCTTTGATCATGCTTTCGAATTCTTTCGGATACGACCCCTCGGAGATGTTGATGCACATCTCATTCCACATCTGGACCAACCTCTCGTCACTCCCGAGGTGATTCTCTAAGACTTTGGCACGAGTCAAGACGGCGATATCTTCTTGTGTGTCAATGAGTGAGTCCATGATCATGGCATATCCATAAACCATACCTCTGTCATCTTCTCTGGAAATTTGTTCATGTGCAAGAATGTTCCTCAACTTATCCTCTGTGCCGTCGTACACGACAAGCCGTGGAAGATAAAGCTGACTTTTTCTCTTGTCGTACTTGATCACTGATGTGTTACCTTCACAAGCCATGAACCGGATGCCTGCTTTCTTGAGCTCAGATGCCGTCTGGAGGCGGTCACCGTGCTTCTTCCTCTTTTGCCATCCCTGGTTTAACCAGGTGCAGAATTTAGAGGGTCCAGATGTCGTTGCCGGAAGGCAATCAAGCACCAGATTCTTGATCTTTTTGCAACCCGGTACGAAGTTCGGGAGTTGCACGCATCCTCCTTGATTCGTAGAGTTTTGCGCCTCCCTTGAATGTTCAGTTGATTCTTTTTGTATGCAGGAAACATATAAGCAATCGAGTAGATGCTCGCAGGCGAGAAAATTCACATTTTGTTGCTTACACTTCTGTTCTGTTTCATTACTCTCGACTGGAAACTTGCTGCGGAGGAATGGATCGTTTACCCAAACAAAATAATCCAAGCATTTCAGGAGTTCAGTCTCTGTGAAGTCGGGTGATTCGTTTGGGATGTTTATAATTTCCTTTAGAAATGACATGGGAATCTGGTTGCCTATCAGCAGCAAATCCCTCCATATTTGGGATATTGTAATTCTATTATCGATGAAGGTGTACATGTATCCACTCTTCTTCTTTTCTTGGGAGGGAGGGCAATCCTGGCTCAAGAACAGAAAGAATTCGTGAATGAAGATGGTATCAACAGTGACTAGAAGTCTGAGGGACTCAAAGTTGTAAGCCGGGCTGAGGCCGAAATAGATGTTGCTGAGTTCCTTGGGGTCTTGAGGGATGAGCGTTTTCATGAACTCTTCCATATTTAATATCTGATGTCTGTCCATGAATTTGTTCACACATAGGGCCTTGCATCTGTCCATAGGGGAAGGCTCGAGGTTTTGATACAGTGGACCGATGGTCAGGATCCGCGGGCAATATGAGTGTGGCTTCACCTCGAACAGTGCACGCGGGACAAATCCGATCAATTTAGCTTTTCGGAACGTAGATATGTTGGCAGCCATACTATTATCATGCATAGGAGCAGCCTTAACAATCTCTTTCTCCATGTAGACTTTCCATTCTTCTGGTTGTCGATTGAGTTGATGAAGTTGCTCGATGGGGAAGTTATGGATAGTAGGGATGAGATGATATGAATGTGAATATTGTGCCATTTGTTTCCCATGGAAGGCATTATTCTTCATCTTCTTCTTCTTCTTTTGTTGTAGTTGTTACATAAACTTGATACTTGCTTCAGTGGAGTTTGCTTTAGGGAGTAGATAGTTCTTAGGTATGTTGGATCATTCATAAACAATTTCTTGGTCTTCATTGGGGCTTAAAGAGTTTGAAGAAGTCTTCAAATTTGTTCTTCGTTAGCATGTGAAGTGTAGGGTACCCCATGTTTGTGTATGATTAAAAAGAGACAAACGCCTTGAAGTATCTTAACTTATCTTGGGCATTTCTTGAAATGATCATCATTTTTTACCATTTCGCTAAATTACATTGGACAATTCTCTTGCACTCACAAGTATGTCATATTTGCAAGCACAATAATAAAAAGTACTGATAAATATATAGTCAAGTAGGTAGGGAGGTACTCAAGATGTGACATGTAACCTAGGGGACTAAAGTTGAGCATCTTTCAAGTAGCGTATATAATAATAGGAAGGGGAGAAAGAGAAAAAGGAGGGGTGATTGACTAAGCATATTTGATAGAAAAGAAAAACTTTTGGGGTGTCAATAAAAAGTTTTTGGAATCTAATTAACACACTTAAAGGAGTCCATTGAAAACATGTTACATACCTACACATGCAAGTGCAGCAATGAGCTATAATGTTGATAATGCCAAAGTTAAAAATGCTGACATGTGGTCTTTGAAAGTTATCTATGGAGCTACCAATAATATTAGTCGATCCTCTCAAGTCAAATATGTCATGAGGGTTGTGTGTGGAGCCCACAATCATATTAGTCAATCGTATCAAGTTAAATATGTCATGAGAGCTATGTGTAGAGCCCACAAGCATACTAGTCAAACATGTCAAGTCAAATATGTTGTAATGGTTGTGTGTGGAGCCGAGAATCATGTTAGTCTATCATTGCTAAGGAGTTCCATCGGCATGGATTATGGAGGTGCACTCATCAAATAAGTATTAGATATCAACAATTCTAGTGTTCAAACACTAGACGATTTATCTTAAGTGCAATATCAAATCGGAGCTTTGGATCAAAACTAGCATGATTACCCTATGTTTTCATAAGCACATAAAAACTTTCGGTTACAATGATACCTTTAAGACTTGATTTACTTCTATTGCTTCATCGTCCACAATTATAAGCTGGATTAGTTTATAAATCATGAAATTAACATAAAAAATGCCAAAATAAATTGTGGAAGAAAATAAAATGGAGTCCCAAATCGATAAAGAAAACTCAAAAGTTGATTGTTTTGAGCGTCCTTATTTTTGCACTAGGGGTACTCAAGTGGTTATGGTAATTACCTATAATCGAAAAGATGATTTGCAATAATGAAAATATGACCAGTAGAAATGCAGCCAGGGCTTTAATCCACAGCCATGGTTGAGAGAAATACTTGGCATGAAACTCCACATACAAGTAATGCCAATGGGTTGTAACACAAGTGTTCCCTCACAGCTTTGAACAACTTGTTGCTAGGGATCGGCAATAGCTTGGCTCAAGCCTAAACCATTTAGCTAAAACGGTTTAAAACGGCTTAGCAGCTTAGTGGCTCAGCTCAGCTCGGTTTAGGCTTGAGCTTGACTAAACGGTTTGAGCTCGGTTCGGCTTGGATTGAGCCTTGCCAAACCAGTTAAGCCGTTTATGTGGTTTACTAGTTAGGTTAGAGAAAAACTTCAAAGTTAGAAATTAGTTAGAAACTTGAGAGAGGGAGGGAGGGAGGGATGGAGGGAGACTACATAGACGAGGAGAGAGAGAGAGAGAGAGAGAGAGACTAGACAGATGAGAGAGAGAAACTAAAATGGCTTAGCTCGGCTCGGTTTAGGTTTGAGCTTGACTAAACGGTTTGAGCTCGGTTCGGCTTGGCTTGAGCCTTGCCAAACTGGATCAAACCAATTAAGTCGTTTATGTTGTTTACAAAATGTTAGGTTAGAGAAAGACTTGGAAGTTAGAAATTAGTAACTAGAAACTTGAGAGAGAGAGAGAGAGAGAGAGAGAGAGACTACACAGACGAGGAGAGAGAGAGAGAGAGGAATAGAGAGAGAGGAAGAGGGAGCCCAGATGGATGTAGCTCAATTGGTAAGGTTGCCCAATGGAGACCAGGTGGTCATGGGTTCAACCCCTACATTCCACAATGGCATCTAGTGAAATAAGTGATATATATATAGTGTAATAGAGAGGTGAGAAAATTGGGTTTTGAACCCAAGATGTGTAGTGCCTAGTAGTGTAAAATGACTTACTATTAGGGTAAGCTAATTACGATAAATAAATAAAAGAGAGGAAGAGGGAGGGAGACTACACAAGCGAAAGAGAGACTACATAGATGAGGAGAGGGAGGGAGCTTGTATACTACATAGTGGATCGTGTGTGTGTGTGAGAGAGAGAAAGAGGGACGAAGGTAGGGGGTTTCCCAAACCGGTTTAGGAATCAGTTCGGTTTGGTTCAGTTCAGGTTTGAGAACCCCAAAACGGTTTAGGCTTAACCGTTGCCGATCCCTAGAGACTACATAGTGGCTCGTGAGAAAGAAAGAAAGAAAGAAAGATACACATAGGAGAGAGAGGAGGGAGCTTGTATACTACATAGTGGCTCGTGAGAAAGAAAGAAAGAAAGAAAGATATATTAACGTCTTCTAAGGCCAAATTTGGCCCATGAGACAATTGGTTTACAACAAAAGAGTATTTATCCAGTCATCATAACTAAAATAAAATTAAGTAAAAATAGAACTTAAACTAAAAGAGTTCTAGTAGTGTACAATATGAAGTATACTCTAAAGTGACTATACACTAAGCCTAATTTTATTTCCACCCAAGCCTCTCGAAAAGAAGTGGGGGGTCAAAGGGTCTTGATGTGGGTTCCAATGTAGAGAGTGCCCTAGCCATGGCTTCTAGGCGGTGTAGCTCACGTTCCCTTATTTTCAATATTGTTTCCACAGCACGTCGAGTTGCTTTGAAACCCGACACCCGAGGACGTCTGGTTCTTCTCTAGTTTTCTGCCTCATCAATGGAAAGGCCGAGTGGTGCAAGTGTGTCGGCATTCGTTGTCTCCTCATGTTCCTGAAAAACTTCATTTGTTACATGTTCGTGATCATTAGCAACATTATTGTCAACATTATGTAACTTATTCTCTCTGTGTTGTTTTAGCTCTAGAATGTATTTGCCTAATTTCTTTATATCTAGAGTATCTAATAGTTTGGGGAGGGTGGGAGACGAACCAAGTATGTCTTGGTATTTTGCCCTTATCTCGGCATAGGTTGGACACTTGCATGTAAAGTGGTACTCATCCTCTATCTCTATGTGACATAACCTACATATCCTTTCCTCCCTAGGGACTCCACTAGTACGGCCATTCTCAATCTCAAGTTGGTGAGATGATATTCTAAGTTGTCCAATGGCTGTCAGGAATAGTACTAAAACAGAGATGGAATTAGTACTAAGAAGAGTAGTACTATTAGTACTAAGAGGACGGGACTGCGTAAGATTCCCGAGAGAGAGGAAGTGAGAAGAGGAGAGAGAGAGAGAGAGGGAAATAGGATGATGACAGCAGCTCTTATATTATATGAAAGATAAGTACAAATCGACTAAGAGGCTTAAGACTGGTGTTGAACCAATTTGGTTCAACATAATGCTTAGTGCCTTCTTTTATAGTGTTCTCAGGAATAATCCTGAAGCTTCTAGAATGTTCCAGAGAAATCTGGAATATACATTACTTTCTTATAATAAAACATAAATGAAAATAATATTCTATGAATTACAATAGATGGTGAGATGGTTAAGAGCTCGACCCATATACCATAAGGTCATGGGCTCGAGTCTTGCCATCTCATGACACTATCTCCCCCTTAAAGACGACGAGTGGAACGAGTCAGCGCTACTTGCGGACCGGGTTTGTCCGGATACTTTCGGTGGAAATCAGCAAGAAGATCTTGTGCATTGGCAACATTCTCGACGGGTTCCCAAGTACGTTCGCTCGGACTATAACCGAGCCAATCGACCAAGTAATAGAGTTTGTTGCGAACAAGTTTGGAATCGAGGATGGCAGCAACTTCATACTCCGGGCCGGCGTCCAACTCCAGTGGGGGCGGCGGTGGTGTCACACGATCGGGAATGGTGTTTGCTTTATAAGGTTCAAGAAGAGAACAATGGAAAACCGGATGTATCTGAAGCTGCGGAGGGAGATCAAGGCGGAAGGTGACATCATTAATCTTCCCCGTAATACGGAAAGGACCGAGTCGTCGATAATCCAACTTGTCGCACGGTCGAGTAGTCTTGATGTGACGACGTAAGAGCCATACTCGATCTCCGATGGCAAAAGAGGAGGGAATCCGATGACGATCCGCATAAGTCTTCTGTGTGTGTTGAGCATGACGAAGGTGAGTAGAGAGATCCATCTGGATCTTGCGTAGCCTCTCCAAATGATCCTCGGCACGAGGGTTGGTAGGTAGCTCCGGAGTGTCGATCACCGACCAGCGAGGATGGAAACCGGTATAAGCGAAAAATGGGGAGACCCGAGTCGAGGAGTGAATAGCATTATTATACGCAAACTCCGCAAAGTGGAGAATCTCGACCCAATCGTCCTGTTGATAACTCAGGAAACACCGGAGATATTGCTCCAGCGTTTGGTTTGTTCGTTCCGCCTGTCCGTCGGTTTGAGGATGGTAGCCGGAGGAGAGGTTGCAGGAGACCTTGAGCATCTTGAAGAGATGCTGCCAAAATTTGGAGACAAATTGCGGGCCTCGGTCACTGATAATACTGTCTGGGAGGCCATGATGCCGAAAAACCTCACGCATAACAAGAGCGGCGGTTTCCTCGCTAGTGATGGCTTTAGTACATGGCACAAAATGTGCCATCTTCGTATATCGATCGACGACGGTTAGGATAGCATCGAACCCTTTCGAGACCGGCAGATCTGTGATAAAATCAAGACAAATAGACTGCCATGGCTTACTTGGAATTGGTAAAGGTTCCAACAAGCCATATGGATGGTGTCGTGGCATCTTTGCTCGGCAGCAAGCATCACAGGTCCGAACGTAGTCGTCGACAAAACGGCGCATGTGGGGCCACCAAAAAGATCGCTGCACTAGCTCCAACGTCTTAGTACTACCGAAATGTCCCGCCGTATGGGTGTCGTGACAATGTTGGACAATTTGAAGGCGACAGGAGCAATCGGGGACATATACGCGCTTTTTAAAGAATAACAAACCATCATGATATTCGAATTGTCGGTAGTCAATACCTGGTTGTTGAGACTGAGAACAGGATGCCCGAGAAGTATCAATGTGCGCCAGGATGTCTTGAGCAAAACTATCCGTCTTCAAGGTTGCACGTATGTCATCGGTAATCCGTGAATCCATCGGGGTATGAAAAATCCGCGTCGTGTGCAATCGTGTTGGTCCCAAGATTACTTGCTTTTGATTATCAAATGTTGCTTCACCAGGACGAGGTGCAAGATATGAACGTCGTGATAGTGCATCTGCTTTTCCTTGCTGCTTCCCCGGTCGATATGTGATTTTGAAGTCGAAACGCGTGAGGAATTGCGCCCACCGAGCTTGCCGTCGATTTAGTACGCGAGCGTTCTGAAAATAAGCAAGATTTTTATGATCGCTGAAGACAATGATCTGATGTGGAGAGCCCTCTAAGAAATGCCGCCATTGTACAAATGAATCCACGATGGCTAATAACTCCTTGTCATGTATTTCGTAGTTGATTTCTGCGACATCGAATTTGCGCGAATGGAAAGCCACCGGATGCAACTCTTCTTTATCACCTTGTTGAGAAAGGATGCTACCGAGGGCGAAATCTGATGCGTCGGCCTCCATGATGAATGGTTTGCTTGTATCCACATGAGCTAGAATCGGTGCTGATGTAAAGGCTTTCTTAAGATGCCGAAAAGCCATATCTGCTTCAATGGACCAAAGAAATGCTTGGCCCTTCTTCGTAAGTTGTGTGAGAGGTAAAATAATCTTCGAGTAATCCTGTATAAACTTACGGTAGAAGTTAGCAAAACCTAGAAAACATTGCACATCTCGTACCGACCGTGGAATTTGCCACTCTAGTACAGTTTGGATCTTAGCTGGATCCATGGCGATGCCCTTTGAGGAGATGACGTAGCCTAGAAATTCCACTTGCTTGCAGTCAAAGCTACATTTTTCTAGCTTGGCATAAAGACCATTCTCGCGGAGTCGCTTTAGTACTAATAGTACATGAGAGTCGTGCTCTTCCTGGGTCTTCGAATAAATCAACAGATCATCCAGATAAATGATCAAGCAAATATCCAAGAGGTCTCTGAATATATCATTTGCCATGTGTTGGAAGACTGCGGGTGCATTGGTTAGGCCAAACGGCATAACAGTATACTCAAAATGCCCATACCGCGTGCGAAAAGCGGTCTTCCACTCATCTCCCGGTCGGATCCGCACGAGATTATACGCTCCGCGTAGGTCGATTTTAGTAAATAACTTGGCACCATTAACTCGCTCTAAAAGACTTGATATAAGAGGAAGTGCATACCTATTCCGGATGGTGACTTTATTTAATCCGCGGTAATCAACGACAAGACGAAGTGAGCCATCTTTCTTCTTGACAAAGAAGATGGGTGCACCGGCCGGAGATTTCGAATGACGGATGAACCCGCTTGCCAAGTTCTCCTCTATGTAGGCTCGAAGGACTTCTAACTCGGTGGGTGACAAGTTGTAAATTGGTCCCCATGGTGGCTCGGTTCCTGGTTGTAAATCGATGGGACAGTCATAGGGACGGTGATGAGGAAGGGTACCGGCTTTTACCTTGTCAAATACATCGGCATAAGGATGATATTTTGCCGGAAGTTGTACTGAGGAGTCCTTAATAGTGCTGGAAGGATGTACTGATATGGAAAATAGGAACATTGCCTCCTTGGGTCCTTCTTCGCGTAGTTGATGGAGTGAAATGGTCGAAACTCGGCGAGTTGATTCTTGGGGTGGTCGATATCGGACTTCTCTTGTTCTCCAATCTATGGCTGGATTATGTAACTCAAGCCAAGGTAATCCTAGGACAATGGGATGCTCTGGACTACTAATTATATTAAATGATATTATACACACAAAACTACCTAGGACAACTTGAATGGGTTCTGATTCTTCTACAATATTCCCGGAAGCAATGGGACGACCATCAATGACCACTACAGATGCGGGACAAGGAAGTTTTCTTAAGGATATCTGAGAAGCTTGGGCAAAATTTCGATCCATGAAACAGGAATTAGCTCCGGAATCTAAAAGTGCTAGGACGGGTACTGGGGGAGTACTTTTAGTACTAACAATGACTTGGGCTAGGAACACATTGCTAACTTGCTTGGAAGGAATGGAACCACTAATGGGCTGTACAGATCTAGGGCTACTGTCCAACCAAATGGCTCCTATTTTGGCTGGACTCAATCGTTTAACTCTTCATCTAATTGACTAAGGATTTCAAATTTATTTGAGATACTTGGGCTATTAGTACTATGAATACTATCTGACACTCTATTAGTACTATTACTACTATCAGACACTCCGAAGGGAAGAATTGACTCAGGTTTAGTACAGGCGACAATTTGATTTACCTGTCTTCTTGGCCTATGGGGACAATTGATGGCGATATGTCCTGGTCCACCGCAATAAAGGCATAATCGATTGGCACGTCGTCGTTGCTTTTCTTCTTCCGATAACGGGCCGCGTCGACGCATGGTATCGATCTCCATCGGTGTCGAAGTATTTGCTTGAGGTATGTCTCGTGCAAACGGTTTAGCCGCGACTGCGGCGTAGGTGGGCTCTGGCCTAGAGCGTGGTATCTGTAATTGACGTTCTGAACGCCGTTCAAAAAGGCGGTTGTCACATCGAACTGCTCGACTGATTGCCTCCGTAAGAGACTTTGGTTCTTCGGGGAAAGTTAGAAGTAGATCTTTGACATCGTTTCGCAAGCCATAGCGAAACTGCTCCATTAGTGCTTGATCATCCCAGGGTATATCTGAAGCAAGTAGGCGGAAATCCGCCGCGTAGGCAGAGGCTGGACGATCGCCTTGACGCAATCGCCGGATCTTGTTGATCGCCGTCCTGATGCTGTCGGTGTCTCCAAAGCAGGCTTTAAACTCACCAATAAAATCTTCAAAGTTATTAAGCAAGGGCGATTGTTTTTCTAGAAGCGGAGCGAACCATGCCAAGGCTGAGCCGCTAAGTAGCGTGCCTATTAGGCCGACTCGAGATGCATCAGTGGGATATCGGGAAGGATGCATCTGGATGACTAAGCGTACCTGATTAAGGAATCCCCGAAATTGCGAACGCGTTCCATCAAATTTCACAGGAAGTCCAATCTTGGGCTCTTTATGAAATCCTTGGGGACTGGATCCTTGTTGTTGCAACGCTGCTTCGAGTTGTTGTACCCGTAACGCTAACTCCCCATGTTGTTGTTGCGTTTGTTGTTTTTCTAGAGCGATTTGTTGCAGATCCCCTATCAGCCGTTGGTTTTCTTGTTCCAAGGCAACAAACTTTTCTTTTAGGCACTGTAGCTCGGAGAAAACGGATTGGTATTCTTGGGCGCTAACAGTAGCCATAGTATAGGGGAAAGGGTAGGAGGATGAGGGAGAGTGACAAGTAGGCTAGAGGGACAAATTGGTTCAAACTGTCAGGAATAGTACTAAAACAGAGATGGAATTAGTACTAAGAAGAGTAGTACTATTAGTACTAAGAGGACGGGACTGCGTAAGATTCCCGAGAGAGAGGAAGTGAGAAGAGGAGAGAGAGAGAGAGAGGGAAATAGGATGATGACAGCAGCTCTTATATTATATGAAAGATAAGTACAAATCGACTAAGAGGCTTAAGACTGGTGTTGAACCAATTTGGTTCAACATAATGCTTAGTGCCTTCTTTTATAGTGTTCTCAGGAATAATCCTGAAGCTTCTAGAATGTTCCAGAGAAATCTGGAATATACATTACTTTCTTATAATAAAACATAAATGAAAATAATATTCTATGAATTACAATAGATGGTGAGATGGTTAAGAGCTCGACCCATATACCATAAGGTCATGGGCTCGAGTCTTGCCATCTCATGACAATGGCAACCCTTAGTGCATGTGGTAAGAATACATCTAGATATTTTGGCCGCGTGATAAAACCTAACTCAGAGAAGTGCATGAAGTGTTTCTTATAGTACAACATTTTAGATGGGAGTGGCTCTAGTGGGGTGATCCATTTACACCGAGTGTAAATTTGCCATATTTCTTGGCGTATTACTTTATTGCAGTCTTCATGAGAGATTAAAGTGTTATCACTCGTGTGGTACTGGCGGTTGCTGCGGCAAGGGGGTGGCATCTTCACCAGATGGATGTGAAGAACGCCTTCCTTCAAGGAGAGCTTGAAGAAGAAGTCTTTATGACTCAGCCCCCAGATTTCACTTGGAGATGAACAAGTCGGCGGTATGCCGACTGAAGAAGTCGCTTTACGGCTTGAAGCAAGCCCCCCGAGCTTGGAACGCGAAGATCACGCACCGGTTACGTAAGCTGGGGTTTGCTGTCTCTAAGTCGGACTCTTCGTTGTTCATCCGGCCAGGCTCTGACGGTCCGGTATGTATACTCTTGTATGTGGATGATTTAGTCATCACCGGACCGGGTCTTCCCGAAATCAACCGTGTCAAGTCCCAGTTGTCGGACGCATTCGAAATGAAGGACCTGGGGGACCTTCATTATTTTCTTGGGATCGAAGTGATCCGGACCCCCGACGGCATATTTCTCTCACAACGACATTACGTGTTGAATATGTTGTATAAGTTCGGCATGACGGATTGCCAACCTGTCTCCACACCCCTGGACCGGAACCAGAAATTCTGTCCCAACTCCGGACCGGCCTGCAATGAGAAACGGTTCTGACAGGTTGTCGGAAGACTGATCTACTTAACCATCACCCGACCCGACATCAGCTATCCGGTCGGCATGGTAAGTTAGTTCATGCAGAAGCCGACCGTGGAGCACCTTCAGTGCGCGCAACGAATATTACGGCATGTCAGCGGCACTAAGGACCGGGGACTGCTATACCGGCGAGGTATACCCAAAGAGCTTGTCGGTTACACAGATGCTGACTGGGCCGGAGATGCGTCTGATCACCGCTCCACTTCTGGATACATGTTCTCCATAGGTAGCGCGGCCGTTGCGTGGAGCTGCAAGAAGCAGCCCACAGTGGCTTTGTGAAGCACTGAGGCTGAGTACCGGGCCGCTACTGTTGCCACTTGTGAAGCCATCTGGCTTCGGCGACTGCTGCGAGACTTGCGGATCGAGGCACCGACCCCAATCCCGATTTACTACGATAACATGAGCAGCCTGCAGCTCGCCAGGAACCCTGTGTTCCATGCTCGCACAAAGCACATCGAGGTGCACTACCACTTCGTGCGTGAGCGAATGAACTCCTGAAATGCTTGAAATATTTTGTTTCGGCAAACGATCCATTTCTCATGGGCAGGTTTAAATCGGAGGATAATAATACACAAGGGAAGCAAGGAGATAATGAAACAAAATACAAGCAAGCAAAGCGGACGCAAGGGGACAAAAATCTTCTTAACTCTGAGCATCTACTCGATTGCCTATATGTTTCGTGCACACAACCTATGGAGCCGCGAAAATCTACGAATGGAAGTAGATGCTTGCAACGTCCGGAGATTTTACAAAGGGGATGGAAAAAGAGCAAGATGTACACTGATTGCCTCCCCAAGAAACCTGGACACTCTAAACCTGGCACCTGTTTCAACTGGGGATCAAAAAAGAGCAACAATCACGGTGGCCGCCTCCAGCCGGCATCTGAGCTCATTAAAGCTGGCATCCGATTCAAAGCTCGCGAAGGTAACACATCGGTGATCAAGTACCACGACCGAAAAAGTCGACTCGATCTTCCACGGCTTGTTGTGTATGATGGCACAGAGGATATCTTGAGGAACCTCATTGCACATGAACAAACCTCCAAAGAAGGAGGTGAGGTTTGTGGATATGCCATGATCATGGACTCACTCATCGACACGCAAGAAGATGTCACCATCTTGACTCGGGCCAAACTATTAGAGAACCACCTGGGGAGCGACGAGAGGTTAGTCCAGATGTGGAATGACATGTGCATCAACACCTCGGAGGGATCGAATCCAGAGAAATTTAAAGGAATGATCAACGAGATCATGGAACACTATAGGATGCATTGGCGTGTCTTGTATGTGCAGTTTCGTGCACAGTTTTTCTCTCGGCCATGGTTATGGATGTCAGCCTTTGCTGCGATGATACTTCTCATCCTTGCATTATTGCAGACAATCTATACATTGATAGGTTTTTATTGAAATCTCCTAATCCTAATCCCCTGTTCCAATGGAGAAGCTCATTGGATATTAGAACCAAATCTCTTGCATATGGAGAAGCTCATAGTACAATATTATGTGGAATTTTCCTCTTATTCTAGAATTCTTTTATCCATGTTTATTGTAATTTTCTTTTTCTTTTTCTTTTCGATGATTGGGTACACATCCCATTTTCTTGTAACCAATTGTCTAATGGGCCAAATTTGCTCTTAGAAGACATTAATATATCCTTCTTTGAGTAGATGTATATTTACCTTATAGCTTATGTCATTTGATTATGAAAAACACTGTTGTTTTTAATTCATCATCACATTATTATTCTTAATGATTAGTCATGCCTTACCAATGAACCTAAAAGACATATTATCACGTGAAAAATATTTTTTGTAGCAATAACATGGCATAGACATTCAATAACATCCCAACTTACTGGATGTTAGATAGATACTTCAACTAAAAATTATAACCTAGGTCAAGTATAGAAAATGACAAGGAGATGACCACAATAGAGATGAACATTAATGTATGCATTGCTTAATAGTCTCCACGATGATATTTATTAGAACTTTTAGGCATGATTGCACACAAAAGTTGATGTTGAACATCCAAATCAACCTTCATTAATCTTGTAGGTGAGAACAATTTGAGGTTAGAAATTTGGCTATCCCACGATGTGTTCCATCTGAAGCTCACAATGCAATATCTTGTAGTACAATAATAAGAATATGACATTAATTTTGAACATAGTCACATATCATCATAATGCTGCCTGTATTCTACACTATATCTGAAAAGATGCATCGACCATTTAAATAAATTACACGATGTTCGCAACATAAAAAACAACAATTGTTGAGAAATAAGCATTAGGATTTTAAAAATTATGCAGTAGGAGCTTCTTGATGCATTTTTGTTTCAAGAGCCATCAGAACTTGGTGTATAAAATCTTGATTCCGTAATATGAATGTAAAACTTCCTACTTAATGGCAAAATAAATCAACTTTTTATTCATAGGTGAGCACCTTGACCATAGATATGTTTACTTACATGGTACATCTATTAATGCGATGAACAAAGTAATCCTAGTGAAGCACATGATTTTGGCAAGCCAACAACTCATAAGTTTAACCTTCCCATAGAGGATGCCAGTTACCTTTTTGTAAAGTCTCATAAAAACTATCAATGATAACAATACATATCATGATCTCATCATCTCATAGCAGACCCACTTGATCATGACATATTTGTCTTTATCACATATGCACTAGGGTTAGTATCCCACATAAGGTTGACTAACATGATTTTTGGCTCTACGTACATCCCTCTATCTAGCCACCTACTTACAAGCTATTTACCTCTCATTGAGATATAGGTAGAATTTATTATTGTCGTCGCAAACATGACGGATGAGAGAGATTGATCGAGGGTATCATCTCAAACAATGTGATACCATAATGAAAAACTTTTGGATATTTCAAGGCTTTCCCCTTTGTTTTCTTGTCATACTAGATTCATGGGGTTCCGTACACCCCATATGTAGATAAACGGACAAAACATGAGGCCATTCCAAACTCTAAAAACCCAATAAATACCAATGGATGGCTCATGAATCATCAACATCACATCTCAGAACTGAATGCTACCCAGATTAGGAGTCTTCCATCCCCTGCTTTATTGTGTCAAGAAAGTAAAGAAACAAATGGCACAACATCTACATCCATATTATCCTATCCCTACTATCAATAACTTTCCTATTGCACAACTTCATCAAACCAAACCTTAAGCCAGAAGAATTGAAATACTACATTAAGGCTGAACACAAATGTACGTTCCTAAAACATAAAGTGATCGGGTTTGTCCCCAAGGCACTGTTCGAGGTGAAGCCACACTCATATTGCTCGCGGATCCAAGTTAAAACGTTGAGTCCCTTCAACTTTTGGTCAATGTTGATACTATCTTCATTCACGAATTCTTGATGTTAAAAGAGTGGATATTTGTACACCTTCATCAACAATGAAATTATGAAATCCCAGATATGGAGGGACTTGCTGCTGATAGGTAACCAGATTCCCATGTCATTTCTAAAGAAAATTATAAATATCCCGAAAGAGAAAAAGGAAATGATAAATATCCCAAATGAATTTCCTGACTTCACAGAGAAAGATCTGGACTTGGAATGCTTGAAGCTTTCGTACAATCCATTCCTCATGGGCAGGTTTCGTGAATGGGAGGATAATGAAATATAAGGGAAGCAAGCCTGAGACTAAAGTCTTTCTCACTGTAAATGCAGGATAATGAAACAGGACCAACACATGGAGGTAAAAATCTTGTTAACTGAGAGCATCTTCTTGATTGCCTGAGCTTGCAACTCACGTACATTCTACTATGGGGATGGAAAAAGAGCAAGATGTACACCACCTGCCTCCCAAAGACAACTGAACACTCTAAACCTGGCACATGTTCCAACCGGGGATTGAAAAGGAGCAAAAATCACGGTGTCCACCTCCAGCCAGCATCCGATTCAAAGGCTTGTGAAGGTAACAACACAAAGGATGTGTTGAGGAACCTCATCACACATGAACAAATCTCCCAAGAAAGATTTGACTTCAGATTGTATGCCATAATCATGATCCTACTCATTGACACGCAAGAAGATGTCGCAATCTTGACTCACGCCAAAGTATTAGAGAACCACCTCGAGAGCCATGAGAGGTTGGTTCAGATGTGGAATGTCATATGCACCAACACTTTAGTCAAACAAGTTAAGCCTAAACCGTTTTGGGCTTCTCAAACCTTGTGAACGTAAGTGTTTGCGGAAGCGTAAAACAGAGAACAACACAGAGAGAGAGAGAGAGAGAGAGAGAGAGAGAGAGAGAGAGAGCAGAACACAATTTCAAAATTATATCAAAACTTTGTACACACATTGTGCTAAGTAGCACTATTTATACAAGTCCTCTTGGGACTGACAGAAGTACCATATACTTCAATGCTCACACGAGCATCTGACACTTACTACGAGACTATAGCTACCTAGTAGTCTATCCTATACTAGGCTTTCGATTGGACTTCCGGTTACGGATTGCACCCGGCCTCCACTGCTTGCCGGTTCGGTTGCTCACCGTAATACCAATCCGTTTCGCCCGATCCGTCTCGCTTACTGGCTCCGGCTTATTCAGCCGATCCGGCTCCGGTTGACCTTGCCGCTCAACACTCCCCCTCAAGCTCAACCTGAGCTACGGTCGTAGTGTCGAACTCTGTGGAAGTCGGTTCTTCCAACCGACTTCTCCTGGCGTCACTCCGCCTTGCTCGCGCTCCTCGTCCGGTCCGGTCCCGTTTGCCGCGACCCCTTTGGTTCTGCGCGCCTCGACCCTCTCGGTCGGCATGTCTGCTCAATAGGCCCATCTCAGCACTCACGTTGCTGTGACTCCGGCACTTGCCGATCCGTCGGTTCTCCCACGATGGCATCGACTTCCGCTGTGTCCGTGTCCCCTTGGCCTTCAGTCGATTCAACTCATCCGGATCCATTTGTTGGTCCGAGTCAGCTGTCTCCGACTCGTTCCAACTCTTGTCCGAATCGGTACACTCCGATTCGGCTTCCGGCTTCAGGCCTCTCACCACATCTGACCACTTCCGAGTCTTGGCCTTCTCCATGCTTCCCTCGGCTTCTTCAACCGGTGAACAGAAATCGAATTCCTCATTCGACTCCGCATCATGGTCAGTACCGTCGTGATGACCTCCGCATAGCATGCACTTCTCTTCCTGAGTGCACAACTCTTCTTCACAGTCGCTTGCTCCGACCTGTTCGGATGTGTCGACTTCCTTCGTCGACTCGGCTTCCTTCATCTTCTTCTCTCCTCTTCTTCCGGTTCTCCTCTTACCGACGGGTTCAACAGTTCTTTGGCCTTTGCCCGTTTCGGTAGAGACTTTGCCCTTGCTTCTCCCCGTGCGGCACGTCGAGATGCTGAATACCAAGCATGTCGGTAAAGTGCTGCAACTTGTCCGATCCGAGCGGCTTGGTGAAGATGTCGGCAACTTGCCGATCCGTATGAACATACCGTAGGTCAACTTCACCGCTCAGGACCCGCTCACGCACGAAGTGGTAGTGCACCTCGATGTGCTTTGTGCGAGCATGGAACACAGGGTTCCTGGCGAGCTGCAGGCTGCTCATGTTATCGCAGTAAATCGGGATTGGGGTCGGTACCTCGATCCGCAAGTCTCGCAGCAGTCGCCGAAGTCAGATGGCTTCACAAGTGGCAACAGTAACGGCCCGGTACTCAGCCTCAGTGCTTGACAAAGCCACGGTGGGTTGCTTCTTGCTGCTCCACGCAACGGCCGCGCTACCTATGGAGAACATGTATCCGGAAGTGGAGCGGCGATCAGACGCATCGCCGGCCCAATCAGCATCTGTGTAACCGACAAGCTCTTCGGGTATACCTCGCCGGTATAGCAGTCCCCGGTCCTTAGTGCCGCTGACATACCGTAATATTCGTTGTGCGCACTGAAGGTGCTCCACGGTCGGCTTCTGCATGAACTAACTTACCATGCCGACCGGATAGCTGATGTCGGGTCGGGTGATGGTTAAGTAGATCAGGCTTCCGACAACCTGTCGGAACCGTTTCTCATTGTAGGCCGGTCCGGAGTTGGGACGGAGTTTCTGGTTCCGGTCCAGGGGTGTGGAGACAGGTCGGCAATCCGTCATGCCGAATTTATACAACATATTCAACACGTAATGTCGTTGTGAGAGCAATCTGTCGTCGGGGGTCCGGATCACTTCGATCCCAAGAAAATAATGAAGGTCCCCCAGGTCCTTCATTTCGAATGCGTCCGACAACTGGGACTTGACGCGGTTGATTTCGGGAAGACCCGGTCCGGTGATGACTAAATCATCCACATACAAGAGTATACATACCGGACCGTCAGAGCCTGGCCGGATGAACAACGAAGAGTCTGACTTAGAGACAGCAAACCCCAGCTTACGTAACCGGTGCGTGATCTTCGAGTTCCAGGCTTGGGGGGCTTGCTTCAAGCCGTAAAGAGACTTCTTCAGTCGGCATACCGCCGACTTGTTCATCTCCGATTGAAATCCGGGGGGCTTTGTCATAAAGAGTTCTTCTTCAAGCTCTCCTTGAAGGAAGGCGTTCTTCACATCCATTTGGTGAAGATGCCACCCCCTTGCCGGTTTCGAATTCCAGCATCTTCCTCTTCCCCTTCTCTTTGCGCGTGAACCGTTTCCTCGGTTCCTTGCGCAGGGAGAGCACGGCAGAGTCTCCACCACTTGCCGTCTCTTCATCCGACTGGTCCAACCGACTCAGTCGCTCGTTCAGTCCACTCAACCGTAATGATTCCGGACTCTCATCTTGAGTCCCGGCTTCATCATCCTTTGCCAGGGCTGATTCAGGCCCACTGGCCTGATCTTTCGACATTGGGTCGGGATCGGAAGTCGGAGTCGGTACGGAGTACCAGGATGCCGATTCATCGAACTCGACATCCCGGCTAACTCGGACTTCCTTCGTCCGGGGGTTATAGCACTTATACCCTTTTTGCTCTTGAGCATAGCCAACTAGGATGCATTTTTCCGATTTTGCATCTAGCTTTCTCCGCTTCTGATCCGACACATGCACATACGCTATGCTGCCAAATATCCGAAGGTGTCTTAAGTTCGGCTTGCGCCCGAAATACAGCTCATGAGCTGACACCTTGTCACCAATGCGGTTTTGAATGTAGACGGTCGTCCGGACCGCCTCCGCCCAGTAGAACCGGGGCATGCTCTTCTCCTCTAGCATTGCCCTTGCCGCTTCGACGAGTGTCCGGTTCTTCCTTTCGGCCACACCGTTTTGCACCGGTGTGTATCTGCAGCTGAACTCTCGCGGAATTCCCTTCTGTTGCAGATAACTAGTGAATTGGCCGGAAAAATATTCCTTCCTGCCATCCAACCGAAGGCATTTGATCTTCCTCTCCGATTCCCGTTCCACCATCTTCTGGAGGCTCCGGAAACAGTCGAAGACTTCGCTCTTCCGCTCAATGAGGTAGATCCAAGTATGTCGAGTATAGTCGTCGATGAAGGAGACGAAGTATCGGCTTCTGCCAAGGCTTATACTTTGTGTCGGTCCCCACACATCCGAATGGATGAGATCGAGCTTGTTACGGCTCCGGTTCCATTCGGTGGGGAATGGAAGCCGGTGTTGCTTCCCAAGTTGGCAGGCTTCACAAATTTCGGCTCTCCGGCCGCTGAACTTCGGCAAACTGAAAACGACTTGTTTCGTTTGCAGGTCTTGAAGCCTCCGGTAGTTGACGTGGTTTATCCGCTTGTGCCACATGTCGATGTCCGACTCGACCGCGAACAGAGCGGTGCCAAAGTCATTGGTGTTGAGGATAAACATCCTCCCGTCTCTACGCCCTTGCGCAATGACTTCGCCCTCATCCTCAATGAAGCACCCGAGGTGCGTAAACCGCACCTGCATCCCCTGGTCGACAATCTGACCGACGGTCACCAGGTTCTTCGTGATTGTCGGAACGTGTAATACGTTCATCAGCTTCCCTTTCTGTCCAAATCGCTCACGCCGGTGCATCTACCAGTGCATCCCCGGACAGCCGAATGTTGTACACGGGAACGGATCGGCAATGTGGGCGTGGTGGAAGAGGTGGGTCGGCACGCAATGGAGGCAGTCGGCAAGAGCAGGAACGGAGGCACGATGAGTGTGCCGACAGCAGTTCCGGGACTAAATCATCCACATACAAGAGTATACCCGGTCCGGTGATGACTAAATCATCCACATACAAGAGTATACATACCGGACCGTCAGAGCCTTGCCGGATGAACAACGAAGAGTCTGACTTAGAGACAGCAAACCCCAGCTTACACAACCGGTGCGTGATCTTCGAGTTCCAGGCTCGGGGGCTTGCTTCAAGCCGTAAAGCGACTTCTTCAGTCGGCATACCGCCGACTTGTTCATCTCCGATTGAAATCCGGTGGGCTGAGTCATAAAGACTTCTTCTTCAAGCTCTCCTTGAAGGAAGGCGTTCTTCACATCCATCTGGTGAAGATGCCACACCCTTGCCGCAGCCACCGCCAGAACCCACTCTTCTTCTCCTTATCTTTGGAGTCAGGCCAATCCTTGCTCATAAACAGCAAGAATTCGTGAATGAAGAGGGTATCAATAGTGACCAGAAGTCTCAGGGAATCGAAGTTGTAAGCCGGGCTAAGGCCGAAATAGATGTCCCTAAGTTCCGGAGGCTCGTGGATAACATCTTTCATGAGCGTTTCGAGATCCCACATCTTATGCCTTTCCATGAATTCCTTCACGCAAAGGGCTTTGCATCTATCAATTGGGGAAGGCTCAAGGTTTTGATACAAAGGACCGATGGTCAGGATCCGCGGGCAATATGATTGTGGCTTCACCTCGAACAGTGCACATGGGACAAACCCGATCAGTTTATGTTTTTCGAACGTAGATTTGTGTTCGACCTTCTCGATCTCTACCTTCATGTAGTTTTTCCATTCTTCTATGTTGAGGTTGGTTTGATGAGGTTGCTCAATGGGGAAGTTATGGATTGTAGGGATGGGATAATATGGATGTAGATGTTGTGCCATTTGTTTCCCATGGGAGGCCTTATGAGTCATCATCATCATCTTCTTCTTCTTCTTCTTCTTCTTCCCTTGTTGTTGACACAAACTTTAGTACTTTACTTTCTTGGCACAATACACTAGGGGATGAAAGACTCCTAATCTAAGTAGAATTTAGTTCTGAGATATGATGTTGATGATTCATGAACCATTCATTGGTATTTATTCAGTTTTTAGAGATTGGAGTTGTCTCAAGTTTTGGCCCTGTCTCTATCATCATCATCATTTTCTTCTTCATCATCATCATCATCATTTTCTTCTTCTTGTTGACACAAACTTTGGTACTTTACTTTCTTGGCAGAACACACTAGGGAATGGAAGACTCCTAATCTAAGTAGTATTTAGTTCTGAGATATGATGTTGATGATTCATGAACCATTCATTGGTATCTATTGGGTTTTTAGAGATTGGAGGTGTATATGAGGTGTATGGCACCCCATGGATCAAGTATAACCGGAAAACAAAGGGGAAAACGTTGAAATATGCAAAAGGTTTACTTTATGGTTTCACTTTATTTGAGATGATACCCTAGGTCATATTTGCAAGGACAATAATAAAGTGTAACTAACTCTTTATGAGTAGGTAAGTAGCTTATAAGTAGGTAGCGAGGTAGAGAGATGTGTGTAGACAGTAGAACCAAATATGATATTAGTCAACCTTATGCCAAGGAATACTAAAACTAGGGGATATGTTATAAAGACAAATATGTTGTGATCGGGTGGGTCTACTATGAGATGGTGATCATGATATGGTATTGTTATCATAATTCGAGTTTTATCATTGATGGATATATGAGACTTTACAAAAAGGTAATTTGCATCCTCCATGGGAAGGCTAGGAGTTCTTGGCTTGCCAAAATCATGGGGTCCGCTGGGATTACTTTGTTCATCGCGTTGTTAGCATTAATAGATGTATCATGGAAGGAAACATATGTATGGTCAAGGTGCTCACCTATGAATGAAAGGTTGATTTCTTTTACCATTAACTAGGAAGTTTTACACTGATATAATGGAATCAAGATTTTATACACCAGGTTCCCATTGCTCTTGAAACAAAAATGCATCAAGAAGCTCCTACTTCATTATTTTTAAAATTCTCACGCCTATTTCTCAAAGATATTGTTTTAGATGTTAGGCATACAACACATGGCAACATAATGATGATATGCTACCACGTTCAAAATTTATGTCCTAAATTAATGGCATACTCTTATTATTGGAGTTCAAGATATTGCATTGTGAGATTCAAATGGGAACATCGTGGGATAGCCAAAGTTCTAACCTCCAATTTTCTTTCTAACAATAATACATTATAAAGTTCTGCATCAGTGGGGAATTGCTCTCACCTACAGTATTAATGAAGATTGATTTGGATGTTCAACATCAAAAAAATTTGTGCAAGCAAAGTTGGGCAATCCATGCATTAACATCCACCTCTTATGTTGTCATATCCTTGTGATTTTGTTGACTTGATCTAGGTTATAATTTTTGGTTCAGGTATCTATCTAACTTCCCTTAAGTTGTGATGTTATTGAATGCCTATGCCAAGTCATGGCTACAGATTTAAAGATTATTCGCGTGAGAATGTGTCTTTTAGATTCATTGGTACAAGACAAACATATGTCATAATCAAATGGCATATGCTACAAGACAAACAGACATCTTAGAGGAAAATACCACATGATATTCTACAATTAGCTCATATGCCTTCAATCCAACAGAGTTGGTTCTATCATCCAATGAGCTTTTCTACTGGAACAAGGGATCTGGATTAGGATATTTAAACCTAGCAATGCCATCAATCCAACAGATTTGATTCTAACATCCAAGGAGTGTCTCTACTAGAACAAGGGATCAGGATTAGGATATTTTAACCTAAATTTGTAAAGGTTGTCTGCAATAATGAAAGGATGAGAAGTATCACCATAGCCATGACCGACATCCATAACCATGGTTGAGAACAAAACTGTGCACGAAACTCCACATCCAAGACATGCCAATGGATCCTGTGGTGTTCCATTATCTCTTTGATCATGTTTCCCCAAATCCTTGTGTATGATTCCTCTGAGATGTTGATGCACATGTCATTCCACAGCTGGACTAACCTCTCGTCGCAGCCGAGGTTGTTCTCTAATATTTTGGCCCGAGTCAAGAAGGCGATATCTTCTTGCGTGTCGATGAGTGAGTCCATGATCATGGCATATCCACAAACCTCACCTCCTTCTTTGGAGGTTTGTTCATGTGCAATGAGGTTCCTCAGGATATCCTCTGTGCCATCAAACACAACAAGCCGTGGAAGATTGAGCCAGCATTTTCTCTCGTGGTACTTGATCACCGATGTGTTACCTTCATGAGCCTTGAATCGGATGCCGGCTTTCGAGAGCTCACATGCCGATAGGAGGCCGGAAGGCTGGCAAGCTTTCTTGTTGCTCTTTTTTCTTCCCTTCAGAATGTTGGGGAGTTGCAAGGATCTACTTTGACTAGTAGGTTTTCGCAGCTCGGTAGAATGAAGATGGTATTAACAGTAACCAGAAGTCCGAGGGACTCAATGTTGTATGTAAGGAGGCCGAAACAGATGTTGCTGAGTTAATGGGGGCCGGGGATTAGTTCTTTCATGATCTCTCCCACATTTGATATTCCAATGATGTCGATCCATGAATTTTTCACGCAAAGGGCCTTACATCTATCCATAGGGGAAAGCTCGAGGTTTTGATACAATGGACCGATGGTCAAGATTGAGGGCCAATATGATTGGGGCTTCACCTCGAACAGTGTATGTGGAACAAACCCAATCACTTTACTTTTTTTGAGGGTAGATTTGTGTTCAGCCTTCTTCATGTCCACTTTACTTTCTTGACACCATACACTAGGCGATGGAAGACTCCTAATCTAGGTAGTATTTAGTTTTGAGATATGATGTTGGTGATTCATGAGCCATCCATTGGTATTTATTGGGTTCTTAGAGTTTGGAGTTGTTTCAAGTTTTGCCCCTTTCTTTGCATATGAGGTGTATGTAACCCCGTGGACCTAGTATGACTAGGAAACAAAGGGGTAAACGTTGAAATATGCAAAAGGTTTTCTTCATGTTTTCACTTTACATGAGATGATGCCCTGGGGTCATATTTGCGAGGACAATAATAAAGTCTACCTATCTCTTTATCAATAGGTAACTAGCTAGTAAGTAGGTAGCTACGTACAAGGACGCACGTAGAACCAAAAATCATGTTAGTCAACCTTATGCCAAATGATACTAAAACTTGTGGATATTGTTATAAAGACAAATATGTCATGATCTGTTGGGTCTACTATGAGATTATCATTGATGAGATCATGATATGGTATTGTTATCATAATTACAGTGTTATTGTTAACAGATTTATGAGACTTTACAAAAGGTAACAGGCATCCTCGATGGGAAGGTTAGGAGTTGTTGGCTTGCCAAAATCATGGGGTCCATTGGGATTACTTTGTTCATCGCATTAATGTATGTACCATGTAAGTATACATATATATGGTCAAGGTGCTCACCTATGAATGAAAATTTGATTTCTTTTGCCATAAAGTAGAATGTTTTACATTCTTATTACGGAATCAAGATTTTATACACCAAGTTCCCATGGCTCTTGAAACAAAAATGCATCAAGAAGATCCAATTTACTTTCTAACAATAACAGATTATAACTACATCAGTTGGGGATTGTTCTTACCTACAACATTAATGAAGGTTCATTAGGATGTTCAACATCAACTTTTGTGTGCAATCATGGTCTAAAAGTTCTAATAAATATCATCGTGGAGCCTGTTGAGATATGCATACATTAACGTCCATCTCTTTTGTGGTCATCTCCTTGTCATTTTCTATAATCAATCTAGGTTATAATTTTTAGTTGAAGTATCTATCTAACATCCCCTAAAGTTGGGATGTTATTGAATGTCTATGCCATGTTATGGCTACAGAAAATATTATTCGTGTGATAATGTCTTTTAGATTCATTGGTAATGCATGACTAATCATTAAGAATAATAATGTGATGATGAATTAAAAACAACAGTGTTTTTCATAATCAAATGACATAAGCTATAAGGTAAACATACATCTAAGAAAGAAAGATATATTAATGTCTTTGAAGACAGAATTTGGCCCATGAGACAATTGGTTACAAGGAAACGGGATGTGTACCCAATCATCGAAAAGAAAGATAAAAAAAAAACTACAATAAACATAGATAAAAGAATTCTAGAATAAGAGGAAAATACCACATAATATTGTACAATGAGTTTCTCCATATGCAAGGGATTTGGTTCTAATATCCAATTAGCTTCTCCGTTGGAACAAGGGATTAGGATTAGGATATTTCAATAAAAATCTAACAATGTATAGATTGTCTGCAATAATGCAAGGATGAGAAGTATCATCCATAACCATGGCCGAGAGCAAAACTGTGCACGAAACTCCACATACAAGACATGCCAATGGATCCTATGGTCTTCCATTATCTCGTTGATGATTCCTTCAAATTTTATAGGATTCGATCCCTCCGAGGTGTTGATGCACAGGTCATTCCACATCTGGACTAACCTCTCGTCGCTCCCCAGGTGGTTCTCTAATACTTTGGCGTGAGTCAAGATGGCGACATCTTCTTGCGTGTCAATGAGTGAGTCCATGATCATGGCATATCCACAAACCTCACCTCCTTCTTTGGAGGTTTGTTCATGAGCAATGAGGTTCCTCAAGATATCCTCTGTGCCATCATACACAACAAGCCGTGGAAGATAGAGCCAACTTTTGCTCTTGCGATACTTGATCACCGATGTGTTACCTTCACAAGCCTTGAATCGGATGCCACCTTTAATGAGCTCAGATGCTGGCTGGAGGCGGCCACCGTGATTGTTCCTCTTTTTCCATCCCCAGTTGGAACTGGTGCCCGGTTTAGAGTGTCCAGTTGTCTTGGGGAGGCTGGCAGTGTACATTTTCCTCTTTTTCCATCCCCCTAGTAGAATGTTCGTGAGTTGCAAGCATCTACTTCGATTTATAGATTTTTCTGGCTTCGTAGATATTTGCACCTCCATAGTTTTTACCGGCTCCGTAGATTTTTGGGGCTCATTAGATTTTCGCAGCTGTGTAGATTTTTGCAACTCCGGAGAATGTTGCGATGATCCTTCTGTGCACGAAACATATAGGCAATCGAGTAGATGCTGACAGTTAAGAAGATTTTTGCCTCCTTGCGTTGGATTTGTTTCATGCGACCTGCCCATGAGGAATGGATCGTTTACCCAAACAAAATAACCCAAGCATTTCAGGAGATCATTCTCTGTGAAGTCGGCTAATTCCTCTGGGATGTTTATAATTTTCTTTAGGAATGACATGGGAATCTGGTTGCCTACCAGCAGTAAGTCCCTCCATATTTGGGATAACGTAATTTCATTGCTGATGAAGGTGTACAAGTACGCACTCTTCTTCTTATCTTGGGAGTGAGGGTAATCCTCCCTCAAGAACAGCAAGAATTCGTGAATTAAGACGGTATCAACAGCGACCAGAAGTCTCATGGACTCAAACTTGTAAGTCGGGAGGCCGAAATAGATGTTGCTGAGTTCATGGGAGTCGGGGATGAGTTCTTCAATGATCACTCCCACGTTTAATATCTGATGTCTTTCCATGAATTTCTTCACACATAGGGCCTTGTATCTATCCATAGGGGAAGGCTCAAGGTTTTGATACAAAGGGCCGATGGTCAGAATCCGTGGGCAATATGATTGTGGCTTCACCTCGAATAGTGCACGCGGAACAAACCCGATCACTTTATGTTTTTGAAACGTAAATTTGTGTTCAGCCTTCTCGATCTCTTTCTCCATGTAGTTTTCCCATTCTTTTGGGTTGAGGTTGGTTTGATGAAGTTGCTCAATGGGAAAGTTATGGATAGTTGGGATGGGATAATATGGGTGTAGATGTTGTGCCATTTGCTTCTTCTTCTTCTTCTTCTCCTCTTGTTACACAAACTCACTATTTTCTTCGCAGAATATTGTTTGTGAATGGAGTTTTCTTTAGCTAGTAGATAATTCTTAGATATGTTAGATCATTCATGAACGTTTCGTGGGTCTATATTAGGGCTGAAGAGTTCAAACAACTCTTCAAATTGTTCTTTGTTTGCATGTGAGGTGTGGGGTGTGGGGTACCCCATGTGTGTGGTGTGTGACTAAAAAGAGACAAACACCTTGAAGTACCCCAACGCCTTTTTAGTATTTCTTGAAATGACCATGACTTTTTATCATTTGGCCAAATACTTCTAGACAATTCTCACCCGCAAACACATAGGTCACATTTGCAAGCACAATAATAAATCTACCTATCTAGCTACCCAATCATATATAAAGAGATAATCAAGTAGGTAGGGAGATACTGAAGATGTCACATGTAACATACGATACCAAAATTGAGCATTTTGATGTAGTGTATAGAATAAGAAGAGGAGAAAAAGAAAAAGGAGGGGTTTTTGACTAAGGATGTTTGATAAACAAGACACCAAAAACTTCTATTACCGGTAGGATGTTTCAAACACGCGAGGTGGAACGTTTGGAAGAAGGGGGAGGAATCATGCCGGACCTAGCCGACAAAAGAACTCCACCCAATGCGGATACTGTGGCAAATTCAGCCACGACGAGGCAGAGTATCTGAAAAAGAAAAGTGAATGATTATCAATCTTCACAAGCCGACAACTCACCAACTACGCCTCAAATTTCGACTACGGCGATCGTGGAGAAATGTTCATGATGTGGAATAAAGCGAATTCGATGACGGCATTGTGCCTACCAAGCACCTCCAACTTAGAAAATGTATGGTTTATCGACTTGGCTGCATCCAATCACATGACATATCATAAAGATTGGTTTCAAGAACTAAAACCTGGCTATGTGGAAATAGGGGATGACACCACTCACCCTATTCAGCATATCGATAATGTCCCTTTCGGAGAAGAGGACAACCAAACCTACATCAAGAATGTCTTGCATGTTCCAACGATAACAAAGAATCTGGTCTCGGTCGGCCAAATTGTGGAACAAGGCATGCATGTTTGCTTCAACGACAAAGGATGCTTCATCGAAATGGAAGGCCGAATTATCGCTCGCAGATAAACAAAAGGCCGAATGTTCATCCTCGATTCTCACAAGATGAAATCAGCGATGTTTGCCAAGGGCCAAAAAGCCGATGTTGGCATAGAGCTATGACACAAAAGAAATGGCCATATTAATCTCCAAAAGCTCAAAGGAATACAGTTGAAAGGAGTCATCATCAGACTCCCAACTCTACGAACAAGGAGATTACGGGTGTATGCGAAGCCTACCAATTCGATAAACAACATCGTCAACCATTCCCGAAAGAGAGAAACGTGAGTAAAGGGATCCTGTATGTAATACATTCATATGTATGGGGACGAGCCCAAACGGCAACATTCGGTGGTTGTCGTTACTATGTAACATTCATCGATGACTTCTCCAGGCACACCTAGATATTCCTAATGCGGCAAAAGAGTTCAGTGTTCTCGCGTGACTTCCAATAATTCAAAAACGAAGTCAAAAAGGCAACTGGTCAGCATGTCCAATGCCTTTGATCAAACGAAGGCAAAGAGTATTTCTCAGACGCCTTCACAACATACCTCCGACAAGAAGGAATTCGGAGGGAGTTTTCTTTCCAACACACACCTCAACAAAATGGAGTAGCCAAAAGGAAAAATCGGCACATATTGGAGGTGGCAAGAGCAATGATGAATTAGAAAAATTTGCCGAAATCATATTGGGCTGAAGTGGCGAACACAGCCATCTATCTAATGAATTGGTGCACAACATCTAGAGTGCATGATGTCACCCCCCATGCGAAGTTATATGGAAAGAAGCCGAACCTATCCCACATCATGATATTCAGCTCGATCACGTATGTACATATTCCCAACGAGAAGTGGGAGAAGCTTGATCCTAAATCGCAAAAATGTATCCTTGTGGGGTACTTGCTCGAACAAAAAGGGTATAAGTGCTTCAATCCCTCTATTAAGAAGGTACAAGTGAGTAGGGATGTTGTATTCGACGAATCAGCATCCTTGTACATAGTCGACTCAGATCAATCTAACCCAATCGAAAAATTTGCCGAAATCACTCACTCTCTCTCTCTCTCTCTCTCTCTCTCTCTCTCTCTCTCTCTCTCTCTTGATAGAAATGGGGTGTCGGTGGATATTCAAGGTGAAGCACAATGCCAACGGCACCGTCAATCGGTATAAGGCCTGGCTTGTGGCAAAGGGCTATGCATAAACGCATGGGGTCGATTATGAAGAGACCTTTGCCACGATAAGAAAGATGACAACCATTCGAACCATGATCATGCTTGCAACAACCAAAGGGTGCGCCTCCACCAAATGGACGTGAAGAATGCCTTTCTCCAAAACGAGTTAGAAGAGGAGGTGTAAATGGTACAACCACTCGTATTCGAGTTGAGTGCGCATCTGACGATTCTTTGCTGACTCAAAAGGCCTCTCTACAGTCTCAAGCAGGCACCGAGAGCATGGCATTCGAAGATAACCCATTATCTTCAACAAATCAGCTTCAAAATGTCCAAGTCCCACAACTAGTTGTTCATCTAGAGTGACTCCAAAAGACAAGTATTTATCATAATATATGTGGATGACTTGGTTATTGGAGGAGAGCGTTTAGCAGATATCGATCATATAAAAAAGCAGAGTCTCTCTAGCCGATCCGAAATGAAAGACATGAAGGAACTCCATTACTTTCTAGGAATAGAAGTAATTCGGAGTCCCAATCTCACTATATTCTCAATCTTCTAAATTACAAGTTTGGGATAATAGAGTGTAAGCCCATCATTACCCCTCTTGATCAAAATCTAAGGCTTGATGCCAATTCTGGCACAAAAGAGTGTGATCCACCTCTCTATCGTTAGCTAGTTGGAAGCCTTTGCCATCTCACTATTACTCGGCCTGACCTCAACTACACAGCTGGCCTACTTAGCCAATTTATGCAAACACCATGAAACACTCACCTGGACTACATTAAGCGAGTATTACGCTATGTAAGTGGGACAATGGATTTTGGCATTCACTACAAATTAGTCACACCGATTCGACTTGAGGGGTACACCAATGTCGATTGGGTTGGCTATAAAGCTGACAAGCGGTCAACATCGGGATTCGTCTTCTCCCTGGGCAGTGGAGCTATATCATAGCAATGGGCCCGGTTCGGTTTCTTGGCCTTGAAACCAAACCAAACTGTTTACGAAAATTTTAGAACCAAACCAAACCGGTTTATCATAAATCAAAACCAAACCAAATCATTTTTTTGAGATATTGATTATCATACATATTATGAATCTATGTGAGAAAATTATCATAAATTTGGTCATTATACTTATCATAAATTTAGTTATCATACTTATTATAATTTTGGTCATCATACCTATCATAAATTTAGTCATCATACATATTATAATTTTGGTCATTATACTTACAATAAATTTGATAATCATACATCAAAAGGACACTCTACTTATAATGTATATAAAATTTAATAAGTTAGAGCCTAGAGGTTTAAAATTATCCTCCCATTCACGAAACCTGCCCATCAGGAATGGATCGTCCGAAATAAAAAGCTTCAAGCATTCCAGGTCCAGATCTTTCTCTATGAAGTCAAGAAATTCATTTGGGATATTTATCATTTCCTTTTTCTCTTTCGGGATATTTATAATTTTCTTTAGAAATGACATGGGAATCTGGTTGCCTATCAGCAGCAAGTCCCTCCATATTTGGGATTTCATAATTTCATTGTTGATGAAGGTGTACAAGTATCCACTCTTTTAACATCAAGAATTCGTGAATGAAGATAGTATCAACATTGACCAAAAGTTGAAGGGACTCAACGTTTTAACTTGGATCTGCGAGCAATATGAGTGTGGCTTCACCTCGAACAATGCCCTAGGGACAAACCCGATCACTTTATGTTTTAGGAACGTACATTTGTGTTCAGCCTTAATGTAGTATTTCAATTCTTCTGGCTTAAGGTTTGGTTTGATGAAGTTGTGCAATAGGAAAGTTATGGATAGTAGGGATGGGATAATATGGATGTAGATGTTGTGCCATTTGTTTCCTATGGGAGGCCTTATGAGTCATCATCTTCTTCTTCTTCTTCTTCTTCTTCTTCCCTTGTTGTTGACACAAACTTTAGTATTTTACTTTCTTGGCACAATACACTAGGGGATGAAAGACTCCTAATCTAAGTAGCATTTAGTTCTGAGATATGATGTTGATGATTCATGAACCATTCATTGGTATTTATTCAGTTTTTAGAGATTGGAGTTGTCTCAAGTTTTGGCCCTGTCTCTATCATCATCATCATTTTCTTCTTCTTGTTGACACAAACTTTGGTACTTTACTTTCTTGGCACAACACACTAGGGAATGGAAGACTCCTAATCTAAGTAGTATTTGGTTCTGAGATATAATGTTGATGATTCATGAACCATTCATTGGTATCTATTGGGTTTTTAGAGATTGGAGGTGTATATGAGGTGTATGGCACCCCATGGATCAAGTATAACTGAAAAACAAAGGGGAAAACGTTGAAATATGCAAAAGGTTTACTTTATGGTTTCACTTTATTTGAGATGATACCCTAGGTCATATTTGCAAGGACAATAATAAAGTGTAACTAACTCTTAAAGTGTAACTAACTCTTTATGAGTAGGTAAGTAGCTTATAAGTAGGTAGCGAGGTAGAGAGATGTGTGTAGACAGTAGAACCAAATATGATATTAGTCAACCTTATGCCAAGGAATACTAAAACTAGGGGATATGTTATAAAGACAAATATGTTGTGATCGGGTGGGTCTACTATGAGATGGTGATCATGATATGGTATTGTTATCATAATTCGAGTTTTATCATTGATGGATATATGAGACTTTACAAAAAGGTAATTCGCATCCTCCATGGGAAGGCTAGGAGTTCTTGGCTTGCCAAAATCATGGGGTCCGCTAGGATTACTTTGTTCATCGCATTAATAGATGTATCATGGAAGGAAACATATGTATGGTCAAGGTGCTCACCTATGAATGAAAGGTTGATTTCTTTTACCATTAACTAGGAAGTTTTACACTGATATTATGGAATCAAGATTTTATACACCAGGTTCCCATTGCTCTTGAAACATAAATGCATCAAGAAGCTCCTACTTCATTATTTTTAAAATTCTCACGCCTATTTCTCAAAGATATTGTTTTAGATGTTGAGCATACAACACATGGCAACATAATGATGATATGCTACCACGTTCAAAATTTATGTCCTAAATTAATGGCATACTCTTATTATTGGAGTTCAAGATATTGCATTGTGAGATTCAAATGGGAACATCGTGGGATAGCCAAAGTTCTAACCTCCAATTTTCTTTCTAACAATAATACATTATAAAGTTCTGCATCAGTGGGGGATTGCTCTCACCTAGAGTATTAATGAAGATTGATTTGGATTTTCAACATCAAAATTTTTTGTGCAAGCAAAGTTGGGCAATCCATGCATTAACATCCACCTCTTTTGTCGTCATATCCTTGTGATTTTGTGGACTTGATCTAGGTTATAACTTTTGGTTCAGGTATCTATCTAACTTCCCTTAAGTTGTGATGTTATTGAATGCCTATGCCAAGTCATGGCTACAGATTTAAAGATTATTCGCGTGAGAATGTGTCTTTTAGATTCATTGGTACAAGACAAACATATGTCATAATCAAATGGCATATGCTACAAGACAAACAGACATCTTAGAGGAAAATACCACATGATATTCTACAATTAGCTCATATGCCTTCAATCCAACAGAGTTGGTTCTAACATCCAATGAGCTTTTCTACTGGAACAAGGGATCTGGATTAGGATATTTAAACCTAGCAATGCCATCAATCCAACAGATTTGATTCTAACATCCAAGGAGTGTCTCTACTAGAACAAGGGATCAGGATTAGGATATTTTAACCTAAAATTGTAAAGGTTGTCTGCAATAATGAAAGGATGAGAAGTATCACCACAGCCATGGCCAACATCCATAATCATGGTTGAGAACAAAACTGTGCACGAAACTCCACATCCAAGACATGCCAATGGATCCTGTGGTGTTCCATTATCTCTTTGATCATGTTTCCCCAAATCCTTGTGTATGATTCCTCTGAGATGTTGATGCACATGTCATTCCACAGCTGGACTAACCTCTCGTCGCAGCCGAGGTTGTTCTCTAATATTTTGGCCCGAGTCAAAATGGCGATATCTTCTTGCGTGTCGATGAGTGAGTCCATGATGATGGCATATCCACAAACCTCACCTCCTTCTTTGGAGGTTTGTTCATGTGCAATGAGGTTCCTCAGGATATCCTCTGTGCCATCAAACACAACAAGCCGTGGAAGATTGAGCCAGCATTTTCTCTCGTGGTACTTGATCACCGATGTGTTACCTTCATGAGCCTTGAATCGGATGCCGGCTTTCGAGAGCTCACATGCCGATAGGAGGCCGGAAGGCTGGCAAGCTTTCTTCTTGCTCTTTTTTCTTCCCTTCAGAATGTTGGGGAGTTGCAAGGATCTACTTTGACTAGTAGGTTTTCGCAGCTCGGTAGAATGAAGATGGTATTAACAGTAACCAGAAGTCCGAGGGACTCAATGTTGTATGTAAGGAGGCCGAAACAGATGTTGCTGAGTTAATGGGGGCCGGGGATTAGTTCTTTCATGATCTCTCCCACATTTGATATTCCAATGATGTCGATCCATGAATTTTTCACGCAAAGGGCCTTACATCTATCCATAGGGGAAAGCTCGAGGTTTTGATACAATGGACCGATGGTCAAGATTGAGGGCCAATATGATTGGGGCTTCACCTCGAACAGTGTATGTGGAACAAACCCAATCACTTTACTTTTTTTGAGGGTAGATTTGTGTTCAGCCTTCTTGATGTCTTTCTCTATGTAGACTTTCCATTCTTCTGGGTTGAGATTGAGTTGATTAAGTTGTTCAATGTTGAATTTATGCATATAGTAGGGGTGGGACTATACAGATGTAAATGTTGTGTCATATGTTTCCCATGGGAGGCCTTATGAATCACCATCTTCTTCTTTTTCTTCATCTTTTTCTTTCTCTTCTTCTGCTTCTTCTTCTTCTTGGCACAAACTTGATACTTTCTTCACACAATAAACTAGGTGATGGGAGACTCCTAATCTAGGTAGTATTTAGTTCTGAGATATCATGTTGATGAATCATGACCCATTCATTGGTATATGTTAGGTTTTTAGAGTTTGGAGACATCTTAAGTTTTGTTGCTTTGTTTGCATGGGGGGTGGCTTATCTTGTATTGTTGAAAAAACAAAGGGAAAAACCTTGAAATATCCAAAAGGTCCCCTTTACAGTTTCACATTGTTTGAGATGATACCTATCTATCCATGAGGAGGTGGGTACCTTGTAAGAAGGTAGCTGGGTAGAGGGATACTAAAACTAGTGAATATGTTACAAAGACAAAGATATCTTCATCAAGTGGGTCTACTATGACATGATGATGATCATGATATAGTACTATTATCATAATTGTTGTGTTATCATTGATGAATTCATGACACTTTACAAAGAGGTAATTGGCATCCTTGATGGGAAGGTTCCCACTTGTCGGCTTGCCAAAATCATGGGGTCCACTGCTTTGTTCGTCGCAGTAATAGATGTTAGTAAACACATTGTAGGGTCGAGGTGGTTGATTTCTCTTTGCCGTTGTGTACAAAGTTTTACATTCATATTAGGGAATCAAGATTTCATACACCAAGTTCTCATGGCTCTTCACTTCATAATATTTAAAATCATAATTCCTATTTCTCAAAAAATGTTATTTTTGACATCACAAACATTGTATCATCCTAGTAAATGGTCAATGCATCTTTTCAAATAGTGTGGAAGCATTATGATGATGTGGTACTACGTTCAAAAGTAATGTGGTATTCTTACTATTGGACTAAAAGGTATTTGTATTGTAAACTTCCGAATGACTACACTGTGGGGACTTGGTCTCACCCACAGGATTAATAACGGTTGATTAGGATGTTCAACATCAAATTTTGAGTGCAATCATGGTCTAAAAGTTCTAATAAACATCATAGTTGATTCTGTTGAGCAATCCATGCATTAACAACAACCTCTTTCACTGTTAACTCCATGTGATTTTCTTTCCTCTATGTAGATTATAGTTTTTATTTGAAGCATCTAAAGTTGTGATGTTATGGAACACCTATGCGATGCTATGGTTAGATAATAAATATTCGCATGACAATATGCCTTTTAGATTTCATTGGTGACGAATGACTGATCATTAAGGATAATTATGTGATGATAGATTACAAACAGTAGCATTTTTCATAATCAAATGACGTATGCTACAAGTCAAACATACATTTTAGAGAAAAATACCACATAATATTCTACAATTAGCTCATATGCCTTCAATCCAACAGATTTGGTTCTAACATCCAATGAGCTTCTCTATTGGAACTAGGGTTCAGGATTAGGATATTTAAATCTGGCAATGCCATCAATCCAACAGATTTGATTCTAACATCCAATGAGCTTCTCTACTGGAACAAGGGATCAGGATCAAGATATTTTAACCTGAAATTGTAAAGATTGTCTGCACTAATGAAAGGATAAGGAGTATCACCGCAGCCATGGCCGACATCCATAACCATGGTTGAGAACAAAACTTTGCACATGGCCGACATCCAACAGATTTGATTCTAACATCCAATGAGCTTCTCTACTGGAACAAGGGATCAGGATCAAGATATTTTAACCTGAAATTGTAAAGATTGTCTGCACTAATGAAAGGATAAGGAGTATCACCGCAGCCATGGCCGACATCCATAACCATGGTCGAGAACAAAACTTTGCACAAAACTCCACATACAAGACACGCCAATGGATCCTATAGTGTTTCATTATGTCTTTGATCATGCTTCTAAATTCATTTGGATATGATCCTTCCCAGATGTTGATGCACATCTCATTCCACATCTGAACCAACCTCTCGTCGCTCCCCAGGTGATTCTCTAAGATTTTGGCCCGAGTCAAGATGGCGATATCTTCTTGTGTGTCAATGAGTGAGTCCATGATCATGGCATATCCACAAACCATCCCTCCTTTTTCATCTTCTTTGGAAGTTTGTTCATGTGCAAGAATGTTCCTCAACACATCCTCTGTGCCATCATACACCACAAGTCTTGGAAGATAAAGCCGACTTTTTCTCTTGTCATACATGATCACCGATATGTTACCTTCACAAACTGTAAACCGAATGCCTGCTTTAGAGAGCTCAGATGCCGTCTGGAGGCGGTCACCATGCTTCTTCCTCTTTTGCCATCCCTGGTTTAACCAGGTGCAGAATTTAGAGGGTCCAAATGCCTTTGCCGGAAGGCAATCAAGCACCAGCTTCTAGATATTTTTGCAGCCTGGTAGGATTTTCAGGTGTTGCAGGCATCCTCTTTGATTCGTAGAGTTTTGCGTCTCCATTGAATGTTCAAGTGATTCTTTTTGTATGCACGAAACATATAGGCAATCGAGTAGATGCTCACAGTTGAGAAAATTCACATTTTGTTGCTTCCACTTCCGTTCTTTTTCATCATTCTCGTCTCGAAACCTGCTGATGAAGAATGGATCGTTTACTGGAACGAAATAATTCAAGCATTTCAGGAGTTCAGTCTCTGTGAAGTCGGGTGATTCCTTTGGGATGTTTATAATTTCCTTTAGAAATGACATGGGAATCTGGTTGCCTATGAGCAGCAAGTCCCTCCATATTTGAGACTTCGTAATTCCATTGTTGATGAAGGTGTACAAGTACCCACTCTTCATCTCTTGGGAGTGAGGGCAATCCTGGCTCAAGAACAGCAAGAATTCGTGAATGAAGATGGTATCAACAGTGACCAGAAGTTGAAGGGACCCAAAGTTGTAACTCGGGCTGAGGCCCAAATAGATGTCCCTAAGTTCTTTGGGGTCTTCAGGGATGAGCTTTTCCATGATCTCTCCCACATTTGATATCCCATGTCGATCCATGAATTTGTTCACGCAAAGGGCCTTGCATCTATCCATAGGGGAAGGCTCGAGGTTTTGATACAGTGGACCGATGGTCAGGATCCGCGGGCAATATGAGTGAGGCTTCACCTCGAACAGTGCACGCGGGACAAATCCGATCACTTTAGCTTTTTGGAACGTAGATATGTGGACAGCCATACTATCAACAGGCTTAGGAGCAGCATTATCTATTTCTTTCTCCATGTATTCTTTCCATTCTTCTGGTTCGCGATTGAGTTGATGAAGTTGCTCGATTGGGAGGTTATGGATGGTAGGGATGAGATGATATGAATGTGAATATTGTGCCATTTGTTTCCCATGGAAGGCATTCTTCTTCTTCTTCTTCTTCTTCTTTTGTTGTAGTTGTTACATAAACTTGATACTTGCTTCACTGGAGTTTGCTTTAGGGAGTAGATAGTTCTTAGGTATGTTGGATCATTCATAAACAATTTGTTGGACTTCATTGGGGGTTAAAGAGTTTGAAGAAGTCTTCAAATTTGTTCTTCGTTTGCATGTGAAATGTAGAGTACCTCATGTTTGTGTATGACTAAAAAGAGACAAATGCCTTGAAGTATCTTAACTTATCTTGGGCATTTTGTGAAATGATCATGATTTTTTATGATTTCGCTAAATTACCTTGGACAATTCTCTTGCACTCACACGTATGTCATATTTGCAAGCACAATAATAAAATCTACGGATAAATATATAGTCAAGTAGGTAGGGAGGTACTCAAGATGTGACATGTAACCTAGGGGACCAAAGTTGAGCATCTTTCAAGTAGCGTATATAATAATAGGAAGAGGATAAAGAGAAAAAGGAGGGGTGATTGACTAAGCATATTTGATAGCAAAGAAAGAAAAGAAAGAAAAGAAAATCTAATTATCACACTTAGCAGTCGATTGATGACAACATACCTGCACATGCAAGTGCAGTAATGACCTATAATGTGCATAATGCCAAGGATAAAAAATGCAGGAATGTGGTCTTTGAAGTTTATCTATGTGAGAATTAAACGAGAGAGAGAGAGAGAGAGAGAGAGAGAGAGAGAGAGAGGGAGAGCAAAAATGTGTAATGTGTATTATTGTTCTAATGTTACATTAGCATTCTTCATAATGAAAATGACATATGCTACAAGACAAACATAGATTTCCTTAGAGGATAATACCACTCGATACTCTACAATTAGCTTATCCACCTTTAATCCAATGGATTTAGTTCTCATAACCAATGAGCTTTTCTAATGGATCTGGGGATCCGGATTGGGATATTTTAATAAAACCCTAAGACTGTATAGATTGTCTGCAACAATGAAAAGAGGAGAAGCAACATGGCAGTGAAGGCTGACATCCATAACCATGGCCGAGAACAAAACTTTGCACGAAACTCCACATACAAGAAACGCCATTGGATCCTATAGTGTTCCATTACATCTTTGATGATGCTCGACCAAATTTTCTCATATGCTTCCTCTGAGATGTTGATGCACATGTCATTCCACATCTGGACTAACCTCTCATTGCTCCCGAGGTGGTTCTCTAATACTTTGGTACCGATCAAGATTGCGAGATCATAATCTTGTTGCGTGTCAATGAGTGAATCCATGATTATGGCATACATAGTGAAGTCAACTTCTTCTTTGGAGATTTGTTCATGTGCAATGAGGTTCCTCAACACATCCTCTGTGCCGTCATACACGACAAGCTGTGGAAGATTGAGCCAACTTCATCACCAATGTGTTACCTTCACAAACCTTGAACTGGATGCCGGCTTTACAGAGCTCAGATGCTGGCGGGAGGCGGTCACGGTAATTGTTGCACTTTTTCCACCCCGGGTTGAAACAGATGCATTTAGTTGTCGTGGTCACCTGGCAATCAGCGAATTTGTCCGAACTTTTTAACTTCCTGTTCTTTTTGCAGCCCAACAGAATGTCGGGGATTCACAACCACCTATTTTGATTCGTAGATTTCTGCGGCTCTGTAGATTGTTCAGATGATTCCTGTGTGCACGAAACACTCGAGGTTTGCATGCATTCTCTTCGATTCGTAAAATTTTTGCACCTCCATAGAATGTTCAGGTGATTTTTTTGCAATGCACGAAACATATAGGCAATCAAGTAGATGCCCACATTCAAGAAGCTTTACATCACTTGACCTCGTATCTGTTTTATAATTATTCTCGCATTCATGCAACCGGCTGATGTTGAATGGATTATTATCCGAAACAAAATAATCCAAACATTTCAGGAGATCATTCGAGTCTTCGAAGTCGGCTAACTCCTTTGGGATGTTTATAATTCTCTTTAGAAATGACATGGGAATCTGGTTGCCTATCAGCAGCAAGGCACCAGGCTTTGATACAATGGACCGATGGTCAGAATCCGTGGGCAATATGATTGTGGCTTCACCTCGAATAGTGCATGCGGGACAAACCCGATCACTTTACTTTTTTGGAACAGTAGATTTGTGTTGAGCATTCCTGATCTCTTCCTTCATGTAGCTCTTCCATTTCTCTGGGTTGAGGTTGGTTTGATGAAATTGCTCAATGGGAAAGTTGTGGATTGTAGGGATGGGATAATATGGATGTAGATGTTGTGCCATTTGTTTATCATTGGAATCCTTATGATTCATCATCGTCTTCTTTTCTTCTTCTTCTTCTTTTGTTCTTGTTACTCAAACTCACTACTTTCTTCGCACTATATTGTTTGTGAATGGAGTTTTCTTTAGCTAGTAGTAGATAATTCTTAGATATGTCAGAGCATTCATGAACGTTTAAACCATGGGTCTTTGTTAGGGCTGTTCAGAGTTCGAACAAGTCTTCAAATTTGTTCTTCGTTTGCATGTGAGGTGTGGGGTGTGGTGTGCCCCATGTGTGGTGTGTGACTAAAAAGAGACAAACACCTTGAAGTACCCCAACGCCTTTTTAGTATTTCTTGAAATGACCATAGTTTTTTATCATTTGGCCAAATAGTTTTGGACAATTCTCACCCACAAACACGTAGGTCACATTTGCGAGCACAATAATAAATCTACCTATCTAGCTACCCAATCATATATAAAGATATAATCAAGTAGGTAGGGAGCACAATAATAAATCAACCTATCTAGATACCCAATTATATATAAAGATATAATCAAGTAGGTAGGGAGATACCAATGTTGAGCATTTTGAAGTATAGAGTCTAGAATAAGAAGAGGAGAAAAAGAAAAAGGAGGGTGGTTGACTAAGGATGTTTGATAAACAAGAAACCAAAAACATTTGGGGGTGTCAAGAACAAGTCATTGGAATCCAAGTATTACACTTAAAGGAATTCATTTAAAACTGACAGGAACACACGCTCCCGATGAACAACGCTCAGCCACAACCGAGCTTAGAATCAAAACACAGAAAACGGGGAATGAATGCACAACACAATGGAGAGAAGAGAACACAGGATGTTAACGTGGAAAAAACCCAAACCAAGGAAAAAACCACGGCAGCCCACAGACTGCAAACTATCACTATGTCAGAATGTACAAATGGTGAAGCACCAAAACAACGACCTCGAGCTTTCTATCTTCGCCACAGGCGGCGGTTACAACAGAGGCAACGACCTCTTCCTCTCTCTCACTCTCACTGTACACAGTTGCGCGCTCTAATCTTGTGCCAACAAGAATGACAACAACTACTTTTCTCTGTTTGCCCTAAGTCATATTTATACTAATATGACGTTTCGGCTATTTACAAATATAGCCCCGATGGACTCTTAGAAACATATTTACAAATAAGTCCCTTCATGCGGTGAGCACTTCTCACCGGACCTTCCTCATCCGGCTCTTGCCGGGTACTCCTCATCCGGTTCTCACCGGGTCTTCCGTTGCCGAGTACTTGTCATCCGGTTCTCACCGGGTCTTCCGTAGCCGGGTCTTCCACATCCGGTTTCGGCCTCGGCCGAGTTTGCTCATCAGTACTATTCTTCTCACTTCCCATCTGGAGGGACATGTTTCCTAACAAAAACAACATATGTGCATATCCAAGTTGCAAAAATGAGGCAGCATTACCAATTGCCCAGTCATTTAAAGGGAATGTAGCACCTAATCTCAGGCAATGTGGTTTTTGCTATGCAACTCAAGAGACTACGAAGCACGCCCTCTAGTCTTGTCCCTTGGCTCAGCAAGTATGGAATAAAGTTCTTTCTTTATTCCTAACGATCAATGTTGGTTGCTTGTTCTCATGGGGAGCAGTATTGTGGGGAGTTTTACATTCCAGCTTGATGTTGTATGAGGCAGATGATATTCAAGAGGCCATGATAGTAACAATTGAAGATTGATATCGGTTAGTCCTTTTCAACAACCTCGAAAGCAGGTGCCATCTGTCCAGGTCTGGAAATTTGTGACTACGGTAAAGTTATGGGTATTATGGAAATGTAGATGTAGTCAACTTTATGATGCAACAAATCTTGGTCCTTCATATGTATTGCTTGAGATATGGGAAACACTGCTGACAGTAGTTCATGGGCAGTATGATAATATGTATGGTTCTCCAAAAAATGTTCATAAGAGAAAGACGAAGCTTCTTCACTTATGGAGGACGTTGCCCCTCTTTGTAGTGTCAAATCAAGGGCCTCAATGGAACTATCAATTTCCATGGACCCTTTCTTCAATATCAATACATCATGGTAATGTACCGTATCAAGGTTCAACACCCCTTTATAAGTTGTTTTTGTATGCACAAGTTTTGGTGTACATACAATGTCTTTTATTCTACATTGTATGCCTCTGGGCAAATAACTTCAACTTGTAGTCTTTAGATGTTTTTAATACTATTGAAGAAAATCTTTCAAGGAAAAAAAAAAGTTGTGACAATGAGCTATAGCCTATAATGTGCATATTGCCAAGGATAATAATGCAAACATATAATCTTTGAAGTTTGTTTATCTAGCTAGCAATCATGTTAGTCTATCATGTCAAATGAATGATGTGGTGAGGTTTGTATGTGGAGCCAACAATCATGTTAATCAAGCTTGTGTTTGGGTGTATAAAAACCTATATGTTAGTTTACCAAGTCAAATATGTTCTGATTAAGTCTTGTATGAGATGATGGTGTGGTACCCAGTGCCCACCTCATTGTGGTATTGGTATCATTGATGGATATTATGAAACTTGACAAAAAGTGTGGAACCTACAACTTCATTGGGAAGATTACAAGATGTTTGCTTGCAAAATTCACGGGGCGTTCTAAGATTAATATCATCCTACTAACAATTATTAATATATGTATTGTCAAGAGGCTCATCGGTAAAGGGAAGGTTGATTTGAATATCATATAAGTCATTTTTTGTGCAATCAGAAGTTTTACTATTAGTATTAGGGAAGTACGATCTTATACATCAATCGAGGGCTGGCACAAACGTATTTTCATACCTAGGAGAAATAAGGGAAAAAGGATACACAAATTGGAACGATTTAAATATATCTATGGATTAAGAGGGGTTCAAATTCTAAGCCAATACGTGAATGGTATTTGAATCTACTTATTTCACCATCAATAATATTTGTTTGTAATAACATTAAAGACAAGAAAGGTTATAGTCTTCACCTTTGTCATTCTCCCTCTCCCCATTGTGTTAGCCAATGACCAAAAGAAAAGAAATAAATTAGGAACAAAACTACTAGGAAAAAAGGAACATCAATATGAAAGGGGTTTGAAGAGTAAATAAATAAAACCTTGAATATGTACCTCATCTTTAGCAATATATATATATATTCAAGGGTGACTGACGCCACTTTAAAATGCAACCATTAATAAAGTACTTTCTCCCTTTCTTTAAAAAAGGCAAGGTTGGATGTAAGCTAGGGTTTTGAAAATTCAGCTAGGATTGTCAAGCCATGCAACAAGTTCTCATGGACTTTGAAACATTATGGCACCAAAATTTCATAGCTTTGTACAATTTTAAAATCCTAGACCCGCTTTTTACATGGGAAACATTTTTTTAGCTTTTTAAATGGCGCGCATTTTGTTCCCTTCCATAATGGTGCTTTTCCCCAAACCATCCTTGATTCTACAAAATGGAACCTTTAACTTGGCATAACTATGTGGAGCAAGTAAAATCTACTTGATGATTGCTAATGAGAGTACATACCCTATACATGCCTTGCAAGTGCAAAACATTTTCATGTTGTTCATCCATCATAAAGAAAATTTTAGTGTGTTTTTGGTTTGTCATAAGTGTGTGTGAAGGGAATGAAATAAATTGGGCAAAATTTGGTTTTTTGCAATAAACGCCGAAAAGTGTTGTATAGATTGATCATGGAAATTTTCCATGAAAGCAAATATTTTATTTGATTTTTTTAATTTGATCAATATGTGTTTCAAAAATGATGGAAATAGATGTATGTTTTTTAAGGAAGGTGTCGAAAATTTAACATACAATGGGTACTAAATTACACATGGAAGTCTTTTATGGTATTCCCCCTCGTGCCAAAGTGAAACATGAGGGTAAGACACAAGCAAAAAGTCTAATGTATTGCAAGGTATGCTCAGCACAGGCAAAGAAATTGCATGAATACACGGAAGTCTTTTATGGGATTCCCCCTCGTGCGAAAGTGAAACATGAGGGTAAGCCACATGCAAACAATCTATAGTAATTGCAAGGTATGCTCTGCACATGCAAAGAAATTGCATGCATTCTATTCTAGAAAATTAATTTGTCTTTCAAAAGAATTCTTTGTGGTAGTATGAGGGAAGCATAGAAATTGTATGTATTCTATTCTAGAAATATTATACTAGTAAATATGAAAAAGGTAGCGATGTGTTGGTGTTTTTCCATGGTCTATATCCTTGAAATAAAGAAAGAGAAGAATGAAACCATTACATATATTCTTGATGCAATAATAGTTCATCAGCTCGTGTGTGCATGCGTGCGTACACCTACCTATATACATTTTATTATTGTCCTCGGAGATCAGATTTCTTTATATACTAAGAGTGAGAGAGAACGATGCTCGAATCAACGCCATCCCTGTGCATTATTTCTAAAAAATAGTGTAATTTCGCAAGTCCGTGAATTGAAATTCTAAGTTTACATTAAATTTACTTTCGTAACACTAATGTTCTTAAGTTTCTCTAACCTCAACGGTTTTGTCTTCTCGTTATAAGGACATGGACATTGCATATCGATATTTTAATAATCCACATATTTCAAGGATGAATGGGGTAGTTGGAACGTTTGTGGCAAACCATTATAGCACCTAACACAAACTATGAGAGGGTTTTAATGTCTTGAAAAACTACTATATCTCATGCAATGTGAGATCGTATCTAGAGTTTTTCTTTATAATATAGATGATGTATCATGTAGGATGAGTTTATATCCATAGTCTTCAAGATAATATTAGAAGTTTGATACATTATGAAGGACATTTCAAAGTAGATGTTTCAAAACATTTTTCTTCAAAATTAGGCACCCAACCCACTCAATTTTTTAGTTCATCAACATGTAGAATTTTAGTGCTATATATATTCTCAAAAGGTTTGTCTTTATCTTGAACTAATTTCAGTTTTTATCATGTTAAGTTTTCAATGCATAGTTCCTAAGTCTATCTAATGGGAGGATGGATCTATCACCAATCCATCAACCCTAATTTTCACATTTTCTAAATATAGTCTCAAATCGTGAAGTCATGCAACATTTCTCAAGAAATCTCATATGAGATATATCTCCACTACCTTAAATCTAAACAGCTTAAGTAAATTTGCACACACATGCTTATGACACAAGTTTTTTTGTATATGGAAATCTTCTTAAGATATTTGTATTCATACATGTTGTCAGAGCATTTACGCCGAAGGCATTAAGGCAACTTAACTCTTTGAATCACTTTCAAAGGGTCCTTGGTCTAAGAGTTCAAGAAGGTTTTATGGTGGGACAAAAACCTTTGCTTTTAACAAATGTGCATGCTTAACAAGTAGGCAAATTTATTGTAAATTGCAACACTATTCAAGTAATAGACAACACACAACATTTGGTTAAAATAATTGGGCTTGGTTGTTTCATAAAATGATGATAATGTTTTTGAGTGCCAATCGAAGGATGTGAGGAAAACATCTTGGTTGTCAGTCTAAGACTTGAGCCTAGTGAAACAAGCAACATGATTCTTTTAGGACTATTACAAAGTTCTCCGCGCCAAATCATAAATCACAAAGCTACTTTAGTTCATGAGCTATTTGATTTAGCACATTTTTATAATCGCATCCTTCGGTCAAATTATGTCCTTTGTTAACTTGGACTATTCATTTGCTAGGGAACTTCTCCTTGAAATGAAGCAAATATTAAATGTGAGCACACAAGTACATGAATCATAACAATAACTTAGTCATCTTGTGAATTCAACTCAAAACCTCTATGATATCAATATCCACTCGAACATCAACACAAACCTCAATGATCTTGATATTCCTCTTGTAACTTGTTAATGCTTACTTTGAGATTATAAAAACTCATTATATTTCTTTCCATACACCATCCAGTAAACCTTCCAAAAAACAATATGTCGGATACCAAAGGAATTAAATAATACCCTTCAAAGAAAGTGTCAATGGAAATAGTTTATAATACTAATAAACCATTTTTCCGAACTAGGAACATAGCTAAATCATCATAATTTAGGATAAAAAATGAAAGGTTGAAAATCAAAACTTACATTTCATCTTGTGAATTGTGTACATATGTTGATTGCTAAGGGCACTTTGCAACAGAAAAAACTATTACTTTAAAAGACCCCCATAATAAACCAAAAACACATGACACTTGGGGGTCATGGATGAATGTGGGCCATCTCTTAAGACAACTTGAAGACGAAAGAAGCTCTCATCAATAACGAGATCAACTTTGGGTCCAACCATCTCTTTATAAGAAAATGTTCAAGAAGAAAGAAGTTCATCAATGGAGATTTGTAATGAGCCCTGTATTTCATCTCTGTCATTGTAGTTGCGAGTGCTTTTGTCGTTCAAGGAAGAGACTTGTCTAAATGGTTGTTTCGGACAAGGGGGCAGTTGGGGAAGGGGGCTTTCGGCACGCAAAATGCTTCTAACATGTGACATGGACGGCCTCAAGCTAGGGTCAGCTAATGTGCAAAGGAGGCCTAAATACAAAAGGCATTCCATCTCTCCCACATCAAAACAACCTTTCAACCTTTTGTCGGATGCACCAAGCACATGGCCATTCGTATGTAGTGCCCACACATGATCAACCAACACCTCGTCGCCTTCGATGGCTCGTCGCCCACATGCCACTTCCAATACCACAATGCCAAAGCTAAACACATCAGCTTTGGTAGTCATCTTGCCGGTTTCTACCACCTCCGGCGCTATGTAGCCAAATGTGCCTTCTAAGACCATGCCACTTTCCTTCTTGTTTCGACACACGAGTCGCCCAAGGCCATAGTCCCCGAGCCTCGCATTGAAGTTGTTATCAAGCATTACATTACTCGCCTTAACATCTCGGTGTAGGACATGGTTGCATGGATCAATTCCTTCTTTTACACTGTAAATAGGCTTTCTAGCGTCCACTTGATGTGCACCGCCTTCATGCAAGTGTGCCAAACCTTCGGCTATCCCAACCACAATGTTGTACCTTTGTGACCACCCAAGGGTTTCAAATTGGTCATCGAAGAGATACTTCTCCAAGCTCTCATTGGGCATAAACTCATAGACAAGTATGAGTTCCCCCTTGTCTAAACACCAACCTTGTATAGGTACTAGGTTTCGGTGTGGAAGACTAATGAGCAAGCTCACTTCTTGTAAGAACTCTTGCACCCCCTCTCGAGGGTCCTTAGCAATCCTCTTCAAAGCTACAACAATCCCTGAATCCACAAGCACGCCTTTGAAGAACCTACCGATACCATTCTCGCTAGAGAGCCTTTGTTTCTCACTAAACCCTTTGGTAGCTCCATAGAGCTCCTTATAGGTAAAAGCTCTTGGATAAGCACACATAGAAGAGGATGGCTTACCGAAATCATCTTTGGCTCGCCGAAAGTAATTTACCGAGTACATTCTTCTTCTTCGAGCGGTAGTCATTCGCCAAGAGACTAAACCGAAGGCTAGAACAAGAAACAGTAGTGCAAAACAAATGGGTATTATAACAGCATTGGATCCATGTTTAACTCTAGGGGCATTCTCTCTGCTTGATTCTTGTTGGACGCCCCAACTAGAAAATGCCCAAGACATGAGGGTATGAAGCTCGTTACTCAAACCAGTTGAGCCCGAGAAACCGACATACATATACTCATTGAATGTGTTTGACAAGCTAAGATTTGCATCGATGAGGGGATCCTCAGGTTCCATCGAATCGGTGCTAATCCGAACCTGTAGGTTGTTTCTAATCCCATCATACCTGATCCAAGAAGTGATAATAGAGCCATTATTAAGTTGAATTCCCACATTACTTGCATTGTTGTAGAAAAGAGAAGTAATGTTAGTGAGATCGATCCCAACATGGTTATCATTGGGGTCCCCCACATCCTCATTCTGAAATGTGTCGAATTCAACCGCAAATGTGTGAGACTGAGAGGTCACATTGCCGGGTAGAAACGCGCCGAGGTATTCTCCATGGCCGCCAACAGTAGAATTATCAGGAGAAATGACAAAGGCTAAGCCATCTCCACCTTGATATGAGCTGTTGAGAGTGTTGATCTTGAATGTGAATGAAGTTGAGAAAGATGAGACCCGTAAGGTCTCGGGTTCGAGCATCCGAATGGGAGTCCTGCATAGGAATCTTCCTGCACTACTGATACCAGCATTTCCTAAAGTTTGGTCTAGATTTGTGTTTAAACTTGTGAGCTGTATGAAGCCATGGCTCTCCACTGCATCACCTAAAAGAAAGAAATTTGCTGTTTGGTCATTTGGGTAAGAGAAGGAGACAAAGCCTTGAGATGAAACCCTGACTCCAAAGAAGAAGAAAAAGGAAAAGAAGAAATGGTGCAAGAACAGAGTATCGGTAGGAACAGAGCATAACTTCTTCATTAAGCAAACCATGGTCAGATTTGAGTGAGCTAACTATATACACAACTACCCTTCTAACTAAATTTGTTAATCAGAAGTAAAATACAGAAAGAAAACATAGAAAAGCAAGAAAAAGGGCATGAAATGAAGCCAAAATAGATTCAGTTGTTATATAGACTAGGGAGTGACCATGTAAAATGGCCAGATTTGAGTGATCTAACTATGTACACGACTATCCTTCTAGCTACATTTGTTAATCAGAACTAAAACACAGCAGGAAAACATAGAAAACCATGAAAAAGGGGAATAAAAAGAAGCTAAAGAGGCTCAGGTGTTATGTTAGATTAGAGGGAGGTTTTTGCAATATGCAGACAAGCACAGCTAGTGGCCATGGAGATAGCTTGAAGAAGGAAGAAGAGAGAAGAGAGAACAGGGGAAAGAAGGACAGAGTTTGAAGTCCAATTTGCAGAAAGCGTTGAGAGGGAAGGGGGAAAAATAGTACATGAAAAAAGGATGGAAGGAGAAGAAAGGGTGAAAAAGGAGAGCTTGATAATACATGACAATGACTTCCAAGAGGAGTATTTTCTTTTATTATGATTATTATTAGTAGTAGTAGTAGTAGTATTATTATTACACACAAAGACAAGAGTTTCGGACACTCGAACTCGAGACTCTTGTCGGAGCTCCGGAGCTGCAGATGTGCTTAGTTAGGCTTTACCCCGAATTCTAAAGGTTGAGATTGAGCAAGTTATTGAACCGTCTAAGGCAATCCATCCCAAAATTGTGATACCGATTATGCCCTTCCTCTCTAGAAATCGGTTATGGTGATCGTTACTTCCTTTTAACGTATTCAGGGAAATGTTGTAGACCACTCGAATGCTCAATGCTCGTGATGATCTGCTCTCATGATGACGTAAAGACTTTAGTTGTTCAGTTTGTTTGTATTCTTGTAATTATCTTACATGTCTCCTATCGTGAGTAAGGGACAAAATTATTAGGAGATACATACGCTTTCAACCCCTATGTTTTGAATGTATGCTTCATGCTTCCAAACAATGTGTTCCTCCATAACCTGACAAGTCATTCACTACTAGAGATCCCTATTCTCATCTAAGTTCCTTTATTCCATGGTCCTCGCAAAAAGATAACACCAACATCTTGAAGCTTTTTATCACATAAAGAGGAACAATTACTCTCTATTGAAGCCTAGTCCGCACAACAACTTTCGTTGACCAATGAAATTTACACTACTCTTGCATCGATATTTTAACCTCATAACTATTTTTTGGATATAAACAACTAACAACAACTCTTTGCTGATGTCTCACATGAAAACTCTAACTACCTATCTATCCTTAGAAGTTAGAAATTTGGGTCCCCCCTCCCAAACACGCACAAAGTTAACCTCATTGCATTCAAATAATGCTTCTTGTTTTCACTAAAGGATTTGTTTTACAAAAAAGGTGTCAAAATAATAGTATAAAAGAAATTGTACATTGTATATGGAGACCGTATGCAAAGCCTGACTTTAACCCCACTTCAAAAAGTTATATAACAAAAGTTAATGGGCATGGAGAGGGTTGTGGATTATATGGGGTGTTTTTTCATAAATGTGAGATGGAATTCCTAAAACCCCATGGGAAACAGGTCAAAAAATCCAAGAGAGAAGACAAAAGCAAGAAAGAAGAAGTGGCTTAGAATGTGATGCATTACACTTGCATTATGATGCCTCCTTCGGATTAGATGCCAGGGAGAAATAAAAATCACTTGAAATATGAGATGCATTACACTTTGCATCATGATGCCTTAATCTCTTGTTGGGTGAATTGGCTTTTTGTAATGCCGCAAAGACATGGAGTATCATGCTTCACACGCTATATTACGATAACAAGATATATCTATATAAACTCTCTCTCTTTCCCATAATGAATTGTCACAATTAACATCAAATCATGCATTACAAATGTGATCATATTGAAGTGGAATGGAGATAGCTAGACTTGCAAATTATGATATTATTACCCACATGTAAACTCAACATGTCAAGACACCTATAAGGATGTGAAGGGAAGGACCCAACGACATTATATCACCCCCCATGTCATTTAATGTGAGAGGGATAATCATTCTCATCCATAGTCTTAGTTGTGATCTTTAATCGAGGATGGAGCTTGGAGATTTCGGACTATAACATGCCTTAAGTAGGACATTGAAGATAGAGGGTGATGTGAAGCACTATGTCATTGGATAGAGTTTCCCATTGTCAACTAATGCATGCACTAACCTCACAAACATTGGCTAGAATATTTTCTTGAAGAGAAATCAAATGACTCATAAGCATTGTCTACATTGTGGCTGAATCATTAATATCAAGAATTTTCAGTGATCTTGCATCATTATTAATCATAGTCCCACACTTTATGGTCACCTTACGAGTGTTTGCCATTGTACAACCAACCCCTACGAGAAACCTTGTTCTTCATTGAATGGGGAAACTGCACACACCAACACATGTTATAGCCCATCCCATTGTTTGCAATCTAAACCATTGTTTCCATGCGACTTAGCTCATACTCACGACAATATGAGACATGCACTAAATATGTTCAGGAATTTGGGTATTACACTTTGATACAACACTGTCGAGGAAATCCTCGCGTGTTCGTGAAATGAAGCGGGACCACAGGGGTCCTGGACTGGAAGGATTCGATGTTTTTAGTAGCGTAAGCGAGAAAGTATTGAAGATAGATAGATGGATGAAGAGAGAGAGAGAGAGAGATTGAGATAGATATTGAAAGTTTTATGAGACAAGATACATCACCATTAGGATAACTCTGATCTTTGATTAAAAGTTTCCTTTTTACTTACATCACTTTCCTCCTTACACAAGCCCCACTATAGGCTTTTATAGGTCTCTCCATGCAAAAACCATGGGCTGAAACCATGGGCTAAAACCATGGTTTTGTGCCCATGGTTTCTATATGTTTGCTTCCTACAAAATACTGACAGGTTTCATTAGAAATCAGAGCATCCTAGACAACCTCTTCTCATTCTGGGAAGCAGTGGCCCTTGCCAAGCGTACCAACAATAAGGTAGCAGTGGTGCTACTAGATTTTGAGAAAGCATATGACAGGGTATGTTGGAACTTTCTAGAAAGTGTGATGAGGAAACTCGGCTTTCAAGAGACATGGATCAAAGGCATTGCAGGATTTTATAGGAATGGTAGCAGTTGCGTTTCGTTGGCAGGTGAAAGGGGCCCCTTTTTCTGAATATCTCGATCTGTATGGCAGGGATGCCCATTAGCTCCATCCTTATTTCTATTATACGCCGAAGCACTTTCTTGCTTTCTCAACTCGCGGCATCTCAACCTACGTGGTCTTCCCCTACCTCATTCTCACCAAAGCATCGTGGATATAGAATTTGCAGATGACACAACAGTCTACCTACAAGGGGACTTGGAAAACCTCCAAAACCTAGAAAGTGGGCTAGCTATATTTTGGAAGAGATCCAACGCCATGATCAATTGGCACAAATCCTACGCAATATGGCTCTCTCAGGAAACACATCCGGCATGGCACCCACACCCCTCTTTCAAATGGATCAATGAAGGAGCAAGCACCAAATATTTGGGTTTCCAAATTGGTTTCAACATACTGCCAAAGACTATGATTGCACCTGTTATCCATTCCATTCGACAAAAGTTGATACATTGGAGCTCGAAAAAATTGTCACTAGTAGGTCGCATCATAGTGGCAAATCGGGTACTACTCGCAACAACATGGTATAGTCTATCATGTTGGACAATCTCCAAGGAAAGTATACATTAGATTCAACGACTGGTCCGCAACTACATTTGGTATGGTAAGGAAGACCATGTAGCTCGTGCCAAGGTGGCATGGTCTATACTCACAGCGCCTAAGTCGAGAGGGGGATTGGGTCTTATTGATCCCCTTTCACAATCGAAAGCCTTACTTGCCAAATTTGTGGTGTGAGGACTCCAACTAGGAAATGATTATTGGAAAATGCTATTGAGGTTACATTTCGCTTACTTTAGGCCACGAAAAGGGGTCAATTGGGCCCCCCAAACGAGATGGATTCTAAACATGGATCTCAAACCTAGTTTCTCTCGCCAATTGGAGGATAGATTCAGTGCATCCATGTGGAAGGCATGGTGTGACATTCATCGAGGGCTCAAGTGTGATCAACCGAGATCCGAACCTGCTTGGCTCAGTCAACGTATCCTATGGAACCCATGTCTCAAGGATGAATCTAATCAACTACTGGGATCACGTAAGGGGTTGTCATGGGGATACATTGCAGAAGGTCCAGGAAAAAGTATAGAATGTTGGCGACGGTTTATGTCAATGCCACTACAAGATTAGGCGAACATACTCCATGGAATCAAGGGCAGATGGACTATGAGATTGGAAATCATTAACGCTCTATTGATTAGGGAATCTGCTACTCAAAGGATGACAATGGAGAAATGGATAGGCCACGAAGAGGAGGGATCTCTGATCCCGAGAGGTAGGGGATCACCAGATAAACTCGAAGGCTCAGGCTCTGAGTTGCGAGACACTGAGACACCAACACAGAATAACGCAATTTGAGTACTTGCGTATATTGGTCATAAATGGATTACAGATCCTGATCCGATCAAAGTACAACCCGATTGGCATATATGTACTCATGAAAACACATGGCTACGTAAGGTCAGTTGGGACCCTTTGCAATGGACATGGCGTGATCCCTACGCGGGGCAAGGAAGCAAACCCATCCCTTTCTTCCAATTCACAACTAGATTGGGTCGCCACATTCTAGCTGCTCCAAACGCCCGAGAACCGGCTCCTGCGAAGGTCTGGCACACATTTCAAGTTCCTTCCACAATAATCACCAAGTTTTGGTAGAAAATCTGGAAACAACAACACGTGAGGCGAATTACCACGTTCCAATGGCTATTAATACATAAGTCCCTACTAGTGGGAGCATGGCAACGTGGGAACCTTAGCTCTCCTAATTGTGTAGAGTGCCCACATGCAGTAGAATCCATACCACGCGCTCTGTGGGACTGCCCAACGTCCCATTGAATATGGCGGGGGGTTGGCCGCTTGTTGCAATTATGCCAGGAGCAAGGCTCAATCAAGTGGGGAAATATATGTTGGCTATCATGGCAGGCTGCAATTGGCAGATACGAGCATCAGGAGGAGGGGATGACTTCGGTGATAAAAGCACAAGAGGTCCTTTTCTCCTCCCGCGGCAATGTCCACTCCATTCCTCTTCATGACAAATCTCAAGAGGTGTTGGAATTGGTCAGCCCAATAACCCTTTGGATTCTATGCAAACAACGATGTAGGCGAGTCTTCTCCAACCAAACCGCATATCCAACAAGGTTACAACAAGAGATATGGAGTGAAATTGTAGCCACTCTGAAGAGCCAATATGATGGCCTTAAGGGCGGCTCTAAGGGAGTTGAAAGACAACGAATAACCTTCATCCAACAATGCTCGTCCTCTCCCTTTCTTGAGTTAGTGGGCATCCACATAGGATGGAACTATCGCGTCCCTTCAGGGACTTGTACATAATTGTCTCATTTGTAAAATTTTATAACTAATGGAAGGAGTTTTTTTTGGAAAAAAAGAAAGAAAAAAAAAGAAAGAAAAGAAAATATACAAATTCTAAAGCACTCAGTAGTGGCTTTAGTGGTACGTTAATTTGTCTCTTTCCTTGAAGGTGCAAGGTTCAAGCCTTGCTTTCACCCCTATGTATTTACTTAAATGTTACTAGGCTTTAGTCTCATTTTTTATATTTACAATTGAGCGCACATCACACGTGCACATGTTTAACTTTACATCTAGCTTTTCTTTTACAATTCTCATTTCAATACTATTTACAACATTCTAGCATATGCGTGTGGCCTTCACCCCTTTCTCACGTGCACATTGCACCTTCTTGATTTCATTTGTTGCACATAATTTTCACATCGTTGCTGAAAATCTTCACGAGATCCACCCCCACCAAACCGCACGTCCTCTAGTACGTGTCAAGAAGAGAGAGTGTGAGATTTCGGCTACGGTGATCGTTACAATTCCTCCATTTCAAGCATGTCTATTCCTTTCACTCGAACCATTGTCGCCACTCAATCCACCATATCATTCACGCATTCTTTGATTTACCATGACCAGTTGTCATGGCCCCTTGTTCTCCTTCTGAGCATAACCGTTTAGGTTTTATGCATGTTCCACCTTCGTTCCGACCAACTCCTTGGTCAAGGCACTTTGACCCGTCATGCAGTTGTGTTTTCGGTTTTCCTCCACAAGTTATTATTTGAATAATGGCATTGAATACCCCATGTAGTATCTTCAAGTGTATGCCCATGTCGAGATCCTTACGCGACCATTTTTCATGCTTCTCACTTTGTCGATCTTTGTGGTTTCTTCTTATGTCAGAGTTCTCCATTGATTCCTCAATCTTAATGATAGTGTCCGCCTTCAAGTTGAATGTTACATCAATATCTTGAGGAATACCCTTTAAATCTTCTTGGCCCACTTGGCCCTTGTCTTTTTTTGTTGTGCTTTGCTTGGCCTCTTTTCCCCACACATCAGCTTCGAACCTTGCTTCCTCGTCGTCACTGTCCTTCTCTTGGGTCTTACATCGGTTAGTGCCTAAGTCTCTAGAAAGAGTGTGGAGAGATCCATATGTATTTGTCGGCCACGCCCCGACATCGTTATTTGCGTTGGCTTGAACCTTTGCTTCCCCGCCATCACCTTTTGTCTCTTGGGTCTCACGTTGGCTTTGAACCACAACTGCCCAAGTCTCTAGAGCATGTGCAAAGGATTCCATTTGTCTTTGGTCAATCGCCTTCGACACCTTTGTCTTGATGTCATGTTTCACATTAGATTGGAACTCCCCCTTGTTGCAACCTTCTAGTGTCGTAGTGTGAATCACACACTACGTGAAATATGTAAAACACTATATCCAATTTAGAGTAGGTATAAAAAATAAAAAATAAAAAATGAAAAATATTTATTATGTGCATAGGGCAAGATTTGAACCTTGTACCTCCACGTAGACAAACCCCAACCTTACCACTATACTAGCATACTATAAATTTTAAAGTTATACTAAACTTTATCCCATGTAAATATTCTAGATATGCATGGTACAAAAAGTTATTCATGCATATACATTCGAGTTAAAAGAAAAGATGGGATAGAAAGCTAATCATGCACATGCAGTGTGCATGAAAACTAAAGTAAAGCTAATCATGCACATGCAGTGTGCATGAAAACTAAAATTAGGAAAAGCATGATGCTTGCATGTGATAAACTTAGACTCTTCCAACACTATATAAGGAAGAGAGAAAGATGTATTGGGTTGTTGATTTTTTTTATAAGGATTGATTAATACAAAATATTCGGGGGATTTACGATTTTACCATCTAGTTCTCTCTTACAATCTAAGTATCCATTAATACATTATACTCGTGGGATTCACAAGTTTGACATTTCCATCTTGCAATCTATTCGTAACAAAAACTATCTCATATTCTTCTTCTCCTAGTCCAAAACCTCAGTGGTTCCCAACCGATTCACGCAACGATCCGGAGCCGAAAGGCACGACACAAGTGGTGAAGCCGACGTGAACACGGGTGGCAAGGAGAAGGAAAATAAACCAGAGGCTAACAACATGATGATGATGTTCGAGCGGATCCTTCAAGAACAACGTGCAATGTCGGAGATAGCGACGACAGTAGAGCGGCTCGTGCAACGGATCGGGCAATTCAACAGAAAGGACGTATCACATTATCTTCGGGACTACAAGGCGAAAATGCTACGGTGCAGGATTTCTGAAGGACTACAAGTGACATCCTTTAACCGGGTGGCTACCGACGGGCTTCAAGCAAGTATCCATGGGCTACGACAACAAAATCCGACGTGGGAAGCGTTTGAAGAGGCGCTAAAGACCACGTTCGCTATCGAGGACTCCTCCAAGGCAATGCGGACAGGATTCGAGGATTGGGTGGAAACGCCAGACAAGGGGATGAAGGTCCTCGATGTGTTTTCGGCATTTGAAAGTCGGTTCGGGAGGTTGTCTGCGAGAGATCAAGCTATCCTCGCACCGGACAAAGTTATCATGTTCCTACGAGCCGTAGACGTCCGGGACCGGAAAGATCTTGGAGTGCTTCTAGAGGACATGACTACCGAGAGTGGCCTCACCGAAACATGGGAAAGCGTGCGGGACATCGTCGCGCGATACACAAAGAGGGGGCAATGGCTTACCAACGAAGAAAAGAGGGTTTCAGAACCTATTCCGAAACCGAGATCCGGATCGGAAGACCATCCGTTTCCCATCCGTCTTCACTGGCATCGTGCCAGCACTCCTCGGTACCACCATCCATCTCCTCGGTCTTACATGGGCATATGGGCCCAATTGCCGAGTTCTCCGGAATTGGGTCCGTGGGCTTTCGTCCGCTCCTTCCCCGTATCGTCTCGCTGGTGATTCTCGCCCTTTCGCCGCCGCCTTCCTCCGCTCGGGACTCACGTGGGCACTCGGGCCCGACTGCCATCGTCTCGGGAGCAAGTGTGGGAAGACACAAGGAATCGCCCGTCCGTTCTTCGCCCTTGTCCGTAGCCACCGACTCTTCGTGGTTGGCGGTCGTCTTCTTTCCGATCGCGCAAGCCCTGCCTGGGCTTGCTCCTCCAATGCCCGAGATCTCGGGCTGACATGCCCGAGACCGCTGGTCCCAACGTTCCGGTTCCGCGATCAGTATCTCGGCCTCGTCCTTGGCTGTTCTATTTCCGCAAATCGAGAGGGCGTTTTGTTCCGCACCCTCTCCTGTGGTACCGTCGTACCGATCTTCCGCCGTCGCGTGGGGCAAGTCGGTCTCCTCGGTCTTAGCTTATGGCCTCGATCCTCCCTGTTCCTCGAGCATCGCTTTGAGCGCTGCGTACGCCTCCGCAATCCTGGCCCCAACGCCGACCCTTGCCGACTCTCTTTGCCGTTCGGCCTCTTCCCGCCGTGATGGCACGCCGTCGCGTACCTTCCTCTTAGCCTTCTCGGCTCGCTCGTTGTCTAGCCTTTGGCACACCCTTCCGACCTTCGACTAGTCCTCCGTAAGCCCATTCGCTCCATCATCGTCTTCGAGCTCAATCCCGATGGCTTCCCGTTCCGCTCGGTCGATCGACCTGACGAACAAAAGGACTTTGTCCGCCCCCACCAAACCTTGTTCCCGCTCTGGGGGCCGAGCAAGTCGTCGCTTGAACTCCTGGAACGCCTTTGTCGCACCCCGGTGGGTCTTTGCCGATGCTACCCACTGGTCGAAGTGGTGCCGTCCCCGGCTCTTCCGCCGTCCTCCATATGCTTTTAGGAGCGCCTCTTCGAAGGCCTCCCATGAACTATGAGCCTCACAGAGCTCCTTTACTTCCGCATGCATCCGGACAGCTACGACCAGACAGAAGAACTCCAGCCTCAACGCCTCGTCTACGCCACGCTCCTCCATTTCCGCGTTGTAGGCTTGCAAGTAAGATGGGACTTTGTCCCCGTTGAAACGGCCGACTCTTTCGACCACTCGCTCAACCGCTTGTTGCGCTGCTTCTCGCCTCATCACCACTCGTGCCGACTCCAACACCACTTCGGCCACCATCCCCGCATGGTCGTCGTCTTCCTACTCCATCCTCCCTTGCCACCTTTCACGTCGGGTTCACCAAATATGTTGCGTTGTTACGCGCGTGAGTGGAGAAAGGCGGGACCACGGGGGTCTTGGACGAGAGAGTGATGGAGCGTAGGGAGTCGTGCTTCACTGTTTCTAGGGCATCCCACAAACACACCGGAAGCAACCGAAGGAGAGAGAGAGAGAGAGAGAGAGAGAGAGAGAGAGAGAGAGAGAGAGAGAGAGAGAGAGAGAGAGAGAGAGAGAGAGAGAGAGAGGGAGAGTAACACCGACTCACGCACACACACACACGCACACGCACACGCAGCTCAACCCGACTCACGCCTTATGTACAGAAAACGCAGGAGAGGGTAAGCACCCGACGCCAACAACGACGCGAATATACATAGACAAACATAAACGTATATGTATGTATATATATATGAAGAATACAGTAGTCGTCTGCTGCCAAGCCGCCGTCGGGGAGCTCACGGGCTCGTCGCGCCGAGTGGGGTCTTGCGCAGGAGATGAGCTGCAGCAAACCCTAAACGAATACGAAGGAGAAGAAGAAGAAGAAGCTAACTCTAAACCTAACGGTATACCCTCTAATGCAAAATGGGCAACCCTTTTACAAAGGGCGTTCCCTTCCTTTTATAGAACAAGGAAAGGGAGGCATTACAATGCAGGACAAATCCCGACTTACATGGGATCGTCTGTCCTGACTTGACTACTCTTCGGCGCCATAAAGGCGCCCTCGATATTCACACTAAATGTACATGGGTGCGTACACACGCTGCACCCCGCCGATGTAGCCAATGTTCCCCGGTTTTCGCCTCTGGTCGAAATTCTTCACGACAGCAGGTATGCACAAGTCAAAAGAGAATTATGGGGAGTCGTGTCGGCAATCAAATCGGATCGAGATTATTTGATCGGAGCCGAAGTAGTGATCGAAACAGATTGTCTTCCGATACTCGGGATGATGCGGTGTTGCACGATACCGGATGTGGCTATGCTAAGGTGGATTGCATATGTTAAGTCACTTAATCCGGAGGTATGACACATCTTCGGAAAAGACAATGTTGTGGCGGATATGCTATCAAGGGCGTGGTTCGGAGATGACATAACCGAATCCAATAATGAAGAAGTTTCCGAAGACTACTTTGCTTCGGAGCACATATGCTGGGTGAACGTAATCCGAGAATTCCGGGAAGAAGAATACGAGGGAGAAAGCTTGCTGATTGGGAAAGTGCTACAAGAAATCGAGGAATCATTGGACAATAAAGAGAAGAGAGCCGAGATCCGAAGTAAGAAGCGGCAAGTCCGAAAGTTCTTCTTGAAAAATGGATTAATATGGAGGGAGCCGAAAAGACCGGATGGCATACCACTTCGGGTAGTTGGGATGAAAGAGCAACGAAACTGGATAATGTCCGAATTTCACGAATCCGATTGGGCTGGACATCGAGGAACATGGGCAACTTTTGTGAAAATCAAACAAAAATATTGGTGGAAGAACATGTGCAAAGATATAGCTGAGTTCACGGAAAGCTGTGAGAAGTGTTAAATCTACTCCGGAGTTCGACATCGAGATGAGTTACATTCGACATTCTCACCGACAATCAACTTCAAGTGGATAGTCGATATTGTAGCCATGCGAACTGGGATCGGACAAAAGAAGTACTTGGTGTTAGCTCGCGAAGATCTCACAAACCAAGTAGAAGGTCGGGCGCTACGAAGGAAAACGTGTTCTGCAGTATGCCAATTTCTTTTGGATGAGGTGTTTTGCAGGTACCGGTGTGTAGGACAAGTGATTGTGGATTGGGGAGAATTCGACTCTGATAAAGCTAAGGAATTCTTCACCAAACATGGAGTTCGATTAACACTAACAATGGCATACAATCTGGAGGCCAACGAGAAAATCGAACGAGGACATAGTCCGATCGTCAAAGCACTTGCCAAAGCATGCGACGGAAGGGTGAAGGATTGGCTGCAGATGCTCCCGTATGCACTATGGGCGGATCGGAGGACACATAGCTTCGTAACCGGTTACATGCCAGCAGAACTCATGACCGGACAAGCACCGGTAATGCCAACGGAAACCGCAATCGCGACATGGACAGTGCTACCGTGGAAGGAAGAGATGAGCCGGGAAGAACTACTAGCGGTCCGGATACGCCAACTAGAGGGTAGATCGGAAGACATAGCAGAAGCAATACGCCGACAACAAGAAGCGCGATTCCGGAATAAAAGCCGGTTCGACACAAAGCACCGACTACAACCGCGGAAGATTGAAGAAGGATATTGGGTGATTGTTTACGACAGTAGTTTGGATCATCAACATACAACGATGCAGAAGTTCGCGAAAAGGTGGTTCGGGCCATACGAGGTTTGGAAAGTTTTTGACAACGGAACTTACCGACTATGTGAGTTGGATGGAACGATACTACGAGTGCCTATAGCCGGGAAACGGGTGAAGATTTTCAAAAAGCGGTGTGATGAAGAACCCTATATGATCCTAGATAAGACTGACAAGGAGGAGCAATCAGACGAAGATCGTGGTGATGCGGAAAGGGAAGAAAGTGGATTACAACTCATAGTCGACTTAAGGGGAGAATCGGAGGAAGCTTCGGATGAAGGTGAATAACAAGCATCGGGGACTTTGGCACATACCGGAGGATGTGCAGATTCGGAGGGGCGAGTGTCGTAGTGTGAATCACACACTACGTGAAATATGTAAAACACTATATCCGATTTAGAGTACGTATAATAAATAAAAAAGAAAGTATTAAAAATACTTATTACATGCATAGGGCAGGATTTGAACCCTATACCTCCACGTAGGAAAACCCCAACCTTACCACTATACTAGCATACTAAAGTTATACTAAACTTTATCCCATGTAAATATTCTAGATATGCATGGTACAAAAAGTTATTCATGCATACACACTCGAGTTAAAAGAAAAGATGGGATAGAAAGCTAATCATGCACATGCAGTGTGCATGAAAACTAAAGTAAAGCTAATCATGCACATGCAGTGTGCATGAAAACTAAAGTAAAGCTAATCATGCACATGCAGTGTGCATGAAAACTAAAGTTAGGAAAAGCATGATGCTTGCATGTGATAAACTTAGACTCTTCCAACACTATATAAGGAAGAGAGAAAGATGTATTGGGTTGTTGATTTTTTTTATAAGAATTGATTAATACAAAATATTCGGGGGATTCTTCTTCTTCTCCTAGTAAAAAACCTCGGTGGTTCCCAACTGATTCACGCAACGATCCGGAGACGAAAGGATGATGGAGTTGAGAAAAACGACGCTCAAAGTCTACGAATGCTTGTGTCGCGCCTTGGTGGGTCTTCGCCGATGTCACCCATTGGTCGAAGCTGTGTAGATCTCGTCCCTTTAGTCTCTCATAGCCATATTCCTCCAATAGAGCCTTCTCGAAAGTCGCCCATGAATCATGAGCTTGTAGAAGCTCTTTTACATCTTTGAAGATCGGTTGAGACACCACCCGACAAAAGTACTCCAGCCTCATAGCTTCGTCCACACCTCTTGAATCCATCTCCGAATTGTAGACTTTTAGAAAAATTTGGACTTCAGCGCCATTGAAATAGCTCACTCGCTCGACTACCCTCTTGACGGCTTGTTGGGCTTCATTTCGTCTTTTCCCTTGTCTTAGAAACTCCATCATCCTTTTTGACAAGCTTCGATTATCCTTCTCTCTTTGTGGCATGTATTCGTTTCGACCTTCGGATCCTCGCTAACACCTTCGGTCTCTTGGGTGTCACGTTGGTTCTTGGACACGACTGCCCAAGTTTCTGGAGCATGTGTGGACAAAATCTTGCCATGGTCGTTGTCGACGCTTGTTGTCTTGTTCATAGTCACCTCCTCGATATCGTCTTTAGCGGCTAGATCCTCAATTACACTAGCCTCGTACTCTTTATCTCCATTGATGCAAGCTTCGATTAGGCTTGCCCCTTCATCATCCGATGTTTCGAACATGACTTGCATTCTGAAACATTCATCCTCCCTTGAAGTGGCCTTCTCCATCCTCGAGTCATCATCAATCTTCTTTTCATGTAGGTTGCTTTGTTTAGGCAACTCCACTTCTTTAGGTGGTCTTGATGTTTCTACGCTTGGCCTTACCAAGTCAATGTCATCAAGCCATTGATGACGCATGTCAATCTTGTTGCATGCTCGCTTCATCGCAACCCAGTTCGCCACAAGCCCGTTTGCTTGGGTATCATCTTCAAGAAGAGTCCCCAATTCTCGTCTATCCTTCATGTCTACAGCTTTCAAGAAGTACAAAGTCTTGTCCTCCTCAAGCAGCACTTGGTTTGTAGCAGGGAGACTACGAAACATTTGGTCGAACTTGTCGTACACCCTCGAAGCGCTCATGCTCTTATTCTTCTTTTCTATCCACTTCATCAAGGCATGTCGAGTCATTCTCGTCAAGTCTTCCGTCGCGAACTCCGCTAATATTGCTCTTTCGAACTTTGACCACGTTGTCTTCCTTTCTTCAAGCTCGATGACTCGTCTTTAGACGTTGTTGGCGGCAACTCACTTGAAACTCGAGATTTGACGTGCTTCAGACACGTGCCTTTGATTCATCTCCCTTTTGTATACATCCAGGAACTTCGTAATGTTCCTTCCATCAAATTGACCCTCGATCTCCACGACACGGTTGACGGCCTTCTCCACACTCGCATCGTTGTCCCGAGATCTCATCATTTGTTCGAAGATTATCATCATTCTCTCGAACTCTCCCGCTTGATTGCTTGAGGATGCCATCTCCAAGTATTCGTCGATCCTTGTCTTGACCCTTCCTACCACTTCTTCACATCGGGTTCACCAAGTAAGATGTTGTGCAAATCCTCGCGTGTTCGCGAAATGCAGCAAGACCATCGGGGTCCTGGACCAGAAGGATTTGATGTTTTTAGCAGCGTAAAGGAGAAAGTATTGAAGATAGAGATATGGATGAAGAGAGAGAGAGAGAGAGAGAGAGAGAGAGAGAGAGAGAGATTGAGATAGATATTGAACCCTTCACTTTAGTTTTACAAATACATCACCATTAGGATAAATCTAATCTTTGATTAAAAGTTTCTTTTTTATTTACATCACTTGCCTCCTTACACAAGCCCCACTATAGGCTTTTATAGTTCTCTCCATGCAAAAACCATAGGCTAAACCCACGGGCTAAAACCATGGTCTGAAACCATGGGCTAAAACCATGGTTTTGTGCCCACGGTTTCTATATGTTTGCTTCCTACAAAATATCGAATATGAAAAGAAAATATACAAATTCTACAGCACTCAATAGTGGCTTTAGTGGTACGTTAATTTGTCTCCTTCCTTGAAGGTACAAGGTTCAAGCCTTGTTTTCAACCCTATGTATGCACTTAAATGTTACTAGGCTTTAGTCTCATTTTTTATATTTACAATTGAGCGCACATCACACGTGCACATGTTTAAATTTACATCTACCTTTTCTTTTACGATTCTCATTTCAGTACTATTTACAACATGCTAGCATATGCGTGTGGCCTTCACCCCTTTCTCACGTGCACATTGCACCTTCTTGATTTCGTTTGTTGCACCCAATTTTTCCATCGTTCCCGAAAATCTTCACGACATCCACCCCCACCAAACTGCACGTCCTCTAGTACGTGCCAAGAAGAGAGAGTGTGAGATTTCGGCTACGTTGATCGTTACAATTCCTCCATTTCAAGCATATCTATTCCTTTCACTCGAACCATTGTCGCCACCCAATCCACCATATCATTCTCTCATTCTTTGATTTACCATGACCAGTTGTCATGGCCCCTTGTTCTCCTTCCGAGAATAACCGTTTACGCTTTATGCATGTTCCACCTTCGTTCCAACCATCTCCTTCATCAAAGCACTTTGACCCATCATGTAGTTTTGTTTTTTGTCTTCCTCCACAAGTTATTAGTTGAATATTGGCATTGAATACCCCATGTAGTATCTTCAAGTGTATGCCCATGTCGAGATCCTTACGTGACCATTTTTCATGTTTCCCACTTTGTCCATCTTTGTGGTTTCTTCTTATGTCAGAGTTCTCCATTGATTCCTTGATCTTAACATTGATAGTGTCCACCTTCAAGTTGAATGTAACATCAATATCTTGAGAAATACCCTTTAAATCTTCTTGACCCACCTGGCCCTCGTCTTTTTTTGTTGTGCTTTGCTTGGCCTCTTTTCCCCACACATCAGCTTCGACCCTTGCTTCCTCCTCGTCACTGTCCTTCACTTGGGTCTTACATCGGTTAATGGCAAAGTCTCCAGAACGAGTGTGGAGAGATCCATATGTATTTGTCGGCCACGCGTCGACATCGTTATTTGTGTTGGCTTGAACCTTGGCTTCCCCGCCATCACCTTTTGTCTCTTGGGTCTCACGTTGGCTTTGAACCAAAACTGCCCAAGTCTCTAGAACATGTGTGGAGGATTCCATTTGTCTTTGGTCAATCGCCTTTGACACCTTTGTTTTGATGTCATGTTTCACATTAGATTGGAACTCCCCCTTGTTGCCACCTTCCGTCTCTCGGGTCTTCTGTTGGTTCTCGGACGCAACTGCCCAAGTTTCTGGAACCAATGAGGGCAAAATTCGGCCGTCGTCATTGTCTGTATTATCTTGGTCCTTTTCTTCCTTTTCGCCACCATCCGTCTCTTGGGTCTCATTTTTGTTCCCAGACGCAATTGCCCAAATCTCTAGATGAAGTGTTAGGAAAGTCTCCACATGACCATCCGTCATCGACTCGTCCATAGCTATCTCCGACTTGATGTCGTTTTTCGTGGCTATCTCTTCAATCGCATGGGTGTCGCACCTATTGACCCTCTTGATCGAACAGGATTCGATTATCCTTCTCTCTTCGTGGCATGTATTTGTTTCGACCTTCGGCTCCTCGCCGACACCTTCCATCTCTTGGGTCTCACGTTGGTTCTTGAACGCAACTGCCCAAGTCTCTGGAGCATGTGTGGATAAAATCCGGCCATGTCCGTTGTCGATGCTTGTCGTCTTGTTGATAGTCACCTCCTCGATGTCGTCTTTAGCGGCTAGATCCTCAATTACACTAGCCTTGTACTGTTTATCTCCATTGATGCAAGCTTCGATTAATAGGCTTGCTCCTTCATCATCCGATGTTTCGAACACGACGTGCATTCCGAAACATTCATCCTCCCTCGAAGTGGCCTTCTCCGTCCTCGAGTCATCATCAATCTTCTTTTCATGTAGGTTGCTTTGTTTAGGCAGCTCCACTTCTTTAGGTGGTCTTGATGTTTCTACGCTTGGCCTTACCAAGTCAATGTCATCAAGCCATTGATAACGCCTGTCAATCTTGTTGCATGCTCGATTCACCGTAACCTAGTCCACCACAAGCTCGTTCGCTTGGGTATTATCTTCAAGAAGAGTCCCCAATTCTCGTCTATCCTTCATGTCTACAGCTTTCAAGAAGTACAAAGTCTTGTCCTCCTCAAGCAACACTTGGTCTGTCGTGGGGAGACGACGAAACATTTGGTCGAACTCGTCGTACACCCTCGAAGCGCTCATCCTCTTATTCTTCTTTTCTATCCACTTCATCAAGGCATGTCGAGTCATTCTCGTCAAGTCTTCCGTCGCGAACTCCACTAATATTTCTCTTTCGAACTTTGACCATGTTGTCTTCCTTTCTTGAAGCTCGATGACCCGTCTTTAGACGTTGTTGACGACAACTCACTTGAAACTCGAGATTTAACGTGCTTCAGACACGTCCCTTTGATTTATCTCCCTTTTGTATACATCCAGGAACTTCGTAATGTTCTTTCCATCAAATTGACCCTCGATCTCCATGACACGGTTGACGGCCTTCTCCATGCTCGCATTGTTGTCCCGAGATCTCATCATTTGTTCGAAGATTATCATCATTCTTTCGAACTCTCCCAATTGATTTCTTGAGGATGCCATCTCCAAGTATTCGTCGATCCTTGTCTTGATCCTTCCTATTGCTTTTTCACATCAGGTTCACCAAGTAAGATGTGGAGTTAATCCCCGCGTGTTCGTGAAATGAAGCGGGACAACCGGCGTCCTGGACCGGAAGGATTTGATGTTTTTAGCAGCGTAAGCGAGAAAGTATTGAAGATAGATACATGGATGAAGAGAGATAGAGATTGAGATAGATATTGAACCCTTGACTTTAGTTTTACGAGACAAGATACATCACCATTAGGATAACTCTAATCTTTGATTAAAAGTTTCTTTTTTACTTACATCAATTGCCTCCTTACACAAGCCGCACTATAGGCTTTTATAGGTCTCTCCATGCAAAAACCATGGGCTAAACCGACGGGCTAAAACCATGGGCTAAAACCATGGTTTTGTGCCCACGGTTTCTATATGTTGGCTTCCTACAAAATACAGAATATGAAAAGAAAATATACAAATTCTAAAGCACTTAGTAGTGGCTTTAGTGGTAAGTTAATTTGTCTCCTTCATTGGAGGTGCAATGTTCAAGCCTGGCTTCCACCCCTATGTATGAACTTAAATGTTACTAGGCTTTAGTCTCATTGTTTATATTTACAATTTAGCGCACATCACACGTGCACATGTTTAACTTTATATCTAGCTTTTCTTTTACGATTCTCATTTCAGTACTATTTACAACATGCTAGCATATGCGTGTGGCCTTCACCCCTTTCTCAAGTGCACATTGCACCTTCTTGATTTCGTTTGTTGCACATAATTTTCACGCCGTTGCCGAAAATCTTCACGACAACGTTCTAACTTTGACTACATCCAAAAAAGCTTTCCACACATCTTTGAACAAACCCAATCCTAGCAAGATTTTGTTTCACAGTCACGTGTGCACTCTCAATTCCGTAATTCATTATTAAACTTCTAACATTATTATAACATTTAAAAGAATGCAAGAAACGTTTCTAAGTAAATCCTTGAACCTCTTAATAAATAACCCACATGTTATGAAAACTTGTATGGTACATAAAGGAAGTATAGATACCAACCATATCATTGATGTATTCCATTACAATAACCCCCCCCACCCCCCCCATTGTGGATCACCTTGCTCTTTTCGAGTTACCATCCATTCATGAAATAAAGCCTTAAAGCTACATATTTGTGTGCAAATGTGTGTTGTATATCAAAGGTACATTTAAATTCTCAGAATGTAAATATCAAAGGTTTAGCACTACCATTTGCAGATGTTGTCATGGATAGTGAGTTTGTTGATGATACAACTCTCTATGTTCAAGCCTCACAAGTTAATTTATTGCAGGTTCAAAAAGCTATGGATGACTTCTCACAGGCATCGGGTGCATTGATTAATTGGGATAAATCATCAAGTTTTTGGGTGGCTAAGGGAGATCTGCCAATTAATGTATTTAGTTCAGGTCATTCTATTAGGTATCTAGGATGTAGAGTGGGTTTGGGATTAAATGCAGAAGATATGATAGCAGCTTTGTTGTTAAGATTAAGAAATAAGTTAATATACTAGAATAAGGAAAAGTTGTCCTTAGCAGGACGTGTAGTTGTTGCAAATTCGGTGCTTTTGTCCTCGATTTGGTATATTGCATCTACATGGTTGTTTTCTAGGTCAGTAATGCTTAAAGTTCAACGTCTAGTACGAAATTTTATTTGGGGGAATGCTAGTTCACACACTCCTGTAGCAAAGGTCGCTTGGTCGGTTCTTATACAGTCTAAACAGAAAGGAGGTTTAGGTTTGATTGATCCCTTAATGCAAAGTAAGGCATTACTAACTAAACATGTTGTTAGAAGTTTATTGCCTGGAGAGGAATTATGGAAAAAGTTATGGATTCTTCATTTACATAAGTTTAAGCCATCGGTAGGTGGTCAATGGAGGGATAGTCTTAGATGGTTCTTTAATTCGGATTTTCCTTTACCTAAGTCACCTGTTGCGTCTTTACGATTCTTTAATGGAACAAGTCATGCATGGGAAAGTATTCATCAAGCACTTGTTTTCTTGCCACCAAAAAATCGTTCTCAATTCATGCGTCAACCATTGTTATGGAATCCTTTATTTACTGATGAAGTTGCATGTGTTTTGGGTTTACGGGGGCGACATTGGATAGTGGCCCCACCCGTACGGTTGCGAGGTGGCCAAAGTTTTCAGAGACTTCAGCGCAGGACTAGTGGAATAGGTTGTATAATTTAAGAGGGGCAAATATTATGTTCTCTCAAGTGTCCACAGTATTTCAGGTAACAATGCCAACTATGCAGTTCAACCATTTTCAGAATTGGTACAATATGTTTTCAACTCTTAATATACTTATAGGAGATCGTTTATACCATCAAAATGGTAGCCTTTATTTTTATGAAGTTCTGGATAATGGTAGACTGTTTGCAGTGGAGGAGGAGGCTCCAATTATGTCTTTTGCAAATCAGTTACTAGTGCGAGTAATTGCTCGATTAGATAAAAAGATCCTTATAGATCCTAATCCCTTAATTGCTCAATATTCATCTAATATTTGGGTTTTACAATCTAGGCCAATTGCTGATTTGCATTGGGATCTGACTGATTATGGTTGGAAGTTGTCCAGATCCGACACTTCGCAAATGAAGGTCCTCCCATTCTTCACATATTCTGTGGCGTTTGGAAGGAATTTTCTTTTGAATCAGATTGAATCGGTACAAAAAATATTGGGAGGAAGGTAATGTGTCATCCTCGCATATGTTGAAGTTCTGGAAACAATTTTGGTCACTTAAGTGTATGAATAAGGTATTACATTTTCGATGATTGATGATTCATTACGCCTTGCCAGTAGGAGGTTTATTGAGGGGAACAATGCCTCACAGATCATGTGTTATGTGTGGGTTTGCAGTTGAGACATTGCATCATGTTTTTTGGGAATGTGTTGCGGCCAAAAGTTTTTGGTTTCGAATTCTTAGGTTATTAGGTCGTAAGTATAGGTCAACCATTTTCACGTGGGGTGGAGTATTTGGGGAACGTTGGATCAACAAAAGGCTTTTTATCATTATCATAATTCTTCATTGACTTTATAGGGAAAAAGTTTTTAGGTGTACTCTATTTCCAACTCCGTACCGGGAATCAAGTTCTTCTCGCGGTGTTATGTTTGGCAGATTGTTCCCTCTTTGGCCCTATGGGTTTTGTGGAAAGAGAGATGTTCTAAACTATACAATGATGAACAAATTCATGTTGTGGATAAGGTTAAGAACTTTTGGGAATTACTGATACATACAGTAAAAGGTGAGTATGATAGTTATAAGGGTGATGGAAATAAAGGTAACCGGAAAAGAAGAAGAATTCGTAGAGTCTGGGCAGTTATTCCTATTTTGTTGGATGCAGGTGATGATGTAAATTGAAATTACGTTCCACCTCGTTGGTTGTTTCCGCCACCAACAACATTCTTAGTGTATACAACATGGCAAAGATGAGTGAGGATGTTGTTGAGGGTTGAAGCAAAATTTCATGAGGACAGTTCATTCATTTTGTTTGTTGTCTATACAGGAACTTGGTGAAAATGACGAGAGGGTTGTTGTGGAATTATTTTGAAGCAGATTTAGGTATTATAACTTTTAGAACGATGAATGAAGATGGGGATGGAGGCAAATACAAATTTTCATGATGGTCTAAGGAGTGTATATATATAGGAAAGTGTTGAAAGTGGAGAGGATTTTGATGCAAAATGGCGAGCTGTTTTGATGTGGAAGTTTTTTTTGAAGCAAACTTATTTATTTTCAGTTTTTAGAATGACGAGTGAAGATGGTGGCGGAGGCTGAAGCAAGGTTTCTTAAGGTTTTGAGGAGAGTGGATTCATTCTGGTCTTCTTTTTGTAGGTACAGAACTCGGGTGATGAATGACAGGATGGTTGTAGTGGAAAACGAAGCTGATTTATTTTGAAAGGATGAGTGAAGATGGTGGCGGAGCCCGAAGCAAGGTTTCATGTGGGTTTGAGGAGAATGGATTCATTCTAGTTTTTGTAGGTACAGGACTCGGGAGATGAATGGCAAGATGCTTGTAGTGGAAAATGAAGCTGATTTAATTTTGGAAGGATGAGTGAAGATGGTGGTGGAGGTAGAAGCAAGGTTTCATGAGGGTTTCAGGAGAGTGGATTCATTCTGTGTTTTTTGTAGGTACAGGACTTGGGTGATGAATGGCAACAGGATCTTGATGCAAAATGGAGAGATAGTTGATGTGGAAGTTTTTGAAGCAGTCTTATTTACTTTCAGTTTTCAGAATGATGAGTGAAGATGGTGGCGGAGGTAGAAGCAAGGTTTTATGAGGGTGAGGAGAGTGGATTAATTCTGTTTTGTGTATGTATAGGAAATTGCTGAAAATAGAGAGATTCACGACGTGGGCAATAACTGGCAAGATGGATGTTGTGGAAAAGGAAGCTGATTTATTTTTGAAAGGATGAGTGAGGATGTTGTCGAGGATTGAAGCAAAATGTCATGAGTGGATGAGGACAACTAATTTTTTCTTTGTTGTCTATACAAGAATTTCATGGAAAATGGAGAGATGGCTGATGTGGAAATATTTTGAAGCACATTTATTTGTTTTTAGTTTATACAACGATGAGAGAAGATGGTGGCAGAGGCAGAAGCAAATTTTCATGAGGGTCTGAGGGGAGTGGATTGAGTAGAGAACTAGTATTTTCATATGGTAGGCTCATTTGGATCATTTGGATATGATGAAATCTTACATGTAGTAGCGATCAAGGAATCATTGTGAAAGAAGATATATCACTACATGTTGAATACGATGGAATTGATGCTAGGGGCTTTGGCATGGCATCAACATTACTTGGTGATATGGACGCTGGTAGGGCAACAATATTACTTAGGGAGAAGTTCACCGATATTATCTTGTATCTTGCCTTTATCTTTATCTAGAAAGATTGGCTACACATTATTCATTGTAATGTTGGATTATTTTGTATCTTGCCTTTGGCTACTTTAATCTTAATACTAATGGAGGGTAATTTTTATGAAAAAAAAAAAGTGTGTTGTATAAAGGAACCCTACACCATTAGCAGCCTAAGGTATAACACCTTGTCCTTGATTATATACATATCTATCCAATTCATTTATTTGCTATATTTGTATAAGTTGTAAAGTTAATTGATTAGTACAATAAGATCTTCTGCAATTTCTTTCTTCAATTGACCACTCATGCTTTGAAAATTTGTAATTTTGCACTTTGATTTTCTATTGTATTATCGACATTTTAAATGCTATTGGAGACGCATTTGGGTTGGCCAAACAAAATATGCCAAACTAAGTATCTAGATCAAGGATCAAAATGTTGCTTTTTGTTTCTCAACACCTATGACCATATACATGACCTTCTAGTCTCCGTTGGACAACCTTACCAACTAAGCTACATCCATCTAAACTCTTTGTCTCTCTAGATATATATATTCATGACATGGGAAAAAATGTGGATGATCACACTTCACGCATTGTGAATGATGAGTACTATCTTCCGGTTGAATAATGAAAAAGAAACAATTGCCTGTTGCTAGTCCATGTGCTTTAGAGCTAATCCCAAGACAAACCCCAATCAAAACTCTCCAGATGAAGACCTTCGCTACAAGTGGCGATTTAGAATTTCAACTACATTTAAGATCTACCACCATCCATAATTAAAGTTATGTACTTTCCATTCTTGTCCAGCCTTAGATGGTAGCCATTGAAGAGAATCAATAGAGTAATAATACAAGAGATTAGTAGTTGTCGTGACTCGTGAGTAGGAGAGAGAGAGAGAGAGAGAGAGAGAATGGAAATTGTATTATATTATGAGAAAACAAGGTTACAAAGAGTAGGCTAAGGGCTAAAGACTGGTGTTGAACCAAACGAGTTGTGATGTAATGTATAGGCACCTATTTATAGATCCTTATCGAGTATTCTAGAATATTTTAGATATTTATGATAATAAATATAATCATGAAATATTCAAGAACATTCTAGAATAATCTAGAATGTTCTAGAATATTCCAAATTTCTTGTAATCGCTAAAAATAATTATTATAATTACATATCATATATGTTATTACAATGGTTAAACATTCAACACATAGACCAAGAAGTTGTGGGTTCGACTCCTGATAAGCCAAAATGTAAGTCTTCATGACAGTAGTCACTTGTAAAAACGATGTTTGACCCCCTAAACACCAATCAACCCATGCATGCTCCTCTCTTTGTAGAGACAAAGGACCTTGCAGGAATGCAATATTTTGTAGTTGTTGCGAGATAAACCCATAATTATGTGGGATGCGTAATAATTACCACATTTCAACAAACTCCAAAATTCTTTGAGATCAAGCCTCAATGTTATCTCCCACCTCTTTGAACCCCAAATGAAACAAGAGATTAAACTTAGAGCACAATCTTTTCTTTCTAGGCCAACATAATAACAGAGAAGACACAAGTAGCTCTTTTAGCAAAGAATTACAATGCTCTCTATTAGATGATGGTTTCCAAAAATGCATTATAGACTTAAGTAGCGGCCACTCCATAGTATTGGTTTAGAGGTTTACATGTGAAAGGTCACTGAACATTCATTTGGTATGTTGGGATATTCTAGCCTATCGAGTTATTGGTTTATTCATGTGATACACGAGTAGATTTATATTTACGAAGGCTATAATCTTTTCGTTTTTCTTGATTTTTTATTTTTTCCCAAAAAGACTCCTTCAATTAGTTATAAAATTTTATAGATGAGAGAATTTTATACAAATCCCTGTAGGGACACTGATGCGGACTTCTGCGTGGATGTGTTGGAACAGGGCGGGACCACGGGGGTCTAGGACCAAGGAGTCGGAGCCGGAAGAAGGATTATTCGGATCGGTGTCCAAGTGACTGTCTCCGAAGCGCCATTTCAGAGCCGACAATGGAAAAGGGTTACCCGATTCGTTCACCGGATAAGCTCGCCGGAGCGCGGTCCGGACAAGTATCCGATCTGCATCGGTTTCCAGATGCCTTATGGTAACGGGCGTGACATGCTTTACCGATTTTAGAGTAGCACTAGACTGCGAACAACAAGCCCATGGCTCGCACATGCAATCAGGATGGGATGGTGACAAGAACACGGTACAGACGGAGAAAATAGAGAACAAAGAGACAACAAAATAATCTATTAATCAGCGGGGAAAGAATTACAACCGGACTCTACCGGCAACAGCCTCCGATCAGGAGCACACGAGCTACCAACGTGAAACGAAGGCCTCGCAACACAACCAGAAACCGAAACAGAGAACAAAAGCTTGTACAGCTTAGTCAGATAGCGCTTCTTTCTCAAGAACATGGATATCTTCTCAGTCCTTTCTCCATCCTTTTTTACCTCAAGGAGAGAGAGACCGTTACATCAAGTTATTACTACAACCACTTTTCCGTCCTTGATCCCCTCCTCAATTTCCTCCTATCTATCGCTCTTATTCTTCTCTATGTGTGTGTGACATTAAAGTACCCATCAAGATGGACGTACTCCCTAGTCCTATGTTATTTACACATGTTTGTACATAAAGACAACTTTGTGTGCATTCGTGCACACCCTCGTTCCCTCGCTCTCCGATTCCTTTTCTCCCAGTGACCGGAATTCCCCACAACATCCACCCCCACTAAACTGCACATCCTCCGGCATGTGCCAAGTAGTGAAACGGTGGGTATTCAAGCCCGGTCTTTACTCCTCTCCCGAACCATCGGTGATCCGGTTCTCGTCCAGCTCCGACTCCTCGTTCTCCTCCATGTCTCTGGCCCATTCCTCCGGATCGGGTTCGACTTCATGACCCTTCTTGAAGGCCTTTATCCGCTTTCCGGCAACCGGTACTGCTATTTTCGTCCCGTCGAGCTTGGCTAATTGGTATGTCGCGTTTTTGTTGATGCTTGTAACCACGTAAGGCCCGAACCATCGTTGTGCGAACTTTTGGGGAGTCAGTGTGTCCGGTCGAACATAACCTTGTTCTTCTTCCACGACATTGCTATCCTCACCGTCGCACGCTCAACATCTTCTGGCCGCCGCTCGTGTTGCCGGATCCTCGCCGCCAACAGTTCCGCTCGACTCATCTCCTCCGTTCAGTCGACCGCCAACCATGAAGAGATCGTTCTTTCCACCGGCATGACCGGCTTCTGCCCGAACATGAGCTCGGCCGACATGTATCCGATCACCGAACTGTGCGTAGTCCGGTCGGCCCATAAAGCATAGGGAAGGAGTCTCGGCCAGTTTCTGACCCACCATCACATGCCCTCACGATCGCCTTCACGATTGGTCCATGTCCGCGTCCCATTTGCCTTTGGATTGCATGCCGTCGTGAGGGAAAGCTTAACCCCTAGCAGATCAAATAGCTCCTCGGCTTCTTGTACGTCCAACTCCCCTCGGTCAGCTATGATCTTCCCAATGCACCCGTACCAGCAAATCACATCTTCGATCAGGAATCCGCAAACGGTTGTGGTCGTCTTGTTTGTCAACGCTCGGCCCTCCACTTGATTCGTCAGGTTTTCTCTTGTGAGCACTAGGTACTACATTTGTCCTACCCCCATTGGCATCATCACTAAATCGACCATCCACTTGAGGTGTCAGGTGCAACTCGTACCGATGCCGGATTCCAGAATGCATCTGACAACTATCGCATGTCACCAAGAAGTGGTGCACGTACCGATACATTCCCGACCATCAATACTTCTCCTTTAGCTTCTCGAATGTGGCCCATGTGCCCCGGTGTCCGGACTAGGGGCTTTTGTGGAATTCCGACACAAGCACCGATTGTTCCTCCTCCCTCGTCACCACCTGGAGTGGTGTGTCGTTCCACTTCTTTGGATGCCGCCATATCTTACCGTCTCGCAAGAAGAACTTGTAGGCCTTCTACCATATTCAACCAGCCTCTTCCTTCATCCACACTGCGTCCGGTGCCATTGTGCTTAGGAACCTTCCGACTTGAAGGCACACCCTGTCGTAGTCACACTCGTCGAACGTGTTAAGGGCCAGAGTGCTTCATCTATTTGCCGACATTCGAGCCGACTCGAAGTCTAAGTCCACACCGACTTCTTCGTCCTCCGATACCATGTCATCCTCGTTGTCAAACCATGCGTTTGAAAGCATATCGACCATGGCATTGTCTTTTCTGGAGATGTGTTGTATCTTCGGATTCAAGGACTTAATGTATGTGATCGACCTAAGCATTGCCAGGTCTGGAGTCGCGCATCTGGAAACCATGCCAAGAATCGGTAGGCAGTTTGTCTCAATTATCACTTCCATCCCAATCAAATAGTCCTTATCGGCCTTGACCGCCGAAACGATACCCCAAAGCTCGCGCTTAACTTGGGCGTATCCTCGTTGCCGCTCACTCAGTACCTTTACACCAAATCGGATGGGGTGTCGCGCGCCTGCCTTGTCCTTCTAATTGACTACCCACCAGATTCCATTCAGACTTGTGTCCACCATCATGTAGACTTGTGTATCTGCCTTGTACACGTTTTCCGGAGAGCCGGTGCCACCATCAGCCTCTCCTTCAGTCTCCGGATTGCCTCTGTGCTCTCCTGTGCATTCAAATTTCCTTCTTTTCTTTAACAAGCTGTAGAGCGGCTCAACGATGTGCGCGTAATGGGGAATCCATATGTGGTAGAAGGCACATGCTCCCAGGAATTGTTAGACTTCTGTGATCGACCTACACTCCTCCTTTATCACTGAGATAGCCTCTACCTTTGCCGGAGATGGTTTCCGGCCGTGTGGTTCGCATAGGTGACTGACCACCATGATCTCCGATTGTTCGAATGCCAACTTCTCCCTGGGGAAGGTAAGCCGAGCGCCCTCAAGCCTCTGCAGTTCTTCTCGCAGTCGGAGATATGGTCCGCGACAAACCTCCGACATCTGTCTGCTCCGATCGACTCTTCTTTTGCGTCCTCCGGACCTCCCTTGATCGGGATGTCATCCAAAAACGGCATGGCGATGCCCGGGATGCAGTCCCTCAACACTTTGTTCATTGCATTCACCATGTGTGCCACCGAATTGGTCCCTCCTTGCGGTAGGGTACACATCCAAACTAGGCCGAAAGGTGTTCACATCGTCGTGATGTCCCTACTTTCCACGGGTAGCTGGAACTGGTCGTACCCGGAGTATAGATCCCCAACCGAGTAGATTGACCTTCCGGCGAAGGCCTCAACAAACTCATTGATGGTCGGTCTGACCCCTGCATTCCGGATTGTCACTTTGTTGATGGGTTGCAGGTCCTCTATAAAGCACAACATGCTGTTCTTCTTCGACATCGTAAACCACCAATTCGAATAAGCGGCACTCAACGGTTCGAGAATCCCCATCTCCACCTTCTGCTTGAGCAGCTGCATCAACTCTGGGATGTAAGCCCTCGGTATTGGAATTGGTTTGAGACTCCACAGCACATGTGGCACAGTGAAGATCACCATTGGTTCTACGATTGCCAAGTCGATGCACCCGATCTCCCCTGACGAGAACGCGAAGGCTTTCGCGTGCCTTTCGAGCATCCTCCGAAATGGGTCCTCTGCCGGCAGTAGGAAGCCACCTCCACAGACCTTCAGCTCCTGTAGCATCTCGTCGGTGAACTGGTGTCCTATGCTGGCCGGATCTCGCAAACTCGGGTCGGTCGCAACCCCTTTCATTCGCTCCCAGTTGTCCTCTGGCAAGGGAGCCGTGACTGGCCTCACCTTCCGGTACACAATCTTGTACTTAGTATCTAATCGGCCATCTGATCCGACCCGACCATCCTCCCGAATTCCTCGATGACTTCATACATCTCGATAGAATTGACCGGAATGCTTAGGCCTTCTTCGATCACCTTCTCGACCTCCCCGAGGGTGTCGTCGAATGAGACCGCCTCCACAACGTCACTAATCCCTTCGTCTGGTCCTAAGGCTCCGCATGCCTTAAAGCGCTCTTTGACCCGCTTCCTTTCCTAGCCACCAATGTTGGCCACGATACAACCTCCGCTTTCAGAGAACCAAAATTTTCTAGATTTGGGGTTTCTTCCAGTTGTCCAGACTATCACGGCCCCAGGCCTTGATAGTCCTTTCTAAAAATCCTCTCGGCTTTCGCCGCTGCGGGAATCCCAATTCAGGTCGTGGTTCGACCAGACTGTTAAGAACTGAATGGAGTGCCAACCATCCTAACTTTTCACCTGCGCGTAGGCTGAACCATTATCCAGCACCTTTGTCTCCATTCGGTGTCGCAGAAATATGACAAGGATACATGAACGTTGAGACAAGACCCCAGGGCCTTTGACTAGAGGATATCAAATTCGTGTATTTATGTACTAAGAATTAACCGAAATGAGAAATATTAACAAATTTCATTAACAAGTAGAAAGAAAAATTACAATCAATCCCAAGATTGGGATTACAAAAGTTTTATCTTAAGGAGATTACTAGAATAATAGATTAAAGGAAATAAGAGATTATGATTCTTGAGTGATATGGCTTTGACAAGGAATTTTGGATTTTGAGAGATTGCTTCTGTATGGAAATTATGGTTTACTTGAGAGATAGCTTCCGTAGGGAAGATTAGGGTTATTGGCTTCGATAAGATAAGAGAGCTCCCAAAGAAAAGGAAAAAAATTAAGATAATATGAAGAGTCTGAGTGTAAGAAAAAAATGGAATATATATAGAGTTCTCCCTTGATCATAGCCTTTCCACTTTTTGTTGCATGGCCTCTAATTTTAGTTGCCTAGCTTTTTCTTTTAGTTGCATGGCCTCTACTTTTAGTTGCCTAGCTTTTTCTTTTAGTTGCATGGCCTCTACTTTTAGTTGCCTAGCTTTTTCTTTTAGTTGCATCTATTTTCAGTTGCATGGCTTTTTCTTTTAGTTGCATGTGACCATCCACATGACCTTTACTTTTTGCATGCACTCCAACTTTAGTTGCTTGCGTCCACATGGCCTTTACTTTAGTTCTCTTCACTTTACTTTAGTTTGTTGCATGATCCCATCTTCCGTCCGTCCACATCCAACCTCGTCTGGTAGCCGGTGTCGTGAAGAAAACCGCCCACAAGAGAAATCGGAGGAACAAGGCGTGGGGAAACGGCTCTACACGCACACACGCGCCAAGAAGTACCTAAGGGCGAAGTAGGTACATACGAGGATCCTAGGTGGGTAGATTCGGTTGGTATGCAGTTAATGCCAAACGGCCTCTTGACGGGATATAAAAGAAAGAGGAAGAATAGAAGTGGGATATCTCGCGCGGAGAGGACAAAGTGCTGCCGAACCGATTTCGGAGCTCCTCTCTCACTCCTGCTTTCTCTGTCCTCTGCTCCATCGCGTACCTGTGCAGGTTTCGAGGAGGCTTGCGCTGTTCCGTGGAACGCCCCGAGTGCGTCCTGCAGCACCTCCGACCTGTTTTCCCTTTCTGTGCGTCGCGACATACAGGGGTCGGCATCTGTTCGCCGCCCTGTTCGTTTTCGTTAGTATCTATTCCGTGCCCCGCCGTGGGTTGTAATACTTTAGTCTGTTATTTTCTTGCATTCATAAGTACATATCTTTCGTTGTTGCGTCCATCTGCGTCGGCGTTTATTTGTGATCTCTGTTTGTTGGGCCGTGTCCCTGTGCAATCTTCGGTTCTGTGTAATCGGGTCTCTCTCTTACTCCGCTCTCTCTTGCTCTTCGGTCCAAGACCCTCGTGGTCCCTCCTCCTTTCTGCACGCAAGGGCGTAGCAACCCCGACATCTTGGTGAACCCGACGTGAAAGAGGCGACAGAAGAGCAGGAAATGAGGGGGTCGGATCTCGCAGAGGCCATGGCTTCGGCCGTGGATCGGATTGTAAACGCGCGCGAGAGCACCGGTGCCCTCGACAGAGCCATTGAGGCGGTCGTCGGCACGATCGGCCGGTTCGATGGGAAGGATGCCACGAAGTATTTGGCGTCCTACGGTGCAGAGATGCTGATGCGGGACATTCCGGAAGAAAGGCGTCTTGCCGGATTTCCCCGAGTAGCGATGCCGAGCATCCATGCGGAGGTGCTCGAGGTGCGGACGGAGAGCCGTACCTGGGAGGAGTTCGAAGGTCGGCTCCTAGAGAAATACGGGCTGGACGACGCGCTCCGGCTTTCGAAGCGAAGGTTCATGGAATGGGTGGAGTCCCCGGGGAAGGGAAGAAACGCGTCGGCGCTCCTCCGGGAGTTCGAGGAAAACTTTGCGCGCCTTTCGGCGCTCGACCGAACCATCCTGGACACGAGCCGGGTCTTGCTGTTTGTCAAGTCGGTCGACGAGCGGGATCGGGAGCAAGTGGGCTTCTTGCTGGAGACCGAAGACGGGCTCACTACCGACTGGGCGGCTGTCAGGAAGGCCTGTGGCCGTTTCGACAAACGGCGAGAATGGGCGGATAACGGGGCGACCGGGTCGGGCTCGCGGAGGCGCTGAGGAACAGGGTAGTGTACCTGTGGGAAGGACGGGTGCATGCCAGCGACACCCGAAGGGTCCTGAGCCGAAACGACGGAAAAGGCGGTATGAAAAGGGTGATGGAAGAGGCGGCGGCCCGACACGCGGAAACCGTCCACTACTCGGCGTCGGCCGGCATTCGAGTCGGGGGCGGCGAGGCCCGGAGGGAAAGCAAAGCCGGATTCTGGCCGACGGTGCTGGAAGGCCTTGCCGATACGAGGATGAAGAGGGAAGAATCGGACCGTGCGGAGAAACGGGTACGGGAGATGACCGGGTGGAGCGACCCGGTCGAGGAAAGGACGGGCTTCGTGGAAGCTGCTTGCCAGAACTACGAGGCTCTGGTAGAAGAGAAGCGGGTGGGGAGACCCGGGACGACCGGGCCCTCACAACGATACGAGACCCGGTCCGGGCCACGACGGGACGAAGCCGGCGGGGCCGGTACGCAAGATAAACCCCAGAAGGGCGGGTACCGTCTGGGGACGGAGATAGAAAGGACCACGGACTTACGGAAGGTCCTGGAGGAACGGATCCTCGACAGCAAGGTGGAGCTGTCGTTACGAGAGGTGCTGGGAATCGCCAAGAAGGAGTTCCACGACTCCATCGTGGACTTGGTGAAACGGAAGAGGCTGTCGACGGAGACAGAACCGGAAAGACCGGTGGAAGTGCGGACGACGCACCTAGACGACATGGCGCTGGGAGACGAGTGGGCGGAAAGCCACTATTCGAGACCACACTGGGCCCGAGCGACCACGGAAACCCCGGTGAAGATCGGCGATGTCCGGGAACCGGTGATAGCTTTGGTGGACCACGGATCGGAGATCAATTTGATGTCCATGGACTTCTACAAGAAGGGCAAATGGCCGATCAACACCAAGCACGGGTGGAAAATAAGGGCAGCAACGCGCGCCACCGAGGAACTGCACGGGGCCTGTCCGAATGTGCGAGTCAAGATTGGCGACGTCGAGATAGACCAGCACTTCTTCGTGCAGGAGACGTCTTCGCATCCGGTCATTCTAGGAGAGCCGTACATCACGGCGGCGCGAATGGAGACCAAAGTGCTGGACAATGGTTCGGCCTACGCGAGGGTCAAAAGCCAAGACGAGCGCCATTCGGTCCAGTTTCTGACGGTAAGGCCGAACCACGAACGTAACCGCGATTCCCTCGGTTCCGAAAACCGAGAGGATTTTTAGAGAGGACTGCCAAGGCGTGGGGCCGCGACAGTCCGGACACCCCGGGAAAACCTCACACCTGTACGATAAAACCGAAGAAACCTTGTACCGTAGGTAGGGAATTTTTGCTCTCCGACAGCGGAGCATGTGCGATAGTCGGCATCGGCGGCCGAGAGAAGAGAAAGGTGGAAGGGAGACTTCGAGCGTGCGGAGTTCTCGGCCCGGACGAGGAAATCAACGGAGCCGTGGAGGCGGTCTCATTCGACGACACCTTGGGAATGCTGGGAAAGGTAGTCGAAGAAGGCCTTAACGAAGACCGGACGATACCGGTGTGTTCCGAGGAGATGTACGAAGTCATCGCGGACTTCGGTCGAGGGCTCGAGTCAGTTCGGACGGCCCACGTAAGCACCAAGTACAAGACTGTGGACCGGAAGGTAAGGCCAGTCGCGGCACCCTTACCGGAGGACAGCGCGACGAGAATCAAAGGGGTTGCATCGGACCCTAGTCTACGAGATCCGGCCTGCATAGGACACACCTTCACCGACGAGACGCTCCGAGAGCTCAAAATCGGTGGGGGCGGGTTCCTACTGCCGGCGGAGGAAGACCGGTTTCGGAGAATGCTCGGAAGGCACGGGAAAGCCTTCGCATTCTCGCCGGAGGAAATCGGATGCGTTGACCCGACGATCGTGGAGCCGATGGTGATATTCACGGTACCGCATGTACCATGGAATCTCAAGCCAATCCCGGTTCCGAGAGCTCACATCCCGAAGTTGATGGAGCTGCTGAGGCAGAAAGTTGATATGGGAATTCTCGAGCCGTCGAGCGCCCCATATTCGAATCGATGGTTTACCGTACCGAAGAAAAACGGTTCGTTGCGCTTCATCCAGGACCTGCAGCCGGTCAATCGAGTGACCATTCGGAACGCAGGGATCGGACCGACCATAGACGAGTTCGCGGAGGCCTTCGCCGGAAGGTCAATTTACTCGGTCGGGGATCTATACTCAGGGTACGACCAGTTCCAGCTAGCCGTGGAGAGCAGAGACATTACGACGATGCGAACTCCCCTCGGCCTAGTTCGGATGTGTACACTGCCGCAAGGAGGGACCAACTCGGTGGCCCACATGGTGAATGCGATGAACAAGGTTCTGAGGGACTGTATCCCGGACGTCACCATGCCGTTTCTGGACGACATCCCGATCAAGGGATGCCCGGTGGAAGAAAAGGACGAGACGATCGGGCCGGACGGATGCCGGCGATTCGTGGTAACGCACATCGACGACTGCGAGAAGGTGCTACAAAGGCTAGAGGATGCGAGGCTCACCTTCTCGGGGGAGAAGTCAGCATTCGGGCAGTCGGAAATCATGGTGGTCGGACATCTATGTGGACCATATGGCCGGAAACCGTCTCCGGCAAAGATAGAAGCCGTCTCCGCGATGAAGCCCGACTGCAGCTCGGTCACGGAAGTACGGAGATTCCTGGGGGCATGCGCGTTCTACCACATATGGATCCCGCATTACGCACACGTCGCGGAGCCACTGTACGGGTTGCTGAAAAAGGGGCGAAGGTTCGAATGGCTAGACGAGCACGCGGAATCGGTCCGGAAGCTGAAAGAGGCCCTTGCAGCGGCACCGGCACTCCGGAAGGCGGTATACGGGAAGGGTACCCCGGTATTCATAACGGTGGATACCAGTCCGACCGGGATCGGATGGGTCGTGAACCAGGAAGACGAGGACGGCAATCGGTTTCCGATCCGATTCGGCGCGAAAGTCCTCAGTGAACGGCAGCGAGGATACGCCCAGGTTAAACGCGAACTCTAGGGTATTGTTTCGGCGGTTAAGGCCGACAAAGACTACCTGATAGGGACAGCAGTGATCATCGAGACGGATTGCCTGCCGATTCTCGGTATGGTTTCCGGATGCGCGACTCCGGACCTGGCGATGCTCAGGTGGATAGCGTACATCAAGTCCCTGGACCCGGAAATACGACACATTTCCGGGAAAGACAACGCCATGGCCGACATGCTTTCGAGGGCGAGGTTCGACGACGAGGACGGCATGGTTTCGGAAGACGAAGAAGTCAGCGTGGATTTCTTCGAGGCGGCATACATAACGACCGACGGGATGAGCACTCCGGCGCTTAACGAGTTCGACGCGAGCAAGTACGACGGGGAGTGGCTGCAGATCGGCGGGTTTTTGAAGACAATGACGCCTGATGCGTCATGGACGAAGGACGAGGCCAACCGGATCCGGAAGAAAGCATATCGATTCTTTCTCCGGGATGGCTACCTATGGAAGCACCCGAAGAAGAGGGACGGCGCTCCGCTCCGGGTGGTGGCGATGAAGGAAGAACAGGAGGAGCTGCTGACGGCCTACCACGACAGCCCTTGGGCTGGACACCGTGGAACGTGGGCGACATTTGAGAAGCTGAAGGGGAAGTACTGGTGGCCGGGATTGTACCGGGACGTGCATCGGTTCGTGTCGACTTGCGAGAGTTGTCAGATGCACTCGATAGTCCGACACCGGGATGGGCTTCGCCCTACGTACCCTCCGACTATCCACTTCAAATGGATGGTAGATCTAGTGACGATGCCGATGGGGGTAGGACAGATGCGGTATCTGGTCCTAGCGCGGGAAGACCTGACGAACCAGGTGGAAGGCCGAGCCCTTCAGAACAAGACGACCGCGGCCGTGTGTCGGTTCCTGATCGAGGACGTGATATGCCGGTACGGGTGCGTCGGGAAGATCGTGGCTGACCGGGGGGAGTTGGACGCCGAGGAAGCCGCGGAGCTGTTCGATCGGCTGGGAGTCAAACTCTCGCTCACCACTGCGTACAACCCGGAGGCGAATGGAAAGGTGGAGCGCGGACACGGGCCGATCGTTAAAGCGCTGGTTCGGGCATGCGGGGGCCAAGTCGGTAACTGGCCGCGACTTCTACCTTATGCTTTGTGGGCCGACCGGACTACGCACAGTTCGGTAACCGGGTACATGCCGACAGAGCTCATGTTCGGCCAGAAGCCGATCATGCCGGTGGAACAAACAATCTCCTCATGGGCGACGGTCGACTGGAGGGACGAGATGAGCCGGGAGGACTTGTTGGCAGCGCGTATACGACAACTCGAACGGAGACCGGAGGACGTGGAGACGGCTGCAGAAAGGATCCGAGTGCCGAGGATAAAGAACAAGGCCAGGTTCGACCGAACGCACCGACTCCGACCGAAGAAGATCGAACAAGGTGACTGGGTGCTCGTCTACGACAGCAGCCTCGACAACCAGCACCGATCAACGCGGAAGTTCGCACGGAGATGGTTCGGGCCGTACACGGTACAGAGCGCCAACGAAAACGGGACGTATCATCTGGCGGAACTCGACGGTACGAGAATAGCGATACCCGTGGCCGGGAAGAGGATCAAAGCTTTCAAGAAGCGGCACGACGACGAACCCGACCCGATTCTCCTGGACAGCAGCGACGACCGATCCGAGGCCGAGGGAGGGCCGGCAGGCGAAGAGTAAAGGCGGGCCGGTTTTCTCCGTGCCAACTTAATTTGGCGCATGCCGGTGGATGCGCGGTTAGGTGGGGGCGGATGTCGTGAAGAAAACCGCCCACAAGAGAAATCGGAGGAACAAGGCGTGGGGAAACGGCTCTACACGCACACACGCGCCAAGAAGTACCTAAGGGCGAAGTAGGTACATACGAGGATCCTAGGTGGGTAGATTCGGTTGGTATGCAGTTAATGCCAAACGGCCTCTTGATGGGATATAAAAGAAAGAGGAAGAATAGAAGTGGGATATCTCGCGCGGAGAGGACAAAGTGCTGCCGAACCGATTTCGGAGCTCCTCTCTCACTCCTGCTTTCTCTGTCCTCTGCTCCATCGCGTACCTGTGCAGGTTTCGAGGAGGCTTGCGCTGTTCCGTGGAACGCCCCGAGTGCGTCCTGCAGCACCTCCGACCTGTTTTCCCTTTCTGTGCGTCGCGACATACAGGGGTCGGCATCTGTTCGCCGCCCTGTTCGTTTTCGTTAGTATCTATTCCGTGCCCCGCCGTGGGTTGTAATACTTTAGTCTGTTATTTTCTTGCATTCATAAGTACATATCTTTCGTTGTTGCGTCCATCTGCGTCGGCGTTTATTTGTGATCTCTGTTTGTTGGGCCGTGTCCCTGTGCAATCTTCGGTTCTGTGTAATCGGGTCTCTCTCTTACTCCGCTCTCTCTTGCTCTTCGGTCCAAGACCCTCGTGGTCCCTCCTCCTTTCTGCACGCAAGGGCGTAGCAACCCCGACACCGGTTCCGCCCGATCGCCGAATCCCTCGCCGGCCGGTTCCTTTTTGCTTGCCGGTTGCGGTTTCGGTTTTGCTTACCGGCCAGTTTCCGGTTTTGCTTGCCGGACGGTTCCGGTTCCGGTTCTAGTTTTGCTTACCGGCCGGTTTCGGTTTGCATACCGACCGGTTCCGGTTTGTTTGCCGGTTCCGGTTCCGATTTTGCATAGTTCTAATTTCCCTATCTTCTCAAACTTTATTTTCACATAACTTGATATGTATTTCTCCATTTTGTATATAGTAAAAAACATTTTGAAGCTCTTGAGTATATCCATCTTTCTATAGTAAGCTACTAATCTAATCTATAATAATTATTTCATTATTATTATTTTTTTACATAGTGTGTCAAGATTCACACGACATTCGGGCCGCTGTAATGTAAGGTTCGCCGAGAATCACGGGATGGGAGGATGTCTCTTGCACGAAGAAGTGTTGGTCGATCTCGACATCGCCGACCTTTACTCAGACTTTCGGGCACGCTGCATGTAGCTTTGTGGCTCGGATCGCCGTGTGTATCTTCCACCCGTGCTTTGTATTCATAGTACCCTTCTTATAGAAGTCCATCGACATCAGGTTTATCTTCGATCCGTGGTCGATCAGAGCTATTATCGACTCCTTCACATCCCCAATCCAGACCGGGGTCTCTATTGTCTCTCTTGCCCAGCGTAGCTTCAGGAAGTGACTATCTGGAACTTCTTACTCCATCGTCACCCCTTTGATGTGGTCCGACTTTACCTCCACCGGCTTCTCCAACTCCGGCTCCAATGAGAGTTGCTTCCTTTTCACCAGGTCCACGATGGAATCATGGAATTCCTTCTTTGCGATCCCCAACACCTCTCGTAACGAGAGCTCCACCTTGTTGTCGAGGATCCGCTCTTCCAGGACCTTCTGCAGATCCGTTGTCATCTCTATCTCTGAGCTCAGCCAGAAGCTTGATCTTCGCCTTCCCCTGTGAGCTGGTTGGGCCTCCGTCATTCTTTTTCGGCCCACTCCGGGTCTCATAACGGCTCAAGGAACCATCCCCTTCGTCCTTTCCGGCTCATTTGTCCTTGACCCGAACCTCGTAGTTTTGGCACATAGTTTCTACGAAGCCAGTTTTCTCTTCAACCAGATCGTTCCATCCGGTGCCCTCCTAGACCCGTTTCTCCGCGTGGTCCGCCTCTTCCTTCTGTAGCCTCACCCCCGACATGCCTTCTAGTACGAGCGACCAAAATCAACATTGCTTTCGTATACATTGCCCTTCTCTCTGCCTACTCGGATCCCCGCCGACACGGAGTAGTGAATGGCCTCGGCATTCCAAGCCGCAGCTTCCTACATTATCCTCTTCATGTCGCCTCATTCTATGTTCACCTCAAGGGGCCTTTGCGTGCCACACGTGTGTACCTGTTCATTCTAGAGGTACACAACATTGTTCTTGAGGGCTTCGATGAAATCAGTGCACTCTCTTCGGATGTGGCCGACGGCATCGCACCACATGCATTGTTGGTCACTCGGAGGCCTTCGGTCACGTGACTTTCCTCCGCCATCGCTTCGGGCTTGCGCAATCTGGAGATCGCACACCATCTTCGTCACCTCCTCTGGAGCTGCGCCCGCCATTACATCAACTGCCACCGCCATTGCTTCAACGAGTCCACTTCCTCACATTTCGAACTCCTTTTCTGCCCCAACTTCATGTCGGGTTCACCAATGATGTCGCGGACTTCCGCGTGGATGTGTTGGAATGAGCGGGACCACGGGGATCTCGGACCAAGGAGCCCTAGATGGAAGACGGATTATCCGGATAGGTGTCCGAGTGATTGTCTCTGAAGCGTCGTCCCAGAACCGGCAAGGGAAAAGGGTTATACCCAGTTCAATCCTCAGATAAATTCACTAGAGTGCGGTTTAGACAAGTATCAGATCCGAACCGGTTTCCGGATGCCTTATGGTGAGCGCACGAGTGCGGCATGCTTTACCGGTCCCGGAGTAGCACCGGACTATGTACAATGAGCCCACGGCTCGCACACACAATCAGGAAGGGATGGTGACAAGAATACGGTAGAAACAGAAAAAACAGAGAACAAGGAGACAACAAAATAATCTATTAATCATCGGGGAAAGAATTACAGCCGGACTCTATCGGCAACAACGCTATTAACTCCTCACATACACACATGTTGATGCTAGCGATCCTCCGATTAGGAGCACATGGGCTACTAGCATGAAACGGAGGCTTCGCAGCACAACCAGAAACCGAAACAGAGAACAAAAGTCTGCAAAGCTCCGTCAGACAACACTTTGTTCTCTAGAACGTGGATTCGTTCTTAGTCGTTTCTCCCTGCTTTTATAGCTCAAGGAGAGAGAGACCATTACATCAAGTTATTACTACAACCGTTTTTCCGTCCTTGATTCCCTCCTCGAGTTCCTCCTATCTATCACTTTTATTCTTCTCTATGTGTGTGGGACATTAAAGTACCCATCAAAATCGTACTCCGTAGTACTTACTAGTCCTATGTTATTTACACTTATTTGTACATAAAGACAACTTTGTGTGCATCTGTGCACACCCCTGCTCCCACGCTCTTCGACTCCTTTCTCCAAGTGGCCGGAATTCCCCATGCAACGCGATAGTTCCATCTTATGTGGATGCCCACTAACTCAAGAAAGGGAGAGGGCGACCATTGTTGGATAAAGGCTAGTCGTTATCGCTCAACTCCATTGGATCCGCCCGTGAGGCCATCATATTGGCTCTTTAGAGTGGCTACAACTTCACTCCATATCTCTTTGCATTAAAATTATTGGATGCATAGTTTGGTTGGGGAAGACCCTTCTACATCGTTGTTTCCATAGACTCCAAAATGTTATTGGGCTAACCAATTCCAACACAACTTGAGATTTGGCATTAATAGGAGTTGAGTAGATATTGTCGATGGTGGAAAAAAAACCTCTTATGCTTTTATCACCAAAGTCATCCCCTCCTCCTGATATTCGTACCTATCAAGTAGGGCTTACCATGATAACCAACATACATTTCCCCACTTGATTGTGCCTTGCACCTAGCATAATTACAATAGGCGGCCAACCCCCCGCTATATTCGATGGGTCTCTAGGCACTACCACAGAGCATGTCAGATTGATTCTGTTGCATTTGGCATGCTACACAATTAGGAGAGATAAGGTTCCCATGCTTCCATGCTCCAATCAGTAGTGACTTATGTATTAATAGACATTGGAAAGTGGTAATTTACCTACCGTGTTGTTGTGTCGAGATTTTCTGCCAAAACATAGTGATAATTGTATGAGAAACATGATATGGGTGCCATAACTTTGCAACAGTTGGCACTAGTTTCAACGGTTAGAATGTAGCGACCCAATCTAGTTGTGAATTGGAAGAAACGGATGGCTTTGCTTCCTTGACCCGCATAAGGATCATGCCACATCCATGGCAAAGGGTTCCAACTAACCTTACTTAGCCATGTGTTTTCATAAGTACATATGTGCCATTTTAGTTATACTTTGATCGCATTGGGATCTACAATGCATTTATAAGTATATGCGAGTACTCGAATTGCTATATTTAATGTTGGTGTCTCATTGTCTTGCAAGTCATGGCCTTCGATCTTGTCTAGTGGTTTTGTTAATAATTAGGTCTTAAGTAAGGGTTAATTAATATTTAATTATGTGCATAGTTAATCACGTATATGTGTGTGTGTGGGGGGGGGGGGGGGGGAAGAGGAAGTTACACTAATGAACAAATAAGACAAAATGGGCACAAGTATAACTTAAAGAACTATTACTTATATTAAAAAGCATCATGTTACAAAAATACCCACAATGAGGTATATATACATCTCATGTGCAAGGGTGCACATGTGTGAGGAGAATATAGGTAGAAGGATGTAGATCCTATATTAAATGAACTTGGGAGTGGATGATCTAGAATGTATCCCACTTAAGTACAAAATCCTATTTAAGGATTTAAAGTCAACACACTAACTAGATTCTATTTATGTAACTACCATGTTACATAATTGACGAAATAAATAGACCTAATTGAGCTTGATATCTCAACAATTTTCCTACCTCTTGGTATTAAAGAGCCCTCCTCCTCATAGCCTATTCACTTCTCCATTGTCATCCTTTGATTAGCAGCTTTCTTAAGCAATAGAGCGTTTAACTTAATAATTTCAGATTTCATAGTCCATCCACCCTTCATTCCATGGAGTATGTTGGCTTGAATTAGGTGATGTGAGTATAGGCCACACTACCTTGGCCCGAGGTGCATGGTCTTCCTTACCAGTCTAAATGTAGTTGTTTATCAGTCGTTGAATCTAATGTATAATTTCCTTGGATATTGTCCAGCATGATAGGTTGTACCATGCTATTGCGAGTAATACATGGTTTGCCACTATGATGTGACCTACTAACGAGAGTTTTTTTGAGTTCCAATGTATCAACTTTTGTTGAATGGAGTGAATAACTAGTGCAACCATCATCTCCGAAGGAATGTTGAATCCAATTTTGAAACCCAAATATTTGGTGCTCGCTCCCTAATTGATCCACTTGAAAGTGGGATGTGAATGCCATGCAGGATGTGCTTCATGAGAAAGTCATATTGCATAGGATTTGTGCCAATTGATCATGGCGTTTGATCTTTTGCAAAACACGGCTAATCCACTTTCTAGCTTCTTTAGATTTTCCAAGTCCCCTTGCATGTAGACTGCGGTGTCACGGATATCTGTGTGCACGTTGTCGTGAAGATTTCCACCTTTGGTGTGAAACCAGGATAGAATGGGCAAGTCGGCAATGTGCAACATGTGCACATGTATAGTAGGAAAATGGTGTATAGAATAAGGGGGAGAATTTATCCCACATTGTAACGTCCCTCCCTCCTTGGGCTATAAAAGGAAGGGAGGGGTCTCTTGTGAAGAGGTTGCCTATTTTGAGTGAGAGAGGTATACCACTTAGGTTGAGGGTTTCTATTTCGGTTTTAGGGTTTCGTCTAGGGTTTTACTATTCTTCTTCTTCATCATACCATTTCAGGTTTAGGTTTTCGCTTAGGGTTTCTTCATCATCATCTTCTTTACTTTACTTATCCGGTTAGGGTTCCTTATAGTGTTTCCGTTCGACCTATGCGACCATGGTTGTAAAGCCTTTGGTGTTTCTTAATATAACTGGTTTGTGTATCTTGCCTCCATCCATTCTATGTTTATGTCCTATTCTTTCTCCTCTCCTCTCGAGCTAAGCTTCCACTCCTCTATGTGTATCTTGGCTCGGTTGTCGGGGATCTTTTTCGGAGCACATGGGCTCGTAAACTTGTATCTGAACCGGGCCTGACGCCGGATTCCAGTCAATGAGCACATAGGCTCAGAGACTCAAGTAGATACGCAAGAACGGAGGTGGGAGAAGCGACACGTCCTGGGGACAGAAACAAAGGAACTGATGTTGACCCAACACAGAGAGAAAGAAAGAAAGAAAGATATATTAACATCTTCTAAGGCTAAAATTGGCCCATGAGACAATTGGTTTATAACAAAATGGGATATTTACCCATTGAATCATCGAAAGTAAAAATAAAATAAAATAAAAACAGATCTTAAGCTAAATAGGTCTAGTAAATAACAAACATGTTCTACAATGAAATGGCAAGTTATACTAGGCTTGGTTTCATTTCCATCCAAGTCTCTCGAAAAGAAGTGGGAGGTCAAAGGGTTTCGATGTGGATGTCGCCCCCCATGGTCCCAATGTAGAAGGTACCTTAACCATAACTTCTAATTGGCATAGCTCATGTTCACGTATCTTCTTAATTGTTTCTACTCCACGTCGAGTTGTTTTGAAGCCCAACATCCGAGGACGTTTGGTTGTTCTTTGCATTTCTGCTTCCTCAAGAGAGAGGCTGAGTGGCGTTAAGTGTATCCACATTCATCGTCTCCCCTTGTTCTTGAAAAATTACACTACTTACATGTTGTTGAATATTAAAAGGGTTATGGTTAACACTTTGTAGCTTATTCTCCCTATGTTATTTTAGCTCTAAGATATACCTACCTAGTCTCTTTATATCCGAGGTATCTAATAGTTTGGAGAGGGTGGGAGAGGGTCCTAATATGTCTTGGTATTCCACCCTTATCTCGGCATAGGTCGAACACTTGCATGTAAAGTGATACTCATCCTCTATCTCTATGTGACATAATCTACATAGCCTTTCCTCTCTAGGAACTCTATTAGCCCGACCATTCTCAATCTCAAGTTGGTGAGATGATATCCTAAGTTGTCCAATGGACACCCTTAGTGCATTTGATAAGAAAGTATCTAAATATCTTGGTCATGTAATAAAACTTAACTTAGAGAAGTGCAAGATGTGTTCCATATAGTACAACAGTTTAGATGGGAGTGGCTCTCGTGGGGTGATCCATGTATATCGGGTGTAAATTTGCCATATTTCTTGGCGGATACAACAAAATCAGTAATATTAGATTAAATAGAGAAAAGAATACAACCGAACTCCGTCGGTGACAGAACACCTAGCTCCACACTCACATGTTATGAAGGCGCTCCGGCTCTTCGTTGTGCACAACGGATGGTGATGTGCTAGATCGTTTAGTGTGCTCAAGACAAAAAAGGAAGGGGGAAGGAGACTTACCTTTGTAGCAACCCAAATGCTTCTATTTCATTATACGCAGAGAAACCTCTCTCGTTAGTCTTCTGTTACAACTACACTCTCTACTACTTTTTTACCTAAGTATATAAGTGACTTACATATGCAGCTAATTAGCGGTGAGTAACTAAATAGCTGTGACTAGCTAAATAGTTGTTGTACCTACATACCTAATAGTAGCTAATTTCCCAATAACTACTATAGAAGATCTCACTTACCAATATGCACCATATGCTTTTGTTGAGCTTGTTTCTCAACACTCCCCCTCAAACTCAACTTATCCTTTCTTGAGATCATCTTCAGTCTTCTTTCCTTCATGTTTTTCAACTATCATACGAATGGTTATAACTATTGGGGATATGTCCCTCCAGTGGGAGGAACTGAATATTCGGAAGTAGCCGACAATCGAAGAGTTGAATGAACCGACTGTTCGGAAATAGCCGGCTGTTCGGAAGAGTCGACAACAGAGAGCCGATTCTTTAAACATATTATTATTATTATTATTATTATTAGAACTTAATAATAATAGAAATGATATGTAGCAGTGGCTACAATTGTAAATAGCCCACACGATGTATGAGTATATATATATACATCTAGGGCAAAATATAGTAGTGACGACAATCAAAGTGTGTGTAAGAGAGACGCGCGCGCGCGCGAGAGAGAGAGAGAGAGAGAGAGAGTGGTGCCATAGTTGTGTGTGTAACAACAAACGCCAAGAACCCTATGTGGGTGATACACTCATAATCAGAGTGTTGTAATCTCTGTCTTGTACATCCACTCTATAGCGAATTTTTTCCCCCCCGTGGTTTTCTCCCGTTTATTAGGGTTTCCACGTAAATCTTTGTGTATTGTGTCATTGTGTGCCTGTGTAGTGTATTTTCAGCATCGTTTGATCTTGTGGTTTTACAAATCGATTCTCAACAATCTGGTATCAGAGCTTGAGGTGCAAGCATGGAAGGAGGTGTGAGCGGCTTCCCAAGCATGATAGTTCTAAACTCAGAAAACTATGCAGACTGGAAGATAAAGATGGAGGACCTTCTTATAGTCAAAGACCTGTATGAGCCAGTCGACAGAGCAGATATACCTAGGGGGGTATTGGAGTCGGATTGGAAACTTCTTAACAGAAAGGCGGTGGCCACCATCCGACAATGCGTTGACATAAGTGTCTTGCAACATGTGGCGAACGACACAAATGCACGCGAGATGTGGCAGAAGCTGTCGGGTCTATATGAGAGGAAGAACACGCTCAATAAAACCTCATTGATGAGAAAGTTCGTACGGCTGAAATACAGGGACGGTCAGAGCATCGTTGAACACATCAGCACATTCATGGGGTATGTGAATCAACTTGCTGCAACCACGTTTCCCCTGGATGATGCGATGCAAGCCATTCTGCCGATGTGCACACTGCCAGATAGCTGGGAGAATCCGGTGGTTACTCTCAGCACCTCTTGTCAAGAAGAGAACTTGTCTTTACAAACCATAAAGACAAGCATCCTAAATGAGGAGGCAAGGAGGAAGGACAAGGGAGTCCTGTCCCAGTCGGAGTTGAATATAACACAACATTCAGACAGAGGAAGGAACCGGCAAAGAAGTCCACCAAGGAGAGAAAACTCCCAAGCTAGATCGAAGTCCAGAGGTAAGCTAGTGTGCTTTTAGTGTGGTAAACCTGGACACTTCCAAAAGGACTGCCAACACATGAGAAAAGACAAGGGTGTCAGCAACAATGTCGAACCCAGGAAGATTTCTGATGAGAAGAACACTTCTGCCATTGCTACGAGCAATGAAGAATTGTTGTTCATTTGTGAACAGACAAGTGCAAATCTTGCAAGTGAAGAATGCACTTGGGTGATCGATTCTGGGGCATCGTTTCACATAACTCCGTCGAGAGAGTATTTCTCGACTTACATAGCTGGAGATCACGGTTATGTGAAAATGGGTGATAGTGGAGAGTGCAAGATAACCGGAGTCGGAAGTGTCTGCTTGACGACGTCGACAGGGTGTTGTGTCGACTGACTTTGAAGGATGTTCGACACGTCCCCGACATCAGATTGAATCTGATATCGACTAGAAGGTTAGATGACGAAGGCTATAGTGGTAGTTTTCGGAATGGCAAGTGGAAGTTCTGCCGAGGAAATCTTATAGTGGCCCAAGCACAGAAAGAAGGCACATTATATATGATGCATGCCCGACTGTGCAAATTGGAAGTAAATGTGGCAGCCGACTCGGTAGGAGAGATATGGCACAAGAGGCTTAGGCCACATGAGTGAGAAAGGAATGCACCTGCTAGCCGACCAAAAGCTTCTACCAGAAGTCAAGGGAGTGCACCTGGAGAAGTGCGTCGACTGCTTGGTCGGAAAGCAGAACAGATCAGCATTCCACACAAGACCACCAAGAAGAAGAGAAGTTGCACTGGAACTGGTACACATGGATGTGTGTTATGTAGATGCTCCATCACATCGAGGTGGACAATACTTTGTGATGTTCATCGACGACTATAGTCGGAAGACATGAGCCTTCGTACTAAAGTCGAAAGATCAAGTACTATCGGTTTTCAAGGAGTTCCAGGCTAGAACTGAATGAGAGTCAGGTTGGAAGTTGAAGACTGTTCGAACTGACAATGGTGGCAAGTATAGAGGGCAATTCGAGGAATACTGCAAGTGCCAAGGCATTCGGATCGAATACACAGTGCCAAACACCTCAGAGTTGAATGGGCTTGCAGAGAGGATGAATTGAACAATCATGGAGAGGCTAAGGAGCATGCCTCTCATGCGAAACTACCGAAATCCTATTGGGCTAAGGCGATGTACACAATTGTTTATCTTATCAACATGTCTCCCTAAGTACCATTACAGGGTGATGTCCCACAGAGAGTGTGAACAGGGAAGGATGTCTCCTACCAACACCTGAGGGTGTTCGAATGTTTCGGGCATAGTATGAACCATGCGTACCATTCGTACATTCGAGAAGGGTAAACACCCTCGAAGAATGATAAATACCATACTTTTGGATAAATTATTTACTATAAGGTAAATATTTTAAAATTGCAAAAGAAAACATTACCTTCGTAATAACAGAAATTACAACAAAATTACAGAAATTACAGAAATTATAGAGAAATTACAGAAAATATAAAAATTATAGAAATTACGAAACAATTACAGAAATTACAACAAAATTACAGAAATTAAAGAAATTATAGAGAAATTATAGAAATTACGAAAAAATTACAAAAATTACAAAAATTAGTGAAAAATTACAGAAAATAATGGCCGGGAGAAGATGTGGTCACTGACTCACTATTGACTAATGTGCACGATGCAAGCAACAGATCGTTCAAGGAAAAGGGGGAAAAGGGGGAAAAGGGGAGGAGAGCAGAGCGTAGCGTTGATGTGTATAGGAAAAGGGGGGAAAAGAAGTAAAAAACCCAAAAAAAAGGTAAAAAAAGGGAAAAAAAAACACACGAATATTTGAATATCATTCGTGTTCGTTTTCCAATGTACGAAAACGAATGATATAGTAGACGAACACGAATTTTACGTACTATGGTTTGGGGTATATGCATGTATCGAAGGATCAGAGGTCAAAGCTCAAAAGTAAGTCGAAAGCATGCATATTCATGGGATACTCGGAAGATGAGTTCGGCTATAGGCTATGGAACCTAGTCGACAAGAGGGTTGTGAGAAGTCGGGATGTAGTCTTTCTTGAAGATAAGACAATTGAAGACTGGAAGCAACAGAAGTAGGATACGACTCCCTAGTCAACCCCAACTATCGTCGATCTAAGGTCAAGTGAACTGACAACGTCGGCTGTTCGGAGACGACCAGTCAGCATAGCCGAATCTGAGTCAGTAGACTGGGAGAGACCGACCGACTATGAGTCAGAGTTGGCAGAGCTGCTAAGGTCAATTGAAGAGTGAGTTGGAGTCGTCCAACATGGAGATGCCGATTGACGTGTAGGAACTCGAACGGAGATAAGAGTTGGAAGAGACATCCGAAAGAGAGCCAACAACGAGTGGAAGGAGATACCCATTTATAGAAAGGAAAGCACCAACAACATATACCAGTCAATACATCCTCCTGACTGATGAAGGTGAACCGGAGTGCTATGAAGAATCCATTGCCGACTAGCACAGAGAGAAATGGATGAGTGCGATGCAAGATGAGATGGAATCCTTGCACGAGAATTACACCTATGACCTGGTAAAGCTGCCGAAAGGTAAGAGAGTACTCAGGAATAAGTGGGTCTACAAGGTGAAAACTAGAGAAGCCAACAGTGAGCCCAGGTATAAAGCCCGCATAGTGGTGAAGGGTTTTCAACAGAAAAAGGGTGTCGACTTTGACGAAATATTCGCACCAGTCGTGAAGATGACATCCATTCGAATTGTTCTGAGTATAGCGGCCAGTATGGACCTGGAGATTGAACATTTGGATGTCAAAACCACATTCTTGCACGGGGAGCTAGAAGAAGAAATCTACATGCACCAACCCGAAAGCTTTGAGGAAAAAGGGAAAGAGAACCTGGTGTGTCGACTGAAGAAAAGCTTGTACGGTCTAAAACAAGCTCCACACCAATGGTACAAGAAGTTCGAGTCCTTCATGATGGAACAACGGTTCCAAAAAACACAAGTCGATCACTGTGTGTTTGTCAAAAGGTACGAAGAAGGAGACTTCTTGATTTTCTTGTTATATGTTGATGACATGTGGATAGTTGGTCAAGACACATGGAAGATCGGAAGCTTGAAGAAAGCTCTAGGTAGGTCATTTGCCATGAAATACCTTGGACCGGCTAAACAGATCTTAGGAATGCACATAGTTCGAGACAGAACTCAAAAGGTGCTATGGTTGTCACAACAAAAGCATGTGACGAAGATCCTAAAAAGGTTCAACATGTCGAACATAAAGCCGGTCGGCTCGGTGTTGCCGACAAATTGCAGGTTCAATGTGAAGCAGTGCCCGAAAGGGGAGAAGGAGAAGGCCGAGATGAGGAAGGTACCATATGCCTCGGTCGTCGGCAGTCTAATGTATGCTATGGTCTGTACGAGACCAGACATAGCATTTGTTGTGGGAGCAGTAAACCAATATATGAGTAATCCATGAAGGGAACACTAGGCAATGGTGAAGTGGATACTCAAGTACTTAAAAGGCACCTCAGGGGTGTGCCTAGGGTATGGTGTCGGAAAACCTGTGCTAGAAGGTTTACCGACTCGGACATGTCGGGAGATGTAGACTCAAGCCGATCCACGTCGGGGTACGTGATGACCTATGGAGGGGGAGCAGTGTTGTGGCAATCACGACTGCAGAAGTCTGTAGCCTTGTTGACTATAGAGGCAGAGTATATGGCAATGGTAGAGGCTGGCAAAGAGCTTATCCGGATGAGAAATTTTCTCAACGAGCTAGGGATGAAGCAAATTGCTTCACTATGACAGCCAGAGTGCCATACATCTTGCCAATAATGCTGCATATCACTCTTGGACCAAGCACATATAGAGAAGGTATCATTGGTTGCGGGAGAAAGTCGAAGAAGGAGAGTTTACACTTGTGAAGATCCACACGGATAACAATGGATCCGACATGCTCACGAAGAACCTACCTATGGATAGACTTAGAGTCTGTCAACAGAAGACAAGATTGATTGACTCCCTCCCACAGGAGTGAAGGGGGAGTTTGTTGGGAATATGTCCCTCCAGTGGGAGGAACCAATTGTTCGGAAGTAGCCAACAGTCGAAGAGTCGAAGGGACCGACTGTTCGGAAATAGCCGACTGTTCGGAAGAGTCGACAACAGAGAGTCGATTCTTTAAACATATTATTATTATTATTATTATTATTATAGTAATAATAATAGAAATGATATGTAGTAGTGGCTACAATTGTAAATATCCCACACGATGTATTAGTATATATATATACATCTAGGGAAAAATATAGTAGTGACGACAATAGAAGTGTGCGTAAGAGAGACACGAGAGAAAGATAAAGAGAGAGAGAGAGAGAGAGAGGCACCATAGTTGTGTGTGTAACAGCAGATGCCAAGAACCCTGTGTGGGTGATACACTCATAATCAGAGTGTTGTAATCTCTGCCTTCTACATCCACTGTATAGTGAAGTTTCTGCTCTCCCGTTTTTTAGGGTTTCCACATAAATCTCTATGTACTGTGTCGTTGTGTGCCTATGTAGTGTATTTTCAACATCGTTTGATCTTGTGGTTTTACAAATCGATTCTCAACAATAACTCCCATTATGTCCATGAACTGTTTATGTTTTTCCATGCTCAATCCCTTTGTAAGAATATCAACAACTTGCTGATTTGTGCTTACATACAGAAGATCCACTTCTCCATCAATCACGTTTTCCCTAACAAAGTGATAATGCACTTCAATGTGCTTTGTTCTTGCATGGAACACTAGGTTTTTTGCGAGTTGAATGTTGCTCATATTGTCACACCAAATTGTGACTATACCATCTATATATTCTCCCAAATTAGCAAGCAATCTTCTGATCCATACCTCTTTACAAGTGGCTATTGCAGCTCCTCTATATTTAGCTTCAGTACTTGATAATGCAAAATAGCTTGTTTCTTGCTACTCAATGAAATAGTTGCACTTCCCAATGTAAAAATATATCCACTTGTGGATCTTCTATCAGTTTGGCTTCCAACCCCATCAACATCTGTATATCCTTTCAGCTTTATGTCCAGATCAGCCTTGTAAAACAGTCCATAGTTCTGAGTAGCTTTTACATACCTCAAGATTTTTCTAATGCAGTCCAAATGCGACTTTGTTGGCTATTGCATAAACTGATTGACTAATCGAATAGCATAACTCAAATCAGGTCTTGTTATAGTCAAATATATGAGGTTTCCCACCATAGACCTGTACATGTTTACATCTTCTATTGTGGCTCCCAAATCAGCCCTCAATTTGCAATTCTAATCTTGTGGTACATCAATAGATTTGCATCCAAGCATACCATACTTCTTCAACATAGTTGTTATATACTGTTTTTACAACACATATATACCACTTTTAGATATGATCATCTCAATACCAAGAAAGTATCTCAACTCTCCTAGATCTTTCATATGAAATTGCATTTCAAGATTTTTCTTTAGCTTCCTTATTTCATCCATAGAATCACCTCCAATGATTAAATCATGTAGATATATCAAGATAACAACAATGCAATCATTTACCTTCTTTACATACAATGAAGGATCAACTTTTGACCTTTTGAAGGCAATTTTTTTCAGAGATTCTGAAAGTTCTTTATGCCATGCTCTCGGTGCTTGTTTCAGTCCATAGAGAGCCTTTTTCAGCTTACAAACATATTATGGATGCTTCTTATCTTCAAAACCTGGTGGTTGACACATATACACTTATTCTTCCAAGTTACCATGTAAAAAAATATTTTTTACATCTATATGGTGCAGAACCCATCTTTTGGCTGCACTTACATCAAGTAGTGTCCTCAAGGTTGCCATTTTTGCAACCGGTGCAAATGTTTCATCATAATCAATTCCTTGCATCTGGGCATATCCCTTTGTCACAAGTCTTGCTTTATGTCTACTTACATTCCCATTGGAATCATGCTTTGTTTTGTAGACCCATTTGCAACCTACAACATTTTTTCCTTTCGGTAACTTTACCAAATTCCATGTTCTGTTTTCAGCCAATGCATCTATTTCTTCTTGCATTGCATTCACCCATTTCTTATCAGATTTTGCTTCATCAAAATTATTTGGATCAGGGATTTGTACCACTTTATGAAGTTTAAATCGTTGCCGGCCACAACCGGTTGCTCGTGTGCGGAATAATAGTCAATCTAATGGAAAGGAAAAAACAGAATACAGAAACTGAGAATGACACAGATTTTAACGTGGAAAACCCGAACTGGGAAAAAACCACGTGGAGTTCACAAACTCCAAAACAAAACACTATGAGAGAAAGGAATACAATCAGAGATCTCAGAGGAAACGACCTCGAGATCCTACTTCGCCAACAGGCGGCTATGGAGCTCACGCGCTTCCACTCACACTCGTTCACTCTCATAGTTACAGAGGCAACAACCTCGTCAATAGTAACTTTACAATAACGCACACACTAACATGATTGTTGTAAGTGCTTATATACTAATGTAACCTTTCGACTATTTACAAGTTTAGCCTTCCGGGTTGGCTATCTCCACGATGTCCGATTTCGGCCTCGGCCGAGTTGCTCATCAATACGGTTCTTCTCAACTTCCCATCCGGAGGGACCTGTTTCCTAACACTTTACACATGTATGCATAATGCATAGCCATGTATGTATCATAACCAAATCATTCAACAATTTTTTTCTCTCTATCTAATCTTCTCGATTTCTGATTTGCATCTTTCATTGCCTTATCCATACTAGGGATTACCAAGCTCATCATCCAATGATGTATCTGAATCTACATCTTTCATGTTTCTAGACCCATCATCAAGCATTTCATATTCTTGCATCTTCTGTTTTCCCTTTCTATCATCATATTTTTTGTGTCCTGCATTTTTTCCACTCCATGCATTTAAATCAAATTTACTAGCAGAGTTTTTAGATGGTCCAGAACATTCTATTGATGTTGAACTTTGTTGTCCAACATTATTTCCATCTCTATGGTTATCACTTCCATTTTCAGATTTGTTGGACTGTCTTCATTTTCATAGTCTTCATCAGTTTCTACATTTTCTTTTGGGTTGTACCAGCTACCCAACTCATCAAATATTACATCACGGCTCACTACAATCCTTTTTGTCAACAAGTTATAGCATCTATACCCTTTTTGCTCCTCTGAATATCCAACAAGAACACATTTTTCAACTTTTGGATCAAGCTTGCTTCTTACTTCAACAGGTACATGGACATAGGCAAGGCATCCAAATACTTTTTAAGTGTCCTAAACTAGGTTTCCTTCCATAGAAACATTCTTCAGGAGTTACTTCATGTACTCCAGATGTTATACATCTATTTAGAATAAAGTTTGTTGTGTTTACAGCTTCAACCCAGTAATACAATGGCATATTTTTTTCAGTCATCATGGCGCTTGCTATGTTCACCAGAGTTCTGTTTTTTCTCTTAGCAACTCCATTTTGCTATGGAGTATATCTACATGTAAATTGTCTCCTTATTCCTTGATTACATAGAAAATCAGAAATTTCATTTGAGAAATATTCTCCTCCTCCATCATATCTTAAACACTTGATTCTAGTTCTAGCCTACTTTTCCACCATGCATTTAAACTTACGGAAGCAATCAAATACTTCACTTTTCTCTTTCTTGAAATATACCCATGTTTTCCTTGAGCAATCATCAATAAATGTTACATAAAACTTACATCCACTAATTGATGCATTTTTTGTTGGCCCCCATACATCTGTATGTACCAAATCTAACAAATTTTTTCTTACATGTATTTCATGAGGGAAAGGTAACCTATTTTGCTTTCCATATTGGCATGCTTCGCATATTTTGCTCATCTCACAATCTTTTAACTTAGGCAGTCCAGCCACCGCATTTTTCCTCAACATGTTTTTCAAGGTTTGCATACTTATGTGACCGATTCTTTTATGTCACATCTCCACATCTGAGATTACATTCATTCCTTCTGCAAACATGGTTGTAATCTTTTTAGGCATATCCACATCTAACACAAACATCCTTCCTTGTCGTTTTCCTTTTGCGATAAGCTTTCCCTATTTCTCTATAAAGCATCCACTTTGCTTAAACTTAACTTGCATTCATTGCTCTACTATATGTCCAACAGAAATAAGATTGTTTGCAAGGTTTGGCACATGCATAACATTTAGCATATACTTTGTTTTTCCTTTTTCTTCCCACAATGAGATATCTCCAACATGCTCGATTGTATGAGTGGTGTTATCACCGGTTAGTACATAACCAGGAATCTCTTGTTCTCTTAAACTTTCAAACCAATTTGCATGTAATGTCATATGATTAGATGCCCTAGAATCTACATACCACATAAAACCTTCATTACATCTCTGTATACATTCAGCCATTTTTGTTGTTTCATGTTGCATCACAAATGCACCATCTTTATCACAATCTTCACTAGTTGAAGCATAATTATTTTGATGTCTCTGGATCCCTCTTTTTTCATCATTTTGCTTTTTATAGCATTCAGCCTGTGTATGGCCTAGTTTTCCACAATACCATCAGCCATCATCATTCAAATAAGTTTGCTTACCTCTGCCTTGATTGCTCCCCCTGCCTTTGATGTTGTTTCTTCCACTTGTAGCTTGTTGTCCTCTTCCTTGATAATTGTTGTTGGTTCTAGTTGAACCAAATCTTCCATGGCCTATTCCACGGCCTCTTCCAGCACTATTGTAGAGGGCTTGCCCCTCAGTCTCAAAGTTTCCTTTGTTTACATCCTCCATTTGATTTCTTTCTTCCACTACAAGCATTGAAACTAGATTTGGAAAACTTAGGATGTTATCCCTTGTGAGAATAGATGTTTTGAAGCTTTTATATTGAGGTCCTAAGCCTCTTAAGCATAATTCCACCTTATCATCATCTTCTACCTTTACATTAATAGAAGTAAGTAACTCACATATGCTCTTTATTTTCAGAGCATATTCATTAACTAACATCTTACCTTTCTCCAAGGTATTTAGCTCAGTCTTCAACTGAAGCTTTCTAGCCTTTGTGTTTACTGCAAACAGTTTTACCAAACTGTCCCAAGTTTCTTTTGGAAGCAAAGCATCTTGTATGTGTCCAAGCATCGAATCTGAGATGCTAAGTGACAGCCAATGCAATACTTTCCTTGCCCCTTGATTCCATTCCTGAAATGCTTTAATCTGTGCAGTAATTGCATTTTCTTCAGGGATCTCTAGAGCCTCTTCTAGGTCTCCTTCAATGTAATCCCAATATCCTTTTCCCATCAGGAAATTTTTCATTCTGAATTTCCACGTAGGGAAATTGTTTTTGTCCAACTTTTCTGTGACTATTTGGTTTCCATTCTCTCTTACAAATTAGGGCTTTTGCTACGATTAACTTCACAGACAACTCTCTGATTCAGACCAGCAACCATAACCAAACTTCTCAGATTTGTATTGTTCCTCTATATGAGCAACTCTACTCTAATACCATGTTATGAAGGTGCTTCGGCTCTTCTTTGTGTACAATGGATCTTGATGTCCTAGATCGTTTAGTGTCCTCAAGAAAGAAAAGGAAGGGGGAAGGAGACTTACCTCTGTAGCAACCCAAATGCTTCTATTTCATTACACGCAGAGAAACCTCTCTTGTCAATCTTCTCTTACAACTACATTCTCTAATACTTTTTTACCTAAGTATATAAGTGACTTACATATGCAGCTAATTAGCTGTGACTAGCTAAATAGTTGTTTTACCTACATACCTAATAGTAGCTAATTTCCCAATAGCTACTATAGAAGATCTCACTTACCAATATGCACCATATGCTTTTGTTGAGCTTGTTTCTCAACAACACACACATACACGGGTAATTCTCTGGTCAGGAGCGCACAGTCTTCCTACGCGAGCAGAGACCTCACCGTCCCTAACCAAGTGAGCGGAACAGAAAACCGGAAACTCATAATAGGAAACAACCACTCGAGAGGTCAAACCGACAATGTCTTCTCCTCCTCCAAAACGATGGATACCCCAAAAACGGTCTTTCTTCCCTCCTTTTATAGCTCAATGAGGGTCGATTACATCAACATTCATGACAGCCATTTTTTGTCAGTGATCCTCCCCTCAATTTTCTCCCTTCACACACTTTATCCCCTCCTTTAATGATATCTTAAAGCCTCTCGAGTTGTCGAATACTCGCGGCCAACAGCTCCTCCCAACTCATCTCGTCTACCCAGTCGACTGCCATCTATGATGTGATCGTTCGTTCCACCGGCATGATTGGCTTTTGTTCGAACATGAGCTCGGCCAGCATGTACCTTGTTACCGAACTGTGCGTAGTTCGGTCTGCCCACAATGCATATGGTAGGTGTTACGGGCATGACCATATAATATCCCGTGGTGAGAATGTACCGTAGTAATCGTTACACTCTCCTTTAACCCTCACACTTTATCCATGTGTATAGAATACTACGGTACATTCTCACCACGGGATATTATATGGTCATGCCCGTCACAATAGGAGTCTCGGCCAATTCCTCACTTGTCCGTCGCAAGCTCTTATGATCGGACCATGCCCGCGCTCGACCTTTCTGTTTGCCTTCAGATTGTATGCCGTCATGAGGGAGAGCTTGACCACTAGTCGGTCGAACATTTGGAGTGAATCGTCTAGGCGATATCATTCGAGGAGCCGGTCCTCGAATTCTGACAGTTGCGGCAATCGGCTTGTACCTCGAGCACCTCAACGTGGAGACTCGGCGTGACGACTCAAGGAAACACGGACAACCATTTGTCGTCCGGGATGTCTCTCATCAACATTTCAGCCTTGAAGGCCTCCAGATAATTTGTGACGTCCTTCCCGTTAAATCGGCCTGTTGTGCCGATTATTGTTTCAATGGCTCTACTGAGCCCCGTTGAACTCTCTCGAGCGTTCACAAGGTGGCCCACGACAACCGCCATTGCTTTTGCAAGCTCACACCTGCTCATTCTGAAGCTCCTTTCCTGCCCTTTCACATCGAATTCACCAAAGATTTCACGGATATCCACGTGCAGGTGTCGGATCGGGCAAGACCACAGGGGGTCTTTGACTAAGGAGTAGGAGGAAGAGAGGCCACTAAGCTTGTTGTGTCCCACCTAGCTCGGTTGCTGGGGACCTTTTTCGGAGCACACGAGCACGTAAACCTATATCTGAACCGGGCCTGACGCCATATTCCCATCAAGGGTATACTCTGGAAGATAATATCTTCTCTTGTGTCTTCCCCTGTGGCCATACTATCTTCGGTAAGTAGGTTGTGGCAATATTTCTGCGCCATCCTCAGTGGTCATTCCATCCTCTCGGTTGAGGTTGCGCATCATTGTTCTAGCATGCCTCGGTCCCTTGGATCGGAAGAATTTCTTCGTGGTCTTGTCCCCGACTCGAATCCAACAAGCCATGCTTCCATGAAACTCCATTCATAGATTGCCTTTTTTGTCATGATGAGCTCTTGTTTGGCCATGTCAACCTGTCCTGCAATCTAATTGCATGACGAGTATCTCTATTGGAGTCTTCGTAAGGCTATTAGTCCAAACTTTATCCTCTGTCTCTTTTCATGACCGTCCTTACTTTTGGTTTTGATGATCTCGTGTAATATATTTGAAGCTCTTGTTAGTTTAACTAGAAGTTTGTCGGATGTTGATGAGTCATTGACAGGCAATGACCATTGGGTGGTGAGTTGTTCCTTCACCTCTTTAACTATGTAAATAATGTGCGGGATTCAAGGCTTAAATGAGCCCCTCTTTCGGTGCATTGTGCAATTAAAAATGACCGATTACCGAGTAGTGGTCGGAGAAAGTTGTGCCCTTCGCTTCTAGTGCCTTGCGTACATAGATACGATCAATGCGAGATAGGGTGGATCCACTATTCCACCCATCTGATTATTTCTCTTTATTTAATGTACTTGTACAATTTGAAAGAGAAAGTGAAGAAAAATATGTTAATTCAAAGTTAAGAACTCAAAATTAATGTGATCGTGCATACATACCTTATAGAGGAAAGAGGACATTATTCATTTTTATGTCATGAGACTCAAAACTGAAGTAAAACTTAGATGAAAATCTCCCCCAAATATATGGCAAGAACTTTGAAGATGCATCTAGAAACACATCAAAAAGACTTTCCATACCATGTTTTTCAATGTATTCATTTAATGCATATTAGCGTACTATTACCTTCCCAAGTTTGTGAAGGCCATTCGGTTTAAACTCTCTTTAATTATCTATGTTGTACATATATTTATTCCACACACACACAATGAGTACTAAAATTAAATTACAAGTTCACCACGTAGCTCATTAATCATTATTTTTTATTATAGCTCGAAGGGTTTGTGTCCAATTACTAAATTGGTTTACTTTGATGTTTATTTGAGAGGCTTCAAAGAGGCAACATACAAAACCTACCATGTCATCACTTTTGAGTCTTTTCTATGACCCTTGCTTGGTGTCGTGGGGACTATCCTAGTTTGTTTAAGGCTCTGAAATTTGTACCACATCAAGATTTTGGTTTTAATACCTACAATCGCTAACCCAATGTTGATGTGCACATGTAGATGGACTCACTATACTTTTATTTCAACAACACCACAATGTCAAATGTTGGATTGCAGTTTCAACATCCATCATATACCTTGAAATTGTTGAGGTTGACACTTGTTACCATAGCATTGGCAATTGAGTTTGCAACATTGCACATGAAGTAGTGATTCAACCATCAACATTTACCAAATGTTGAATCACTATTATATCAACATTCCTCATGTACCTTCTAACTATTGAGATTTTTATAGCAACGTGGTATTGCAACCTTAAACGAAATGATGATCATAGAACATAAAACATTGAGTATTATTTGGCAACAACACAGTGTTGGGCCACAACATCAACATTCTGAAAAGAATAGTGCGGAATATAGCTCGGCCACAACCGAGTCTTGAACACTTCCAACGAGAATCAAACACAGTAATGGGAAGTAGGGAGTGAACGCACGTACACACACACACACACAACGATAGAGAGTACACAGGATGTTTATGTGGAAAACCCTAATAGGGAAAAACCACAGGAGCCCACAGACTCCGAACTATCACTATATGAGAAAGGTACAATCAGAGACTCGGAGGCAACGACCTCAAGCTCTATTTCTTCGCCAAGCTACGGTTACAACAAAAAACATTCTCTCTCTCTCTCTCTCTCTCTCTCTCTCTCTCTCTCTCTCTCTCTCTCTCTCTCTCTCTCTCTCTATCACTTACTATACAACAATTATACATACAACAATATGACAACAACCACCCAAAGTGATTGCCCTAAGTCATATTTATACTAATATGAACTTAGGTCTATTTACAAACATAGCCTCAATAGGCTTACTCAAAACATATTTACAAATATGTCTTCTCATCCGGTTCTCATCGGGTCTATCCGATCCAGTTTTCAGTCCAATCTGGTTTCCGGATCTCTTCCGGTTCTCACCAGGTCCATCTGGTTCTCACCGGGTCCACTTCATTCATAAGAGGACCCCATCCGAAGGGACCGATTTCCCAACAATCTCCCCCTTCACTACAGCATGGGATGTCTCATCAGCCCGATCCGCTTTTGGCACGTGTCCAGCTTGTCAATTGTCAGCACCCTGGTCAGCATATCCGACCCGTTCTCCTCCGTGTGGATCTTTGTCAGCACGAACTCTTGATCTTCTACTCTCTCTTGGATCCAGTGGTACCTCCGTAGGATATGTTTCGTCTAAGAATGGTAAACCGCGTTTTTTGCAAGGTGGATGGCACTTTGACTGTCACAGTAAAACCAGTATTCCTCATGTTGGATCCCTAGCTCTTCGATGAAGTCCTTCATCTAGATTATCTCCTTGCCGGCTTCCACAGCTACCATGTACTCCGCCTCCGTGGTTGACAACGCAACCGTCTTCTACAGCCTCGACTGCCACGAAACAACTCCCCCTGCATAAGTCATGATATATCCGAATGTAGACCGGCTGGTATCTGCATCAGCCAACATATCTGAATCGGTGAATCCGTCATGTTGGGGATTACCGGAGCCGAACCGGAGGCACATACTCGAGGTGTCTTTCAAATACCAGAGTATCCACTTGACCGTGTTCTAGTGCTCTCTTCCGGGATTGCTTATGAACCGGCTGACTACTCCTACAATGTAACCGATGTCCGTCTGGGTATACACCATCGCATACATCAAGTTCCCGACGACAGAGGCATATGGTATCTTCATCATATCCGTCTTCTCCGCCTTTCTCCTTGGGCTCTGCTTTCTAGACAACTTGCAATTTCCTGGAAGTGTCGATCCGACCGGTTTCACCTCCGACATTTTGAACCATTGAAGCACCTCTGTCACGTACTTCTCCTGTGACAACCACAACAGCTTCTTCAATAGGTCCCAGATGATGTGCATTCCCAATATCTATCTTGCCGAACCCAAGTCTTTCATTGAGAATGTCTGGTTCAGAGCCTTCTTCAGCATCTGGATCTTTCCTTGGTCTCGTCCGACGATCAACATATCATCCACATATAGGAGAAGTATCAAGAAATCTCCTCTGTCAAATTTCTTCACAAATACGCAATGATCGGCTTGCGTCTTGTGGTACCCTTGGTCGGTCATGAAGGAGTCGAACTTCCGGTACCATTGTCGGGGAGCTTGCTTCAGTCCGTATAGGCTCTTCTTCAACCAGGACACCAGGTGCTCCTTCCCTTTCTTCTCAAATCCTTCCGATTGTTGCATGTATGTCTCCTCTTCGAGGTCGCCATGGAGGAACATCGTCTTTACGTCTAGTTTCTCTACCTCGAGGTCCATGCTTGCCGCTATGCCCAATACTGTCCGAATGGATGTCATCTTTACTATGGGGGAAAGATCTCATCGAAATCCACTCCTTTCTTCTGTTGGAAGCCCTTCATCATGATTCGGGCCTTATACCTTGGTGGATTTCCGGCATCTCCCGGTTTCAGCTTGTACACTTACTTGTTCCGGAGTGCTCTCTTCCCTTCCGGCAACTCCGTCAGTTCATACGTGTGGTTCTCATGCAGGGAATCCATCTCATCCTGCATGGCACTCAACCACTTGTGGTTGTGGGTGTCTCTCTTTGCATCTTCGAAGCTTTCCGGCTCCCCCTCATCGGTTAGCGACACATGCTCTGCATTTGGAATTCTCCGGGCGGCTCTTCTCTCTCGGGGAGGATATCTCCGTCCCTGGTTTCTGACTACTGGTTCCTTCATTTGTTCCTCATCCGAATTCGATTTGGGATCTTGTCTGGTTCCGGTGTCTTCTTCTTCTTCTTCTTCTTCTTTGGTCGGTCCAGTTTCTTGTCTGTATCTGGCCGGTTTGTCGAGTGACATCCGGTTACCGGCTAACATCCGGTTTTCAACCGGGTAAGTCATTGTGTCCTCAAGCCGGTTTTCGTTGGATGATCCGGAGTTCATCACCTTCTTCTCCGACTCCCAATCGACAATGATCTTGTCTTCCATGAAGACTATGTCCCGACTCCGGAACACCTTCTTGTCGACTAGATCCCACACCCGGTAACTGAACTCATCATTGCTATATCCAAGGAATATGCATGGCCTGGACTTCGGATCCAGCTTTGCTCTCTTGTCCTTTGCTGCATGCACATATGCGAGACACCTGAACACCTTCAAATGCCGGTAAGACACGTCCTTACCGGTCCATACTCTTCGCGGTGTGTCTCCGTCCAAGGGGACTGAGGGTGATCTGTTTATCACATAGGTCGTCGTCGTCAGCGCCTCATCCCAAAACGTCTTGGGTAACTTTGCATATGCCAGCATGCTCTGAACTCTCTCCATCACGGTCTGATTCATCCATTTGGCCAGCCCATTCTATTCTGGCATCTTCGGCACGGTGAATTCGAGCCAGATTCTCTTCGACCGACAATACTCCTCGAACTGCCCCCATTATTCTCCTCCGTTGTCCGTTTGAACCGCCTTCAGCTTCCGGTTGGTTCCTCTTTCCACTCTCGTGTGGAGCTCCTTGAATACGGATAGCACTTGATCTTTCGTCTTCAACGATGAGACCCACAGCTTCCGGTTGTGGTCATCTATGAACGTCACGACGTACTACGATCTGGCATGTGACTTTGTGTCCACTTGACACACATCCGTATGCACCAGCTCCAATGGTGCATTCCGTCTCATCGGTGGTCTTGACCAGAAGGAGGTTCGGTTTTGCTTGCCGGCCAGGCAGTCGGTGCACTTCTCAAGTTGCACGTCCTTCACCGGAATAAGATTGTCTTCATCAAGCCTCTTCATCCCCTTCTCACTCATGTGACACAGTCTTTTGTGCCACAGCTCACCGGTAGTGTCGGATGCTATGTTCACTTCTTCCCAGCATATCCAGGCATTCATCAAGTATAGTGTGTTGACCTTCCGAGCTCGAGCCACTATTAGGCTCCCTTTGCAGAACTTCATGACTCCGTTCCGGATGCTACCCGTGTAGCCTTCATCATCTAGCCGACCGGCTGATATCAGGTTCAATCAAACCTCTGGAACGTGTCGGACTGTCAAGATTCGAACTCTTGACATGACCATGTTATAATCGAGTGTTATGTGTTAACCACACATCTAGCATATAATCATGTATATACTTCCTCATTGTAGGTTTTAGCTAGCATCATGTGCATAATTTCTCCCTTGTATTATTAACACTTGGCACATGCATGCGTACCTACTGCCTACATGCTCTATTGTATCACATGCGTGCAACAGGTATGCATGCCACTTAGTATAAATAGTTGAGTTCACCTTGAAGGAATTCAAGGTGAACAACGCCAGTCATGGACATATCAATCTAGTATTCTCATTTCGTCCAATCTTGTCTCCTTAATCTTCATCTCTATCTTTATCCTCTTGTGTCATTCCGTCATTGCTCCGTCGTAGCCTCATCATCCGTGCTCCATCTTAGTCCGCGCTTGGTGTGTCCGTGACACGGACATCCTTCAGCAGCAACTTGCATCCGGTTGGTGTCATCAACAACACATCTCCTATGCTGACAATTTGGCATGTACCTTCATTCCCCATCCGGACACAGCCATGATCACCGGTTGTGTAGGATAAGAAGCATTTCCGATCCGGTGTCAGGTGGAATGACGCTCCGGAATCGACAACCCACGTTGTCTCGTCTCTGACAAGGTTTAACTCATTCTCCTCAGTAATGAGCATCAGTTCCTCTTCACTTGTCGTAATTGCTGACGTTCCCTTCCGATCCTAGCCTATCCGGTCCAAACCATTTCGGTTTGAACTCTTCTTCGAATCGGTAGTGCCGGTTTCCTTTTCTTTCCAGAAATGCCGACAGTTCTTCTGTAAGTGTCCCAGCTTCCCGCAATAGAAGCACGTGGGTCTCCCCCTTGACTTCGACCTCGTCCCCGATTAGTCCCAGTTTTGGGAACTCTGATACCGGCCTCTTCCCCGGTTGTGGTCATCTTCTGTGACCAAGGCCTTCATATCGGTTCTAGACTCCCGGTCCTTTCGGCGAGCTTCTTCATCTAGCAAGCTTGATTTTACCCTTGTTAGGGACAACTGCTTTCCTGCCGGCCCGGCGTTGCCCAACATGACAACCAACATCTCCCAGCTATCCGGGAGGGAACCGAGCAGGAGCAATGTGAGTACCTCATCGGCGAGAGGTACTTCCAACGAGGTTTCCTGGTGGATCAATCCCTGGAAGGCATTCATGTGCTCGGCCATGCTAGAGTCGTCCTAGTACCGGAGCCTCACTAGCTTCTAGAATACCGAAACCCGATTAACGACATTCTTGTTCTGGAACATGATGCCGATCTTCACCCAGAGTTCATGGGCCTTGCTCTCTTCATTGAAGTTGTTGTACAGGCTCATGTCGATGAAGCACCGGATGTATGTCGTAGTCTTCATGTGCATCACCTCCCACACTGTGGCATCGATCTTGTCCAATCTCTTGTCCCCGAACTGAACAGGAAACCAAAGATCTTTAACCACCAGCATATTCCTCATCTTCAACTTCCACACTGAGTAGTTGGAGCCAGTGATCTTGAACATGCCGCCGAACGATTCTTTCATTTCCTATGTTGTTCGCTCTGATACCAGTTTGAAGAGAATAGCGCGGAATATAGCTCGGCCACAACCAAGTCTTGAATACTTCCAACGAGAATCAAACACAATAATGGGAAGTAGGGAGTGAACACACATACAGAGACACACACAATGATAGAGAGTATACAGGATGTTTACGTTGTCGCGTTATTACGCGCGTGCGTGTAGAAGGGCGGGACCACAGGGGTCTTGGACCGAGGAATAGCTAAGAAGGAGGAGAACGGAAAGGCAGCGGGCGCACTCGTACACACAGACGCGGGAGCACACAGGAATCACAGTCCGACAACACAGCAAAACGAGAAGACTAGAAGTCCGAGTATATGAACGTGTATGTACGTAAATATATAAAGATATATCAAGACGGTTACAACTAACAGGCCGGCAAGGCGAACACCGACGCTTGTTCACTCACATACAGAAGAGCGAGATGGAGACTCTGCTGGAAGCACACTGGCATTCCACGGAGCAGAGTCAGCCTCCCGAAAACCTGCTCAAAGCAAATACAGAGAAAAAAAAGGAGGAGAAGAGCTCGGTTCCAGTCCGACATCACTTCGTCCTCGACAAAAGTGATCCTTTTTTCATTCCTCTCCCTCTCTTTTATAGCCCAAGGAGGGAGGCCGTTATCATTCGTTACATCATATTAATTCTCTGTCCTTTCGGACAAAGATACACCTCGATTCTTCCCTATTGAATGCGTGCTACCTAGGATTTCACCTCAGCCGACTTGTACCTACCTACTTACTATACAACGAAAAGTGTAATCACGTATCAGGGCCGGTTTACACACGCTAAACTCGGTTTCCGCCTAGAGACGGTTTTCTTCACGACATCCGCCCCCACCTAACCGTGCATCCACCGGTATGCGCCAAAATCGGGCTCTTGCTGGAGAAAACCGGTCCATGCTTTACTCCTCGACTTCCGGGTCGTCATCCGCCTCGGACCTCCCGTCGTCGCCGTCCATGCTTTCCAAACCTGGCTCGCACTCGTGTCGTTTCTTAAACGCTTTGACCCTCTTCCCCACTACCAGTATTGCCATCCTCGTACCGTCGAGCTCCGCAAGATGGTAGGTCCCGTTATCGTTGGCGCCTGTCACCGCGTAAGGCCCGAACCACCTCCTTGCAAACTTCCGCATCGCCCTGTGTTGGTTATCGAGGATGTTGTCATACACTAGGACCCAGTCACCTTCCTCGATTTTCTTCGGTCGCAGTCGATGAGTCCGATCAAACCGCTCTTTGTTCTTCGACCTTGCCAACCGAAGCTTCTCCGCGGCTCTTTCCACGTCCTCCAGCCTTCGCTCGAGCTGTCGAATCCGTGCCGCTAGCAGCTCCTCCTGGCTCATCTCATCTCTCCAATCCACCGTGGCCCATGAGGAGATGGTTCACTCCGTTGCCATGATCGGCCTCTGTCCGTACATAAGCTTTGTCGGCATGAACCCGGTTACCAAACTGTGTGTAGTTCGGTCCGTCCACAAGGCATAAGGTAGCAGTCGCGGCCAGTTCCCGACTTGGCCTTCACACGCCCGTACTAGTGCTTTGACGATCGGCCCGTGTCCACGCTCCACCTTCCCGTTAGCCTCTGGATTGTACGTTCTGGTGATCGAGAGTTTGACCCCTAGTCGGTCAAACAGCTCTTCAGCCTCTTGCGAGTCCAACTCTCCGCGGTCAGCCACGATCCTCCCGACGCACCCGTACTGACACATTACCTCTTCGATCAAGAACCGGCATACCGCCGCGGTTGTTTTGTTTTGCAGTGCCTGGCCTTCCACCTGGTTCGTTAAGTCTTCCCGTGCAAGCACCAGGTATCGCATTTGTCCTACTCCCATCGGCATCGTCACCAAGTCCACCATCCACTTGAAATGGACAGTCGAGGGTAGGTCGGGTGAAGCTCGTCCCGGTGTCGGACTATGGAGTGCATCTTACAGCTTTCGCAAGTCGTCACGAACCGATGCACGTCCCGGTACAGTCCCAGCCACCAGTACTTCCCCTTTAGCTTCTCGAACGTGGCCCACGGTCCGCGGTGTCCGGCCCAAGGACTCTCGTGGTAGGCCTCCAGCAACTCCTCCTATTCCTCCTTCTTCGCCACCACTCGGAGCGGGATGTCGTCCCTCTTCTTCGGGTGCTTCCAGGTGTACCCGTCCCGAAGGAAGAATCGGTACGCTTTCTTCCGGATCCGGTTGGTCTCTTCCTTTGTCCATGCCACGTCCGGTGTCATTGTTTTCAGGAGCCCGCCGATCCGGAGCCACTCCCCGTCATACTTGCTCTCGCCACCATGTGAGCCACCGAGTTCGTCCCTCCTTGTGGTAGGGTACATATCCGCACTAGGCCGAGAGGAGTCCACATCGTCGTAATGTCTCTGCTCTCCACGGCTAGTTGGAACTGATCGTACCCCGAATACAGATCACCGACAGAGTAAATCGACCTTCCGGCGAAGGCCTCCGCGAACTCGTCTATGGACGGTTCGATTCCTGCATTCCGAATGGTCACCTTGTTGACTGGTTGCAGGTCCTGAATGAAGCACAGCGTGCCGTTCTTTTTCGGCACCGTAAACCACCGATTCGAATACGGGGCACTCGACGGTTTGAGGATGCCCATCTCCACCTTTTGCGTCAGAAGCTCCATCAACTTCGGGATGTGAGCTCTCGGCACCGGAATCGATTTGAGATTCCACGGTACGTGCGGTAATGTGAAGATCACCATCGGTTTGACATATGTCGGGTCTACGCACCCGATCTCCTCTGGTGAGAATGCGAAAGCCTTCCTGTGCCTCCCGAGCATTCTCCAAAACCGGTCCTCTGCCGCCGGCAGTAGAAAGCCGCCCCCACCGATCTTGAGCTCTTGTAGTGTTATGTCGGTGAACCGTTGCCCTATGCCAGCCGGATTCCGTAAACTTGGGTCCGACGCGACCCCTTTTATCCACTCCTCGCTGCCCTCCGGCAAGGGTGTCGCGACTGGCCTCACCTTCCGGTCCACAGTCTTGTACTTTGTATCCACGCGGGCCGTCTGATCCAACCCGATCCTTTCCCCGAAGTCCGCGATGACTTCGTACATTCCCATCGAACTAACCGGAACGGTCCGGTCTTCTCTAAGGTCTTCCCTACCACCTTTCGTAACTCGCCCAAGGTGTCATCAAAAGAGACCGCCTCCACGGCGCCGCTGATCTCTTCGTCGAGGGAGAGGACTCTGCATCCCTTGAGCCGCTCCTCCGCTCGCTTCCTTTTCCGGCCGCTGACGCCGGTTATAGTACAACCCCCGCTATCGGAGAACCAAAATTTCCTACCTATGGTACAGGTCTTCTTCCCTACTATACATTTGTGGGGTTTTTCCGGGGTGTCCGGACTATCGCGGCCCCACGCCTTGGTAGCCCTCTCTAAAAATCCCCTCGGGTTCCGCCTCCGAGGGTCTCGCGGTTACGCTCATGGTTCGGTCGCACCGTCAGGAACTGGACTGAGTGACGCCCGTCCTGGCTCTTGACTCTTGCATAGGCCGAACCGTTGTCCAGCACCTTGGTCTCCATCCGTGCCGCCGTGATGTATGGTTCTCCTAGTATAACCAGATGTGAGGACGTCTCCTGCACGAAGAAGTTGTCGAATACATGTGTATAATGGACGTATTCACATTATCCCGTTTTGGCCATTTCTGTAATTAGCATAAAGGGTAGTTGCCCTAAGTCAGTCACTATATATAGTGACCTTGTAACCTCTTTGTGGGGTTGGTTGTTGTATTGTTGCTTTATGAAATAAGAAACTCTTTTGTGTCTCTCTCTCTCTCTCTCTCTCTCTCTCTCTGTGCAACGACCTACATTCTGTCATACACAGGGAATAAACAGGAATCGAGTGCTTCAAGATCTTCCGCACAGACGACATTGCTTCCAACATCTGGTATCAGAGCCTGCACAGTAGTCGGTTCTTCAATCCGCTGTCGGCCGTCGTCTCTGCATTCGGTTCCCTGCGTCATTCGAAGAAGAGAGAAGAAGAAGAAAAACCAGGTTTGCATCTCATCGCGTTAGATCATCTTTGTTTGGAGTAAGCCAGCAGGTTGTACTCCGCTCCCCGTGATCGTAACCGCTCGAGGTGAAATCCCCTTGTGCAACCCTGACAACAACCCAAATTCATGCTTCATCTGGCTGATCGACATTCGGGAGGATCAGTCGGATCCGTCTCTCTCGTCGCTGCAGTCAACCGAAGCAAAATCGGTTCAGATAATCGGTTTTAATAATTGGTATTCGGCATATATATCCGAAACGAACCGGGCTCACTCCGACTCGGCAACATTCGGGAAGACCAGTCGGTTCTGTCCCTCAAGTTACCGGAGTAAATTCGAGCAAGTTCCGAAACCGAACCGACTCGGGTTCAAATCCGACTAGAACGATATCGGGTGAGCCAACCGGCTGCACTCCAACAAGGTTCGTAGTCAACTCCGAACCGAGCTTCGTCAACTGAAACCGAATTTGATGGCATCAACATCCGGCTCGTCAGAAATGAGTCTACGAAAGTTCGATGGATCGAACTTCAACTTCTGGAAGGAACAAATGCAGGACTATCTCATAGTCAAGGGGCAGATCGATCCCATCGAAAATGAAGAACCTCCAGAAGGATACAAACCAATTGAGTGGCAGAAGCTGGACAGAATCGTCCGCGCCACGATTCGGATGCACCTATCGGAATCGGTATACTTTACGGTGCAATCGTGTACGACAGCATTCGAACTGTGGAAAACACTGTCGGACACTTACGAAAAGAAGGTCGCCGCAACGAAGATGTTTCTGATCCGGCGCCTCTACAACTTGCGGATGAAAGAATCCGATTCGGTTCAAGCACACCTCAATGAGTACGAAAGCATAAGCTCCCAAATCTCGTCACAGGGGACGGCAATCGAGGATGAACTCAGAGCAATGATACTCATGAGTAGCCTTCCCTCATCATGGGAAACTTTCGTCACAACCGTGTGCAACGCGTCAACCACGGCTGTTAAATACTCCGAAGTCACGAGCGCAATCCTGACTGAAGCAGCTCGGAGAAAGTCTTTCGCCAAAGACTCAACAGACGACGCTTACGTAGTACAAGGTTCGACAGACCGATCGAACATACGAGGAAGAGATTCCTCACGACCGCCGAACAATCAGCGAAGACGGAGCCAGTCACGGGATAACCGAATCTGCAACTATTGCAAGAAACCCGGACACATCAAGGCCGACTGCCGCGCACTCAAGAACAAGAACAACAAGAGGAGTGGCCGGCATGAGGAGATCAATCACGTCAGCTTCTCAGCTGATGTGCTACCAGACGACCCGAACATACTATCAATCGAAAATCCAGTCGGCTCAGAAGTTCTGCTCACGACTGAAGAATCGAGCACATGGCTCTTGGATTCGGGTGCGTCATTTCATGTGACTCCTCATCGGTCCCAATTTCGGCAATATACGATCCGTCACTCCGACTCAGTTCGGGTCGGCAACTCACAACACTGTGACATCATCGGAATCGGCACAGTAGAGCTCAACCTTGCAGGTGGCTCTACACTTGTACTCCACAATGTCCGACATGTACCCGAGCTCTCAAGGCCATTGATCTCAGTCGGACAACTGGATGAAGACGGCATTCGTGCCGGCTTTTCTTCGGGAGGGTGGACACTCCACAGGGGGAACCTCCTGCTTGCTAGAGGACCTAAGATACACTCATTGTATCCGCTACATGTTACGCTCAGAGAGGGTAACCTGTTTTTGGTGGATATTCCTGTGTCATCACTATGGCACCGAAGATTAGGACACCTCAGCAAGGCCGGCATCACGCACCTATCCAGAGCCGGGTACATCCCCAAACTCTCCTTCTCCGACCATCAATTCTGCGAGCATTGCCAGTATGGCAAACAAGTAGCCGCATCACACCCGACATCAGCACCAAAAGAAACGAGACCTCTCGATTTAGTCCATTCGGACGTCTGTGGGCCAATGCCGCATCAGTCTCTAGGCGGTGCCTCTTACTTCGTCAGTTTTATTGACGATTCGACTCGAAAGGTGTGGGCTTATCCGATTCGCACCAAAGATCGTGTCTTCTCGATCTTCTCAGATTGGCTCGCTATGGTAGAAAATCAAACCGACCGAAAGCTGAAATGCCTTCGGACAGACAATGGGGGAGAGTTCAAATCCGATGAATTCGTCAAATTCTGCCGACAACGCGGCATCCGACGTGAATTTACGGCACCACACAGTCCGGAGCAAAACGGGATTGCAGAGCGAATGAATCGGACAATCCAAGAACGGATAGTTTCCATGCTCCAACACTCCGGACTGTCGGATGGCTTCTGGGCAGAGGCTCTACTCACGGCAGTACACATAATCAATATGTCGCCAAGTAGACCTCTAGGACTTCAAATTCCTCAGGAACTATGGATCGGCAGAAAGCCGAATTACGACAAGCTGAGGATCTTCGGATGCGAGGCGTATGCCCTCATTCCGAAAGATGATCGCCGCAAACTTGCACCTCGGTCCAGGAAATGCATTTTCCTTGGATATGGATCCGACGGCGAAATGGGATACCGACTCTGGGACCCCGAACGCAGACAAATCGTTCGAAGTTCGGACGTTGTGTTCAACGAGTCGGCTATGAATCCATCTGTCGAAAAACCGATCGAAGTCCGAAGGGTAACATTTTCCGATGTGCCGACCCTTCAAGAAGGCCCCGCTCTCAACACACGGTCAGCTTCACGGGTAGCTGAACCTTACACTACCGACTCAGACAACTCTGACTCGGCACAGCCGAATGATTCGGTTTCGGACCATCCGACCTCGATACCCGATGCGACCAGTCCAATCCTACTTCGACGATCCGAGAGACTGTCGCAACCTCCGGAGAGATATTCTCCTGGAATTTTCTTCACCGACGCCGGCGAACCGACGTCTTACGAAGAAGCATCGACATCTGTCGATTCAGCCACCTGGCATCTGGCGATGGAGTCGGAAATGCACTCCATTCGGGCAAACAAGACTTGGGATTTGGTCGAATTACCGAGGAACCGACGTGCTCTTCCTTGCAAGTGGGTCTATCGACTAAAAGAGACGTCTGATTCGACCACCCCAAAGTACAAGGCCAGATTGGTTGCGAAGGGCTTCCGACAAGAATACGGCGTCGACTTCGACGAGATTTTTTCACCAGTGGTGAAAATGACAACCCTTCGTTTCCTACTCGGCGTAGTGGCAGCCGACAACTTGGAGCTGATTCAGCTAGATGTCAAAACAGCATTCCTCCATGGTGATCTTGACGAGGAAATTTATATGGAGCAGCCGAAAGGCTTCGTGGCCACCGGCCAAGAACATCTAGTCTGCCGACTCAGGAAGAGTCTATACGGCCTCAAACAGGCACCACGACAATGGTACAAGAAGTTCGACGACTTCATCCAATCGATCGGCTTCTCCAAAAGCGGTGAGGACCATTGTCTCTTCACCAACACAGCTCAAGATGGATCACCCATCTTCCTCATCATCTACGTGGACGACATGCTAATCTCTGGACGCCACGCGGGCGAACTCACCGATCTCATTCGGCAACTGCGGTTGAAGTTTTCCATGAAGGACCTCGGTCCGGCACGACACATCCTTGGCATGAAGATTAGTCGGCATCGCGATAAACGACATCTTTTTTTGTCTCAGACCGACTATATCGGACGTGTCTTGGAACGCTTCAACATGCAATCAGCCAAATCTGCTTCAACCCCACTCCCTATGAATCTTCGGCTCTCTCAGCGAGACTGCCCGACATCCGGTTCGGAGGGGGAAGATATGAAGTCGGTACCGTATGCACCGGCAGTCGGCTCCCTTATGTACCTGATGGTCGCGACACGGCCTGACATCTCTCATGCCGTAGGAGTCGTTAGCAGATTTATGCACAATCCTAGCCGATCGCATTGGAACGCAGTCAAGCATGTGTTCAGATATCTGGCTGGCACAAAAGATCACGGCATTCTTTTCGGTCCGAACCGAACCTCAGGCGTAGTCGGTTACACCGACTCGGACTTCGCCGGTTGTATAGACAGTCGGAAATCAACAACCGGATACTGCTTCAAATTCGGCAATGGAGCAATCTCGTGGAAGTCGAAACTTCAAGAGTGCACAGCAACCTCAACGACCGAAGCAGAATATGTAGCTGCGTCCGACGCAGCAAAAGAAGCTTTGTGGCTCGGTCGGCTGGCGCACACGTTTCGACAAGTCGACCATGACTCGGCTCCAGTTGTCTACAGCGACAGTCAAGGTGCTGTTGCCTTGTCGAAAAATCCGGTTCACCACAACGCCTCCAAACATATCGACGTTCGATATCACTTCGTTCGGGACTGCGTCATCTCAGGGAAAATCGGTCTAGAGAAAATATCCACAACCGACAATGTCGCAGATGGAATGACCAAATGTCTTTCGGCAGACCGTTTTCGGTCTCTTCGGCATCAGATGGGCGTAACGACAAACCAGTCCGGTTAGAGCCGGACACAGAGCAGAATGGTTCCCGACAACCGACATCAGTTCCTTAATGATCGGCTTCGACTGTTCCGACCCGACCAGTTCGGTCTTCTGCCTTCGGACCCTGCCGACTCAAACAAAGCTGATATGTCCGAGAACCTAAGTTTATACCTGTAATCTCAGATAACCCATGTATACGCCCATTACGGGGGAGTGTCGAATACATGTGTATAATGGACGTATTCACATTATCCCGTTTTGGCCATTTCTGTAATTAGCATAAAGGGTAGTTGCCCTAAGTCAGTCACTATATATAGTGACCTTGTAACCTCTTTGTGGGGTTGGTTGTTGTATTGTTGCTTTATGAAATAAGAAACTCTTTTGTGTCTCTCTCTCTCTCTCTCTCTCTCTCTCTCTGTGCAACGACCTACATTCTGTCATACACAGGGAATAAACAGGAATCGAGTGCTTCAAGATCTTCCGCACAGACGACATTGCTTCCAACAGAAGTGCTAGTCGATCTCGACATCGCTGATTTTCACACGTACGTTCGGTCAGGCTCCATGTAGTTCCTCCGTGGCGCACGTCGTTGCCCGTATTTTCCAACCATGTTTGGTGTTGATCGGCCATTTCCCCTTCTTGTAGAAGTCCATGGACATCAAGTTGATTTCTGAACCGTGGTCCACCAACGCCACCACCGGCTCCTGGACATCCCCGATCTTAACAAGGGTCTCCGTGGTCGCTCTAGCCCAGTGCGGCCTCGAATAATGGATCTCTGCCAACTCGTCTTCTAGCGCCATGTCCTCTATGTGCGTCATTCGCACTTCCACCGGCTTCTCCGGCTCTGGCTTTGTCGACAGCCTCTTCCTCTTCACCAAGTCTACGATGGAGTCGTGGAACTCCTTCTTGGCAATCCCGAGCACTTCCCTCAGCGACAGATCCACTTTGCTATCGAGGATACGTTCCTTCAAGACCTTTCGCAGTTCCGTGGTCCGTTCGATTTCCGTGCTCACTCAGTACCCGGTCTTCTTGGCTTTATCTGGTGCGCCGGTCGCACCAGCCTCATTCTGCCTTTGGCCGAATCAGGTCTCGTACCGTTGCGAGGGCCCAGCCCCTCCAGTTTTACCTACTCGCTTGTCTTCCACCAGAGCCTCGTAGTTCTGGCATGCGGCTTCAACGAAGCTCGTCTTCTCTTCGACCAAGTCACTCCACCCAGTTACCTCCCAAACCCATTTTTCCGCGCGGTCCACTTCTTCTTTCCTTAGCCGCGCGCCGGCGAGGCCTTCCAGCATCAATGGCCAGAATCCGGCTTCGTCCGTCTTCCGGGCCTCACCACCTCGGACCCGGATCCCTACCGAAGCCGAGTAGTGAACGGTCTCCGCGTGGCGAGCCGCCGCTTCTTCCATCAGCCGTTTCATACCCCCTCACCCGACATTTAGGTTCAAGGCCCTTCGGGTCTCGCTGGTGTGCACCCTTCGGGCTCTCATTGCCTCGACGAAGTTCCCGCAGTCCCTCCGGACGTGGCTGACCGTGTCGCACCACAAACACCGGTTTCCAGCCAGAGGCCTTCGGTCACGGGCCTGTTCGCCGTCGTCCCTCCGTGCCTGTGCAATCTAGAGGTCCTTTACCATCCTAGTAAGCTCCTCTAGAGCTGCTCCTCCGCTCGAGCCTCTGACCATGCCGGTCAAAGTCGATCCGGTCTCAAGCTAGTCTCGGGTCTCTTCCCTTCGCGCTGGCGAGGTTGGCTCAAGATTCCTTGCTGCTACAGAGCCTGCCCCCGTTGATCCTTTATCGACCCACTCTCGCCGTTTGTCAAAACGGCCACAGAATCTCTTCACCACGGCCCAGTCGGCCGTCAGCCCGTCATCAGTCTCCAGCAGGAGACCCACTTGCTCCCGGTCCCTCGCATCCACCGACTTAACGAACAACAGGACGCCACTCGTGTCTAGTACGGTCCGGTCGAGCGCCGAAAGACTCGCAAAGCGTTCTTCAAACTCCCGAAGGAGCACTGACGCGTTTCTCCCCTTTTCGGGGGTCTCTACCCATTCCATGAAATCCCGTTTTGAGAGCCGAAGCGCATCGTCAAGCCCGTATTTTTCGAGGAGCCGACCTTCAAACTCTTCCCAAGTTCGGCTCTCAGCCCGTACCTCAAGCACCTCCGCATGGATGCCCAGCATCGCCACCCGAGGGAATCCGGTCAGTCGCCTTTCTTCCGGAATGTCTCTCATCACCATCTCGGCCTGGTAGGCCTCCAAATAGCTCGTGGCGTCCTTCCCACCGAACCGGCCTATCGTGCCGACGACCGCTTCAATAGCCCTATCGCGGGCGCCAGCGCCTTCACGCGCACTCACTATCCGATCCACAGCCGAAGCCATGGCTTCCGCGAGATCCGACCCCCTCATCTTTCTATTCCTCCGCCGCCTTTTCACGTCGGGTTCACCAATTATGTCGCGTTATTACGCGCGTGCATGTAGAAGGGCGGGACCACGGGGGTCTTGGACCGAGGAATAGCTGAGAAGGAGGAGAACGGAAAGGCAGCGGGCGCACTCACACACACACAGACGCGGGAGCACACAGGAATCACAGTCCGACAACACAGCAAAACGAGACGACTAGAAGTCCGAGTATATGAACGTGTCTGTACGTAAATATATAAAGATATATCAAGACGTTTACAACTAACAGGCCGGCAAGGCGAACACCGACGCCTGTTCACTCACATACAGAAGAGCGAGATGGAGACTCTGCCGGAAGCACACTAGCGTTCCACGGAGCAGAATCAGCCTCTCGAAAACCTGCTCAAAGCAAATACAGAGAAAAAAAAGGAGGAGAAGAGCTCGGTCCCAGTCCGACAGCACTTCGTCCTCGATAAAAGCGATCCCTTTTTCGTTCCTCTCCCTCTCTTTTATAGCCCAAGGAGGGAGGCCATTATCATTCGTTACATCATATTAATTCTCTGTCCTTTCGGACAAAGATACACCTCGATTCTTCCCTATTGAATGCGTGCTACCTAGGATTTCATCTCAGCCGACTTGTACTATACAACGAAAAGTGTGATCGCGTGTAAGGGTTGGTTTACACACGCTAAACTCGGTTTCTGCCTAGGGACGGTTTTCTTCACGACAACGTGGAAAACCCTAATAGGGAAAAACCACGAGAGCCCACAGACTCCGAACTATCACTATAAGAGAAAGTTACAATCAGAGACTCGGAGGCAACGACCTCAAGCTTTGTTTCTTCGCCAAGCGGCGGTTACAATAGAAAATGTTCTCTCTCTCTCTCCCTCTCTCCCTCTCTCTCCTCTCCCTCTCCCTCTCCCTCTCCCTCCCTCCCTCTCTCTCTCTCTCTCTCTCTCTCTCTCTCTCTCTCTCTCTCTCTCTCTCTCTCGGGTCTATCCGATCCAGTTTTCAGTCCAATTTGGTTTCCGGATCTCTTCCGGTTCTCATCGGGTCCATCCGGTTTTCACCAAGTCCACTTCATTCATAACCGGTTCCCATCCGGTTGCAAATGTCCACATAAGTGGATGATCAAGGAACATCAAAATCAATTGTTTCAACCCATGTTGTGTGGGTGTACATATATATTTAACGAAGGAAGTTGTACACGAACATATTAATTGGGGAGATGAGCATTTTTCCATGATGATGAGCTTTTGACAAATATTTATGAGCTTTTGTTATTTTTTCCCCGTGCAATTTGACCCATTTACCCATGATATACCTATGCCCATCTATTCCATGTGCAACCATGGGTTCTCTTAATCATACCAATTACATGATTAGTTCTTTATATGTGCCATGATGAACCCCATAACTTGCACCTATAACCTACCTTCCCTGTCCAACCACATCTTCTCCTAATCATAGAGTTAAGTGTGGCATTCTTGATGCGCCCATTACATAGCTATGAACATGGACACCATTCTTTCCTTGACCAACTATGCATTTCTTATCATAACATTAATTGTGACATTTTGGGAAATATTAAAGAACGACATTTTCACATTTACCAAAAAATGGGTGACTTTTTACTATAAATACATGGCACCTTGGTGACATTTTGAATATATATAAAACAAATCCCATAACCATCTGATTACCTCATTGTTCTAAGCACAAACATTGTTTTTTGTAGCTAAAACAAAACTCTACAAACAATAAAAACTTAGTTTGTTTGGTGGCCATTTTTTATTTTTAACTATTTTTTGAATATTTCTACAAGTACCTAGATAATCACTTCTCATTCTGGTAGTTGAAATTTTGAAAATTATATGGTCACTTCAAGCCGTTTTTCTTAGTTATGAGTCACTTATGACTTGTAGGTATTATTCGCATCCATAATAGTTAGTGTGTGTTTCCTAGAGAGAGAGAGACAAAGAGAGAGTAACATAACATTATTGTAGTGTTTTTCATATACATTTATTAATATAATTGTGTGTGTTTTAGAGAAAGGAAGAGAATTATTTCAATCGTCCACAAGAAAGCCCATCTTGACATATGAGAGGATGACGATTACATTCTACATTGCCATTTCTAGCAAAGGTCTTCATGAAGAGAGAATTGACTGAGGTTTTACCTTTTGGATTAACTTTAAGGAGACAATGTAGTGATATGGAATCTGTAAAGAGAGAAAAGTGCCAAAAAGTCAATGTTTATATAGGTTAGGATTATGTTTGACCTTATCACCAAGAGAAGACAAAGAGAACGAAGTGTAGCTCTACCCATTGGGTCAATGTAGTCAAGGATTCAAAATATGAGCTACAAATGCTTAAGTGACAACAAGTAAAGGTATGGTAAATGTGTATATATACATGAACGTACATTTTGCCGAAACAAGGTGCCCATGCAAGGACAAGGTGAAGTGCAAGTTAAAAGAGATTATATATTTTTTATCCAACAAGTCAAAACACTATTACTTGAGTTTATAACTGGCGAAAGTCGCAAGCCTTTGTTGGATTGATCATCCTTATGTCAAGCTTTTGCTTGATTGACTACCTCTACGTTGTCACTTACAATAGTCAACTTCCTCATTATTGAACTTCCATTCCCCACCCTAGGCTCAATGCCGAACCTAGGGGTCATAGTACTTAATCTAATTCCCCTTTTGTACACCCAAAACTCAAAAAGCGGAGGAAGGTCGTGATATATTGTTTCAAAAATTCCTATGAATTACCAATAGATACAACACATATATATTAATTGCTAAAACCTACATCAAGTTGCCAACCCCCCCGCCTAGCCAATCCCATCTACAAAGGATTATAAAAGACAGTAACAGACAACACATACATATGCACTTAAAAGTATTTCCCGAGACACTTACACATTGACATAATCAACGTACACACACGTTTAAAAATCATATCTATAAACACATCAGTTACACTTATATATTTATACATTCTGACACACATACTATATAATTTCATATTGATTTACACATTCACGCACATTCTTTCTCTTATGGACATACAAGCTATTGTTCACATTCTACATTACACACATCAACAATATAATTAGATGTATTGCATATAAGCACACTACATGTATGGGAGCATGGATATCTTTCTTGCATAAACAACTTAATAAACACTTATAGAATATACATTCTCAAGTGCGGCCACATAAAGTAAAGAGGAAATATCCTTAGAAGCACAACCACATGCTACCTGACCCCCTCAATTCTCTTAAACCTTCATCAACAATTTCAGCAAAGCCATCTCCCTAGATTAGTCCTACTCACATCCTTGCACCCTTCTCTTGGATTCTCATGACAATGTTAACTAGCAACAAGCAATTATTTCTCATGCACCATTGAGGTGGAAGATAGTACTCATTGTTTCATGCAATGTCCGATTGCTCCTCAATTTTGGTGTTACATTTCTTAAATTTGGCAAGTTTATCACATTGTTATTTGATTGTAGGTGTTTGCGCAATTTACACAATTTGACCCGAGATAAGAGATGTAGATTGTTTTCCTCTTTATAAGGTATTCATGATTGCCTCATGACTAGGATATGCACAATGCTTTTTGTATTTGATGGCCACCATGGAGTTAGGACATACCCTGGAGTTTTGTATTTGATTGCCTCATAACTAGAAGTTGAAGGGGGTCTTGATCTAGCAAATATATTTATTGGAGGAAGATAAAATTCTTTAATCGTCTTGCTATGTCGTGAAGAGAACAATCATGTGTGGCAACATTATAATGTTTTTCACACAAATTTATCTATAAACCTATGTTTTCAATAAAGATGGATAGATAAGATATTTTTTTAACTTATATTGAGAGGCCAATATTGACCCATGGGGCCTAAGTACACAAGTTTCCTTGATTTGTGTCTCCATCTAAAGAAGGGATATTCATACTTCATCATTCATCTCATGCATTGAATGTCATCTTACATTCGTAACAAGTGTGACTAATGTTGGAGAGGGTAGTTTTTTCAAGAGGATTGGTTATGTCAACGCCAATATTCAATCCATGAAGCAAGATTTGGCTCATGAACTAAGAGAGCCGATGCTAGGACTCGATGGCCTTTAGTACTAAGTTCAATTTCTATTGTAAAACCCCTACTAGCTCAATTCAAGTGAAATGGAAGTATTATGGAACCATTACCTTAGACATATTCCACATCAAATTCTCAGTTGCCCAACAAAATGGCTCCTTTTTTGGCTAGCTTATTTGTTTAGCACTTCATCTAGTTGCTAAGGATTGTCTACTTTGACTCCAATAGATTCCCAATGCTCTTTCTCACCATCTCCGCTCATCACCAAAAGAACCTAAGTTTCGAGTAGGGAATCATAAGTATGGATTTTACAAAGTAATATAAAGTCCACCAAGCTCTACAACAAGTTGGATTATAAATGTCTTGGTCCATGCATAATCTCTAAATAGAATTTCTCCAACTTTACTTTTGATTATGGGACCCCTAAGTACACACCTCCCTTTTATTCATCCTTTGGACAATTTTGTACACGTTACCTAAAGATAAGATTCTCTAGACACCAAGTAATAAGAAGACAAAAATTCCCATGTTTCCAATCTATATTTCCAAACATAACGTGTACAATAGGGCATTGAATTAATTGACAATGACAATTGAGAATGCCAACTACATTGCAACATTTTCCACCACCCTGCAACAGACTCACCTACATTCCACTCCGATGACTTTTATGAAAACGATGAAAGTGATACTATGGATTGATGATACAACATATTAGTATTTACCATTCACAACGTTGTACCACTTTTCAAACATCAGTCTACTAAAGGCTGGTGATCTATATTCATTGTCAAACATCGTTATAACAATGTTATGCTTTACAAATTTTGTCAGATAAAACCATATTTTGGTGGAGTAAATAACCATGTTTTGGCATCATCAAAATCTTCTAGCATTTGAGGTTCATTATCAATTACATTGTCCAGTTCGACATCCCCTAATCAAAACAAGTGATTGGACCACCTAATTGCTTGGGAGGCGCCAAATGATGCACCATGACATCCATGTAATTCCCATCTTCCTCTTCTTCCACCACAACATGAATTGAAGAGGTCACACCACATTTCTTGTAATGCCTTCTCAGTCTAAAGTAGCAATGGTAAAAAAGGTTAGAGTATGGGTTCCAAAATATGTTGCATCACATCGAGTTGCATAATCAATTGAGACTTCCAATACATACATTTGCCCTTCAATATGCTGACAATACACTCAATTAATTGGGCATTTGCCATGTCTAACTCCCAATGGATACCCTTAAATGTTGAAACACTATATGCAAATTCTTTGTAGACACTATGAACTTCCAAGCGCATTGAGTTGGGAGAACAAGAATTGTTCTCAAACTCAATTTTATCGGACTGAAGGGGTTGGACTGATTACAATCCACGATGTTATGCTATCTACATTGAAAATGTAATAGTTATGCCTAGAAGTTGTAAAGACGTTTGGATGAAGATTCTGATGACCAGTGCTACCATACCACAATTCTTGAGGTATTGGGGTTTATGGCATGCTTGGAGGATGTGAAAGTGATTCATTTCCAATGCCCAAGTTGGAATGCACAAACAGATGAGCAAGTTACAAGGTAATTTGAATGTTGTGAGATGGGTCATGAGGGAGTTCCTTCTCCACTATGAAAACTCATCCTAGTACCATGCAATTCAAATTGTCACTTCCTGTGTGCCATCCTTGAGTTTCATCCACATGCCATTACCCATGTCTAGCTTTTTCCAATACTTCCTTGCTTGTCATGCCACTCGAAGACATGCCCCTTGAATGAGATCGTACCACAACTGAAGCTCAGAGATCCTCCCTTGGCCATCGCCCGATGTGGTCTCATTTGTCGGATCTGCTCTTTTCAGAATCATCCATTAGCCAAGTGACAATGAAAGTATAATGGCCTCTCACTTGTATACCATCCAGTATAGTATTGTGGTGTGAACTCATGTTGCTCTTTGGCTATTTTTGCCTTGCCTATGCCCATACACATTGTTGCTTCATGTAGTTTTTGCTCTTTTGATGTTCAATTCTCTTTTAGCCCCTCCGTTAGACTTGCTATTTGGGGCAAACATCTGTCAATTGTCTCTTCCATGGATATGGCCTATGCAGTGTTGTTGGTGATTGTTGTGGCTCAATCACTATTTGGCTACACTCAGAGCTTGCTCCAGCTCCTCCCCCTTTGATTTGGATGAACTCTATGGTGCTCAATGTGAAAAGGAATTTATTAGGCTAATTCGGGGGCTTGGGAATATTGTTTGGTTTGGGGTGGATCATCAACCCTTTTTCATAGTTTCCATGGGATCAATTTTAATGAGTTTCATGACCATGGTTATACTTTTTATCGTTGCACATTCCAATTCGTCTCGCACTAGTGTAATTTGTTGAGATAATATTCATGTTGTGAGTTCCGTGTGCTCATGAATGGCCGTATTCTACAAATACTCAACAAGGGGCACCATGGGGCTATTTTTCACAAGAGCATCATCAATATCTCTAGTGGTAGTTATCGCCCTATCTTCGAGGGAATGCTTGCTCCAAGAACTCCCCAATTTTTCAATGGCATTCCCATTAGTGGTGGTGATGGTTGTGGTAGTGGATGCTATTAGTTTAGGTAGCTTGGGTTGTCTTCCATGACCAACCATACAATATCGTAATGTCTAGGTGTAGGGAACACTGAACTAGTGGGAAAGAGAGGTTGTGCACAATTTTCTTGAATGGGTGGGACTCACCTCCATCATGATCACTTCCATCAATTTGTGGCCCCTATCAACAACCACATTGCAATTGACTGTGGTGATAGTGGTGCCACTACTACTATCCATATAAGATAGATTGTGGTGTATTAGTCCTATGATCTATCTCGAGCTATAAGGCCTTATAAGTCTCGTGTCTTATAGGTCTTGGTGTTATGGAGCTCCAAGTACTTTGAAAATTAAGGAGATTTTAATCACAAGAAGATTTGACTCTATCGTATGACTTGGCTTGATAAATAACATTTAACACACTCATGAGAAACTTCTTTGAAGCACTTGGTCCCACACATCCCTTGGCATAGCATCAAGTATGTTTTACATAAGTCCATGTATGCATTTTTGTTGTGACTTTCTTTTCACATCTATTGATCTTCTCTCACTTTCCATTTGTTATCTACAAGCTTTGATTGGCTTAGCCAACCTGTAGCTCTCGAACTCAACTATTGGGAATGGTTTTCTACCAAGTTATCTCTTGGTATTTAAGACTATTATAGATCTCTAATCTTGGCTTGAGATATCACTTCCAACATGTAAGGAATTGTTTTGATATCTAGGAAATAAAAAAAAGGATACTCGAAGGAGGTTGAAATCTTAACAAGTTTATGACTACGAAGTGGAATGGATAGACATTCCTTGAATGTCTAATTCCTCCAATGCAAAGATGACTTATGCATGGGGGATGAAGCCTATATGCCAACAAAGTGCATGTTGAAGCTCAACCAGTTCAATTTCTGCCATCTATATCAATGATGGGTCATCGCTTAAAGATATTATCACAAAAACTTATCTGATAGTTCGACCAAGGATATCAAATTGTTGCGGATATTGGGCAAGTAAGCATGGCAAAACCCTTGAAATGGAGGTGTGAATGTGACTACGAAACAAGATACAAGGTTCAAGTCAAAGCCTAGAATGAGATCTAATGATAGATTCTATACTCCTTGAGGTCAACTACAGATAAAAACCCCATTTTATACAAATAGACATGCAATACATGTTTATGCATGCCACATCATAGTCGTACATGTTTTCAAGGTTCTAGAACCCCTTGTAGAATAATAGTGCCTTTAAAGTGCTCAAGTATAGGTCTAGTCAAGTTAGAGGCTACATCTTTCTTTATGGACATTATGCATGGTTTCATGTAGGAATCATTGTTGTGAAATATCTAGCCATATCCCAAATTCCAATTGAGGTGAATGATGCTCTTCCACACTCCTTTGGTACAATCACATAGGAGACAATCCCTCTTATTCTCAATGTTGGTTTGCGCTAGGAAGAGGTCACCACCCTTAACCTCATTGCATATCCCCATCATTTTATCATAATTATTTTCCATAGCTTGAGGTCTACAATTCAATGGTGATTGAGCCAATGTGTTCCATGAGCTTCTAAAAGGTGTGGTACTAGCCCCATCTATGCCTACTACATGTCTCAAGCCTGCACCTTTGCTTACACGAGACCACTATAGAAAATACCCAACTTCGTGCCTTTGAGGCAATGGCATCCTGTATGTGCCCAACACACTTAGAAGTTGGGACTAAACATTTGAGATCTAAACGAATTCAAGAATCAAAATTAAATTGTTGTCATTACAAGAGTCGAATGTTTTAGTATTGGGGAGCATGTTATATAGACAAAACACTATAGAGCAATTCTAAAGTTTGTTTATTGAACAAACCTAGGGACCATAACATTTGGAAACTTTTACCACATTTATTTACTGATTTTTCCTCCTAGTTTTCTTCCATATATTTTCGTCTCCGTTTCTATCATGCCTCCAATGAATATAAAGGTAGGCCCTATGAATTTTGTGCCTTGTTAACCATAAACCTAAAAGGTAGGCCTTCCTAACAAATGAATCTAAAGAGCAAGCATATCTAATTTAGTGCCTTATTAAGATGGACAAAGTGGTATATCAATCATACACAAATCCAAAGTAAAGACATGTTTAAAATATATGTATTTCCAATCTAGCCCTTTTTCAAATATAGTCATTCTAAGCCCTCTATGTTGACAGGGAGATTGGTAATATCGGTCGGGTACAAAATGCTTTGCAAGTTTCTCAAATACTACAAGTGCATCACATAACTGGAATAAGTCAATTGGCCTTTGGGTGGGTGCAAAAACTCATCCTGAGTGGTATCCAAGTCCTGCTTTCCAATGGCTTCATCATGGTGAGCTAGTTCGATATTTGGGATGCATGGTTGGAATAGATTTAAGGCCAGAAGCAATGTTATCTCCGTTACTATTATCAATCAAATGTAAATTAATGTATTGGGATGCCCAACAATTGTCTTTTGCGGGTCGGGTTGTAGTAGCAAACACAGTACTATTGGCATTAATGTGGTTTATAGCATATGTGTGGCTATTTTCTAGATCAGCAATAACAAAAGTGCAAAGCTTGATCCGCAATTTCCTTTGGGGGGGGGGAACATGGCTCTCCAACAGTAGCCAAAGTTGCTTGGAATGTGTTGATTCAACCTAAAATCAATGGAGGATTGGGTTTGATAGATCCTTTGATGCAATCAAGAGCTCTCTTGACTAAGTTTGTTATCAGAGGTTTGTTGCCAGGATCAGAAGTTTGGAAAGAAATGTTTTTAAAGCAATTAATGCAGTTAACTCCGAAGACAGGAGGAGCATGGTCACCCTCTCTAAAGTGGTTGTTCTTGAATGACATGAAAACCCCAAGGAGGAATATTGCATGCAATAGATTTTTGTTAGGAAGCATAAGAGCGTGGGATGCGATTAAATCATTTTTGCTAAAGGACAAACCTTCTACCTGGGATGCATTACTTAATCAGCCTATGCTTGCCAATTCTCTATTTCGAGGTAATGCAGGAAAAGTATTGGGCTTGCGTACTCACCTTGCTTGGGGTAAATTGGATAATGGACCAGTTGCATCTGCAAGAACTTGGACTCATTTTCAACAAATGTCACAAGAAGATCGACTTGCACATCTACAATCAGTTCATGGTGCCAAGATAATGATGGCTACCTTATCAACAACATATTCTTCATTTTTTACAACCTTCCAACCTAGGCACGAACATATATGGTTTGGATGCTTCACAAATGATACATTGATGGTTGTTAAGGTGTTTCACCTAATGGGTGTGTTTCTTATTTTGAGGTCATAGACAACAATAGTTTGCAATCTTATACCTTTGATTGCAATTATCTACAGGACTTGCGAAGTGCACCAATTAGAGTGGTTGCTAAAATTGGAAAGAAAGGGATCCTTGATCCGTATCCATCAATTGCTCGTGTGTGTGATATCATGTGGTTATACGCAAAAGATTTTGTTACAAGATTAACATGGGATTCGGGGGGTTGGCTTTGGTCACACTCCTTGGGGGAAAAGATCGTAAAGGTCCCCTTCTTTCAGTACTCAGTAAAACTTGGAAGATCATTACTGCTCTCTCAGAATGAAACAATACCAGCAACTCAGAAACATTGGACCAATTGGGGTGTCTCCACTTTGCATTTGAGAACCTATTGGAAATGGATATGGTCATTCAAGGGGCCAACTCTTGATGGTAGTGGTTAGTGGCCAATATGACAATATGCAGGTTTCCCCAGATACTGTGAACAAGAAAAGGAAAAAGCTTCTTCACTTATGGAAAAAGGTGCCCCTGTTTACAATGTCAACTCAAGAGCCTCAATGGCAATATCGACTTTCATGTACTCTTTCTTGAATGTCAACAAATGTAAACATCCTTTACAAAGTTCGATATTGGGTCTTATGAGTATTTTACATCATTGTATAAGAAAAGTTGTAATCTTCTTGGTAACTAGGTTCAAGTTGTAGCCTTTGGGCGTTTTGTTCTTAATACTATTGAAGAAAATCTTTTATTAAAAAAAATATATAGTCATTCTAAAAACGTTTCTATTAAAACACAAAGTGGGGATGGAGGCTAGAACCCAATGTCAAGGCATACTATTTATTGTGTGTAGGTGATATTTTCACAATATATAACATTTTTCATGTGATCCCACATCCCATGCACCTCAATGATCATGCTTAGATGTTACATGGTTATGTAATGCTTAGGTGGTGTTTTCACAATACAACCTCCAAATGATGATTTTAAAAGCATTCGTGCAACATGCTTTGGACATGATATTGTCGAGTGTTTGGGATGCATATTATGATTCTTCTAAATATGTTTTTATATTGACCTTAGGATTTAACTTTATATCAATTATAGGTTAGGCTAATTATTTCATGGTCTGATCAAGATTGAATGGTAACTTATCAAGCTTCGTTTCGAATATTATGACTACGTAGATTCAATAGTCGGTGCTTTGAAAGTAAACTTAACAAAGCTCTAAACGTGCACCCATTCATGTTCATGTCAAATTAGTGATTATGGTTTATCTAAGTAATAAACCGAATTAACCAACTTGAGAACACCAAAACCCAAGAAATTCTCATCCTCATGGCTACTCCATGAGAACCTAATAGTAGAATAGAAGAAAACATTTCGCTAATATGAAGAACTTGAGTAGGTTGTCGAAGGAAACTAAATACTATGATTCAAACTAAGTATATGCCACAAATCGGGAAGAGCTTCAAGCAATATCAAGAAAGAGTTCTAGGTGGAATGCCAAAATGTGGTATTTGAGTTTTGCGAAACCGCCAATCATTGGTACACCTTGCTCACAAGAGTTGAACCTAAAAATTACCAAATATGAATTGTATGAACGAGACAAGCGAAAGTGAGACATTTAAGAACAAAGAGAGAGGTTGCATAATCGATGGCATCAAGGGTATCCAATATCACAGGAATAAAGAACACGAGGATATCCAATATGTACCACAAGGAGCGGATGTGATCTTCAAGACCTAAATGTAAATCATTTTAAACACATTGAAGAAAATGTCGGAAAGATTATTAACAAGTACTACCAAATTTCACTTTGCTAGGAAGTTTGAATTATGTGAGAGGATATCATGGAAAAACATGTCCATTCATATCCTTCTTGTTATGCCACTTGGTGACTCTCATCCCTAAAACGACTTTATTTTGCTTCCTTAAAGTTGAGTGTGTAATATTGGTAATATCGGCAAGTGTGGGTATCTAGGTGCAAGGAGTCGTTTACCGGGAAGCGAACCCCATCGGCTGAGAGTTTAATGATGATTTGGTTTAATCTAATGTCTACGCTACAAGGAAAGTTTGACAACCTTGAGGGGCCCTCTTATGCGAGTGAAGAAGCTAGATACCGCATCCTTCTTAAATGGAGAGGTTCTCCGATGCTACAGATGGTGGATGACAATGCAAATTGGACTTATCAGCCACCCAGGTGGTTGTTTCCTCCTAGGGTACCAAACATAGAGGTAGGTGCTAAATTGTGAAGAGATTGGATGGTGTCTTTGTTAAATGTGGGTTGTGGGAGGCTCATGTTGAGGGGAGTCTGTCGAGTAATTCTGTGTTGAGGCTTTGTTGCTTCATTTATACATGATGTTTTCTTGTAGCCATTGCAAAGTGGCTTGTAACATATGAGTTGTATATTATCCTATGTACTTTTTCTTAACTAATGGAAGTAGAATTTTTTTGGAATATATATATATATATATATATACATATATTGGTATGTTGGAAGCTTGGATTCAATGCAATCAATTAGTCTTGGATACTAATTCCTTTCAATTTTATTTCTATTCCCCAACTTTGTTAATGAATTGATACAAGGATACTTTCATAATAGTGTCATAAGGTCATGTATAAAAGAAAATATGGAGGGTGTGGAGAGGATATAAAAACAGTTCATTTATTTCGATTCCATCTTTCTAATAATGAATTGGTAGGGAGATCTTCAAATTCACGACTTTGAACTTTGACCCCATTGTAATTTGTATCCTATTTAAGAGAGTCGTGGCATAGTTTTTATTCAAAAGTATCAACGTATAACCATGACTATGGCATAGAACCTAACATATATTGAACTAGTAAATATGGGTATACTTCTACCCAATAATTCACTTGTTTGAAATCTCATCAAACGTATACTTTTGCGCATCATTTATGATTTCAAATGGCAGAAAATCATGAATAAAATTCTTAAATTCTTGGATAAGTGGTAAAAAGAGTTACATAGATCTCAATGAAGGAGATGGAGGAGATCTAGAGAGTGGAAAACAAACACTAGAGATGATAACCTATGGTTATGAGAATGAGTGAAATTTGAGGCAATTCTTTGAAGAAGTTAAAGAGGTGAAGGATGAAATGGGTAAGGTTACAAAGAAGCTTAATGAGCTCCAAGGATTGAAAGAAGAGAGCAAAAATGTAACCAAAGCTATGGACATGAAAGATGTACGATATCACATGAATCAAGCTATTCTTAATATTTTGAAGAGAGCAAGGCTTATTAAGGTCAAACTTGAAGAACTTGACAAGGCCAATGTTATTAACCATAAGATCCCTGGGTGTGGACTTGGATCCGCTACCGACAGATCACGTGTCTCAGTAAGAAACGGTTCACAGCAAGCTCTAGTTGATCTCATGAATGACTTCCAAATGCTAACTTAGAAAAAATATGGCATCTAACTATCAAGAAACTATGAGCATCAATACTTTGTCATCACTGGCATTCAACCTTATATGGAGACCATTGATCATATAATTGAGACAGGGGAGAGCAAGACACTAATACAACGAGCTATACAAGACCAAGGGAGGGGCCATATCATTGAAGCCATCAAGGAGATCCATGAAAGACATATAATTGCATCAAATCTTTATGGACACGAATGTTCTTGTTGAGACCCAAGGCGAACAACTTAATAACATCGGAGCTAATGTCCAAAATGCCTCATCATTTGTTGCAAGAGGAACTGAAAGACTTCACAATGCTAGAAAGCTTCAATTAAGCACTAGAAGGTGGACATGCATAGTCATTCTCATCCTCTTTATCATTATCCTCGTTATTGTTGTTCCACTCTTGGTTACCCTCACTTCTAAAAAATGACAAATTTGATTATAATTGATTTTCTCGCTCTAACATATATCAAATCTTCCAAGTTCAATATTATCATTTATCACATGACTTTAGAATTAAAAAAGTTCACAATGGAGATGTTTTCTTACGTAATAATCTCGAAACATGTTGTACTTGTTTATCCTATGATGTGAAGGCTCCACAACTTTAACTTTAATTTTCACTCTATGTTCTCGATGATAACAACAATGTGATTTTTCCTAATCTTGTGAAGGTTTTAGTTGATTGTGCCGAATAGTCCCAAAGTTCATGTTCAGGACAGTGTTGAAGTTTAATTTAATTCCATTAACCTTTTGCACAAATTGACTAGATTTAGCATAGATTCACATGTATATGTTTTCCTTCTTTGAGAAATAGTGCGGCGGATTGATCCTCCATATTGTATACCAAATGCATTGAGAAAAATGTTATGTTATCGTGTTGAAAAAGAAGCTAAACATTTGTGACATTACTCATTTTCACTCTTTAATTCTAAAGTTTTGGAAAACAAAAGGTCGTCATGCTCTGTTACATGCATGACTATAATTTATCCCGTGGTAAGTTGTATCATAGTGTTCTACACACAAGGATGAAGTGTGAGTGTTAATCGAGAGTGTAAAGAAGGGAGGATTACTTTTAATTCTAGGAATTGAGACAACCCATAAGGGCCAAGTGTGAACTTGTTTGGGGACCTTAAGACTAGCTATAAATATGAGGCCTAGCTACCCTCATTAGGACATCATTTGACTATGTTAAGATTGTGATCGTGTGGTGATAAAACTCTTGTAGCGAGTACGCCAGTACCAGGTACAACTCCATGCCATGACGATGGTATGGGACACCAATCAAAGCTCGAGTCTGTCTCGATCCCTTCGCTCGTGGGCGGTCGGGTGGATCGGCGCCCTTCCTTCTCTCTCCCTCTCTATCTTCCTACCTTATATTTCCTTATTTCATGCTTATATTAGGATTAATCTCTAACATGCTCACATTCAACTCCAAAGTTCCAATAAAGATGACCCATGGGCCATGCCCTTAAATTCATGACCGGCTTCAATTGTAATAAATTGTGATATTCAATGACAATGGTGAAATGTTTGAATCATGATGGATGTTAACACAAAAAACAACACCGATATTCAATTTTTTATAACATTGTTCTATAGCCGAACAAGAATTTACACGATCGATCTATTTCAAGATAAATAAGTCTACATGAAATGACATACTTTTCTTATGGTATCACTTTCCTTATTGCTAAAAAAATTTTGAATTAACCTTTTCATTGACTAGATGACTATGAAATATGTATTACTAAGAAATGTGTTATAACTTGTAACTATTTGCCAATATAAATTATTTCAATGGTTTGTTGCAACTCAAAAGGCTTCTTTAATGTCAAAACCACTCTCCATTTACCAATTACACCAAATAAAATTGAAGCATGATGTGATTGTAGGTTTGTCTTTTCAAACAACGAAGAAAGGACAAAAAAACCAAATTAGACCTAAGATGGCGACAACTAGGACATGACATAACAATCAGCAACGGTTCGGTTTGTTTTAGGTTCAAGTTTTTTTTAATGGTTTGGTTCGGTTCGGTTTTAAAGGTTTGAAACCGCGTAAAAATGGTTTGATGGTTTTTATTTTTTTTTTATTTTTTTAATTTTTTTTTTTAAAACAACTTAAATTCCATTTTTAAGCCTAATTCTCACATTTTAGGAAAAAACTTTAAATTTTTAAAAAAAAATTAAAAAATTTAATTTTGAATTTGAATTTTGACCTAAGTAGAAAACCGAAAGCGAACCACGAAATTGCGGTTTTAGCAGTTTTATGGTTTAACCTAACTGTTCAGTTTAAACTGTTTCATGGTTCAGTTCGGTTCAGGTTTCAAAACATTTGAAAGGTTCGGTTTGGACACTCTCGAACCGAACTGAACCATTGCCGATTGTTAACATGACATAATAAGACATTGTTCAAACAATGTCCTCAATCTTAGTGACTTTCAAAAATTTGAAGGAAAAAAGGCGTTTGGCAAGCCTTATGTGCGGGCCCCGGGTCAGACCTGCAAACAACAGGAAGACATTATCGTCTGCACACCATAACACTAAATGCACATGTCACCCGTGTGGGGAAACAAAGTAGAACCGAAGAGTATGATATTCAAGAGAATTGGAAAATTGAAAACTTAAATTAAAACAATACCATGAAACAAATAGCAAAGCTTACATCAAAAGGAATAGAAATAAAAATTTCAACAACATACAAAATAAAATCCTAGAACCAATGGAGAAGAACCTCAATATGCAAGCCAAACCTCTGTTGAGCAAGTTCATTAATTTCCAATCGAAAGAAACCGAAGGAGCTCAAACTACTGACATATACTAGCTTGGCTCAAAGTCTAGTCTTTTAAAACCACATAAATTTTAACTGGAACAAACAAAAATGAGATAAACCATACCTTGTCCTTCCATGGTAATGGTAAATGAGATGAACGAGTTGCCTAAGTTCAACATGTGGTAGGTTAACGGGGAGAAGGGAAAACCTATTGTGTCTCTCTTGAGTAGCATTAAGGAAACCACTTGAAATCAACTAGTGCATGAACAACACCTCATAGTGTCAACACCCAAAAAATAGTAAGTATTTACAAGGAATTTAAAATGAGGTAGGTCCATAAATCCACATAAGTATACGTATATTTATGGATTTTTGTGGTGCGGGGTATTGTCTTGGTCCACAATTGATCGACATTGTTGTTTTACTAAATTGAATTCACATATTCAATTAAGTATTTTTTTAATCCGTTATCTACTCATATCCATAATTGTTGTAAATGTATATAAAGTGTTACATAGATTGGAATACATCATTATTTTAAGATTCCAAGTTTGTATCAAACTCTAGCTTAGATTATTAGTTGGGGAATATCGAATGTTCTTTTGTGATATACATTTTAGATATATATTTTCTTTTTTTCCAAAAATATACTACTTCCATTAGTTAAGTCAATGTACATAAGATAATATACAGCAACTCGTATCTTTCATAACTTGTATGGCTACAACGAGACCAGCATGTACAAAGGAATCAACAAAAAAATAAGCTAATAATCATCGCATCAAGAGGGATCATTTTAGATATTTAAGAACAAAACATAGATTGTGAAGGAAAGGTGTGGTAAGATTAAAGGGTCAGAATGATATTAATAGATGTATCATGGAGGGAAGTAACTTTTTTTAAAACTATGTTTGATTATCGACGAGGTGATAGGATCCAACGACTACGATGTTTGATTAGGATTGAAACCTTGTTTGTGAAAGCTTTTTTTATACTATAGTTTAAGCCATTGAAGTTTGTCACAGATGAAGGATGTCAGAAAAAAGAAAAGCTATTGAAACATATATAAGAAAAGTAGCTAGTGAAACACCTTGGAATATCTTTTGACGAAAAAAATATGAGTAAAACACAGAAAGAGAGGTGGAAGAAATAATAAAGCGACAAGTATTGGTAAAATTTGAGAGCACCTGTCACTCACTATTTCTTGAACCGTAAAGACCTCCTAATTCTATGTTGCCACCTTTCTCAATGGCATAAATTGTGTTGAGGTTATATTATGACAACAATGGTGGGCGTAATTTATTGATTGAACTTATTATTCTTGGGAATCCTGTTTTTGAACTATTTTAGTAGCCTCGACCCATGCCACACAATGTTAAAACAGTAAGAACATTGAATTGTATATTAAACGAAAAAGAACACTATCAGTGAAAGGCATTGCAAATGCAAGCGTCTATGATTAATGCGAACATGATAAATTCTTTTTTAAGTGTCCAAACGGTATTTGCTTAATATTATGAATGTATTAAAGGGCCATGTGATTAAGAGCATGTGCGTCAAGAAAAGGAACGTGTGATATGGTAGTAAATACTTTACACATGCGCAAAGCTATCCCTTCATTCTTCTAGTAAACGTAGTACATTACACTAGATGTTAAACATCAAATCATTTGATTTAGATATATTTACGAAGATAGGAAATGTATGGAAAATGACATGGTTTATGTTTGAACAAATGTGCACACATTATACTTCATCGCTAGATTAGTATATGTATCATTGTTGTAATAATCTGAATGAAGGTTAAAGAGTTAACACATGAGGTTTTTTCTCCTCCAGCGGCAATGTCCACTCAAGTTCTCTTAATGACAAATCTCAAGTTGTGTTGGAATTGGTCAACCCAATTAACTCTTTGGATTCTATGGAAACAACGGTGTAGACAAGTCTTCTCCAACCAAACCGCGCATCCAACAAGGTTATTGCAAGAGATATGGAGTGAAATTGTAGCCACTCTAAAGAGCCAATATGATGGCCTCAAGGGGGGCTCCAATGGAGTTGAAAGACAATGAATAGCCTTCATCCAACAATGGTCGTCCTTTCCCTTTTTTGAGTCAGTGGGCATCCACATAAGATTAGTAACTAATGGAAGGAGTTTGTAAAATTTTATAACTAATGGAATGAGTTTTTTTTTGGAAAAAAAAAGAGTTAACACAACACATATAAAACATACAAGGAAAATACAAAGTAAGGTAAAATCACAAACACAATAAAAAAAGTTTGCCCCCACTTATGAGAATGCCACCCATTTTTATGTATTTCCCACAAGAAGCATGAGAATCATGTTTCATTAGTTTTTGGTGGGAAGCCGAGATTGTATACCCCCTAAGAATGGGTATAAGTTATAACCAACAATAGAAGAATTTTAGATTATCTATGTTTTCATGGTTTGGACATGAAAATATATGTTTTGTAATTTGAGTTCAATTACAAGAACAATATCATTATAATACTTGGTTTATAACGGAAACATGTTTAAATACTTGCTACTATAGTTTTGTAAGATTCATATATTGTTACATATTATGGAATCACAAATACATAAGCATTATATGACAACTAGCATCGTGATTTCAACATAAGGTCAGTACACTACATAAACATCACACATTTTTCTATGTGACACTTGTATTTTGTGACAGCTTTTCTTCTGCCTAAAGACATGGAATTCCTGCTCTATTTTCAAATTGGGTCATTAGATATTCCAATTGCTTTTTAAGTTCATCAATTAAGGGGGAGATGATAAATAAGTACAACATGACGTCTATGAGAGCATCGAGTACTAAAATTTACACACTCAATTCTATTTCACTTTCCTAATGGTCAAGGTCACATGTACTACCATATTCGAATTGGTCTTTATATGCATGGTGCCCCAAATCATATGAAAATTAAGATTAAGCTCATTACTACACCTTCAACATTTCAAAAGCTTATTATTAGTAATTAACATAATTGTGAAATAGTTTTATAGTTACAACTTACATTAATTAATATGTTTACTTATCCAAATTCAATTTTTCTCTAAATAATTTACGTGTTGTATATTCCTTGGGAAATGTCTTAATATTGTATTTAGTTTTAACTTTCATATGCATAAGGTTCTCAACATAGAACAAGCATGTGTGAGCAATTTTGGAAAATAAGAAAACTTGTTTCCCTTTAAATCTTAGTAATACACCAAAGTAACTCAGTGCTTATGGTGTTTACACATACTATACCTTAAGATGTTCTCATTAATAAAATGTTATCTCAATCTTATAATATTAAAATATACATCTATGATAGGACTCGCTACTGATTAGACACATGAATAATTTTCAATCAAATGAAACTTAAGGTTTATGCTCATATATGTAAATCAGTAGAGATAAGCTCTTGGAAAATTTTCTCTGAAATATATATTATTCATATAAGAATATGATGTCTCGTTAATCAACTTAAATAAACGCTATATGAACTACTGTAATAGCGTTGGTACAATGTTTATTATTTGATGTAAGGCAAATACTTCACCTCTAGATTAAGACAGGTTGCATTTTTCAAGACAAGAACCAAAGTTTGAGACGTTTACCACACAAGTAGATTATAACATCCCATATCATTCACCATGTTAGCAAGCACTAGGGGTTCGTTCACATCACCCTCGAGTCTCCCCTATTGAAACTAGGTGTGAAGAGTCTAGAATGCTCTAGATGCTTGAAATACTCAAAGTGCGTCCAAAGTACTTCTAGAAAGTCAAAGGACATTACGAGGGTTTTAGAAAAGGTGAAAGAAGCAATAGTAATCTAGAAGCTATGTATGACATAACTATTAACAATCCTTGAATGCATTAGAGATCTTTTTACATGCTAAGTTTGACAATATGTTAGTTCCAAGTAGACACACCCTTTGTCTAATACACAATTTGCAAAGGTACCCATAAGTGTAATTTAAAGGAAAAATATTTTGATAAGGGAAAATTAGGAAACCGTGCACTGATTAATATTATTGTAGGAGATATGGAGTGACGTTGTAGCCATGCTAAAGAGCCAATACGATGATATCAATAGCGGGTTCGATGGAGTCAAAAGACAACGATTAGCCTTCATCCAATAATGGTTGTCCTCTCCCTTTCTTGAGTTAGTGGGCCTCCACATAAGATGGAACTATCAAGTCCCTTCTAGGATTTGTATATAGCATTCTTAGCTATAAATTTATAACTAATGGAAGGATTTTGTTTTTGGGAAGAAAAAAAAAAAAAAAAAACTAAGTTCGTTAGTTGTAGCCAAAAATAAAGAAAATTATTTAAAGTATCAACATAATATATATAGATATGTGCATTATGTATACATCTACATCTACCTATCTGTCTCTATACATATATGTTATATACAATTTATTTATTTTAAGAAAATGGTAAGTTAATGGATAATTTGTCCATGCAAGAGTACTACCATGGGGAGTCTTAAAAGAAACTTGCATCTTAGGCCACAACTCATGCCAACAAGAAAAAGGATAATAGCACCCAATTCTTATGTCATTTATTTCCCAACGAGTAATGGACTGAATCATTAGAAGAGACACTTGAGGGTGGAAGGAACATCTGCGCAAGATAAAGCTAACATTACAAACCCCAACCTCAAATAGGAATCCTAATAATTGGGCAACAGAACGCATTGGAAGTTTGACAAATGCCTATAGGGCCACTTACAAAACCCCCCAATCACCATAGTTCAAAGGTTATTATGAACAGGATCACAAACAACCGTGACGTTTTTCACCTCCAAAGTGCTTAATCCATGAAATTTAGTGGCATTCCTTTTGTTGACCATTAAGAAGTCGTCGGATGAATCATAGGGTTGTGTGGACTTAATGTAAATTAAGTAGTATAGTATTACTCACCTTAGTTGAAGGTTTCCTTTATTTAATTGTTTGTCCTCTTCTTCGTGCTAAACTTATTTGTTTTCCTTGCCCATCTAGCATAGTCTATTAATGAGGATGACAACTTGTGTTTGCTACAAAGGGAGAATGCCTGGTAGAAAAATAGCTTGAATTGTTGTAAGAAAATTTGACAAATGGAAAAGTAAACCAATCATCATGTTGACAGTTTTGAATACATAGTTTTGTGGATGAAAGGGTTGGCTAAATTAACATAAGCTAAAATGGAGGACGACATAAACAACCCTATTGCATCTAAAGTCCATGTAAATAATAAATGGTTCTTCCGTATAAGTTGCATGAGAGGGAACAAATCTTGGAATAAATCTTAACGAACTTAAGGCTAAAATTTGCAAATCGTAGAAATATTGCACATCATGTCGTTTCAACCATGCAAAGTGACAATTTTTCGTATCACAAAGTTATTAGGGCCACTTTCAATTGATGGAACCATTAATATAGCTCTCATATTGTTGTGCCTTCTTGACATTCATGCAACCTCTAGTTTGCTTGGTTTAGTGCCATAAACTAGGTTGTGTGGCAATTAAGAAGATGTACATTGAGGAGGTCATGGTTTCAAATCCGTTCGAACTATGAATCATGATAGTTTTTACGCTCATAAGTTCATAATACATGGGACATTTGTCCAACATGTAATAGCCATGCTTGTTTAACATGCAATAGACACACTTCTTCTTTTTTCTTTTTTCTATTTTTTTCCAAAAAAAATTCCTTCCATTAGTTATAAAATTTTACAAATGAGACGATTATGTACAAATCCTTAAAGGGACGCGATAGTTCCATCTTATGTGGATGCCCACTGACTCAAGAAAGGGAGAGGACGACCATTGTTGGATGAAGGCTATTCGTTGTCTTTCAACTCCCTCGGAGCCACCCTTAAGGCCATCATATTGGCTCTTCAGAGTGGCTACAATTTCACTCCATATCTCTTGCAGTAACCTTGTTGGATGGGTGGTTTGGGTGGAGAAGACTCGCCTACATCGTTGTTTCCATAGAATCCAGAGGGTTATTGGGCTGACCAATTCCAACACCTCTTGAGATTTGTCATTAAGAGGAATAGAGTGGACATTGCCGCTGGAGGAGAAAAGGACCTCTTGTGCTTTTATTACCAAAGTCATCCCCTCCTCCTGATGCTCGTATTGGCCAATTGCAGCCTGCCATGATAGCCAACATATATTTCCCCACTTGATTGAACCTTGCACCTGGCATAATTGCAACAAGTGGCCAACCCTCTGCCATATTCGATTGGACGTTGGGCAGTCCCACAGAGCGTGTCATATGGATTCTACTGCATGTGGGCACTCTACACAATTAGGAGAGCTAAGGTTCCCATGTTGCCATGCTCCCACCGGTAGGGACTTATGTATTAACAGCTATTGGAAAGTGGTAATTCGCCTCGCGTGTTGTTGCTTCCAGATTTTCTGCCAAAACTTGGTGATTATTGCGGAGGGAACTTGAAATGTGTGCCAGACCTTCGCAGCAACCGATTCTCGGGCGGCTTGCAGCTAGAATGTGGCGACCCAATCTAGTTGTGAATTGGAAGAAAGGGATGGGTTTGCTTCCTTGCCCCTCGTAGGGATCACGCCATGTCCATTGCAAAGGGTCCCAACTGACCTTACATAGCCATGTGTTTTCATGAGTACATATATGCCAATCGGGTTGTACTTTGATCGGATCAGGATCTACAATCCATTTATGACCAGTGTACGCGAGTACTCAAATGGCATTATTCTGTGTTGGTGTCTCAGTGTCTCGCAATTCAGGGCCTTCGAGACTGTCTAGTGATCCCCTACCTCTCGGGATTAGAGAACCCTCCTCCTCGTGGCCTATCCATTTCTACATTGTCATCCTTTGAGTAGCAGATTCCCTAATCAGTAGAGCCTTAATGGTTTCCGATCTCATAGTCCATCCGCCCCTGATTCCATGGAGTATGTTCGCCTAATCTTGTAGTGGCATTGACATAAACCGTCGCCAACATTCTATACTTTTGCCTGGACCTTCTGCAATGTATCCCCATGACAACCCCTTACATGATCCCAATAGTTGATTAGATTCATCCTTGAGACATGGGTTCCATAGGATACGTTGACTGAGCCAGGCAGGTTCGGATCTCGGTTGATCACACTTGAGCCCTCGACGAATGTCACGCCATGCCTTCCACATGGATGCACTAAATCTATCCTCCAAATGTCGGGAGAAACTAGGTTTGAGATCCATGTTTAGAATCCATTCCGTTTGGGGGGCCCAATTGACCCCTTTTCGTGGCCTAAATTAAGCGAAACGTAACCTCAATAGCATTTTCCAACAATCATTTCCTAGTTGGAGTCCTCGCACCACAAATTTGGCAACTAAGGCTTTCGATTGTGAAAGGGGATCAATAAGACCCAATCCCCCTCTCGACTTAGGCGTTGTGAGTATAGGCCACGCCACCTTGGCGCGAGCTACATGGTCTTCCTTACCAGACCAAATGTAGTTGCAGACCAGTCGTTGAATCTGATGTATACTCTCCTTGGAGATTGTCCAGCATGATAGACTGTACCATGTTGTTGCGAGGAGTACCTGATTTGCCACTATGATGCGACCTGCTAGTGACAATTTTTTCGAGCTCCAATGTATCAACTTTTGTCGAATGGAAAGGATAACGGGTGCAATCATAGTCTCCGGCAGTATGTTGAAACCAATTTGGAAGCCCAAATATTTGGTGCTCGCTCCTTGATTGATCCATTTGAAAGCAGGGTGTGGGTGCCACGTCGGATGTGTTTCCTGAGAGAGCCATATTGCACAAGATTTGTGCCAATTGATCATGGCGTTGGATCTCTTGCAAAATAAAGCTAGCCCACTTTCTAGCTTTTGGAGGTTTTCCAGGTCCCCTTGCAGGTAGACTGTTGTGTCATCTGCAAATTCTATATCCAAGATGCTTTGGTAAGAATGAGGTATGGGAAGACCTCGTAGGTTGAGATGCCGCGAGTTGAGAAAGCAAGAGAGTGCTTCGGTATATAATAGAAATAAGGATGGAGCTAGTGGGCATCCCTGCCGTACAGAGCGGGATATTCGGAAAAAGGGGCCCCTTTCACCTGCCAACGAAACGCAAATGTTGCCATTCCTATAAAATCCTGCAATGCCTTTGATCCATGTCTCTTGAAAGCCGAGTTTCCTCATCACACTTTCTAGAAAGTTCCAGCATACCCTGTCATATGCTTTCTCAAAATCTAGTAGCACCACCGCTACCTTCTTGTTGGTCCGCTTGGCAAGGGCTACTGCTTCCTGACGTGAACTGTACGCTCCCTCTACGCAACACTCGACCACAACCAAGCTTCAAATGATACACAGAAAACGGGAAATAAGACGCGACACAAAGAAGAAGAAAAAATACACGGGAGGTTTACGTGGAAAACCCCAAACTAGGGGAAAAACCACGGCAGCCCACAGGCTGCAAACTGTCACTATGTAAGAATGTACAAAACAGTGAGTTCACGGAGGCAATGACCTCGGACTCACGATCTTCGCCACAGGCGGCGGTTACAACAGAGGCAACGACCTCTTTCTCTCTCTCTCTCTCTCTCTGTACACTATTACGTGCTCTCTCTTCTTCTTGCACCAACAAGAAAATGACAACAACAGTTACTAAAAGTTTGCCCTAAGTCATATTTATACTAATATGACTTTTCGGCTATTTACAAATGTAGCCTCGATGGGCTCTCAGAAACATATTTACGAATATGTCTCTTCATCCGGTTCTCACCGGGTCTGTACCATCCGGCTCTCCGTAGCCGGGTATTCCTCATCCGGTCTTCACCGGGTCTGTATCATCCGGCTCTTCGTAGCCGGGTACTCCTCATCCGGTTCATACCGGGCCTGCACCATCCGGCTCTCCGTCGCCGAGTACTCCTCATCCGGTTCATATCGGGCCTGCACCATCCGGCTCTCCGTAGCCGAGTACTCCTCATCCGGTTCATACCGGGCCTGCACCATCCGGCTCTCCATAGCCGAGTACTCCTCATCCGGTTCATACCGGGCCTGCACCATCCGGCTCTCCGTAGCCGGGTCCTCCTCATACGGTTTCAGCCTCGGCCGAGTTTGTTCATCGGCACTGTTCTTCTCCCTTCCCATCCGGAGGGACTTGTCTCCCAACAAACTCCCCCTTCACTCCGACATGGGGTGTCTTACCAGTCCGATCCTCTTCCGGCATGCGTCCAGCTTGTCGGGTGTCAGCACTTTGGTCAGCATATCTGACCCGTTCTCGGCCGTGTGGATCTTCGTCAGTGCGAACTCCTGGTCATCTACTCTTTCCCGGATCCAGTGATACCTCCGCTGGATATGCTTCGTCCGGGAATGGTAGGCCGCATTCTTAGCAAGGTGGATGGCACTTTGACTGTCATAGTAGAGTCGGTATTCCTCTTGCCGGAACCGAGCTCTCCGATGAAGTCCTTCATCCATAATATTTCCTTGCCGGCTTCCACAGCCGCCATGTATTCCGCCTCTGTGGTTGACAATGCAACCGTCTTCTGCAGCCTCGAGTGCCACGAAACAGCTCCCCCTGCATATGTCATCACATACCCGGATGTAGACCGGCTGGTATCCACATCAGCCGACATGTCCGAATCGGTGAAACCGTCCAGTTGAGGTTTTCCGGAGCCGAATCGGAGACACATATTTGAAGTGCCCTTCAAATACCGGAGTATCCATTTGACCGCGTTCCAGTGCTCCTTGCCGGGATTGCTCATAAACCGGCTCACCACTCCGACTGCGTATCCTATATCCGGTCGGGTACACACCATTGCGTACATCAAGCTCCCGACGGCAGAGGCATATGGGATCTTCATCATATCCGCCTTCTCTGCTTTCGTCTTCGGGCTTTGCTTACCGGATAGCTTGCAGTTTGCCGGAAGTGTCAATCCGACCGGTTTCGCATCTGACATGTTGAACCGGTGAAGCACCTTTGTCACGTACTTCTCCTGTGACAGGCATAATTGCTTCTTTGACCGGTCCCGAATGATGTGCATCCCCCGCATCTGTCTTGTCGGACCCAAGTCTTTCATTGAGAAGGTCCGGTTGAGAGCCTTCTTCAGCATCCGTATTTTTACTTGGTCTCGTCCGACGATCAACATGTCATCCACGTACAGGAGGAGTATCAGGAAGTCCCCTCCTTCGAACTTCTTCACAAACACGCAGTGATCGGCCTGCGTCTTGTGGTACCCTTGATCGGTCATGAAGGAGTCGAACTTCCGGTACCATTGCCGGGGAGCCTGCTTCAGTCGTACAAGCTCTTCTTCAACCGGCATACCAGGTGCTTCTTCCCTTTCTCCACAAATCCTTCTGGTTGCTGCATGTAGATCTCCTCTTCGAGGTCGCCGTGAAGGAATGTCGTCTTCACGTCCAGCTGCTCTACCTCGAGGTCCATGCTTGCCGCTATACTCAGCACCGTCCGGATGGAGGTCATCTTTACTACCGGGGCAAATATCTCGTCGAAGTCCACGCCCTTCTTCTGCTGGAACCCCTTCACCACGATCTTGGCTTTGTATCTCGGGGGGTTGTTGGCATCTCCCGGTTTCAACTTGTACACCCACTTGTTTCGGAGTGCCCGCTTTCCTTTCGGCAACTCCACCAATTTGTACGTATGGTTCTCATGCAGGGAATCCATCTCATCCTGCATGGCACTTAACCATTTTCGGTTGTGGGTGTCTTCCTTCACTTCTTCGAAGCTTTCCGGTTCCCCTTCATCGGTCAGCAGAACATGCTCTGCATCCGGAAATCTCCGGGGGGGGCCTTCTCTCTCTGAGAGGATATCTCCGTCTTTGGGCTTCGGTAGCCGGCTCCTCCTTTTGCTCTTCATCCGAATCCGATTCAGGGTCTAGGCCGGTTCCGGTTTCAGCTTCCTCTACTTCTTCTTCTACCGGTTCGATATCCTCACCGTATCCGGCTGGTTCTTCGAGTGCTAACCGGTCTCTCGCTGGTTGGGTCTGCTCATCGTAGAGTCGATCCTTACCGGTCGACTCGGAGTTCATTATCTTCTTCTCCGACTCCCAGTCGGCGAGCGTCTTGTCCTCCATGAAGATAATATCTCGACTCCGGAATACCTTCTTGTCGACCGGGTCCCACACTCGGTAGCCAAACTCATCGTCACCGTAACCGAGGAATATACATGGCCGGGTCTTTGGATCTAACTTTCCTCTCCGGTCCTTTGCTACATGCACGTACGCGAGACACCCGAACACCTTCAGATGCCGGTAGGACACTTCCTTACCGGTCCATACCCTCTGTGGCGTGTCTCCTTCCAAGGGTACTGAGGGTGATCTGTTTATCACGTATGTCGCCGTCGACAATGCCTCAGCCCAAAACTTCTTGGGTAGTTTTGCATGTGCTAGCATACTCCGAACCCTCTCCACTATGGTCCGATTCATCCTCTCGGCCAGTCCGTTTAGTTCCGGCATCTTCGGCACGGTAAATTTGAGCTGGGTTCCCTTCGAGCGGCAGTACTCCTCGAACTGCCCCCGGTATTCTCCTCCGTTATCTACTCGAACCACCTTCAGCTTCCGGCCGGTTTCTCTTTCCACTCTCGCGTGGAGCTCTTTGAAGACAGATAACACCTGATCCTTCGTCTTCAACGGTGTGGCCCACAGCTTCCTGCTGTGGTCATCTATGAACGTCACGAAGTACTGCGCTCCGGCATGTGACTTCGTGTCTACTTGACACACATCCGTATGCACCAACTCTAGTGGTGCATTCCGTCTCATCGGTGGCCTTGGTCGGAAGGAGGTCCGATTCTGCTTACCGGCCAGACAATCAGTGCACTTCTCTAAGTGCACGTTCTTCACTGGAATGAGGTTGTCGTCTGCAAGCCTCTTCATCCCCTTCTCGCTCATATGACACAGCCTCTTGTGCCACAGCTCACCGGCAGTGTCGGAAGCCACGTTCACTTCTTCCGGGCATAATCGGGCATTCATCAGGTACAGTGTGTTGACCTTCCGGGCCCGAGCTACAATCAAGCTCCCTTTGCTAAACTTCATGACACCGTTCCGGATGCTACCCGTGTAGCCTTCATCATCTAGCCGACCGGCTGATATCAGGTTCAGACGAACCTCAGGAACGTGTCGGACATCCTTCAGCAGCAACTTGCATCCGGTTGGTGTTGACAGCCACACGTCTCCTGTGCCGACAATTCGGCATGTACCTTCGTTCCCCATCCAGACACAGCCGTGATCACCGGCTGAGTAAGATGAGAAGCATTTCCGGTCCGGGGTAAGGTGGAACGATGCTCCGGAGTCTACCACCCAGGTCATCTCGTCGCCGGCAAGGTTTATCTCACACTCCTCGGTGATGAGCATCAACTCTTCTTCACTTGCCGCGATTTCCGTCGTTCCCTTCCGATCCGGCCCCCTCCGGTCTTTCCCGTTCCGGTCTTTCCCGTTCCGGTCCGGGGTTTGCTTCGAATCGGTACCATCGGTTTCCTTGTCTTTACGAAAATGCCAACAGTTCTTTTGGAAGTGACCCGGCTTGCCGCAATAGAAGCAAGTGGGCCTCCCCCTTGACTTTGACCGTGTCCCCGACTTCTCCCGGTTCTAGGGACTACGGTTTCTATGTCTTCCGCGTTCCGATTCGGTAAGGAGCGCTTTGGAGTTGGAGCTCGTATCTTTATCCTTCCGACGCGCCTCCTCATCTAGCAAGCTCGACTTTACTCTTGTTAGGGATAACCGTTTTCCTTCCGGTCCGGCGTTGCCCAAGGTGACAACCAACATCTCCCAGCTATCCGGGAGGGAACCGAGCAGGAGTAGCGCTAGTACCTCATCGGCAAGAGGTACTTCCAATGATGTTGCCTGGTGTATCAGCCCCTGGAAGGCATTCATATGCTCCGCCATGCTGGAGCCATCTTGGTACCGGAGTCTTACTAGCTTCCGGAATACCGAAACCTGGTTAACAGCATTTTTGTTTTGAAACATTATGCCGATCTTCTCCCAGAGCTCATGAGCCTTGCTCTCTTCATTGAAGTTGTTGTACAGGATCATGTCGATGAAGCACCGTATGTACGTCGTTGTCTTCATGTGCATCACCTCCCATATTGTGGCGTCGATCTTGTCCGATCTCTTGTCCCCAAACTGAACCGGTAGCCAAAGATCTTTAACCACGAGCATGTCCCTCATCTCGACTTCCACACTGAATAGTTGGAGCCGGTGAGCTTGAACATGCCGCCAAACGATTCGTCCATTTTCTGTGTCGATTTCGCTCTGATACCACTTGACATGAACTGTACGCTCCCTCTACGCAACGCTCGGCCACAACCAAGCTTAGAATGATACACAGAAAACGGGAAATAAGACGCGACACAAAGAAGAAGAAGAAATACACGGGAGGTTTACGTGGAAAACCCCAAACTAGGGGAAAAACCATGGCAGCCCACAGGCTGCAAACTATCACTATGTAAGAATGTACAAACAGTGAGTTCACGGAGGCAACGACCTCGGACTCACGATCTTTGCCACAAGCGGCGGTTACAACAGAGGCAACGACCTCTTTCTCTCTCTCTCTCTCTCTCTGTACACTATTACGTGCTCTCTCTTCTTCTTGCACCAACAAGAAAATGACAACAATAGTTACTAAAAGTTTGCCCTAAGTCATATTTATACTAATATGACTTTTCGGCTATTTACAAATGTAGCCTCGATGGGCTCTCAGAAACATATTTACGAATATGTCTCTTCATCCGGTTCTCACCGGGTCTGTACCATCCGGCTCTCCGTAGCCGGGTATTCCTCATCCGGTCTTCACCGGGTCTGTATCATCCGGCTCTCCGTAGCCGGGTACTCCTCATCTGGTTCATACCGGGCCTGCACCATCCGGCTCTCCGTCGCCGAGTACTACTCATCCGGTTCATACCGGGCTTGCACCATCCGGCTCTCCGTAGCCAAGTACTCCTCATCCGGTTCATACCGGGCCTGCACCATCCAGCTCTCCGTAGCCGAGTACTCCTCATCCGGTTCATACCGGGCCTGCACCATCCGACTCTCCGTAGCCGGGTCCTCCTCATACGGTTTCGGCCTCAGCCGAGTTTGTTTATCGGCATTGTTCTTCTCCCTTCCCATTCGGAGGGACCTGTCTCCCAACACTTCCCAGAATGAGAAGAGGTTGTCTAGGATGCTCCGATTTCTAACGAAACCTGTCTGGGATGGATGAATGAGTTGAGGGAGAAGTGGAGTTAAATGGTGTGCCACGATTTTTGTGAGCAACTTATAGACAATATTGAGAAGAGTAATGGGTCGCCACTTGTGAATGTCGTTGGCTTCCCACCACTTTTAGGAATGAGATGTATCATCCCCTGTCCAAATTCCTTCGGCATGCTTCCAGAGGTAATGATCTCCTCGTATGCCTGGAGGAGGTCTTCTTTAATAGTGCCCCAAAGGCATGTGAAAAAGTGCGGGGTGAGACCGTCGATTCCGGGGCAGCTCTCGGCATCTAAATCAGTGAGGGCCTCCCATATCTCAATGATTGATAGGGGATGCACAAGCTAGGTATTCATTTCCGGCGTGACTTTCTCGGGTATGCTTTGGAGGATAATATCATCGCTTATGTCTTCCCTTGTAGCTATAATGTCTTCGGTAAGTAGGCGGCTATAATACCTTGTGGCAATATTCCTCATTTCGTCGCCATCCTCCCGGTTGAGGCTGCGCATCATAGTTCTAGCATGCCTCGGGCCTTTGGAGCGGAAGAATTCCTTTGTGGTTTTGTCCCCTACTCGAATCCATCGCGCCATGCTGCCATGAAACTCCATGTCATATATTACCTTTTTTGCCATGCTAAGTTCCTGTTTGGCCGTGGCGACTTGTCCTGTGATCCAAATACAGGACGGGTATCTCTATTGGAGTCGTTGTAAGGCTATTAGTCCTCGTTTTGTCCTCTATCTCTTCTCCTGAGCATCCTTGTGTTTGGTCTTGACAATCTCATGTAGGAGAGTAGAGGCTCTTGTTAATTTAGCTAAAAGTTTGTCCGATGCTAATGAGCCATTGACGGGTAATGACCATTGGTTGGATAGTTGGTCCTTCACGTCTATAAGTGTGTAAATAGTGTGTGGGATGCAAGTCTGGAATGGGCCCCATTTTCGGTGCAATTGAAAATGACTAGCTACCGGGTAATGGTCAGAGAAAGTCCACTATTCCGCCCGTCTGATCAGGAGAATAGGAGAGAATCCCTTTTCCGTTGGAAGTTGGCAGAATGTCAGATGTCTCGCAGGTTAAGGTGGACACATAGCTTCTCCCATTGTTTGTGTTCCCTTCCTTGTAGAACTATGGGGTTGTTGTTGGAGCTATCGTGAATGGATTCGATCATATTAAAATCCCCTCCAATGCACCACTCTTCCGCACCCACTACTTGTAGGCGGATGCGGTCCCAGAATGTTGTTGTTTCTGTTATGTTATTTGTGTTGGGAGACAGGTCCCTCCGGATGGGAAGAGAGAAGAACAGTGCAAATGAACAAACTCGGCCGAGGCCGGAACCGGATGAGGAGTACCCGGCTACGGAGAGCCGGATGACGCAGACCCGATGAAAACCGGATGAGGAGTACCCGGCTACGGAGAGCCGGATGGTGCATACCCGATGAGAACCGGATGAGGAGTACCCGGCTACGGAGAGCCGGATGACGCACACCCGGTGAGAACCGGATGAGGAGTACCCGGCTACGGAGAGCCGGATGACACAGACCCGATGAGAACCGGATGAGGAGTACCCGACTATGGAGAGCCGGATGGTGCAGACCTGGTGAGATCCGGATGAGGAGTACCCGGCTACGGCGAGCCGGATGGTGTAGACCCGGTGAGAACCGGATGAAGAGACATATTCGTAAATATGTTTCTGAGAGTCCATCAAGGCTATATTTGTAAATAGCCGAAAAGTCATATTAGTATAAATATGACTTAGGGCAAACTTTTAGTTACTGTTGTTGTCATTTCTTGTTGGTGCAAGAAGAAGAGAGAGCACGTAACAGTGTACAGAGAGAGAGAGAGAGAGAAAGAGGTTGTTGCCTCTGTTGTAACCGCCGCCTATGGCGAAGATCGTGTGCACGAGGTCGTTGCCTTCGTGAACTCATAGTTTGTACATTCCAACATAGTGATAGTTTGCAGCCGGTGGGCTGCCGTGGTTTTTCCCTTAGTTTGGGTTTTCCACGTAAACATCATGTGTACCTTTTCTCTCCTTTGTGTCGTGTTTTCGTTTCCTGTTTTCTGTGTATGATTCTAAGCTCGGTGGTGGCCGAGCGTTGTGAATAACGAGCGTTGAGTTCTCGTCAATTTGGAGCATAAACATTCATGAAGTTCCATCGTTGCCCTTGGATGGTCAACGTGCAAAAATGTGCCCTACCAGGTATAAGTGATTCTTGGTGTACAAAAAATATTTGGCTTAATTGAAGCCATATTAGAAGCATCAATTCACAAGGTCATACTAAAAGGACCTTAGACCACATGTCTAACGTTTAATAAGCTCACTTTCTTGGCATGAGATGGTTTACTCCAACTTGGCTTAATTGAGGCCAAACTAGGGAGCATCAATTCACGAGGTCATACTAGATGGACCATGGGCATATTCAAAAGGAACTCTTTTCTTAAAGGAGACTCCCTCAGCATTCATTGCATGTCTTATTGTACATCAATGTATTTTTACGAGTGTGAGGTCTACAATTTTATGATTTAGAAATAAATCCAATTCCAGTGTCTTCTCATTTGAAATTCTGTATCTTTAAATACGTTTCAAGAAAAGATTTACGCTACGTGATTACAACCATTCTATTAACTACACACCCAGATATACAATTAAAATTTTACAAAGATTGAATTTCTAAATTAAGGAAACGTGATGACAAATCACTAATTATACCAAAAGGGAGATATGAAATTGTTTCAGAACATTACAATGGAAATTATATTTCAATAAATTAAGTGCTTGTTGCCGAATAATTTTCTAATGAAACATGAGTTAGATTTATTTTCCATCCATTTCGAAAAGGAATTTGGTATCACAAAGAAAGGTACTAATGATGATGTTGTAATTAGGAAGTGGTTGACAACCTCTACCCTTGGTACAATGTAACTTTTTCACCCTATATGGATTAAATGTTGTTGAATCACAAAATGTTTAACTTATCAATGTGTTTGACAAGCATAATAAAGCTCCACATAGCACCGCTGAACTGAACGAGGTCTTCCGAAATGGATGGTCTGTAATGTCTTTCGTCCCCCTCCATTTGCATAATAAACTACATATATGAGTCCTCCACATTCCGAGAAGATATCATTTGTTGAAGTGCTAGTAGCTACATAATGGGAATAGACTCTTAACATGCAAGTATGAACATGTAATTCTTCATCATGACACTCAAGCACATTGCAAACCAAACAAAGGTACACACAACTGATATTAAACCAAACATAAGTGTACATGGGCAAGTACACATCATACACTCATAACCAAGCATGAGTTCTAATATTTCCCTAGCATAACTTTTCACAAATGCACCATATACATCATTGCACATCTAGGGCAATTAGTGGAGCATCCATATATTTCAAATAAAAGCAAAAAATTGTTTAGAATACATTGTATGCATTGCATTATTTTAATGTAATATGTACACTTAATTGTTAAGGATTAAAGAAGGTTCAAGATTATATTTGCAACATGCATATTCAAAAAGTTAATTTCATGTACATTCATGAATCATGATATGTGTATTCGAAACGTTTTTACCAATCTCACAAAAAAATTGTTGGCGTTTTTCTCTTTCATTTTCGGACTATACTCTGGTGTCAAGAGATAATTTTAGACACCCATAGTCGTGGATTTAAGCCACATTAATTGCACTATACTACATGCATTGCATAATGTGTGGGCTGATTGCATGAACTTACAGTTTGCATGAAACTTTTCTCCTACTAAGATACATATGGTTTGTCTTCCCTCTTTAGATATTTCTCAATGTTCATCACCTTGACCACATTCATTTTTGAACCTCAAAGGTCATTAAACCTTCTAATAAGACCTTTTATCTATCATTTCAAACTCTATAAACTCATCAAATATAGTATGGACTATACTGCTAGCATTCATATGGAGTCCTGAATATGAAATTATATATTATAATCTCCAAGTTTCACATCTTTCACTTGCTTCATAGTACTTTATAATTGTTTTCTAACTTTTCCCCCGACATTTGTTTGCTTTCATATAATAACATCATCATTATCTTTGTATAATGATTTTGAACCACTTGCTCTAACGTAAAAACAATTGTGAAAGTTGTGGAGTTGGCCATTAGGAGATAACTACCAACATTTAGATGTCACAAGACCTAAATTTCCTCTTACATATGATCCCACACAAATGTATAAACTCGTGTTTCACTTGACAAGGTTCCAAATTCCAATCCAAATAGACATGCTTGGAAAATCACCCTTCTCACATCAATGTAGCACCAAATGTTTATTTTCAATGTCAACCCAATGATATCATTAATTGTGTTAACACTTTAGGTGTATCCCCCTTTCCACATTGTGTTAAACTTGGCATGGATTCCCTCTTCTCCCAAGTGGAAAAGGGGATACACCCCATGTGGAAGCTATACACACCTAGGACAAGTGAATCATCTTGCCAAGAAAAGCCTATGGTCCCCTAGGAGAAAGGATTCGTTCTCTAGATTACCAAGTGCCACTGACTTCCTAGGTATGTGTAGCCACCCTAGAAAAAAAAGTCTCCAATGCAAACTAATCAACCCTCATCCTAGGAAAAAAGAATGATGCGTGAAAGTTAAAATTGCATTACGCAAGAACCAATTCCCCTATCAAGGTAGAAAGAATACTTTCATATAGTAACTTTCCAAGCTACACTAATGTTGGTGGATCTCGTTACCAAAATAATTCGTTAAATATTTTTGTAAGGCTGATAAAGTATGCTTAAATCTCATTACTACCATTAATGGCATTAATTTCCTTTATTGTGTCTGAATAAGTGCCTTTACAACCCATAGGCTTACTAAGAAGACAATATGGAAATAAACATGTGTACTTTTGATATTGCTTGTTCATTTTAGAAATACGGTCTTATAAATCTCTTTTATAGTTTTGATCGAGCAGAATGGAGCTTGAACCTTGAAATGAACTCTCCATGTAAAGGATTTGAATCATTTATCACAATTTATTCAATAGTTGTTTTGTTTATAAATCTTTTTATCGAGTATGTTTAATATCCATCCATTTTATCATTTGACACGAAGGTGAAACCCTCACATTTTGCTTGATTACAGTGTAGGGTAGAATCAAATCTCTGAAATTTTGTTGGATGGAGCCCCATGCTAATTAGTAAATTATACTTGGCGACTTATTCTTTTGTCTCATTACAAAGTACTCATTGCTACCCAGCATTTCCAATGTCATCCTTATAATAGTAAAATCAACATCCAACTTGTTCTTACCAATCATAAATGCCTTGAAGTCACTTTCACGAATAAATGACCACCTTCTATATGAGTTTGCTTTATCGAGATTCCTTTCTGTATATGAATTGTTTATAGAAGGAAAATTTTAGAATCCTTTACAAATTACAATTGCATTTTCTAAGGGTCTTGATTAATATTATTGTCGAAGTTGTTGTAAAAGTAGTTGCTACTTCGAACTTGTTGTAAAAGTATTTCTTACTACTTGTGGTTTAAATTTCATTATGACTATTAATCGTAAATCATTTTCAAATGTACATTAACATTATTCTCGTGAAACCATATTAACGTCTCTCATAGAACCTCTACTGTTATGATTTTATAGCAAACTATTGAACATAAATTATTAAATTTAATTATAATGAGATGCACCGATTATTTTAAATTTCATATGGAGCTCAAGTTAATATCGTTGATTTCATATTGCCTCAAACATGCCAAACAATCCTCGAACAATTAGCAACTATTTCTTCGATGTTTACACAAAAATGTTTTGTATTAACAAATTCAACAAAACAATGACATGTTTCCATTTGTTGTACCTCCCATGAGAGGGAGGAAACAAATCCAACTACACACTTCAACTAGACTTAATGTTAAATATACTAAAAATAGTCTCAATCACCTCTATACTTGATCCAAGTTGGTTTATGTCAAGGGAGAAGAGGGGTTTCAACTTTTATGTATCTAACTTTCTGCTTGGTATAAAAAATTTCTAGTCTCTTTAGGGCACAACACTCATATTCTATGATAACGCTAGCTTCTTGTCAAAATTAAATATATAAATCCAATAAGACGTTAACTAGAACTATGCGCCTATGTCCTACACATGTAAGCTCATGATTAGATCGATCGTTAGTTCAAAATCTAATGAATTCATATAAATACACTTATGTATCTAATCTCAATGCTTCTTTAATCTCGATCAAGTGTGGCCTTGGATGAAAAGTTTTAGATGCTTAGGCATTCTTGTGTTGGGAAGAATAGCAATTGAGCGACTCAACACATACACGTTTTGGTGAATACATTCAGACGCCACAAGGAGATGGATATTACGATTTATTGATATGTACATATGTACGATCGCAAACGATACCAACAATACACATATCAAAACACCCTACATCATATGTCAAATCACCGAATTTGGCATCACATAAGGAACTCTATAATATTTGTGACTATCACAATCAACAGAGATCTAAGACATTATGTCAAAAACGAGCTTGTTACTGGAAAATATTAGTCTCATTAAATGGGACGAGCGATTTTACTCATAAATAATGTTAGGATAGCTTCACATGAGCTAGATCTTTTTCCATATGAAAGTTCGAACATGGACTAGCATCAAGGCTATTTATTCACCAATTGCAGCAACATAATAATACATGGGCAGACTAGGTGAATACTTGTTTACCAAAGCAAAATGGTCAGATATAAAGCGGCAACATAGTCACACCCCAATCATCATATGAGAAACCATTATCTTGTCAAAACAGCATTATACTCGGTTGGCAAAAGGAAAATTCAGATGCAAGATCTTGAACCTTATCATGTCATATTCATACCCATGTGAGCCATTCATTCGGTGTAGACAGACAGTAATAAATAAGGCTAGTAGTTTCTTTCAAGACCCTAACCTTAGGTGAATGGGCTATAGCTCGGTTCGGTGAGAAGTGGATTTTCTCTCGTGAACTCTCACGATAAGGAAATCAATCAGCAAAACATAATGAGTGTTCATTGGTGTCACAAGAGTTTTGTTTTCTAACTTGCACATTGTGTGTGTGAGAGAGAGAGAGAGAAACATTCAATCAAAAGTAAAACAAAGATATTCACATGAATAGATAAAGTATGAATGTTGTATGTTAATCACAACAATATACTCAGGAAGGCCTAGCTTGAGCTGAAAAACCCATACAAACAAACAAATAAAATCTGAAGCTCAAAACCCTGCACAAAACATTTGAAGTTTGAAGGGTCAAAAACCACACATAATAGACACTAATCTCAAGCAAGTAAAGGTCACAAATGCAAGCCGAATAAAGGGCCAATCTCTCAGAATTTTAAGCTTACATTCAGAGGTCATTCTGAACTTTGATTTTTGTAGAGGTAGATCACAACAATACACTAACATGTACATGTAAGACAACAAAAAAAACTAAAAGCCCAACTGTCTAGAGTCCACGAACCCAACTCATCAAGTTTAATCAAATACAAAATACACAGCATTTCCTCGTAATACACAACAAAACACAAACAAGTAGAGATAGGTTCGACCAGATGCACGTAAAACCCGAGAACTCTTCAGTCTCCGAGTCCTTCGACTTGCAAGACAATCAAAACAAAAACAAGTAGAGATAGGTTCGACCGGATGCACGTAAAACCTGAGAACCCTTCAGTCTCCGAGTCCTTCGAGTGGCAAGACAATTGGCGTCCAAGTGTGAAAACGATAACATTAAGTTGCAAAAAAAAAACAATTAACAAAAGAATGGATGCATGAAGAAGTATCTATCTTCTCTGTAATTGGAACAGGACACCCAAAAACAAATAGAATGTTTTAACACGCAGAAATAGCACTGCCTTCTTCTTTCTTCTTCTACTTCCTAGACATGGTTAGATATGGATGATTGGGAAATTTTTTTCTGGCGTCTCTTCAGGAGGTTACAAAGATTTCCATCAAAACAAATGTGCCTTTACTGTAACAAAATAGAGAGAGAACTCGGACATTTAATAGGGTGGCGGTGGTGGAGATTCGTAGGAGTAAATCACTGGTGGTGGTGTGAATTCATCTGAAGGGATGGGCGATGGTGCAGATTGATCCTGTGAGTCTGGCGATGGTGGGGATTGATCAGATGAAGGCGGTGTTTCACATGGCGGCTCAGTCGGAATGGGTGATGACTGTGGCGGCAAGGAAGGAGGTGAGGAAGCATACTGAGGAGGAGGTGGGGGCGAAGAGTACTGATAAGGAGGCGGTGAAGATTGGTAGACGCTTGGAGGCGGCGGAGATTCATAGTGATATGGTGGCGGAGGCGGAGATTGATACTGATACAGAGGCGATGGCAGAGATGAAGGTGGAGATGAAGGTGGAGGTGGAGGTGGAGGTGGAGGCGGAGATGGGGGTGGAGGTGGAGGTGGAGATGAACGTGGAGGTGGAGGTGAAGATGAACGTGGAGGTGGAGATGGAGGTGGAGGTGGATTGTCATGACGATGATGGGGAGGAGGAGATGGCACTGCAGGAATTAATGGCGGAGATGAATCATGATGGCCATGAATCGGCGGAGGTGGTGGTGAGACAGGGATGTTATGAGGTGAGGATCCATGGGGTGCAGAGGGTGTTGGTTTCACAGGATGTGTGGAAGGTGCAGAGGGCTTCGGAGGTGGATTGAAGACTGGTGAGGAGCCACTGGATGGGGGTGAAGGAGACGGGATATGGCGTCCAGAAGAACCTGATGGGCTCGGATTAGGGTTAGGTACGCCACCTATGGGCGGTGCTTTCTGCTTGTTAGGGCATGTCCGAGGCGGGCCTGGCACAGATGGAGTAACGATGGGAGCTCTCGGCAGAGCATTCCGAGGAGTGCCATTAGATCTCTGAGGAGGCCCGGCTGGAGGCCCACAGACAAACTCATCACAGCCCTTCCTATGAGATGCTTCAGAGGCACATTCTCGAAATGATCTCTGCGCAGGCCTTCCAGGTATGCAATTCTGCCTGTCGTCTATCGATACCCCTCTGACAGGCAGAGCCAGACAATTAGGCGCTTCGCTGGAGAAGAAGTTACCACCATAGCTGAAGTTCTTCAATCTCGGAAGAGCGCAGATCTCAGGAGGTATGTCACCGGAGAACATGTTATCGGCGATATTGAGCTGCTCCAAGCTCACCATCTCTGCAACAGTCTCAGGTAGCTTACCGCTGAGATGATTCGAGCTCACATCAAACACAGTCAGATTGGTGAGCTCGCCGATATTAGGGTTTATGCAGCCTTCCAGGCCATTGTTGAGGGCGATGAATTCGTTGAGGCTGGGGCCCATGTTGCCGATGCTTGCAGGGATGCATCCAGAGAATCGATTGTTGGCGAAGACAACGACAGATGCAGTGGAAGCGCCCAGATTCAGAGGGATTCCATCGACGAATCGATTGTTGTTCACGAAGATGGCGTCTAGATCCTTGTTGAAGAGCTCGCTGGGGAGGGCTCCTTCGAACTCATTGAAGCGCAGGTCTAAGTAGTAGAGACTCGGCAGCGACAGAATCACTGCAGGGAAAGCTCCAACGAATCGATTGTTGCTCAGATCGAGCTCGAACAGCAGCTTCAGATTGCCGAAGCTCCGAGGCAAGATTCCGCAGAACCTGCAAGTTAATGGAAGCCTCTACAATCTTAAAGACCTGTATACACTTCCTAAATTCATGAAGTGGTAACTATCGTCTATCCGCAATAAAACAGTCTTACAGAAGATTTATCAGACACTTGAAACAGAGTATATCTAGCACGTTCAAAATGACTTTAAACCCTAAAACCTAATGGAACCTCTACAATCTTAGAGACCTATGCTCGCTTCTCAAATTCATGGAACTTTAACTATGACCACCAGCAAAAGAAACAGTCTTTACAGTGGATTTACCAGAATCTTGAAACAGAGTATAGCTAGCACGTTCAAATAGTCTAAACCCTAAACCCTTCCATTCAGTTTACTGATTCACACGGACGGTTTAGGTCGTATGGTTTAGGGATTTAGTGTTTACTCTATCAAACAATTTTAAACAATCTAAGACCTAAACCCTATTGAGTTTTTTTCTGATTGACTGAGTGAGCTGTTACAACGTATTTTATTATAGGGTTACTAGTTTGCATTTTACCTGTTAGAGTTGAGATGGAGGAGAGCGAGGTCAGTGAGGAGGCCTAGGTCTTCTGGCAAGAAGCCGGCTATGTCGGCATGGTTCAGATCGATCCCGCCCACAGTTGTGACGCAGGGATCATCAGGAGCTTCGGCGCAGAAGACGCCCTTGTAGCTACAGACATCAGGGCCTACCCATGTCGCAGTGTAGTTGAGAGGATCAGAGAAGATGGTCTTCTTCCATGCCTGGAAGGCTACGTATGCCGCCTTGAGCCTCTCATTCTCGAAGGCGAGCCCTGTGTCCTGCTCATCTTTCTCCTCCATGCGCCGCCTCTGAGTGTAGAAGACATTGATGTGGGCCTTCTGGCGCTGCTCGAGGTGTCTGCGGTGATGGCCGGCAAGGTGTCGTGGCCCGCCCACGACGATATGGCGGGAGTAGGAGTGGGATGGAGTCATCTGAACTGAGAAGAGGAGGAGCAGAGGAAGGAGGAGCAGAGAAGAGGCTGCGAGGTGTGATGAAGAAGCCATGGCTCGGTGCTCTGCTGGTTGTGGCTATGGCGGTATGTCGGAGCAGCAGCAGTAGCAGTAGCAGAAGAAGAAGAAGAAGAGATGTTACGAGCTATGGAAGTGCAGAGGAGAGAAGTCTCTGCTTCCTACATTGTGTGCAGAGAGGAGCAGGGGAAGCTGCAGAGAATAGAGCAGCAGTAGCAGAAGAACAGAGAGAGCAGGAGGAGAAGCAGTAGTAAGTAAGTAATGAAAGAGAGTGTGAGTGAAGAAGAAGGAAGAAGAAGGAATTGGGGGGGGAAGAGGTAATAATTAATTTTATTTATTTATTTATTTATTTATTTATTTAATCAGAAATAAAAATTTGAAAAATAGAGAAAATGAAGGAATGCAGAGATAGAGAGAGAAGAGAGAGAGAGTGATGGAGAGGGGAGACAGTGGCAGCACAATAAATACTCTTGATTTTTATTTTTATTTTTATTTTTATTTTTATTTTTATTTTTATTTTTGAATTACGATGGTCCATTATGTATGTATATACGAATTACTGAAGGACCGAAAGAAAAGGGCAATAAAAAATTAAGGAGGCCATAATAATTTTTTTTGTAGTAAATGCTAAAAAATTTATAAATTCGAAAAAATAAAAAGCATTTATTGGTATTTCTCCTTTTCTCTTCTTCTTCTTTTTCTTTTTTTCTATCTTCTTTTCCTTTTGTTTTTATTCTTTTTTTTTGCTTTTTGTCCTTTTTTGCTTCCTTTTTTTAGAATTTATTTTTTGGTTTCCTTTTTCCCTTTATTTTCTGCCAACCTCAGTGTGTTTTTCTCCTTTTCTCGTTCCTCTTATTATTTATAATTAACATCTTTTACCTGCTCTCTCTCTCTCTCTCTCTCTCTCTAGCTGGCTGTACTCGCTCACTCACGAAAAGTCACCATTAACTTTAAAATCCAATCTCACTCGTCTCCCTCTTCTTCTCCACAAAACGTTCTCCCAAAATACTCCTCTCGGTTTTTGGATATTCTAAACATAGTATTAGTATTAGTATTAGTATAGTATTCGTATTAGTACTAGTATTAGTACTAGTCTTAGTATTAGCATTAGTATTATATTAGTATTAGTATTACTCCTCCCTCAACACACTCTCTCCTTATGGCCGGCCTTCTTGTAGACTCTCTCTCTCTTTCTCAAGTCTCTCTATACATTCTCTATGTGGCTCCCTCATCCTCTCTCGCAAATCCCCCTCTTGCTTCCTTCACCTTCTTTCGCCCATTGCTTGAATTGCACAACCCCATATCTCATCACCCGAGTAGCTCAAGTTCAATGCCTTATGCCCGAGTAACTCAAGGTCAACAACTTATGCCCGAGTTGCTTGAGTTCAATGCCGTATGCGTGAGTAACTCAAAGTCAACACCTTATTGCAACCAACCACTTGGCTATACATGTGGTAGAGTTGTTGATATGTTGCCCTTCCCATGAGAACCGGCCTTTAGGCTAATTTTTTTGGCAATGTTAACGTATAATCTAATGCCCTTCTCAAGAGGCACGCAGAATTATCCTCTACAATGTCGGATGTGAGCACTCTTCAATGTTTGCTTCACCCCTTCAAGGAATTATTGTAAAGAGATTGGCATAACACCAACCATTGAATGTAGCAAAAGCCAAATACTTGATATAGTCAAAATCAAGTAGCTCAAGTGTTCTTACCCACATCACTTCAATTCAAGATTTCGACCATGTATAGGTCATAGGGATAAATTGTTCATTGAAAATCATTTGAGTATATCACCACATCCTCTAATTCAAATGGAATGTTGATAAGCTTAAAAGATGGTAATAACTATTAGGCATTTCAAAACTTTGATAACCCAAAGCTTGTTACATGGATTGTAGGTAGTAAACATAAATATAATCCCATAATGAACGAAACATGTTCATACAAAGCTACCTTGATGTAGAAACCATGCTTAGGGATGCTCCTTGAAACGTGGTTGTGTCTTGTTGAATAGTGGCTCCATTGAGAGTTCACAATAATATTGTTTTATTAATTAATTGATAAGGAGTCCGGTCCCTCGCATCCCCATCTTGCCCCTTACATTCATAGTCATGATCTTGAATTTGAGAATGTAGTTTGTAATGACTAGATGGAGCACACTATGTCTCCATGCATTGCCTTGACGTAGGAGATTGTCTAGGATCACAATTTTTGGGTCATGTTTCTATCCTCTCAATGATGGTAAAATAAGATCATCTTTAGTGTATGTCTCTCTCATACACTATCATTCTCTTTTGATGTAGATAGCTCATATATCTCCACAAAACTTTGGATAAGAGTATTTAAAGATATGATAGAGATATGTGTTTTCAAAAACAATTGGTAACAAGGGATTTCTGAAAATTGGAGGGTTATTTTGGCATTTTCATAATTGGCTTATCCTTGCATCAAGCTATTATGTTATCAAAACAAGATCACATGTTCAAATCCTTACTTTCACACATTTGCTACACCATATTTTATTACTTCTCTTGACCTACAACTATAGGCCACATCAATGTACTGAAGTTAAAGACCTCACGGTTTCCAAACAATCGACACAACCTTCCGAACCGTGGCTCTTGGTTCTTCCTAGGTTCCCTCATTTCTTATCCTTTCTCTCTACCTTGTCCTCTCTTTCTATCTTCATAACATTCTGACTCGTGATGTTTTCCCTTTTCGTTTTCACAACAAGTGGAGAGAATTATGATCTCTTTCATACCACAAACAAATATAATCTTGGTAATGAAAATTTGAAGAATGCTACATGCATTTGCACACTATTCCTGTTCCTGTTTTTAGCAATCCATCATCGATAATGAATCTACTAACATTTAAAACTTCACATGTGAAATGAAAGAAATAGATAAATATAGCCAAGATAATGTGTATACAGAAAGGCCATATCTTTATTTTAAGCTAATTAGGTACATATATATTCTCTCTCTCTCTCTCAAGAGTCAATATCCATCTATTCCCATTTTAAAAGTCTCCTTTACATTCATGTCATGATTCTTATTTATGAGTTATTAACTATTGCTAAAAAAAAGCAATTACTACCACCATCAAATACTACCCAACCTCTTTTCATGTGGACAATTACTTACCAATATGCCATCATAGTTATGGGACCTTACCAAAGAACCATCCAAATTTTGAGCGTGACCGACTTGTCATTCATTCATTTCTTTGACAATGCCAACAAATAGCTAATTGAAATGCTGAATTAATACCAAATTAATATGTGAATCAAGTTGCACTTATTGTTATCTATCAACTTCCTTTGAAAGACTTGATTGATGAACGATAGTATCATTCACCCTACCCATTTTGTGAATTAAATTATGAGAAGAACTACTTAAAACAAATTTAGTGGTAAAATTATTGTTCTTAATTATGATTTGAAATGAAAACACCTACTGAATGTTTAGATAACATAGTGTTGTTTTAGACTTACTCGTCGTAAGTAGTGGTGACACTTCATTGTCGCATTGTGTTAATATTAATTAGCTTGGTAAAAAAGAGAAAAACAATCTTTTCAATATTTGGATGGCTTTTGGGTAAGTTCTCATCGTTTTCCTATTAAACTCGTAAGTTTCCGAAATATAGTCTAGTCTCCCTTGTGGACAACCTTTTTTTGTCACACCTTGTACACACATTATACTTAATATTGCATCATTTCTATAATAACTATCATATTTTACTATCAAATTGAGCATTTTACCCTCTTCCATGTCCTGGTTTGATGAGATTTATTTCATTCACTTCAGCTTTCTTTTTCTTGGTTTTCTAAATTCCTCAAATTTAGAACTTCCTCCCAATATTCTTTTATGATATATCAATGGCATGCAAGAAATTCATTCCTTTCTTCACCCCCTCTCACCTCATGTCCAACTTAAGTATGGTGAACGGTTTTCGACCTTGAGATATGATATTATCCATGCCAACTACTTTGCAATGCTTAAACATAGATTGAAGTATCCCATTACTTGGGTTCACGTGAAGAGGACATACTGACTTTTGTGGCGGGAAAGCAAAGTAAGGGGAAATGGCAAAAGGTTCCAATATGAAAAAGGTTCACAAAGGTACATGGCCATGTGATCAATCAAAATTGTTAATTGTTAGTGGTTCCCTTTTTGGTTCTTACGTGTCCTTTTTTACTTTGCACCCATCTTACAACCAAACCACTTGAACGAGCCTATCCTTAACTTGTATGGAACTTGTCCATAGTGAGATAGTGCGTGTGTGTGTGTGTGGAGTGTCAACTTCTATATAATAGGGGTAAGCCTTTGATACTATGTAACTTCACGACGAATGTTGGACATCATGCAACATGGGTATTTAACATTAATCATCTCATTGGGGGCTTATGGTGAATTTAGTCAAGGACTGGTAGAAAAAATAAAAGTTTCCAATAAAAAAAGCCATAGGGCCTTTGGTTGTATGGAACTTGTCCATATATGTAAAGGTGGTGCATGCACACATGGGGGAGAGTAAGAGACCTTGGCAACAAAGTGTCAACTTCCATGAAACAAGGACGTGCTTTTAATTTCATGTAACCTTTCGACACATGTCAAACATCATGCAAATCATCTAAATTGGACCTTACAATGTAATCACATCAAACACTAGCAACAACAAGAAAAAGAGTGTATACTTAAAGCTAGTTGGATTGGAACACAACAAATAATTTTGGGCTTACAATGAAATATACTCGTGATGGTAGAAATTTCTAATGCACAATTGGCACATTATTGTTGTTTTCACTTTATGTGAAAGAGTCATCCATGATAGTGATCCATCTTCTTCGAAGTCTTATTGTTCTTTGAATTAACTATCTTAGTTCAAGAAATTATCACAATCTCTCTCAACTCTTATCTTCATGAAACAATCAATTTTTTTTACTCGCAAACAAGGTTGGCATTAACTGCACCGTAACATATTTTCCACCTCGCACATTTTTTTGTATAAAGCTATGAATATTTCCTTTAAACAAATCTGCATTAACCTCTCTATCTTGTATTGTTTGTGAGTAATGGATGCTCAAAGAAAATGTTGATAGAATGAAATATTAGAATGTTTGGTGAATGTGATCATTTGGTGAGGGGGAAGTGTTATTTCTAATAGTATTTCATAATATCAAAATAGTGCTAGATGAGATAGTCCTACTATCATAAATTTCGTGATCATATTGAGATAATGTTCCAATTGGACTTGCAAACCACTAAAACTCCCTAGGGGGTGGATAGTCTCTCTCTCTCTCTCTCTCTCTAGAGTGAGATGTGGCATAGATGGACCAACCCATCAACAAGAATACATGTCTCTAGTCATAGCTTGAGTGCGTGACAACAACATTTATGGCACGAGATGAAGCAATTAAGAGCTTACTTTGAGTCTTGCAACATACAAATATTGATAAGGCATGACAACAAAAGTAGTTATCGTATTAGGTTCAACAACTAGAGAAATATTTATTAACTTTGTAGTGAAAAAAATCTTCAGGAGTATAAAAATACAAAAAGAGTAAGTTTCTCATAAAAGTTCAATGGCAAATGATTATAATTTGGAGGATTCTTCAATCAAGTGTCGTTGGTGACTCAAATGCATCCATTTGATACCCAATGTACGCAACTTGAGTATGATTAATGGGTCCAACACCAGCATGCTTTGCACCATTTCTTGAGAAGAGGTTGTCATTGCTCAAGAGCTTGCTTCATTAGTTTAAAAAGGGAATTTCAAGTGTCTTTCGAAGATATAGACAATTAAGGAGGATTATTAATGGATTTGAAGAGTGTATTCGGGAGATTGTCCTACCTTGGCCTATGAGATATACTTTCACCTTTTTGCATGTAACATTCCATCGGACAAAGAAGCATTAATGGATTGGTTTTGTCACGGTCTTTGATTTAAACTATCTAATTCTTACCTTTCATGAAGATCCAATATCACTTGTAGAGGCTATCAGTCGAGTTGTACAATGAGATAACTAATTATTCAAATACCCTAAAAAATGTCACACCCAAGCTTAAAACAAAACATGCTTGAGTAGTCACAACGCTGCTTTCAAGCCCTTCCCATGCACACAACATCTTCTTCATTCCTAAGACTTAGGATAGAAAATCTCCCCCTCTCTCTCCCCCTCTTCTCATTATTGATGAGATTAGTGTGAAGTGCTTTACCCAAGCCTTACACTAATAATCTTGTATGTGATTGTGGTTCCTAACTAATTGAATGGTATCATGCTCCATGTGTGTGCTTTTGTTTGTTGTTTAACCCATTAAGTATAAGGGAAAAGTACCAGGATACCCCTCGACGTTTGTTCATTTACCAAAATGCCCCTGGAAGTTCCAAATTTACCAAACTACCCATATATCCAAAAAAATACACGTTATAACGTAAGTATACACTCAAATCTACAAGCCCTATTTACCAGAATACAAAATTTCTTTTTACCATAGCCCCCCCCCCCCCCCCATAATAGAAGCTCATGTTTTTAATAAACAACAAGCAGAGGAGCACAGAGAAAAAGAGAGGAAAAGAACATCTAGAGAGATAGAGAGGGGGGGGGTTAAACATAGTTGTAGTTAGTGACCATTACCATTACAATCACTAATCTTTCCACTTGTCTACCCTAATTATCCATTCATCCATCTATGTGTGTGTGTGTGTGTGAGTGTAAGTGTGAGAGCATACATATATATTGAAGTCAATGGAGGTGGCCCAACCTTCCACATTCATGCTGAGTAGTAGCCTGAGGAGCTTATCTTCAGATTACCTCACCGTTCTGGGCTGTGGCCCTGACCAATTCGCAGACATTGCTTTCTGCATAGACAGCTGGACCTATGCCCTCATCTACACCCACCATTGCATCTTGCCGGCTCGCAGCCCCTTCTTCCCCCTCTTCCTCTCCCCCTCTTCCTCTTCTGCTTCTTCTTCTTCCTCCGACTCCGAATCTTGCGATTCGTCTACCTCCTCCTCCTTTAATCCGCCTCAATCTCATTCCCCACCCGCCTCCCGGAATCACTATGTCAGTAGCATCTCTGTGAGCCAATGCTACCTAACCAACAACAGTCTAATCTTCAGGGCTAGAACCAGATTGTTTCTTCTTCTATCACCGGGAATCCCGCTAGCAATTCTCCGACAGGTATATTGAGTAACTGGGAGGCCGACAACTCAAATCCATGGGGACATAGATGTCATTCCCGTCGATATAGTCTCATACGATGCATTCGTTGCTTTCTTCGCTTCCTCTACACCGGCCAATTGATCATCGATCCGTCCTCTACCGAAATACTAGGCCCCGCATTGCCCCTTCACTACAATCTACCATCTGCCATTGCTAATCCAATGACCTACAATGTTAATTACAATTACAGTTACTCTGTTGTGCATTATGGTATCCATATCTGCCTTGACCTCATCCATGCCGCCAATTTCTTTGGAGTCGATGAATTTTCCACCTTGGCCCAGGTAAAACACAAGTCATTCATTCATGATTCAACTCTTCAGCCTGTAATTATTGCTCATTGCCTAATTTGCAATCTAGTATAATTGATTATCTTCTTCTTGTGATACAGGCAAAGCCAGGGTTAGTTCTGCAGACTAATGATGGGGGCAACCATGTAAGTAATCATAGAATATCGCTGGAGGATATCGCGAGCATGCTCATCGTTGCGAGGAAGCATAAGCTGAATCGGCTATGGCTGTCGGCAAATGAGCTCCTGGTGGCCCAACGATCCCGATGCATCTATTGGCTTTACAAATGACTACTACTATATTTCTCTCTATGTATATATACACGCACACATACACATACCGACATACATAATGAGGGGGGGGATATGGCTCTAGGAGCTTTCGATTCTAATGAGCTTTCAACTCTAACGAGCTTTTGACTCCCAAGATCTTTCGACTATAGCGAGCGTTTAACTGCCAAGAGGTTTCAACTCTAGCAAGGTTTCAAATCCTAGGAGCTTTTGACACTTAGGAACCTTCAAGTTCCGTGACCTTTCAACTCTTTGGAGCCTTCGAGTCCCCTAACGTTTGTGCCCACCTAGTCCTTGTGTCCTCCCTAATCCAAGACCCCCTTGTGGTCCCACTCAAGTAGCACATGCACACACGGTTACATGACACCACTTGCAACAATACTCTTATAGCTATGAAGTTTATTTCTTGGAATGTTTAGGGTTTGGGGGGATCCTTATGTAAACAATATAAATGATGATTTTGATTAGAATTGCATAAATGTATAACTGGTCAAGTGGACATAGTTATGTTACAAGAACATCATCTAAATGAAAGGAATACTAAAGTCTATGGTTCATTACTGCCTGGAAATTGGGAAATGTATGGGTCCCGACATATGGATCAACATAGATCCAAGGTGGATTATGTATGGCTATTCGTGACATATGGCAAGTAAATAAGCTGGATGTGGGGATTTTGTTGTTAGGAAGAACACAATATGTTATCCTTAAGTTTTACAATAAAAAGGTTGGTTTTTTGAATTTGTATGCTCCCAATTCATTGTCATTCGTAGATCATTGGTGTGTCGCAGGAGACTTTAATATGATTGAGGATCCTGATGATAGGAGTGGTGACAGTGGAGTAACAATGCATGGTTCAAAATTATCAGCATCAGAAAAATTTACTATAAGTAGAAGGTTGTTGGATGTTTGACATTTACCGTCTTTTGGAAAATCGCATAATTCCTTAACATTAGATCTGATAGAAGATTAAATGGGGCAAATATGTCAAGAAGTGGTAGGATTTATGTTGATGATTTCTTTGCGGAGATTAGTGAGAGTGTTGGCATTTATCCATGTAAAGAATCAAGAGATGGAATCTTGTGAAGCGGCAGAGATGTGAGTTATGTGTGTGTGTAAGAGAGAGAGAGAGAGAGAGAGAGAGAGACACACACACACACACACACACACACACAGAATACGCAAGGTAAAAAGTATATTAGCAAAGGAGAAAGACACAACATACAAGGTGGGAGGAGGGTGTTTTATGTAGTCACCCTCTCTCTTCATTAACTACAAGGCTCATGGAGCATGGGGAATGTGAAAGCTCATAAGTTATGTGTCATAGAATATGATTTTATGACTCATACTAAATGCTAGAATACAAAGTGGTGACATAATGGTCACTCTTGACCGTTGAGGTGTCTCTTCACTCTCAAGGTGAGTTCACACACTAGACCAAGTTGAGCTTGATTCTCAACACGCCCCCTCAAGCTCAAGTCGGGTTGGTTTCAGACGGTATCCGAAATCCGCTTCAACTCGCGTTCCGGAGTCCGCGTCGACTCGCGTCGGCTCGCTTTATGCGGAGTTGCGGAATCTGTGCTCCAGCTTGCGTTGTGCGTAGTTGCGAAGTTTGTGCTTCGGCTTGCGTCTTTCTTTGTGGCTTTGCACGGTAGATCTTCGCGTGGTTGCGGAATCCACGTGTTATTGCGTAGTGTCTTCAGTACTCCCCCTCAAGCTTGGCAGGTCAGGGATCGTCAATCCGAGATTGGTCATGAATTGCCATAGCTTGTCGGCTCCTAAGGCTTTAGTGAAGATGTCGGCTGTTTGAAGATTGGTGCTAATGTGTTGTAGATCGACATCGCCAACCAGAACACACTCTCGGATGAAGTGATAGTGCACTTCGATATGCTTTGTCCACGCGTGGAACACCGGGTTCCGAGCCAGATAGATACTACTGATGTTGTCGAAGTAAAGGGAAGTCAAATCCTTGATGGGTACGCCCAGATCCTTCAAGATCCGCTTGAGCCATATGGCTTCACAAGCAGCTACGGCTGCGCCCCTATATTCCGCCTCCGTACTCGAAAGAGCGACGGTAGGCTGCTTCTTGCTACTCCAGGATATTGCTCCGCTGCCGAGGGAGAAAACAAATCTGGAGGTTGATCTTCTATCGGCTTTGTAGCCGGCCCAATAAGCGTCTGTGTACCCCTCGAGGCATATTGGCATCGTGGTCTTATAGAGGATGCCGCAATCCATTGTGCCGCTCACATATCGTAGAACTCACTTAGCGCAATCCAAGTGAGTATCATGCGGTGTTTGCATGAATTGGCTAAGGAGACCGACCGGATAACTGAGATCGGGTTGTGTGATTGTGAGGTAGATGAGACTCCCGATGAGTTGCCGATACTGAGTCGGCTCACATGCTTTGGTGTCGGAGTTCGCATCTAGTTTGAGATTACGATCGAGCGGGGTTGCCACGGATTTGCACTCAGCCATCCCGAACTTGTATAACAAGTTGAGGATGTAGTGCCGTTGAGAGATCATGATTCTTGCCGGAGTCCGAATTACCTCGATGCCGAGGAAGTAGTGGAGCTCATTCATGTCCGTCATCTCGAACTTGTTGGAAAGGAGGGATTTGACTTTATTGATTTCGACGAGATGCTCACCTCCAATGACTAGGTCATCCACATATAAAATGATGACGATTGGACTTGCGGAATCGCTTCGTAGGTAGAGGGAGTTGTCCGATTTTGACATACGGAAGCCGATTTGATGAAGATATTGCGTTATCTTCGAATGCCAAGCACGCGGTGCTTGCTTGAGGCCATAGAGTGGCTTCTTGAGTCGGCATACAACTTTCGGATGGGTGCTCGAGTTGAAGCCGGGTGGTTGGATCATGTACACCTCCTCTTCTAATTCGCCTTGTAGAAAGGCGTTCTTGACATCCATTTGATGGAGGTGCCACCCTTTCGCCGCGACAAGCGCAATTACGGTCCGCACCATTGTCATCTTTGCCACCGGGGCAAAGGTTTCCTCGTAGTCAACTCTGTGCGTTTGGGCGTAGCCTTTTGCTACGAGTCGCGCTTTGTAGCGGTTTACAGAGCCATCGACGTTATACTTCACCTTGTAGATCCATCTGCATCCGATCGCCTTTTTGTGTGGTGAGGTGGGAACGAGATCCCACGTCTCCTTCTTCCGTAGTGCCTACATCTCCTCGTTCATTGCTTCAATCCATCGCGGGTCCTTTGCGGCTTCCAAAAAGGTTTCCGGCTCCTCTACTGTCGCTACCTTCATCATAAAGGCGTAATGGTACGCCATATAATCGTTGTAGCTGAATTGGCTTACGGGGTTCTTTTCATGAGTGGATCGGTGGAGCTTTTCATTTGCAGAGATGAGGGCTTTCTTGGCGCCGATTGGTACCTCGAAACCGCCAAACTCACTGTCGTGTGAGTGAGTCGATTCATCGTCGTTGAAGCGATCGTCATCATATTCCGCCATTTTCGCCTTGCCTTTGTCCATCTTCGGGCTAGGCCGTGATGTGCTTTGATCGCTCAAAGGCTCTTGTGGTCTGCTCAGTCGGGTCATGATCGAACTTCCTTCGATCATGCGCGTAGGGTGAACTTCATCCTCTATCTCTTGTTCGGCAGATTCCGGGTCGAGCGGAGTCGGGGGCGAAGTTGTCTCTGGTGCGTACCAGGATGCGAACTCGTCAAAAACGACGTCTCGACTTACTCGAGATTTTCGAGTTGAGGGGTTGTAGCACTTGTATCCCTTTTGTTCGAGTGAGTATCCTACGAGGATGCATTTCTCCGACTTTGGGTCGAGCTTTTGACGCTTCTCATCGGGGATGTGCACGTACGCAATGGAGCCGAATATCCGAACATGTGATAGGTTCAGCTTCTTTCCGAAGAATCTTTCGTGCGGAGTGACATCATGCACGCCGGATGTTGTGCACCGGTTCATTAGATAGATGACTGTATTTGCCGCTTCGGCCCAATATGACTTGGGCATATGCTTCTCGTTCATCATGGCCTGCGCTACTTCGAGGATGTGCCGATTTTTGCGCTCGACTACTCCGTTTTGTTGCGGAGTGTGTCGGCAAGTGAATTCTCGCTGAATTCCTTCCTTTCGGAGATACGTCGTGAAATCGTCTGAGAAGTACTCCTTGCCGCCATCCGATTGAAGGCATTGTACATGTCGGCGCGTGGCTTTCTCGACTTCATTGTTGAAATTTTGGAAGTGTCCGAACACTTCGCTCTTTTGCCACATCGGGTAGATCCAAGTGTGCCTAGAAAAGTTGTCGATGAAGAGCACGTAATATCGGCATCCGCCGAATGTCGCCATTTGAGCCGGACCCCATACATCGGAATGAGTTACGTCGAGTACGCCTTTGCTCACATTCCGCTCCTTCGGAAATGGGTGTCGGTGTTGCTTGCCGAATTGGCACGCTTCGCATACACCTTCAATCTCCTTCTCTTTGAATGTCGGGAGTCCAATGACAACTCCTTTCGATTTCATTGCTTTGAGTTTGTTGAGATTGATGTGGCCGATTCGCTTATGCCATAGTTCTATGTCGGAGTCGGCTTTCGTGCTTTTCGCGAACATGGCGGATTTCATCTCGTGCGAATCGAGAATGAACATCCGGCCCTCTCTTCTTCCGCGTGTGATGATTCAACCTTCTTTTTCGATGAAGCACCCTTCTTGGTCGAATCGTACTTGCATCCCTTGCTTAACCATTTGGCCGACCGAGACCAAATTCTTTGTGATGGTGGGTACATGCAAGACATTTTTAATGTATGTTTGCTTACCTCTTTCGCCGAACGGAACATTGCCGATGTGCCGAATCGGGTGCGTAGTGTCATCTTCGGTTTCGACATAACCGGGTTGCTCCGGCTCTCGAAGTTCGAGAAACCATTCTTTGTGGGATGTCATATGGTTTGAGGCTCCGGAGTCAACAAACCATACGTCCTCCGGATTGAGGGCACTAGTTGAGGTAGAGGCCGACATAAACTTTGCTCTATGTTTCATCATGAACATTCCGCCACGGTCGGAGTTGTATGTGTACATTCCGCCACGATCCTCATAGTTGTAGTTGTGCCCGTACATTCCGCTATACTCTTTGTAGTCGGAATTGTGCGCGTAATTCGTGAGTTGTCGGCTTGTGGAAGCCGATTCACGCATCTTCTTTCGGCACTCTTCTTCGTGGTGGCCGAGCTTTCCGCAATATCCGCATTCGATTGCGTTTTGACGGCTCGGGCCAGAGTGGAAGCTCCCCCTTCTTGTGAAGGTTCCTTGTTGGCCTCCGTTTTGCGGCTGAAATTGGGAGTTGTTGTCGTAGGTCGGACCTCATCCGCCTTGTCCTTGGCCGAATCGGCCTCTCGCTCGTCCATGTCCTCTTCCTCCATTAGAGTGCGTGTAGAGCATGTGGCCTTTCGACTCATTGCTCCTTGTACGCACGTGGTTTTCTTCGACCAATAGCATTGATTGGAGCTTGAAGAAGGAGGGAGATTTCTCCCGTGCTAGAACGGCAGTTCGCATTGCGCCGAACCGTGGTGCGAGGCCGCCGAGGCAAATTTGCACCATCTCATCATCATCTATACTTACGCTTATTGAGCCGAGCGAGCCGCAAAGCTCCTTGATCTTCAAGGTGTATGTCGTGATGGACATATCCCTTTGTTGAATGTTGTTCAACTCTTGGCGGAGTTGAAGCTTCCTCGCGGTCGTGTTGGCGGCAAAAATCTTTCGTAGGTTTTCCCACGCTTCCTTTGGCGTCTTGGCTTCTCGAATGTAACCGAGCATGTGGTCGTGAACACATGTCGCCAAACAATACATCACGCGGCTTGCGGCTTGCTCCCATGTTGCGTATCCGGGAGCCACTTCGGCGGGTCGGTCTTCATGCGCTCCTTTGATGTAGCTCCAATAGCCTTGTCCGACAAGGTATTGGTGCATCTTGTACTCCCAAGATGCGAAGTTGTTTCGATCCAACTTCTCGGTAGGGAGAGCGCTCCCCATTTGAGTATTCATTATGTCGATTCTTCTTCTTCTTCTTCTTCTCTCTTCGAATGTGAGCTATGTAGCGAAGCTACAATAGCGATGAGCCAGTTCTTGGTCGTCGGTGTGGAGCGCAACACACGATCACGATGAGGCGAATGGGCTAGATCGAGCTACCAAATCGCTCTGATACCATGTAAAGAATCAAGAGATGGATTCTTGTGAAGCGGAAGAGATGTGAGTTATGTGTGTGTGTAAGAGAGAGAGAGAGACACACACACACACACACACACACACACACACAGAATACGCAAGGTAAAAAGTATATTATCAAAGGAGAAAGACACAACAACATACAAGGTGGGAGGAGGGTGCTTTATGTAGTCACCCTCTCTCTTCATTAACTACAAGGCTCATGGAGCATGGGGAATGTGAAATCTCATAAGTTATGTGTCATAGAATATGATTCTATGACTCATACTTAATGCTAGAATACAAAGTTGTGACATAATGGTCACTCTTGACCGTTGAGGTGTCTCTTCACTCTCAAGGTGAGTTCACACTATTGACCAAGTTGAGCTTGATTCTCAACAATCCATGCACGACTTTCTCCGATCATGCCATAGTTGTGCTACAAGTTAATGATGTGAAACAACGTAAGCAACAAGGGAGGATGAGGATTCCACCTAAATTGTTTATGGAAAACGTAGTTACTAACAAGTTATGCATATGATATGAAGTGCAAAATGGAAATGTGGAAGATAATGTGGCTTTGGCAATATTATGTATTAGTAGTTTCCTAAATTCTTGGGCACAAGGAAAAAGGGAAAGCTATAAACAGAAAATTATCAGTATGTGCCGTGCCTTGACATAATTGCAACATTTCCAAGAAAGGGATCCATAACATGACTTGACGACAAATGCTCTACATAATGCAAAATGGGAATTACAAAATATTGAGGATAGGAATCTACAATTTCAATATCAAACTTTTGTTTCAAAATGGACACTAGTAGGTGATCGAGTAAACAAAAAGTTTTTTCCCCAAGTTGAATTGAAATGGTCTGCAGTACTGATCAAACTATTGACGAGATGCCTCTTATATAAGAAGAGTCAGAAATGTTACAAATGGTTACAATTTACTATACTCAATTGTTGTGTGTTGGAACTCTTACAACTTTGGTTCACAAAAGTAGGAAATGAGTGTGGGACAAAATTAAGCTTAAAGTCACAAAGGAAATGAAGTTTAGATTACTGAAACCCTTTGACATTATGGAAATATACAATGCACTTAAAGCTTTAAGTCTTGTGTCTTATCTAGGGGAGGACAACATTACTTCACATTTTTTTCTCAAATATTGGGAATATATTGGGAAAGACTTAACGGAAGTTATCAAAGAATTTTTTATGTTGGATATATGCCTCGTAATATGGCAGTTGGATTGATTGATTGAATACCTAAGGGTGTTAGTATATCGGATTATATCCAAAAACGGAGACCAATAACTTTGTTTAATATAATCTATAATTTTTTGCAAAAACATTATATTGAGATTGTAGTCTTTATTACATGATTTGATTCATGTCATCCAAACAGGTTTTATTTAGGAAAGAAGTATTATGAATAATCTATTTTTTTGGGGGGGAGGCTATTGCCTTGACTCACAAGAAAAAAGAGGGAAAAAAGAGGATATATCTATTTTGTTACTTGATTTTGAAAATACCTATGGTCGAGTTTATTGGATTTCCTTCATGGTACTCTTGTAAGACTTGGTTTTCTTGATAAATGGTTGATAAGAGTGTCTTCTTTGTACAAATTGGCCTACAAATCACTTTCCTTGGGAGGGGTTAAAGGTGATGTGTTTCAAATTTCCACAAGTGTACAACAAGGCTGTCCACTAGCACCATATTTATTTATGTTTTTTGCTGAAGCTATTCAGAGCTTGTTTTTAGTTGCTGATGATGTTGGATTGAAAGGAATAACAATGCCCCTTGATGGGACAAATGCTGTGGATGTAGAATTTGTTGATGATACAAGTTTGTATCTAGATGGTCATTTTACTAATTTGCAAAAAATGTACACAACATTGCAAACTTTTGGTATGACTTCCGGTGCATCAAATAATTGGAATAAATCAGTGGGTTTTTGGGTGGCATAGGAATCCAGATTTTCCGATGGATTCTGGAGGGCAACTTAGTTAGATATTTGGGATGTCAAGTAGGTTTGGATATTTCTACTAAAAATCAAGTTAACCCTTTGCTATTGAAAATTAGGAAAAAATTGTTATTTTGGAGTAGTGACAAATGTAAAAAGTAACGTGCAGAAGCAAGTGTGAAGACCGAACAGGAGGAAGAAAACTCAGGTTCAATGGAGAGCTTGAGCTTACGCAGTATATGCGGGAGAGAGAGAGAGAGAGAGAGAGAGAGAGAGAGAGAGAGAGAGAGAGAGAGAAAACACACGAACTATATTCAACAACAACAACCCAATCTCTATTCACCACACTCTATACATATGTGTGTTCAATGAACACTTTTATACAAGTCCTAGAAGGACTGACCGAAGTATTGACAATACTTCAATACTCATTAAGAGCTCCTACACTAACTCCCAAATATATTCCTCACGGAATATCTTTCCTAACGACCTCCCGGTTTACGCACTCGGCCTAACCGATCGGTCCCAACCAATCCGGTCCTCGGCTTCTTCAGCCGATCCGGCTGATGTTGAGCTTGTCTCTCAACACTCCCCCTCAAGCTCAACTTGAGGCTCTTATGGATCTTCAGGCTCACAGCTCCGGTTCCTCCTGGCTTCACGCCTTGCTCGCGCTCCACGGCCTGTTTGACTCCGCGCACTTCGACCCTTCCAGTCGGCTTGTTTGCTCATGTGGCCCTTATCAGCTCTTCTGCTGTTGCGGTGTTGACACTTCTCCTGCTGCCTTTTCTTCCGCTTGGGCCTCGGTTGATTCAGCGTGTCTGAATCAACCATCCGAACCGACTCGGCTACCTCCGATCGGTTTTCGCTCTCGTCCGAGTTGGCTGTCTCCAACTCGTCTTCGGTCTTCTCGCCCTCGGTGGTGTCATCTTCCCCATGCGTGGTTGGCTTCGGCTCTCTCCTTCGGTTGCTCCCCTTCTGTCTGCTTCCGAACTTTTCCGCGGGTCCGCCCCCGGCTTCTTCAGCCGATCCGAAGTCGAACTCGACAACCGAGTCAACCGACTCGGTGTCTCGGTCTCCGCTCCTTTCCTGCTGCCTTGCTTGGTCGTTCGGGACTGTTCTCCCCCTCAAGTTCGGAACGTCGAGGTGACGCAATCCGAGAGCACCTGAGAATTGCCGCAACTTGTCCAGACCAAGAGGCTTGGTGAAGATGTTGGCAGTCTGCCGATCCGTCGGAACGTACTGAAGTTCGACTTCACCGGAAAGGACACGCTCACGGACGAAATGGTAGTGCACCTCAATGTGCTTGGTCCGTGCGTGGAAAACGGGGTTTTTCGCGAGCTGGATGCTGCTGAGGTTGTCGCAGTAGATCATCATTGGATCGGACACCTCCACCTGCAGATCCTTAAGTAGCCACTTCAACCATATGGCTTCGCATGTCGCGACAACCGCTCCTTGGTACTCAGCTTCGGTGCTCGACAATGCAACTGTCGGCTGCTTCTTACTGCTCCACGCGATCGCGGCACTCTCGAGGGAGAACGCATATCCTGACGTGGATCGGCGATCGGCGGCATTGCCAACCCAATCAGCATCGGTGTAGCCGACTAACTGCGCGGCTGCACCGGTCCGATATAGCAGTCCCCGGTCCTTAGTGCCATTGACATACCAAAGTATGCGTTGCGCACACTGGCGGTGCTCCTCGGTAGGTCGCGCCATGAACTGACTGATCACTCCGACCAGATAATTGAGGTCGGGTCGGGTGATGGTCAAGTATATGAGGCTTCCGACAATTTGTCGGAACCTCGTCGGGTCGCATACCTTTCCCGTATCGGGATGAAGCTTGACGGTTCTGTCCAGAGGAGTCGAGACGGACTTACAGTCGGCCATCCCGAATTTGAAGAGCATACTCAGCACGTAATGATGTTGGCTGATCAATATGCCTTCGGGGGTATGGATCACGTCGATCCCGAGGAAGTAATGAAGGTCCCCCAGATCCTTCATGTCGAACGATGCCGCAAGCTGGAGCTTCACGCGGTCGATTTCACCTAGGTCGGCGCTGGTGATGACCAAGTCATCAACATATAGTAAAATACTAACCGGTCCGAGTCGACCTTTCCGGATGAACAGGGAAGAGTCCGATTTTGACGTGACGAAGCCCATCCGACGCAGTTGTTGCCTGATCTTTGTGTTCCAGGCACGCGGGGCTTGCTTCAGTCCGTAAAGAGACTTCTTCAGTCGGCATACTACCGAGGAGTTCGTTCCAGAGTGAAATCCGGGGGGTTGTACCATGTACACCTGTTCCTCAAGGTCACCTTGCAAGAACGCATTCTTTACATCCATCTAATGTAAGTGCCACCCCTTCACTGCAGCTACTACGAGCAAAACACGGACGGTCGTCATTTTTGCGACCGGCACAAACGTCTCATCGTAGTCGATGCCGTGTTTCTGCGCGTAGCCCTTTGCCACTAGCTGAGCCTTGTACCGGTTGACCGAGCCATCGGTGTTGTACTTGACCTTGTACACCCACCTACACCCGATCGGTTTTACCCCTGTTGGTGCGTCAACCAGGTCCTAGGTCTCGTTCTCCGCCAATGTGTGCATCTCTTCCTCCATCGCGGCACGCCAATTCGCGTCTTTAGCCGCTTCTGCGTAGCTCTCTGGCTCACACACTTCCGCTACATGGGTCATGTACACATAATGATGCGCCATGTACTCGTTGTATCCGAACCGCAAAACAGGATTCTTCTGGCGGGTAGATCGGCGTAATCTCACATTAGCCGATGTCGAGGCCTTCTCGGTCGACACGGTCTTCACCTTTAAAGACCCGTCACCGGTTCCCTCGGAGTTGGACTCGCGTCGGTCTGACTCGTTCTTATCCGTGCCGGAATCCGACACCTTCTCCTTCCCTTTCTCTTTGCGCGTAAGCCGTCTCCTCGGCTTCCTGCGCGGGGAATGCACGGCCGAGTCTCCACTACTCGCCGGCTCTTCATCGGACTGATCGTACCGACTCAGTCGTCCAATCGGTCCACTTAAACGGAGTGAAATCGGACTCTCTTCGAGGGTCTCGATTTTGGGCTCATCCGGAGGCATCTGGGCCTCGCTGACCTCATCGTCAGAACACGGATTGGAGTCGGGGGCTGGTACCAGGACGCGGACTCGTCAACCACAACGTCGCGGCTAACACGCGCTTGTTTGGTGCGAGGGTTATAGCACTTATAACCCTTCTGCTCGTCCGAGTAACCGACCAAGATGCATTTCTCGGCCTTTGCGTCCAGCTTCCTCCTTTTCTCCTTCGGTACATGCACATACGCAATGCTACCGAACACCTTCAAGTGTCGCAAGTTCGGCTTCGTTCCGAAATATAGCTCGTGCGCCGACACTTTGTCTCCGATCCGGTTCTGGATGTATACTGCGGTCCTTACCGCCTCGGCCCAGTAGAACTTGGGCAAGCTCTTCTCCTCCAGCATTGCCCGTGCCGCTTCCACAACTGACCGATTCTTCCTCTCGGCCACGCCGTTCTGCTCCGGCGTGTATCTACAACTAAATTCGCGGCGAATTCCCATTTGTTGTAGGTAACCGTTGAATTGACCGGAAAAGTACTCTTTCCCGCCATCCGACCGCATGCACTTGATCTTTCGTCCCATTTCTGTTTCCACGACCCTTTGAGGTCCCGGAAATAGTCGAAGACTTCGCTCTTCCTCTCAATGAGGTAGATCCACGTGTGGTCGTCGATGAAGGAGACGAAATATCGGCTCCCGCCAAGACTAACGTTTTGTGCCGGCCCCCATACATCGGAGTGTATAAGTTCGAGCTTGTTCCGGCTCCGGTTTCGCTCGTTTGGGAAAGGAAGTCGGTGTTGCTTCCCGAGCTGGCAGGCTTCACAAATTTGTGCCTTTCGGCCACTAAATTTGGGCAATCTGAACACTACCTGTTTCGATTGCAGATCTTGAAGCCGCTGGTAGTTGACGTGGCCTATCCGCTATGCCACAAGTCGATGTCCGACTTGGATTTTTGTCCCTTCGCGAACATTGCAGTGCCACCGTCAGTGGAGTCGAGGATGAACATCCTCCCGTCTCTGCGCCCTTGCGCAATCACATGGCCTTCTTCCTCAATGAAGCACCCGAGGTGTGTAAACCGAACCTCCATCCCTTGGTTGACGATCTGTCCGACCGAGACCAAGTTCTTCGTGATTGTCGGAACGTGCAACACGTTCATGAGTTTCCCTTTCTGCCCAACATGGCTAAGGGGAACTTCTCCGACATTCGCGATCGGATGCGGAGTGTCGTCTCCAGTTGCGACTATTCCAGGTTGTATTGGTTTTTCAAGGTACGAGAACCACTCCTTATGGCTCGTCATGTGGTTTGACGCCCTGGAGTCTATGTACCACACCTCGTCCGATCTCGGGGTGGTCTGTTTCATTGAGTTTGCTTCGTGTCTCATCACGAAGGCAGACCCTTCTCCGTCTCTCCCGGAGTCTTCGGCGTAGTGCGATCGCTGCCGATTTCCCTTGTCGGTATGTCCGGAGCCGTTTCCGGAACCGGTTCTCTCCGAATCGGCGCGCTTCTTCCATCACTCACTTTCCCTGTGGCCTTTCTTGCCACAGTACCAGCACTCCGTGATGGCCTTCCCTTGCCGGTTCTCATCGCTTCGACTCCCCCTGTTTCCGGAGGGTCCGGAGTTGCTGTTGGCATCACTTCGGTGCCTTCTTCTTTGATCTCGTCGGCCACCTCCATTGCGTGCCGACTCGCCTTGTCCTCCACGTCCACGGGGCCTATCTCCCTCCGTGTACAACATTCTGCTGTCGGTGTGTGTGCTTGTAGACGCACCCGCGTGGTTCTCCTCTACCAAGAGCATTGACTGTAAGTCGAAAAGGACGGCGTATTCTCCCGGGTACACACAGCCGTTCGGAACGCTCCGAACTTCGATGCCAAACCTCCGAGACAGATCTGGACCATCTCGCTCTCCTCTATGTTCACCTCTATGGAGGCGAGGGAGTCGCAAATATCCTTGATCTTCGAGGTATAGTCCGCCACCGACAAGTCGCGTTGTCGTAGGTTGCTCAGCTCCTGTCGGAGCTGAAGCTTCCTGGCTGTGGTGCTCGCGGCAAAAATCTTCTTCAGATTTTCCCACGCACCCTTCGACGTCTTTGCATCCCGAACATAGCTCAATAGTTGTTCGCCCACACACGACGCGAAGCAGTATAATACCCTACTCGCCGATTGCTCCCACGACGGGAAGTCTCTGTGTGTCGATTCGGGTGCCGCGTCATTAGCTCCTTCGATATAACTCTAGTAGCCGTGCCCGAGCAGGTACTGGTGCATCTTGTAGGACCAAGACGCGTAGTTGGTTCTGTCGAGCTTCTCTGTTGGAAGCGAGCTCGCCATGCCTCTATCCATCGTTCTTCTTGTTCTTCTTCGTCAAGCTGTGTCGGCTGCAGAGAGGTTCTCAACCCTCGCGCTTTGATACCATGTAAAAAGTAACGTGCGGAAGCAAGTGTGAAGACCAAACAGGAGGAAGAAAACTCAGGTTCAATGGAGAGCTTAAGCTTACGTAGTATATGCGGGAGAGAGAGAGAGAGAGAGAGAGAGAGAGAGAGAGAGAGAGAGAGAGAGAGAGAGAGAGAGAACACACAAACTATATTCAACAACAACAACCCAATCTCTATTCACCACACTCTATACATATGTGTGTTCAATGAACACTTTTATACAAGTCCTAGAAGGACTGACCGAAGTACTGACAATACTTCAATACTCATTAAGAGCTCCTACACTAACTCCCAAATATATTCCTCACGGAATATCTTTCCTAACGGCCTCCCGGTTTACGCACTCGGCCTAACCGATCGGTCCCAACCGATCCGGTCCTCGACTTCTTCAACCGATCCGACCGATGTTGAGCTTGTCTCTCAACATCAAATTATCATTTGCGGGTAGAGTGGTAGTAGTCAATCAAGTTCTTTATTCTAGTCTTTGGTATATTTTGTCATGTTGGAGTTTTTCTAGATCATGTATGAGACAATTACAAAGATTGATTCGAAATTATAAGTGGTTTGGTAATGATTGAAGTCATGCAAGGGAAAAGATCTCTTGGACCACGATTGTTAAATCATTTGATTAGGGAGCATTATAACTATCAAAAGCTTTTCTTGCGAAATTGATGATTAGGGGATGTTATTAGGCTCAGAACCACGGAAACAATTTTGTTATATGAATTGCAAAAGTTTTGTCCTATAATTGGTGGGGATTGGAGGGCCAGTTTTCGATGGAGTTTAATGGAAGACAACCAGTTGACCATTTCCACAAAATGGGAAGGCAAATTTACTCGATCTATTCATATGTTACGAGCTCTCGAATACGATGAAACCGCACCTCAATATGTTGTCTTCACATGGTAGACAGGATTCCTAATGAGGTGTATTGCACTCTATCAGTCGCAATAGATGGTCGGTGCTAGATGGTCGATTTGGCTTGTAGCCGAAAAATTGGCCGTCAATCGGTGCAATCGGATTGCTTACTTCGTTGCTTCAAACGCTGCAATGTACTCGGCCTTTTTGGTTGATAGGACCGTGCACTCTTGAAATTTTGATCTCCATGGTATGGCGTCGCCACCATAGGGGAATACGTAGCCTAATGTTGACTTCTGATTGTCTGGATTGCTAGCATAGTTGGAGTCGGTGTAGCCTCCAACTGCAGTCGGATTTGCCCATCCGAAAGTCAGTTATACATCTTCAGTTCCTTTCAAATTCTTGAAGATGTGCTTGACGACCTCCCAATACTTCCGTCCTAGGTTCAACATGTACCGGTTGACGACCCCTATGGCATATGCAAGATCAGGTCGGGTCGACCGATGCATAGGGTATCTTCCCATTTAGCTCTTTCTCCTTGTCGATCGAAGGAGAGTCCTTGTCCGTTAGTCGTGTCGACGTCGAGAGTGGAGTCGGTGCTGGGTTAGCATTCTCCATGTTGAACCTTCTAAGAACCTTTCACATATAGTTGGATTGGGAGAGCCAGAGAGTCTTCGTCATCCAATTTCACTCAATCCTCATGCCCAAGATATGTCGGGCTTGTCCGAGTTCCTTCATTGTGAAATTTTCGTGAAGGCTCCCCTTCAGTCTTCCAATTTTTGCTTGATTGCTCCCTACAATCACAATCAACATATCGACGACATATAGGATCAGGTAGATCCGGGACTCGTCGGCCAATCTAAATGTACATGCATGGGTCGGAGTCCGACCGATTGTAGCCAAGTTGCTGGATGTAGGCATAGAACTTGTGATACCACATTCTCAACGCTTGCTTTAGGCCATATAGGCTCTTTTTCAGCTTGCAGAAGAGGTGACCTTGCTCCCCCGTCGCCTTGAAGCCTATTGGTTGAGACATGTAAATGTCTTTGTCAAGATCTCCGTGTAGGAAGGCTGTTTTGAAATCAAGTTACTCCAGCTCTAGGTCTTCCATCCATACAACCCCTAGAAGGAGCCGGATGGTGGTCATTTTGACTACATGCGAAAAAATTTCATTGTAGTCAACCCCATGTTCTTGTTTGAGACCTTTGGCAATGAGCCGTGCTTTTTATTTGGGCTTCTCCAAATCAGACACATATTTGTATCTGAAGACCCATTTACAGGGTAGCGACTTCCTTCCAGCTGGTAACTCGACCAACTCCCAATGCATGTGTTATTTTCATTAATCGAGTCCACCTCTAATTTCATGGCTTGTAGCCATGTGTTGGCGTCGGGTGCAACCACAACTTCTCATAGGAGCTAGGTTCGCCTACATTTGTGTACATAGTTGACGTAGTTGAGGCCCCGCTGGTAAAACTCTGTTGGCCTTCAGACTCGTCCGGATCTCCTAGGTGCTGAGTTTTTTGGTTCGTATCCTTCAATCATCTCTGTCAGCTGATCAATATTTCTTGAACCATTTTCAGGAATCCTCTAGGATGACTTGTCCCTTAAATAGGATTTCGGCGATGTCAAGTCATTCTCCCCTTTTTTGGGATTTATTAAAAAAGGAGTAAAAACCATGGTCGGTTCGGTTCGGCCTTTCAACATCTTATCTTGTTTTCCTTCTATCATTGGCCCTTTTGACATATTCTTCCGGTTCAACATTTGCCAATCTTTTAGTTGAATCGAAGTGGATTTCAACTAGTGAACCTCTTGCCGATTCAAATTTGGCAGGGGGTTGCTGGCTCAGTTGATTTTGACTATTTGTCAAATCTTCGATTCGGCCCAATGGGTGGGTCCTTCTACGACATCTATGTCGATGTCGGAGACCTTTTTGCCGACCCTTTTCGGTTGGTTCCATTAAGAGAGGATTGAGTCTTCATTGAAGACTACATCACTACTCGAGATCAATTTCCAGTTCTCTGGGTCCTCATACCGATAGCCGAAGTTCCCATCGGTTCCATAACCGAGAAATATACATTTAAGTGCATGGGGTGCCAGCTTGGTCCTTTTATCCCTGGGGATGAAGGCGTAGGCTTCACATCAGAATATACGGAACCTATCGTAGGTCAACTGTTTGCCTGACCATACTACATGTGACACTTCGACCCGTATTGCTCTCGATGGCAACAGATTTATCAAGTATATTGCCGTCTACAATGCTTCGATCCTTTAGTTCGGATTGTTGGAGCATTGTTGTCACCCTCTCTTGGATTGTTTGGTTGATCCGTTCTGCCATGCCATTCTACATGGGGTGTAGGGAACAGTCTTTTGGTGCCAGATCCCTTTTTCGGACATGTATTGTTTGAACGCTCGATAGGTATATACACCTCCGTTATCAAATTAGATTGCTTTCACTCAATGTCCTGATCGGTTCTCCACTTTGGCTAATCACCGAGAGAAGACCTCGAGCGCTTTGTCTTTCAACTTAATCGAGTAGCCCAAGACCTTTCGTGTACAATCATCTAAGAATGTGATGAAGTATCAAGAGCCTCCTAGTGACCTTTTAGGCATCGGCCCACATATATCTATGTGGACCAGTTCTAGGGGTTATCGTACCGTCTCGTAATGGAGAGAGTGTAAACTTCGGGTCTATTTCCCGTAACAACAATGCTTGCAGAAGTCCATCTTCGATTGGAGCTTCAGGATGTAGCCGATTGCCATTAGTTGGTCTAGTCTAGCTTGACACATATGGCCGAGTCGGTCATGCCATAAGTTCAAATTTGGCAAATTCGGCTACGTTCATTGTGCCCTCCAAATTGATTGCCATAAGTGCATACAGGTTGTTGTACTTGCATTTGCTCCTGATTTTCATATTTCCTCCGTTGATCATCCATGAAGACTCATTGAGAGTCATTCAGTACCCAGCTTTGGCTAGCAAGCCGATGGAGACTAGACTCCTCTTCACGTCGGGTACGTGTCAGACTTGGTGTAGGGTGATAGTATTGTCGTTCAACAATTGGATGGGGACCTCACCGGTCCTTGTGATTATGCACTCCTGCTCCTTGCCTAGTCGGACTATGCCATTGGCTCCAATTGAATAGTCTGAAAACCATTCGATGTTGGGGTTCACATGAAATGTGGCACTGGAATCTAGTACTCACGTTTGTGCGTCTTCTGCGTTGTATAGGACTTCACCGGTCGACAACTCCTCTAGAGAGAGGATTTTCCCCGGACCAAGATTCGGCAACATTGACTTGGTTGCTAGTAGGAGAACAGTTCAAATCAAATTGTCCTTGTGTCTGATCGAACCGCCGACCATTCTCCTTTCTTTTTATGGACCAACAATCAGAATCTTTGTGACTATTCTTTCTACAATGAGTGTAGAAATCACTTGATCGACCATTCCTCGACTTCGACCGTTGTCAGTCTTCCCTTCTTCTCGGTCGACTGGTTCTTTCGGCTTATTCTCTCGATCGGCTTGTTTGTCCGATCAACTCAATCGAGTAGTGGGCTTCTACCAATTCATCGATGGTGAGTTTTGTCGTTTTTCGTTGAATGTCCTCAGTGAGTACTTGTCTGATCGTTTCGTCCAGATTCAGCTTTGGATAGCTATTGGCGAATGTTGTGTAGAATACCTCCCAACTCTTCAGCAAGCTCGAAAGGAGGGCAAGGGCTTTAACTTCTTCTTCAAAGGTAATCCCTTGGGAGGAGAGCTTAGACAACACCCAGCTGAAGGTGTTGATGTGGGAGGTCGCCAGATCCGTCTCTCTCATCGTCATATTGAACAACTGTCGAATCAATATGAACCTCAACGAGGATGACTTTTTCTCGTATATGGCTCGAAGTTTCTCCCACAAAGAGAATGTTGTCTCCTTGGCCATGCTGAAATAAACGTTCTCGGCTAGGTGCATCCAGATGGTTGATCATGCGATTTCGTCCATCAATCTCCACTCTTCAGCAGACATCAATGTTGGTTTGTCACTTTGGCGAATCGCTTCGACTTGACTTCGGATTATGAGCACATCTTGCATCATTTCTTTCCATGGGGCGAAGTTCTTCCCGTCGAACTTCCGGATTTCCACATTTGTGCCAAACTGTGGCGTCATTTTTTGGAAAGTAGATGTTGTTGGCCTTGTCTTTTCTCTTAGCCAGATAACTTCTCTTCTAAGTTTTTGTTGTTGGTTGCCGCCAGACAACAAGGTCACTCTGATACCACTTGTTGAGTATGATATGATATGCGGAAGAATATGTGAGGACCTATAAGAAGATGTGTACTGCAAGCAACACATACGGAATATAGATATGCAAGAAGGTAGAAGATAAGATTGACACGATTTGGCTCAAATGGAAGCTTTGTTATTCTCTTCTAAAAAACTCTCTCTCTCTCTCAAATGGAAGCTCAAATTGGATCAAACCAAGTTACATAAAGGTGGAGATGTAAATAATGTAAACAACTATTGAACCATCATGGTTGGCTCATTAATGGCAAAACTATTTGGATGTATAATGGAATCAAAGATAAGTGTATGGGCTGAAAAAAATGGTTACAAGAGATCTTATGGAAAAGCGGGCTTTCGAAAACATCATAGCACTATTGCTCACCTTGTTACCCTTCGAGTATTAATGGAGGAAAGTCACCTTAGAGGTAAAGGTTTATATTGTTTCTTTGTAGACTTGAAGAAATCTTTTGATATGGTACCTCGTGAGCATCTTTGGAGGCGAATGGAAGAACTTGAGGTGCCAAGTGAATATATGCTTGCAATTTCCCGAATTTATTAGAAGGTTATATGTTGGGTGCGTATGAAACATAGACTTTTAGATTTTTTCAATAGCAATATCGGTGTTAAGCAAGGATGCCCACTCTCACCACACTATTTTGTCTATGCATTGATGAATTGGAAGAAATGGTTACCAAGTTTGCAAAGGAAGAATGTGTTGAAGAAGTTGCCATTGGGAATGTTGTGATTATGCTTTTGCTATATGCAGATGATGTAGTGCTTTTTGCAAATACTTTAGGAGATGCACAAAATCTTATGAAAGCATTGGATTTTTTTTGCATGCATACTAAATTAAGTGTCAAAAGCTCTAAAACAAAGATTATGCTTGTGAAGAGCCAAAAAAGAGATAAACCATGCATTACGTACAACAATGAGCCACTTGAATGTGTGGAAAGCTTCAAATATTTTGGCCTTGAAGTTCCTTCAAATCATAGATGGAATGAATGTGCTACACGCCGCTTAGAGGTAGGTAAGCGAGCATACTATGCATTTGAGAACACATGCAATCTTGGAGATATTAAGTGTTGGGTACTCAAGAAATATCTTTTCGACTCTCTTGTAACACCGATTCTTCTCTATGAGGTGGTAGCATCCCTAAATCTACGTGGAAAGAGTTTGAAAATGTCCAAAAACATTTTCTTACAAAGTTTCTACAAGTTAAAAAACAAATGCTCTACACCCTCCTCTTCATTGAGACAGGATCGTTTCCCATTGAGATCATGACCATGGAAAGGGTTGTTGAATACATGCTTAAAGTTCAAAACAGTCCCTCACATCGACTTCCTAGAATTACATGGGAAGCAAGCAAAAAGATCCAAAAGACGCATAAAAGCAAAATTTTGTATTCTGGTTGGATGCAAGATATAGAAAATTGGTTTGGTAGATGAGATGCGAAACATTTGGTTCATGATGCATCACTAGATTCCTCTATAAATAGTCCTTTTTGCAACGCCAATGTATCATGACATGGGACAAATGAGGAGGCTCACGCTTCACACATTATACTACACATGTTGCACCTAACTACAAAACCATATTCTTTGCGGAACGAGGAAACCGTACACATCAATACATGTTAGAGCATGTCCCCTTATCTGCCATTCGAACCATTGCTTCCATGCAACTTAGCTCACATGCATTGCGATGTGAGATAAGGCATTGGGGCAGAAGTGATGAGAGTGGTCAGCTATGCATACTTTGCCCTAAACAAGTTCGCGAGTCTGAGTATCACACTTTGATACAATGCTCTACCTTTGATCATATTCAACAATGTTTTCCACATCTCTTCGACCGAACCCAATCCTTGCACGAATTTCTCTCACAACCACAATGTGCACTCTTGATTGCAACATTCATTGGTAAAGTTCTTGAATATTGAGAGTCACCACTCACTTTCACACGTTGTCGCGGTTATCCGCGAGTACGTGTCGAAAGGGGCGGGACCACGGGGGTCTCGAATGAGGAAGAGATGGATGCCGAGAGGCCGACTCTCTCTTGTCTCGGCTCCACCGGTTGTGGTGCAAACCGGAGCGATTCTAGACGCGTACCAGAGGATACCGAACACGAGAGAGAGAGAGAGAGAGAGAGAGAGAGAGAGAGAGAGAGAGAGAGAGAGAGAGAGAGCACGCACGCAACACCGACTCAACACACGCCTCTTATGTACAGGAAACAAAAGAAAGAAACACACCCGACACCAATAGAGACACAAATATGCACAACCTTATATATATAATTACAAGAGCAAGATACAACTCCGGCTTCGAGCCGGACTAAGGTCGGTTAGGTTAAAACAGTAGTCTACTGCCAAGCCGCTGATCGGGAAGCTCTCGGGCTCGTCGCGCCAAGCGAGGTCTTGCATAGGAGACAAAGCAGAAACGAAAACCCCTTAGGACATACAAGCTATTAACCAAACTAAATCCTAAACAGACACAAAGACTCAACCCACACGATGACGAAGAAGAAGAAGACCTCAAAGAACCCTAACAGAAAACAAGAAAGCTACCAAACCCTAGATCTAAGTGGTATACCCTCCTAACCCAAAATGGGCAACCCCTCTACAAGGGACCCTCCCGTCCTTTTATAGCACGAGGAGGGAGGTGCGTAACAATGTGGGATAAATCCCGTATTACTTAACTCCTATTTGGCGCCATAAAGGCGCCCCTATTATTTGCACGTATACACAAGGGTGGGTGCCCACGCTGCACCCCGCCGATGTTCCCATTATTCCCGGTTTTCTCGCTAAGGCCGGGAATCTTCACGACAATGTATCATGTTAAATGTAATATTTTTGGTCTCATAGCTCATATTTAACCTCCAAAGACGATAATATAATCTATCTTTCTTTCTTTCTTTACAATATTACAGTTGGGCTTATATACTCAAACCCTAACTTGAGAATGTGTTCACAGTTAAGGATACAAATTGGAAGGAGTCGGCATTTTATGCCAACAGTATCCACCATGCTCCTTCTTACCTCTACACATGGTAGAGTTATCATTGCTCCTTAATGTATCTGCACATGGTCTTGCCATTATCGCTCCTCCACGTCTCTACATATGGTATTGTTGCCATTGCTCAGTCCTACCACCATTCTCTTCACAAATATTGCTCCTATCATTGCTTCATTGCTCCTCCTTTTTGTCTTACCTAATTTTTCACTCAAGTAAATTTCTTACCGTTTCCATTTCCTTTTTTATCATCACTTGCTTTTCCTCATCATCATTGCTCACAGTTGTCATGTGTTTGATGCATGCTCAATAGACCTCCACTTTGGTGTCACTCATTATCATTGCCATCCTTGCCACATTCACTCACTCACTTAGTTAACTATTATGACTTTCTATCTTTGATGCCTAATTGTTCCTTGTTCCTTGTTCCTTCCTGTGGTCATCTCTCAATCAAGTAGCCAAACTGTGTTATTTTCCCACTTTTTTTGTCTCATTTTTCTCTATTCTCTATTATATTTTATCAATAGAAAGTGATCATGATTGTTTAGCAATGCTCTTATGAGTCCTAAAGAAAGGGACATAACTATTAGCATACAACAAGTTATAAGAAAATATAGACCATAAAAGAAAAAGGAAACATCGAAAATGTTAATAGGTAAGCTCGATACCTCAATTCAAGACAATGGAAGTACTCGTTTGTGTTATAGGTGTGAACAATATCAAATTATGAAATGGAAGAAACGATAGTGAGAAAGATCATGGAGTGATTCAATAGTCTAACCAAGCACATCAGTTATGAAGTGCAAAAGGCAATACTGAATGGAATATTGATGATCTAAATAAAAATGTAACCTATGTTCTAGTTAATAATCTAAGAAAACACTATTGGGCTTGAGCAAGTTTGAAAGATGTTCTTATCTTAAAAAGATATAGTTTAATGATGATACTAAATAGCAATGTTGATTAACTTAAATATCAATATTCTGTATAAGGTGATAGGTATTAGCAAAAAGAACGTCTACAATATAATACAACACTTAAGTTTAGGACGGTTAAAGGATTATACTAATGCTAACCACAGGACATAAGCTACAAGACATAAGCTAATCATGCCAATTATGTTGGAAATCATGGATATAATTATCATCTTTTGGACAAAGTAGAGTAGGGTATCACCAAATAAGAAAGATTTATGCATGAAATGTTTTGGAAGGAGTCAATACGAGGAGCATTCCATCCACTTTCTTGATGCATGTTAAGTATTACAATCTATATACAAACATGCATATTCACTTATCAATTAATTCTTCTTTTTTGGTCATTTTCTTCTTCTTCTTTCTAAAAAATCTTCTTTGGCCTTTGATAGTTAGTAGTTAAACTAACTAAAAATGATCAGTTAGGTATTCATGATACTCTATTTACAATGAATTGTTCACTTTGAAAGAAAATATTATTGGTCAAATTATTTAGCACTAAAATAATTCTTAAATCCGTACCCGATAAGAGGGCACCAACATCTATTATATGTGTATGTCATTTAGCTACTTAGCTAATAAACTATTCCTTGTCAATTAGTTATTTAGAACCTTGTTTCTTTCTAATGATCTAAATTAGCCAATAAGCTAAAGCCACTCACTATTAGTATTTATTTTTTTTCCAAAAAAAGATACTACATTAGTATTAGAAAACACCATAAGGCTATACATACAAGATATACCACAAATCCTTGTTATTTTTCTAAATTCTAACCATCAACTTACTAGAAAGTCAATAGCTCCACTCCACCTTATTAGAAAGTCGTCAATAAAATATATCTATATCCCAGATGGCATGAAACTCCAAATGCTTAAGCTCCGCTTGGTGCTTATTACCTTTTATACTATCCAACAAACCTATGAGATTATGCACAATCTCTGTCCCAATTCCCGAAATTATTTGGGCAGGTATTTTAGTCACATTTTGAAATACCCTCAAACATCGTGCCTTCCAAATATACCAAATTGTAATACTCTTGATCAATTGCCATATTTGAGGTTTATCAGTTTGTATTTGTGGATTCAAAGGTATCAATTTTTTTTCCATCAAACCATATCTCATCACAATAGCATCTACAACCTCATGTTCATATACCATAGGTTTATCATGTATCATCGCCCATAATACCGCTCCCCATGTATACACTGCTTTAGGATATATTGGAGTTAATAATTTTATGACTTGTTTCCATATGTCCATAGCAAAACCACAACTCCATAAACAATGTTTAGCAATCTCTATTAAATTTATACAGAAAGGGCACATCTTGTCTACATTTCCTTTTCGTCACCCATTTGCTAGTATAGCTTTATGAACCAACAACCAACGAAAACAAACAATTTTCCTACTCATTTTTATACCCCATAGCCATTTCCAAAATTGTTTGAGATGTTGTGGAGAAAGTCCATTTCGTTTCCAAAAAACATTTGAAGTTGGTTCTTTCCATAATCGAGCACCTAATATTTTCCTACCAATCTTCACAGAATATTGAAAGAAAGGCACATATTTTATGTGATGTTGCACCCACGCCTTCCAATATTGTACTCCAGGATCCCAAGTTAATCTAGACATTGGTCTCCTTTCCATAATCCAAATCCTCCAAAAAGAATTCACCTTTTGAGGACCCGGCCCAGTCTAAGACCCAATTTGATCCATCATTTGCAATCATCCTCACTTCTTTATGCAAACAAAACCTGTCATGAACAGTACTGAGACAGAGAAGGAATTAGTACTAAACGAAGGATTAGTACTATGAGAGGTGTGGAACTTCTTCGAGAGAAGGAAGAAGTGAGCGAGACAGAGAGAAAGAGAGAGAGAGAGAGGGAGAGAGAGTGATGATAAGAAAGATATTTATTATATGAAGAGAATATACAACGGTGGCTAAAAGGCTTAAGACTGGCGTTGAACCAATTTGGTTCAACATAATGCCTAGTGCCCTCTTTTATAGTGTTTTCAAGAGTAATCCTGAAGCTTCTAGAATGTTCCAGAGAAATCTGGAATATACACTAATTTCCTATAATAAAATGTAAATGAAAATGATATCCTACGTATTACAATAGATGGTCTAATGGTCAAGAGCTCGACCCATATAACCTAAGGTCATGGGTTCGAGTCTTGCCATATCATGACACTATCCCCCCTTTAAAACGACGAGTGTCACGAGTCGTCTTGGATTGAGGACCCGGTTTGTGTGGATATTGACGATGGAAGTCTTCAAGAAGAGCACGAGCATTGGTTACATTCTCGATCGGTTCCCAAGTACGTTCGCTGGGACTATAGCCTAGCCAATCGACTAGATAGTAGAGCTTGTTGCGAACAATCTTGGAATCAAGAATGGCGGCAACCTCGTACTCCGGCCCATCTTCAAGCTCGATCGGGGGTGGAGGTTGGATAAGACGTTCTGGGATGGTGCTCTCGTGGTAGGGTTCGAAGAGAGAACTATGAAACACCGGATGTATCCGAAGTTGAGGAGGTAGATCGAGACGAAAAGCAACATCATTAATCTTTCCAATAATACGGAAAGGACCTAATCGCCGATAATCCAACTTCTCACATGGGCGAGTAGTCTTGATGTGTCGTCGTAGCAACCACACCCGATCTCCAATATTAAAACTAGATGGAAGTCGATGACGATCCGCGTAGACCTTGTGTGTTTGTTGAGCTTGCTGGAGATGAGTAGATAAATCCGCTTGTATCTTGCGTAACCGCTCCAAACGATCCTCCGCGCACGGATTTGTGGACACCTCTGGGGTTTCAAGTACACTCCACCGGGGGTGACATCCCGTATAAGCATAAAATGGCGTAACTTTAGTGGATGCGTGGATAGAGTTGTTATAGGCAAATTCGGCGAAGTGGAGAATATTTGCCCAGTCGTCCTGATGATAGCTGAGAAAGCACCGCAGATACTGCTCCAACGTTTGATTTGTTCGTTCAGCTTGGCTGTCAGTTTGTGGGTGGTAGCCGGAAGAGAGGTTACAAGTGACCTTGAGCATGTTAAAAAGGTGCTTCCAGAATTTTGACACGAACTGGGGTCCACGGTCGCTGATGATACTATCGGGGAGTCCATGATGCCGACATACTTCACGCATGACAATTTCGGCAGTGTCTTCACTAGAGATCTCCTTAGTACATGGCAAGAAATGAGCCATCTTCGTATATCGATCGACCACCGTTAGAATCGCATTGAACCCCTTAGAGACTGGAAGATCTGTGATGAAGTCTAGAGCAATGGATCGCCACGGCTTGCTTGGAATTGATAATGGTTCTAATAAACCATATGGATGATGCCTTGGCATTTTCGCTCTGCAACATGTATCACAAGTCCGAACAAAATCCTCGACAAATTGTCGCATACAGGGCCACGAGAATGATCGTTGTACTAAATGTAATGTTTTAGTACTACCAAAATGCCCAGTTGTATATGTGTCATGACAGTTTTGTACTACTCGAAGGCGGCAAGAACCATTAGGAACATACAAAAGTTCTTTAAAGAAGAGTAATCCATCATGGTATTTGAATTGCCGATAGTCCGTACCTGGTGGTTGCGACTGTGAACACGACGCTCGAGAGGGATCAATTTGTGCTAGTATAGCTTGGGCGAACGCATCTGTCTTCAAGTCTTCACGTATGGTATCGATAACGCGGGAATCCATAGGCATGTCAAAGATTTGTGTTGCTTGTAATCGTGCCGGTCCCAAGATGACTTGTTTTTGGTTATCGAAAGTTGGCTCGCCGGGACGGGGTGCTAGATACGAACGCCGTGATAATGCATCTGCCTTCCCTTGGTGCCTCCCCGGACGATATGTAATTTTGAAGTCGAAACGCGTGAGGAAGTGGGCCCACCGAGCTTGACGTCGATTCAACACACGAGCATCCTGAAAGTAGGCAAGATTCTTGTGGTCACTAAATACGGTGACTGGATGAGAGGATCCCTCCAAAAAATGCCTCCATTGCATAAAAGAATCCACTATTGCCAATAGCTCCTTATCATGGATTTCGTAGTTGATTTCGGCGGCATCAAACTTGCATGAGTGAAAAGCCACAGGATGTAGCTTTTCATCATTCCCCTGTTGTGACAGAATGCTCCCCAATGCAAAATCCGATGCGTCAGCTTCGATAATGAATGGTTTCTCCGGATCGACATGAGCTAGAATTGGAGCCGATGTAAATGCTTTTTTAAGACTCTCGAAAGCCATGTCTGTTTCTTCAGACCAGGTGAACGGTTGTCCCTTCCTGGTAAGTTGTGTGAGAGGTAGAACGATCTTTGAGTAATCCTGTATGAACTTCCGGTAAAAATTGGCAAAGCCTAAGAAGCATTGCACATCCCGTACCGAACGCGGAGTCTGCCATTCTACCACCGTTCTGACCTTAGCTGGGTCCATGGAGATGCCTTCTGACGAAATGATGTAGCCGAGAAATTCCACTTGGTTGCACCCGAAACTACATTTTTCTAGCTTTGCATACAGACCATGTTCTCGAAGTCGTTTTAGTACTAATAGTACATGAGAATCATGTTCTTCTTGGGTCTTTGAATAAACCAGTAGATCATCCAAATAGATGATCAAACAATCATCCAATAGATCTCGGAATATATCATTAGCCATGTGCTGGAAGACTGCCGGCGCATTAGTGAGGCCGAACGGCATGACAGTATACTCGAAGTGCCCATATCTGGTGCGAAACGCGGTCTTCCATTCGTCTCCTGGTCGGATCCGTACGAGGTTATATGCTCCCCGTAAGTCGATCTTCGTGAAGAACCTGGCACCATTGATCCGTTCTAAAAGACTTGAGATAAGGGGAAGAGCATACCTATTCCTGATTGTAACCTTATTCAAGCCACGGTAATCTACAACGAGACGAAGCGATCCATCTTTTTTCTTGACGAAGAAAATGGGCGCACCGGCTGGAGATTTCGAATGCCGAATGAAACCATTTTCCAAATTCTCCTCTATATAGGCCCGAAGGACTTCCAGCTCGGTTGGTGACAAATTGTAGATCGGTCCCCATGGCGGCTCTTTTCCCGGTTGTAAATCGATGGGGCAATCGTACGGTCGATGATGAGGAAGTGTGTTGGCTTGTACTTTATCGAACACATCGGTGTAATGGCGATACTTCTCGGGAAGTTGAACGGTGGATTCTTCTTTAGTGGTGTTGGAGGGGTTTACTGATATTGCAAAGAGGAACATTTCCTCCTTGTGCCCTTCTTTACGAAACTGACGTAGCGAAATGGTTGCCATCTTCTGAGTTGACCCTTGGGTTTGTCGACACCGGATTTCTCTTGTTCTCCAATCTATGTCAGGGTTATGTAACTCGAACCACGGTAGTCCTAAAACTATAGGATGTTCTGGGATACTAATAATATTAAATGATACTACACATACTAAGTTATCTAGGACAATATTAATGGGCTCTGACTCTTCTAGGATATTTCCGGAAGCAATGGGACGTCCGTCAATGACTACTACAGAGGCTGGACACTGGAGTTTTCTTAGGGATATCTTATGAGCTTGAGCAAATTTCTTATCCATAAAGCAAGAGTTAGCTCCGGAATCTAGGAGTGCTAGGACATGTACTGGAGGGGTACTTTTAGTACTAACTATTACTTGGGCTACGAACACATCACTAACTTGCTTAGAGGGAATGGAACCACTAATGGGCTGCACAAATCTAGGGCTGTCCAACCAAACGGCTCCTATTTTGGCTGGACTTAGTCGTTTAACTCTTCTTCTAACTGACTAAGGACATCAAATTTGTTTGCTAGATCTGGGATATTAGTACTATTAGGACTATCAGATATCCCTACTGAAATAGGTTCGGATTTAGTACAATTAGAACTAGCGACTATTTGGTTTACCTGTCTTCTTGGCCTATGGGGGCAATTTATTGCGATATGTCCTGGTCCACCGTAGTAAAGACATAGTCGATTTGTACGGCGTCGCTGCTTTTCTTCTTCGGATAATGGCCCTCGACGACGTGTAGTGTCAATCTCCATCGGAGTCGGAGTATTCGCTGGAGACGCATTATATGACTCCCTCGGAAAAGGTCTTGCTACCACTGAGGCGTAGGTGGGCTCTGATCTTGCCCTCGGCATCTGTAGCTGTCGTTCCGAACGTCGCTCAAAGAGGCGGTTGTCACATCTCACCGCGCGACTGATTGCTTCTGTTAAGGACTTTGGCTCTTCGGGGAAGGTCAAGAGTAAATCCTTGACGTCGTTGCGTAAACCATAACGGAATTGCTCCATCAACGCTTGATCATCCCAAGGGATATCGGCGGCGAGTAGGCGAAAATCTGCAGCGTATGCGGAGGCTGGACGGTCACCTTGGCGTAATCGCCGGATTTTGTTGATTGCGGTCCTGATGCTGTCAGTATCTCCGAAACATGCTTTAAACTCACCTAGAAACTCTTCAAAATTGTTGAGTAACGGAGATTCCTTTTCTAATAGTGGAGCGAACCATGACAACGCTGAGCCACTTAACAAAGTGCCTACTAAACCCACTCGTGATGCATCGGTGGGATATCGGGAAGGATGCATTTGAATAACTAATCGTACCTGGTTAAGGAACCCTCTAAACTGCGATCGCGTTCCATCGAACTTCGTGGGAAGGCCAATCTTAGGTTCTTTATGAATCCCTTGTGTTCCGGGCCCATGTTGTTGCATCGCTACGATGGTGGCTTCGAGTTGTTGCACGCGTAACGCAAGTTCCCCATGTTGTTGTTGCGTTTGCTGCTTTTCTAAGGAGATTTGCTGAAGATCCCCCAGCAACCGTTGGTTTTCTTGTTCCAAAGCATGGAACTTCTCCTTCAAGCATTGGAATTCCGAGAAAACAGATTGATATTCTTCAGCGCTAACAGTGGCCATGGGATGAAAGAAAAGAGGAATAAAAGATTAGTAGGAAATGAGAGAGACAGAAGGTAGGGAAATTGGTTCAAATTGTCATGAACAGTACTGAGACAGAGAAGGAATTAGTACTAAACGAAGGATTAGTACTATGAGAGGTGTGGAACTTCTTCGAGAGAAGGAAGAAGTGAGCGAGACAGAGAGAAAGAGAGGGAGAGAGGGAGAGAGAGTGATGATAAGAAAGATATTTATTATATGAAGAGAATATACAACGGTGGCTAAAAGGCTTAAGACTGGCGTTGAACCAATTTGGTTCAACATAATGCCTAGTGCCCTCTTTTATAGTGTTTTCAGGAGTAATCCTGAAGCTTCTAGAATGTTCCAGAGAAATCTGGAATATACACTAATTTCCTATAATAAAATGTAAATGAAAATAATATCCTACGTATTACAATAGATGGTCTAATGGTCAAGAGCTCGACCCATATAACCTAAGGTCATGGGTTCGAGTCTTGCCATATCATGACAAAACCTAAACAAATTATTTTCCTTATGTGTAAAGATTAACCTACCATCATCTTCTACATAAAAAATCATACACTCTTGTTCCCCAATATAGGCATTAACTCCAATTAAAACATCCAATGGAGTAAATAAAACCATTCACTTCTGTGTAGCAGATCCACTTTGCATCTAAATATTAGAAAGGGTTTTTGTATTACATAATACATTATCTTCCCACCCCTTATATTACTAATTAGTAACATTTGTTTATCTATAGGTTTAGACAGAAATGTTGTCCATGCACCTATAGATTGTGTTGGGCCACCATCTAATTTTGCCCTAGCCTCCCCAACATCAATCCTCTCTAGTCAGTTAACCATGAATTCCAAATCAGGGGTTGTCTATAGAATTCAGATTCTATTCTTGGCAATCTCTTAACTAAATCAAGAGAAACACCTTTCCATGCATTAAGAACACATCGCACAAATATGTATTCCCAATTTCTGGCAATAGTCAACTTGTTATGTTCCATAAAAGCCCATCTAAAACTAGGCCTCCAATCCCCATCAGTTTTGGGACAAAACTTTTGCGATTCATATAACAACAATTGTTTCCAAGGTTCTGATCCTAGCAACAATCCTCGAATCACCAATTTTGCAGTCAAAGCTTTGGACTATTGTAATGTATCTACAATCCCTAATCCACCCCGATCCAATGGCTTAACAATCGTGAACCAAGAGACCTTTGCCCTGGCATGGCTTCCATCATTACCAAACCACAACTAATTCTGGATCAATCTTTGTGTTTGTCCCATGTATGATTGGAAAAACTCCAACATGACATAATATATCATAGGCTAGACAACAGAACTTGATTAACAACTATCACTCTACCCGCAAATGATAGTTTAGCTTTACTCCAAAACAAAAGTTTTTTCCTAATTTTCCATAGCAAAGAAGCAACCTGAATTTTTGAAGAAATATTCAAACCTACTTGGCATCCCAAATATCTAATTGAAGTGCCCTTGGGAATCCATTGGAAATCTGGATGAGGACTCCATTGTGGAGTTGTGGAATTCGACAACGCCCAAAACCCCACTGATTTATTCCAACTAATTGATGCACCTGAAACCATACAAAATGTTCGCACTATTGTGTACATTTTCTTCAAATTATTAATCTGACCATCTAGATACAAACTTGTATCATCAACAAATTCTACATTGACAACATTTGTCCCATCAAGGGGCATTGTTATTCCTTTCAATGCAACCTCTTCAATAGTCAAAAACAAACTCATCGCTTCAACAAAAAACAAAGATAAATATGGTGCAAGTGGGCAACCTTGTCATACACTTCGGGAAATTTTTAACCCATCGCCTTTAACCCCTCCTGCCAAAACAAAATTGTACGCTAAATTGTACAAAGAAGACATTCCTATCACCCATTTCTCCGGAAAACCCAGTCTTACAATAGTACCATGAAGGAACTCCCAATCAGCTCGACCATATGCTTTTTCAAAGTCAAGTAACAAAATCACTAAATCCTCTGTTTTTTACGAGCCAAGGCAATGGCTTCCCAAAAAAAGAACAAATTATCCAGTATACTTCTTTCCTAAATAAAACCTGTTTGGGTGATATGAATCAAATAATGTAAGAAGGGTTGCACTCTCAATGACAATGTTTTTCCGAAGATTTTATATATTGTATTTAGCAAAGTTATTGGTCTTCATTTTCTAATATCATCTTATATACCTTCACCCTTAGGTATTAAATAAATCAAGCCAACTGCCATACTATATATGAGGCATATACCCAGTGTAAAAAATTCTTTGAGCTTTCATTAAGTCTTCCCCAATATATTCCCAATATTTGAGGAAAAAATGTGCAGTAATTCCATCCTCTCGTGGACAAGACATAAGACTTAAAGCTCTAATTGCATTATGTATTTCCATAATGCCAAAGTGCTTCAGTAATGCAATCTTCATTTCGTTTGTGATTTTAGGCTTAATTTTGTCCCACACACATTTCCTACTTGTGTGAACAGATTCGGTAACAACTCCAATGGACAACAATTTAGTATAGTAACTAGTAGCAATTTTTACAATTTATGACTCATCTTCTGTTAAGGAGCCATCTTCTCTCCTCAGTTATTTAATCCCTATTGCCGACCATTTCGGTGCAATTTGGGAAAAAAACATTTTGTTTACTCTGTCACCTACTTGTGTCCATTTTGACGCAGAAGCTTGATATTGAAGTTGTAAAATGTTGTCCTCAATATTTCTTAATTCCCATTTCACATTATGTAAAGCATTTCCCGTCCATTCACACAATGGATCCCTTTCTTGAAAATGTTGCATCGATGTCAAGGCACGGTGCATACTGATAATTTTCTGTGTATATCTTTCCCTTTTCCCTTGAGCCCAAGAGATTAAGAAACTACTAATATGTAACATTGCCAAGGCCACATTATCTTCCACATTTCCAGTTTGCAATAAAGGTTGTCTCCATATATACATAACTTGTTCAGTAATTATAGGTTTTGTAAACAATTCAGGTGGAATACTTATTCTCCCTTGTTGCTTACGTTTTTTCCCATCATTAACTTGTAACACAACTGGGGCATGATCGGAGAAAGTCGTACCTGGATAAATGTCAACACTCCCTCCTATCTCCACAAATAAATCCTCAACATAAATCCTATGAATTCTTGACAAATTTGCCCCATTTAATCTTCTATCAAACCTAGAAAACTTTAAAGAATTATGCAATTTTCCAAAGGATAGTAAATGTCAAACATCCAACAACCTTCTACTTATAGTAAATTTTTCTCATGTTGATAATTCTAAACCATGCAGTGTTACTCCACCTTCACCACTCATATCCTTAGGATCCTCAATCATATTAAAGTCTCCTGCTACACACCAATGATCTACAACTAGCAATGAACTATCCAACTCAATCCACATCTTTAATAGTTGTCTAGAATAATTAGGAGCATACAAATTCAGAAAGCCAACCTTTTTTATTATGAAATTTCATGATTACATATTGCGCTCTTCCTAGCAACAAATTTCCTACATCCAACATCTTTACTTGCCATATATCATGAATAGCCATACATAATCCACCTTGAAGTTGTGTTGTTCCATATGTTGGAACCCACAACATTTCCCAATTTCCATGCAATAATGAACCATAGAATTTAGTATGCCTTTCATTTAGATTATGTTCTTGTAACATCATTATCTCCACTTGCCCAATTATACATTTATGCAACTCTTGTTGAAGTCTCTGTTTATATTGTTTACATAAGGATCTCCCAAGACCCTGAACATTCCAAGAAATAATCTTCATATTTACACAAATTTAGATAGTAATCTTTTTTCTTTCAAACATCTATTCCTGTCTTCTTGAGACATATCTTAGGACTTAATCATTCTTCTAAAAGCTATGTAATCTTTACTAAATGCATTAGTTTGTTTATGTACTCTTTGAGAGGAAATCTTACAATCACTTTCTTGAAATTTTTCAATTAATGATTTCGTGGAAGTTCTCCAATCATTAGCATCATTCATGAAAGGATTATGATCCCTTGGCAAGTGCTTGGACATGGATTTTGTCCACCTCCCTTCAAACAAACGCAAGGGTCCTATGTCAACTACTCGATTTTTAGTTTGTAGTTCCCCTACAATCTCTTGTCCATTCATTGTTTCCGATACATTTATCGGAATGATAGCATTCTTAGCATATAAAACCATTTCACAACTACATCCTTCCTGATGTTTGTTATTATATACTTGAACGTCAAGTTTGGGATCATTTGGTCTTTATTGTATTCCTTCCACAATCTCCTTGCCAAGACACCTATAGTCAGGTACTTCTGTATTTCCCAAAATTTCCATCAATTGAGTTTGTCCATCTTCTACATAATTTTGTTAACAAATTGTATATATTATCCTTAGGTTACCATTTGGATTTATCATGACTTGTCTTTTTTATCATGTGTCTTTTGGCAACATGAACCCAAGAGCCGCCAACACTTATTTGTGGCTCATCATTTACAGCATGTATCGGACCTTTCCTTGACAAGGAACATTCCTTAGCTAAATATCTCATTCTTTTACATAAAAAACATTGATTTGGTAAACCAACATATAAATTTTTTTGTCTCTTTCCACATCCCCCATATTCCAAACAATGTAATTTCACATATGCCGGCAATGGTTTTCCTCTAGTACGTAATAATTTAATTACTAGTATTCCAAATATTTGTCTGTCTTTGTTATGTATATAGGCATCTAATACAACTCCAATTAAACGGTGCCGCGGATTTCCGTGTGTACGTGTCGGATCGGGTGGGACCACGGGGGTCTTGGACTAGGGACTCGGAGGTAGAGAGGCTACTACACTTGCAATGACCTAACTGGCTCGTTTGCTAGGGTTCTTCACTGAGCACACAGGCTTAGAGATCTTGTAACCAATCCGGCCCTATCATCGGACTCCAGAAAGGAGCGCACGAGCTCACAGACTCAGGTAGAAATGCGTAGAACAAAGAGGGAGAGGAGAACAATGCCTCCTCAGACACAAACGGAGATACCAATGTCGAAACAACACACACACACACACACACACACACACACACACACACAGAACAAATACAACAAAGAAATAATTAACTATCGAGAAAAATAATACAAAGAATGGCCTGCCAGCTAGGAAACAGAGCTTTGAGCTCTTCAGACAGACCCACACACGTTAGTGAGCCTCTGGTCGGGAGCATACAGGCTTCCTATGCGAAGGACCTCACCCTAGCTATCCGAATCCACAGAGAACAAAAAACCGACAGACTCCTCAAACTGATAACACTTCTCCCTCCAAAATGACTAATGCCTAAAACGGTCTTCTTTCCTTGCTTTTATATGTAGCCCAAGGAGCGTTGGTTACATTAGCTTTATGACAACCATTTTCATGTCAGTGATCCTCCCCTCGATTTCTTCCCATCACACACTTTATTCCTGTCTTTTTATGGGATCTTAAAAGTACCTATTAAACACTCTACCTAATACTTCTAAATACTTCTAAATACTTCAATATTTATAATTAGTTTATACATAAGACCCGTTTCGTGTGGGTGGAACACCCCTGTTCACACGCATCTGACGAATCTTTCTCCTAATTACCGAGTCCTCCACGACAACCCCCCCCCAATTGATGCAATAGATGATGACATTCCTTAGGCAATCCCAGAAAACTCATAGTTAAAACTAAAAAATCATGTCAGGTCTCTCTCATGGGATCAAAACCATGCTTCCATTCCTGAAATTTAACCCATGCTCCTCGTATTTCAAGAAATTTCATAGCAAGTAATACCTGGACAGATGCCTCATCTTGAAACTCGACATGGTAATAGCCTCTTCCAAGAAACTGCACATTTCAATACGGCCAATTTTTGCCTACAATTGAGCCTATTGCAAGTGCCTCAACTCTTGGCAATTTGGCCAGAGACTTAAAATTTGTATGATTAAAAAAATTTGTTGCAATCAGTGGATCTCTTGTCTCATCTGTACTTCTTCTTGCTCTGATAATTGAAGCTCATCATCCCCACAACAGGTTGAAAATTGAGAAGCGATTCACGAGACCCTCCCATTGTTGCTTGGGCTGTTGTCATTCTCTCAACCATGCTCTATTCTCTCTACATCCAAGAATCATCCACCATTAATATTTCTAGGTGTTAGAATTATAATATTAGCCACAACTAATTAGATGATCGATGACTAATAGTTATGTGTTGAGAAATCGTCGCAAAATCAATCACAATAGACAAATAATGCGCTGAAATACGAATCACAAATCTACCAGACAAGGCAAGATAAACAGATGTACACAGAGATTTACGTGGAAACCTTGAAACGGGGAAAACCACGGGAATAGAACTTCACTATACAAATAGTGGATATACAACACAGAGATGATTACAACACTCTGTTGAGTGTATCAGCCGCACAGGGCTCTTCGTGTCTGCTGTTACACACATAGCTATGGCGCGGCTCTCGCTTCTCTCTCTCTCTCTCTCAGTCGTACTACTTCTGCAGTTCTAACTCTGTTCATCACACTCTAAAAGTTTGTCCTAGTTGTATATATACTTACGCAACTTCCGTCTATTTACATACGTAGCCCTCATGGGGCGCACACTTAGACTATTTACAAATATAGTCTCCCGAGTTGGCTATTATACACAATTCCGGTTTCGGCCTCGGCCTCATCAACTCGGCTCCTCTCTCTCCTCATCCGGAGAGACCTGTTTCCTAGCATCATCATTATTATTATCATCATAATAATAATAGTCGAATTCTCAAACAATCGACTCACTGTTTTCCGACTCTTCGCATGTCGGCTTTCCGAACAATCGGATCATCCTCCCACTAGAGGGACATATTCCCAACATTATGGTCCCTAATAATACAAGTTATTATTTATCTTAGTATTAGCGTTAGCTACTAATAAATAATAAGCTACTCACACTACATTAGCTACTAATAGTTAATAAGATACTTACATTAGATTTAAAGCTTTTAGCTATAACTAATTAGTTAATCCACAACCAATGATGAATGAGTTAATATCACTCTCTACTATTAAATAACTATATTAGCTATTAGGTAGAGCTAATTCACTTGATGTGTGTGTGTGTATGTGTGTTTGTAGCTCATAGCTAATAAGCTAACATCATTAGCTATATTAGCTATTACACACTATTAGCATTAAATATCTAATTAGTTTTAATTAACAAATTGATTAGTTGCAAATTAAATAACAAATTAGGTAGTAGATAACTAAGGGTTAACAATTAACACAAATAGTAATGGGTATTATGAGCTAACCAACAAGCGAAGGTCAATAAACTATTCATTGACATTTAACTAAAGATTAAAAAGGAACATTAGCAGGTGGTGAATGGAACTGTACAAACTTCAAGTCAAGGAGGTTCATTTTACATATAGGAACGGTACATAGATATTTGGTTTTTTAGTGGCTGGCCTTACTGTTTGGGAAGTGTGGGTATCTAGGTGCAAGGAGTCGTTTACCCGGAAGCGAACCCCATCGGCTGAGAGTTTAATGATGGTTTGGTTTAATTTGATTTCTATGCTACAAGGAAAGTTTGACAACCTTCAGGGGCCCTCTAACGCAAGTGAAGAAGCTAGATACTGCTCCCTTCTAAAATGGAGAGGTTCTCCGATGCTACAGATGGTGGATGGCAATGCAAAGTGGATTTATCAGCCACCCCGATGGTTGTTTCCTCCAAGGGTATCAAACATAGAGGTGGGTGTTGAATTGTGACGAGATTGGAGGATGTCTTTGCTGAATGTGGGTTGTGTGAGGCTCATGTTGAGGGGATTCTTTCGAGTAATACTTTGTTGAGTCTTTGTTGCTTCATTTATACATGTTGTTTCTTGTAGCCATGCAAATTGGCTTGTAACATATGAGTTGTATATTATCCTATGTACTTTTTCTTAACTAATGGAAGTAGTAATGTTTTGGAAAAAAATAAAATAAAAAGGAACATTAGCTAATAAGCTAAGATCAATAACGTTTACTTTGAACTTACGTAATCCTTTTTTCTTTTCTTTTCTTTTCTTTTCTTTTTTCTAAAAAATATTCTTCATTAATATAATTTTGCATACATGACAAAATGGTTAGGCTAAAAACATTGCAATGGCTCTAGCCTTGATGACCTATGAAAACCACAAATAAGGGTAGTGAAGGTTGATTTATTTATTAGGTTTAAGCGAATGCATCTAAAAATCAAAGTTCCACTACAAAGATACGAGTCTGTCAAACCATTTTTGGTGAAACACATGCAGAACCGATTTACAGATATTTATTACATATAAGGTGTTCTCTTAAGGATTCAATTAACCTATTCCATCATCATAGATCCTCAGTTTAGGATGTAGTTTGTTGGGAAACAAGTCCCTCCGGATGGAAAGAGAAGAGTCGAGTCGATGAGTAACTCGGTCGAGGCCGAAATCGAAATTGAGGATATAGCCAACTCAGGAGACTATATTTGTAAATAGTTGAAATGTGCTCCATGTGGGCTATGTATGTAAATAGCCATAAAGTTGTATGAGTATATATACAACTAGGGCAAACTTTATGTTGTAGAGAGAAAAAAGTAGTTGATCGTTTTTGTTAAAAAGTTAGAATGAGGTAGTTGCCTCTGTGATATAACAAGATAGAGTGTGTGTGTGTGTGTGTGTGTGTGTGTGTGTGAGTTAGAGTGTAACTGTGCAACTGTTTGTTGACGAAGAAGATCTCGAGGTCGTTGCCTCTAAGTTTCTTATTGTACTTCCTCTCCACATATAGCGATATGTTTTGGAGTTTGTGGACTCCAGGTGGTTTTTCCCAATTTGGGTTTCCACGGTAAATCTTGTGTCTCTGTATCTCGATTCTCGTTTTCTGCATTTTTCGTTATTCTGTCTGTGTACTATCTATTGAGTATTTTGTGCACCCGAACGCATACATGAAACCGGTTGTGGTTGGTCGATTCTCAACATTATGCACTTGTAAATGTCCAATTTGTCAATTAAACAATGTAAAAAAATGTAATTCAATAGGACATGCTTACACATCAATGATTGGGCTTTTAGATTCAGTATTATGTCCTAGAGGATTTTGAGATTATCTTCCATATGATAATTACAAGTGCATCATTGGTATATGTAAAAAATGTGATACTTGATCTAGATTTATATGATGTCCAAAAAAGATGTAAGAAAATTTTAATCCATGTTAAGTTGTTGGAAAATGTGGGGCAACTTTTAAAGGCTAGTAAGAAAGTTTTTTAAACCAATCAATTCAAGTCTAGCATATCTAATTTCCCAAGTGACATAGCCATGTCAATAGTAATCTTTGCAAAAAAATATACTTTCAAAGAGAAAAATGAAATTCAATCCATGCATTGATGGTCAAGACACATAACAATTTTGTTTATATAACTTTTTATCGAGTCTAACATTATGTAAATAAAGTAATTAATTTCTATAATGTAATGATAAGAAGCATGACACATTGTTTGTCTAACATTGTTTTAAATTACATTGAAAATGATTATTAGATCAACATCTAGAGGTTACACAACATTGGGTGTAGTCCAAAAGAGTCGTGTTACAAGAGGGGAGATAATGTGGAACTTTTTTGAGTTTGGCCATGAAAAAGGTAAACATGATGGAGCAGGTGCAACAGTAAAGCAAGCACTTACCCTTGAATAACTAAATGTTGATGGTATGCGTATGAATTGTGTTGCTCATGTAGTAGAGTATCATTGTTTACTCTTGACAAGTTTGAGATATTAAATGAGTATTTTAGGAAATGAGGCTACACAAAGTAAATAGGGAAAAGACTTGGGATTTTTACGAAACCCTTGAGATATGATCTCTGAACTCTGTTCATGGTTATTCTGTGAATGATGGTCATTATATTACAGTTAGAGAATTTACACGTTTTTGTTATCAGAGTATAGGTAGATTGGATGTAGTGTCCAAACACACACATTTGGGTGTACCATACATTAATGGACAAGGAATTAACTAACGCAAAGTAGGAAAATAATAACCAATCATTCACGTATCGAGGTTTTGGAGACACTTTGAGTGATGTTGTATATGTTGGTGATAATTTTGTTGTAAATGTCGAGGATGGAAATTCAAAGGGTGCAAAATTTCACTTATTTAAGTGCAGCTTTTCACCGGGCCGAATCAGAGATTCGACAAACAATTGAACTCGACCAAGCCGGCAATACACCTACCGACTCCGAATCGGAAGGAAGTCCACTAGTCGAAATGGATTCGACTAAGAGATTGACAAGATCAATATTGGCCAACCAAGGCAAAGCCAAATCAGCTAGAATTGAGAAAGGTAAAGCTGACAAGGTGAGAGTCGAAATCACAGAGTCGATTCGACCGACATACCCACAAAGGCTAAGGGGAAAAGCCGACCTGAGTCGGCTAAGTCCCCCACTTATAAGTCAATCAATCCCAAAATAGGGGAGGATGACGCGACATAGCCAAAATCCTGTCACAGGGGCAAGTCATCCAAGTGGACTCTTGACCTAAGTGGTTCAATAAAGGCCAATCGACCGACAGAGCCGATCGAAGGATCCGAACTGATCAATTCGGCGCCTAGGAGATCAAGACGAGTTCGAAGGCCAACAGAGTTCTACCAACCGGGCCTAGAGTACCTCAACTACATGGAAGCTAGCGAACCGAGCTCCTACGGAGAAGCCATAGTCGCGCCAAATGCCGACACATGGCTACAAGCCATGAAATCCAAGATGGACTTGATAAAAAATAACAACACATGGGAGCTGGTCGAACTACCAGCAAGAAGGAAGTCGTTGCCCTACAAATGGGTTTTCAGATACAAATATGTATCTGACTCATAGAACCCCAAATACAAAGCTCAGCTCGTCGCGAAGGGATTCAAACAAGCACATGGGGTCGACTACGACGAGATATTCTCACTAGTAGTCAAGATGACCACCCTTCGGCTCCTACTCGGAGTCGTGGCGACTGAAGACCTAGAGCTCGAGCAGGTGGACGTAAAGACAACATTCCTACACGGAGATCTGGAAGAAGACATTTACATGTCCCAACTAGCAAGCTTCACGGCGATGGGGAGGAAGGTCACCTCGTATGTTGATTGAAGATGTGGTACCAGAAGTTCGACTCCTACATCAGGCAGCTTGGATATCACCGATCCGATTCCGACCCATGTATGTATACTCGACAACTGGCTGACACGTCCCGGATCTACCTGATCCTTTACGTCGATGACATGCTGATTGCAGGGAGCAATCAAACCAAACTCAGAACGGTAAAGTGGAGCCTTCACGATAAGTTCGCGATGACGAAACTCAAACAAGCTCGATACATACTGGGCATGAGGATCGAGCAAAATCGGAAGACAAACACTCTCCGACTCTCCCAGTCTGATTACATTCACAAAGTGTTGAAGCGCTTCAACATGGAGAATGCGAAGCCAACACCAACACCACTTCCAACATCAATCCCATTATCGGATAGAGACTCTCCTTCGACGGATAAGGAGAGAGAGCTCAATGGAAAGATACCCTACGCATCGGGAGCAGGAAGTATCATGTACGCGATGGTGGCGACTCGACCCAACCTTGCATATGTCGTAGGGGTCGTCAACTGGTACATGTCAAACCCAAGACAGAAGCATTGGGAGGCAGTCAAGCACATCTTCAGGTACTTGAGAGGAACCGAAGATGCACGATTGACTTTCGGATCGGCAAACCCCACCGAAGTCGAAGGCTATACCGACTCCGACTATGCCGGAAATACGGACAATCGGAAGTTGACATCAGGCCACATCTTCACCTATGGCGGCGGCACCATATGATGGAGGTTGAAGCTGCAAGAGTGCACGGCCCTGTCTACCACAGAGGCAGAGTACATAGCAGCATTAGAAGCAACGGGGAAGCAGCAAAAGAAGCAATGTGGTTGCACTAACTGACAACTAACTTCTCAGTGACAAGTCGAATCGACCACCCGACCATCTATTGCGACTCACAGAGCGCAATACACCTCATCAATAATGTTGCCTATCATGCGAAGACAAAGCATATTGAGGTGCGGTATCATGACATCCGGGAGCTCGTAACAGAGAAGAAGCTCGAAGTCCGGAAGATCGACATCGAGGTGAACATCACCAATTGTTGGACGAAGCCACTCCCAGAACATCACTTCAAAGCACTAAGGACAATGATGGGACTACGACAAGTGACCAAGCTGAAGAGCATTGAGCAAGGAGTAGGAGGTAAGACGAGATGATCCAACTGATTCGAACAAGCCGACACAGATGATTGCCGAATCAGGCTAGATACTGACTTTATCTCTGCTGACTCGGCTATATGCCCATTGACTTGTAACTATAACTTTAGATTAAATTGTAATCTAGGTTTACGGGGGAGATAACCCCTTACCATTGTATGTGGAAAGAGTAGCCCTTTTACAGGGTATTTTGTTAGCATAAAAGGCTGACTCCTTCCACTTTGTAACCGTGGTGTGAACAAGTCCTCCAGTTAGGGCTTGAGTATATAAGCTCAACCCTAACATTGTAACGGTAATCTTCTTGAATCTCAAAGTGTAAGAGTTACAGAGAAAGAAAGGAATAACAAAGCTTCCATTAGAGCTTCAAACTGTGTCTACGCTTCTATTTCTTATTTTGTCATACTTTCTATGTTGTTTGTTGAGCATAATATGACATGTCCTCATACACGCTTCCGCATATCTATTTGCATACTCGCCCACACATGTGGGGTTGGTGTGTCTGATTAGAGATCTTTTGTTCAGGATGGTTCATGTTTGTGGAAATCATACATGTTTGCCTAGCATGTGGGAAGCATTGTTAGACAGATCTAAATGCTTTCTCATAGCAAGTGATATTTTTCAATCGATTCTCGTGATTAGGGTAGCGTGTGCATGCAAAAGTCGCTAATACGTTTAGTGTTTTTTTTCACTCTCCAACGGTGGTTACAATGAACTAATGAATTCGGTTTAGAGACAATTTGTTCAAGATGGATTTGGCCTTCCCTTACATCATATTCATGGCTTTGCATACCAATGATCATTGTGCTTCTCTTGGATCCAAAGAGCAAGAAGGCCTACCTAGAACAACAATCTTGGTAACAAAATCGACTTGATCTAAAAGGTTTCATAAGTGAATTTCAATTGGACCAACAATAGTGTTCATATGTTCACATATGTTGCAATGAAAAAGCATAAACATCAAGTAGCCCATCTAAAGTTTAGTTTTTTTCTTTGCTAAAAAACAACTCCCCTAGCTAGTCCTCTCCAAGCGTTCTCAATTTCAAGATTTTGACTACAAGTGCAAAGGAGGGTGTTTGTCACCTTGCGTTAAAAGGTAATCCTACATGAGAGTGAAAATTAGAATGCATCCCACTCTAGGGGGATTCTATATTTCTATCGCCATGCTCTTCAATATTGCACCTAAAGGTTCTATTAGTTTGTCGTTCCCCCCTAGTTTACTGCTTCAACATGCATTGATCAACTATGATATTGATCCACATGTCTTTGTCAGTTCCTATCTTATGAGGAACATGCATGTGTTGATACTCTATTTTGATACAATGCACCTCACATAGATTTGAAAGGAAACTATTGTATAACTTACAATCATAATCTCAATAGCAATGAGCATTCGAGTTGAAGTCGTAAGCAAGATTTGGTACAAGGCTTCGTGTGATTTAGAGGACATTGACATATAAGTAGCCCTGAATGTGCTCACTAGGCATAGACTAGACTGACACTTTTAACCATCATTTATGATATCATTCTTCCTAAATTCAGCTAAAGAGGGTACTAGTGAAGTTACCATAGAAACAAAAAACAAACTGGCAAAGTTTTTTTAATGTGATGTGATTATCTAGATATGATGAGAAGGTACGTAAAGGCTATTAAGTGGAAGTTGATGTTGGTGAAGTTTGAATTTGAGGACTCAAATTCGGGCAAAGGTACATACTACATACTACAAATAAATAGAATAACATATAGGTGGACAATCTTGTTACCCATACTAGGAGAAATTTTGTGTGAATACATAACAATAACAAGAATACAAATTGATAGTTATGATTCAAATTAGATAACGGTCATTATGTTGTGAAGTTTGTGTAATGTTAATGCAAGACTCATATTCCAAGTATTGGTATCTTTCATCAAGAATAGATATTCCCCATTGTGTTTTCTTGAATAATTTTTGTTTAAATTTCCTAATTTCTCTCTCTAGAAAGAAGTGATTCATGAAAAAATTTACATTTCTCACTTCAAAGAACATCGAGCTTCATGCTCACTTGGCCAACTCACATGATTTTTTATCCATTTTCAATGACATAATGTTACAATTCACATTATTTTTGTCCATTTTCAATGACATAGTGTCAACTTTAAGTAAGTTATCCTTGAATTTTGTAGGTAATAATTTATATCAGTTGAGCGTAAAAACAAAGCTAGAGTTCTAGGGTACTAATGAGCATTTGATGTTTGATCATGAGACCTATGATCTGATTTATATGACTACCTAATCCCCCACGAAGTAAAAGTGCTTTTGAATGTTAATGAAGCCCATCTAGATGGTCGACATACATAACAAAGTGAGTATAGCTGAACTTTGAATATGGAGGCTCACTACCAAGTTATGTTCATAACATAGAGTGATTTTTTTCGCTTGACTATTGGAAATATTTATAAAGGAAACAAAATCAAACAAGACTTTGTCATTTTGACTAGATTCTTACACATTTAGTTAGTATCATTTCCTCAAGCCAATGATATTTATTTTCAACATCCAATACTTGGACAACAAATTTCCATTTCCACTAGATTCCTATACATTTAATATGACCATTCCCCTTGATATTAGCAATGCTTCATGGCAATGATATTGCTTTCAATGTCAAATCCATTCTCGGTACTTGAACCCATGACCTTGTTTTTTAAGAAGTGCAAGTCTCTTCTAACTATTGTCCAATGTGAGAGTCCACCCATGGAGATTACTTTCTAGAGCATTGCCCACATAATATAGTTCTAGAGTGGATTTAGCATAATAAACATTATTTTAGAATGTTGATTAAAAGAACAACAACATATTGTATGCTAAGGCACATGCGGAAGCATTGCATTTCTATATCGTATAAGAGACATCAAGAATGTCTACCAATTTGATCTAGAAACAATTGCTTATAGATTCAATCATTTAGCTTACATTCCCATATTTTTTAATTTACATGTTGTAAGATTGTGGTTGTGGGTTAAAGTCAATGGGTTCGATTGATGTTGCGTGCATTAGAAAAAGTCTTCATAAGCTTGTTTCAAGATCCAATGCACAATGGTAGTCCACTCCTGATTAAGAAAATACTTTCCACAACCCAATATATTACCTTGCTCCCTAATGTATGACTTTACAAATTATGATCCACAACCCGATGATTTTAACAATACCTAAAGGAAAATATAACAGAATAAGTAATATTATTGAGATCAATGATACAAGTGATCTCCAAAGAATGTGTTTGTATACATCAAATCCCACCACCAAACGGTGTGGAAAACAAAACAACAACAAAACACCACGTAGTGTCAAAGGTAAACAATTCAATTGTTAATAAACACAAATCACATTTTCACAGCAGAAAACCATCCACACCTTTATTCCCCTAACATAGCATTTGCAAAAACGAGTAATATTACTTAAGATAGTGACACAATGGATGCTCCATTTCCCAAACGTAATGTACACAAAAACAAGTAATATTATCTAAGGTCACCATATATATGAAGTGCTCATGAAGATCCATTTGCTAAAGGTAACAAAAACAAAAAAAAAAATATTATTGGAGTTAAGTGCCACAATCAAGGCTCCATTTGTTGAGAAACATTCACGTACCACCAAAATCACGCTAATAGAATAATGTTGACAAGGTCTATTGTTGAAAGTTTTAGAAAAGTGAGGTAATGCTGACGAAAATAAGCTATATTATCCAATATAGCATAATGTTGACACATACGTAACAATATGCAATATAATGTCACAAACTAATACATCTAGAATGAAGGTACCACAAATGAAAGCTGGGTAGAAATATCACCATAGGTAATGACAAAATTAGTGTTCATAAGATGGATTTCCGGAATCAATGCTAAACCTAGTTCCTCGAAGAGGTCGACAAAATGGATGCTAACAAAAGCAATATTAACACGTAATTACTTAAATAGTGACAAATTCAATGGTTTCTTAATTAATCAAGATGAATATCAAAGCAAGCAATGTCATATGTAATGCCGACCTACCTAACGAAACAACAATACACTTAATACATTCTTAATTAAGTAATGATTACTGCTCAATCAAGTAGTTAATGAAAATATTAATGGTTACTTGCTTAATTAAGCAATGAGACAATTAATGCTTAATTAACTAAGCGGACATTACATGTTCCCTTGCTTGGTTAAGTATTCTTTGTGTTATTAACTAATGAAGTATTAATTGTGCCATTAAGTAATCAACTAAGTGACTCATTAATTTAAGCACTCAATTAATAAGCAATGACACAATTAATGTAGAAGCATTGGCAGAGTTAATACAAGACAAAAAAAGACCGCAAAGAAAAGGGCTTAATAAAAAAGGAAAAGCAAATTTATTTATTAGAAAGGACGAAATCTTTCTATTTATTTATTAATTTTGTTCACTGATTCGAAATAAGACAAAACAGAAGAATTTCAAATATGGCCGAGAAAACCGAAGAAAAAAAGGAAAAAAGAAAAAAAGAAAGAGAGGACTTTAGGGGTGAGTGGAAAATATAATTGGGAGCTTCTTTGTTTTCTTTTTCCAATAAATAATAATTATGATAATGATAATAATAATAATAATCTTTTTTTATTTATTTAAATAATAATTATAATAAAGAAATTTAAAAAACAGGCATTTTCATTCTTCTTCTTCTTCTTCTTCTTCTTCACGTTCTGCATCACTTCTGTAATTAACCCTCAGCTCACCCGCCATCGCTACTCTGCAGGTAATCTGCCCCTCTTCCTCTGTGCGTGCGTGTGCAGGTAATCTGTCTCCTCCATCACTGATCTCTCTTTCTCTCTACAGGATAATCTCTCACTCTCCCTCTCCCTCTCCCTCTCCATCGCTAATCTCTCTCTCCCTGCATCACCGATCTCTATCTACAGGTAATCTCCATCCCCTCCACCTCTCCCCCTCTTTTCTTTCTCATCATCTCCATTTCTCATGTTTTCGTACCTTTTCACGATCTCTCTTTCGCTTTCTTCTCTCCTTCCTTCCTCATGATTGGTTTCTTCTGTTTCGCTCCTTTGCGACCAGAATAAAAAGACAATTAGTTTGACGGTACTGCATTTTGTTTTCTCTACATTGAGATCTCTGCCGTCTCACACCTCTTTCTCAGTTGTCTCTTTCGATTTCTTGTTTGCAGAAAGGGAAAATGCAGAGCTTTGAAAAGACAACTCATTTTCCTCGAAGTTTAAGTTGTACTGAATCCAATTTACAATTACTAAATGTACCTCTCCCTTTTAGCTAGCTCTTCACTTTCAGTACTATGTGGATTCACTTCTCTTGTTTGTCTCAATTTAGGTTTTAATCTACCGCACTTTTACTTCCATGCTACGCTTCTCTTTTGATTTCTGATTTTTTTTCATTTTTTCCTAGTTCTATTTCATAACTACAGGCTGGGTCTTCATCCATTTTCGTAAGCTTGACCTTTTGTTGTATTTTTTCTGCCTACATTTTTTTTCTCTCTTCAATAATCCTCCGTTTTGTGTCTTTTTCCGAAGTTTTTTTCACAACTTTAGGTTATGGTGATAGTATGATCCATCCTTGAATTTACAGCTTAAATGTCAAAATGTTTCCATAAACCGTGAGTTCTTCTGCAAAGAATTTCTGTTATGAAGGTATGTGATCTGTCCTTGAATGGAAAATCACTTTTGAGCTCCATCTGCAGTTTGTTGTTGATGAAGTTAAAATGATCTATCTTTTGGATTTTACCTTGAAGAACGCCTTAGTAAGCACACTTAGTTTGAATTTTGAACTCTTTCTGTGATTTTTTGGTTATGACAATAAAATGATCTGCCTTTTGAAATTACCTAAGATCGGCTTAATATATGACACGTGTTTTGAACTCGACGTGTTTACTTAGTTTTTAGGTTATGGAGCTAAATGATCTATCTTTGAATGCAGTGAAGATCACAATTTTCTTGTTGTAAAGTTGAAATTATCTTCGTTTTGAGTTTATTTCAAGATCACGTTAATAAATATCATATTTCTCTTTCTGCAATATTTAGATTATCGCCCGCCCTGAAATTTGCCTGAAGATCAACTTAAAATCGCAATATTCTCTTGAATTTTGGTCCCTTTCTGCAAATAGTGTAGGTTATGAAAGTAAAGGATCTGTCTTTGAATCTATTGAGAACAGCTTAAATGGCAAAAAAGTTGGAACTTTGATATCTCGATAATTTGGCCATGAAAATAAATGATGTGTCACAGAACTACCTGAAAATCAGCTGAAATGGAAAACTCACTGATCTTTTATAATTCTGGCTGACTACTCTCTTCCCATACTCCCGCCTTTAGGCTTCTAGCATCTATTGTCTCACGTGTCTTTTGCTGAACTCTATCTGCAATTTTTGGGTTTTGAAGATTAAACAATCTGACCTCATATTTACGAGGACAGCTTAAATGCTGAACTTTTTGACCTCGTTAATCTCTTATTTGATCGCTCTAGACTCAAATATGAAGAGTTCAAGGATAGCGAGAGGAAGAAAGATAGATCTATGGGCAATGGGGTTCATGCTGTAAGGTGTTTTTGACCCCAATGAAGCAATGGAAAAATGTAGCAACCACATTGAGCTCACAAGGTGACGTTTTTACTTAAGCATTTCACATTCCACATTTCATTTCATTGAAATACATTGCTTTGTACTGACGAGATAAAGAAAAGAGTACAGGGATATTTATGGGTTCACCGTCCGACCTCATCATCTAAAACGCTACAAAGAGTATGCTGTTATTTATGAGGTACATTCAATAATTAAAATATTACAGAGAGTATTTTTTGTGATTATGTTGTTGTGCATTCACTTGGGTTTTCTTTGTAGAAAGAGGAGGCAGAACGATCAGCAAGATGGGAGCAGTTTTTAAAAACCTATTGTGAGTCAACAGTAGAATCACTTGATGATGCTAGTGAAAGTCCTAGGAAAGAATATTATCATGCAAGAGAGAAGGGAGAATCTAAGAAATTCGAGACATGGAATGAGATACGACCAAGTCTTTATCCTGTGGCAAGAGCTTTGCAACATCGCTTTAAAAAGAAGAAGAAAGATGCTCAAGTGAACAATGGATCAGTTGCTGGTCAGGGAGAGATCTATCAATCATCAAGCCAAAGAGAGTCAGAGGATGAATCTGATGATGAGTTTTATGATGTGGAGAGATCTGATATGGCCCAAGAAACTCATAGTTCAGCAGGTTATCTCACTGAAGAATCTAATGAAGTAAGTGATCATGAAGAAGATCCTTGTCCCTGGAAAGAAGAGCTTGATGCTCTGGTTCGAGGAGGTGTGCCCATGGCTATGAGGGGTGAGGTAAGGTGGCTTCTTACTGATAGATATTGGGAATTGAACATACGTATTGGATTCACATTGGGATGCCTGCATTTTGCACATCAGGAAATGAAACTACACTTATATTTGAATGCCTTAATGTTTTTGGATCATCAGAGTTTAAACTGATCTTTTGAATTTCTAACATCTGATACTTGCATTTTGAGGTGCCCATGTATTCATTCATATCATGAATTGAATTTAGTCAGATTCTTTGTATTTTGTGAACAGGTATGGCAGGTTTTCATGGGATCAAGTGCACGAAGAGTACATGGTCATTACCAGGCACTTCTAACACTCTTAGCTGATGGAGGTGGGGACAGTAATGGCTCAGGTGGTCTCTGTAACAAGACCTCTTCAGATTTCAAAGTATCTGACACAGGAATTATCGAGAAATGGACTAACCAGATCGAGAAGGTGTCCAAATACTTTTTCTTCCTTTCCACTCTCCTGGAATCATATGGTTTTGGTTGAAGAATGATGTGGATTTTTGCATGATGTAGGACTTACCCAGGACTTTTCCAGGCCATCCAGCATTAGGGGAGGATGGTAGAAATTCACTTCGACGACTTTTAACTGCATATGCTCGTCATAATCCTAATGTTGGATATTGCCAGGTATTTTAGTTTTTAGAGACTTATTGAGCATTCTACATTTCATGAGTAGATGATTATCGCTGTAATTGCAGTGCCAAAGGTCTCGTTTCCTTTGCTTTCTGTTAATTAAAGGCCCCTTATCCGTTCTCGGATAAACATTCAATTTGTGGATTTTGCTCTGATTTGTCTGTTAGTGATCATTAAAATCTAGCGATTCCATTATGTTGAATAAGGAATCATGAAATTTCTTTGAACGGTATTCCACTTTTATATTATTCAAGGATTATAACAGTGTGTGTATGTTTCTATTTTTAGGCAATGAATTTCTTTGCAGGGCTCCTTCTTTTGATGATGCCAGAAGACAATGCATTTTGGTAATTCTTTCACACATCCTGCTTTTGAAGGATTTGTAGATCTCCAGTATGTCAACTTGGTATTGATTGCTCTATTCACAGGACTTTGACAGGTGTATTAGATGACTGCTTTGAGGGATACTATTCAGAGAAAATGTTGGAATCTCAGGTCTGATCTGTTGACTCCTCCATGTTAATGGTATTTTCAGTTCTAACGGTATTGCTGGAGAAGAAAAAAACATCAAATTATTGTGAAGTCTTGACGTGTGGCACTTTTATATTAGGTTGACCAATTGATTCTAGAGGAGTTGGTTCAGAAGCACTTTCCAAGGCTAAGTGAGTGCCTGATAGGTTTTGGTTTGGAATTATAAGTACACAATTAACAAAAGCCCTTTTTTCTCAAGATAATTAAATAAATATGCAAAGTACATCAAATGTCTAGAAATGAAAACATACATTTTAATTAAATTTGTTATTTTTGCAGTGAATCATCTTGACACACTTGGAGTTCAGGTGGCATGGATTACAGGCCCTTGGTTCTTATCCATATTTGTAAATATTCTGCCGTGGGAAAGTGGTATGGCAACGCTAATGTTTTGTCTTATGTTCTGTTGTTCATTGAGTTAAATACATACATATGGACAGAGTATACATATTATATAAATGTTTAGTGGAGTATTTATGCTTTGATACCCAGGATGTGAACAAGTACACTGGCAGATAGAGTTAATGCTTCTGTTAATTATGACTAAATAAATGCCCTGCCACATATCAAGTGAACAAGTACCCTGACTGTCTGAAGAATGATTTGCTGCTTGATTCAGATGCAGTTTTTCTTTTTCTGTTGATGGGTCAAGTTCTCACATTTAATAGTAGTGATTTCTCTTTACGTGTTCATGAAGAGCCCATGGTTAAATGCAAGCTAAGGCTTGATCATGTGTTGTATGCTATTGAGTAATGCAATAAAAAATTTGATAACTGTATACCCATATCTTGCTCTTATCTCTTCATTATTCATATAAAATTGGCTCTGATTAAATCTAATTTTCATGGATGACTGCACAGTATTGCGAGTATGGGATGTTCTTTTGTATGAAGGAAATCGTTGCATGCTGTTCAGGACAACACTTGCTCTAATGGAGCTTTATGGTACTACTGTCTTGTTTGAAATTCTCTTTTAAAACCCACACGTTGTGCTTGGTAAATATGTTTGAATTATTCACTTTGCTTAAGCTTCCTTTCTTTTAAAATCCACACCTCTGCTTGTAAATAGGTTTTGTGCTGAAAGTGTTTCTCAACTCTACAGGTTCAGCAATCATGACAACAAAAGATGCTGGAGATGCTGTGACAATGCTACAGTCATTGGCATCTTCAACATTTGATAGCAGTCAGCTAGTATTAACTGCTTGTGTGGGATACCAGTCTATAAACGAGTCACAGTTACAAGAGTTGCGAATGAAATATCGCCCTATAGTTCTAGCAAAGTTTTCTGGTCGTGTGATTGATGAATCTATATGGCATGAAGCTTATGGGCCAATCGCATTCTCATCGAAACTATGTAATTATGACAAAACAAAAAATGCCATTCACAATCAAGAATCTGCAAATAAACCAATGTCAATTGGAGATTCTGCTCATGAGTTCTATAAGGATAGTGACAACTATGCTAGTTTGAAGTATAGAGATGATGAGATACTATTGGATGATGACATCCTGAATGGAGCGATAGATACCAAGACTCTACTGTCCGACCTAGTAAATCAGGTAATTATTATTGACAAGAAATAACAATCATTTTCAGATTTTTTATCAATACCTGAAATTTTGTTTATTAATGATATGCAGGTCAAGTTTTTGAAACTGGAGCTTTCTATAGCTCTTGAGGAAGGAAGAGCAGCAAATCTCAGGTTCGGAATAATTTCAGACATGTAGAATTCTTAAATATAATTCCAGTGACATAAATTTTCTTGACCATTATCAGGGCAGAGGAGCTGGAAAGTGCTTTCATGGAGCTTGTGAAAGAAGACAACAGGAGATTGCTCTCTGCAAAGGTTATGAAAGCAGGATTTTTATGTTTGTGGAGTGTGATTATGAAGGAAGGATTTTTATGTTTTTCTAAGATGCTTACTCAACAACTAGTATTCTTTTGGTTTGCCTGCTACTTTTTGATTGATTGATTTGGGTGATAGATCTCGTAGTGATGGATGATTAAGTTGATAAAAATGTTTTGCATGCTGCTTGCCTTTTCACTGCCTTTAGTGTAGGTAAACCAAGACTCTACCCTCTGGGAAAATATGGTTGAAATTCAGCTAGAACTCTCCTTTTCATCTCCAATTTCTATTTGGACTTATACTGCATGATGTGTTTTTTAATAAGAATACACTTTCATGACTTATGTTGATATCTAACATTGAAACTTTCATAAGAAAAGACTCTATTCTATCAATTTAGGTGATTCTCTTATCTGAAATGATTTTGAACTAGAAATTGGCAGGTAGAAACACTACAGTCAGAAGTAGCTTATTTGAAACAAGCACTCAAAGACAAGGTAGAGCAAGAGCAGGCAATGGTTCAGGTATGTAAGGTGCCTTATTAATTTAATGCACACCCATATGCCTGAATTTTGACTGCATTTGTGAAAAGATTAATGGGCATTCTTAATGTGTCATGAGTCCAAGTCAAAAAAGTTATATTTTTGTTTATGAGTATTTACAATTGACTAAGGAACAATTAAGTATGAAGCGTAAGATGTAATATCAAAACACATGTACATACGAATACATTAATTTTCTATGCATATACGAAATTGAGTTAACTGGGTAAAACTAAATCAAAGTTGGGCATATCTCAAGGTAATGATGGGTAGTAAAAGAACCCATTCTTAGATGTGGGAAGTTAGGGGTACAATAATGCTAGATGCTTCTTATACTCTATTTTCTTTGTGTAAACAACTCTATAGAATGAAAATAATTTGAAAAGCATATACAAGACAGAAATATATTTTGAAATCATTGCAAAGATATCCAAAACTTGAAACATATAAAACAGTGGATAGAAAATAAGGGGAAAGTACAGTAGTCCCTGTTATACTCTCCTAATTTCTCTGTACCGAAGAATTTATGAGGACGTGTTTAACTCTTGAAATCATCACGTGGATATTTGTCAAGAGAAAAGGAAACAATATAAGAAAGTAAGAACCAGAAAGAAAGGCATACTGACATATTTTAAGAGGCCAAAATGGCATTTAGGTCTGAAAGAGAGGTTAAATCCTAAAATTTTCTCATCTTTGAGCACCTCAAACCAAAATAAATATACTTAAATTGGTAAAGCAATTTTGTTTAAACCAAACCATAATATGGCGCAGGGTGGTCAGAGGTATTACTAGATAACTGTAGAAGATGAATGAAAGCCAAAGAGATGGTGTATGTACCCATTTGTGCCTAATAATGACCTGTCTCACATGTACAGAGAAATTTGATAAAAAATCTATACCTGTAAGTATTGTAAATCATGTGAGTGTAAGTGCTCTTATGATTAGGATCACATGTGTAATACCCATCTTCTCACCCACCCCTACACATTTCTGTAGATATCTATAATACCCATCTTCCCACCTGCAGTCTATGGTTCACAACTTTATGGCAGATAGTGTTTGTTAGCTTTCCTTGGTTGATTATGAATGGATAGAAATTAGGATTTCAGAAAAGTCAGGAGTATGCTCGAAAATCTTGCAGATTTTGTACTGTTGTACATAGTCTGCCTGGTTGTGCGTATACCTCTAGAGACGCAATGCTTTGGAGCTAATATATGTTGGTGTATTCTTTTATTGTATGGCTGGAATTTTATAATTGTGTTCTGTCCTAATATATCTCTCCCATTTCACTTTAGAGCGTGAATGGAGATTTGTGATCCTAATATGTCCCTTACAATGAATATGGGACCAATTTGAGGCAACTGTGTAAAACCATCCAGAACGCTTTAGTGAACCACAGTGAGAGGGCTGTTGAGATCCGCTAGAAGTCAAATAATTCATGCCAATTTATCTCGGCTTCAGTTAAATGTGAAAATCTGTAATGTTGATCGAAATGGATCTTAAGCCTCGTTAGGAATTTAAACATAAATAGTGGAGAACATAAGCTTCCAAAAATAGATACATTTTTCAAAGTTTTGTTCCTGGTGAGGCAGGTTACCTTACTCTGCCTTGAGATCAATCTCCTGTAATCTACTATCATGCTTCATCTAAGCAGTAGATGTTGGTTTTCTATTGGAACTTGTCACTAAAGGATCTGGAGTTCCCACTTAGAAGCATTCCACCAGATATGTTTCTTTATGAGAATCAAGGTTGCTTACAAATTGTGACAATATTAGTAATGTGAACTGACAATTGTAGCTTTTTATCACACCAGATTTAGAAGAATCTGCATGCTACATTGATGCCCGTTTCAAATTTTAAAAAGTCAAAAAATTTCATATGGGCACTGTGTAACATTCCCTTGTGATGTGTGTACCTAATGTTGGATGATCTGATGTTACATGGTTATGAACAATAGCAATGACCCCAGACAGCTGGGTTATGGTTGTGAAGGGATTGACTTGCTGATTTTGGTGTGTCATGATTTAGGTGATGGTGCGAATGGAGCATGAACAAAAACTTACTGAGGATGTTAGAAGATTTGCTGAAGAGGATGCCAAAACTCAGCGTAAACTTTTGAATGAATTGGAGGTATTCATTCATCTTATTTCGTCAAATTCCTTTTTGCCATTTTTATGTCTTGATAATGTATTAGAAAGGAAAGGAGGTGTGTTAAATGACCTACGGGCAAACTGAATTTGTTGTCTCATCTGTGAGAACCACAAAAGGAATAGAAATGAAATGAGTTAATTAGAAGAGTTTTTGGCTCTCAATGTTATTCAACATTGAGCTTGGTTTGGTGGTTAGGAGGGGTAGTCTGACATAGAGTGGTAATGTTTTTCAACCTTCTCAGAAATTAGTAAAACCCCGTGCAAGTTGTTAACATGGAAAATTTGTTTGGGGACAAGATGAATCTCAAATACAGACTCAAACAAACATGTAATGTTGCACTATAGTCACCCTCCAAATTCACCTAATGCTTTTTTGTAAAATGTGACCAAACTTTCATTTGAGGATTTTGCTGATTTGGAAGTAACATCTAGCAAGTGATGAAAATATTTTTAAATTCTCTTCATTTATTGGCCTGCTTCTCTGAAGTGATCACTGAGTGAAAACCACCTGTACATTAGATCATTCGGTGTTTAATACTTCCCGTGTTACTAACTGCAATCTTTTGGACTAGAAGTGACTTCGAGTTCACCTGGAGAGAACCATTGGCTAGTTTCATCTGTCTTGACCAAAAACTATTTGGGTTGGAGCTTGAGCTAACTCTAAAATTCCTTGATATCACTTGATGTCTTGCAAGAATATGCCCAACATTCTATTCTTCATATATCATATATATTTATCTTCGTATATATAGTTATGACTTCATAACCTTCAAACATCATATATATTTATCTTCGTATATATACCCAATTAAGTGGATTTACTTAGAAAAAGAAATGAACGAAAGCATAAGAAGAAGAACAAGCAATCAGATGCAAATCACAATTTTTCTTTCACTCTCTTTTTCTGAATTTAGAAATCAAGACATAAAGTGAAAAAATCAGAGCAATTCTCCTGTAAATCCTATAATTCAGAGTTTACAAAAACTTTCCAAGCGTAATCTTAGTACAGTGCCCTTGGTGAGCAATGGTAATAAGTAACATTTTGATGTGGTAAAAGTATCTATCACAAATTTCAATGAAGTGATGAAATCCTTTTAAAGATGTGTAAGCCCAACTCTGAATAATTTTTCTTTCACAACTGCTTCAAATGTAGCCCAACTCTGAAGGACTTACAAGTTTACAAAAAGAATCTGTGATCCTAGGTGAAAGTTCAAGCAACAATGGACTATATAGTAAAGCTATAATGTGTAAGCACTGAAAAGAAAGAATACAGAAAAAATAAAAACGTTAACTTGTCAGAAGTATGATAGTGCCATGTGAAACTGCTGTAAATTGATCTAACTCGTATCCTGTTTTCTTTATATAACCATATCTTAGGCAGTAAGATAAGGTGAGTCATACAGATTTTATGAAACATTAACATCATCTATTTATTTTACCAGACTAAGTATGAAGCTGCAACTGCTTCTCTCAAAGAGCTGGAGAAACGAACTGCAATGGCTGAGAGTATGCTCAATGCGACGTTGCAGTATGAGGCTTTAAGTGGTGGCCCTTCCAAACGATCAACACAAGGAGATGAACCCTCACGATGGTTGTGGTCGCGGAATACATCAAAGTATGTTTATCTTTATTGTTTCAAACTTATTTTGTTTTTTCAGTTATTAAGTACATAATGTGCATATGAACTGATATTGTGAAAATCAGATCTAGTGATTCTGGTTCTCCAGCAGCAGAAAAGGTTAATGATATTGGAAGTGATTCACAGCATGGTAACATATCACCAAATCAGGGATCGTTGACAAGACGATTCTCCCTTTCATGGAGAGACATGATGAAGGTACCTGAGATTATTCTAGAATCTATATTGAGAAACTCTGAAATAACCGAGTTTTTCGTTTTTTCTTAAAATGACTCCCTCTCTAGGAATCATATATGCTATTTGGTCAATTGTATGGTGACCAAGGGCATTTGGGTAAATAAAATGGAAACGAATAGGGAAAATAAAGAAAAGAACAGGGATATTTGGGGGAGTTCCTCCCTTCCATATCTTATCCTCTGGATAGAAAATGTAGTGTCATTTAAGTTTTAACTTATTGGATTGATGAAGTAATTTGATTTAGTTTGCATCTTTTAGTACTGAAAGCAAATCTGTCTAATGTCATAATTTTGTGACACAGGGGAAACCAAGTTCTGATAATCAACCTGAAGTGTCAGACCAACAGAGTGCTGAAGCAGATGTATTACCCTTGCATGGAAAAGAGGGGAGTGATGAAGCTGCAAAGCAAACTGCAGTTGATGAGAAAGATCCTCTCTAAACTATATATGATGATAGAAGGCACTTGTAATTCCTATAATTTTTGGGCCCACAACAGGTTTGCAACGATTTTTTGAAGGATCGCTAAAGATTGTAAAGAGTTTTTCTGCTAAAAGTCTTGTACACTTCAAAAAACTCTTATTTATGTAAAAAGACCTATGAGGATGGTCATATCAATTGACCGGAAGAGCATTCTTTCACATTGGAGGATTTTTCTGTTGTTCATAACACTCGTATATAATTGATTTTACAACTCTGGTTTTAGACACTCATTCACATCTCAACTTTATCTATGATCTACATTGCTCATGCTTTTTGCCATATGTACAAACGTTCAAATAAGTGAGTTGTTGAGTTTTGCATCACTTCTTACTATGTTAATTGTATTTGACATGGATAATACTCTGACGTTTGCCATATGTACAAACATTCAAATAAGTGAGTTGTTGAGTTTTGCATCACTTCTTACTATGTTAATTGTATTTGACATGGATAATACTCTGATGTTGATTGTAAAGGTACAGCAATGTCTTTGGATATGAGTATCCCTAGAGAATTTTGCTTCAAAATGAATGAAATTTGGCTTTTTATGTGTTGCTAGTAGATGCTATAGTTTGTTTGAGATTTATGTTTTTGCGTCTTCAATTTAAGTATTTGATTGTGTGGAATGCTTTTATCAAGTTGCGTCGATTCATGATAGCATGAATACTTTTGGGTGAGTGGTGTAAAGTATCTATGCATGATAAATTATTTTAAATAGATACTGAATTCAGAAGTACTGTAGACATGAATTATATTATCCATACTCTAGAATTGAAAAGGTTTAGACGTCCTCTTGAAATAGAGGTGAACTTTATTAAATGAATGATGTAGTTGACATTTATAACACTGGTAAATTTATTCCATTGGAATACAGCTATCCAATACAAACATTTGATGCAAGAGTTGTTTGATTCACCATTGAAGGGGATCGATGTTTGGAGATGTTACTTACATGTTTTGTTTCTTTGCTGCTAAGATATTCAAATATGAAGTGTCATTGGAAATGCCATATCAATATGCCTTCTTCATTGTCGTCTTTCCACATGTATGACTACATGGCCATACAACCTTTTCACACCATTGAAAGTAGTTGTAAAATGATGGGATTTGACTCGCCTACATGTCCACAGTGCCTTGCCTATACATGATTGTTATGTATATAAATCTTGTAAAGAGAGAAAGCAAGGGTGTGGCAAGGTCACATGGTTGCCCCTTCATATTGGATACTTAAGATGATAGTGGGTGGGAGTAGGACTTGACCAAAATTTATTCACTCGTCATAACTACAAGGTGAATGTCCTAAGATTGAATATATTTCACATGAACTAGAGACATAATTGATCAAAATTTTGTATCATGGTTGGTAGGCTCAACGACTACAATATTAACATGAGAGATTATGAAGTGTTGACATCAAAAGTTGTTACATTTTAGATTATAATGTTTAATGCTATTGAAAAATTGTTCAATGTCTTCAATGTGTTGCTGCTGTATGGCGATGGAAAAAAGGTTAGTGCTTCATATGTGTTAAGGAAATATTCCAAGAATGTCATATATGCATCTTTTTACCATGATTACCAACACCCCATACCTAAGGTATTGTCGGTGGGAATGTGTTAGTATTTCCTAATGTTTGTGGTGGTGCTCTTCACCGACATGTATTTAATGAGAATCATAATGTAACCTTCACTATTATGATTAGCATTGCATAACAGATCTCTTGTAGGTAAAGAGCTTGTTGATATCTCGAACCTAAATGTTAATAGGTGTATCCACTTTTCTTTTTGTTCAAGCTCACTCAGTTTTGTCTAGAAATGAAATGGTCTAATTGAGTAGATATATAGGAAGATGAACCTAAATGTTAATAGGTGTATCCACTTTTCTTTTTGTTCAAGCTCACTCAGTTTTGTCTAGAAATGAAATGGTCTAATTGAGTAGATATATAGGAAGATGAACGAATAACGCCTTTCTTTCTCTTGTTGATCCTGTATTAAAGTGGAATGAAATGGAATGAGATCAAATGGAATGGGATGGGACGAAATGGAATGGAATGAGCTGAAATTGAAGGTGATGAATGGAATGGAATCAAATTTCAATGGGATGGGATGGGATGGGATGGGATGGAATGAGATGAGATGAGATGAAATTGAAGGTGATGAATGGAATGGAATGGGATGGAATGGAATGGAATGAGATGAAATTGAAGGTGATGAATGGAATGGAATCAAACTTCAGATTTCAAAATTCAATAGTAATAAAAAGATTCTGAGTTTTGTTTCGCTTCAAAGCTCCTCAGCTATGATGTCTTCTTCTTCTGCAAGCCTTTTCTGCGGAAACCCTTTCGTTCTGCGAACAGTATCTCCCGTCTCTCTCGACCATGGTTTCCGTTACCTTCTCCTTTCTTCTTCTTCACCACAAATCATCGATTCTGTCAAGAGTATTGATCTTCAATCTGATTTAGACGCCATGATTCCTTCGACTAATTTCAAGTACTGCCAATATTATTCATTGGATCGTCTCGATCATTATTGCCTTCTTCTTTCTCGACGTCTTTCTGCTTCAGCAAGAATCTCGTCTGAGATTAAGGATTTTGATGTTGATCCTGCAAATGTGTTCGTTGCTTTTCCTTACAATCATAACACTGTTACCGTTGTCTTCCCTGTAAGTTTTTTATTTTTCATCTCTTTCGTTCATCCTTTCTTCGTGCCTTTTTCCTTCAATTCTCATCATTCTTATTCTTTCAGTCTAAAAGAAAGCCTACAAGAAATCTGTGAGCATTCAGTATCTTTTTTGCCCATGCTAACTTTGTTCATCTTCATTTTCTCTGCTTATAAGTTTTTCTATTGGTCTACGTCAGTACAAGAAGAAAATCTGAATTGATGTTGAAAGGAATTAACTAACAAGAATTCTGCAATATATTTCTTCTGCGTGCTTCTAAGGTTTTTCATAGTTGATCCGCATTATAATGATTTGATGGGAATTCAGTATTTGTTCTTTTGGTGCCTGCAATATTTTTTTATATTTTATCTGCGTTGGTACAAAGATTTGGTTGAAGGAAATGATCTTAATTTACTTAAATGCTTATAAATTCTGTGTTTCTTTGGGCAGGCTGAAAAGAAAAGTGAGGTACATCAGATCTTGCAAGAAGCATCGATTAATGCATCTGCAGCTACAGTAATATAAAACTTTGGAGATCTTACTTTTCTAGAGAGGATAATCAATGCTAGGATTAAATTTGATGGACTTTTTGTTAAAGACATGAGTGTTGATGTTTTATGGATTAAGTATTACGTCTGAAAAACAGTTTGTTAACTATTTTGCATGTTAGAGATGGATATGAAGCTTCAATGAACCATAATCAATGCTAGGATTAAATTAGATGTAGGGACGTTTCATTAAAAACATGCATGTTGATGCTTGATTGGTTACAAGTATTATGTCTGGAAAACAGCTTGTCAACTATTTTGCATGTAATAGATGGATATGAAGCTTCAATGAACCATTATGGTAAAAAAGAATTCCGTAAGTCCTTTGCATAAGTAAATGATATTAAGCTTGATTGATCCTAAATGATATACCTCCATATATTTAATGAATTTCCCCAAACATTTTGCATTTAGGTGAATTGTGAAGCTTAGAGTGTCCTTAATCAACTACTGATAGTTTGATGATTATATCTACATGTCTTGTATTTAAAGGAATTATGCAGCATGAATAATTCTTAATGTATGATTAATTGATTGTACATAGTGAAAATAATATGAAGGTTGACAAATCCTTGATGAAATACTTGCATATAGTGGGAAACATTCCTTGTAAAATCTTATATATAAGCTGATGAAGTATATCAAGCCTGATTGATGATGCATTATGAATTGCTTGCATGTTGAATATCAGAATCCGAAATCCTTAAATATATTGCATAATCAGAAAAGTTATTTGAAGGTTGATTGATCCTTTTTGAATTACTTGTATTTTGACGAAAATTCCTTACTCTAAACATTTTCAAAAATCTTTTGCATAATGAGATGAATATGAAGCTTGATCGATCTATAAGGATTTGTTAATTGTATATGAATAAGCATTCCTAAACCATGATCCATCTTTTGCAAGGAAGGGGGAATATTCAGCGCAGGGATTGCGATGCAAAAAGCTTTTACTTGTGGTCTTAGAGAAGCACTTGTTAGAGATGGATGGATTGTCTGTGAAGGTAACTTGGCTGTGTGGAGTGGATCAGATCTAACACAGTGGTTCAATAGTGAACCAACAGAAGTAGTAGAATTCGTAAGTTCCTTTCAAGTTGAAATCGTTATAAATATCTTAGATCAGATCTAACAGTGGCTCAATAGTGAACCAACAGAAATTGTAGGATTTGTACGTTTCTTTCAAATAGAATTTTGGGAATGCAATTTGTTACTTCCTTCTGGTAGACCACTAAGCTAATTTTCTGCAAGATTACTGTTGCTGATTCCCTCTTCTCTTTCTTTCTTTCTGCTAGCAGACCAGGAGTTAGGTAATCTACTGCAAAAGTTGAGTTATTAACTTTGTCACTGCTGATTTCTTCTGACAGAATATTCAGACTGATACAAGTAACCACATCAATTTCTTCCTTTCACCTGATGTCATCAGATTTCGTCCATTCAAGGTGAGACTTTAGACATCTGAAAACACATTCTAGTAAGAGAAACATATGTCAGAAGAAATTCTGGTCTATATTCTTGGCAGATTGTAGAGCTTCTATCTGAGCCTTTAAAGAAAGCATTCAGAGATGGCAGCAAAGTAATACTTGATAAGTGGCTGGAGAATATGGCCCCAGATGATATGCAGAAAGTGAAATGCATTGTTTTTCCTTCAATGAGAGAAGGATTTGTATCTGGTAACCAGTGAAAACTGTCTTTATTTGCAATATTGGTCTTACATTCCATATCATGTGAGAAAAATGTATATACAGTGGAGTCATTTGTGAAAATACTCTATAGGCTGTAGCAAATCAGCACCAGAAGACGTGGATGTGAAAAAACTAGAAGAAATTTTTGCAGGAAAGGCAAGTAAAACTATCCTATTGCAGGATATTAAAGATGATATACTCCAGTTGGCTACTTTGTGAAACATGACATTAAGATCAGCTCAAATTTGTTTTGATCATCTCAAGGTTTTTCTATTTTCTCATTGTTTGATCTTAGTTTGGGCCTATAATCCCAAGAGAGGGATTTTACATTCAAGTCTCCTTTTCATGCGAAGAAGACATTATAAGAGTTTGGTACGGATTGATGTATCAAATTTATCTGATTCTCTATCAACTACTTTCAAGCTAAGAATCAATATGTACTGAATTTCCAGGTTTCCTTCGTATCTTGTACTTCAAAGACCTGGTCTCATTGTTACACCTCTTTCTGTTAGGAAAAGCAAGGTTTTCTCAGCCTTAGAGAAGATTATATTATCTATCTCAAGTATGTTGAGCTTTGATATGTATGGATTTCATTTGCAAGGAAAATATGCTAATCTTGGATATAAATGGTGCCATTTTTAAGAGGAACATTTTGATCTTCAATATGATGTTATTTCAAGAGGCATATGTTGACCCTAGATCTCAATGGATACCATTTTCAAGAATTTTTAATCTCAGATATGAATCGAAACACATTTTCAAGAAAAAATTCAAAGCATCTCCTCAAGTGGTAAATGGCATTGTGGGACAGGATGGAATTTCTTCAGTATTGGGACGTTACATATAATAAATGCAATTGTTGCAGGTGCCCAAAACATATTTATTTTCTCATCTTAAATTGTTCTCTTGTTGATAGGGATTGTATTGACCTCTTATACTCATATCAAACAGACAAGAAATCAGCAAGCTCAAATTGGACAACTGCAAAATCAATACCAGTTCAAGATTCTCTGCTGAAAGAGGACAAGGAAAGGTTTGATATTCGATCATCTGTGCACAACTTGGAGGCAGCATTCCTACAAAGTAATGATTTTTATGAGAAGCATTTCTAGAACAGCGGTCAAATGAGAAGGCAGTTAATCCAGATATTCATCTATGTAGGTATTCGACGACAAAAACCAATGTCCTTTCATACAGATATAGCTAATGAAATCATTGAATCTTCTATCCCAGGTATGCTTATCAGGAACAATAAAATAACTCCACTTCTTGGTGAAGCTACGCTGTAAATTTATGCCCATTTGAATAAACTTAAAATGAAAATGTAGTCGCACTATATGTATACCACTCTTGGACTGTCTCACATAGAACACAATAGATTTTTTACCCTTCTCGATGGAGGTTTGAGTATGACACTAAAATTATCATGCTTGTCTAAAAGTCATCATACTTCTCATGAATCACCTTATATGCTGAGCATACCAGAAGTAAGTGATATTCATCCTCCGCTTGCATTTCATTGCATCCCGTGCATGTCTTCATACTTAGGTGATGATGCCAAAAGTGTTAAGGCTCTCTGAAAACCAACGTATAGACGGATAGTGTGATGTGGTTGGATACATTTTTGGCATTTTTACCTTGTATTGGGGCTAACATTGAAGGTTAAGCCGAGGCAACGTAATATTCCAATTTTGACATTTGAGCATTTTGTCTCTTCATCATTAACAACTCTAGTAATCTATCCTCGATGATCACATACTTTATAGCATCACTTGTGATCGGGCATATTCTTGACTTCTATGATATATGCTTATATAAGCTTTGCACCACTTAAATTTGTTCTCTCTTGCATGTAAAAGTGGGGTAGTGTCTTTATTGTATTGCCATCATTTTTGTTTGTTGTGTGATACAGGAGAGTTTTCTTTACTGATTGACCAGGCACAGTTTCATGCATGAAGTTATAGTTTAAGACCAGAAGTAGTTTTTATTATTAGATTCTTACATGATTGTGACCAGGAAGTGTAAAATTCAACCACCATATATAAGATGAGACCATTTCCATTTTTTGTGAAACCGGTTCTTGAGTTCCATTCTATCATCTGTGTTATGGATCAGCATGATATTATGATCTATTATTCTGCAGAGAATTTAGTAGAGAAAGAAAATTTGCCATACAATTTGAGAATCCCCATCTTCCAAAAGAAGAAAAACAGTGGTATTTCCTTGAAATCATTAGGTTGTTGCCTTTGACTTTATATTTGTTATAACTTAGATTTTTAAAACCTCATGTGTAGGAAATGGTGTTATCACAGAATATCATAAAGAGGTGGGTTCACGAGTTTAATACAAGGAAATTGGGTATATCAAAATGACCTGACTTGTAAGGAAACATTATAGTTGTCAGATTGTTCTTACTATATTCTTGAAAATGGTTTTACAGCCCAATAGGGAGAATTTAGGGACCAAGTTGCTCAAAAAGCATGAAGAACTGCAATACTATACAACTTCTGTTAGTAGCAATCTAGAAGCATCTGAGCTTCTAGGGAAGAAAAAGGTCAGTGATTATTAAGGAGAAACAATAGTAATTTTCTGTCGTAATGGTGTAAAAGATGCACAAGAAAGAAGAAAGAAAGAAAGATATATTAATGTATTTTAGGAGGCCGAAATGGCCTATAAAACCAAACAAGAGATTACATCTGAAGTGTTGTCTTGTCTTTGAGAACAACAAATCAAAACAAATAAATGTTACTAAGTAAAAACAGTAAATAAGATCAAAAGAGACTAAAGAATCTTGTTATTGGTACATGTAAGATTCTCAAGTCAGATATATTGCAATTTTTTTCTTCAAAATATCTCTAGCATAGGTCGACCCAAAACAGAGAGATCTCCAAAATGAGGGAAGCACCTGCAATGGTGGGAGATAATGGCCTTTATTTGGCAATGACAAGGGTGGTGAGATCATGGTCCATGGGGTTGGGACCTACATGCATGACAAATTGCTATTGCCCAATCTATTGTAACCCCTTTGTTATGTCTTGGTCAGGATCCCATTTGTCTAGCTTTTGATTTACTTGTAGCATCAGTAGGTGTGATGGGGCTAAAGAAAGTCGCAATTGTTCTTTGTTGATGAGGTTGTGTGGCTGTTCTGTTGTCCCTGTGTCAACAACTTTTCCTTGTCTCATTAGTTCTAGCAAGGAAAGTCCAAGCACCATTGGTCCTCATATTCCATTACTTTCCATAGTGAACCAAACCCTTGTTGAAAGAGGCAATAGTATCACCCTCTTATTTCATAAAAAACACTAGAGTGACAAACATAATGTTCTAAAGATTCCTCTCGCTGATGACACAATTGGCAGAATCTTTCTTCTAGATGTATTTGTACATACATATCTACCTACCCCAATCTCTAACCAGTGTGACGAAGTTCGCAGCTGCCTATTCGAGAAAGTCAGGCATAAGCAGCCTCCTGTAAGGAGAACCTAAACCCTGTGAATGTTACTCCAAGGTATGTGTAGGAGCATGTGTATGCTGCCTTTTCCTCTCCCAAGAAGATTCTCATGCTTGAGAAGTGTTAAAACACCATCACTTTAGTTTTATCCACGTTTATTGACAAACCTTTTTCATACAAAATACTTTTAAGTCGTTTAGATGGTTTTGTAGTCCCTTTGGAGTGTCAGAAATCAGCACAATATCATCAACATATAGTAATAATTGTATGGCTATACCCTCATTGAACTGCCTGGTGCCCAGGGGTTACCTTTCATCGATGATCCTAGCACAATATTCTGTTTAGGCAGTGTTTCCTGAGCCATCCCTCACAGATGTGTATGAATGTTGTTTTCATCCCCCCTCTCTTGGTGCCCGCCATAGCCTTTCTTTGGCATAAACCCAAAATAGCCAGGATGCTCCGGGTGATGAAGACCTTCATAGATAAATACCACGGACATTTCTTCCACAGACTTTACCCTTCCTACCCTACCTTTCTTGTTGATGACCCCTCCCCTCACGCCCTTAGCCACCCTCCATACACTCACACTCACACCCACTCCTTCCCCACACCCAACGACTTTAGCCTCCCCTTTCCCACTCCTTTACCTCCACGAACTAGGACCTAACACGTTGTGCGCGATAGTACACACTCATTAGGTTATGGGGGATGTTAAGTATGTATGTATCTACCGAGCCCATGAAGGCATCGACATCGACATCAGTACTAAATACTAAGAAATATGACCAAGAAAGGGGTGAATGACAAAGTTAGCTCTAGAACTCTAGCTATAAATGTGAAAGGGGAGAATCTCTATGTAAAAGAGCTATAAAACACACTCTTGTGCCATTTTTAGCTTTGCGGATTCCGAGCCCCTTGTAATCCAAGGTCAAGCTCTCTCTCTCTCTCTCTCTCTCTCTCTCTCTCTCTCTCTCTCTCTCTCTCTCTCTGATACACACACACAACTCCCATTTTTATGTGTTGTCTGCGTTTAATATTTAATCTCTTTGCTTATGTTTACTAGCATATGTGTTGAGAGCTAAAGCACATTGCGGTATTAGCAAGCTTCTTAGTGAAATTAACGCTTCTAAGAGAGGTGAGTGAGAGTTCGGAGGATCAAGATTAGCAAATTTAGTGGCTCGAGAGTGTTTGACTACAACTCTCGCCTGATTGGCCATCAATAGGATATATGTCTTTATACTGCCAAAGTTGTCTCTCCAAAATGCCACATGCTATATTGATGGTGATTTGGTGAGAATGGTTCAAGCACTCTCGAGCCACTAAATTCACTCACCTCCCTCTCTTAGAAGGGTTAATCTCATTATGAAGTTAGTTGATACCTGAATGTGCCTTCGTTAGATATGAACGTTACTAAACACAAACAAAGAGATTAAAAGTATAAATAGTAACCCACCTCTATTAATTTAGATACCCACAATTTATACAATAGAATAAGTGATTAGTGATTGGCTAAGTAGCATTTAACCCTAATCACTTGATTGATAGATAGTATGAAGGGAAGAGATAAAGAGAGTTCCAGTTGGATTCAGAGGAGGCTCTAGACTAAAAGTTCAAGAAGAAAAAAGTTATAAAAGTGACTTGTATAGCTCCTTTACAAAGAGATTGTCCCCTTTCACATTGAGGTGGCCATTAGGCCTAAAACTCTAGGGCAAACTTTGTTATATTCCCCCGTTTCTTGGTTTTGCATTTAATCCTTATTGTTCTTCATGGGTGGTGCTACGTATGGTCGGTACTTTATCACCCAACCTAATGAGTGCACACTGCTGGGTGCACTGTGCCAGGTCCTCGTTCGTTGAGGTGAAGTGGAGGGAGAAAGTGAGGTCTATAGGAGGGGGAAGGGGGTGGATAGCTTGGGAGGGAGTGGCAGGGTATGGGAGGTGGTCAAGGGTGTGATGGAAGGGAGTCATCAACAAGAAGGGTAGGCGATACTTTATCTATACATAGAGTAAGTGTAAACTGCATTAAATACTTAGTAAATTTGAGAGGTTAAAAAAAATTAATTACGTTAAATACTTGTTAAATACCTAGAGTACGTACGTGGATTTATAAAATGGCAGTTCTAAAACATAGAATATGTGAATAATACTGCAAAGTATTCTAAAACATAGAATAAACGTTTTTTAACATCTATGATCTAAATATATTTGTCGCCCCTAAGTGTCCTTCTCTTTGATAGGAAAGCTTTTTTTGTACTTTCTTTTTTGAAGCAATTGGAGTATATCTGATTTTCCAATCCTTTTTATGAGATTCCTAGCATTTTGTTTTGGGGCTTTCTTTTTCAACCCATCTAACATCTTGCACACATATTCGTCCTTTTCACCTTCTTCCTAGAATGTTCTATTCATCATTTCTAGCTTATGTATGAGTGTTCTCCTTATGCTTTTTGACCACCTCAATTGAGGGAGCATTTCCATTTTATTTTTTCTGAGCATGCCCAGGTTGGGTTTTGACATCTTTTGCTACACTTGCCCATGATTGCATTTCGTTCTTTACAGTGTATTCTATTGTAGAGATGCATTTTTCAACAGCAGATTGACCTTTCTGTAGAGAGAGAGAGAGAGAGAGAGAGAGATGATTGACAAGGAGAGAAAAGCTGAGAGAGAGAGAGAGAGATGATTGACAAGGAGAGAAAAGCTGAGAGAGAGAGAGAGATTCTTTGTCACAGATGATTAATGTTTGCTTTCCATCTCGCAATGAGAAAAAATATGTATCTAAATCAATAAAGGCACACCCACCAGCAGGATCAAAACTAAAACCTAATGTAGGAAAGACATCATCTGGTAATGGTTCAAGAGAAAATGTTGTCTCTAGAAAGAAGGTAAAGGAAACCGCAAGTACATGTTTTGTTCAACTGTTTTGCAATTGCATCTAGACTGTGTATTGTATCTAATCCTTTTTGTCATTTTTCTTTCTGTATTTCGCTAACCTGTTAAGAAAATATTTACATTTGTTTTGCTTCACAATTTCGTCGTATGTTACGTATGCTCTTATGGTTTTGCTTCCATTTTGTTGCTACAAATGGTTGTAGTTTAAGGGAATTTGTTTGTATAGCATAAAAGTGTTCTGTATGGTTTACTATATTTAATTCTTTGTGTTTGTTTCCATTTGTTTTGGTTCTGTATATTTATGTACTTCATTTTGCTTACATTTCAGTTGTTTCGGTTCATTGTATCTATGAATACATAATGTAAGCTCTTGACAGTATGGTTTATCTTTGTTTTTATTTATTACATCTTTTTGTTTGGTATTGATCCAGATTTGTTGTTTGTTTTCCCCAGTATATTATGCTACGGCTTCTCTATTAACATTGACTGTATGCCCCTATCAAGGTATTCAAGTGTGACTCCCAAGAAAAACAATCTAGTGCTCAGCAACACAAGAAGAATAAGGTTTCCAAAAGCTTGGAAGACATTCAGATTGCTGTTTCATCCAATGGAAATGCTGCTATGATGGTTTCTCCACCAGCAAATATTGCTTCTATAATTGTTTCTCCACAAGCAAATATGGATGCTATGATAGTTTCTCCACAAGAGAATATTGCTTCAATGATTGTTTGCCCACAAGAAAATGTTCATTTCACACCAATTAAAGAATATATCAGTGTGGGAAAATTACCAGAAAATCCAAAAGAGAAGAAACCAGCAAAACAGATTGAGAAGAAATCCACTGCAGACTTAAATATACAGGGGATCAAACAGAAGGTATATCATAGGAGCATTCTCCTAAGTTTAGTTTCGTTCTTATTCCTATTCGCGTATAGAGGCTATCAAGCGGAAGATATTATTGTCCATTCTTCGCTACGTTCTTAAATCTTACTTCTCATTCATTTTTTAGAGCTTATTTTCATTCTCAGCCATTATTTGAAGCTTAACTTCCATTTTTTGTCTCATTTTGCAATTCGTTTTAAGCTTAATTGTATTCTAAGTCTTAGTCTTCTTTGCTCATCCATTTTGAGCTTAACTTCATTCTCAAGTCTTATTTATTCATGTTGCATATAATTATAGATCTTCAGCAAATGCAGCGAGGGGAAACTTAATGATCTGACTGTACCTGAGCTGAAATGTTTCCTCAGTGCTAACAAAACCAAAGTTAGTGGAAGAAAAGAGGAGCTCATACAAAGAGTCCTACGCATAGTTAATGGAATCCCTATCTAAAAGATAACTGGCTCTCTCGTTTCTAACATTTTTACTCAATAAAAATAAAGACTAAAACTTTAACCACTATTCTCTAGTATATAACAATCACTATTATAACAAACATATCATATCGTTCCAAAGATCCTAAAGGAAACTCTAATTTCAATGCCTCCGTCTTGAAGCTGGCCCCAAGAGAAATGACTGCTAAGTAAACATATCAGAACTCTCTCCACCACCTCACCCATGTATGTAAACTTCAGTGCAAATGGTCCAGATGATCAAAGGCAAAAGAGTCTTTAAAAGATCATCGGTTTGGTTCCCCTATGTTCATTGTGATCTCTCATTTCAGAGTGATATTGTCCCTGAAGTATCTTTTGTGTGGGGGAGTTTCTTGGAGTGGATGGGTTAAGAATCATCTCATCCCAATGAATAATTGGTAAGTCTCTACCATTTTTCTAGTTTTTCTAGCTATCAACCTATTGTCTAGGACCCTACTTGGTTTGTTGCAACATCTCACTCTAGAATCATGTTGAATATCAAGGAAGTAAAATGTAGATATGTTTGAAAAGGCACTCATTGAATGTTGGTATAAGCAACGAAGGAAAAGATGAATTAGTCACGTGTTTGAAATTTAGTGATGGAACATCTTCCAAGTGAAATTCTAAAAGTACCAAACTTTAAGATAACAATGGAACCACCCTCCCACAACTTAAAAAACAATACTTCCAAATTTCTGAAGGTCTGTACCTCTACCAAACAATGGATTTTCTATTGTGGTGTGAGAGGAGCAATACAAGACATCACATAGAACATTAATTATAACCCAAGGATTTGCATGCAGTCATAATGACACCATTGGATTATATTCATTTGGTGCATGTCCATCAAATGCCTTCATGGCATTCCCTATTTATCAGTATAGACAAACTATCTTCACGCAAACTCACCATAAATTATCAAACACATCTAGCAATGTCTCACACAGCTAGAGACTAGGATGGCATGGATTAAACGTATGTAGGAGGTCAGTACAATGATTTCAGACTTCTACAACGACAATCTTCTCCATATCACTGAGGATGGATTTATAATATGCCTGGCTATATTGATATATTCATTTGTCTCATAGATGCACCACTAGACCTAGCATTCTTGTGTTTTTTAGCATTTACAAAAAAAACTTGCAGTGTATCTTTTGTTCTAGAAGGCATTCTAAAGATGTTTATATATAGCAGTTCATCTCTCTCTCCACACTATTGATTTATGACACGAAATGTTGTATGAGAGGTTGTTCATGTGGTTTTCTTAAAACTTATTGATTCACAACTCAAACCACACCTTGCACTATTTGTCTTCTAGAACTTCTGAAAAGTGGATATCCTAGCACATGGCAAACAATGATGTGCTGTAAAAATGTACTATAAAGTAAACAATGCCATTTTTCAAAATTTGGGTTGTCATAACTAAAAATTATTCCTGTTAGGAAGAAATGCACTCCAAGAGGATATAATATCATTGCACAAATACATATGGGAATAACCAATTGATGTAATAACATAGGGTCCTGTGTTCCTTTGGAGATTTTGGGAAAATGTGTGATATCTTGGAGTAAACCATGCAAGCTTACGCAACATATCCATAAGAATTGCAAATTATGATATCCAAAAATGTGGCACATGATGGCAATGAATTATGTGCTGGGAATGTAATGTATCTAAGAAACTATTCTGAATTATAAAACTTAATGCTTACTCTTTTCTATCTCACCACACCACTGTTATTGCCCAGCCAATGTTGGTTACCAGACATTCACCCTTCCTATCCAGTACCAATTATACCTCTCTCACACATTTTCCATCATACCATACAGTTCAAAATTCTCAATACATAGACTTAAATTTTAGTTTAATTTTGAAAAGAACCAATCTGGAAAAGGAGCAAAAGAGCAAGCGTACCAAATGCAATTTACGGAAACCTCTCAAACCTTTCAGATGGACAATAGCTCCCTCAATATAACATGAACCTTTTTAAATCATAGGACTACAAACGTTAAACTAGCTTTTAACTTCGCCACTTTTTCTTGAAAAGGACATGATTTTAAATCAATTGAACCAAATCACTACTACCTTTTGAGCTAGCCAAATAGCCACTTTCATCTTGAAAAGGATTAAGCTGTTAACCTCAAACATAATATTGATTAATTGAGAGAGATTTCTAAATAAAAAGATTGCAGGAAGAGAAGAGCAAAGCATCTGTAGGTCAATGTCACTATTGTTACTTTATGGCAAAAAAAGAAGATGCACCTTGCTCATGAAATAAAGATGTGGACGCAAGGCTTCTTGCAATAACCCAATATTGACACTTCCGAGTGGAAAGGTAGCTGTTGTTCCCTAATCTTGGGAAATGTTCTAACATGACAAATTTAGTTTCTTTAATTTGAAAAAAGATGAATGGAAAAATGAGCACAAAGCTTCTTGCCAGCGGTACTTCAACAATGATTCTTTAAAGTGAAAAGGAAAGTATTAGGCTCATGTGTCTCTGTCCCACAGTGAAGAATAACCGAAAATAATGGTAAATCAAATATTAATGCATACATATGGCTCAATTAAAAACGTAGCCAATGAATTGAAGATGGGTTGTAGTCACAAAATACAACAGAGTCAAGGAAAAAAAACAAAAAATCATCCTATATTTGTGTTTTGATCTGCTCAAAACTAAAATGAAGTGTCTCATGTTACTGACGTTGAGCTATGCCGCACAACAACCAACTTTCTTCGTAGCAGTCACATCATCATTACTAACATTAATCGTTTCACCTTGACTTGGAACAGATGTAGGATCATCACCTATATCAAGGGCCTTCTTGCTCACAACTCTATAGACTTGTGTGAGTATTTGTTTAAATGCATTTTCTACATTAGTTGATTCCAAAGCAGATGTTTCCATGAAGTAAATACCTTCTCTCTCTGCGAACGCTTGGCTATCTTCCGCTGATACAGCCCTTAGATGCCGAAGATCAGATTTGTTACCCACAAGCATAACCACAATGTTGGAATCTGTGTGATCTCTGAGCTCTTTGAGCCATCTCTCCACATTCTCAAATGTCAAATGTCTTGTTATATCATACACCAACAATGCTCCCATTGCTCCCCGATAATAGGCACTTGTAATGGCTCTATACCTGCTTCATAAAACATGAGAAAAAGAGGGAAATCTTCAATGAGTTTACTTTACTTAGGCCACATCAAACTCCTGTATCTTACAATATGTCGGTTACTTCCCAACAAACCAACAATAAGTTTGAGCTTTGAACTGGTATTGCCTTCTTGTAACATTGAAGAATTTTTTGCATGGTACTGAAGAGGATAAAAGACCAGCATACGAAACCACAGTAAATCTATATTTACTTGTCCAATACATAGACTTTACACAAAAATATACAGGCATCATGACATGTATTCATAATTCCAACAGATCAAGAGTCATTCAAGTCCAAAAGAGAATTTTACTATGTGAATAGATGGCCAAACTTCAAAGATTGTATTTCTACTCATTCAGGAATCCTAGAAACATGTTTTCATTCCCAGTTTAATCAGTTTCACTCCTTGTTTATTTTTTCAGCTAACATCCTCATGTTGTGATACTTGCTTGCTCAAACAGGGATTAAGGAATGCTTACAATTAATGAATGTTTCAAGATCTCTAGAACCTTCACAGATGTGCCATTACATGAACGTTCAGTACGCCAACTGTTTCATATTTGCTCACTATATGAAGTTAACAGGATTATGTACGCATATTTCTAGCATGGTCTGAACAAGTTCCACCAACATATCATTTTCCATCCTAGAAGAGAATTCTAGTAGATTAAATCATGTCCAACGACCCATGCTTAACAATTTTCTGCTACAATATATAAACCGATTTCCGTTTCCTATGAAACTGCATACATGCTAGCAGCACAATACTCGACCTTTGGAAACAATTTGTTGTAGATATTTTCAGGACCACCCAGTCTTAATGAGCCTCCAACAGAGCTCACATCACAAATGCCATACCAATATGAACATACCAAGATAGAGAAAGCTGGTTACTATTTTGCTGAATGAATAAGCCTGAGGGAAATATATATGATCCATACATAGTAAGTCTCTTACTGAAGTCAATTTTCAAAGACCAACTTGATGTGAAAACCACAAAAAAGAGGAAATCTGTGATTATGCTGAAGGAAAAGGCTGAGGACAAAATCTTAAACCCTAAACATTCTGATGGAAATTTAGAGCATAATGGTGAGCTCAAATCACAAAAGTACATGTCAAAATATAGGCCAAAGAAATTGCGAATCTGCTTTTATGCTGAACAAAAATACTGAAGAAAAAGGACAGTATCACTATGAAGACAAATGCTGAAAAAACGGCCAAGAAAAGATGTCTGCAAAGCATTCTAATGGAGACTTTGAGAACCTCCAAGTTACAATACCAATATAAATACATAGTGAATCTGAAAATATGTTGCTTTTAAAGTCTGACAGCAAAAACATTGCAGAAATGCAAGAATTTTCCCGTGGAAGTTTGGTACATATGTGCAAAAATGCAAAGCACGCAGAAAATATACTCTGCATTTGCCTAGATGGAAAACACATCCTCATAAATACAAAGCACATAAACAGCTAGATATAAAGTGACAGCAGATCCAATGAAAACAAGAGAGAAATTGTAAGAAAATGGAAAAATGAATCATCGGAAACAAGGTACATCTAAAAAGCATTGCATTTCCGGAAAGAAATGCATTGACAGAAGGCATATGTTCCAAAAAAACACAATAATCATTAACCAAATCATTCAAATGGAGCAGCACAAAAAACTTTCACGGTGCAGACAGAGAGCATTATCCTTAAACTAAATCTTTTATTGGAGCAAATAAAAGACAGACTAGTTTAACATAATCTTCCAGTGAAGCCAAAAATAAAGAAAATACTTAACTAAATCATTCAAAGAACCAGAAAAAGAAATCATAAAACTTAAACAAACACTTCAAAAAAATAGACAAAACGAGAGACTAGATTCAAAAGAGAATAAGAGATACGAGAGCCTTTCTTGACCTAAAGTATTTTCTTACAAGAAAATACATGGAAAAAAAGATATAGCTTTCAAATCAACCAGACGAAAGATAAAATCATTCACCAAATCTTTCAAAGAGCCATAAAAAGTAAAGCCAAAATCCTTAAACGCATTACTGCAATGGAACAGAAAAAAATACATAATCATTCGCCATTATAAAAGAAAAATGGAACAATGCACTTAGATTCAAAAGAAAATCCCCAAGAGAGATGGAGAGAGATGAGAAGAGAAGAGAAAATAAGCTTTTCTATCCAGCAGCATTTTCTCGCAAGAGAAAAGGCAAAGATTTCAAAGAAACAGAAAAAGAAAGGACAAACTAAAACATCATTACCAAAATCTTTCAATCGAGCCGAAAAGAATACGCAGTTAGGTTCAAAAGAAGAAGAAATGAGAGAGAAAAGATGATCTTTCTAATGATTTCTTCCTGTCTAACTGTGTCTAAATGAGAGAGAGTGAGAGAATAAGATCTTTCCTGGCTAGCGGTACTTTGTCATCAGACAGAAAAAGACATGTATCTCCAAAGAACCAGACGTATAAGACGAAATCACTCAAAATGACCAGACAAAAGACAGTATCCTTAACCAAAACTGTCAAAGAACCAGAGAAAGAAGAAGAAAAGCGCATTTGATACGGAGAAAGAAGAAGACGGAGAGGAAAATGTGAGAGGGAGGGACAAGAGAGAATATGACCTTTCTTGTCCAGCAGTATCCCAGATCTGAGCTTTAATGATCTTTCCATCCACATTGATGCTTCGGGTTGCAAACTCCACTCCAATGGTAGACTTCGATTCGAGGCTAAATTCATTGCGAGAGAATCTCGACAGAAGGTTAGATTTCCCGACGCCCGAGTCACCGATCAGGACAACTTTGAAGAGATAATCGTAGTCGTCGTCAGGTCGGTAGGCCATGGCCGGGATCTTTCTCCCCTTCTTTGTTTCCTTCCTTCCTTCCTTTCTTCCTTCTTATCTCTCTTTTCCTTCCTCTGCCGCCTACGCCTTCGACTGCCTTCACTTCGTCTACGCCTGCCTTCACTTCATCATCATAATCTTCTGCTTCTGCTGTTTCTGCTTCAAATGCTTCTGTGGTAGTGATGGTGATGGCGTTTCAAGCCAACAACTACATACTACTTAGTATGTACTACTACAAGAGCTTGCTGGAAAAGAAAAGTGAGGGGGTACCGGGTCATGTCAACACACACACACACTACTCTCTCTCTCTCTCTCTCTCTCTCTTCTCTCTCTCTCACTCTACACACACACGCTACTCACACACTCTCCTCTCTCTCTCTACACACACACTGCTCACACACTCTCCTCTCTCTCTCTCTACACACACACTGCTCACACACTCTCCTCTCTCTCTCTCTACACACACACTACTCACACGCTCTCCTCTCTCTCTCTCTCTACACACACACACTCTCCTCTCTCTCTCTCTCTAGGAGAATGGGTAAATACCCCATTTTTGTTGTAAACCAATTGTCTCATGGGCCAATTTTGGTCTTAGAAGATGTTAATATTTCTTTCTCTCTCTCTCTCTCTCTCTCTCTCTCTCGGAGATCAAGCCCGGACACACGGGTCTAGGGCCGCCACTCTGATACGGTTGGGGCTCACACACTGCCAGTAAGAAAACCTACACTCTTCGCAAATCCGTTAGATCCTTTGGAGCAGCCGATGAGAATCTCCGCCCCTAACTTGCTGTTATAGTGGTTACGGATCTTCTATAGTGTTGTGGTGGGGCAGGGTCTAACTACTCGATGGAAAACTAATCATCGGTGTTAGGAGTAGCCTGATCAAGCAACCCCTTGCTCTCTCGTATAGACATGTGTGTTTTCAACTTGGTACGGGCTCTTTGGGTGGCTGTGACTCCCAACTCTCGATATAAAATTAGTTTGCTCGTTCGCTTGCCAAGAGAAACAGAGAATCGGTTTTCTACGAGTACATAGATAGTCGGAGTATCAAAGAATGGTAACCATGTAGCAATATAACATGGCTTACATCATCTTCTCCTATTTTATGTATCCCTTGCGTTTTACCTTACGAATTAGTTTGCACATTGTTATTGCACATGCTAGATGTACATCTAGTTGCCAAAAAACGTTGTTGATAATGATTGGGATAGTTTAAGCCCTTAATGTTATAAACTTTCAATATGGTTGTACGTTGTCTACCCAAAAGACATGTTCTATCCTATGGTTTCTCGTTGTTATCATCTAAGTATCTTGCCTACTATGTGGATTGAGATTATGCCTAACACCATTTGGGATCTAGAAAGTCAAATGGCTTTGCAACTTCATCAACCTATAGTTGTATCCAACTAGATGCTACAATAGAAACTAATATACATAAAGAGCTCAATCGAGTCTTTTGCACCTTTAACGTATCTTCTAGTACTTGTCATTGCTTTGAAGATCTCATACCTTGATTCGCCATATGCCTACTAACAATTTCCATTGTAAATGCAACATCAAACCTTGTAATTATCATAACACACACAAGAGCCCCAAACATTTTATGTCCACATTGGTAACTTTGCAATCTTCTCCTCCACCCCAATATTTGTTCGTTAAAATATCTCTCATCTCCTCGTTTCTCCTAATATCTTTCATTTCCCAAGTCCTTAATCCCTTTCATGTTTAATGTGCATATCACATGACAACATTGGTGTACATTGCCTTAGTCTTTCATTTCCACTCTTTTACTTGACTTCGACCTTAAATCATCAAGGTCATTCTTGCTCCTTCCATTAAGTGATATCTATTATGCATATAGGATAAGTATAATCAAGCTTCCATTTTGATTTTTAATAGAGTCGATCCATTAAGACTTATTCTTCTATATTCTTGGGATTGCATACAGACTTTTCATTTGTTTACGTGCTTGTTTCATTCCATTGATATTCTTCTTCATGTATACTAAGTTATCTTTGCTCTTTCGACCAATATATATACATATCTCATCATCCAGACAACCATGTCCACTAGACAAATCATGAAGCAAGAAATGCAAGTTGCCTGCATTCAATGTTGCTTATTGAAGACCTTGCGGACAAAGGGAGATTGGTTGCATGTGGAAGAAGATAAGTGTAAGCGTTTATCCTTCATGAGAACATGGTAAAATCTTTGATGTTCAATAAAGGGCAAAAAAGAGTATGATTGACATCAATCTCCGTTAGTGAATTTCTGAGTTGCTCCAACAATTGAGAGTAAGCCAACAATTCATTTATCGATATGTGCCACAACAAAATGGGATAGCAAAGTGAAGTGATTGGCATATGACAAACATATCACATGGAGGCATTGGCTATAACATTTGACTTGATGAATCAATGGTATAGACAATGTGACCTCACACGAGAGATATTGTATGGGAGGAAACCAAAATCGTTGCATTTCAAAAATTCCAATGCATTGTGTACGAGAATGTCTTGGATGAGATACAAACGAAGATCGAACATAAGTCAGATAAATATAATTTCATCCGCTATTCTACTAGAGCAAAAACACTACAATTGCTTCAATCCAACTTAGACTTGAAAAGTTCTTTAAGCCAAGATGTTGTGTTTGATGGAACGTCATTATGATGTAGGCCAAAGTCGGCCATATCTACAACGACAAATGTTGATGTTGATGTTGACAAGATATGTTGCACCAAGCTATGAAACCATATTATTTGTTGAACAGGGAAACCGTATACATAAGTACATGTTAGAGCCCATCCAATCGTCTATCATTCGAACAATTGCTTCCATAGACTTAATTCAGACTCGCTCCAAATACATGCATCAGAGTACATGTGTGACAAATAGTCAACTATGCACATTCTCCCCTAAACAAGTTTACATATTAGTATCATACTTTGATACAATGCCATGCCTTTGATACAATTGAGCTATGCTTTCAAGTCATCTTTGACCAAAACCAATCATTGCAGGATTTTTTCTCACGATCATAACATGCAGACCCATTTGCAACATTCATTAGTAAAGTTCTTGAATATTGCAAACTGTTATTCGCCTTTTACATGAAAACGTTATTTTTTTTGGTTTCATGTCTCATATTTGACCTCGGAAGACAATAATAAAATCTCTATATTTCTTTATCTCTCACACATAACATACCTATATCTCCATTATATCTATTCCATTGCATGAGGCGTATTATCTAATTCACCAATTACTTTAAAATAAAGCTTTTAAGCAAACAAATAACAGATTCGTAGACACGCGAGGATATGCAGCCAACATTTTCCTCTAATATTTGTAATTGATGGAGGAGGAGATCTCTTCTCACCAACTTGGCAAATCTGACAACAAAATCCACCTCTTCTTCGATTAGGATGGTTATTGACGTATGCAAAACATTCTTTGTTCCCTCACTCTTTCTATTTCCACTCTTGCAACTATCATACCAATTCCTTTATATAGGATGTTATGGGCGAGTTGATCCTCCACCAGTTTGTGGATATACCATTGACACATATATGGGGCATAGAATTTCACAATATACCATAGAAACCAATGGAAAGAGATGTTATGTACCTCAAGCTATTGTAGTTGTGGATGGATTAATTTGCCTATGATTGATTATGTCTCACTTACTACCATTGGTACAATGTCTTGTACTTGCCATACTATTTGTTATCTTAATGTGTCCTTCCCTTTGAATTGCATAACCAATGTTTGATAATTTCTTTGTACAATGACTTTAGAATACCAAATTTACTACATAGCAACATGGAACCCACACATCTAGCCTTAAACATGGAGTCCACATGTGGGAGTTCCATTAAATTTATTATAACGGCTATGTGTTGAGTCCAACGTCTCGTAATGCACATGTATAATATGTCATTGTCCTACTATATAAAAGCCACAATTCTATTACATGTCACTAATTCTCCTCCAAACTATCCAATTTAATAACACTCGTAATGCCTACCTCTATATGTAGTGCTCACAAATAAGGTTATGCACCAATCTTAAGCTCCTCGTACATTTGTAGGATGAGAGATTATTGTATAATCCCTCATGTAAAGCAGTGTCACGAAAAGTTGGGGGGGATCCTAGGGGAAAAAATGGAAACATAGTCACCCGATCTACTATGACACACAAACGGATTGTGCTTTTGTGCAACGTCTTGATTAGGTCTCCCCGTGCATCAACTATTGAGGTATGCACGATTTCTTCATCAGGGACCATCATATGGATTCTTCTTGTGGTTAGTGGCCCATCAGTGTTCTTCCCATTGCATCGACTTAACCTGGAAACTTGAACTCTATCTTGTGGATCATCTCATTCATGTTAGGTATTTGTGAGCCTCCAAAGAAGGCCCCAAGTTTGTTGAGCAATAGTAATGTGTTTGGCCTTGGACCTAGAGAGAATGTAAAGTGTGTGTAGGTTTCAAAACTTCCTCATAAGATGTATAGGTATGAATGAATACATTGTTTTATATGAATGTGGCACAAACATAACCCAAGAATGGTTTGGGTTGGGACAATCCCATGCAGTCACCAACCCCAACCTAAGTTGGGACCCAAGAAGGAAGGGAACCAATCCTAGTCCCAATCTCAATCCTAGTGCCAAGGGCGCTAGTTTCGGGTGGGGAATACCAATCCCAAGCAGAGTTGGGTCCCACGAAAGACCCCCAGACCACAAAAGAAACGCCTATCTTGAAATAATTGTTCTTAGGCATGACGACTTTTCACATAACGGCTTGGGAAGCTCAAAAGCCATGACTTGGGTAAACCCAACAACTTGATATATAGAGGAGCTTCTCCTCATTTTTTATTCCTTCCCTGATTTACAAACTCTCTCCTTCCACTTTCCTTAATTATAATAGCTCTAAGGAGTGTGTAACTAATCATCTTGTTAATCATGCTTAAATTATGTTAATGAAAACTCACTTTTGCTTATTCTCCTTCTCCTTACCGTGTTTTTGGGCTCGTTTCAAGACCCCCATGTTTTAGGTTCATCACACTTGTATAGGTATGAATGAGTCACTGGGCCTCGACATAAGATGGAACTATCGTGTCCCTACCATGATTTGTATATGTATAACATTCTCATCTGTAAATTTTATTACTCATGGAAATAGTTTTCTTTATAAAAAAATTTTAAAAAAACAAAAAACAAAAAATAAAAAATAAAAAATAAAAAATAGAACATTTGGATGTCCTAGTGATAGAATCCTCTTCATACAGACAGACGGAAGAAAGAAGAACAAAGAATAGGTAGGTAGCTATGGCGAATGAAAGGGAGCTCTGCAAACTAGAGAAGAGAGGGGCTGTCTACATACTAACCTTGTTGGGCGATGGAGAGCACAGAATCAATCCACCTTTAGTAGAAGCCATGCTTATATGCCTGAAAACCATAAAACAAACCCTAATTCCTTCTTCTTCTTCTTCCTCAGTTCTGATCACAACAACCGAAGGGAAGTTCTTCTCCAATGGACTGGACCTCTCTTACCCATCGTTTTCCATGGTTGGCACATGCTTCCAGAAGCTTCTGGAAGCTTACATGAACCTTCCAATGCCCACAATTGCAGCCGTGTGTGGGCATGCTGCCGTGGGTGGTTTCATACTCGCCCTTGCCCACGACCATATCCTCATGAGGCGTGATCGTGGCTTCCTATACATGAGCGAGATAGATGTCTCTATCCTCATCCCGCCTGGGATCATGAATATAGTTAGATATAAAATGGGCCCAAAAGCCTTTAAGGATGCAGTCTTATGCGGGAAGAAACACACCGCAGATGTGGCATTGGAGGCTGGTATTGTAGATTCGGTTTATGATGATTCAGAGAAGACTATAGAGGCTGCTTCTGAGCTTGCTAAGGAGCTTGTGAGCCGCAAGTGGAAGGGAATTTTTTATAGAGATATGAGAGAAGCTATGTACCCCAATGTTTTCCGAGAATTCGAACGATCATCTTCATCATCATCATCAAGGTCGGTATCATCATCATCATCATCATTGTCTTCTCTTTCATCGACTTCGAAGCTTTAAAAGATCGAGAATAAGTGGTATTATTGCTATTCTTTCTCTTTTATTGTTTTGTATGTACACTTTGAATAGCGGGAAATAAAACCCAAATCTCTTTTTTTGTGTATATATTTTCATAAGGAATAAATGCAGTTAATTGATCACACATAAAGCCGGATCAAAATTGAGTGTTTTAAGGGTAAATCAAGCAATCAATAAATTTTGAAGCTTGTTCTCTACACTATGAGGATTCATAAAGGAACCTTTGATCATTTTATATCATCTCTCATATAAGAGGGAAAATTTCCTATGCTGGAAAGGAGGTATAATGTTTGGGTAATGGAAAGGGAAAAGCTTTGAAATTCTCTGAATAAGCGAAAGTCTTAACTGAATGCTTTAAAGCTATATAGAGAATGGACGAAAGTTTCTACCAAAGTTGTTTGCATTAAGAGTAAGAGAGGATCAGAGAAGACATATGCAATGTATTTATATTGGGAGAAAAAAATCAGAGTTTTAATTCCGTTGAGTCTAATCCTTGGTGCCTTTAACACATCCTTGATATGCATGTTTGGATCAATATTGACAATGGTGTTTGGGCATTCATCACATTGGCAAGGAATATGAGATAAATGCTTTGTCCAGTGCATGAATTTAGTATGATCTAAATATTTGAGCGACACATTGCTTTCTATTGTGGCCCTAGTTCGTAATATTCACATACGTCCAATTTGGTGGACGTATGTGAACGTTTGCATTCGTTCGCGTATGATACGCGACATTCGTTTGGATTTTTTTTTCTTTTGGTTAATTTTTTTTCTGATATTTGTCGCGAACTGAAGTCTGAACAGGGAGAAGGAGTGAGAAACACAATTCTTCTCTCTGTTTCTATATGCTTCCTGTGTATGTCTCTTCTCTCTGCTGTGTGTGTGTAATGGATAGATGAGGAGCTCCTCTTTGAGCGATGTACGCAAAGAAAGTAGACAGACAGCTAGCAATTCCTCTCCTCTCCTCTCTCTCTCTCACTCTAGCAATTCCTCTCCTCCCCTCTCTCTCTCTCACAGTCCATGAGTATATATTAAGTTTTGGAGAAGGTGAAGCCTCTCAATGCATGAGTGGCCTTATTGGTTTGGATATACCTGTTACACCCTCATGGTATGTGGTGATTTAAAAGAGGCTATATTTTTTCTTTTCTGGATGATTTATTGTCTCAATCAATGGATTTATTCTTTCGACTCCAGGATCTTAGGAGATGTGTTCATGGGAGTGTACCATACAGTGTGATTATGGAAAGACTCGCGTAGGCTTTGCCAAAGCTGCATGATTTTCAATCATCATTGTATGCAGATGATTGTTAATCATTTGCATACTTCCCACTACATAAATCTCTCTCTCTCTCTCTCATTTCGATGAATAGGTAAATATCCCATTTTTTGTTGTAAACCATTTGTCTCATGGGCCAAATTTGGCCTTAGAAGACGTTACTATATCTTTCTTTCTTTCTTTCTTCTCAGACACACAATATGTACACCGTATGTATGTATGTATCACGTATGGATTTCAAGCATACTTGGAGCTATTTCACGTATGAGTATTATACGAATATTCACGAATGGGAAGTATGGCTAGAACTATGAGATTCGTGCCATAAATTTAGTATGATCTATATATTCAAGCTAGACATTGCTTTCTATTGTGTTGCTTCATGCGGCAGTTTTCATGATATACCAAAAAACAGCCATGACCGTATTATTAGATACTTGCTGCTGTGACAGTTCAAAGCTGCTCACAATATCTACACAATCCTTTCATCATCTGTAATTTCTGGGATCCTATTTTGTTTTGCAGAAATTTCAGCATTTCTGTTGATTTACCTCTTGCAAAACCCTTCAAATGATCTCAATGGGTTTAGTTATGCCCTTAAGATGATTTATTCTTGGGTTGAGTAGGATAGCTCAAGTTATCCAATGTTAAGGAGTGTTAAGTACCTGTTGTACATAGTATTACCAACGAAAATATTGACATTGGTACTAAAGACCAAGCGTAAGACAAAGAAAACGGGAACACAACAAAAGTTGCCTCTAGAGTTTTAGGCCTAATAACAGCCCCAAGGTGAAAGGAGACAATCTCTTTGTAAAATAGCTATAAAAAGTCAATTTTGTGCATTTTTAGTTCTTCCTATGGAATTTTAGGTCGCCAGCCTCTTTGTAGTCTAAGCTAGAGCTCTCTCTCCCTTTTTCTCTCTTGTGGGTGATTAGTGTTGGGCATTCCTAAGCCAAACACTAATCACTCTCTTCATCGTATGTGTTGTGTAACTTCTCTGATCAAGGAGTGGTTAGTGTCGTGTGTAATCATCATTACTTATATTGGTGTCTAACACTTAAGCCTTTCAAAGGCATTAGTTAAATTCTTAGTTATGTTATTTTTGTGAGAAAGGTGAGTAAGAGTCTGCTAGGTTAGGGTAAGTGAGGTTTGTGGTGTGAGAGTGATTGACAACCACTCCCGACTGACTCACCGTCAATATGGTATATGGTGATCCAGGCCCCTTGGCCTATGTTATCAACAAGGAGATGAAACTCTATTGGTTAGGACACCTTGAGCCGACACAAGTAGTAATTGCAAGATGAGACAACATAGAGAGTAATATTAGACATTTAGAAGATCATGCAAATGGTCCATGCATCAATTAACATCGACAATGTTGCTTGACCATTCATCACGTGCATGGCAAGACTAGGCAACAAGAAGAGTAGTATTTATTAGGAGATCGTGGAATTAATATTGTGGAACTTATTCATTAGTAATCCAAATGTATGGTGGAAGGAGAATTCCAAGAGTGATTGCATAGAGATTTTTGTTCATAGATACGTAAATTAAATCACTATTGATTAAAATTTGATGCTACGCTCACGGCTCTAGAGACTTATGTTAGGTTACCAATGGCATACCAATATAAGCAAAAAATAGCAACTATATTTAAAAAGTAGAGTCATTTTGCTTCAAATAGAGGCTGATTGTTGAAAAGACTTTGCACATTGTTATGCATAATCAAGTATCATTTTAACTTTTGAAGGGACATTGTGTGCGGATGTTAACGTGCCTTGGCAAATAAATGGAAAGCAAATTGTCGATCATGTTTTTTCACATAATGTAACCTTTAGATGTTAAGAATTGTTAACATTTGAAGTTATAAAAATGTTATTTGTTGAATCATGCCTAGCTTCATCATGTAATTGCTCCATGACCCTTTGTTTTTTCTCATGTTGATACTCATGAGTCATGACTTTTATTCTTTTTTGTTCTGATGTTTGGGAAATGTAGAAAATTCTTTGTTTGCATTTTGGATCTTAAACCATCATGTTTCTATTGTTTCTTTGCTATGTTCTAACTTCCTTTTATACAAGGATAAACTCAATACAATTTTTTGCATTCACTAATTCACACTTTTACAATGACTATGTTCTCATTTCCAAAAATTTCAATTTGCATTGATTGATTAGTGTTTAACAATATGATTTGAAAGAAATTATTGATTGTATAACATGCTAGCCAACCATATAACGAAATAATGTGCCATTTTATAGCCTATGATATCTAATTCTCATATAAAATAAGAGGCTTCAATTGTCACTAGTCTTTTAAAATGATGAGACTATTGTAGACACAAGCTCAATATGTACAAAACCTGTGAATGGTTGTGATGCCCATGAATTTGGATGTTATGGGTCAGATTGACTTGTAAACTCCACTTTTTATCACAACGAGCCAAATAAAAATAAAAATTTAGAAACATGGATTAGAATTTTGAGGTTATGGTAGCCCAAAAACTAAATAAAGATGCATACAATGATCAAAGCTTGTTCTTGCCTTTCATGCCTTTTGTTGTTGTCAAAGAAGATAGGAGCTATAATATTGATTGCATCTCAATGAGATTGTAGTGTGTGAAAGCTAATGTGAGAACTCTCTACCATTGCAGCAAACATCATTGAGTTGAATGTTGTACTTCCCTTTAGTCACAACCAAAACATATCATAGCACATGTATGATCAATGTCTTCATCATCACCATTAGATTCCAATACCATAGGGGGATTCATATAACCTTCATGACCAATTTTTGATAGAGGAAGAAAAGACAGAATGTATTGAGATGACCATCAACTTATTATTCTTGGGTGCTTGTGTGTTTGGTATTCCTAAAACGATCTATCCTCGTCATATTGTAAGTCAAACCCTTGAAGATAAATGAAGTGGTATCGTCTCATATTGATGGATGTGATATTCTTGAAAAATGGTTGACATCTTATACATATTTGGAAGGAAGGTAATGTACATGAACAATGAAAACTTTAAGATTGTGGTATCCTTACCATTTCAAAGATTATCAACAAAGTTTCATTTAACTATGTTGGCTTTTGTGGTGATATGTTGTAAGGCCATATAGTGCTAGCATAAAGTACGACTTTGTAGAGATATGACAAGGGAAGATTAAGTAACAAGAGTCAAGCATACAACTTAGAACAACATGGAGCTACATTATGAGATATTATGGGATACAGTAGAATTCTTGGGTTGCCTTCATATATGCTACAATTTGGAAACTTATCAACTTCTCTTATTCATGGACTTAAAGTTCGCTCAACATTTAGCTCTTACAAACTTATTCAGCATGATTCATATGTGGGACTAGCGAGAAAAAACCTCCCAATACTCGCTCACCTCAAGAATTTCTAAAATTAGAGTGAAATGTCCTAAACAAACTACCTCCTGTGCTCACAGAAAATGCACATTAAATATAAATCATTTGCTATCTATTTGCAATCACATTTAAAATCAATTGTCAATGCTAATTCCTAAATGTATGTTTATTGTTTGATGAGAACCAACAATGTTTATGCTATATGCTACTAGATTTGCATTTGGATGGAACAATCAATCAAGACTTACATATTAACAAAGCTTACCTAACAATGCACATGAATTTTACAAAAATTGGGCAAGGAATGAAATAGTTAAAATGACGGGTTTTATAACTCTATCCTTCGAAATGGAAGGCAATGGTTTCTTTGAAAAATGCACCAATGTTTTAATTTTACTTTCATCACCACTTACATACAAATGAGTTTACATTCACAATGGTTTGCATAAACCACACAACCAACTCAATGATAGGAAGACAATGAAGATGGGTTTGACAAAGTGACGTAATTGCATGCACTCCTTGGCATTGCACAATCTTAATACTAGATGTAGTTTATGTAGCTTCAATGTGTGTGTGTGTGTGTGTATTGTTGGGTATGGTGAGAGGTTGCATGTCTTTTTTAGTAGCATTATTTATTAAACACTCTTAACAAAGCTTTATTCTTCGGTATGCTCCATCTTAAACCATCTCATTGCCCTTACATAGCATTGCATGCTCTATTGAAGCAATATTGGTAGAGATATATTATAACGTGTCATATTTGAAACCAATATGTCATCCCTTTCTTATTTGCTAGAATTCTCTTGAATGTATTTGGCCTTGACATTGTTTTTTAGGGTTTGATTCCCAAACATTGATGTTGTATGGTCATGTGAATGAACTACAACCCCTTTCTTAGAAGTTTTTAATGAAGTAAAGAGAGTTTGGAATTTGAAAACTTTTTCACACAAATAAAGAATCACGAGAGTGCGAGATCTAAATATTTCATAAATAATGTATTTGACTTAATGTCATCTTATACTTTCAACATTCATGCGTAAAGAAAAAACTGATGCATTCAAATATCACACAAGTTTAATGCTCTTGAGTATGAGCTCTTGGTTTTCTTGATGCATGCGAGTTCAAAAAGTTTATTGTTTGACTATTGATTAAACACATTTTTCAACATCAATGATTGAACAAACATTATTGGGATCAACAAGGACACGACCAAAAGAGGATCTCATAGTTCCTTGTTTGTGTAACTCCTAATAAAACATATACTCTAAGATCCAAATTACCATGGAGTTGGGTTGTTTCAAATGATAGTTGTTGAAGTCAACAAGTTAAAAATGAATTGAAACTAAACCAATGCTCCTAAAATTAACATTACCTTTCATGACCATATTGATTCACCAATAGTTTCTTGGGGTTTTCATTGTATTATTTGTAAGGTTTATTTATCCGAGCAACGATAAAGACTAAGGGTTTTATGTTCTAACCATGTATTCAAAAGGTTTTGGAACCTCTCTCTCAATTTGTTATTGGCTTTGTTCCTTCTCTCTCTCTCTCTCTCTCTCTCTCTCTCTCTCTCTCTCTCTCTCTCTCTCTCTCTCTCTCTCTATTCTCTCCCTTCTATACAATAGCTTCCATTGTTTATCTCATGCAATGGCTTGTAGCATTGATCAATTACTAGTTCAAGGATGCAATACTTTGTGCTCACCTTGTAAATACGATGGAAGTTAATTCTAGTATAAAGCATAGTTGCCTTTGCTAGGGACTTTGTATATATCATTCTTGTATGTAATGAACCAATCGAATTACAGAAAAGGTTCCCATCTCAAAGTTATATTATTCACATTGATGTGGAATGTAGTCCGAAAAAATGTGTCAACCAAAGTGTTGATATAGAAACCTTCAAAAACAAACTAAATATAGCATTGTTAGGACCTTATGTATGGAATAATTGTACAAAATGCAATAGAATTCCAAAGTTTCGCAACTGGATGCATCTTATGCACATGAATATGATATATATAGTTGGGGAACATAAAAATTTGCTAACAGGTAGACCATAGGAACCAGAGTATCTCGAGGTAACTATGTATACCACTAGGAAAGCATATGTGTAGGCATGATTCGAGTGGGCACACAAAGGTATAATACTCATCCATGAATGTTTTTGTTTGATCTAATAATAAAGGAGAGGATAGGAGATATTTTAGATTTCTTCTTTACTTTGTTTTCTTGTGCACTTCGGCTTGTTGAGAAGGGGGTGGGGAGAGGATCATGTTCTATCTACATTAGATAAGGACTCCATGCTTCTTCACTCATTCTCCTTTTTGTCTTTATAACGATCCTCGCCCCCCTTTGCCTTTAGTTTTTCTGGGTTCTATGGCAGGAAAACTCTTCATTCATTGAAATTGAATACCTCCTTAGCAAGGTATGTTGTACTCTGTTCCGCTTTATATCATATCTAATCCCCTCCCCTTCTCTCTCCATATACATATGTATGTATGTCTACATACATTCATACATATATTCCTTGATTTTTGATTGATTTCTTCACATAACTTCTTAATGCTGGAGCTAAATCTTATTCTCGATTGTTTAGATACCCTGACAATGGATTAAAGCATAAATGAGTATAACAAAAAACCCACTAATCTCGTGTCATCGTGTTTTGCAGATTCTTGTTTATTTACCCCTGCCCCTCCTCTTTTGTAGAGAATCATGGCTTCTATGCTGAACAGGGGCATTAGTGGTTGTGTAGAAAAGAAACCCATTACAATGCCATTAGGTTTGGGCTTGTATAATAGAGCCAATCTTCATCAACCCAAGTTCGAATCCAATCCAGTTATTAATTCTACCCCAAGATCTTTATTCTATGGAAAGGCTCTAGTAGCAAAGTCCTTATCTGCATCAGCACCGATACCGAACAAGAATTTGTTTCGGTCACCTGTATGCTCAGCTACCTCTAATGAAGGTGGAGGTGAGCCATCCACGAGGTATGTATTCGACTGCTCTCTCTCTCTCTCTCTCTCTATATATATATATATATATATATATATATTGTTTCATGCACAAGAAATTTTGAATCTTTCACTTGATGATATTGTCCGGGCATAATGCATTTAGACCTAATGCTAGTAGAGGTCCTGGAGGCAAGGATGGATTATGTCGAGCCTTGTCTTGACTTCAGGAAGCTCATAATGTTGATTCTGCAAGGAAACATGAGAGGAATTTGGACACTTTCAAAAGTCTTATGAATTTTTCCTCTGACATCCCACCTTCGCCTCCAAAGTTGATAATGTCAAATACTGTAGGCGAGAAACATGAGGACAAGTAATCTCTTTTCTACATGGCCACTGTCGTGACTTGGTATGGCGCCGTATCTCGCCTACAGAAGCTCATACCGCTAAACATTGTTAGGGAAACATGAGGGAAAGTGAGATAAGGGCTCTTTCCAGTATGGGTACCTTTGCTAGGCATACTTTCATCTTTCACTCCAGAAACTCATAATGTTGAACATTATAGGGAAACATTAGGGAAAGAGGATTTTTTCCCAAATAGGAAAATATCTCAAACTCTTGTAACATAATCATCTATACTGTCTCTTTTGTAGTCCCTAAATGCAGCAATCGGGGTTCAAGGCAAGAGTTGAACTCCCGAATTGCCCAAGATAGTTTTAAGTTTTTTTGTGTGTTGTGGTTCCTATTCATTTTTTAATAGTTATTTCTAAGCTTTGATACTTTTTCGTAACTTTTGTCCTTGACCTATGCAGTGCCATTCCTAAATCATCGGAGGGCTTCCTGAGCAAATATCCTGCACTTATTACTGGTTCCTTCTTCTTCATGTGGTACGTACAGGTCAACGTTTTATGTTGTAGGACTATATTTTTTTGTGGTGCTGTGTATGGATGCATACATATGACATATAGGAACATGCGTAATGAATAGTGTATGACGTGCATGCATACTACATGGAAATATACATGTATGATGTATGCATGAATGCCCATACATACATGTATGTTGTATGATGCTTGTACATGTATAATGCATACATTATACTTGCATGTGCATACATACCTGTATAATATATGCATGGAGATGCATGTACATTGTAATATGTTTTATGAATTTCGTAGTAGAAGTATGCCATTTGTATGTATTGGTAATATGAATGTATGGGTATACATTCTTGAATAATGTATACTTGCCATATATCCGCATACTTACATGCATGATATGTACTTGTCCAATGTGCATGATGTCTTTTGTTGCCCAACGATTTTTACAGATTTTGTTTATAACTCTCTGGTGCAATCTTGATTTGCTCTAGGTATTTTTTGAATGTTATATTCAACATCCTGAATAAAAAGATTTACAATTACTTCCCCTATCCTTAGTAAGTGCTGAAATTACTCAAAATAAATATATAGCTTTCTTGCACTTCATTATGTATTTTGAAATTTAAAAAACTTCCTTGAAATTTTATTTTAGCTTTGTATCTGTCATTCATTTGCTTGTTGGAGTTGTGTATTGTGCTATTTCCTGGGCTGTAGGACTCCCGAAAAGAGCGGTAAATTTTGTATACATATACTTTTGGATATTTTAACATTTTTATTAGTTTTTTCATATATATTCTGTGTGTCAATGTGATTTTCTTCTTTCTTTCAGCCTATGAACAATGAGCTTTTAGGCGTTCTCACTCCAGTGGCCTTCTGCCATGCATTGGGTCATGTGATGAGCAATGTCTCATTTGCAGCTGTTGCTGTCTCTTTCACACATACAGTTAAAGGTCTTAATTTTATCTCAACACATTTGTTTTCAACGAAAAATGCCAAAAAATACCCCTAACTTGTTGGGTATTTACTGGATAATTAACATTATCGTCATGTTTAGATCCATTTTGAGGCATTAACTCATTTGTTGTTGTTTTCAGCCTTGGAGCCCTTCTTCAACGCTGCCGCTTCTCAGTTTATTCTTGGGCAACAAATCCCTTTCACACTCTGGCTTTCTCTTGCTCCAGTCGTGTTCGGTAAGTATTTTATCCATTGTGTGCACGTCTGGCACTATTTTGGATGTAGGTTTCAATAATATGATATGATGTGTGATTACTATTCATAGGTGTGTCAATGGCATCGATGACCGAACTCTCCTTCAATTGGTTGGGGTTCACAAGTGCAATGACATCAAACATCGCATTTACCTATCGTAGCATATACTCGAAGAAAGCAATGGTGAGAACACACCACACATACACATATATAGACCCTCCACTTGTAAATAGCAGCCTTTGCAGTAGCCTTGTATTATATATATGGCAATTTTTCGTGGGTTTTCTGCTCACATTGAGATCTCCCACGAGTAAAATAATGTATTACAAGAATGCATACATACATGTAGATACACACATGTTGGTGTATGCATGCACATATTCATATGTATGCATGTAGGTATATGTGTGTATGCATGCATGGATTTATAGTATATATGTGTGTGTTTATACACATACATATTCGATTGACTTTATTATTCCCTTTTAAAGATTAGTGCTTAGAGAGAAAACCTTATCTCTTTTTGCAGACAGGAATGGATAGCACAAATGTTTATGCTTATATTTCAATCATTGCCTTGCTGTTTTGCATCCCACCGGCTATCGTGGTAAGTTACAAAAAGCTTAAAGATGAAATAAAAGTCTACCAAATTTGAACTTTCTCAATCAAGTAGACCAACATACATGCTTCCCAAATGGGGAGGAGAAATCCTGAACCGTGAACCTTATTTATATGTTTTAATTTCTCGGACGGGAATGTTGAAACTCTAAACCTTAATTTCTTATATTGAGAGAAATGTTCTTCTAATTTATTTCCAGCTAGAGGGACCAGCACTACTCAAATCTGGATTTGCTGATGCCATTGCTAAGGTCGGTTTGACAAGGTTCATATCTGACCTATTCTGGGTCGGTATGTTCTATCACTTATATAATCAGGTAATGTCTTTCAAAACCATATTCTATATGCACTACTCAATTCATTTTAAGTCGGCATATTTCTTTTCTTTCTTAATGGAGATTGAGAGTAGGGGTGGGAGTCAAACTCTTGACCTATGTGGCAATGGTCCAAACCAGTAGGACAATCTCTCAGTGCCACACCTTTTGTTCCTATATATACTTAATTTTTTCTAAAAGACTGGTTTGAACTTATCTTTTTAGCTTGCGACCAATACACTGGAGAGAGTAGCTCCTCTTACCCATGCTGTTGGAAACGTCCTTAAGAGAGTATTCGTCATTGGGTTCTCAATCGTTGTATTTGGTATGTACTTATCTCTAGTGCATTGCTGGTTCTTCTAAGTTTTTTTCACTCCGTAATGGTGGCAAGTGAGTCAAAAGTGAACAATTTCTTGGGTTTCTCTGATGTAGGCAATAAAATCTCCACTCAAACCGCAATAGGCACAGCCATTGCTATAATAGGGGTAGCAATGTACTCGCTTATTAAGGCTCAGATCGAAGAGGAAAAAAAGGTATAATAGAACAAATTCGTGTATCTATTTAGTAAAATCTTGATGTTTGAGAGAACAACTAAAATCATTTTAACATCATGCAGAAATCACCACCTCCATTGCCAGAGGGAGCTAAGACTGCATAGAAATGCATTCTTGGGCAACTCATTGTATATCATGTATTCGGATTGCTTGTGCTATTGTAATGTAAAACTATCGCTCTTCAATTCAATGTCCATTAAATAAATTTTTTGTTATCATTCAAGAACCAATCTTTAACTCGGGGTTCAAAAGTTTCATGCCATCCACCATATTTCAGCACATGACATTCCTTCTTTGGGTCCTTATTGTAACATTCAAAGGTTATATGGTTTTATGCGCATACCCCCGACATTAATTGATGGAATTAACCAGGTGGAAGATAGGCCCATTAGTTCATGGGCTACCATATGGTTGGCCACAATCTAGATGGTTATGGTTTGGATGTAGACATATTGTATGACACTACCTCTATTGTGCATATGGTTTCACAAATTGACCAATGAGTAAGGTTTAAATGATAAAATAAAAGAGATTAGTTCAATCTTTGTTTGGTAGAATGCATTTATGTTATAAAATCATCGAGTAAACCTCTCAACCTCATTGTTTCTAGTGTCCTCATCTAGTTCCTAATTCTCCCTCTCATTTATCTTAGATAACAACAAAATTAAACCATTTTTTTGGAGTCATTGACCTCCCATGTTCTAGTTAATATTTGCCACCATCATTACTCACCATTAGCTATATGCGGCTGACCACACCATCACATCTATAATTGTGGCATAAATTTGCAAGTGCATATGAAATGCTAAGTGGGATCTCTTGGGTCTTGAACCAAGGAAGACATGGTTGAAGATTATGTGTTTTAGAATTTGTTGAAATCGGATATTCAGGTGGTATAAAGCCCACACTCATATATTTTACTCGATGGTGCACTTAGAATTGCTCCCGTGAGAACCAAGTGTGTAGAGGAGTGCACAAATGTGATTTATTTTGTTTTAATGTGCTTGTATGGCAAGTGTGTTCGAGTGTGTGTGCCCAAGAAGGTGTGGGGTGGTGTGTTCATAAATGATAGTTGTGTTTCTGTATGTCTATGTGTGCACTTGGTGTCGAATTCATGGGTGTAGGTGTCATGTTGAATATCTATTGTGTGCATGTCCTATGTGCAAATGTGCATTTTGAATAATTTTGTATTGATTTGGATTCGTGTATATATTGGTAACAATGTGTGTGCAATTTAGGTATGATTGTGAGCTTTTCTAATGGTGCGTATGCTTTTGCATAAATGTAGTATTAAGTGTAAGTAAAGTGGGTATCTGTGTCATATGTATATAAGTGTGCATGTGTTTTGATGAATGTGTGTGGATGTGGTTGTATGTGCAAGAGTATGTGTAAATGTGTGATTGTGTTTTCTTTTTCGAAAATTGTGTGGGTATGGGAAACTTTAGGAATCCTCAAAGCATGTAGGGATAGTTTGTAGTTTTAACTTTTAGTTATTAATGTGTGTGAATTGGCTTTTTGGGGATGAAGAGGTTTGAACCTTGGTCCTTAAGCTTGGGTGGTCGACCTTGAGTTGAGCCTTGGTTCAGGTAGGGCAAACAACAAGGATGCTCGATGTTGACCTCCTTGTCTGCAATAGATGATGGGGCGTATCCCCATGCAATAGTGTTATTGATCTATAGTATTGTTAGGTGTAAAGCAAAAGCCATGCATGATAAAACTGAACGAGTTCTACTGTGGCAAGTTGTAGACCATAGAACTCAATGAGTTCTATTATGGGGCCTACCCACGAAGGAACCCTTGATTGAGGCTTCTAACATGGCTCCATGATAGAACTCAATGTGTTCTATTGTGAACACTACCTACACAGGAACCCTTTTGACTTCTCTTGTGGCCACCATGGAACCCTTTGCATCCTCTTCATGTTGACTTGTCTTGGAGGAATTCATTGAGTTCTCATTTTTCTTTGAGACCCGCACTAGGGGAAATTTGGCTTGTATGTAGTTGATAATGGTCTATTAAGCAAGGAAGAGCATCGAATTACAAGATTAAGAGATGCGGATTCTATTGAAGTTTCTTGGTTCATGCAAAAATGGGAAAATAACCCAATTTCGTAATGGTGTCTTTCATTGTACATAAATTTGAATAACGGAGTGGGTATGGGTGGTCTACCTAGGCCCACATGAAAAAGCTTCTTCACATGTCCACAATATCAATATGACACTCAACCCATGACAATAACTTTTTAAACTTCTCAAACACTTCATCCTTGCTATAAGTAGAGTAAACCCAATTGTGCAACATCATCAACAAAAATGACAAAGTATTTCTTCCCAACTAAAGATAATTCTAACATTTGACAATTGACATAAATCTGAATGTACTAACGTTACAAATGAAGATTTTAGCAAAAAGACATTTTATGAGACGTTTGAACATGTTTATCATAAACACAATGATCACAATACTCAAAAGCAACAAAATGAAGACAATGCAGGTAGCTAACAATCAGCAATGGTTCGGTTTGAGAGGGTCCAAACTGAACCATTAAATGTTTTTGAAACCTGAACCGAACCATGAAACCGTTTAACCGAACTGTTAAACATGTTTCAAACCACTAAACCGTAAAAACTGCGGTTTCGGTTTTCAACTTAGGTCAAATTTTAAATTTTAAATTTTATAATATTTCCTTATTTTTAAATTATTTTAATTTTAAAGATGTTTCTAAAATGTGAGAATAAGGTCTAAAAATGAAAAGATTGTTTAAAAACAATTTTTATTTTTTTTTTAAAAATAAAAAAAATAAAAAACCGTTTAAACCGCAATTTCTGACGATTGAAATTGTTAAACATGGCTAAGGGATAGGCCACATGTTATTCACAATCGATCTGAGCCTACCACATCAATCAACAGGGATTTTATGTCCCAAACATCTTGTTGTAAACCATGATTGATGTCATGACAATAGGTCAAAATAGAGGACCATACATACCTTAGGGATAGGCCCCATTAGGAATCGGCAATGGCTTGGCTCAAAGCCTAAACTGAATTGTTAAACCGTTTTTAAATAGTTTGACGGTTTGGTTCAGGTTTGAGCTTCGTTAACCAGGTTGAGCTTGGTTTGGGATTGCTCAAGCCAAATCGAACCGATTTGGGCCAAACCGGGGTTACCAGTCCGGTTAAGGCTTAATCGGCTTGGCTAAACCGGTTTAGGTTTGGAAACTCCCAAACCGGTTTAAGCTTAAGCAGTTTGGTTTGCTGATTCCTAGGTCCCACTTTGGCATACAACCCATCAGAAGAGAACCCACCACCACATGGACATGGGCATGGACATCCATCCATGCGACTGGTCAGAGCAAATCCCTGAAGGGACACATACTGATGATAAGGTATGGACAAGAGCAGGAGCAGTAGGAACAATAGTAGGACCGGATGATCTAAGTGACCAAGTGGTGAAGGCCTAGATATGCAAGTGGATGATACGAGAATGTGAACAAGTGGAGGAATTAGGGAAAGATAGACAGAGTCCGCGAGGAATGGAGAGTGTGACAGGTAGAAGAGTAGGTATTGGTAATTTAATGTATGGTAATGTGTGTAATGGTGTGTGATGGAGACAAAAGAGAAGAGATGGCTTTGGCTTTGGCTTTGGCTTTGGCTTTGAGTGCCCATTAGGAACATGTGTGAAATTTGAGTGGCCATTAGGAACATGTGTGAAATGGGGGCCTTTGAGAGAAAATATGTGGTCAGAAGAATGGATGCCAAAAATTGTGACAGATAACAATACACATGGGTTCGCCTCCCCCTCCCCCTTCCTTTTTCTCTCTCTTTCTCTGCTCATCAATTTCTCTCGTTTTGCTTATCAGTCCCAATCCTCCCCCCCCCCCCCAATCCTTCCTGATCTTGTTAACCCTAATCTTCAGTTTGATCCATCTCTGATTTGATCAGATTTAGGGTTGGGTTGTCCTCACCCTCTTCTTCAGGATGATGATGTTTTATGAATGCAGAGAAGCAGAGGTCCCGTGCCATCAAGCATTTTTAGGCTAAGGGTTTGGTCTGCTTTTATTGAGTTAATACGAAGAGCAATCATCCGACGGATTTGGGCTAAATTATTTGACCTTTTTTTTCTGTTAGCACATTAATCGCCCAATTGGGATTTTGCGTTTTGCAATAGGGCTGTGCGCACGGTTTGCTTGGTTTCTCTAGATAGGGTTAGGGTTTCCGTTGTATAATTCAAAGATCAGAATTTTCGAATAATGCCCAATTAGGGTTGGGGCTTGATCTATTTCGTTGTTTCAATGCAAAGATCAGAGTTGTCACGCAATTCTCGAGTACGGTTAACATCAGGATTTCCGTTGTTTTCTTGATTCAATTCAAAGGTCTGAGCTCCCAAGTAAAACCCACCAATTAGTTTTAGGACTTGATTAGGGTTGGTGTTTTGTTTCTCGGTGTTTGTTCTCTTTCCACCATGGACCCACCTGGTGAAGAAGGTTCAGTGGGTGTCCATGTTCCGTCTGTGTCAGGTGTGAAAGCAGAAGTAGTGAAATCAGAGAATACAGAGGCTAACAATAAGAGGGAGCTCGATAAAGATATACTATGTCCAATTTGCTTTCAGACTATGAAAGATGCTTTTTCTACTTCATGTGGCCATAGCTTCTGCTACATGTGTATCACTACCCACCTCAACAACAGAAAAAACTGCCCTTGCTGTGGGATGTACTTAACATCTACTCAAGTCTTTCCAAATTTTCTTCTTACCAAGGTAATGTGTTCTTTCTTTCTCTCTTTTTTCTTTCCTTTTGTTTCTCCTATATTTGGAGAGTTGCTATATTAGAGAGCTTGATATAAGAAGAAATTTTTATAATCTGATCATAACTTTTGTTATTTAGGGCGAATTAAGTATTGTGAGTGTAAATATGTCTTGAAAGCCATTGATTCCTTGGTGTGTGAGCTATTTGTAAATATATTGTTTGGAGTGAATAAGACATTAATCTGTGTTAATCTATGTGCACTCATATTATTTGAGATGAACAATGGTATTAATTTATGTGATGAGCATATGCTTATAGTATAAATGTGATGGAAGAAACATGTAATGTTTTACAGAGGACTTGACTGTGGTTACAATCCAAAGTATGACTATAAATGAAAAATGTAATAAACATAGAATTTATTGCAGAGCGTTTTAGCATCACTAATCCTCTGTTCCATTACCCCGTTCTGTTCTATGGTGCATAAATCTGTGAACTTCCTGTGAATATTTTGATCAAATTCATTCGGTAAGAAATCACCCCTCGATCTGTCTGAAGATGTTCCACCTTCTCCAGCATCCACTACCATAGTTAAACTTTTCCCAAAAGCCATGGCCCTCTTCTTAAGATAATATACCCATGTCTTCATATTATGATTGTAAACAATCAGGAAGAAGTTGGATGACTCCTAACACATTTCTTCTGTTCTAAGCTTAATGCCAAAAAGACATCTGATGTTTGCTCGCCCATCATGTAAGTCTGGTGAAATATTGAGAAACTCTGATACTAGAAATGCCACCAGAACTTACAAACACTGAAATACCTACACATGTTTGCATTTGCACACCCATGAAGTCAGGAATGCCTAAATACTTTGATGTTCATCTCTGAAGAACATCGACATCCTCAAACACTATGCCTAGAAGACTCAAATAAACTCATCCTCTCTTGTTCAAGTCCTCAGTAATTTCACCCATTATGCACTTGCACTCCTCCTGCACTAATGCAGTCAGCTCAGACATATTAATCTTTCTCTTTGTAGATCCAAACTACTTGTTCTGTACTGTTTTGGATTTTCACATCCAATTCATGGAAGTTTGGTTCACAATAAGCATCTGCCAACACAGTGACAAATAGTAGATTCCAATGGATCTGAGGAACCAGCAACACATCTGCTAAACACTTTGTCCCCCTCCTACCCCCATTTGAGCCAATAAACAATGATCTGTTTCTCTCTGCAAAGCTGTTCGGGTTGTCTCTCATTGTTATGAACACACTGTCAGTGTTCCCTAAGTTCTGGAACCGACTTCTTCGATTTGTGATGTACAAGCTCTTCCTTCTATCTAGGAATCAAGAATCTTGTCATGATTACACTTGATCATTACCCTGTGAAGCCTTTTGGATTTGACATTATCTGTGTTCTTTGTTTTCCACTGCTCCACTCCTTCGGTTGAAGGCAGGAAAGCCTTCATAATTGTCCCCAGACTAGAAGTGGCAGATTTGTGGCCTTTGATTTTGCAATATCTGGCCATATGTCCCTTAATCCACTTGACAGAGAATGTGGAATCTGTATTTGGCTGATTCCAAATCTCTATCAACAAGGCTTCTTCTTGAAGTAATGTCTAAATTTCCTGTCAGGAAATGTAGGGATTCTGTACTTGAGTGGCAGTTCTGTGCATAGGCCACCAAAATTTGGGTTGGTACCTTCATGCCTATTCTTAACCAAACTCAATCCTACCCCAAGTACCTCCTCTCCTCCCACCATTTGCTCCACGGCTAGGTGATTTCTAGGTCGTGAATCTGGTCTTATTCTGCATGTCATATTCACCTATCGATTGTATACATGGAATCTGTGCAGCCTTCTCCATGGTTGTAAATTGTTTTCTGTTGATAGGATCAACACTTATATGGATCCAACGTTTAGACTTGATCCGTGTCGAATATGAGCAGAGTATCCAGAAGCCTGTAGGAATCCAAGAGTTTCATCTTGAACTTCCAATGTGAAGTTTATTTTTTGGAGCTTGCCCTCCAAAAACACTAGAGGTCTACTAGGTGGTCCGATTCCACTTGTAGATGCCATCTACTTCACATGGTCAAGCACAAAACATCCATTACGTAATTGTTGCTGCATCCACTGAATTCTTCTTCTATCTGTTATTGTGCTAGATGCGAGTAAGACCTCTACAGCACTGATACCTTGTTAATCTGCACCAATTGGACCTGCACATCACAGATAAAATGAAAGAAACAAATAAGATATGGCAGAGCGCATCTCGTTTGCCCCTTAGAAAGCTGATAGCTGATACATATATAGTTATGGGCTTGAATTGTTATGAAAACCTTAGTTTGCCCAGCATAAAGGTTGTCTTATATACATGCATAGCTGTCATCAACTACATTAACTCCATAGTCACCCATTCCATTGAATATATTCAAGGGGTTAGCTGATGCTTGTTTGTATCGATAATATAACCATAGCGATGACCATTAATTATAACTATGAGCATATGTTTAGCTATGTTGTTCGGGGTGATTTAGTCATTAATTTTTTGTTATGATCCTTTGCATAGCCACATTATTTGGGGTGAATTAATTCATGAATTTGCGTTTTTAGCAAATGTACAATTAAATCTCTGGGCTTTATAAATGCACATTGATTTGTTTAATAAGAATATGCACGATTGCATTATTTGGAGCGAATTAGGGTGAGAGTTGGGCCAATATCTATTGGAGGGCCACAAAATGAATGGCTGTGGTTTGGACTTAGTCTTAGGGTTTGTTAATATATGAAGGGTTACGCACCCTTTTCTTCATTTATTACCATTCTGGATTTCTACACTGTCTATACCTCTGTATGAATGGTACTCAACCAAACCCAATGCATGAGCTGGACATTCTTGGGTGCAGTACGCCAAGTAAATGCATGTGACAACAAAGAGTATAATTACTACTGGTTTAACCCCTCAGTAATCAATGCATTATGTTGTAAAGTAAATGAGGCATCCATATCATATGTATAATTTTGTGGCCTAGTGTTTTAGGTGTAAATGTGTTCTGATTAAGAAGAATTTAGAAATAATGCATTTTTGAGTTTTTACAAAGCTTGGCACACGTTTTAAGCTCGACATGATTTTTCATTAGATCTGTAGTGGATGATTTGTATCAAAAGCAGTAGTTTTGTGAACTTGATTTGTATTTACAGTAGATTTTGTAAGATATAGTAGATTAAATAAACAAACATTCTAAATAAAAAAGTAATGCCTGAATAATGCTTTGTATTGCTCTCTTCCTTTGATGCGCAGCTTCTAAAAAAGGCTTCAGCATGCCAACTCGTGAGCAATGCATCACCGTTGGAGCATTTCAAGCATTATCTTCAAGAGGTTTGGATTTGATACACCCCATCTTCTTTATTGGGTAAAAAGATGATGATGTGTACAAGGCGACAAATTTCTATAATCTGCACTAATGAAATTTTGCATTATTCACAGGGAGCTGAAGTATCTGTGAAGGAGTTGGACTCACTGCTTTCTCTTCTAGGTGAGAAGAAAAGAAAAGCCGAGCAAGAAGAGGCGGAGACAAACATGGAAATCCTTCTCGACTTTTTGCAAAGACTGCAGCAACAAAAACATGAGGAATTAAAGGAGGTTAGATTGGTTGTAAAGTTGCATTTGTTGAATGAGGCCAGATTGATTGTAAAGGTGCATTTCAAGGGTTAAATGAGGTGTGGTTGACTTTAATGATGTATTCTATTATTAAATGAGGTTAGATTAATTGTAAGATGCATTTCATTGTTAAATGAGGTTAGGTTGACTGTAAATTATGGGGATTAAGACTTAAGATAAGACACTTAAGATTGAGACTCAAAAGGTTTTGATCTCAAGGTAAGATTAAGAGTTTAGGATATTAAGACAAATTTAAGCTCTAGATCAAGTATATTAATGCCTAGAAAAAGTTTAAAAGACTTATAAATATGTATTTTATAACTTTTACAGCACCCATTGACCTTTTCATATTATGCTACCAGCCTTTCTATTGTTTTGTCCCTTCCCTTTCATTTTTGACCAACACTGAAGTGTACGGAAATGATCAACATAAATATGCATTTCATTGTTACTTGAGGTTAGGGTGATTGCTTGAGGTTAGGGTGATTGTAAAGGTACAGTTCATTGTTACATGAGGTTAGATTGTTTGAAAGGATGGATTTCATAGTTAATGAGGCTTGATAAAATATAAAAATGCAGTTTTATGATCTTGTATCAGCAATAATAGAGATTCTTGTTTTCTTTCCAGTTGCAAGCTGATCTACAGTTAATAAAAGAAGATGTTATATCCGTTGACAAACAAAGGCACGAGCTTGTAAGAGCTAGAGAAAGATACTCTGTAAAGCTAAGCATGATGTTACATGCATCGAATCATAGTTTGGGTCATGCAGCTATGGCAGCTCCTTATGCAGCGACGGCCAATGGAGTAATTCTAGCAAAAAATGAAGCAGGGATGGCTAATCATTCAACTACCGCCAGGAAAGATGAATGCCGAGAAACCATGTCATCAATGACTAGCCAGAAGAGGAATTTGCTCTTTGCTGGTGGACCAGTAGATTCCAATTCCAATTCCAATTCCAATTCTCAAGGCCTTCGTGCATCCCCTAACACTGTAATCACAAAAAAGAAAAGAGTTTTAGCTCAGGTGTGTTTATCAATACTGAATTTCGAACTTGTTTCTATGTTTTTATGTGCTCAGTGTTTTCTCACACCATTTGTCTTCTCGTTAGCATTCCCTTAATTATCACATAATGCTATCCTTTTCAACTCTTAGGTTGATGAAAGTAAATTTGAAAAGCCTTGTTTCAAGGAGTAACCTGGTAGAGTGCATGATCTCCACTAAAAATGAGTCACTGCTATCCTTCCTTGAAAGGTTTAGGATGGAAAGCGAAGGGTTTAAGGGCCCACAAATCAGACTAACACCAGAGTCATTAGTGTGGGATTAATGCTACATTATTATCGACAATGTCTTGATTCGGAGTTCAAATTTGAAACAAAAAAGGATCTGAAGAATTTTGGATAATTAATGCAACATCAGATCTATTTCCTGAGACTTGAACCCACAGAATGAAGATTGCAAAGCACAATCTTTACCATTGCAATTTAATAGGTGCACAGAATGAAGATTGTAATGCACAATATTTGCCGCCGCAATTTAGGTGGTGTATGCATTCCATGTTTGTAAGTCATGACTTCATTCCTCTTCTATGTCTCTGCAGATCTTATGTGGAATAGACATATACAATTCCATCAATGATCCATCTTCTCACCTAACTTGAGATTAAAGTCAAGACATGTTCTTTATATCTCTAGAAACACTTGAAAATCATACCACTAACATCAGGATGACGTTATGTTTTGTTGCATGGATTAGTAAGGCTGAATAAAAATCATAAACATACTTTTCTGTGTATGTGCGAGATTATTAACTCCGCATTCTCTTTAAGCATTGTTATCAAGTTAGCTCACTCGATACTAATCATCATTATATGTATCAAATGAATCCATTTGTTAGTGCCTGAGGTTCCTATGCTATTTTCTGCCAGTTTGAAGATCTACAAGAATGCTACTTGCTAAAAAGGCGGCGGATGACATCTCAAAAACAAAAGCAGCTAGATTTGAATTCCAAGAAAGAGAAAGAAATCAGTAATAAAGGTATTGGAAGTGCAGGCCTTGAAGACTTTCAAAGCATTCTAAATGCGTTCACACGATACAGGTTTTCCTCATTGTTTTTTGCTTCTTGTGTTTTATGCTATATGCAAAGACACCCTTATTTTAATGGCTAAAATCTATGCTATAATTACAGTCGCCTACGTGTGATAGCTGAAGTTCGGCAAGGTGATCTATTTCCTTCTTCCAACATTGTTTCTAGGTAAGGTTATAAATTGTTTTTCTAATGAAGAATTACTGGTACTTTGTGTTAAGAAACAAGCATTTATTGTATACATACTACACAATGCATGAAAATTTTGGATTAATATGATCATAATTTTTCGATTACAGCATTGAATTTGACCGAGATGATGAGCTGTTTGCAACGGCTGGTGTATCAAGACGAATAAAAATCTTTGAGTTTTCTACGGTATGTAAGTAGACAAAAAAGTATTGTGATTTCAATACAAATGATGAATTTTGACACTGAAAGAAACCATGTTTAACGTTTTTTGAGAAGGTGGTGAATGTACCCGCTGATGTACATTATCCAGTTGTCGAGATGTCAACGAGATCGAAGCTGAGCTGTCTCAGCTGGAATAAGCATCTCAAGAATCAAATAGCAAGTAGTGATTATGAGGGCATTGTGACTGTGTGGGATGTAAATACACGACAGGTGTGTGATCCCCGAAACCCATGAAGAAATTTGTGATATTTTTCCATCGTCTTATTTATCTTGAAGTTTTATTTGAGAATAATTTAGAGCATCATGGAATATGAGGAGCATGAGAAACGTGCATGGAGTGTAGATTTTTCACGTACAGATCCATCAATGCTTGTATCAGGCAGCGATGACTGCAAGGTATATATAATGTCCCCTCTTATATATGCTTAGATTCTTCTGAGGAAGATATATACATACATGCACAATTTTGTAGTTTATAAATGTAATGTATGTGCATGTGCTAGCGTTAGTACATGGTTTTTATGTATGGGTGATAGAGGGAACATTTTTGTATTTGAAATTCAACATTTTTACCTGGTTTTAGCACTACTTAAATGTATAGTTTATAATACTTTAATTACATAGAAAGCTACAATCCTTGATATGATCAAAGAAGCCATGGCCATGAGTTTCAAAATATAGTCCTTGGCTGTTCAATTCTTAGAGAAATAATTATAAGGAGTTGTATCTTGTTTCATACAGCAAGCCAGCCTCCTTCCAAGTTTATATTATTGTGCTCTGCGTTGTGTGCAAAATGTTATCTTGAGTTAAACATAAGAAACATATTCTAGAAAGGAAGTATGCTTGTATTTCATCTCTCCTTTTTTGGCTTTGTAATGCAGGTGAAGATATGGTGTACAAAGCAAGAGTCAAGTGTACTTGATATTGATATGAAGGCCAATATATGCTGTGTTAAGTATAACCCTGGATCAAGCAATTATTTGGCGGTATGCTACATGCCTACATAACCAGTAGTAACAAACTTATTGAGCTTTTTTTCCTTTTTCGAAAGGGAATTTTATTATCAGAACCCCTGACGTTTTTCATTATTCCCCTGAATGCCTTTTGTGGGCCCCTGGAAAAGAGAAAATGGGAGACGATATATAATTACCTCAATAGCACAGATTCAGAAAGAGGAGATGAATTGAATATACATAAATAACAAATAATTGCTCTTTCCAAGGTTGCCCAAAGGCACTGGGAAATAATAAAAAATGATAGGGTATTTAAGGAAGTAAACCAAAACTTTCGGAGTTTCTTATAGGATTAAATATTGTGATTAGTGAAAGATTCTTATGAGAATTATTTTTAGGTTGGCTCAGCTGATCATCATGTTCATTACTATGATCTCCGAAGTACCCGTGCACCATTACATGTTTTTAGTGGGCACCGGAAGGCAGTCTCTTATGTTAAGTTCATCTCGCCTACCGAACTCGCTTCTGCCTCTACTGATAGCACTCTTCGCCTCTGGGACGTCAGAGAGAATACACATGTATGTACTCTCCTTTCAACACTTGGCAACATGAATAAATATAGTTGGTTGGAGAGGGATCTCCAAAAAGACCGATCAACCTTGTATGATATTCACCAAAATACCCTTAATGTGTTTAAAAGAATTGCCTGAATACCCCTCTGCCAGAGTTTACTACTTACAGAGTGTATTCTGGTAGTTTTTCTTACCTTTTCGGGTCTTCTAATAAATATCCAAAAAGTTAGGGCTTTCTTGTTTTCCCTAATTTCTTTTAACCAAATTTTCTCGTTTGAAAGAATAATACATCTGCATGTATTCTTGGCAGAACACTCAAGATTCTGTATGTTGTATATTATAATTATTAACTAGTTTTTGCTTGTGATTTCCTTTATAGGTACGGACATTGAAAGGTCACACAAATGAAAAGAACTTCGTCGGGCTGTCTGTGAATGGTGATTATATCGCATGTGGCAGTGAAACAAATGAAGTTTGTGTGTATCACAAGGTGAAAATATATATTTAATCACAAGGCTCAGTAAGTTGTCCTAGTGGATAGGGCCTTATTTGGGAAGCACATGTATTTTAGATACACTATATCATCTCTTGCTTTTGGATTTAACGCAATATATTATGTTGCATTACAGGAGATTTCAAACCCAGCAGTAAGGCATAGGTTTCGATCTTCTGATCTCGACGACAGTGATGATGACACCCCTCATTTCATAAGTGCAGTTTGTTGGAAGAGCGAGAGTCCGACCATGCTTGCGGCGAATAGTCAAGGTACCATAAAGGTCCTTGTTCTTGCCCCATGATCTTCCCCAGAGTTCAATTGTAAAGCCTCCAATTTTTGTGCTTTGTGAAGATGTCTACATTGTTGAATACATTGATGTATAGAAACAGATTTTGAAGGCACTCTTTGCAAAATGCCTCTCAGATTTGTGAAGGTACAGGAAAGAGTGAGTAAGAGAGTCACATTATTGGTTTCCTTGTTTTCAATTGTAAACGTGTGCCGAATGAGGCCGTATCCATCATTGTTACGTGTTTCAATTGTAATATATATACCTGGCTTTATTGCCATTTGAGTCACTACGTGAGTAGGCAAGTGGAGTATTGGTCTATTGAACACTTTGTTGGAACATGGCATGAAATTTTGTAAAGGTGTAAACATGATGGCCAAGATGTTATTGGAATGCTGGTATATCCCTCTTCTAGGTTTTTCTTTGTATTTGATACAACACGTTTAAGGAATATAAAGTACTCCAGAAGTGTACCCAAAATACCATCAAGAATGCAACATTAATTTGGATGATGAAAAAGGCTTTCAGGGAACTATGATTGACATAAAGCTACATTAACATGCTCTAGAAAAAATAATTCTGCAGAAAGTTTGAAATGAAAGCACATTTAATCTGTATTAGAGCTAACAAAATTTCCACGATGTTGCACAAGTACTGATTTAACAAATTCTAAAAAATTGTATAGATCACCATAGTGTTTTCTTTTGGAAAGAACCATAATTTAAAGGTCAACCATGCATGCATGCATGATCATCTACAATGGCCCTGATTTTTTAATGCAATGGATTTGGTTTACTAACAGCTTCACAAATGCACAAGTGGATCTTACTCAACTTACAAATTTCCATTAGTGTGGTGAAAGCATGACAATATCTAATGAGGCTTTGCCGTTGTGATAATTAACTCAAACAAGACATTAGATGTAATGAATATTGCTACACCTTCCTCTTATTTGGAAAATTAGTGATGAATGAACCTTTAGAAACCATGGAGAGATAAAATTAGGTAGGTAGAAAAATTAGCAACAAGTTAGAATTATTGACAATAACTAAAATCTCTCTTGGTACCTCCATTGGGAAAGATCAACCATCCAATTAACTACATAAAAATAAGAGTTTACGAACAACAATACTAAGGAAAATAATGTCATGTGATGAAAAAAATATTTTATTATAGTAACCCTATGAGCTTTAATGCATACGATATGACATATTGCACATACAAGAAGTGTGCATGTGTGTAGGAATTACCTTGGGCATACGAGGAACAAGCTTAAGGCCTATATTTAGGTGGCAAAAGATAGTGCCAATTGACCTATAATGTGATAGGGGGCCTTCAATGTTTCCAACTGATATGAAAGGGCAAGAGTTCTCATTGTAAAGGGGCCTTTGGAGCTCCAACTTTGGATAAGTTGTTGTCCTTAAATGTATCTTTCCCACTTCAAACAAGGAATGCTCCTAAACTTATTAAATTTACAAACTTGAATTGAAGAACATATTTGAGCAATGTAAGCCATAGTACGTAAAATTCGTGTTCGTCTGCCATATCATTCGTTTTCATACGTTGGAAAACGAACACGAATGATATGCAAATATTCGTGTGTTTTTTTTTTTTCATTTTTTTCATTTTTTTTTCATTTTTTTTCATTTTTTTTCAATTTTTTTTCAATTTTTTCCAATTTTTCCCTCTTTTCTCCCTTTTCCTCTGCACTAACGTTACGCTCTCTTCTCCTCTACAACCTAGCCTCAAACGATTTGCGATTCTGCAGAGTGCATTCAACCTTCAGGTATATTCAGTGTAGAAATATGGTTTTAATTTCAGTGATGAAATTTCTGTGCTGAAAAATCAGAAATTTCTGTGCTAAAAAATCAGAAATTTCAGTGATGATTGAAATTTCAGAAATTTCAATCATCACTGAAATTTCTGAAATTTTGTGATGAAATTTCTAAAATTTCTGTGATGAAATTTCATCTTTCAGAAATTTCGTGATGAAATTTCATCATTGAAATTTCTGTGATGAAATTTCATCACTGAAATTTTTGAAATTTCAATAATTTCAGAAATTTCTTGATGAAAATTTTAAAATTTCATCACTGAAATTTCTGTGATGTAATGTCTGAAATTTTTGAAGATGATGATATCACCTTGAATGAAGATTAGGAATGCTCGTTTTGATGTAACACCTCATTGAGGATTTTTTTGGAGACTAGGCATTTTGGGTAGTTGTTATTAGAATTTACGAAAAAAAGCATATTGTTATTAAGAAGGTAATATGTTTTTTTTTTGCAATTTTTAAAAATTTTTTTCCGTGAAAAAATGTTTACCTTATAGTAAACCATTTATCCAAAAGTATGGTATTTATCATTCATACCATACTTCAGAAAATTTGATTGAAATTTCGTTGATGAAATTTCATCACAGAAATTTCTGATTTTTTAGCACAGAAATTTCTGATTTTTTAGCACAGAAATTTCTGATTTTTCAGCACAGAAATTTCATCACTGAAATTAAAACCATATTTCTACACTAAATATACCTGAAGGTTGAATGCACTCTGCAGAATCGCAAATCGTTTGAGGCTAGGTTGTAGAGGAGAAGAGAGCGTAACGTTAGTGCAGAGGAAAAGGGAGAAAAGAGGGAAAAATTGAAAAAAATTGAAAAAAAAATGAAAAAAAATGAAAAAAAAAACGAAAAAAATGAAAAAAAAACACACACGAATATTTGCATATCATTCGTGTTCGTTTTCCAACGTATGAAAACGAATGATATGGCAGACGAACACGAATTTTACGTACTATGGTTCATACTATGATGTAAGCAATACAATCCACCATCGATTGGCCCAAAAATGACCTGTAATTACATGAAACCATTTCCTTTCTTGCCAAGGCCTTGCATAGAGGAAAACCTTGATGTTTGATTCATAAGCAGGGCCTGAATTTGACGGGTTGGTCTTTAAGTTTTTTGACGGGCACTTTTTAAAGATGTATGTCATATGACACGAGAGTGCCAAAACTAAAATGTCATTTGACATACAAGTTTTAATAATGAAAAGCATATTATGCTTGAACTATAGAAAGTATACAAAGATACACAAATAAACATAACTACCTCACAAAGATAATGAAATCATACAAATTGAATATTTAAATCATCATATATTTCTTAAAACCCAAAAAACACAAAAAATGTTTATCATACCGTGACTCCTCATATTAAGCATTGTAAAATATGTGTCTACTTCAATGATAATATCCTTCTCTCTTTTTCTTCATACCAAAGGTTAAATATATCCCTCCAACAAATGTTTGATGTATCTTGAGCATTCAAGGATATAAAGATCAAAGCATCTAAAGTTTCCAAAGATAAACCGTTTCTAATATCATTTTTTATGGTATTTTGACGTGAAAAACCTCGTTCACATGCTGCTGTACTAATAGGAATAGTCATACATAGTTGCCCCAATTGCATAATACCCGGAAATAATTGCCACCAAGATTGTGCTTTGCAACAAATATCCCATGCATCATGCATTCCTCTTCCTTTAGCAATTCTAACAAGCATACCAACAAAATCTTCTCGTTCATTGAAGCATCTTTTCATGTCAACAATTTGCCTATCAATATTAAACTTCCCAATAAGTTTGTGCATTTCGTTGTCTTTTTCTTTCTTTCATTTTCCTCAATGGGATATGAAGATGGATTAAACAACTTTACAACATTGAAAATGTAACATCCGGGAAACGATTGTTTAAGGCATCAATAACATGTTGGACAAAGTCCTTTCCAATGCTAATGCATTCATCCAAACTACCATTTTCCACATTACCATGAAACATATTCAAGTTGAAATCACTATCTTCATTCTCACTATCAAGACCACTCACTAGTCTTCTTGATCGTTTTGTTACCTCCTCTGGGTTTGGAATTGGTATAAACTTCAATGGATGTGAATGAGTAACATTATCACATCCAATCATAGTTCTAGCCATACGTCTCAAACGTGTCATACTCATACGTGAATATTCGTATCATACTCATACGTGAAATGGTTCCAAGTATGATTGGAATCCATTCGTCTATATTTATATTTATATTTATTTTTATTACTCTAAATTTTTTTAAAAAAATATGAAAAATAGAAAATAATCAAGATTTTTATAGACAAAAATCAAGACCTTAAATTCATTGAAAACTAACAAAATAGCATCCAAAGTTCTAAACATGAACCAAAATTTATCCAAAGTTCAAAACTTCAAACATGAACATTAACCTAGAAAGTAGCTCTAACCTCTAAATTTATAGTACTAATTGTTAATCCACGCCTCTCTACTCTTGAGGTGCATTGTCAAAGTTAACATCTTGCCCATCATCATCATCTTCGTCAAAATCCTCATTAACCATAGTTGCATGTTGACTTTGCAATACCAAAAGCCTATCATCATCTTCTTCTTTATTAATCATATCCAAAGTCACTTCTATACGGCATGAATCTCTTTCTTTGACTTTCTTTAATAGACGATGGTTTGTATGCAAGTATACTAGCTTCTCTATATGATCATGACTCAACCTATTTCTCCTCTTAGTGTGTATCAATGAAAAGGTACTCCAATTTCTCTCACATGGAGATGCATAAGTACCTTGAGAAAGCACTCGTATTGCAAGTTTACTTAAATTTGGGGTTTCTCCTCCAAATAATTCCCACCACTTAACACCATCTTTCATTCTAGTAGGATCATTTGAAGGTGGAAGTTGAAAAATACCCTTCTCTTTAGTTTTATAAGCATGACACTCATCTAATAAATTACCTTGCATCTTAATGTCACCATTTGCATATCGCATAATGGTGTCTATCCAACTAGCATTCACCACATTATCAAAAACTTGAGAATTTTCCCACCAAATTGGATGTAAGAGGTATCCAATTGCATGTAATGGTGAATGTAACATTTTGCATCTATCCATGCATAATCCCCTAATTTCATCAAGCAACATGTTATTGATTCCTTGCATTTTATTTATTTCTTCTATCATTCTTCGTGTACATTCATATATCAACCCCATTGTTGCACCTTCTCTATCCGCCAATCGCAACACTTTTAAAATTGGTGAGCATATTTCCACTATCATCTTTACATTTGACCAAAAGGAAGCATTCAATATTATCGAAACTACTTCTTCTGCATGTTGAGTTTTAGATCCCTTCCATTGGCTTAGAATATTAAAGATATACTCCCCCGTTTTACATTCTCCACTTGTATCCACCGACCTCAAAAACACTGAACCAAACATTGATGAAGCTAGAACATTAATTATTGGTCTACTTCTAGTATCTGACCAACCATCACTCACTATAGTGCATCCATATATTTTCCATTTCTCTTTGATGCATGAAAGTTTATCTTCAACAACTTTTACTTCTTCATCTAAGTGCCTCTTTCCCAATTGGAAAGAACTTGGTGGCTTATATGACGGACCAACCTTTGCAATTGCTTGAACCATATCATGAAAAAAGGAACTATCAACCTTAAGATGTGGAATATCCTCTACAAAAAAGAATCTTCTCACTGATTCATCGGCATTCTTATTCAAACTTTTTTGCCAAGAGATTTGTAAGGATCCACTAGTATTCTCAATTTTCCTCTTCTTACATGATGAAGATGACATGTCAACTACAGATGCACAAGTAGGTGGCACAACATTGGCATTAGATGTACTTACATCGACATTATTCTCACTTTCTGCAATAGAATTTTCATTAGCATTAGTACTTTCATGAGCATCCACATCCAATATCAATTTCTTTATCTCATCTTTTATTGCTCCAGTGACTTTGCGGCATTTATCCACACCTTGTCCTTTTAGCCCCAAAAGATGGGCTTTGATTCGGTGTGGACCACCAGCAAACACGTGCTTGCAATGTTTGCATTCATTTATATGCATTCCTTTATCGTTTCTCTTCACGACGATAACGTGGTCCCATAAAAAGCTCTTTTGTTTGCCCATACTACAATCACATTGATTTATAAATCAACAATTTAGTAAGTGAGTTAATAAATCTACAATCACATTGATATGAATATAAAAAAAAAACATTAGAAAACTACAATTACATTGATTTAATAAAACTACAATCCTTTTGAAGTGCTTTTCCTTCTCAAAGTTTAGAATGATTCTCTCACCTTAGAATGCAAATATTAAAACATTTGAACAAGGTGAAATTTGTTTGGTATGATAATTGCAAACATGTCCTTCCAAGGAGATTTGCAAACAAATTGTCCATAGTACATACACAAAAACATCTTTTGCCAAAGCTTAAGGCGAAGCGGAAGATGTACACATCAAAGTATGCATGCCTTATTATTTTATCTTTCTTTGAAATAAAGATGACATGATTTTTTAAAAGCAATGAAGATAGCTTTGAGACAATGGAAACTTCATTCCCTCATGGTTTGTAAAATTTAGTGAGCCATCTTGCACATTTTAAGAGAATATATACACACTTGTAAATTTAAAACAACTTGATCAAACAATATATACACATCTTTGCATTTTTTTGTTTTTCACCTCAGTCCACGACTCCACTTAGATTGTGTAAAATGAAGAAGAAATTGCACAGCATATTGCTCAGTTTCGGAGAAATTGCAAAGCATATTGCACAATTTCGGAGAAATTGCACTTAGATTGTGTAAAATGAAGAAGAAATTGCACAACATATTGCTCAATTTCGGAGAAATTGCACAGCATATTGCACAGCATATTGCTCAGTAAGTGCAGACGAATGGGAAGGTGGGAGTACATACCTGTGGCTGCTGCTGCGCTGCTGAGAGAGTAGTACGTAATTAGTTTCCAGGCTCCAGCTGCAGCAATTAGTTCTCCTATCTCCTCCTCAAATTAGACAGACAAATCTCTCTATGTGTGCCTCTGCTTCTAAGTTCTAACTCTCAGACTCAGACTCTCAGAAAATCAGACTCAGACTCAGACTCACGAGTCACGACTCACTCGGATCCTCAGTCTCGACTCTCGACTCTCACAACGTTAACGCATCAGAAAAAACCCCCCCAAAAAACCCCCCCAAAAAAAAACCCAAAAAAAACCCCAAAAAAAATAAAAAAAAAACCAAAAATAAAAATAAAAATTGGCAAACGAATATCGCGTATCATACGCGTACGTTTGCAAACGTTCACGTACGTCCAATAAATGGGACGTACGCGAATATTAGGAACTATGCATCCAATATATGTGAGTATGCCATCTTTCACATTATGTAGAAAGTTTGCAAGAAACATACACCCGATGCCAAATGTTTCACAAGATACATATCGTCTTCAAAGTTTCTCATGGATGATATCCAAGTGAACACCAAGCATAGTTACATCCATTAATTCCCTTTGGAACTGCTCATTTAATTTATTTAATTCCACAAGAATATCTGCCAATAGGCGTAACATAAATTGCACTTGGAATATAGTAGCATACTCGTACCATTTTTTCTCATGTTTTTCCCATTGTTCTAAAATTGCAGGCATAAGTGTAACTAGTCTCTCCATTACTTGGCCTCAAGATAACCATCTTATGGAGTGAATTTTAAGCACCTTCAAATCACCCTTACCATGTTGTTTCATTATTTCTTTTAGCTCCTTGTGTCTATTAGTTGACTTTCCCAACCAAGAGTATATACCTTATTTGCAAATGCATCAAGGAAGCTAAACACATGTGCATGAGAAATTATATATGCATCTTTTATGGCAAGTGCTTCACGATGTGCAATGCAATGCACTCCCAAAATATTAGGCATCATGGATTGAAACTTAGAAATTGCTCCATTGTTCTTACCTACCATAGATGATGCCCCATCACTTGCAAAAGCCACTAGTTTTTTAAATCTAAATTGCTCTCCAAAATGAATTCATTGATAGTATTATAGATACCTTCAGCTTTCCCATTTTCCACCGAAAGAAGACGCACAAATTTACATTGTGGCTCCCCTTTGCCACCTTCACTTCAGTACAAGACATAGATAATGAGGTGTTTTTCCAATGTCTGATCGGTGCTTTTATCAATCAAGATGGAGAAAAATGGACTTCCACGAATTTCATCATACAAGAGTTTTCTTGTGTGGTTCTTAATAGCCATTAAGAATTCTCTTGCAGATTTAGCATTAGCATGATCACCATATTCATTTGAGGCAGGGGCATTTGGAGTACCAAGTTCTCTTTGTAACTGACATTGTTTTACATATTTCTCTAATGGAATATCATTACAAGCATAAAAATGAACCAACTTCATGCATAAGATTATCCTCTCATTTTTTAAATGCATGATTTTTGAAATTTTGTCATCCATTGGGCCTTTCACATTTGCATTTTCCTTTTGTATCTTTACATGATACATAGCACTTGCTATCACATGGTCGGATGACTTCGAATGCTCATTCAATGATGACAATTGCATGCTAAGTGATCCACCATCTGTAAAAACATTATTCCTTCTCGCATCTTCATGTTAACGCTTAGGGCCGGGCAATGGCCTAACACAGGGTGTCTACGGAAGACACTTCACCAAAGGGTGTTACGGCAAGAGGATTAGACTCAACGCTTAATCCGACTTAATTAGGTTACTTAGCAAGATCATCCTTAATAATGACACGCGTAAGATATAACAATGAATGCAGAACGACAATTAACACAGAGAGATAAAAACACTAATCTTTATTAATTATCCGCTCCTCATTACATTGTATCCGGGCCTTTAAATAGGTTTCCAGTCCGTAGTACAAAATGGTGCCATCATCACCTGTTCGGGATCGGTCCGGATCCGGAACGGCATACCGAATCCGGTCCGTCCGTCCACACTAATAGCTTACTTACAACCATTCCTAATAATTAATTAACTCCTTCGTTTCACACTCTGGACTCCTTTGCCGGCCGGTAACACATGGCACGCCCGTGGGACAGTACCTTGTACGTCGAATCCACCATCCGACCCTTGCTATTCTTCGTCCAAAATATCCAGAATGCTTTGTTCGAGAGTCTCCAATGGTTCATCTGGAATTGGTTGTTGTTGTTGTTGTGGTTGTTGTTGCTGCTCCGTTGATGGCTGCTGCGATTGGTCCTTTGGTGGCTGCTACGGCTGCTCCTTCGTTTGATGCTCTGACACCGACGTTTCCGTCGTTGCTCCCTCTGTCGTAGTGGTCTCCGGTTGACTGGTTCCGGCCTGGCCCTTGGCTGGCGACGGTTCCTCATCACTAAGGTTAACCGTTGCCGCTTCCCGTGCTTTTTCTTCCCGAACTCGGGACCGCTCGTTGCTTTCAAACTGGATTTGAGTGTCCAACCTATCATCGTCTAGTTGAGCTACAAGTTGCCGGACCTGCACCAGCTGTTCATCCGCCAGGACTTGGAAGTCTTCAGCCAGCTCGTCCCGTATGGCGGTGAAGTCCTCGGAAGTCAACATGTAACAATCATCTCCTTCCTTCCGCCGGTTTGCCACGTCTGCCCGTAGCAATTGGAGTTCCGCTGTATTTTGTGCCCACTTTGTCCACCATCGTACGGAGCTTTCGTCAATCAAGCGTTTTGTCTGATTCAGCCATGCCCGGAGGATGCACTCAATCCGGCCTGTTCCCATCTGTGATTTGATCTCCGCAACTTGTCGTTCCTCCTTCAATTGCTTGATGATTTTGACGTTGTCTTCCGCCTGCTCCTTGTAATGCGTCAATTGCCTTTGATAATGTGCTTTGTAATTTTTGCAATATCGTTGACGCTCTCTCCTTTTCTTCCTACTGCTGCCTCTAGAGTTCCATCCGGACCTTCTCCGCCTCGTCCAACCGTCTTGTATTTTCCGCTCGTTCGTCGGCGAGCGTCGTCTGTCGCAGCCTGATCAACTTCCTGTTGGAGCTCGGCCACCCGTTCCTTATGCTCCGTTTCCAGCCGTTTGTAGTCCCGGTGCAGGTGCTCAAAATCATCTGTCTTTTGCTTGAGTCGTGCGTTGATCTATCGACGGGCCCGATCCTCGTGGTCCTTCTGCTGGCGGAGCTCCTCCTTTAGCCGTTCAATTTCTGTTTCTGCCGTCTTCCGCAGCTTGTCCTTTTCCTGCAGCACTTTGTCTTTTTCCTCCCTTAGCCGGTCGTACGCTTGATGGCCTTTCCGGAGGCTCTCCTCTGCCCGGCGGAGGTTCTCAGCAGTCTTCTTTAATTCTGCTTCGGCCGCTGTCTTCAATTCCCGTTCACGGCTCCTTAGCGCTTCTTGTGCGGCAAGTTCATCTCTCAATTCCGCAAGCTCTTGGGCTTGCGCCGCATCTCTCTGTGTGACGGTTTTCGTTGCCGGGGTCTTATTAGTATGTGCAGGTTGGTCTGGTTCTTTATTCTGTACACTTACCGGAGTCACCGGTGCCTGGATCTGTGTTGCCGTTAAGGCCATTTTGGCCATTTTTGCCGTGACCTGATCCAAGTCTTTTTCAAGGCACCGGATTCTGGACCGGGCCGTCTCTAGTTGTTCGGTTGTGACGAGCAACCGTTCGCTTTGTGCTCTTTCTTCCGCCTCAATATACCCCACTGCTCCGGCAATCTGTTCGCCTATCCACCGGAGCCACAGGCTACCGGTGCATTGTTGTTGCGCTTGCACGGAGGTTTGACGGATGGGCTCGCTTGTGGATGGGTGGTCCCGCCTGATTGCGCCGAGTTACAATTCCGTTTCTGGCCGTGGACCATCCTGTTGTCCTGGTTCCCCTTGCGCTTCTTCTTGGTTGGCCGAGGGAGGCTGCATTGACCTTTCCGGCTCTGGCGGAATGGGACTTGCCGGTGCTGCCGGTGGTGTAGGGGCTTCTGATTCCGGTGCCATGCGCACCGGTTCCGGTTCCTCCCTTGGCGTGGGAGTCTCAGTATGGGGAGCTGGTGTTCCCTCCGTTTGAGGGTCCGAACGTTTCCCAGCTGCCTCAACGGTCCTTGCCGACGACCGTCACTGGAGGTGCTCCGTAGGCTCCTCCTCTATTTCCTCTTCCTGAGTCCCGGTATTGAGTTTTGCCACCAAGGGGTCTGCTTCTCTGTTCACCGGTTGGCGGAGTGTAACCTTTACGGGTCGTACTGGTGGTTCCTCCTGCGCATCCGTTGGCCGCTTCCGGCTGGCGCTCTCCTTTCCCGCCTATTCTTCGTCCGCCGCCTTCCCCTTAGTGGCCTTAGAGGCCAACAACTGTTGTCTTTTGGAAGCAGTCTTTGGGGTGCCGTCCGCCACTCTTCCTCGCTTCTTGGGCTAGACGGGCTGGACGGGCTGGACGGGTGGCACAAGCAAGGTGAGCCACTGCATTACTACGTGCCATATCCTCTGTCCTTCTCGGCCTTCTTTACCGTCTTTTCCTCTGACGATCTCGATCGCCGCACACAAACCGTCTGCGATCAATACCGGCTAATCCACCTTGATCCCTTCATAGGTGGCGATGATCATCCCTGCCCGGTTCTGCGGCATGACAGGGGGTCTAGGATACACATGGCCGTATTCGTGGAGCACACGAGCAATCTCACGGAACAACATATCTCTGCCGCCCTGTGTCCGGTAGCCCTTGTTGGCTAGGGAGTACTCACCAAAATACTTGATGAGTTGCTCTGAGGTCGGATTGTCAATCGTGAGTATGCCTCCCTCTGGAAGGCTTGTTAACGCACGGATCACCTCCGCCGTTATGACCTTTGTGTCGATTTCTTTGATCACCTTGTCGGCTTCTTTGTGTGGCGGTACCTCCATAATCGTCAAGAAGCCCTCGAGCCAGTGTTGCTTTAGCCATTTCTTGGCGGCTTCTGACAGCGTTTGTGGGTCCATGTCTATGTCGAGGTCGGATTGTGGTGGCGAGGTTGGATGGTGATGAGAGTGAGATTGAGAGAGAGAGAGAGTTCAGAAAGCGGGGGTTCTCTGTGCGTAGGTTCTCGTTTGATGATCTTCCAACGCCTTGGTGCTTCTGTGCTCCTAGGTTCGCGAAAGTAGAGGGTCTCCACGCGTAGTGGTTTTTCTCTGTGCATTCTGGCGCCTTTTTCGAGTGTGTGCACATCGTGTACTAAAATAGCATTATGTCCTGTGGTGGCGCTTAAATGCCTACTACGTACCTTTTCGCTCCTCGCTCTCTCGTCCATTCATACCTTGCTTTTGCATGATTACTTTGCTTTTATTTATTTATTATTTATTAATGTAGTGTGAGGTTACTTGTCCGTTGGTCCTATCGGACCCGTACCGGCCTCATTCTCCCCAGTTACCGGCTCGCCGTCTTGGTGGTTGCCGTTTCCGCACCGGTGTCGGTCCTTTGCTCAAATGGGTTCTTGGGCATCGGTCCTCTATATGGCTTCAATCAGAATCCGTTGACCCATTTGCCTAGCACTTCGCCGCCAAGTGTCCCTAACTGGTAGGACCCATTATACTCACGTGTCAGCCAATACGGGCCGGTCCATCTAAACCGTAGTTTACCCGGCATCTTGCCCATCCGGGTCTGAAATACTAACACCGGCTTGCCGATTACGAACATTTTTTCATTTCTTTTCCTGTGCCGGTCGACAAATGCTTTCCGTCGTCGTTGTTCCAATTCTAAGTGCAGGATGCTTGCCAGTCGTTGTTCCTCGAGTTCACACAGCGTTGTTAACCGTATTGCCTCCGACTCCTTCTCGTTCAACCGTTCCCGTAGCTGGATCCGTAAGCTGGGTACTTGGAATTCCACCGGCATTACCGCCGCTAGTCCGAACGCTAACCGGAACGGTGTTGTTCGGATGCTCGTTTTATATGTTGTCCGGTATGCCCAAAGCGCGCTATGTAGCTTGGTATCCCAATCCGTTCAGTTTTCGTTGACGATATTCCGGAGGATATTCTGGAGCGTTTTGTTCGTCGATTCAGCTAACCCGTTTGCTTGGGGATAGTATGGTGTGCTCCGTTTATGGACAACGGCATAGAATGTCGTCAGGCTTTCAACTACTTGGCCGAGAAAGTGCCCCCCTTGATCGCTTATTAATTCGATAGGGCATCCGTAACGGCACCAGATGTATTCATATAGAAATTTTGCCATTGACGTTGCGGTGTTGTCTCTTAAGGCTTTGGCCTCCACCCATTTCGTGCAGTAATCCATCGCGACGATGACGTACCGATTACCTGTTCTCATTGCCGGTGGTTTGAACGGTCCAACAAAGTCCAGCCCCCACTTCTGGAATGGTTCGAGTGGTAGTACAGGCTGGTGTGGCATCCGAGCCTGCTCCGTTGGCTGGCCCATTCGCTCGCATAGGTCACATTCTTTTGCGTACCGTACAACATCTCTTAATGTCGTTGGACACCATAGGCCACTTTGCCATATTTTCTTGGCTGTCGCATTTCCGGCATAGTGACCTCCGGCAACTCTGCAGTGGGCTTCCCTCAGTATGAGGTCCTTTTCATCACTACGCATAGCCCGTCTCCATATGCCGTCCGCGCCCTTGTGGTAAAGTGTGTCTCGCAGTAAGCAGAAATGTCGGCTTTGCACCGCCAGGCGTTTCCTTTCGTCCTGGTTCATCTCTTCCGGAGGCAGTCCTGTGCTCAGAAACTGGTGCATATTTGTGAGCCACTTGTCTTCCTGTGCCACCGTCTCATCTGCTGCCGTTTCCGTAGTGACTCGAAACAGCTCCGCATCCGGAAACTCGTTCGCTACTCTGTCGCCCGTCTCTCCGGACTCTAATCGGCTTAAATAATCCGCTACGGCATGATGTATACCGGGTCGGTGGAATATTTCGAACTCGAATTCCTGTAACAGAAAGGTCCACCGGGCCAATTTACCGGTGAGTGATGCCTTGGACACCAGGTAGAGGAGTGCCGAATGATCTACATGGAAGGAAAACTTCCTTCCCAATAAATAATGTCGAAACTTTGTCACACTGTAGATCATCCCTAGAGCTTCCCGTTCCGTGGTAGAGTAGTTCCGTTCCGCTTGGGATAGCTTTCGGCTGGCATAGTACACTGGCCGGTACCACTTTGGCTCCATAAGCTGCATCAGTACGCTTCCGATTGCGATGTCGGAGGCGTCCACGAACACATGAAATTCTTTACTCCAATCCGAAGGCTGCACTACCAGTGCTTGCGACAATAGTACCTTGAGGGCCCTATACGCCCTATCCTCGGTGTCGATCCACTGGAATGGTGTTCGATGTACCGCGGCATGCAACGGTGTAGCCAGGTTGGCCAAGTATCAGAGCATCCGGCTGTGCCACCGGATCTGGCCTAAGAACCGGCTTAATGCCTTTGCCGTTACCTGCGCCGGTGCTTCCAATATGGCTTTCACTTTGTCCGGGTCGATTGCAATACCTTCCTGGCTCACAATATGTCCTAGTAGGGTTCCATTGGACACGCCAAATACACACTTCGCCGGATTCAAGCTTAGCCGATACGCTCTACACTTTTCTAGACAAAGACGGAGGTGCTGAAAATGGTCCTCCTCCCGGCTATAGACGGCGAAATCGTCAAGGAAAACCTGCATAAAAGCTGGGATATATTCACCAAAGATTTCCATGATGATTCGTTGAAATGTTGCCGGTGCCGTCTTGAGTCCGAACATCATCACCACGGCCACAAACACCCCCCATTCGGTGACGAAAGCCGTTTTCTCTTGGTCGTCGGGGTGCATCCGGATCTGATTATACCCACTGAATCCGTCTAGAAAGCTATAGACCTCATGGCCGGCGACGGCATCCAACACTCCATCTGTGAACGGAAGTGGAAACGCATCCGTTACCGTAGCCGCATTGAGTTTCCGGTAGTCCACACAAACTCGAATTTTTCCGTTCTTCTTCGATACGACTACGATCGGGCTCAGCCATGTCGCTTTCTTTACCGGACGGATAAAGCCAACTCTTAACACATTCGCGTTCACAAGTGGAAGGATTGCGCATTCCACTTGTAGAATCTTCTTAAAACGAAGCAAATACACCCTCTCTACAAAAATTGGATGCACTAGTATCACATGTTCCTCAACTTGATGAGAATTTGCAAATATAAAAATACATGATAGATCTACGAGTGGAGATCATTAGAAATCATGCAAGTTTAGACACGTTGATAAGTTAATGTAGGCATAATAAAGTTCAACTATGGCTCAATATGTCACTACTGTGCGACAAGGGAAACACTAACTTAAAGACTTATATTAATTAGGTAAGTTTTACAAAAATATCAGGTGTACTTGTATCCATACTAATAAAATGAGTTATAATTTATACTTTGACCCATACGTGCATGTATGTAATTGTGGAAAATGTAGGATAGTGCACATTAGGATAAGTGATTGGAATAACTAACTTATTAAAGTATTCAATACTTGTATTTAAAGTTGATCTAATCTATTCCTCAGTTTGTTCATATGGGATCAAACCATATGTATATAATTGTGGACAATGTAAGGCACTAAACTTTAGGATAATGTCGTGGAAATAACAAACCTATTAGGCTTTCATACCTGTATTTAAAATTGATCTACTCTATTGCTTAGGTGATTCACACAGGATCAAACTCCGAACGATAACGCAACTGGAACCATTATCAACACACTACATAATCTAAGCAGCAATGGAATAGAAACATAATAGTTTTAACAATAGAAGACAAAGATCCATAATAACAACATGGACAGTCATGGCAACAATTATAGGGCCATGTTCTGTTAAGGTTAGCTTGGACCAAAATCAGTCTCAATTTAAACTAGTTCATGTTTCTCCATAAATTTGGTAGTCAGCTATGCATGCGGTGAAACCAATGTCATAAATCTACTAGCCATGTATATAAAAATAAAATTGAAACATATAGAAGATTATAAAGAATAGAATACACTAGGTAAAACCCAAAATTTGTATTAATAATGTGAAATCCTAACAAATCTTCAGTGTCATTTTCTTCATAGAGTCTATTACATAGCAATCAATTCATCAACGTCATTTTCTTCATCATCTTGTGTAGAACTGTCTTCGGCTATACGTGCATTGGTTTCCCCTGTTAGCCAAGCCAACGAAATATCTTCTATAAGCTCATCATCAAGCTCTATTAGCTCCCCCGGTTCGCCGGCTAACGGAGGAATAGGCTCTCGCGAAGCAGGTTGAAACCTTTCTGTATTGGCGAGGTTCTTTGCACCGACCTCCTCATCCTGGTCTGGCACTCCCACAAAGCCTTAATCCGCATATTAATAAATATAACTTGGTCCTCGTCCTTCTCCAATGCAACTGTATTTCTAAAAAGCTTCAATGCACAACAGACGTAGTTCCTGTTTAAAACCCAAACTTTAAACGGGAACTCGATACGGCGTATCGAGTTCGTGTTTAAAGTTTAGGTTTTAAACACGGACTCGATACGGCGTATCGAGTTCCTATTTAAAGTTTGGATTTTAAACACGGACTCGATACGGCGTATCGAGTTCATGTTTAAAGTTTAGGTTTTAAACGGGAACTCGATACGGCGTATCGAGTTCCTGTTTAATGTTTAGGTTTTAAACACGAACTCGATACGCCGTATCGAGTTCGTGTGAACTCGATATGCCGTATCGAGTTCCTGTATAAAGTTTGTATTGTATACAGGAACTCGATACGGCGTATCGAGTTCTTGAGCGACGAAACATATTTACAAAAATGTCCACAGTGTCAGAGGCCTACCTGGAGTCCTCGCGCTCGATTCTCTTTGAAGACATGGTTGATCGTGTGGCAGTGGAGGCGGAGATCGCGCTTTGGTGCTTTGTGCTCTGTGTGCTCTGTGTGCTTTGTGTGCTCTGTACGTTCTGTGTTCTCTGTACGCTCTGTATGCTCTTGTGAGTGAAATATGACGAGGTCTTCCTATTTATAGGGATTGACCACATTGATTAAAGTAACCATAGTCACCTTAACCAAGGTTGGTAAGTTTGAGGATAGTTAGTTGGTAACCACAGTCACATTAACTAGAGTAACTTATGATTGCATTAATGATTACAAAGTCAAACTAACATATTGATCAATCTTTTATAGTCATAACAACCTGCAATGACTTCAAAGGTCATGAAGGAGACAATGATAGAGGTTCATGAATGTACCAATGATTGATTACTAAAAGCAACAATTTTTATGACTCTCAAATGCTGTGTATTACAGATGTTGGCATGAATTAACCAATGATTGATAAGTCTAATATTTAAAATGGTTTGCATTAAAGAACCAATGAGTGAGACGTTCTATATCAAAATGGGTGCCATTAATTAGCCAATGATTTTAACATCAAACCAACATATTCATGGCTTGTTAATGATTAGATTTATATTATACTTGATTTAACTTCATATAGACGTAGTTTATATAATATTTGATATTTTAAGTACAATTACTTTATTAAAAATAAATTTTTGATGTATTGTATTAATAGAATATTACATAATATAGACATTCTATTGATTTGGCTTTTGTTTATAGATAAGTTTATGTTTAGAGAGGAGCTTATTAGTTTTTTTCCTTACCCTAAGCACATAACTTACAGAGCCCTATCTAGACCTTAAGCCATGAGTGAAGATTCACCGTTCTCGATTGAAGAATATTGTTTGTCATCAGACTCATCATTTTCTACTGAAGAGTATTGTTTGTCAACAGAGTCACCATATTCGATTGAAGAATATTGTCTGTCGAACGACTCACCATATTCTATCGAAGAATATTGTCTGAGCTCATCTATAGGGAATGTAAATAATGACACATGTGAAGAGTTCTCTATTGAAGAATACGATATTAATAAAGATACGGAGAATGAAGGTAGTGCCCAGGAAACATTGAATACATTGGCGATGGTCACAACAGAGAATTAGATTGTAACAAGGTTACACCAACCTCTATGCAGGAAGAGAAATCTGGGAGCCCTATGCATATTAGAAGAATCCCACGAAGAATTCGTCTGGCTAGATTTAGCTTGGTCACATCAGATAAACAGATTGGATTTGATGTCAAAAAAATATGTTGTGCCAGTGGTTGTATGTCTATGATTGGAAAATCAAAGTTGCGAGAATTAAGGCGATACTATTTTTCGATGACCGGTGATGAGCAAGACACTTACCTCGGGTCACATATGCAACTAGTATCTGACAAATGTACGGGGATCAAAGTATCATTCGAGTATTATATCTTCCATGCGCAACAGATATGTAGAGTTGCATTCAAAATTGCGTTATGTGTTAGTAACATGCGGCTACATAGAGTACAACAACGTCTACTTAGCGGGGATCAGATGCTCAATTGTAAAGAGGTTCCAAGTATGAAAGGTGCAATTGGAAGACATGCTATTGGTTGGATGAAAACTTACTTTCAGTTAAATTGTGAAGTAATGCCCACTACAGGTAGGATGCATCTTTCTGATAATTATACACGTCGGGAAGTTTATGATGTTTATCGATCTGATATGTTGGGCTCACGTAATAAGTCTATCACCTATAGCCAATTCACAAGATTATGGAGAGCTCGGTTTTCAAATGTTATTATTCCTCGTAAAGTACGTATGGGGTATTGCTCCATTTGTGCAAATCTTAAAAGTTTGGCTAAAGGTGCAAAGACATCAATGGAAAAGGATACGAGTAAGAAGTTACTACAAGAGCATCGTGAGGCACAATCCTTAGAACGAAAGAAGGTGATGCATCATAGAGAGAAGTGTTTGAAGAGGCCCGAACAATACATGTGCTTAATGATAGATGGCATGGACTAGAAGAAGACGTGCTTGCCGCATATGCGGAGGCTCCCCAAAGATGTCAATGATGAGTGCCTTGTTCAAATGCACTTGGTGGGATGCTTGGCTTATAATAGGTTTGTTCGACCTCACGTCTTCATTACTTACCCCAATGTTCACAATGACCCTAACCGAACAGTTACAGTGATTCACCGAGTTTTGATGTCTTGGGGCCAACCTTTCCCCCCTGTTCTATACATTCAATTGGACAATACTGCTAGAGAGAACAAAAATTCAATTGTATTTGGCTATCTAAGTATGTTGGTCAACCTAGAATTGTTTAGGAAAGTGAAAGTCAATTTCCTTTTGGTTGGCCACACACATGACCATATAGATAAGATGTTTAGCACATTCTCCAGACAGTTGTCTCGGCATGATGCTTTCACTTTACCTAAACTATTTGTGATGCTTATACACCATGCCCAAAAGTGTTACACTTGAAGGAGGTATATGACTTTAAGAGATATATATTAGATGGGGGTGGTGGGAATGTTAAAGTGCTTGCTCAGTTAAACAATATATCAGTTTCAATCACATTTTTATGATAAAGAAAAATGGATAAGTGGTTCTACACTTTTGTATGCTAAACAATATTCATCTTCTACAACATGGGAACCTGAAGGTGGTTGCCAGTTATTACTTTGTATGCCGAGTACAATTGTCCATGGAGCTAAGCAAATGCCAATTGAGAAGAAAGGACAGTTGCAGAGCGACTTGGTATCAGAACAAAAACGGTCATGGCTCCAAGCCTTAGAAGAAAAAAGAAAGCATATTGAGGCCGCCAAGAAATATGCCGCACAACAAGACACGTCATGGTGGGATGTATTTTATAGTGATCAGAAAGACATTATAGACAATTGTGTATCTGTTGATAATTGGAATTTGGAAACGCCATTCACATGGTCGCTGCAACATGATCGCGTAAATAGAACTCCGGAGCAACTAGTAAATGTGATTAATGACAGCTTGGTCCATCCACAACAAAGAGACATTTATGTGGGACCAAGGATGACCAAAGCAGCCGAAGCTAGATGGCAAGGCAATTTGCAAGAGCTCACCGCGGGGATGTTGATTGCAACGCCGGCTGATGAGAACTCACATGGCCACCAATTTTGGGTTGGTAAAATTCTAGAAGTGCTAATGCATGAAATAGAAAACACGATCAAGTCTATAAATGTTCATTGGTACAACACTAGAAGTGCAAATGCTTTTACAGGTAAGTATACATTGGAGATGATTGAATGCCCAACAAGAAGGGGAGGTAGGAAGAGGAAGCGAAACATTCGTAACACCTCGACCCTTGATATCTCTGATGTGGATATCATCGTGTACGACTTCACACTTACAAAAGCCGGACGATTAAGGAAGTCAACAATAGATATAATAAAAGAAAAATTACCAAGTCTACAAGGTGGCTCGAGTCAAAGGCAAACGAGATCTGCTACATATAATCTAGAGTCAAACCATTTGGTTTACGACGAAGATAATGCACTGATTGGTACATCCGAGGATGATGAGGAGGAATCATCATTGTATATTAGTTATAGTAGTGATTCTCCGTAAAGGAGTGATCATGAATGTATATTTGGCTATTAAGTGTAACTACATTCCGCTTGTAACAAATCGAGTAATATAAAAGCATGTGTTTTGAATTCTTATGATTTCTAAAAAATCGTTTCTTATAAAATAACATTGTTTGTAAAGTTTGTGATATAAATTGAGAATGTATCTTTTTGAAATTCGTCTTTTTTTAGTAACTTCTAAATCACGAAAATAGTGGATTTTTAACCTTTTTCATAGTATGTTTGAACATGTATGATACTGGTATCAATGTGTTTTGTAAAATCATTGAAATACCCCTAAAATTTCCCTTATCCTTCCATTTATGCGCGATCCTTCCACTTGTGAACGCGAACGTGTTTCTTAACAGTTTGTCGATTTCCTCCTTGACTTTGGCGGCATAATGGGGATTCATCCGGTACCGTCTTTGTGCCACTGGTTTTGCGTCCTTGCTCAAGTGAATCTGATGCTAGTATAACTGAGGGTCGAGCCCTCGCATGTCTTCGTATGACCAGGCAAACACGTCGCGAAATTCCATGAGAAGTGTGATCATTGCCGTTTTGTCTTCGGACTTCATCTCCTTGGCGATGTGCACCGGTTTTGCTTCGTCTGTGGTCCCTAGGTTCACCTCTTCAAGTTGCGACGCTTTTACGCGCTGTGAAACGGCCATTTCCCGTTCCAACGCTTCATGCGCTTGCCGTAACTCTCAGATTGCGGCTTTATCCGGTTCTGCTTTAGTCTCTTCCGGCTGCGGTAAGTATGGTGCTACTACTTCGGCAATGTCAATTTCAAAGAGGGGTACGATCTTCGGGTTTTCCTGCAAGTACAAAGCTTCTTCTTTGTCAACTAACCCTTCTAGCATGTTGACGCACTCTGCATACAACAGTGTACATTCCTTGCCAGTGCTCGTCCTTGGTTGTGTTGGTACCCGTACCTTGGCTTTTCCTCGCCGGAAGGTAATTATATTTTTCCTCCAATTCTGTTTGATATGTGTCGTTTTCAACCACGGCCGCCCCAGCAATAGCGGGTATGCGCCTTGTGCCTGTAATTGGAGCACTACTGCCGAGATGTGAAATGTATGACCGCCAACGGTGACTTCTAATTTTCGTATTAATCCTGTCGGCCGTAATGAGCTTGTATCGGCCATCCGTAACCAGAACGGACACGGCTCCCACTCGTGGATTCACAGGGCATCACACGTCCGGAGGCTTATTACATTCACCCCGGAGCCTCCGTCTGTTATTGTGTCGGGGTGTTCTTTCCCTTTTACAATGGCAGTAATTACCGGGCTATTGGTGTCCACCATTGTTGGTCCCTCCTCCGGATTCGAGAAGAGTACCGGTGCCGGTGATGATTCTCCTTCTGTCATGGCTGTCTTCAGTCCTTCCGTGAATCTCGGCACGAGCTATAGGAGTCTTCCTAGTGGCAGCGTAATCTGGCATTCTTGCAACGCCTCCCATGTTTCGTTCTCGGGATGACTACCGCCGACAAGCCCTACAGTGTTCTCCTTTTGCCACTGTAAGTCTGTGACATTTTGCTTGTTTGCTTTCTTCACCCATTCCGTTGCTTGCTTCCAGATGGTCTCCTGCGTCTCCCATTCCTTGGCCATGCCCTTCGACCTTGTGGTCACCTGTTGCAGATCTGCCACTTCAGGGACTACCATATTTACTGCCGGTCGTTTGTCATAGATCTTCGCCGAGCATTGATTACTATAATAGCCTTCCTGTCGGCAGTAGTAGCAGTAGGCTTTCCCGGTATTGTTGGGTTCGGCATTGTCTGTTGTACCCGAGGCAGGTCCCGTGGTAAGCGCGGTGTTTTGGGCCGGTTGGCTGCTTGAAGCTCCTTGTTCCGAATCCCGTGGGTAGCCGCCTTTTTTGAAATGCCGTTTTTTGTTATAGTTCTTCTTATTGCGGTAATATTGACGAGGTTGGTCGTTATATCTACCGTATTCCTCCCGTTGCTGACGATACCCGGGGGAGTGCTCCCGATCGTAATGTTCGTATCGTCTATTGTAATCCCGGTACCGATCATATCTATCATGCCGGTCGTAGTTATCCCGTTGATCACTGTACCAGACATCATTCTCCCGTCGATCGCCATACCGGACATCCTGTGCCAGTCGGTCGCGGTCCATTCGCCGCCAGCATTCCTCTTCTTCATCCCGGCTGCTGGGTGGCTCTATTTGTCGGACGGGCGGTGCTTGCCGGTTCAATAGATTATACTCGCACCTATCCGTCGTATGGCCCTTGGATTGACAGATTACACATTGCGTCCTCATAGTGCATTCTAGTGCCGAGTTTCCGGAATTCAAGCAGGTTGTGCACTGTATTGCTTGCCGAAACCGGAGGTCTTCATCAGACGGTAACGCCCGTTTGAGTGCTCCCAGTGTGAACCAGGAGCTTGTCTTTTCCATCTCTCTAACCCGGTCGATGACATGGTCGATGGTACTTGCGCGGAAGTCAATTACCGTGCAAACCGTGCGTAGGGGTTCCCGGAGCGCATTTAGGAATATAGTCCGTAATTCCTCCTCCGGGGGTGCGCGGGCAAGCTGACTATGCATCCGTTGAAACCGGATGACAAACTGGGGAATGCTCTCCCCTGCCTCCTGTCGGATGGTATAAAATAAGCCCACCATTACTGTCTGGTCCACCTCCTTTTGGAAAAAATGCAAGAATTTAGCTTTTAAATCTGCGAAGGTGGTGATGGTAGACGGGTCTTGCGTCCGACGCCATCTCGCTGCCAGTCCCTCCAATGTGACACCAAATTCTACTATCTTAGAGCGTTCCTCTTCTTCCGGGGTCAATCGTTGGGACACATGGTTTGCTTCCCATGTCTGTTCGAAGGCGTGAACATGGGCTTCCGCGTCCGGATCATCTCTATACTTGGAGTACTGGAACGACATATCCTCGTCCGGTATCGATGCGCGGGCTGGCGGTGTTGGTGGTCGTTCCTGGTTTTTCTCCGGCGTCGGTGGTCTTTCCTGATTTGTTTCCGGCGTCGGTGGTCTTTCCTCTTCTTTTGGTGATGGAGGCCTCTCCTCCTCGACTTCCGGTGTTGGAGGTCGCTCTTCCTCTGCTGGTTCCGGAGGTTCCAGCCTTAGCACTTCCGGTTCCGATGTCGGTAAGGTGTCTGATCCTTCGTCCTCCGGTCCGCCCGGGGTTTCGTTGCTGCTACAGTAGTTCGTGTGCACGCTGTATTCCCCTCAGGAATCCAATTCATACACTGAAAAGGCTTCTGCTTCGCCTTCTCCACTTGCCAACGCCTGGAGAAGGGATTCGGTTTCCCAGAGGCTGCTTAGGCTACTGCCGTCGTCCGGGTGCGATGTTTGCTGTAACCAGAGGGACTCCTCCGCTACTCTCCGGATTACGTTGGAAAACGAGCGATTCCGCTCTAATTTCCTGCACCGTTTGCTGGAAAGCCTCACGTCTCATTTGCCTTTCGGCAAGGCGTCGAGTTCGATCTGTAACCAAGTCGTGCGTTGATCTAGTCATCCATTCGTGTCATCGTTCGCTGCAAAAACAGGAATCGTGGTCGCCAAAAACTATGTTAACTCTTAGGGCCGGGCAATGGCCTAACACAGGGTGTCTATGGAAGACACTTCACCAAAGGGTGTTACGGCAAGAGGATTAGACTCAACGCTTAATCCGACTTAATTAGGTTACTTAGCAAGATTGTCCTTAATAATCACACGCGTAAGATATAACAATGAATGCAGAACGGCAATTAACATAGAGAGATAAAAACACTAATCTTTATTAATTATCCACTCCTCATTACATTGTATCCGGGCCTTTAAATAGGTTTCCGGTCCGTAGTACAAAACGGTGCCATCCGCACCTGTTCGAGATCGGTCCGGATCCGGAACGGCATACCGAATCCAGTCCGTCCGTCCACACTAATAGCTTACTTACAACCATTCCTAATAATTAATTAACTCCTCCGTTTCACACTCTGGACTCCTTTGCCGGCCGGTAACACTTCACACCACATACATTTTATTTTTTCATCACCTAATAAGGACTTTGTTAAATATGCCCATGGGTGGAGCAAAGTCCACTAGTTTCTCCACTTTCTTTTTGTTTTATTAGAAGAAGATGTTGACACATTTACATTTGTGACAACCTCTTCATCATTATTTGGAGTATCATTAAGATATGCTTTCTTGCAAAACACACTCTTAATAGAAGGTTGGTGTGATCTATGTTTTTTGGGGCAGGACATACTCTTGAAACTGAGAGAATTCACAAACGAAGAAAAAAAACAAAGATGAGATGGGCAATAAAGGATAGTTTCCACTCTAGATCTTCCAATCTATCAAAAAAAAAACGAAGAAAGATGAAGGCTCACATTAGCTTACACGCACATGAAAATCCAAAGTTACGGTAAGAGTTCTTAGGATGGGTGTGGGGAGTTGTTGCACTATTTGTGCCTCCGAAGTTCCATGGTATAGAAGTCTACACAGAAACACTTTTGGTTCTCGAATTGCAAGACTATGAAGAAATGTCTAATCTGAAAGTCAGTAGCCTGTAGAGTATCATGAAGAGGAGGCAATTGAAGTGGTTCACAGTTTCAAACACCTCAGTGTTGCCATACCTAGTCAGCACACTTGGAATACATGGTGAATGAAACCACACAAATTCATACTATGAATTTGAGAGCATGTGGCACTTGAGCACAACCCAAAGATGGGAGATTACAACAATGTCATTCGTATGCATACATCACACAAATTCTGCTTTACAAAAAAGGTATGGGAGGAAGCATTTCAGCAAGCTCGTGGAATGAAACAATGAAAGTATAAAAGAGATTTCACTACCTTCATTTAGGGGGTTAAGAGCACAACCCCAGTACATCTAGAAACGGGAAGAAAGCCAATCAAGTGGTGCGAACTTCAAAGGGGTTATTCCAAGAAAATATCGAAAGTAAGGATGACAGCATGAGATTGTATCCTCAATGCAGAACGTGAGACCATGTTTTACTCTACGAGAGGTCATATGAAATGGAGATCAACCAGTCATAGATCTAAATTTAAGTGTTATTCCAGCTACATTTATACTCGACATTAAGAGAATTATTGGGGGGGTTGGCCAATGCCCAAGCACAAAATACGTCCAAACATGAGATTAGTTTCTAGTAATAATTTGTGATCTCTCACCGTTTGTTAAGACAAGAATAGGGGAGGGCAGGAGGAGAGACAGATTGATTGATTTGTCATATTATTGCCGCCCATGATGACCCCCATGACTATGGCCACCCCTCAAATAAGTGGGGATCAAACCCGAGTCAAATAAGCGAGGAATGCATTCGAGCGAGAAAATAGAGAGAAATAGAAAAAAAAAAGACAAATACATACCTCAGAGTGGTGGCAAATAGCAGATGTGCAATCACCGAGAAGCAACAAGGAGCAACGAGTAGTGAGCGTGCTAGGAGCAATGGGCAACAACCAAGGAACAGGGAGTAGGAAGCGAGAAGGAGCAGGAAGAAGGAAAGCAAGAAAAGAGAAAATAGGGGGACAAGAGAAAAGAGTGGGAAAAGAGAAAGAGGGGGGATTCAGGAATTTTGAAATGAAACATTGAAAGCATAGTTATTAGTCACGACTCACAACTGACATTATACATTATACATAATACATATACAATTATACTATAATACTATTATAAAATGTACATACTACAATGTACATTATAATAGTATATGTCTTTGTAGTATCATGTATGTACATTTTATAGTATGTACATATACTACAACCTACAATATACATGTAACATAGTACATATTACAATATTAAATATACTATATATAATATGTATTATGACATTATACAATGTCATATATATATGACATGGAAAATAAATTTTTAGGATGTCATTTGACTTGTATAAATTTTGGGCGCCTTTCACATGAAAAATGAAAATTATAAGTTTATATGTCACTTGACGGACATTTTTATTGGGTGTGTGTTTTGATGGGCAAAATGGCCTTTGACGGGCATGACACAAGTGTGTGAAGTTGTCATTAGAAGTTGTAACTAGGCTAGTCAATTATTATATGCTAATCATTATTTTAGTTAGCCATTACTATAGTAGTGTATTCTTAGTAGATAGTATTCAATGCATTCATTCCACTATGTAATCACTAAGAATCTACACAATCAAGTATCTACGTTACTCTCTCTTTTTACAACTAATGCAATATCAATTAATTGTGTTAATGAAGTGTTGATTATTGTGTAATTCTAATGGGAATTAAGAGGCCGACAACAAGAACTAGTAATGACATTATATACACATCATGGGAAGAACTAATGAAAAAATAAGTTGAATTATACAAAACTTGTGTCCCCGCTAGGAAGAATGCATGGCGAAGATTGACTAGGTGCATGCACCATAGATGCTTCAAGAAATGGTCGCTCATGAGGTGGTGCAGCACACAAGAATGTCTCTGGGCAAAGCTCAATAAGATCGCTTCCAATTGTAGGCTTGAAATCTTGCAACTTTGCGTATTCTCGAAGAATATGGAGCATGTAATCATACACATGTGTCATGCTTAGTTCCCTCTTTGCAAACTCACTTCCCATTTTTCCCAACTCCATAGCCTAAAAATGAATCAAAATATCCATGAAAAAGACATGTAAATGTTAGTGTGCATGCGCTTACAATGTTCATATTGCATGGATTGAGGAATGTGCAATTTTAATACAAACATATTCTTGTCCCCGAAATACTAGGCCAACCTACGTTTACTTTGACTCTTTGAGTCACTTCATTCTTGATATTGCATTACAAGGAATTGGTGGAAATCGATATCATTGTCTGTCTTTGATTTATACAAAATATTTAAGCACCCAATTGAAAAAAAGTGAAGACGTATTTTTATCATCCCGGATGTGCATACACACAAAGCACAAACATTCTCATTATGCAAAAAGGGACTTGCGTCTTATTTATGTCTTGATATTACCAAGCATTCTATAGTATTGTGCACTATTTCTCGTGTTTGAAACTATTCACACACACACATGTACATCTATATTCCACTCATCCTAAACTTTTTCTTAAGAATGCGAAGTTGATTAAAGAAAAGCAATAACAAGTTAAGAACCTTTACCTCAATCATGTGGTCATTTCCCCAATGTACAGCAGAAGCAATTGTTAGACACAAATCGCTTGGTGGAATTGACAAAAAATGTCTCCTTGGAAGAAGGCCTCTCGTAAAGAAGTCCAAATATTTGGGTGTGACTAATAACACGGGCGAATCACATGCAAGGATGTACTTGAGACTCACTGACCAACCGATTCCTTCCACATACACCTTATACCTGCTTAATTTTATATAATCATGTGATGTGCTTTTGGACGATGAACATGGCTCTTTTCCTACTTTTTATGTATCGAGAATTATTACCTATGTTTACATTGACTTGAAAGTCTCGAGTTCTTGTATCCATTTTGCACTTCCTTATCCCAATTCTAAAATATTTAACTGACATCTCTCTCTCTCTCTCTCTCTCTCTCTCTCTCTCTCTCTCTCTCTCTCTCTCTCTCTAGGGTCATGAAGGTCATAAAGAAATTACAACATAGGAAGTCCATGGACCACACAGGATTGCGAGCAGAACACATTATATATGCGAGAGAGTGCCTAGCTCCCTTGCTAACTCTAATCTTCAATCGTGCCCTTGCGGAGGGTTTTCCACCACAGTGGACTATGAATACAGTGACCCCCATACATAAAGGGGGGGACCCCATGGACCCAAATACATATAGGACCATTATGATAGGCCATACCCTTGCTAAGTTATATGGTGCAGTAATGGAAGCAGAGCTTAGCGACTACATGGAGACCCTAAACCTTCGTGCACCTGAACAAGTTGGCTTTAGACGAGCCTTCTCCACTATTGATCACATCTTCACACTTAGATGCCTAATTGACCAAACTAGGGCTCGCAAGAAGAGATTATATTGTTGTTTTGTGGACTTCCGCAAAGCCTTTGACACAGTCCCTAGAGATCGGTTGTCTGATAGACTTAAAAGCTTGAGGATACCAGATGATATGGTATGGGCCATCTACGCACTATATGAACAAGTGTCCGGGTGTGTCCGATGCCCAAGTGGCCTATCCAATCGTTTCACTAGCACTATTGGTGTAAAACAAGGTTGCCCCCTATCACCGACGCTTTTTGGGATTTACATTGATGAGATCACAGATTTTATTGCTCGTGAGGGAGGCACCGGAGTGGTCCTTGGGGATACGCAGGTTCGTATCTTGCTCTATGCGGATGACATAGTTTTGCTCTCTGAATCCGAACACGACCTACAGAGGCACCTCAATGCCTTAGATGACTTTTGTGTACAACGAGGATTGGTAGTGAATCTAGGGAAAACGAAAGTCCTTATCTTCCACACATCGGCCCAAGTTAGAGCTAAGTGTCACCTAACTATCTCCCATAGCCCAGTCGAGGTGGTTGGATCGTACGTATATCTCGGAGTCACTTTTAGTGCCCGCTCAGGTAAATTTTCGATGACACAGGCAGCGAAGGATAGACTCACGAGAGGACATGCATCCCTCTCACTCCTAGAGAGACAATGCCACCAAGCACACTTTCAAGAGCCACGGACTAAAGGGTGGCTCTTTGACTCATTAGTGACCCCCTCCCTCATGTATGCATCTGCGGTTTGGGCTCCAGGATTACCATCCTTCATGTGGACGCAATTAGAGAGACCATTGGTGATGATGCTATCACGCCAACTCCGAAGCAAATCGACTGTACCACATGACATTATTAGGGCCGAGTTCACGTTACCCCCAATGCTAGTAGAGGCACTTTTTCAACTTGTAGTCTTCATTGATAGGATACATAGCCAACCACATGATAGAATATCTCATCAAGCCTTTAAGGCCTCTCGATCATTGTATGAGTCCGGCTATACTAGCTCATGGTATGGCATGATGGTGAGTTGGCTTCTTGCGAATGGTCTAGACATTAATAACCTACCTCCCCTTAGGTACAACCACACGAGTGATAACACATTAATCTCTCATGAGAACCGCAATAAAGTAATACGCCAAGAAATATGGCAAATTTACACTCGGTGTAAATGGATCACCCCACTAGAGCCACTCCCATCTAAAATGTCGTACTATAAGAAACACTTCATGCACTTCTCTGAGTTAGGTTTTATCACACGGCCAAAATATCTAGATGTATTCTTACCACATGCACTAAGGGTTGCCATTGGACAACTTAGAATATCATCTCACCAACTTGAGATTGAAAATGGTCGTACTAGTGGAGTCCCTAGGGAAGAAAGGATATGTAGGTTATGTCACATAGAGATAGAGGATGAGTACCACTTTACTTGCAAGTGTCCAACCTATGCCGAGATAAGGGCAAAATACCAAGACATACTTGGTCCGTCTCCCACCCTCCCCAAACTATTAGATACTCTAGATATAAAGAAATTAGGCAAATACATTCTAGAGCTAAAACAACACAGAGAGAATAAATTACAAAATGTTGACAATAATGTTGCTAATGATCACGAACATGTAACAAATGCAGTTTTTCAGGAACCTGAGGAGACAACGAATGCCGACACACTTGCACCACTCGGCCTTTCCATTGATGAGGCAGAAAACCAGAGAAGAACCAGACGTCCTCGGGTGCCGGGTTTCAAAACAACTCAACGTGATGTGGACGCAATATTGAAAATAAGGGAACGTGAGCTACACCGCCTAGAAGCCATGGCTAGGGCACTCTCTACATTGGAACCCACATCAAGACCCTTTGACCCCCCACTTCTTTTCGAGAGGCTTGGGTGGAAATAAAATTAGGCTTAGTGTATAGTCACTTTCGAGTATACTACATATTGTACACTACTAGAACTCTTTTAGTTTAAGTTCTATTTTTTTTATTTTTTTTTACTTAATTTTATTTTTAGTTATGATGACTGGATAAATACTCTATTGTTGTAAACCAATTGTCTCATGGGCCAAATTTGGCCTTAGAAGACGTTAATACACCTTTCTTTCTTTCTTCTTTCTCTCTCTCAAGCATACAAATTAATTTCATGTAAAAACCACCATTCCAACCATTTAACCCTCTCTATTAAGATAGAGGGACATTCTCTAAAGCCATCAACAAACTTGAATATACACTTGAGGACAATCCCAACATGCTCCAATACCCAAAAGTGCCACATAAGAATACCTTTAAACTTCCTAATATATGCTTTAACTCCATGTCTATCATGTAACCACCAATAGTGTGCAAATTGGAATATGATCTTCATCTCATCTTTTGGACCATTCTGAACATACTATGTAAAGACTTATTGTGTAGGCCTCAAATATCAACGGGTCAAACTTGTAAAATCTCTGAAAATACTTCCAAATGGTATGAGCAATAGGACATTGAATAAACCTATGTGTACTATCGTCCAATGGAATGGAATGGTTTTCTCTCTCCTCCCCACATTATGCTTTCTCAAAATTACATGCTCATACACACCTGAATCAAAATTTCAGCCACATCCGTATTACACTTTGTGAGCTCCATTCGCGTTCCTTCACCCATGAAGACATTTCCTTTCCAAAATGCCTTTGGGAGTCTTTTTCTCCATTGGGTCTTACTTGCACCTTCCTCAATGCTTTGTCGTTCAATTTCCCAGGGTTGAATATTCACCTCTGGCCTACAAGAGTAACGATAAATATAGTTATTGGACGTAATATGAACATTGATAACTATATTATAATTGTGTGTTGGTGATGCACTAACGCAATTGATACATGTATTGATATGAATGTGTTGGAACTTGAAACTTGAATAGTAATGCATGTTATCTTTTTATAAAATTATACAAACAATAAATTAAAACAATTGGCACAATTAATGTAGGTTAGTCTAGAGTTGGGACTAGTCTTATTGTATGCTTGCTAGTTGGCTAGCAAGCATTCACTCCACTATCAAGTGAGAAGCTAGAATAATTAACGTGTGAAATATCACAATATGACACGTGGAATGTTGTGTGTAGATTGTGATTCACAATTATACATTCCGCAGTTTCTTAAAGCTCAGAATTCTAGATTTACATACATATTATATCAAAACCATGTGTGCAAGGAAACCCCATCTTATAGATCATGTAAAGAAAATCACAGAATATGTTTTGCATTGACATCTACAACAATGTCTTTTTAATTGATAGGGTCACATTATGGAGAAAAGATACGAGCAGCAAGAACATATTGATATTCCCGAGAAAGAAAGTTGTCTAGAGTAAGGAGAAAGAAATCTATTAGTCAAAGCATGAGAGGGATAACAACAGGAAATTGTGTATAATTAATGAATAGAATGGAAAGGCAAAAAAGAAGAAACAATATCTTTTAACACATCACCACAAAACCCAATGCATTTGTTTACAGTATAATAAGTAGGAATTAGACTAGGCACTCACCATCTCTATCTAATAAAGGTATATGCACTACTTTCATCTTAGAATTAAAATATGCTGAAATAATTATTATAAACTACCACATTCCCTTCAATTTCCTCGAGAACATGTGGCTACCATTTCGTGTGTTTACTCCTTGATGATCATCAATTCAAAATAAGAACTCATTCATGGGAACCTAGGGAGCTCTCGACAAAGTTTGAGTAAACTTCAGAGTTGTAAAAGAATGCTATAGCGTATGATTAAAGTTTACTTTAAAGACCAGAATCCACACCTATCATAAAGTTATGTGTCCTTTGATATTTTCCAAAGGAAACATGAGAATATCATCGGGTCTTATGGCACATTATGGGATCAAAGCCTAACCTTGTAATATGAAATATACCCCCCTAATTGGTATATTTAAAACCCACATTATAATAAGTAAGGACTTGTAAAAGGGAGAATGGACAGCTCCAAGACCATGTGATGAAAGAGTGCGGTGGAGAAGGGCGAAAAGAGAGAGAGAGAGAGAGAGAGAGAGAGAGAGAGAGACTTGCCTATTGGCAATTCAACATGTTCCACTACCCATGTAGTTAGTGGGTGAGCATACTCTATTGTGACACCCATTGTAAATAGTGTTTTTTACACACATTTATTAATATAATTGTGTGTTTTTCACCAAAACAAAGAGATAGAGAGAGAGATTCATCTTGCCTATTGGCAATTCAACATGTTCCACTACCCATGTAGTTAGTGGGTGAGCATACTCTATTGTGACACCCATTGTAAATAGTGTTTTTTACACACATTTATTAATATAATTGTGTGTTTTTCACCAAAACAAAGAGATAGAGAGAGATTCATCTTGCCTATTGGCAATTCAACATGTTCCACTACCCATGTAGTTAGTGGGTGAGCATACTCTATTGTGACACCCATTTAAGCAATGTTTTTCACACACATTTAGTAATATAATTATGTGTTTTCACCAAGAGAGAGAGAGAGAGAGAGAGAGTTGTATTTACCATCCCCAGAAGGACCAGTCGGGGAATGGGATGTCGAAATGTAGCGGGGTAGTGCAGTATCGGAAGACTGGGGGTGGAGGAGCGTCCGGTACCCTACTTTTAAAGCTCGCGTTCACACTGTGAGGCCCAGGCGGCTTCCACACCGCAGGCTTGTCCCCGCATCCGAACACGAGCTCGACATCGGGTACGAGACCCCGATAGAATGTGGTGAGTTGTAGGAGTCCCCAGAGGCTAAAGATGGCCCGGCTCTGGTAGCAGTTTCCGATGCCGCCCGCGTACACTTTCCCGCCTTTCAAAACCACTCGGAACGAAGATTCGAAGGCCGAGTCGTGCTGTGCCATCCTGAGCAAGGCTCTGCTGATTTTGGGCTTCTTCCATGGCTCCAAATCCCTCTCTATCCACTTGAAGTGGTCTGGGCATGTGACACCATAGCTAGAGTAGTTACTCCCCTTCGCAGTGCTATCATTGCTACTGCTCACATATCCACCATTACCACCACTACTTTTTCTACTGCTGCTGCATGATGCCTTGCATCTATGGGATACTCTTGGAGATCCGGCTGCAATCGTTGCCCAAAAATTCCTAGCTAATACCTGTCCAGGTTCCTCCTCCTTCACCTCCTCCTGTTGCTGCTTCACATTATCACCATTTTTGTCTCCAAACCTCCATATCAATCTCTGCATCTATCACATCATTCAACGCTGTTGTCATTCATCTTATTTCTCATTTCAAAGATCGTTCTTCTTCTTATGTTGAGGATTTTGTTTCATTTCTATTTCCTTCCCCGCTGCCCCTTACCCCCCCCCCCCCCCCCTAAAAAAAAAAAAAAAACAAACCCTCAACCATACGTGCTTTACAAATTTCTTCTCATTTTTATTATGTAATTGGATTTTACACCTGTAGTAGATAAAGTTCTTAATCTGATGGAAAAGTCAAAATAATCAAGCTGATATTAAATTTCATCGTTTTCTGAATCAAATGTTTCAAGACTTTTCCGTGCATAACTATTGCGGATTTTACTCGGTATATAATTTGATTAAGGATTAAGAAAAAAAGAAAAATGCAATGATCATTACGATTTTTGAATGAGTCTACACTAGGATTTAAAGAGGGGTTTTCTAATACATTTACATAAGGATTTGATTTAACGGGGTACTTTAATGAATTTACATGAGGGTTTAATGAGAAGTATATTGAACTTACGGGCATAAAATCATTAACGGTTGATTACTGTTCATTTACATGAGATTAAGAACTCGGCCGTTACGTGATATAAACATTCAGAAGAAGGAGCCGCCATGAATTCACATCTAATCATCTTCCGCGCATTCCTTTCAAGGCTTAATAAAAACAACTGAAGGAGCAGACTGTTCCAATAGGCTTTCATTGCCTCTCTTTTTTATTCTTCCATATCTATATAATACATATTACATACGAATGAATGAATGAATGGGTAGAAGGATGGATTACCTTGTCACAGTGAATGCTACAAGGTTTTGTACTGATGAGATGGAGAGTGATGACCGAGATTATCAGTAGGCCAGCTATGCACAAGATTGAGAAGCATTTGGAATGGGGAAGGATCATGGAGGGCAGCAGCTTAGGGGTCCAAGCTGTCTTCATTCAAGACTGTAAGAGAACTAAGCAGAAGAAGATGAAGATGAAGATGAAGATTAAGAAGAAGGTGAAGAAGAAAGCAGAAAGCAGAAAGCAAAGTAGGGGAGAGAAATCTGCGTCTTTCTCCCCCACAGTAAACCTCGGTTTCAGACTGATGTGAGTTTAAGTAAGTAAGAAAAAAAAACTGTTTTTTGGGGAGCCGAGGAGAAATAGTATGTATGTATGTATGTATGTATGTATGTATGTATGTACATATGTATATGTGTGTGTGTGACATGTGTATGTATGCATGCATGTATGTATGTATGTATGTATGTATGTATGTATGTATGTATGTATGTATGTACATATGTATATGTGTGTGTGTGACATGTGTATGTATGTATGTATGTATGTATGTATGTATGTGTGTGACATGTGTATGTATGTATGTATGTATGTATGTATGTATGTATGTATGTATGTGTATGTACGTATGTGTGTGTGTATGTACGTACGTATGTGTGTTGTGTGTTGTGTGTGTATGTGTATGTATGATCCTTCACCACTCGAATCTGGGCATTAGTCTTGCATCATTCCAGAGACACGGAGTAGCTATAGCATGGAACTTCATCAAGGGATATTGACTTTAAGAGAACACGTTAAGGTCGCCACAAAATCGTGGTTGCATGATCCTTGATATGTATGTATGTACATGCGTGTGTGTGTGTGTGTGTGTGTGTGTGTGTGTGTGTGTGTGTGTGTGTGTGTGTGTGTGTGTGTGTATGTATGTATGTATGTATGTATGTATGTATGTATGTATGTATGTATGTATGTATGTATGTGTGTGTGTGTGTATGTATGTATGTATGTATGTATGTGTGTGTGTGTGTGTGTGTGTGTGTGTGTGTGTGTGTGTGTGTGTGTGTGTGTGTGTGTGTGAGTGATACTTCGCCACTCGAATTTGGGCATTAGTAGGGGATTTTGACTTTAAGAGAACATGTTAAGGTCACCACCAAATCGTGGTTGCATGATCCTTGATACTTATTTGAACTTTGTTATCAATGCCTAAACAAGTAGCATGGATAATTTAAGATAACAAGGCGACGTGAAGGAGGAACCTATAGGTGAGAATGTGACATATTGTGCCAATTAACAAGGGTTGAATCCTAGTGAAGGGGTATTCGATTAAAAAAAGGGCCATTATTCATGTTGTGTGTCCATTAATGTGAATGAAAATTTTACTGAAATAGCAATGTAAAGAAGATTGTCGTATCATTGATTATGAACAATCCGTCACATTATATATGTTAACTTTTATCTCTTATAGTTATGTGAACGCAAGAGTGAAGTAAAAATCATGTGTACTGCTCTGTTATCCAAAACAAAAGGTATAATCGGATCGTGGTTAACAAGGTTTTCTAATTGGTGAGTTTTTGTGTAGTGAACTTTGTAGTATCACGTGTCCATTCATGACATGACTCATTATTATCACATTCATAACCATAAATGACCCATACATATCATGCACAACCTCATCCACGATTATGCATGATCTATGTCTAACTTCTTGCTCCATCTCATTTGCAATTGTTGGGTGAACGTGTCATTTCTCATATTAATGTTCAATCATTGTCCCACACACACACACACTATCCGAAACTTGGTCAAACACTAACACTAGTGCTTTTGTAAACGAAAAGAGAAATGCAGGCAGGGAAAACCACAGCTTCGAGCCTTCGAGAAAACATTTAGATAGAAAAGGACAATCACAATTTACCAAGACCGTCAAGAATAAAATTTGTTCCCTGTTACTTAGGGAATGAGAAACAATGAGACAAACAATCCCCAAAGGAAATACAGGAATGGCAACTTTTAGCTCAAAAACAGAATCTGATTGTTATCATTATGTTATGCCAACAAATCATTGTTTATAGACTCAAAGGGCCACCAATTAAAACCCTTAAACTTAAAAGTTATCTTGATGATATAATGGGAAGGTTATGCTTACCAACCTTACTATTGCTCTTTTATTACTTGAACAAAAAATTAATGTCAAACTACTTAATGACACATGTTTATTCTAGTGTGTGCGGTGTAATGTGTACTCCGTGTACATCTTCCATGTTGAAGCATTAAATGTCAAGGTAGGTATGAGAAGCAAGAACCGGGAAATATCCAACTATATCCCAAATTGACTCATGGGAATATCCTCAACAACTACTTAATGTGGTCATCCATTTTAGCTAAGGATATTTAGTTTATGAGGGCAAACTTGTTGAGGCATTTGTGATTGGCGAAAATACACAATGTTTTATCCTTTTTTATCATGTTGAGATAAATTAGTTTACGGGTAGTTCTTTCGATGGTTAAAACGTTCTTAGTGTACATTTGTTTACATGTGTTTTATAGTTTATGCCTCTTATAATTGAGATAGGACTCAATGTCCACAGTAATAACACATAGTAGTGTATCGTGTTTGTTATGTATTGTATGCAAGGTGTGGATCTTGTGAGAGAGAAGCTACCCTCCTTTTGCCTAACTCTCCCTATGTATCCCTCTCTCCTTATTCCCCACTCCCAATAATGGTATTTCTCTCCCACTCCTCACTCTATTTCCTCATCTATTTTTGAGCTTCAAGACAAGCCTAGGCCACAATGTAGTGGCTAACATGACTTGGTTCATAAACTCAAGAAAGTTTGTTTGTTGGGGTTGAGTCCATGACTATTTTGTCTTTCAAACACAATGTTTACCAACATGGTTATGCAAAGTAAACATGTGGATAAGCATGCCTCGAGTCGACAAAGGTATATTCTTCACAAATGCGCACTAAAGCTTTAAGCCTCAACACAATTCAAGAATACAAAAGAGTATGCTAGATAAATGAATGAGAGATATTTTATTGTGTTATATGCAAATCAACATCTTCAAAGTTACTTTCTATATACCATATGAGCCTGTCTTTTCTACTCTCATGAATTTCAAAAATATGGATATGACAATAATAAATATTCAACATTGAATTTGGTTTCTGGTCTTGATCATTTATGGCTTTCTTTTGTTAATATTTCTGAATTGAAAATGGGAATAAAGTTAGGAGAGGATGCCAAAGAACGATAGAGAGTGAACATGAATTTGGTTTCTGGTCTTGATCATTTATGGCTTTCTTTTGTTAATATTTCTGAATTGAAAATGGGAATAAAGTTAGGAGAGGATGCCAAAGAACGATAGAGAGTGAACATGAATAGCAAGACCAAAAGTTCATGTAGTATGCATCCAATACAGCCCGACAAACTCCAGAATTCATGGAACATGTGAGAAGGCTAATATTGTGCTAAAAGTATGTATGACAAGGGCATCACACATTTGTTACATTTTGTGTGTTTTAATCTTATAAGGATTTAGGAGTACAACATCAACCTTTAAGTCAAGCAACTCAAGGTTTGTTTTTTAATTATTCAAAGATAACGCTCTTATACATCTGGTGGCGAAATGAAAGATCTAAACCAAATACAGTCAAGCTCCAAATTCACTTTAAGAATAAGAAGCTCCAAGGTAACCTCTAAAAATAAGAAGCTCAAGGACCACATGTTCACCAAAAGAGTTTCTTTTAAATTTGTACTGATTGATTTCGTTGCTCATACAATTACAATGGGTGAACCTAAGGAGTTTGTAATTGTCAAGTCTCAGGAGTTATTTCAAGACTACTCTTAAGAGAGAAGGAAGAGAATGAAATGAATAATTTGAAACTTTAAGGTGGGATCCTAGATGAGTGCCAAACCTTGTGTTCATTGACAAAATTTTAATGTGGAATCTTGGAGGGCATGAGACTTCATTGTGTTTAGCCATGAAACTTTAATGTAGAATCTGGAGAGGTGGAAGACCTTCCTCATGTTTATGATTGACCTAGAGAATATAGAGAAGATGGAGCATTCTTGGCCGTTGTCATTGAGGTGGGCAATGAAGGAATCAAAAGTTGAAAGTGAACAATGTGGTGTAAAAGATGCCCAATGGGCCCTATAAATTGGAGCGTTGCGAAAGGTCATATTTTAAGTAGCACAAATATGATGACATTCTTAAAGAGTGTCCGAGTGAGGTGGTGAAACAAGACACTGAGGAATATGAGGATGAAACATCAGTGAAAATTGATATTGCCTCAAAAACAAGTGAAGAATGAAGGGGTTTCCTCGACATTAGGGTTTTTGGACAATGATAAATGGAGAGGACTTAAAAGCCAAATTTGGGAGCTCAATAGAGAAACTGATTGAGCGATTCATAGTCACACCATGATCTAGATTGAGATTGATGCATTTTGTAGTAAATTCCATTGAAAATAGATATGTGCTTACTTATGGTATATATTTAGTGATAGCTATTAGCAAGTTCAAAATAAATTTAAGATCTTTGAAATTTTGTATTTGTAAGTTTGAGCCTAAGTAGTTTTCTTTTTCATGTGTCATTCCTTCAATCTTCATACTTGAATTTTAGTGTGGACAAGTCATCTTCATCGTCTTCTCACATTAAATTCATTAAGTCGCACCTTCCTAAATATTTGGCATTTTGGCATAGAGAACTTGTCAATGTTTCTTCCTCTTACCAATGCTTCTAGTCCTATGTCCTTTTCTCTGTCATTGCCCATTGGTTTATGTTTCTCGTCACATCACTTCAAGATTTTGCAAACTATTGTGCAATTCAGACAACTACCTAAGAATATAAGTTATAGCCAAGAAAAGGATAACAATATTATAAATGGTATATACAAACTAGTTCTCAAATCACTCAATTTCAAGTATCAAACTTGATCTCAAACACAATCTTTGAATCGGTCTCTCCATTTTAATGTTCCCTTTTTTTTCTCTCAAAATGAAGCTACTTTCCCATTAATTAGGACGGATTATTACAAAGAGACTATACAAGGGCATCAACCTCACCGTATTCGGATGAGGATCCTAACATGGAATGTACAGGGCCTTGGTGGAGGCTAGCAGCACCAAGAGTGGAAAAGACTTCGGGAGGAGTTGAATCTCCTTAATATTGGGGGTAAAATTGACATATTGCTTTTGCAGGAACATTTTAATGTTCCCTTTGTTTCAAACATTCTCTATTTATTTTTGGCCGAAAGAGGCAAAGCCATCGAAACAACTCTAATGTCAATGTATTTTTCTTTTCTTTTTGTGAAAACACCTTCCCTCATGCTTTGTCCTCTTAAGTGTCCATGTGAACATTGATCCAATATCATCACAACACTCAAACAACCATTAGTAAGGTTAATGTGTCTTTTTTTGGGAAAAGAAGAAGAAGAAGAAGTTAATGTGTCTTAAAAATATGGCATTTCCCAATCGCACATCTTACTCAAAGTTGTCTTATATCAAAACGAAGCCCTCCCCAATATTTATAATATGGGATGCTTGTTGCTACATCATGGTTGTAACTTCTAGCATATGTGGCATGGCATATGTACACAATATGTCATATGCAAAGTATTTACCAAGCATTCTACTTGTTTAAAGTACTTAGAATCAAAAGAAAGAATGCATTCATATGTAGAATACATTAAATATTTCAATTTTCAAATATATAAGAAATAGACACCAAATACTTCTAGTATCAATAGCAATAGGTCAGATATCGACATGCGATTACACGTTAAACCTAAAAAACAGATTTGATGTTGACGTATGTGATTACATATTTTTGTTTCTTCTCCCAATTAAACCGAAAAAGATAATTTAATAAAATGTGTCCAAATATTAGGTTTTAGATCATGGAAGGAACCAACTAAAAATGATTTCTAGAGACGGATTGACTTTGTCCACAACATATCAAGCCATTTTGGAAATGTTCATGGGGCATACAAATAAGTAGGAAAGTCGTTTGTTTTCAGTGGTCCAACCTCTTTGGGTGGGACTATAGGTTGTGGGGTCATTCGGAAAGTAGCCAAAATATCGGTCTTAGTCAAGACAACTTTCTAGATATGCAAAAGGCGCTAGTTTTTCCTGCTATTGTTAGCCAACATTGACTCCTAGCATCATCATTGTTGGTTCATAGAGATATACCAATTAATGGTTGGTGAAAAGGGTTAATGCAGACAATATGTGCTCTTTTTGTACGAATCTACTGGAGATTGTTAAGCATTGTTTGTGCAGTTATGACATTGTGGTAGAAATATCGAGAAGAATAATAACATTGTTGAAATTAGTATCTCCTCAAGCGGTGTGTACATGGGGGGCGTTATTATGGGTAGTGGGAAAAGATAATTTAATGGTATATGAACAACAGGATGTTGTAGATGCTTTTTTTTCCCCCCAAAAAAACTCCTTCCATTAGTTATAAAATTTTACAGATGAGATTAGTATATACAAATCCCTGTAGGGACACGATAGGTCCATCTTATGTAGATGCCCATCGACTTAATAAAGGGGGAGGACGACCATTGTTGGATGAAGGCTAGTCGTTGTCTTTCAACTCCATCGGAGTCACATTTGAGGCTATCATATTGACTCTTTAGAGTGGCTACCACTTCACTCCATATCTCTTGCATTAACATTATTGGCTGCACGGTTTGGTTGGAGAAGACCAGTCTACACCGTTATTTCCCTAGAATCCAAAGAGCTATTAGGTTGACCAATTCTAACACAACTTGAGATTTGGCATTGATTGGAGTTGAGTGGACATTGTCGATGATGGAGAAAAAAACCTCTTGTGCTTTTATAACCAAAGTCATCCCCTCTTCTTGATGCTCATATCTATCAACTGGGGCCTGCCATGATAGCCAACATACATTCCCCCACTTGATTGAGCCTTGCACCTGGCATAATTGTAATAAACGGCCAACCCTTCGCCATATTCGATGAGACTCTAGGCAATCCCATAGAGCGTGTCGTATTGATTCTACTACAGTTGGACACACTACACAATTAGGAGAGCTGAGGTTCCCACGCTATCATGCACAAACCGGTAGTGACTCATGTATTAATACCCATTGGAAAGTGGTGATTCGCCTCGCGTGTTGTTGTTTCCAAAGTTACTGCCAAAACTTTGTGATAATTGTGTTAGGAACATGATATGTTTTCCAGACCTTTGCTGCAATCGAATCTCGAGCAGATTGAGCGGCTATAATATGGCGACCCAATCTAGTTGTGAATTGAAAGAAAGGGATAGATTTGCTTCCTTGCCCTGCATAAGGATCAAACCATGTCCATTGCAAAGGGTCCCAATTGACCTTACATAGCCATGTGTTTTCATGAGTACATATGTGCAAATCTGGCTATACTTTGATCGGATCAAGATCTACAATCCATTTATGCCTAGTATATGCCAGTACTCGAATTGCCTTACGTTGTGTTGATGCCTCGTTGTCCTACAATTCAAAGCCATGTCTGGTGTGTCCCTACCTTTTGGGAGCAAAGAGCCCTCCTCCTTGTAGCCTATCCATTTCTCTGTTGTCATCCTTTGATGAGCAACTTCCCTAATAAGTAGAGCGTTAATGATTTCAGATCTCATAGCCCATCTACCCCTGATTCCATGGAGGATGTTGACTTGGTCTTGTATTGGCAATGACATAAACCATCTCCAACATTCTATACTTTTTCTAGACCTTCCGACATGTATCCCCATGATAGCCCCGAACTTAGCACAGACGTCATTACCTAAATGTACATCTTTTTTTTTCCAAAAAAAACTCCTTTCATTAGTTATAAAATTTTACAAATGAGACGATTATGTACAAATCCCTATAGAGACGAGATAGTTCCATCTTATGTGGATGCCCACTGACTCAAGAAAGGGAGAGGACGACCATTGTTGGATGAAGGCTATTCGTTGTCTTTCAACTCCATCGGAGCCGCCCTTGAGGCCATCATATAGAGTGACCACAATTTCACTCCATATCTCTTGCAGTAACCTTGTTGGATGCGCATGTACATATTTTATGTATAGCCTTATGACGTTCTCTTAATACTATTGTAGTATCTTTCTTGGAAAAAAAAAGGTCCAAATTGTTTTTATATAAAAATGGCAATTTTTTTATATATTGAAAACATTTTGAATACCTACTAGTATTCAAAAATGTTGAAAACATTTTGAATACGTGTGAGTACTCTTAACACATGTGTAGGAAATGTGCTTTTAAAACAAGTATGCTTGAATGAGTTCTCGAAAATCTAGTCATATTTAAAGCTACACCAAAAAAAATCCCACCTCAACAACCACAAAATTATTTTATTTTATTTTATTCCAAAAAAACAAAATAAAATTCGTAATAAATTTTACTATAACAAAGGATGATATCAATTTAAAAGGATGTAACAAACCCCTTAACGAACTTTGCGATCATAATTAGAAGGGAGTCACTTTTCTAATCAAATCCGTGGAAATCAATTCCCACTTAACATTGACTTTATCATAGATCCCACACGTTTTCAAATATTCTAAGTTTATGGATCTCGTTGATCCCAAAATGGTTTCACAAAGGATTGCTACATACACTTCATAAATAATTCTCCCTTACAAAGATAATGGCCCACAAAATCAACCAAAATAATATGAAATACTCTTGTACCGTGATTTTATTCCTTCAAATGTATCAAACAAATGAGCATGTTAGTGGTTAGACACATTTGCATAAATTTTTTCTCCATTTGCACTATGGTTAGAACTTAGATAGAATGCACATGTTATGGGTTGTTTACTTTATGCATAGACCACTTTATTCTCGTTCCCCTAAGAAATTTCACTTGTAATCATACTCATTTAACAAGTCTAACCATCTTCATTGCCCATTATTTAGCTTAACTATTGTACATTATCAAATAATCACGGTACAATAATGGTGAGCTCAACTATTGCTACATTATATAGCACTATTATGGAGCAAAAGATAAGCACATGGGCTGAAAATACAAGCAAAAGAGCACTTGGCCAAGCAGGATTTAGACCAAACACTCCATTGTGGATCATTTGGTCACATTGAGAGTAATCATAGAAGAGAGTCAATTACAAGGAAACACACTTTATTGTTGTTTTATTGATTTTAAGAAAGCTTTTGATATTGTACCACGAAGTGAGCTTTAGAATAGAATAGTAGAGATTAATATGCCATTAGAGTACCGAGTTACGATTACACGTCTATATGAACAAGTTAAATGCCAACTAAAAATGGATAGTGGATTCTCAAAGCGCTTTTTAAGGAACATGGGGTTCAAGTAAGGATGTCCATTATCAGTCACACACTTTGGCTTATGTATTGATAAATTAGAAGAAGTGGTGAATAAGGTTGTAAGAGAAGAAGGATTCAATGCCCCAAATTGATGCAACATGTTATCTTATTGCTTCTTGTTGAGAATCGAACTCAACTTCCCAATGAGATAGTGTTCACACATGCTAATGGACATCATACTAGGCTAGTTTTATAATCAGTAGAAAGGGCACTCACCCTAGACTAGTTGGTATTTAAACTAACTTTGTGCAACTTAGTTACTATTGGATGTAATCTTATTTTTCTGTAATACAACTTCTTGTTCTAAGCTCTCTCTCTCTCTCTCTCTTTGTTTGCCTTACGTGCACCCACACACACACAAAGCTCACTTCTGTTGCACAGTACCACCTATACCTCTCCTTTACATAGTACCAAAGCGTGTGGTTTTCTGATTGAGCTTATTCAATTGTGTTGTGCTACACACCGACGATCAACAGAACTGGTTTAAGCAACAAAGAAGAAATCGACATCATGAACACTCAAATGGGAAGCGCTCTTCCCACAAAGAAGCTCGATAGAACAAACCTCACATCTTGGGAGTACAAGATGCATCAATACCTTGTCACACAAGGTTACTTGAGCTATATTGAGGGAGCTCACGAAACGCAACCCAACCCAACACACGCCGACTACCCAGCCTGGGAGCAGGCCACAAGCCGTGTGTTTTATTGTCTTGCATCATGCGTCCATGATCACATGCTCGACTATATTCGAGAGGCGAAAACGTCGAAAGAAGCTTGGGGCAATCTCAAGAAGATTTTTGTGGCTAATACGGCTGCACGAAAGCTCCAACTCCGACAAGAGCTGAATAACATGCGACAAAGGGACATGTCAATCACCAGTTATACCTGTTGGCATAAAAGGCCGACTCCTTCCAACTTGTATCCATCCGAGTGTGAACTCGTCCACGTAGTTAGGGCTTAGTATATAAGCAATAACCTAACGTTGTAAAGGTATGATCCACATTGTATCAAGTCTTGGAGTGAGAGAGAGAGACAAAGTAAAAAGCTTTCCATTAAAGCTCGTTTCTGTGTACGTCTCTACCTTCCTCCTCTTCTGTGTTGTTTTCCGAGTACGCAAACAGGTTCTCATTTGCTTCTGCATACGCACACACATACCATCCTCTCACAACTGGTATCAGAGTGACCTTGCTGTTCGGCGGCAACAAACAACAGAAGAAGCTCAAAAGAAAAAAACGAGGTTAGTAAAAATCTTAGTTTTCATAGAAGAATATGGCTTCAACATTCGGAACAGGAGTTGAAATAGAAAGTTCGATGGCAAAAATTTTGCATTTTGGAAGGAGATGATGTAAGATGTTCTGATCATCAGAAGATAAGTTGAACTTATTCGACACATCGAAAAACCTGCTTCAATGACAGCCGAAGAGTGGAAATCGATGGATGAAATTGCACGATCCACCATCCGAATGCATTTGGCCGAAAACGTCTACTTCAACACGGCAAAAGAGACAACATTCTCACTATGCGAAAAGTTACAAGACGTGTACGAGAAGAAGTCCTCATCTTTGAAACTGATTTTAATCAAACAACTTTTCAACATAAAGATGAGAGAAACCGATCTGACTACCTCCCACATCAACACCTTCAACCGGGTGTTGTCAAAACTCTCCTCACAAGGGATCAACTTCGAAGAAGAAGTGAAAGCCCTCAATGCCCTCTTATTAAGCTTGTCGGCAAGTTGGGAGGTATTCTGCACGACATACACCAATAGTTGACCGATCCTAAATCTGGATGAGACAATCGGCCAAGTCCTCATCAAGGACATTCGGCGAAAATCGATGGGAATTACCATCGATGAATCGGCAAAAGCCCATCACTCGACTTAGTCATTCGACCGACAAAGTCGTACGAGAGAACAAACTGACAGAACCGGTCGGAATAGCAACCGATCAAAAAAGAGGGGAGACCGACAATGGTCGAAGTTGAAAATGGGCCAATCAAGCGAATTTTGGACACACTGCAGAAAAGTTGGCCACACTGTTTCCGACTACTGGTCAATCAAGAGGAAAGAGAATGGTCGCCGATCCGAGCTGCAGGAGTGCAAAATCCCAAGGACTGGAAAGGTACCCATCCAATTGCCCAATGACAACATGATCACCCGGCACCAAGTCAGGCACGTACCCGATCTCAAAAGAAGTATGGTCTCCATCAGCATGCTAGTCGAAGACGGGTACCAAACGACTCTTGAGTCGATATGGATGATAAGCTTAGGAAATCTCAGAATTGGGTGTGGACACAAGTACAATAACCTGTACCCACTAATGGTGATCAATCTAGAAGGGGTCGTGAACGTAGCCGAAAAGATCGACCCATACCTATGGCACGACCGACTCGGCCATATGTCTCAAGCTGGACTTGATCAGCTGATGTAGGTAGGCTACATCCCGAAACTCCAAGCAATGAAGGACTTCTGTGAGCACTGTCGATATGAGAAACAGACCCGAAGTTCGCACTCTCTCAGCTACGAGATAGTACGATAGCCCCTAGAGCTCGTGCACACAGACATATGTGGGCCCATGCCAGAGCGATCACTAGGAAGCTCCCGATACTTCATCACATTTGTAGATGACTGTACGAGGAAAGTTTGGGCATACTCCATCAAGTCCAAAGACGAAGCGCTTCAAAGAGGTCTTCACTCGATGGACATCTGAAGTGGAGAACCGGTCGGGATACAGAGTGAAGACACTCTGATCCAACAACGGAGGCGAGTAAACCTCCAAAGCCTTCAAACAGTACCTGACCGACAAAGGGATCTGACACCAAAAGACCGTTCCCTACACACTCATGCAAAATGGAGTGGCAAAACGGATCAATAGAACGATCTAGGAGAGGGTAATGGCTATGCTCCAGCAAGCCGGACTAAAGCTGGAATTCTAAGCCGAGGCATTGCAAATAGCAATATACCTGATAAATTTGGCGCCATCAAGAGCAATCAGGCTCGAAGTGCCCCAAGCACTATGGTCTGGCAAAAAACCAAGCTGACAACATATCTATCGAGTCTAGATCGGTAGAAACTCCACTAGTCGAACTGGAAGACAAAGCCATCAAAGACAGAGCCGATTCAACAAGAGTTGAAGCCGGCAAAGTCAACAAGATGCGTAGGAAACAGAACCGAGTCGACAAAGTCCACAAGGGAGAACAATGTGACACCACCGAAATCCTGGCATGGGGGCAGGTCACCTAACCAAACCCCTGACACAAACGGTTCAACAAGTACCGATCGACCTACCGAACCGATTGAAGACTCCGAACCTCTTAACTCGGCACCCAGGAGATCTAAACGAGCTCGAAGGCAAATAGAGTTCTACGAACCGAGCCTCGACTACGTCAACTACACTGATGCAAGCAAACCAAGCACATATGAAGAAGTTATGGCCGCACCAGACGCCGAAATATGGCTAGAAGCCATGAAATCCGAAATGGACTCGATTCACCACAATCAAACATGGGAGCTGGTCGAACTACCAGTTGGAAGAAAGCCGCTACCTTGCAAATGGGTTCGACAAAAAGTCTCTCTCACTCTCCTCTCACACTCGAACCCCCTTGGCACGCCAATCTTAGCTCCACCCCCCACCCAACAACACAACTTTGGACGCCCTACGGTTGATATTGCATACGTCTATCTAGTCGGTTGCAAGCTAGAGGACCGAGACATCCTGTCGAACTGACATCCGACAACCTACCGAGCCGATGTTCGATAGCCGACCCGAAATGAGACGGCCCCAAATATAGCCGCTCGCCTATCAATAGCGGCTAAGCATTCGTTCGACAACTGGTCGAGCGACAGTCGAGCATCGACTGAGGACAATCGACCGAGAACCGAGCAACGACCAAGAACATGTGGAGAGGCAATCCGCAAATGAAAAAGGCCGACAAAGATAGGAGTTAGACAAAGTCAGACAATCGGCCGAACAGCCAACAAATAGTGCTCGCCGTAGGACGACGATGGTTGAAAACAGAGACGGGAATGACCAACAGGTCGGGCCGACCAAACAAACGGTCCGGCAATTGGTGGACGGCCACGACCACGGATATAGACACTTGATTGTCAAACAACAGATAAAGACAACCACACGAAGCTGGCTCGACAGTTGGTCCTACATTCGGCAGAAGACACCGACAAAGACGCGGCGGAAAGACAATCGTGAATACACAGTGTCAACCGCTGATGGAATGGCAATTGGCAGAGAGGTCAATGGCCTGAGAAATACAACAAGAAAGACCTAGAAAAACCACGGTTTTGTGCATGTCATAAGCAAAACCATGTGCAAAAAACCACGGTTTTAGCCCATGGTTTTGTGCATGTCACAAGCATGGAGAGACCTATAAAAGCCTCTAGTTGAGCTTGTGTAAGGAGGGCTCTATATGTGATATCACCATCACCACTATCATAATATACTACTCTCATTTATCTTCTTCTAATCATCTTCTCTCAAGTGTATCAATTTTCTTAATCTTTTCAAGTGTGACATTGTCTTCCTCAACTCGAACATCCACATCATCATCTTTTAACTTCACGAACATCCTCCTCAATCCAAGACCCCGATGGTCCCGCTCAAGTAGCACATGCACGCGAGCATTTTCGCGACAGCGTGCCAGGTGTTACCCCCATAGGTGTCAAGAAGGTTAAGTGTGCCATGTGTAAGGTGTGTAATGTGTAATATGAGATGTTAATGTGTAAATAGTAGGTGGGATAAATAGGTGTAACTACCCCCATTTGGCTTTTTGTAATAACTTGATCAAATCTTGTACTATTTAAACCCCACCCATGGTGCATGAAAGAAGGAGAGAAATATAGTGAAGTTACCCTCAACTCGTGTCTGTCTCAATTCCCTCTCTCATTCTCTCTCTGTGTCTCTCCCTCTCCCCTCTCACTCGAACCCCAAGGGGGATGGAGTCGATCTTGGCTCCAACTCCCCACCCACCAACATTAATTGTAGCACGTTTAACCATAATGCAGAAGTCGGAATTGAATAAAGAACACAAAGTTGATCATAAATACCAAAAATGTTGGCTTTGAAATAAGGATCTTTTTTTTTGGGTTCAACTCAATTTGTCTATTTAACGTATCCTCATCTACTCCTTACCAAAAACATAATGTTAAGAATAGAGGAAAGCTTGGTCTATGAATTGAGTTTAGGATTGATCATTTTGGAATACTGTCTGATTCAGGAACCTTTGAATGCTGATCCTCTAAAACAACCCCTGCTATGGTATCTAAATCATTCGGAAAGAAAACTCTGCATAAAATAAAACATAACTCTTGTAACGAAAACGAAGAAGACGCAGGTTATGCAATTGTTTATTTGAGCAGTAGAAACTACCTGCATGTATTTTCATATAGAGTTCTTGCAAACCCACCAACATCAACAATATTTCGATATGCTGCTACTACCTCGAGCACTTGCCTTACCACACAAGATATAAAGACTGAAATTCTTGCATTACATGACTTTGAAGAAAAACAAAACCGACATACCTTGTAGAACACGGTTCATTGCGACCCTTGACAATACCATTTTCATCGTGTTTTTCCTTTTTCTTCGAAGGCCATGTGGTTGTAATGTATTTGAAACCAGCATGAGTTGGCCTGATTTCACAATATGGTGAGTCTGTCTCCACCATCATCCTCTCAATTGGTATCTTTGACATGACTTGAAGGTTTTCAATCGTCTTCAGCGAGCACCCGTTAATACCTGTGAAGATAAATTCACGATCTGATCCATAACCACAAACTAATAAATCTCTGAGTAAACTCACCAATATAAAGATTTTTTACGGCAAGGAGTTGTTTCCTGCACTCCTCTGTTCCTGTAAATGAATGTGCAACCCCAGCAAGAAATCTGACAAGGTGAAAATTTAAGAGTAAATTGAATCTACGAAAACCTCCAGAAGTTAAGAGTAAATTGAATCTACAAAATTTAAGTGTTCAACTGTTCAAAAATCATATATCATGGTTCACCTGTGCTTATTACGTTCCAGAATATCACAGAAATCTCTTGTAGCTTCACGCATGTGAAGGAACATTGGAAGCTTTAGAGTTTCAGAAAGAAGAAATTGTTTCTCGAAATACCTGCCAAGGTTGAAGAAATGCAAATCACAAGCATGAAATCTCTTTCCACACTCATTTTGCAATAAGAATTTATTTCTTCACACCATAATATATTTTCCATTTCCAACTGGCATTTTCTTTTCATGCACGGTTACACAATTATGTGTTCCAGATTCAAGTGACAATAAAAGCCGAACTGTTTTTTGAGACAGGGCTTTTCCCATGGGTAGGAATGGTGATTTGGCAGAAATGAGCTCTAAATAATTGACGTTGGCAACTTCTCAGATTCCACGAACAAATGCCAAGTTTGGTTAACCAGCATTCCATGCACTCTTGTACATCAGATATAATTATGACAAAATATATAATTTAAATTAATATATTATCATCTGCAAAAATCCAGGACATACTACTATCAGATGTCAAATAAAAAGTTTAACAAACTGTAGCTACAAGGATTAAGTATATATGAATAATAGACACTATGGCAAAACCAGTGCTTTTCATTTTATCACGCTTAAAAGATACTGCTTTTGCTTCAATTAACTTGATATATGCACACCTAGCTCATAAAAAGAACTAGAGCAATGCCTACATTCTAACATATGTCTTCATCCTCCAAGGTCATTACTCAACTTTCCTGCTAGTGATTCTAGCATCCAGAGACCATTTAATGGGAGAACCTGGCCACAGTCTACTCTTGTTAACATAGCTGGTTATTCTCTCATCCTAGATACATATGGTTCTTATTCACGAACTTATGTTGGAAGCATATCCTACATACAACACTTCAGTATGCATATTTAAAGTGTTTTTATGCTGGAACTAGGAGCACAATGACCATGAACGATTGATTATTATCAGCCAATTGCTTCTGCCTAATGTAAATACTTCTTATTTGCCATGGGCATTACATGTGTCTTTCAAGTTTTTGTGAGAAAATTAAGCTTGCATTATGGATATCTATAAATTATGAATATGATACTGGATCTACAAACAGTGTTCCTCAAGATAGAGAAGCACATGCAATGATTTTATTTATCTACCTTGCCATGAAAAAGGTAATGACCTATATTCGGAACTGTTTTCCTAGTATGTATGGATGCCCATGGAAAAACTACTGCATCCAGTAACCACAAAAGGAGATCCAAGAAGAGACCACAAAATTTACAACATTTTCATGCACTCATGCTTCTCACTTTACACCGTGTCAGAAAACGAAAGGTAAAATGTATTCATATCAGATAAAAATGAACTCATTGCAACAATATTAGGGCAGGAATTTCCCTTTTGACAATCGATGTTTTTGTGGAATCACGTAATTGGACCCTGGGATTTGTAAATTTGGGAGCATACCCTTGGCATGTCTAGACAATCACGACTAACATAGAAACCTAGCAATGAAACGACACCAAGATTCTATTCTTGTCAGTAGAGGTTTGAACTGATTGGAAGAGTGAAGCAACAAACATACCACATCAGAAATCAATAGTGTTTCTTCTCTAAACCTACCACATTGCATTTCAGATGGCTCCTATGCAAGATGTCTCGGCCTTTACAACTTATTTTCTACACTATCTGTACTCAGACCAGTCTCATCTGAATTCCCATGATTTTCATATCATGGAAAGAAGAAGAGTTTAAAAGAACAAACTGATTACTGACTCTAAACAAAAACTCTTTCAATATTGCCTGTACCTCAGCCAGATACAGGAGACCCAAAACAAAAGCATGCAGCCCATTACATTGGCTAGAAAACATTTCACCTGCAGCCTTGTATTTATTCAGCATTTATTTTTTTGTAAGGCAAATGGCCATTTTCTACAACCTTTATACATTTATTTTTGTTAAGATGACCTTGTGCATTTTTTCCATGTCCAGTATTACTCAGAACTTGGATGTTTGAACTCAATTCTAAAGTTGTAGTTAGTCTGATCATGATAGTACTGATGCATCTTCTAGTGATGCGTTGTCATGTAAGAGATAACGATAATTGGTCATTTGATATTCATGCACCATTGAATATTCATGAACATCAAATTGAGATGACGTTATCATTTAAGTATTAACGAAAACTGATTCACAACAATGCAGGCACTCAGGGTTTACAGTTTCTACCAAGCGAAGTATCCCCTGTCTGTTCCTACAGTTGTATCTACACAAACAGAGAAAGAAATATGGCAAAATTATTAGCAAGACCTTTGTTGAACATCAGCTGGGCAAAATTGAAGACGGTCATAATCAAGTCCACACTCTCCTATTGCAACAACCTGCAAGTATTTGCAACTTACAAGTAGTTACAAGTTGCAGTTGAAGTCGTTAGGACTTGGGACTTATAATTATAGAATATCCAAACAGTAACAATTCTAAATACAATTACAATTCAGATATTTCATTGTTCACATTTCAATTCAATAAAAGCACATTTGACAATGGTCACACTGAAAATATAGAAGAGTTTAATTTGCTCTTGAAATAATTGAATTGAAGAGTTTAAGTTGCTTAGAATGTATAAGCTCTCATCATCTCCATTGTCTCAACGGCATTTGGTCAGTGCCTAAAATAATGCCCTTGTGATATAATAGCTAAGTTCATCATATATTTCACCCATCATTATTTTATGTTATTTGAGAATTAGGTTGTCCTTTTCCAAAACTTTCCTTCCATGAAACTGAAGTTTATTATTTATCTTTTATAGGTATTATCCTGTATACATCTTTTGCAGGACTTTGGCTCAAGTTTGTTGCGTTCTTCTTACGAATGTGCACAAAACCCTCACAGCCAAACACTCTAAAGTGAGCATATGAAGGTGGCTTGCCCGACCACGCTTCTTCGGGTATTCCCCCTCCCAAAGACCTGTTAGGTGACCGATTAATCAAGTGAACAACTGTCATAACAGCCTCTGCCCAAAAACCATGGGGTAACGCAGCATGAGACAGCATAGTACGGACCTTATCTTGAATAGTCCGATTCATTCGCTCTGCAACTCCATTTTGGGGTGGATTATAAGGGGCAGTGAGTTCCCTCTTTATCCCTTTGCTGTCACAAAATGCTTGAAAGGCCTTGGACACATATTCCCCACCATTGTCAAAGCGAAGACACTTAAGTGTCTTATCAAATTGATTCTCAATGTCGAGCACTTCATCCTTGCTACATATAGGGTAAACCCATAGCCTTCCATGTAGCATCATCAACAAAAGTGACTAAGTATTTCTTTCCCCCTAATGATAGCCCTGGCATCTGACATACATCTAAATATACTAACTCAAGCGGGGACGACTTCAGCGAAAGAGACTTTTTATGAGATGTTTGTACATGTTTACCACAAATGCAATGATCACAATGTTCAAAATCAGCATAACGAAGACATGGCAAGTAACCCAAACGAGACAATACTTTCATACCAGTTCCACTCATGTGTCCCAACCGGCCATGCCACAAAGAAACACTAGGCTGCTCGGTTATGGCAACAACATGGTCACTCACACTAGATACATGGAGAGGGTACAAAGTATCACTTTTACTACCCTTGGCAATAACTCTAGATCCCTTACAAATCTTCCATTTCCCATCACCAAAGGTTGTGTGAAATCCATCATCATCTAGCTGACCTGTGCTAATCAAGGTCTTCTTGAGCTGAAGTACATGCCATACATGCTGAAGTGTGAAAGCAAAACCATGCTGAAACTGTAATTGCACAGTGCCAATACCTGCAATTTCACATGCATAGTTGTCCCCAAGATGGACAACACCATGTCGATCCCCTGTGTAATCTGAAAACCACTCACGATGCGGGGTGACGTGAAAAGAAGCACCGGAATCGAGTATCCAAGTGTGCATGTCACCATCCGTATCTGCAAGTAAAGCATGTTCTCTATGGCATGATGAAATAAAGAGTACATCATTTCCACTATCACTATCATGAGTGACTACATTCACCTCTTCAATTTTAGTATTGCCTTTCCTCAGTTGAATGTCTCTCTTTTTTTCTATGAAATTATCTATCTTCTTGCCCTTTCCTTTCTCTTTCTTCATTTGAAACAATCACGTTTAAAGTGACCCTTTTTGCCACAGTGATGACATTCTACATCTTTACCACGTGATTTACTACGGCCATAACTATCAGATTTGCCTCTATTGTGACCTACCCCTCATATGCAACGCACTAGAGGACTTATTGGATGCATTGTTTTGCTGACTCATCTCTTCCATGAGTAGAGAACTCTCTACATTGTCATAAAAAAGCATTGCATTTGAATTGCTCATAGCAGTGCTGAAAGTATCCCAACTTTCTGGCAAGGTGCAAAGTAAAAACGTGCCCTTAAACTCATCATTAACGATGAATTTCAAGGCAACCAACTGGCTGAAAATGGAATTGAACTCACTTAGGTGAGTTGACATGGGTGTACCCTTGTCATGCACAAATCCATAAGTTTCTTAAGCCAATAAACTTTGTTAGTTGCCGTCTTCTACACATACAATTCCTCTAGTCTAGTCCATATAGAATAGGCACAGTCCAAACCTTCAATATTAAACAGCGACGCATCAAAAATCGACAACTCAATAGTAGAGCGTGCAAGCTCGTTCAACTCTTGCCAATCATCTTGGTCCATATCTGTAGGCTTTACCCCTTTGACTTTAATAGGCTTTGCATGCTTCTTCTGCAACAGGATGTTGTAGCACTACTTTTTCCAAACCGCAAAGTTATGTGCACCCTCAAGCTTCTTGATGTGCATAAGGTGGCTATTGTCACTGTTGCTAGTCATATTTCTTAGCCCAAACGGAGGACCAAACCTGCTCCGCAAAAAACATGACTTGCTCTGCAAAAAAACCTAAACTCTACTCTGTAGAAAACCCTAAACGCTGCTCTTATACCAATTTGAAGGGCAACACGAGGATTAGGGTTTTTGGTCAAAAACAAAGAGGGAGAGAGTCTGAGTGAGAGATAAAGGGAGAGAGAGAGAGAGATGCACGTTGTCTTGGGTACAAAGAGTGTACCTCTTTTTTGGTTTTTAGATATTATGTATATACAAGTCAAAAGTGTGCTACGAGTGCGTTCACACTCGTGCACTAATAAAAGGCACGATGGCCTTTTAATCCCAACAAATATATGTGTGTGCACCCCTATCTTCTTACTCCAAAAAAGATGAGAAATGACAAGATCATCAATGGCAGGCCCATTGATGTATTGGTAGGTGATCATTTTATTTACATCAGACATCATAATATTCTCATAAGTTATTACCTTTTCAATGGTCCTTTTCTCCTTAAATTTCATAACTAAAAAAACATTCAAATCCTCTCTCTCTCTCTCTCTCTCTCTCTCTCTCTCTCTCTCTTATTCGGTCTTATAGGCCATTTTGGCCTCTTAAAAGACGTTAATATATCTTTCTTTCTTTCTTTCTTTCTCTTGGGTTCATACATCATAAAGGCCAGGGAACATTATAATTGATTTACATCATACATTATAATAGATTTCTACTAAATCAATGCATTAAACTAAGAGCTGTTCACATGGGTTATATTCTTACATCGTACATTATAATTTATTTACATCATACATCATAATATTCTTATAAGTTATTACATTTTCAATGGTTCTTTTCTCCTTTTGTCTCTTCCACTTTTTCCAAGATATTCCCTTTTTATTCCTAGTTTATTGTACTTGTTTGGGTGTACAAGAGTCTCTTAACTACCAAACAACCATTCCTAATTTTGTATAAATAGGTTTATACCAGCCTCTCTTGTAATAAGCTTATTTTCTATTTTGCTACTTAAAAACAAGTTATATTCTTTGGATGTGTCTCTACTCTTTGCAACCATTTTTTCTATTGCTGTCTAACAGCCTTCTCACATTACCATCCGTGTTTTAATAGGCTTCTACCTCCGAAGCAAGTTACATTTGTTTCTCACAAGTACCCTTTGTGCACCACCAATGAGTGTGATGGGGGTAGATGATTTTGCGGCATTACTTTCTTTAGGTGGTTGCTGAACTAGTAGAGGTGGCACCACCTTACCCTAGTTCGGTGCAGTGCTCACTCTCATCATCTTGTTCACTCCTTCATTTTGATCTCTCTTCTTCTTCACACTGACCACCCACTAAGCTTTAGGGAAGAGGTGGTTGAGATCTTTCTCGACTTGAGTTGAAGGAGTTAGAAGGTGTTCGTTTAATATGGCTAAGCGTGTGGAGACTTCAAACGGACCTTTCGAGGTATGCCTCCTCTTAATATAGTCAATGGAGCTATGGTGGCACCTTTTTTCAAATTAAAAGGTAGCTTCGGTCTAGCCACAATGGATCAGGCATCTGAATATTAGAATCAACTCCCAATCCCCTAAAGCTAGATAACATTGTGGCCACAATAAAGCTATCTTCTAGTTAGAAAAAAGGTGGCACCGTTGCACCAATGACTGTGTTGAGAAGAAATATACCTCTCAAGGTTTATTTGAAGTCTTCAAACTTGTAGCCAAACTAAATAAAGACCTACATAACTCCTTTAACTATAGCCGAAGAAGATCTTAACCACCTCTTACATGTAGAAAAAAGGAGATTAGAATAAGGAGAGTGAACAAGATAAAGAGAGTGTGCATTGCACCAATCTAGGGTAAGGGGGTGCCACCTCTACCAGCTCAGTAGCCACCTAAAGCAAGTACTACGACAAAATCTACCCCCATCACTCCTTGGTGGTGCACAAAGGGTACTTGTGAGCAACAAGAAACTTTGAGCTATGTGCACTAGAGAGAAAGCTTGGAAGAATAGATAAGTGATATAACAATTATTTTTAGTTTGGAAGGAATGCATGATACATGCACATATATTCATAGCTATTGCTTCTAATGAGTTCTGAATCTTAAGAGATATTGGTTTTAAGCTCATCATTTTCAAAAAACCTTGAGCAAGGACAACTTCCACCTTCGATATTTTGCTGAGGAAGAGATTCCTCATAGTAAGAACCATTACGATTGAATGTGTCCCCATATTTTATTAAGTGTGAGATCATTGTTTACAATGATTAAAAATGGTAATGTTCAATCTTATCAACATTTTTTGTTAGAATTTGATAGGAATAGTGCTCGGCCACAACCGAGTCGCAATCACACAATGGAAGAAACAAGGAAGAAACAGGTAAAAAAGGGACAGAATATTAATGTGGAAAACCCTAATCGGGAAAACCCAGGGGAGCCCACAGACTCCGAACAGAATCACGACTCAAAGGCAACGACCTCGAGCTCTACCTTCGCCAACCGGCGGTTACAACAAAAAAACTTTATGTATCTCTCTCACTCTCTCTGTACACACTGATGCAACAACAACTAACTCGTATACAATGATAACCACACACAAGTGATTGCCCTAATTCATATTTATACTTATATCACTTTAGGACTATTTACAAATATGGCCTTGACAAGCACAAGAGAAACATATTTATAAATCTTAGGACTTTTTACAAATATGGCCTTGACAAGCACAAGAGAAACATATTTACAAATCTGTCCATGTATCCGGTTCACACCGGATCCATCCGGATACCTTCTGGATCCGATCCAGTTTCCGAATCCCATCCGGACTGGTTTCTTCTTTCGACTCGTCCAATCCAGATCGTCCGGTTCTCATCTGTATTCAATCAGAAGGGACCGATTTCCCAACAATCTCCCCCTTCACTCCGGCATGGGATGTCTTGTCAATCCGATCCGTGTTCTGCCAAACCTAAGGTCTCCGAGCAAAGTTCACGCCTTAATGGGTTGTCTCAATCCCAAAGATTAAAGTAATCCTTCCCTTTTTTACACTTTCGTTTAACCCTCACACTTTATCCACGTGTATAGCATACTACAGTACAATGTTACCACGGGATGCAAGACCCACCAATCGCGCAAGGACGAAAGTTGGCCTTGGTGATCTGACGGTATATGGTAATGCTCATAACAAGTGAACTACTGGCCATCGAGAAAATAGTCCTTTACTCCGACTCCTAGTTCACTTGATTCTAGCCTACCAAGATAGTCAGCTACGGCATACGTACACTTGGTCAATGGTAGATGTCAAACTCAAATTCCTATGAAAGCAACGTCCATCTGGCCAATTTCCCCTATAAGAGACGCCTTGGCCCGAGTTTTGTAGATTATTCAACAATGGACATGTTGAAACTAGCAATATTGTCTAGTGGCATTGCCAATGTCTCAAGTACACAACCTTGAGAGGAAGAATAGACAGGTATATTACAAATCTTGTGCATGTCTTACTCGGGGACAATGAAATTGACACTTGCATTGGAGGGACCGTTACAGAATGGTACATGCAAAGTCAAGAGATATGTGAGTGGTAGATTCCAACCCCATTCAATTTGTAAGTATCAACTAAAATCAAATGCCTTCTTTTTTTTTTTATAGTCAAATGGCATTTTTTTCTTAGCACTTGGAAGTCATTCATAAGATCAACTAAAGTTTTCTACAACTATCTCTTACTAACACAGGTGATTGATCATTAGCGGATCCAAGTCCACACCCAAGGATTTACGGCTAATAACATTGGCCCTGTCAAGTTCAAGTTTTACCTTTATAACCCTTGCTCTCTTCAGAGTGTCAAGAATAGCTTGATCCATGCGATCTTGAACATCTTCCATGTACATACGTTTCATTACATTTTGCTCTCTTTTTTCAATATGCGGAGCTCATTAACCTTCTTTGTAACCTTACCCATTTCCATCGTACAACTTGTGGCCCAAACCAAGTGTTGTCGATAGAAAGCATCTCTATCAACAAATGTGCCAATGAGTTTGATATTATTTGTTGGATTTCTCATTTTCAGAATTGTACAGCTTCTAAAGAATATATTGTACACCAGATCGGATCCGTGCACGAGATTGCCATCTACAAGCTGAGTGGAGCTATGACTTGGTTGTCCCATCAGTATTTTATTTAAAGCTTTTCTCCAAAAAGCACACTAATAATCTCCCCCAAAAAAGATGCACCAAATTGTGTGAATGAGGTTGCATGGAAGTTTCTCAACCACATGTACATAGGGTCCGATGGAGTGCTAAGAGATATCAATGGGATATCAAGATGAGGAGACAAGTCTAGATTCACTTAACGTAAGGTTAGAATAAAAATCACACTCTACATCTAAGGATGTGTAAGCCTGTTAGAAAAAGATGCACCAAATGGCGTGAATGAGGTACCATGGAAGTCTCTCAACCACTACAACGCACACATGTACATAGGGTCTATTGGAGTGCTAAGAGATATCCAGGTGATATCAAGATGGGGAAACAGGTCTGGATTCAATTAACGTAAGGTTCGAATACAAATAACACTCTACCTCTAAGGATGTGTAAACCTATTAGAGAAAGGTGCACCAAATTGCATGAATGAGGTTCCATGGAAGTCTCAACCACCACACCATTGCACACATGTCCATAGGTCTGATGGAGTGCTAAGAGATATCAATGAGATATCAAGGTGAGGAGACAAAGTCTAGATTCACTTAATCTAAGGTTAGAATAAAAATCACACTCTATATCTAAGGATGTGTAGACCTGTTAGAAAAAGATGCACCAAATTGTGTGAATGAGGTTGCATGGAAGTTTCTCAACCACACCAACGCACACATGTACATAGGGTTTGTTGGAGTGCTAAGAGATATCAAGGCGATGTTAAGATGAGGAGACAGGTCTGGATTCAATTAACGTAATGTTAGAATACAAATCACACTCTACCTCTCAAGGATGTGTAAACCTATTAGAAAAAGATGCACCAAATTGTGTGAATGAGGTTCCATGGAAGTCTCAACCACAACGGCATTGCACACATGTACATAGGGTCTGATGGAGTGCTAAGAGATATCTAGGAGATATCAAGAGAGAGATGTTCACAATAGCGTCTCCCAACCACTCCTTTGGGAAAGCTTTCGTGTGTTAGAGCCTTCTTTCATGTCTTGGTTTCCCTTTGGTGGATTTGGTGCGCCCATCCATGGCTTAGGCTGTTAACTGGTTCAGGCTTCTTTTGTGGAATCGGTTCCCTTAACACAAATTCCACCCCTTTGTGTAATCAGCTCCCTCTTGTGAGATTGGGCACTTTTGTGGATTCGGGTCCTTCCAGTGGAAGTGGGCCCCCTTACGTGGATTCAGCTCCTCTTCGTAGGACTGAGCCTTTTTCATTTGCCCTTTCGTGGATTCCGACCCCTTTCATGGGAGTGGGCCCTGTCGTGGATTTGGCACAATAGATGTTACAAAATAAAGGCACCTATAAATGCCAACTTTATTGTAGAATATATGCCACAAAAATAAGAGGCGCCTAAGGTTGCCACATTTATCACAGAACAAGTGGCACAAATTAAGAGGAACCGAGAACTCTTATGCCAATACTAATTACAATTAGCAACGAGATCTACACTGCCCTAAACATCTTTTAACAGAATATGTACACATATAATGACAAAGGAGCAACCTCAATTAGAGAAAATCTATCAAAATCACTTACTTCAACACATGTAAAATGCATATCATTTTTCTTCGATTTATCACATACTTTCAATGTTGTGTGTGTGTGTGCGCTATAGCAAGATGAGACAAATTTCCAAACTTTTGATTGTGCTAGAACACGCAAACACACATATATAATGAGCGCTGCAAATATACGCTTTTACCTTGCCTTTTGCTAGTCCTTCTTTGGCAAGTGACAAAAGCTTTTCCAGATACTTGTCAGGGTCTCCACTTGATTCGAATTCCTGAGTATTAGGATAATTAAATGAACAAAACATGGCGAATACATGAGAAAGCACTTCTAGGGAAAAAGAAATATATAGAAGACAAACTGAGCAACGGGTTGGATGCACTCCAACTGTACAATAAAGACGCCCTGCATGTATTGATATTCAACAGAATGTTGCAATCAGTATTCAAGAAACCAAAACCCTTATTTGGTTTCACAGACAAAATTATAATTGCAATCAGTATTCAATTTCAACCTAGGTGATGACTCTATGACAATGGATGAGATATAATTGTTGACTCTTGTCAGATTTTGGAGCTTTCCCATTGGAAATATTTACAACAGGAACAAAAATAGTTGTAGAAAATATATTTTGTTCAATTGAATTCTTGTAATGTTGGTAATTTTTCAAAATTTCAGATTTTTCATGCATGAACAGAAACTCTAGCTGATTATTCAACAAACATTTCGTTAACATAGGTCACAAGTAAAGAAAAAGATACAGAAATCGAATGTACATACCATCTGTCTCAGCAAGAGACAAAGCCTGCCTTGACTCTTCCAGAGAACCACCAGTGACCTACAAGCACAACATTTATCACAAATTTTGCTACCAAAGCATGTCAACAACAGCCTACACCAGTTCTAAATATCTAAAAAACTTAAAGTACATGTTTATGAGTACTTACAATCTACTCAAGCCACCATGAAAAGTCCAAACAGGATCTAGACACCATGAAACTGCTAAATATCTTGAAAATTTCAAGCTTAATCTAAAACTGCTTACAAAGGTATGATCTACTCCATGCACTATGAAAAGTCCTAAAATTCTCAAAACGTAAAGTTTAATGTAACTTCCAGTTATGTGCTAAACATTTTGAAATAATCTTTCAAAACTTGTTGTAATTAGGATGCATACAATTATGTGGAAAACTTCTAGAAAATTTTAAAACTTAATCTAATTAAAAAGTTAACTGTTATGTGCAAGATATCCTTAAACTTTTTGAAGCTTAGTCGGACTAGAATTTCTTTGACTATGCACGAAATATCCTGAAAATTGATAATCTTAGTTACCAATCATGTGCAAAATATCTTCGAGATTTTTAAAGTTACGCCTAAAGAGAAGGCTTACAATGATACGATCTACCCCAGCATCCCAAGCTCTTTCCAGCACCGATTTCAAATCCATAGCATGGTATTGTTTACCATGGTAAATCCCTTTGAACATACCATCTGAAAAAATGTAAAAAAAAACTTCATTAGTGTTCCTTTGTTTAATTCTTCTTCCCTTTCTCCTTTCTTGTCGTCTTTATATTCTCCATTCTTTTTCTTTTTTGTTTATTCTTCCTATTCCCATTTTGCTTCTTCTTTCTTTTATCCTTTCTTACTTCTTCTCTCTTTTTTTATTTCTTTTATTTCTTTTTCTTTCTTTTCCTCTTCTTATGGTATGAGAAACAAACAGGAGAATGAAGATGCAATCGTAGGTCACCTGTGAGGTTAGCTCCGATATCTGCAGAAGTAGAGTAGCTGGAAGGTGAGCTCCGAGGGCAACGAAAAGGAAAACATACATGAGAAAAATAGCAAAGAGGAGATGATGAAAAATAGAAATGGCATATGCATTCTATTTCTGCGCAGAAGGAACGTACCGATCATTCGGAGATATGCCATGGCTAAACGGTGTCAGAAGATCACGCACAAAACCTTTCCTTAAAGAGAATGGGGAATTAGAGAACCGATCATAAAATTCCTGTGTTTTTTGGCCCCCATCGTTCTTCCTTAAAGAAAGGAGTTAATTAAGGCATTTTTCGGGCGGCCGGACACTATATACGCCCTAGAGGCTAGGGGCAAGGGACATTTTACCCCTATAATATGTATGCCTTACCTTGTGAAAAGACGAATATTGCTAGTGAAATGTGTTTATTTCTCATTGTATCAAGTGCAACATATCTATGCTTGTTTGGACAATATACATACATACATAGATACTATGTAAACAACAATCGCAATTTTGGGCTTCTCTGGTTTGGGTTTTGAAACCCATGTTCCGATGGGTATTTGTGTAAGTAGAGCCTTAGATGAATGCCTTTCTTTTGTTGCACTTTCGTGAGTTCTCCATGCATTGAGGATGATTGCATAATTGGCGCGGCATGTGAATGCAATTCGGGGCTCGATGACATATTAGAAGATTAAAAAGCAAGTTACTTTGGTTGATTGCAAACTAAGTGGGATTGGGAACAAATGCATTTGTTTTGTCATTATGTGAAGGCCAATAGTTATCATTAACAAAATCAAAGAGATCTTGGACATAAGTGATATGAGTCAAAATATCCCTTTTGACCTCATGTGATCCATCCATGTACATGATCACATTCTCATTATGGTGTCAAGTTTCAACATTTTCACTTTGCAACTAGAAGATAGAGGGAGAAGATTTATATATCTTCATTTTGATGTTAAGCATTGCCTCATCGCCTATGTGAATATGTTTATTCGTCTTTTTAGCTTCGCTTAAATTTGGGATAGAGAGAGAGAGAGAGAGAGAGATACATATTTGTGTCGTGCATGTCTTGGTAGGCCATGTGAGATGCAAATGGTAACCCGTTATTAATTGAGATGGGCAATGTGGATAAATGACACAATGACCATGGTTTGTCGATAAATTGAGTGTTATATTGGAAGATGGTTGCCCAATGGAGATTGGAAGGTCATGGGTTTAACCCCGACATTCCACAATGGCATCTAGTGAATTAAGAGATATGTATGTAGTAATAGAGAGATGGCCATATTGGGTTTGAAACTCGAGATGTAGTACTGGTAGTCTAGCAACTTACCTCTAGGGTAAGCTAGTTATGACAAAAAGAAAGAGAGCCGTGGATTTGACATTCCACAATGGCATTTAGTGAATTAAGATATATGTACAAAGTACTAAAGAGGTCAAAGACCCAATATATAGTGCTACAGTCTAACAACTTACGATTAGGGTAAGCTAATTATAATAAGAATAAGATGGTTAAGATGGTTGTAGGTTCAGCCATATAGTCTCCAATGACATCTAGTGAATCAAAAGACATGTATATACTATGGAATAATAAAGAGGTAAGAAATTTAGGTCTCGAACCCAAGTTGGGGTGCTAGTAATCTAACAATGTACCACTAGGCCAATCTAATTATAATAAATAAATAAAAAGAGGTCAAAGAGGAATCAATTGAGAGAGGTGACAAATTTGGGTTTCAAACTCAGGTTGGGGTTCTAGTAGTCTAACAATGTACCAGTAGGCAAAGCTATTTACGATAAATAGGTTCAATCGTTGTATTCCATGGTGGCACCTAGTGAGTGGCACCTAGTGAATCATAAGACATATATGTATTATGAAGTAGTAGAGAGGTGACCAAAATTGGTATTGAACCCAAGTTGTAGTGGTAGTAGTCTCCACCAATGTATGCTAATTATGATAGCTGCTTTTTATCCCAAGATCTAGTACTAGTAGTCAACAACTTACTGTTGGGCAAGCTAATTACAATAAAAAGAGTTAGAGAGTGAGCAATTTACATATTTGTGTAGGCCATAGAAGATGCAGGAGATAACCATTTATTGATTGAGATGGGGAGTGTGGATAAATGACACAGTGACAAAGGTTAGTCAATGATTTGAGAGCTAGATTGGAAGTCGAAGAAATATGATTTGAAATGCTCATCGGTGAAGATGCAATGCAATGTTTAGGCAAATACAAAGTGCAAAAGGCAATATGTCATTTAAAGAGAATGTAGGCATAACTGTATGGGTTTTTTTTCCTTACGCCCACGAAGGAGGCATTGTGCAATATCTACACAGAGATGACAACACCCCATCAACTTAGAAATAGATGATTGTCAAATGAACACTGGGTTTCTCTGGGTGAAGATCAAAGGCTTCATATTGGATGAGCCCACATATTCTCAATGGTGGGGGTGTCACGAGCAAAGGGGTTCATGGGGCACAACACCACACGGAGCAACCGATAGACTAAGGACAGACATGCAGACCAATGATTCGACAAAATTCTTCTCTAAAGCAATGGGCACGTCACAGGTGGACCAATGATTTGACAAAAGGCTTCTCTACTGCAATGGGCAGGCGGACGAACAATTCGACAAAAGGCTTCTCCGATGCAATGGGTAGGCAGACGAATGATTCGACAAAGGTCTTCTCCGATGCAATGGACATGCAGACAAATGATTCGACAAAAGGCTTCTCCGGTGCAATGGGCAGGCAGACAAATGATTGGACAAAGGGCTTCTCCGTTGCAATGGGCAGGCAAACGAACGATTTGACAAAAGTCTTCTCTCCTGCAATGGGGTAGGTGAACAAATGATTTGACAAAAGGCTCATCCGATGCAATGGGCAGGCGGACGAATGGTTCGACAAAAGGCTTCTCTGATGCGATGGGCGGGCGGACAAATGATTCATCCGTGGCTCTATTGATTGGGCTGCAGATACACTCTGCGAAAGGATCGAATGGATATGCGAGCGAGCGAGCTATGTCCAATGGAAGCCTATCATGTGGCGATGGTGATGGCTCTGATGATTGATTGAGCTATGTGCAATGGAAGCCTATCGTGTGGCGATGGTGATGCCATCGACAGCATCGGCATCCTGTTCCTTTCTCTTCTTCTTCTCCTTCTTCTGAACGAGCCTGGCTTTTCCTCCTGGCTATGGAGCCCGAGGAAATCTCCGTGGTTCTGTCCAGAGCTTCAGAGCTCCATTTGAAGCTCGCAGACGCCATAGCTCTCGTCTCTCGTTCTTCTCTCCCCTCTCATTCCCCTTCTTCAATCTCCTCTCCCTCTTCGTTTACTTTTCATTCCACTTCTTCTTCTTCTTCAATTCCTTCTCCCGAAAGCCGCATTCAGAATGGTTATCGTACTGGAACTTCAGAATTAGAGAGCTTGGTTTCTGTACGAGACGCTCTCCACGTTCTCGAACAACAGCTCGAATCCCTGCAGGTTTTTCCCCTCAAATTTTACTCTGTTTCTTGAAGGTATTAGAATGTAGGATGTCTGATGCTATTTATATATCACCGTTTCTCCTGTTGTTTGTATATATCTGTGTTTGAATACCTAACATTTACACCAGGAACCTGCAGGTTCTTTTCCTCCTCTTTTCTGTACTTTCTTCTTTTTCGACAAGGTATCAGAAATTAAAATGTTTACTACGTTGATTCTTGCTCTGAGAGAAGTTGTACGACGAACTTCATAAGGTTTCTTCATAGTGCCTTTTACATCAGAATCTAATCCCATGCACAAAATGCAGTATTTCTGCACGTACAGTATCACCATGTCGGCTGTTGTTTGGTGAGGATAGGAAGGTTTCCTACTTTCTTCTGTTTCTCAATGTGTCAAGGTATCTCTTCTGTTGTGTTGAGGAATTACACGAGATTTCGTGAAGGTTATTTTTTCTCCGTTTGTTTTTACATGAGAAGCAATTCTTTGAATCTTTTTACATTACTTTTTTATAGTTATTTTTCCTTTCATTTGGTTGTGAAAGGTATAGAATGTCTTCTGTTGTTTGAGAAAATTTACATGAGGATCCATTGGATCGTCTTCTTTACATGAGAATGATCAGTTCTATGCAAGGGAAAAACGTGGACCTTTCTTTTGTTTGTAGAAGGTGTAGAATGTGTGCTGTTGATTGAGAAGATTTACTCAAGAATCCATTGGATTGCATTCTTTACACAAGGATTCATTGAATTGTCTTATTTACACGAGAATGATCAGTTCCATGCAATGAAAAATTATGCATTAGGGCTCTGCTGCCTTGTACATGAGATTCAGTCCTGCACAATGCAGTGTTTCTGCACATATGACCATGTCTATTGCTGTTTACATGAGGATTTGCTGGTTTTGATCTTCTTTTATCTTTCCTATTTTTATGTAGAGAGGTAGAATAGCTACTATTGTTGGAGGTGATCTCACAATCTAAATGAAGACCTTGTTTACACAAGGATTCATTGAATTGTCTTATTTACACGAGAATGATCAGTTCCATGCAATGAAAAATTATGCATTAGGGATCTGCTGCCTTGTACATGAGATTCAGTCCTGCACAATGCAGTGTTTCTGCACATATGACCATGTCTATTGCTGTTTACATGAGGATTTGCTGGTTTTGATCTTCTTTTATCTTTCCTATTTTTATGTAGAGAGGTAGAATATCTACTATTGTTTGAGGTGATCTCACAATCTAAATGAAGACCTTGTTAAGCTTTTGCTGTCATTCTGAAGTGCTTGGCGTTCATATAAAAATCTGCATGTTTTCTCCTTTCTTTTTGCTTTCTTCTGTTTCGTGAAAGTAGAATGTGTGCTGTTGTTTGAGGTGCAAGACAATTTACCCAAGGATCTTATCAGGCTTTTGTGCATTTCATCATGCCTCACCCGAGGATCGGTCTTATAGAAATTCAGTCTCTCTGCCTTATCTTCAACTATAATATCATACTATTAACCTTGGAAATAGTTCTTCATTTAGATTATATTGATTTATAATACAGGTTCTACAACAACAGCAGCGGGCTGAAAGGGATACTAGCCTTGCTGAGATAGAGGAAAGCAGGAGAAAGTTTTTAAAGCAACTGAAAGATTACAGAGGCAGAGAAATAGAAATTATTCATGAAGCCTTCGCATTTGCTGGGGGTAAAGTAACCGAGAGCGAAGAACTAATAGTGCCTAGTAGTTATCAGATCGTAAATGATGTTGATGACGTTTATGATTCTCAACACATCAGCAGACCTATCCAAGAACAGATTAATCAAGATAATATTGATGACATAGATAACAGTAATGAGCAAGGTAATATTGACGAGCAGCATCTACACAGGAATCAAGAAGCATTTGGTCTTTATATAGAAGAAGGACAAGAGGAGGATGGAAGTGAGATAATGTCTTTTCTAAATAGACATAATGATAAGGATTCAAATAGTGGCCTTGTGCAAGCTACCCTTGCCACATCCAATGCATCAAAAAGGTCATCGAAACATTTGCGTGCACTTGAATTTGCTGTGAAATCAGTAAAAAATACAGTGACTTTTGTTGGCCAAGTGATAGGCCGAATCACTGGGCATATTACCTGGCCATCCTCTAAGGTTGTCCTGATCTTGTTGAGTACAATTGTTCTTCTTTCATTAATGGATCCAGATGAGAAGAAGAAGAAAACTACTGGCTTTAGAGTGCCTAGAATGACATCATATGGATCTCATCATCACACGCATATCTTGGAACAAAGTGCCTATAAGGTTGATGAGGAGGATGACGAGTATTTTCCTAAATGTATAGTTAGGGAGCGAATCGAACTCCCATTTTATAAAGATTTGCAAGCTCCTGATATTCTTTACGGACGGGGCTGAATTTTTCTGAATGACATATCAAAATTTCTCCACAAATTGTAGCTATTGGAGATTTCATATATGCCAACATAATCTGCATTGATCTGCCTGTAGGGTTTTTTTTTCATCTCGGATATGATATATAATGTTATGAGTTTTGTCAGGTTGAAAGAAGTGAGTTCTTTTGGTTGGGTTTCCTTTTCCCTTGCTTTTACTTCACTCATTTCCGTCATCATGCCAACAGTGCATTGTAATTACTGGGATGTTAAGGGCTCATTTTTCTTGTTATCGATTTCTGAATTACTCGAATGAGCACCATGATTTTGACGGACAGAAGATTTCGATACCACTTTTTGTGAGCCATGGTCTCCCTTACAAATCTTCGTACTCTACCATGTTTAAATTACAGTTGATTCTTTTGTCAATAATGTCTATGCATGGACACATGCATCATCTTTATTTTTGGCAGGTATGTAAAAGGAGACAGATTTATGTACCAAATTTAAGACACTTGAATGGGACTTGCATATGTATATCGATACATATATGGGTGTGCATATATTGGTTATTCAGGTTTTCTTTCCACCATCTTTAAGTTTGTTAAAGTCTCTCACGATGAGAACATTATGTCCTTTGTTTTGAATGTTTCTAATACGTCATGTAAATATTCGTTTGTGGGATTTCTCCCATTGTGAAGTTCCCATGAGTAATAAAATGCAATGCATTGTGCTAAAAGAAAAGAGAACTTTATATGTGTGTATATATGTACAATGGTCGTATGTATGTGTATTATGAACATGTAGGGATTATAACCTTTATTTCCCTCTGGGTAATGCTCTCTACGTGTAGTACAGAAGTGTGTAATTCCTGAAGGCTGTGACAACCAGTGAAGCAAGGATATGAGCAAATTTCCATATCCTCAATGTACACATGTTACACCAAATTTGCTTCAACTTGCAACATGTAGTAGGAACAGTCATTTTCATTTTTGGATTTCAACAGATTTGGTTGATTAACCTGCATTGTAGGAACAGCTATTATGCTGTTGAGTGTTATGATTTTTACTTTGAAAGTTATGGAAATTGTTTTCTTGCTTTTCCCATTTTCATCTTTGGATTTCGACAGATTTGGTTGATTAACCTGCATAGTAATAGGATAAGAATAGTTGGAGCTTCCATAGTGGCCTGTCAGTTTGATGTCTGAAGCTTCCTTTGATATATCTAGTACGTGTAACTAACTTATCATCTCATTATGTTAAATTTAAATATACACATAAATATATAGCTACACATCCCTTCCCTGAATTCTTTTTTGGACAAAGAATTTGTCTTTCGGGTGATTTTACGTTTTTAATTTACTGCGTTAGCATATAAGTACTGGACATGGCTTTGGCGTTTGTGCAGAATGCAGCATCATATTACTCATACTCTAGATCCTCTATTATTTTTATTGAGGTTGATGTCATGACATTGCTAATTTAGTACATGTGCATTGTGTATTAATTTCTAAGTGAATTAAGTCGTTCAAACTTCATACATAAAAGTATGTCATTTTTAAAAGAGCACCTAAGCTTCATAATGAAAGGATGTTGATTGATATGTACACCTACAATAAGTTCCATCGAAGAAGGATATAAAATGCGTGGTGATGAAATAAATATGGACATGTCTTTGTACATCGTTCAACAACTTTATTTGTCAAGGAACATGGTAGGACATGATTGGGTATCAATTGTAATTAAATACATGTTTTGCATAACAAATGGAACAGTCACTCTGACTTGGAAATAAGCTAAGTTAAGCTTGTGTAAAATCATGAAGATGGTGTGATGTACAAAGTAACCCATGTACCTCTTAACTCCGTAAAAGTATTGTGCACATTAAAAAGCACTATTAATCACATCACAATTTACATGTGATAATAAGGTGCACATGGTTTCCAATTATCCATCATCTCCACCATGCATGCAAATAGAAGGGTTATAGAGCTTCCTCCCATGGTACATTCTCCCACAAATAGTGTAATTCCCATTTCCTCATCGATCCTATCCCTTTAACCTTTGCTTATACATATGATTGAGTAATGTAACCATCATCCTATTGACCTTAGGATATTCTGCATTCTTTTTGCTAACATAAAAAATGCAGCAATTCTCAACGCTCAATTTGATGGTCTCATGAAATTTTCTTGCAAATTCTCCATTGTCAAACATCATGCTGGGGACAAGATGAATTAGTTACCCTATTGGGGCCCATATACATAGTTGGATCATATCACCCCACGTGGGTGTGCGCGCGTGCATGTGTCTACTACGTCATCCATGTGCAGGGCAGGAGGTGTTCCACACTTTTTGCAAAACCGCTGAGCTAGTATATAACGACAATGGACCACGACAATGGACCACGTGGAACCATCCACATGATACATTGGGTGCTGCGACATTACATTGGTGTAAAAAAAAACATTCTTTCATGAGTCCCAAGAGAAAATGGCACACCCGAAAATGTCCTTTTGAACGGTCTCCATGAAAATATGGCCAAGTCAACAAGGCAACAAACACACAACAGACACATAGCAAACAAAAAAAACAACAAAACAAGACTTTCGTAGTATTACTCATCATAGTATGAACCATACGTGCATTCGCATTCGAGAATGGTTCAATCATTCGAAGCATGGTAAACACCCTCGAAGCATGGTAAATACCGTACTTTTGTATTCATTATTTATTGTAATGTAATTTGTTTTTAAGGTAAGAAAGTTAAGGTAAAAAGTGTTAAGCTAACATACGCATTTGTTCGCATTCGTAAGGAAAGAAGGTTTGCCAATGCATTCGAGTATATTACGTACTATGAACATTAGTATGCCTGCCTCTGTTTGCTTCTGTTTCTCTCTCCTCCTCCTCTGTCTGCCTCCGCCTCTCTCTGAGTCCTGACCTAGATATGGCTGTAGAAATAGCTGAATCTGGGACAACAATCCACGCCCTCCTCCTCTCCTTCCCTGTCCCCACTCATCTCCACCCTCTGCTTCAACTAGCAAGAAAACTCGCATCATCATCATCATCTTCTTCTTCTTCTTCACCCCACACCAAATTCATCTTCACATCAATAGTCTCCCTCCATGTCTCCACATCCACAAATGCTACCACCAGTAGTAGTGATTCTGATGAGAATGGAGCCTTCACATTACGGACTATAGCCATCCCGGATGGCCTCCCTTTTTCGCATCCCCGATCGGAGCTTGCCGACATGATTCAAGCTTTGGAGAATATGTATCCATCTGTTGAGAAATTTATACCTCAGCTTATGCAAACCTCGCCACGTCTCTCGTGTATCATTTCGGATGTATTTGTCGTATGGGCTCCTCGGATCGCCTTCAAGTTTGGCATCCCACTCTTCTCCTTCTTCACTAGCAATGCCACTGCTGGTTGTGTGATGACCTATGCTCCTCAGCTTGTCTCTCAAGGGATCATGCCTTTCCAAGGTACCGAAATTTCAAATATTGATTTGGAAATTAATGCATTGAATTGAATGTAATGATTCTCTTGCTATGCAATGTAATTTTGTTCTTAGGGCATAATTGAGGACCATTTCCTATTGGTTGACAACAAACTCAATGGATATAGATCTTGGGTTCGATGCCCGTTGTGTCGCATGACCTAGGCATTGTGTTGTGCTTTGGATAGATTATGGTCTACACTTAGATCTAGGATTTGTGTGTATGTGAGGGCTATTTGACATTGTACGTGGTGTCAAAATGTAGAATTTAAAACATGTGTAGCATTGTGAGTCCAATCCCACAACATGCATATTAGAATGTAATAACTTCAACGTGATGACATTGAAATGTTTTGAACTTTGCACCTTCCTACAGGAGGATCAATAACAGTGAAATTTGCAAGAAAACTAAAGTTAATAAAAAGCATCGAAAAGGGAAATCCCAATGAAAAAGAAATAATCGTGAAGAAGAGGTGGTTTTGCATTTTGGACACAATTGTTTTAAGAGAACCGGTTTGAAAAGTTATTGTAAAACCTATATTCGAGAACAGTTTTGCATCTTTTAGCACTTGGGCGCATAGTTTTGAGAAGCCTACCTAGCTTGAAAGATTAATGTAAAACCTATATTTTTTGCTTCTCATGTTACTTCTTGTTCTGAGAAGTCTTATTTGAAAAATTTATGTCAAATCTTTCATCCAAGATGAAAACTGCATTTGTTTTATTAGTGTTACAAAAGTTGCATGTTATTTATAGCTTTTGTTGATATTTATAGAATATTCTGCTAATCCAGTTGTCTCTCTCTCTTACTGGGTTTTCAAAATATTTAACTTATCATTGCATTTACAAACAATAGCATTAGAGATTTTATTGGCTACAGTAATGTTGTTAAGAGAGTATAATCGTAACAATCCTTATTGAATTCTTTGACTCCTACATTGTATAGATGGCAACAAGGAGCAAATCGTGTGCCCTGGAGCACCAGCTCTTCTTCCCAGTGAGTTTCCACCCTCGATGCAAATTAAAGATCTCTCACATATTCATGCCCAATTTGTTCTCAAGATGTTTTTACATCTAGAACAAGCATCTGGCCTCATCCTCAACTCCTATTATGAGATTGAACCACATGCAATCCAACAACTACAATCTAGGTGCAATGTCTATACAGTTGGCCCCTTGTTCCTTTCAAGCAATGGAGATATAGACAAAAGAAGGGCTGGATTTCAAGGAAAAGAAGACGACGAATGCCTCAAATGGTTAGATTCTCAAGCTCCAAATTCGGTTCTTTATATGTCATTTGGAACCCTTTCAAGATTCTCTAATGGGAATCAAATGAAGGAGCTTGCACTTGGTATCGAAGAAAGTAAACAACCGTTTTTATGGGTTATTCGACGCAACGCTATAGAAGGTTCCTTATTGGATGTGTTACCGGATGGCTTCTTAGAGAATACAAAAGACCGAGGTTTTATCACATCTTGGGCACCACAAATGCAAGTCTTAAAGCACCCTTCTGTGGGTGCATTTCTAAGCCATTGTGGCTGGAATTCTATACTAGAAAACCTGGCATTGAGAGGACTGCCAATACTTTGTTGGCCGGACAAAGCTGAACAAAGACTGAATGCTCGAATTTTGATTGATGGGTTGAAATTAGGCAAAGGATTTACGAAGGAAAGTGTGGATGGGAATGTTAGAAAAGAGGAGGTTAAGAGGGTCGTGATGGATGTGATGCAAGAAGAAGAAGGGGGGGTTATGAGGAAGAGAGGTGAAGAGCTTAAAAAGCAAGTAGAGAATGTTGTGAAACCAGGAGGATCAACTTTCTCTAATTTGAAAGCTCTTGTGGATAGCATGAAGAGCCTTTCATCAGATTTGATCTAGTATCAATAAGGCCCCCCACAATCGAAGCATCTTGTTTGTATGCATGCATGCATCTATTCTTTAGAGTTGTAATCAATAATCAATCTGATCCATAAACCTGCCCATCTCTATCACCATCACCATATCATGAGTGGATGGGTTCGATCCGCAATGTTTGGCTTTTAACAACAATTCAATCAATCATATGATGTGCAAAGGAGAACTTGACAATTTACCAACTTTTAAAGCACCTTGTACATGAAACACATTCTTTAATATATCACAATCTACATACTATAAGGTGCACACGATTTTGATGTATCCACCATCTCCTCCACATGTATATAGAAGGGGATAGAGCTTCCACTCATGATATGTTATGTGACAAACAATATATTTCCCATTTCTTTATCCAACCTCTCTCTTTAACATGGACAACGATTTCACCACCCTTCTCATTGATGATAAAGGCCATTATCTCTTGCCATCCATCGCAAGTGCTTCCCTCACTTAAGAGATCTCTCCGGTTTGGATCGACCTATGCTAGTGATCTTTTGAAGACAAAAATTGGCCATCTTTGGAAGATAAAAATATATCTTCTCTTCCATTCTATGTTATTATATTGTATGTGTATGCTCAAGTAACGTAACCATCATCATCTTGACCTTAGGATATCTCTTGTTGTCTTACACTCTTCTCAAAGCAACCTACGATTCCCTACAATTTATACCCGCGCTCTCTCAACGCTCAACATTGACGATATCATGAAGTTTTCTCTCTTTCCTCAAATAACCACAATTCTCCCAAGCGTCAAACTTCAATTTTGCACATGTGTGTGTGTGTGTGTGTGTTTGTGTTTACTAGGTCACCCCCATTTGTGTAGGTAGCGCTTTTTTCCAAAGTGTGGGTGTTGCACGTTACTTTTGGACAATGGACCACTCAACGTGCAACATCACAAGCCCCCATGGTATTCAACCTCTATGTTTCCCTTCCCTTATGCTCATGCTCCGCCTTGCCTCTCTCTGTGTGGGTTGGATATGGCTACGAAAATAGCCGAGTCTAGTACAACAATTCATGCCTTACTCCTCTCCCTTCACATCCTTGCTCATCTCTACCCTCTCCTTCAATTGGCAAGAAAACTCTCATCCTCCTCTCCACCCCACACTAATTTCATATTCACATCAATAGTCTCCTTCCAAATCTCCACATCCACAAATGCTACCACCATCCATAACGGTGATTCGGAGGAGAACGACCCCTTCACATTATGGACAATTGCTATCCCAGATAGCCCCTCTCGTGGATCATCTTTTGGTCCCATATGGACGTTCACAATATATATCTATACATATATCTATATCCCTCTTTCATGGGGAAATACTATAATAGGAAGGAAAACTTCAGAGACACTCCTCATGCATTTCCATATTTTGATCAGACCTCTCTCGCCCACACATGCGCGTGCGCACGCACACACACACAACCACACGCACACACTTGCTTCCGCTCCACCCTATGAATAGTAGTAAGTATTTGTTCAATTGTATCGTTGGGTGTGCGTGTGTGTGTACTAGCAATGGGCACAGTTTGGTTTGGTTTCTTTTCTTTGAAACCGAACTGAACTAAACCGAACCATTTATATAAAACAAAAATCAAACCAAACCGAACCATTTAATAAAAATTTTAACCTCACGATTTAAGTCAAACTAATTAAAAATTTAAATAAACAAAAAAACATTAAATTAAATAAGCATTTAAGTTAATTTAATTAAATCAATAAAAGACCATTAATTAAAACCATCAAATTAATAAACTATTAAGGTGAAAAAAAGAGTTAACCAAAAACCAATAAAAACCTTTAAACCAAACCATTTAAACCTATAAACCGACAAACCCCGGTTTTAGAACCGAACCGTTTATTAAAAACCCAAACCAAACCAAACCAAACCATTAATTTTTTTTGAAACCAATAAACCGTTAAAACACGGTTTAACGGTTCGGTTTGAGCCGAAACCGTGTCCATTGCTACACAGTGTGCACTGTGTATAGTGTATGTATGGGTGAGCAAAATTTGTGTGGAAGTGAGGAGGGGCATAGTGGAGAAATAAGGAAAACTCAAAGAGAAGACATGGAGGGCATATTGTGAGATAAAGGAAAACGACATGCCATCGCTGACACAGACACGCAGAGAGGCACCTGGGGGAGAGAGAGAGAGAGAGAGAGAGAGAGAGAGAGAGAGAGACTTATGGCTCAAGCAGAAGCAGCAGAGGCGACAGACGAAGAAGTGGAGGCGGCTTTGGCGGTCTATGGTAGCGACTGCACCGTCATTCAACGTTCCCCCCCTCACCTCCTCGTTCGTCTCAAGCCCCGAACTGCAGATGACATCTCTCAACAGGTACGCTTCTCTTTCGTTGTTTCTTCATCTGATCATTTCATGCTGCGAACTTGGGATTTCGTTTGCGTCTCATCAGGTATGCTTGTTCTTCATTCCATCATTTCATGCTGTAAAGTTGTAAACTTTCTTGATATTTCGTTTTAAATGCTATCTTTTTGCTGGGATTTTTGAGCTTCATTCCGAGTTCGATGATGTTTATAGAATGATCCTTTGAAATTCGAACATTAGTCTCAAAGTTTTAATTGAAATTTATAGTCCTGTTGGAATTTGATCATCAGTTTTACCTTTCATTATATTTTCTTTGCTTAAAACGACATTTGAAATTTGTGTCATCATTCTGTATTTCACAATGTTAATGATGCAATATTCATTGAAATCTGCATCATCACTTTTTCTTTTCATGATGTTTCAGCTGAAATTTGATGATCAAACTGCCTTTCCATAATGTGTTTGTCAAAATTCACTGTCCATTTCATGATGTTTTTGCTGAAATGTGACTGTCAGTCTGGCTTTTCATGATGTATTTGTTAAAAATCATGAGCCACTCCATGATCTTGGTGCTGAAATTGGATCATGTATGTGCCTCTTCATGATATTTTTTGTTGAATTCATGACACATTTCATGAAGTTCTCATTTGAGATTCGATCATTAAACTGTCCTGGTATGATGCTTTAATTGAAATCGGTTGTTTTGATGAAGTTCTCATTGAAATTTAATCCTTTCACGATGTTTTTACTCACATTCACAGTGTTTTCGTTGGAATCTAATCCTTATGTTCTTTTTTCATTGGAATTTGATCATCATTCTTTCTTACATAGACCTCTAGTTTAGTTTGAGCATCCATCTCCCTTTTTTCTTGAAAATCATGATGAACTTTATGATGTTCCCTTTGAAACCCAGTCATCATTTTGCCTTTGATGATGCAAGAAACCTGTAAATGAAGATTCATGAAATACTGTAAGTAATAAGATATTGTTTGAATTGAATAAACAAATTAATTCTCGCATGCATGAACGAACAGCTGCCCGAGAACACAGTTTTGTGAAAGCTCATCAAATGCACTACAAGTTGTGTGTTTCTTGTGGAGGATGGAATCAATAAACATGTCAGCTCAATACTTGAAAGTTACATGTGTGACGGCTCATGCCACTGAATATTTATTATAGTTGACTGAGGCAGGTTCAAGAGCTTGAATTGACAATATTCATGCGAGTTTAATAATATTCTCCCTCAACCAAATCAATAGCATCATAGTATTAATCTAATGAGCCCAATATATACACATGGATCAATATAAATCTAAATTATAAATGCTTCGCTTGATCTATGGGAACTTGTAAATCTGATATAGAGGTCCTGCAATCCTGATTGTGCTCTTTACTTAGTTGTATTCACAGTTCTCAGGTGGCCTCCTCTATGTACCTCATCCACAGCACTAGACTTATGTTAGAGTTGGGATGATGTTTAGGCACCGTGGCTTCTATTAATATCTGAAAACTGTGGCCAATAATGGTGCATGAAGCCCAGCATCCTCATCCTCAATATAAGACGAAGTGATAAACATTCTTTGTAAAGTTAAAAGCATCTGTAGAGAAACTACAGTTGAGAAATGAACAAAATAAGGTTCAGCTGCCTCAGTTTGCAACCTGCAAATTTCAAGTTTAAAATCTATAGCCTTCGCTATTTTGAAGTTCTATATATATATATATATATATATATAAATGCATGTCACCATGCATGTATTGTTAAAAAAGGGTTGACTTTTCCGTTTCTTCCTCATTTCCTAAGTTTCTGTCTGTGTGGCGAGTATGCTTTGGACCAGAGTTGCATGCAAAGGGGAGGTTGAGGTGTTTCACTGTTATATTTGTCATCATTGTCAGGCTGTAACTACCACATAGCTCTGTTATTTCATTCATCCTCAATGTATACCACATTGACCATGATCCTAAGCCTTTTGAATACACGAGATTTTTTTTTTAAAGTTTTATTTATATGATCTATTATTTCATACTTCATATTATGCAAAATTGTAAGCTTGTGATCGCATATGCTAACTTATTCTGTTATATTTATATGTAACCTTTACTTATCCTTGCAAACAATCTCTTTTCGGAAAAGCTAAACATTCACAACCGTTACCAGTCTGCAATGCCTGACCTCATTTGTACTTTATTCACAACCTTTTGTGAGCAATTTGTGATCAGCTATGGTATAGAAAATCCAATAGTTACCTTCATTGTTTCATACATTACATGCAACGTTGTGAATATTCTCATAAAGTAAACCTAGTGTATACAAGAGAGATTAGGTTTCATCTTAATGTTAACGTTTTCATGTCTCAATTATTGGAAGCAACATTTTTGTGTTTTGAAAGTTAATAAAGTTAATTCTATTTTACATATCTTTAGCTGTTCTTCACATCCAATTAGCTTTTTTTTATTAGTGATCTAAGACAGAACAACCTCGTCGTTCTCTATGCAGTTTGTTGAAGCTGTCCTTGTGATGAAAGCAAGCCCTCAGGTATGACAAAAACAAATAAGTAGAGAGAGAGAGAGAGAGAGAGAGAGAGAGAGAGAGAGAGTTTTATTTTGTGTGTTTTGTAGTATCCACAAAAACCACCTTTACTGGAGCTCAAAGACACAAAAGGATTAGAAGAAAAAAGGGAATCTTATTTGCTGTCTGAGCTACAAGATCTTTCAAATGAACTCAATTCAAATCCAATGTTGGTGGCTTTATGTGAGGTATATTATGTTGCAATTTTGTTCTGTGCAATGACATTGGTTTAGCACTTGTTTCCCCACGGCCTTCGCAGGTGATTAAAAGATAGAGAAAAACTCCAAAATGCCTGTGTGTTTCCATCAAGGGTCCTCGAATGATTCATGAAAGAAAGAAAGAAATATTAGCATCTACTAGAGGCCAAAATCAGCCTATGAGACAAATCATTGTTTCGAATGTGGATGAATTTATGTTGTCCATATTGAAACAAAAATATAAGATCTAGGTTTCATACAGCTTGATGATGCTTATCTTAATGTATGTGGTTGAAACAGAGAAAAAGGGGACGAACTAATTAAATAATTGCTCAAATAACACCTGTGATTGAGAAAAAAGTGATGCATTGACCATTTAATTGCTCAAATATAAATTATTGTTCTTTGGGGGGTTAAGGAAGGGCATTTGGTGAAGCTCGGGAGAATTTGGGGAAATAAAGAGTTACGCATTTCAGATTTTTTTCCCCATAAAGCTGTCTTTAAAATGTGTTATGATTGGAAACAGGCAGCATTAGACAAGCTCACAGATATGAATCAACCTGATGGAGACTGCTGTTTCTGTATGTTTTCATTATCAACGGGGTATGAGTCTTCTGGATTGAGACCTTTTATGAAGCTTATGTCTTGTTTCCACTGCTTTCACAGGTTAGTTAAGATCCATTAGTTAGAATTTCCATGCTTGTTTGAAACGTTTTGACCGAAAATTATCATACTGAATGGTTGCAGTGATTGCTTCAGTAGATGGTTCCAATGGATCCTGCTCGAACGAGGGCTTGACATTGAACTTATGCTGGATAAAGAACAAGATAAAAATATGTGAGAGGTTTGCTATTGTAAAATGAATCACATACACCTATCCCTAGGCATGTGCTAGAGAAAACAGTCTTTGCTGTATCTGAATTTCTCACACCAAGGCTTGGAATGAAATTTGTAGCCAGAAGAAACTACTGGAAGCATTGCAACTGAAATGTCCTGTGTGTCGAAAATCTGTGAACGCAGAGGATATTCCTTCCATCTGCAATATTGTAGCTGCTGGATCTTTTAATCAACAAGTAATTCAAGAACATGCAATTCTAATTTTCAGTTTTTTAGCTTATTCCCTCATATGCTGGACAGATAAATTTCTTTCATTAAAAGTTATAATTCTTTGTTAGGTCTGATAGGAAGTTATGGTCTTTAATTGATGCTTCATATCTTTCTTTCTTTTTCAAACAGATTGAAGAGCCTGAAGTTGGTTTCGAGCAGGAGGTCATGTTCAATGCCAGTGAAGTAGCACGGAAGGTTAAATTTGACCATCTTCTGGAAGTTCAGCAGCAATGTGGCGGCATAATTGAGCCCAAAAAACTCGAAGTGTTAGTTCCTGGTATGTTTGTTTCCTTACCAGCACCAAAAGCTGATGCAAATAGTTCAGGGAATGCTGCTATCTCTACATCGGACTTGATGTCAAACGTTCATGAAGTGGAAGCTACACCTGAGGGTCTACTTTCTGAGTCCCAAAGACCTCACATTCAGGGTGATTTTGAGGCTAGTAGTAGTTCAGCAAAAAATACAATTAGCCAATCTAATTCTAAGTCTCAACGAAGAGGGAGACAACGAGCTCCTCGTGGTGGAAGAACACACTGGGTTAAACGCACACATGAAGATCCCAAATAAGGAAACATTGGGAAGAATATATGCTTTTGTACTGTTTTCCTACTATTTAGGGTTTGAAACTGATCCCTTGTTTCCTAAATTGATTTGGCAATGGAGATTAGAGTTGAGAGCATTTGATCAAGTATTTTCAGTGTGACTAGAATTCAAGAGAATAACCAATGCTACTTTCTCGATGTATGATAGCTATATACATAACGGAGGGCTTGTGAATACTAAATTGTAGGTGCCAAACCAACAGAATGAGGTGGGTTTCAAACTTTCATACATTTTTTGAAAGTTTTGCTTCTGCTTATGAATAACATGGATCCATTGTAATTTATTGAACTAATTGACAATAATGATGTTAAGGATATCTATTTTAATGGATGCTTCTCATTATCATCTATTTTACCATTTGGGCACAGCACAAAAATCATGCCTTGAATTAAAATTTTGCCGATAACTATTTTTAGGGAAACTTGCTATTTTACAATCAGCACACTCCAGAAACTTACAGGCACGGTGAAAGATTTAGTGGCAGAATGCAATAAAAAATTGCTTAAATGAATGAGAAAAGCATATGCAACTTTTTAAAATGTGAGACCAAGGCACACTAATCTATCTTTTGTTTCAAAAAATTGGCTGTCTTTTGAAGGTATGTGCAGTCAAAGAGTTTATATTCTTTATGTACATGAGCAAGAATCCACCATTGAATGCTAATGTCAGCTAGGATACATTCAATTCTATGAAGCCAAATTGAATATATGATCAGTGAATGGTTGAATTATGAGCCTGACCACTATCAATACTTCAAGGACAATTGTTTAAGTTGTGCACTATTCTATGAAACATAACCCATGACCTTCCAAATATAGGTTTACACATATAATGACAATGTGCATATTCCATTAGGTTTCAATAAGTGCAAGAAAATTTCAACAGTGGATAGCGTACCAAAATTCGAACAATCTGAAAAAGAATGTAATATCAAAGATAACATTGGCAATATCAAAGTCAATAACAATGTTTATATAAGCTTAGAAGTCCACATGATTATGACACATTCTTAGTTCTTACAATTACTGAAAACGCTTTCAGTACTCTTTTTCTTATGTATAGAATCAATCAATTTGGCCTTAGAAGACGTTAATATATCTTTCTTTCTTATCTATCAACCCAAACTTCTATACAACACATAATATTATCATAATCTTTAATGGAGGGGAAAGAGGGAAGCAAAAAAGGCTCATACTCCATTGAGAGTAAGCCACAGAAAGTCAAGGCTTGCGATACTTCTCAAGTGTTACGGGCATGACCATCTAGTATCCCGTGGTCAGAATTTACTGTAGTATTCTTTACATGACCATATAATATCCTGTGGTCAGAATTTATCGTAGTATTCTATACACGTGGATAAGTGATGGTCATGCCCGTAACATCAAGCCAGCCCTTCGTGATGCCTGACAGAATTGCTAAAGCTGTTCTTGGCTCTAGTAACAGAATTCGCTCCGAAGTTGTTTACCTTTTTTTTGGCCCTCACTGCCGAAACAAGGTGATGTATCTCATCCTAAAGCAAGAAATAATGAACAAATTAAAGACACATTAAAACTAGAGAGAAACAAAGATAGAAAATCATTAATCGTTACATTGATGTTCAAACAACATAACGAAAACATGAAATTGATATTTTTCCTTTTTTTCACTAAACAGGGAAAGAAGGAAAATAGAGGTTCCTTAAGTTTCACTAAGTAAAATAACTGCACCACTTAATGGCATTGCTGTAACATACCTAACCACTGTGGGAATATATGCTCATTGTCAAGCTGAGCTTCTACCAAATTTACTGAATACCCGACATATTTTGGAACAGACATATCGATTGGTCTCTTGATTTGTACACTGTCAGCTCAAATATATTCGCAACTGAGAGAGAAGATGCAACTATAGTTCATATCTACTCTCTAGACTGAGAAGAAACTGCAACAAATGCAATGGCCAAGTTCAAAGGCTGGAAAGACACCTTATATTCTCTTCCATGTGTTAGAAAGATGCATATGAAGATAACCAACTGATTTTTATGTTTCCAATATAAAGCATTCAAGAACAAATTACGCTGAGTTGCATGTTAGCACTCATCCTTACCTATAACAGCATCATCATCTTTCTCAGTATTTTGCACCGGGACTGAAGAGTGTGTTAATGTATGCACATTATATTGATAGTTTTAGATGGAATGTTGCATGAATTTCCTCTCCAAGGGCTTGTCTATCTCAACCATGAAGTTTAGATGTCCTGAACAGGGGCCAGTCATGAGCATCAATCACATTGCATCATGCAAGAGGCTGGTTTTAGCATGTCCAACGGGAATCTACAGTGATATTTCTTAATGATTTTCAATGCCAGAAATAGGAAACTTTGATCTTCCATTGTTTATTCTAATATTTTAGGGAATGTTTTCAATAGTGCAGAAAACTCTTCTATTGTGTCATTGGAGACTTGTTTTTCAAGCATTAAGGAACACCTACAAAGAAAAATGAAAGAGAACATCTTTCTGTTGTGTGTGCAAGAACACCATATTTTTTAATAATTGACGGTAATGTAATGTACACCTGCGATTCGTATTTTGATTCTTAGCTTGTATTCTCAAGAGGTGATAGACCTTGGAGGAGCCTCACACTTTGAAGGTTTCATCAAACCTTACAACTAGAAGAGAAAATGTAAACAGTAACATCTTCATTTATTGAACTGCTCATGGTTTTCCTTTATTGATCTGTTCACGATTTTCCTTCCTCTTCAATGTACCGAACTTTGCCCTTTATTAGGTACTATCTTTACGGATCCTCATATCACATGGAAATTATATTGTTACTATGCTTTTAACTTTATCACATGACATCATATGTCATTGCTCATCCTTCATCAACAACAAATGTGGATTCTTTTTGAAAGAATATTTAATCAAACATACACCAAGCTTATTTCTTGGCATTATTAGGCACTCTTTTCTCCAAATTTGGGAGTACATATACATCATTGACTTATCTAAGCAAGCTGTAAAAGTGCACGGAAAGAATATTTAATCAAACATACACCAAGCTTATTTCTTTTCTCTAAATTTGGGAGTACATATACATCATTGACTTATCTAAGCAAGCTGTAAAAGTGCACGACAACTCACTATTCACTGGCCAGCCATTCGTACAGATCTTCACCATGAGAAAGATGAACAGCCTCCTGCAAATTTCCATTCCCTCCCATTGCATCGATCTGTTTTCAAAGCTGTGCACCCTAAAAAGGCACAATTTTTTTTATATGATCGAATTTGAAGCCAGTCAAATACCAAGAAATGCGAGGGTTTTTAGGGTAAATAAAAGAATTTGTATCGATGAACAGCAAATCGACTCAATGTCTGGTTTTTCCTTTAAGAAAAGACAGGGAAATTTTTTCTCCCCAAAAAAGATACTACATTAATATTAAAGAATTAAGAAAGGCCCTAATGCAATCCATATAAATATATGTACATTTCGCTAATAAACCCCTTTCTAAGTGCTAATTGTCGGCTTAAAGAAAATACTTTGGTGTAAAGTATGAATCACTCCACCTTATCAGAAATCCGTCTATAAAATATTCATTTGTTATGGTGTGAAACTCCAATCGTTTGAGCTTTGCCAGTTGCGTATTAACTTTTATGTTATCGTGATATCCAAAGAACCTCTGAGGTTGATGCAAGTTTGGAAAAACGAAAATAACAACCTATTGGAGTATACTTGATAATGAAAGACAAATGATAATGTTTAAAGGTCAATGACACTTATAATCATTAATTGGGTTTTGGTAGAGCGTGGTGGCATCCCCCATTAGAGACAAAGATTGTATCTGCCTTGTAGATAGAGGTACTTTAGCAATGGTAGGAAAACATTCAATCCAATCTCAATTTTCTAGTTGCTACTGCTTGTCTTGGCCACAATACAAGCTACAATGGTGATTACCTAAAAGAGAATAATGCCTTTTTGTATTCCTCAAATTAACAGACTTATTTGGTCTTAAGATACAAGGTTTGCCAATAAAAAAATGCTTGATTGCCATTTCCTCAAGTCTTCACTTGAGATTGATTGGAACTTTATAGAAATAGGTAGCAATGGGCACGGTTTTGGCTCAAACCGAACCGAACCATTAAGCCATGGCTTACGTTTATTGGTTCCAAAAATTTTTAATGGTTTGGTTTGGTTTAGATTTACAATAAACGGTTCTGTTTTGGTTTGGTTCGGTTCTAAAACTCAGGTTTATAGGTTTATAGGTTTGGTTTAAAGGTTTAAAAGTTTATAGGTTTTTGGTTAACTTTTTTTTATTACCTTAATAATTTATTGATTTGATGGTTTAATTAATGGTTATTTATTTATTTAATTAATTTAACTTAAATGTTTATTTAATTAAATGGTTTAATTAAAATTTCTTTTATTGATTTAATAGATTTAACTTAAATACTTATTTAATTTAATGTATTTTTATTTATTTAAATGTTTAATTAATTTAACTTAAGTGGTTAGGTTTAAACTTTTTATTAAATGGTTCAGTTTGGTTTCAACTTTTCCCTAAACGGTTTGGTTTCAACTTTTTCTTAAATGGTTTGGTTTAAATACTAAGAGTTCATAAACAATTTAGTTTGGTTTATGTTCGAAATAAACGGTTTGGTTTCGGTTAACCGAACCGTGCCCATTGCTAGAAATAGGTGTTATACTAAATTAAAATCCACACTAGCGACTACCCCAAGGAGAATAATGGCATTAGTATTCCTAGAATTAACGGACTTATTAGATCTTAAGATACGAGGTTTTGCCAATTTTACAATGCTTGATTGCATATTTCCCCGAGTCTTCACCTGAGAGTGAAATAGGTGTTTTACTAAAGTAAAATCAAATGATGTTTGTCATAAGTAAATTTATTGGCATGAGTGGATCAAAAAGAAGTTTATAAGAGAATGGGGGTCTAGGATGCCTACAATGGGGTGGCTATGTGTGGTAAAGATGGGTTGGCATTCCCATCTTCCATTATATAGTTAAGGTGTTTATTTGAAGGGCATGATAAGGGGTGTAACCCTAGGAGATGTCGAAAGGAATTAGAATATTTCTATTGGAATGTGTTTTTATTTTATTTTTGAAGATCCACCTTGGTATTAATAGAAAGATGCCCAAAGGCTACAAAGAAGTCATACATGAAAACACAACCACCATATCCACATCAACCAACATGTTGAATAGCCAAAAGCCCTCACGTAGCTACCTTATAAATTGCATTTACACATCTATTGGAATGTGTTTCTTTTGCACATTGGGACCCTTGATGATAATGATCAAGATCTATTTGGACAAATATTTTGATAGTGTGGGCTTCTTTCATTGGGGATTCAAAATTCCCATTAATGTTGTTTTTCTCACATGTTAACTTGGGTTTCCCTTAATTGCATTTCAAATAGTTTTAAGGTTCTCGAGGTATCGCAGTTTCAAATATATTTTTTAGTATCAAGTGCCAGAAGGAAAAATGAGAGCATGCAAGTCGAAAAAAAGTGACGTGCGTGCTAAAATTAAAAAGTACCCACTAATTTTATTTGGGGGGGGGGGGGGGGGGGGGAAGCCTCTCAAATCCTATAAAAGGGTGAAGAGGGCTTATTGTTAGAGGGTAATTTAGAAACAAGGCGGAAGTCTTGTCGCAATCCAAAGAAAGCTCAAGGACTACAAGTTAAGAGAGCATGCAAGATCAATAACGACAAAAGGTGACATGGTTGTTGTTCATTGAAACATTGCACCGAAACTCGAGGACATCCCTCCTTGAAGCTTTACTTGTGATTTATTCTTCTCCATATACTCTTATCATCCTATTCTTCTTTCTTTTATCTCTTGATCACTCCATGTAACAGAGGCGTCAACAACCATACATGGTCTTACGACTTTGCGGAGACCTGTGTTCTTGGTAAACAATTGCTTGGGCCTGGTCACCGTGACCTCATCTGTGAGAAGGCACCCCTTCTCCCGAAGTTACGGGGCCATTTTGCCAAGTTCCTTAGAGAAAGTTGTCTTGTGCCCCTAGGTATTCTCTACCTACCCACCTATGTCGGTTTCGGGTACATGTACCCACTTTTCAAAAGTTGTTCTTGTGAATTTACACGTTCTTGTGATTTTTATTACTTATAAATATGTTTTATAATTTATGTTTCCATTATCTTGTACAAATCCTTGTTTAAATAAATCATGGTCAAGCAAGTAGTGTGTCGAAATTTTCGGTATGGAATTTTGTGCTCAGGAAATAAAGTTACAGGAATTCGACGAAATCAACCTATAGCGAATTTGTCAGACCATCTTATCAAGGGACCTGTCTGCAAACGCGGGTTTTTCCAATTTCGATCCGGATTTTTTCCGATTTTGATTCCAAACACGGGCGGAAAGTATATTGCCGAAAACTTTCCAGGCAATGGGCACTCAAAGATTGGGCCAAAAACATAATTTTATATTAATATTGGCCTCTACACACCCCCACCCATGAGGTTATTTTAAAAATTATAGCAAAGGAAAGGGAAGCCTTTGACACTGATCAAAGGCCCCCCTTTGACCAAAGTGTTTGACTCGAACCTATTTCTATTGCTGCCATCGCCATTGCTTGTCACCGCCTATGGCACCAAGCACCCTTAAAAATAAAATATAAATATACATAAATAATAATAATAATAATAATAATAATAATAATAATAATAATAGAGACTCCCATCGGCCCAAGCCATGTGCAGATTGCTTCTTCGGTTCGCTCTTTTTTTCCCTCTTGTTAATTGCTTGACGAGAAATGATGGTTCACCTTGGCATTTGTTTGGTTTATTATTATCTCTTTACACTAGACTTTGCTACTCGAAACTACCTATTTAACTATTACCATAAACCCTATAAATAATTAAAAGAATAATAAAATAATAATAATAATAATTAGTAGTAGTATTGTTTTAAAAATAATAATAGCATTACTAATAATTATTATTATTAAAAATAATAGTAATAATAACATTAATAAACAAATAAACAGATAAAATAAAATAGCAATAGCAATAATAATTCTCAATTTTAGTCTAAGAGAATAACATTAGAAGTAATTACTAGATACAAGAAATATAAACTAACTTCCTACACTCAATTCTTTATGCTTATAATTTAATATTCGCAATAAACTAATGTTGATACACTTTCATCTTGCCACTTACATTCGTGTATACAACTACATAGTTACAATTGAGCTCGTGCACATAAATGCACATTACAATACATTAATTCCCGAGTGCACACACTTTGCACACCCAAGCTTGGGGGAATCCATTTGTTTAAGAGTAGTTGAGGAAGGAATAGTTTGATTGCCCCAAAAAGAAGTTCTAGTTGAAGTTTGCATCCATGAACTAATAATTTAACTAAATTTGCCTCTTTGGTTCAAGTCCCCATTGGTCCCACTCAACTTTCACACACATGAGCAAAACTTTGCGAGACCTTGATATCCCAAATCCAATATGAACCTTAATCCCAATCACTCTTAACCTCTTCTAAGTGAATGAGGAAGAGACTCCATCCCCGAGTGCACGCGCTTTGCACACCCAAGCTTGGGGGAACCCGTTTGTATAAAAATAGTTGAGGAAGGAATAGATCAATTGCCCCGCCAAAGAAGTTTGGTGTGAAGTTTGCATCCATGAATTGACAATTTAACTAATTTTTTCCTCTTTGGTTTACGTCCCCAATGGTCCCGGTCAACTTTCACACACGTGCGCAACGATACCTTCATATCCCAAATCCAATATGAACTTTAATCCCAATCACTCTTAACCTCTTCTAAGTTGGTGAGGAAAGAGACTCCGTTTAAGTAGATAGGCTCCTGTATTTGCTTTCTGAAAGTTACATTTTTTCAATCAAGAACCCTCACAAAAATCAATTTTGTTTGTATCTTCTAACCTCATCATTTTGTTTTGTTTAGCATAAGTACCTCAAAAATTCTTGATAAAAACAAAACCAAACTAATGAATTAAAAGAACTTGCATGTATTCAAAATCCTTGAAATAAAAAATTTTCATCCTTGTAATAAGAATTCATTTTCAGCAAAAAAATGTGTCTAAAGCAACATGTAACAACAAATTTCATCTAAACCTATTGCTATTGTATGATATATGTTTTGTAATGAACTAATTTTTTTAACCATTCTGTGTACCCTTATTGATGATAATCACAATCATGTCGAATAACATGCATTGTAGGCCTCATTTATGTGAAAATAAATCATCATAAATTATTAACAGGTGTTTTCCTATTCATTTATGAATACCCCTTTGTAAATGGTACCTTATGTATGTAAAACCTTGTAAAATATGAGTTTGAAGTTCTCTCTTTATTGAATCCTTGTGTTGCTACTTGAGCCTCAAACCTGCAACGGAGCATTGCATATCACATACTTTATTACTATTCCATCATGCTTACATATTTGACTTTTAGACTTTCAATATCACAAGTTTTGTAAGTAATCATTTGTAGGGAAATCTAAAATCTATAGTAGGCATTGAATAAAAGCAATGCTTTATTGAATCCTTGTGTTGCTATTTGAGCCTCAAACCTGCAATGGAGCATTGCATATCACATACTTTATTACTATTCCATCATGCTTACATATTTGACTTTTAGACTTTCAATATCACAATTCTTGTAAGTAATCATTCGTAGGGAAGTCTAATTTCTATAGTAGGCATTGAATAAAAGCAATGCTTCCATATTTCACTTTTGGATGTAACATCATTACAAAAAATGGTACTTTGTCGGTTGTCTTTATGTAAAACCAATCACATTGTGCTTTGGCATGTAATGGCTTTACATATGATATTTTCTATACTATACACGGAAAATGATTCATTGCATCTTGTCTTTTCTATATGTCTAGCCTTGTCATAATGAAACCAATGGACTCACGGCCGTAAACAACAAGTTTGTGAGAATTGAACATGCATGTATGAAGACATAGTTTTATGTTTGTGAGAAAGAAAGAAATTGAATGTAAGTTGGATGTGTAACAATTACAAAGATATGTCAAATAACTCATATGGGTGACATGGGGCATGGAGAATTTAAACATTGACTAGTATTCACAAAGTGCTTCTTAATGCATAAGTATAACGATAAGCAATATTGTACAAAAAAGAGCATGGAAGAAAAAGATGAGTGGAATGGGAGAGATGAATGTTTACTACGCATGCCCCAAAATTTTCTTGGTATTAAAAATTATTGGTGACAACATAGAATTTTGGGCTATTTGTGAAAATACCCCTTCTCTTTATTTTAATAATTGTGAGAATATCCTTTGAGCTCTTTATACATTGTTAGAATGCCCGAAAACCCCAACAGGGCTTTTGGCGACACCTTTAATGTCATTCTAGCATCACCACCACCATGTTTGAAGCAATGTTCTTAAATTTGAATGCAATTTTATGACTTCATGTTTTAGATGTATGCACATTTTCTTTCCACAATCAAATTTCTGTTTTCAATTCCTCTTTGAGTTTCTATATTAGAATAGTCTTCCCTCAAGACTTAAGCTCATAGACTTCACTGCAACTGTAAAAAGCAATTTATTTTCTTCTCAAATTGGCAATGGATTGATTTGGCAAAAGGGAACCATATAATTCTTCTATTAAACTTACGAATGTTTGGGTACATCCTACTTCACTATGATGAAGTACAAGAGGTGGATTATATAATGCAAGGAATTCAAATGTTCATGAATTTTATTTGGATCGACATGTGTAATTCGTGCGATTGGACAACAAACATATGTTATCCAACAATTGGGCAATGAATAAGCTTCTTCGGCTTTTTTGGCAAGAAAATACACTATAAACTATTTGAATTAATTGATGATTATCTCGAAGAAGTTGTTACTATTTTGAACACATTGGATTATTTGATGATTATCTCAAAGAAGTTATTATTATTTTGTACGCATTGGATTGCAATGCCAAAGAGATGGCCCTCTATATCATCAATTGGGAATCGACAAATGGTTCGGTTTTGGCTTAACTAGTTTGCCCTTGTCCAAGCCAAACCAATCCTCGTATTCAAGCCGAATCGAACCAAGCTCAAATTGGTTAAGGAAGTTGAAGCCTGAACCAAACCGCCAAACCGTTTAATAACCCAATTCCAACTTGAGCCGAGTTGTTGCCGGCTCCAGAAATGGATAGTCCTTTAATAACAACTTCACTTCCTAGATCGTTCTCCTTCAATTTATCACAAAATGTTTGTGTCCTTTTTTATGTCCATTGATGATATACTTTGACAATTTCTAAAACGTTAAGGTTATTCTCACAATTATTAAAATAAACAAGGGTATTTTGACAAATAGCCTTCAAAACTTTCTAATGAAGATAATGTAGTCTTTAATGTCTTCTAATGATGATTTGCAAAGGTAGTAAACATCCCCTTTTTCTAATCAAATTCTTTCCATAAAGATGTGAAAATATAATGATTTTAGGTAAGCATTGCATTTCATTCATCTTGTTAAGTTAGGAACATGATAGCAATTGTGTGTTCATTTGCATGAGTTTGCCCATGCATTCCTTTTTGAAAGTTGTGAAAACTATAATAATTCACGGGGTATGTGCATCCGTTCAAGTAGAACTCGTCATAAAGTTGTGAGACACCATTGATTGGGTTTGATTCTTACTAGCACGAATTGTGTCAGAAATGTTTTAGCATGTCTTAAATTGTAAAAGGACAATCAATGCAAATGTTTGGGTCAGAGGATAATCCATGCTCAAGCAAGGAACACAAGTTTTTAAAAATGACTGGGACCACAATCTAAATGCCATGTGCCAGGTTTGTCCAAAGGCCTTCATATATCACAAAAGAAAAATGGGCGAACCTTGTGAGCATTTAAGAGGGAACGAATACGAGTGGCGTGTGTGTTAAGTAACCAACAATTGACATTGTGACAATGAATGCCATGCGGACAATGAGGCCCCCATAAGAAGCAAGGACAAGAAGATGGTTCATATTGAGTAAGTGGAGACAAGCCATGTTAATATGTAAGATGATTCTGAACCTTGAATAATAGATGTTGATTGTAAGTAGGAATTACCTCATTTTTGGGGGAATACGATAACTTGAATAAGCATGGTCTCGTTAACCTAAATGACTTATCGAGGAGATTCTCTAACTAGATAATCAAGTAAATAATGTGTCGTTCTATAATTGCACAACTAAACAAATGTCTATTTAATCACAATATAATCTATAATGAAAGACAAAAAACTATCAAAATATTTGATTCAAGAAATTACCTTGCAAAAAGTAAAAAATATCGTCATCTCACATCGGAAGTACATAAGGAGGAACAATAGCAACGTGTACAATCACATTGACTATCATGTCTTAATGAACACTCAACATCACGAGGACCTTCATGTTTATTATTGGGGATATCGTGTACTCTCTCTCGGCTTCAAAGAGAAAAGGTGCTAGATTTGTTTGAAAATTGGAGCGAATATATTGCCTTGAAAGAAAAACAGCCCACCTTTTTCAGAATCAATGGCACTATAGGGTTTAATAACTATATATTAATAGAAGGAGGTGGGTGGAGGTAGGCAAGTGAGAGTTAAGGTGGATTGTCGTAAAGCCCACGGAGACAATAAAAAAGTGAGGGGGACAAATGCCGAGAGAGTGTTTGATAGAGACAATGAGTTAAAACGGCATGTGAAATTGATGAGGTAAGGTTTGAAATTGATGGTTGAAAGGGGGGGGGGGGGGATAAAAGGAAAGTGAGAGGGACAAATGGTTCAGGTAGTGTTCGATAGAGAGTGTGAGTGAAAATAGTGTTATAGAGACTTTGTGAGATGGCTTCCTCTACTACTAGTCCATTGTGGGAGGGAGGGATAAAAGGAAAGTGAGAGGGACAAAAGGTCCAGGTATTGTTTGATAGAGAGTGTGAGTGAAAATAGTGCATGACGTGAGTAGAACGTGTAGTTTGTGCATGAGGAAGCTAAAGAGAGAAAAAATATTATATCGTGTGTGTGTGTAAGATTAGAGAGACTTTGTGAGATGGCTTCCTCTACTACTAGTCCATTGTTGGAGCTCATCGGTTTGATCTTCAAGGATTTCAAGAGCCCAGGAGCCTTCGGTTTCGATGCATATGCGACCGCCGAGGATGTTACAGATGGCCTTCACCTCTCCCACCTCACTGCTATCATCACTGGTAAACAATTTATATCGTTTATATCGTAAATCTATATGCAAGAATCTCCAACTGATTTCCTTTATTTTCTTGATATGTGCACAAGTTTTCAGTAATTCGATGAATGCCCTTGGTACATGTGTTATTTGAGCGATTATTATTGTTGATTATCCATTTCTTCTCTATTTGGGGAGGAGGGAGGGTAGGGTGATTGAGTGCATTTTGAGAAATAATGAAAGCTCAAGGGCAATCAATTAAATCTTGGGGGCAATCTGAGAAATAAAGAAAAAATTGAGGGTATTCTAGAGTTTTTACTCTCAAGTTAAAATTATAATAGAAGTAATTAATTTATTAAATTATCAAATTACATGAAGTTGGGTTGCTTAATTATATAACTAATGTTTGAATATATGGCTGATTTATACAATCATATGTGATTCAATTCATTTCGTCAATTAATCATTCATGAAAATAAATGGAAACTCAAGGGCATTAAAAAAAAACTTGAGGGCTCAAGAGTGCTCCCCAAACAGGAAATTTGATGATTCCTAGCAATGATCTTTTGTGACCTTTGTTTATGTGTGAAGGGAAATCATGGATGTTTTATCGTGGCTACTTGGAGAAGATTGAGGGGATTCTTGTTAGGCTATAGTCTTAGCATATTTGCCATAATGGTCTCATGGACAAAGCTCTTTGTGTTCTTAGATGTTCACGTTCCTAAATTTTATTATATTCATTTATCCATCTTAATAATAATATTATTATATGGCCAACTTGTTTTCTCATATGTTGTCCACCTTGACAATTTTTGTGTTCATGTCCTCTCTTATGTTATTTTTTCTTGGACAATTTTTGTTTATGCCACCCTAGCCTATTAACACAATGGTCACCCTCATATTATCGTTGAACCTAAACTTTTGGGTTCCTCTATCTGCCTGAACGCATATGTTTTGTGTGTTCATCTCCTCTCTTATGTTATTTTTTCTTGGACAATTTTTGTTTATGCCAGTCTAGCCTATTAACACAATGGCCACCCTCATATTATCGCTGAACCAAAACTTTTGGGTTCCTCTATCTACCTGAAAGTTTATATATGATTGTGTACACATATGTTTTGAGTGTTCATGTCCTCTCTTATGTTATTTTTCCTTGGACAAAATTTGTTTATGCCACCCTAGCCTATTAACACAATGGTCACCCTCATATTATCGTTGAACCAAAACGTTTGGGTTCCTCTATCTACCTGAAAGTTTATATGATCGTGTCCCAACTATGTCCAACAACTTAAGAAAATCAACATTCGCGTCATCACCATCATTCCGCTTATCTAAACTGCAACCCATCACCTAAGATAAGAACAACCCAAATTCTATCATGTCAGTGCTAATCTTAATATCTTGAGTTGAATAATTCTACCCAACCTTGGCAGCTCAAATTCATTAATTGTAGTGGAAGTAAGTTCTACCCAACACCACACCATAGAGTATCTCATGCTCATTTCTAGTTGAACTATCACAATGCCATAAGGCTCCTACAAAAGTTATTTCATCAAAATTTGTCTTATTGCAATTCTCTTTTGCTTTACAATTTAGGTACAACCCTCCTTTATACTATTGTCTCTCTCTCTCTCACTATCATTTTCGTTGAAAGTTCTAAAAAGTAATAAAAAGAAAGACAAATTTTGTTCTTACCATATGAAAAAAAACAAAAGTGGTGGGAAACATATAAATTGCAACCATGAGCAACCCCAACTCACAAAATGCTAGAAGTACAACCCCTCGGGAAACTTGATATATTTTCACATGAAATTGGTTATGAAGTAAAATCATGTCCCATGCAGGTGCCTCAAGTGGACTAGGCCTCGAAACAGCTAGAGTATTGGCATTACGAGGTGTGAATATTGTGATGGCAGTAAGAAATGTTGACGCTGGTGAACGTGCAAAGAGATCCATCATAAATGATGTTGGGGATGTAAACATACAAGTTATGGAGGTTGATGTCAGCTCATTGCATTCGGTACATAAATTTTGCGCTACATTCAAGTCCGCGGGAACCCCTTTGAACATATTGATGTATGTACACAAATGTCTTTTCAAGATGAATGAAGGTTTTTTTAAGGGAAAACATCAAAATATCCCTAACGTCTTAGCTTTTATCTATATTATGTACTCCCTAACTTTCCAAGAATTACATGTTCTACAAAGTTTTATGCTAGTATATGTTGAGAGGTTATGGTTATTTTAATAAATACGAGGGTGGCTCAAGCGGGATATGCATTGCTATCTAAAATGAACATGTGATAGTACTGGGTTAGCATAACATTTATGGAATAGTAAAGTGACTACTTGATGCATGGATAGTTCCAAGTCTTACTTGTCACATGAGTACATCCTAACAATGAAGTTCTTTCGAAAGTAATAATGCAGGGATGTTGGGAGGCCCATTTCAACTATCAAAGGATGGTATAGAGTTAAACTTTGCAACAAATTATCTTGGTACGTCATGGTACATGCATAGCAAAACTTTCAATGAATGTGTAGTGTAGTACACTTCTATTGGACTTTATTACCCTAGGACACTATCTTTTGAAGAACCTAAATTTCTATCCAATTTGATTTCCCTAGGGCACTTTCTTTTGACAAAATTATTGCTTCCAACTATGATTGAGACTGCAAAAGTTAGTAGAGTTGAGGGGAGAATTATTAATGTATCATCCCAGTCTCACAACTTTGCCTCCTTGCGGGATTTAACTTTCGACTCGATAAATAGTAAATCAAGGTATATCCATCTTCGCATGCAATGCATCATTGCACATTTTTTTTCAACATTGAACGATTTTATTGCTACCATTAACATTATACTGTCAAATATAGCATATGTCTCGTACCAATCAATTTACCTCGCAAACTCATGTTGTGATGAATACCTCGACTTTCAGATCTCTCTCTCTCTCTCTCTCTCTCTCTCTCTCTCTAGACCATAATTGGTCTCTCATGGACATTAAAAATATATCTATCTTGTTATACCTTAGCTACCGGGCAATCCACTAAGATTTCTTCCCCCTTATGCCTGTGTGTGTATGTGTGTGTATTGTAGCTATTTATTAAAACCTTATGACGGGTATGTTATTGTTTCTAGATATAACAACTTTACAACAAGTAGGTTCACAAATTGATACACAACCATATTGGTTGGTTCATGTATATGTAAAGGGAATGCTTTCACTTTTTGTTTTTGGCATGTGAGTCTTCTTTATTACTTGTGTAGGTATTGGCCGTATCTAGCATATGCAAGATCAAAGCTTGCAAACATATTGCATGCAAATGAATTGTCAAGACGATTGCAGGTATAAAGTGATGGTTGTAAGTCTTTAAATCAATTGCGATAAAAAGGCATAAAGTTCTTGCCTCACAAAGTGTTTTCCTTTTGTAGGAGGAAGGTGCGAATGTGACAGTGAATTCAATTCATCCTGGAATTATTTTGACAAACATCATACGCTATTCTCCATCTTTAGGTTTGCAACAACACTTGCACAACAAACATTCATGCAAACATTCTATTAATAGAATATGGGCACTAGTGTAGTTTCACTATTCATCCAAATGTGCATTTATATTCATTTGTATGTTCATGAGACTTACCTACATACATTTCACATAAGTATGTGCGTTATATTTTTGTAGCCTTGGCGAAATATCTTGAAAGGCTTGCACTATTCTTTTTGAAGACTATTCCTCAGGTATGCAAAACTTTTCCGATATGTTCCATACCTTGGTCATTAAAAATCAAGAAAAATCACAAAGGTCATGAATTGGAGGGTATTTTTACATATATGGGTATGTATGCATGTACTTATGTATGCCAATATATGTGGGTATGCATGTATATTTACCTAATGCATTAAATGGTTCAAATGGAAAAAGATCAATTCAAGTATGTCACTAAATATGCCTGTAATAAACATATACCGAGTTTGTGAGAACACTTTATTTATATTCGAGGTTTCAACATGGGCATCCAAAACAGTGGCATTCATTGGGTGGGTTGAAATTCCTATGCATGTTGTTTCCTATGTATGTTGTTGTAAAAACAATTGTGATTTTTTACCTCAACTTAAATTTACTTTGAATGTTGTCGATGTTATCTTTTCATACAGGGAGCAGCAACACAATGCTTTTTAGCTATACATCCATCTGTGAAAGGTGTTAGTGGAAAATATTTCCAAAACTGCTCATTCTCAAAACGCTCTAATGAGGCCAAAGATCCAAAAGTGGGATACAAACTTTGGGAGTTTAGTGAAAAATTGATATCAAGCAAAAAGTTCAATTAATGCCGAGTGTTTCAATCCATTTCTTTCTAAACAAGCTTGCCTTCTCGGAGCTACAAATCTATCATCCTAGTATGTATTGGATGGCAACATATCATTACAGTAAGAGATTGATGCTGCGTAAATAAAGTCATGTATCACTCTTACCTCGTACAGTAAATTGGTTTCTCTCAAGTAGGTTACCACAGTCTCCAAAAGCATTAAAACCACTTCAAAAAGTAGACCGCCAATAGATGAGTTATATTTACCCATCAAGTTTTACTATTGTAAATTTATGAACATAATGTATTCACATTCTAAAATTGTTATAAATAGTGTGCATTATTTCAGGATGTACCATTAAGTGCAATAAGCATAAATGCTTACAAATAATTGATAACATAACCATATCCAACAACAACACACCATTGAATACAATGCACACAAGTACACAAAGGCATTTACTCATTCACAACTACACCAACAAGAATTAATAAACTATGGATGCATGCCAATCACATCGATCATGGGCTCTTTCCCCCATGGTTTTATTTTTTTTGGGGTAAGGAGGGAGATTTACAACAGATAAAACCATAAACAATATATTTGGCTCTTGGACCAACATCATCCAATACATTTGCAAATCTATTGAAGGCTTTGTAGTTTGAATTATTATGTGGTCCAAATGAATTGGGCCAAAATAGATGTATCATCAAGTTTAACTGGTTTTTAGCTAATATATCAAGTCTACATGTTGCATTGTGCTTGTTTGAGTCGAATTGTTGAAAAAGATTGTGTTTGTGTTGTTAATCATGGGTTGAACTTAGCCACAAACATAGGGTAGCCGTACCGGAACACTTCTCCAAAGGTGTGGTTAGGATATGGATATTAATCGGTGTTTATCCGATTCCGATCCGACTATTTCCTTATACTCTCCGGATTTTTAATACACAACCGATTTCGTATAACACGCGTAAGATTAACAAATTAAGTGCACAACGACAAGTACACCAAGACACAATAGAATTAAGAACAATGCTAATCTTATATTACTTCCGTTAATCATTTACATCGATTCTGGATCCTTTTATATACATCCGGTAGGGATTACAAAACGGTGCCTTACCGGCTATCAGCTATCAATCGGTGCGGATCCGGATCAATACAACTATCCGGATCCGCCCGTTCCTATAATATTACTTACTAATAATTATATTATTATAATCCGACTCGTCCCCGTCCACATTACTAATATGGAACATACTCTAGGCCAACACATGGCACACCCGTGGGACAGTGCATTGCACGTCGAACCCACGGGTTAGCCCCTTCAGTCTTCATCGAGTATGTCCAGTATACTCTGATCCAAGGGCTCGAGCGGTTCTTCTTCCATATGTTGTTGTTGCTCTGGTTGCTGCTGCTGTTGATTCGGTTGCTGAGACGGTTGTTGCTCTAGTCCGTCTCCCTTCGTCTTTTCTGTTCTGGCTCCTTCCGTCTGTTCCATTCCAGCGCTTTCCGTCTTTTAACATGTTCACATTCACAAGTGGAAGGATCGCACATAAATGGAACGATAACTTAGGAATATTCCGATTGATTTTAGTACTTTTTCAGTGATATTACAAAGCACATTGATACCAGTATCATACATTCTCAAATATACTATGAAAATGGTTAAAAATCCACCATTTTCGAGATTTAAAAATAAATAAGAAAAGAGGAATTTCAAAAAGTTACATTCTCAATTTATATCACAAACTTTACAACCAATGTTTTTTTATAAGAAACAATATTCATAGGAATCGAAAGAATTCAAAACACTTGCTTTTATATTAACTCGATTTGTTACAAGCGAAAGGGAGTTACACTTAATAGCGAAAAATACATTCATGATCACTCCTTTATGGAGAATCATTACTATAGCTAATATACAATGAGGATTCCTCCTCGTCATCCTCGGATGTACCAATCAATGCATTATCTTCATCATAAACCAAATGGTGTGACTCTAGATTATGTGCAACAGATCTCGTTTGCCTTTGACTCGAGCCACCTTCTAGACCTGGTAATTTTTCTTTTATTATATCTATTGTTGACTTCCTTAAACATCCAACTTTTGTAAGCTTGAAGTTGTACACGATGATATCCACATCAGAGATATCAAGGGTCGAGGTGTTACGAATGTTTCGCTTCCTCTTCCTTCTTCCCCGTGTCGTCGAAAACACATCCCACCATGATGTGTCTTCTTGTGCGGCATATTTCTTTGCGGCCTCAATATGCTTCCTTTTTTCTGTTAAGGCTTGGAGCCATAAGTGTTTTTGTTCTTCTACCAACCCACTATGCAATTGTCCTTTTGTCTCAATTGGCATTTGTTTAGCTCCATAGACTATTGTACTCGACATACAAAGTAAGAACTGGCAACCGCCTTCAGGTTCCCATTTTGTCGAAGATGAATATTGTTGGGCATACAAAAGCATAGAAACACTTGTATCATTTTTCTTTATAAAAAAATGTGATTGAAGCTTATATTGTTTAACTGGGTGAGCACTTTATCATTCCCATCCCCCCCATCTGATATATATCTCTTGAAGTTATATATCTCCTTCATGTGTAACACTTTTGGTTGTGGTGTGTATGGATCACAAATGACATCAAATAGTTTCGGTAATGTGAAAACATCATGTAAAGATAACTGTCTAGAGAATGTGCTAAACATCTTATCTATATGATCATGTGTGTGACCAACCAAAAGAAAATTGACTTACACTTTTCTAAACAATCCTTGGTTGACCAACATACTTAAATATCCGAAGACAGTTGAATTTTTGTTCTCTCTAGCAGTATTGTCCAATTAGAGAACAGGGGGGAACGGCTGGCCCCAAGACATCAAAACCTGGTGAATCACAGTAACTGTTAGGTTACTAGGTCATTGTGAACATTGGGGTATGTAATGAAGACGTGAGGTCTAACTGACCTATTATAAGCCAAGCATCCCACCAAGTGCATTTGAACAAGGCACTCATCATTGATGTCATTGGGACGCCTCTGCATATGAGGTAAACATGTCTTCTTCTAGTCCATGCCATCGATCATTAAGCACATGTATTGTTCGGGACTCTTCAAACACTTCTCTCTATGACACATCACCTTCTTTCGTTCTAACGATTGTGCTTCACAGTGCTCCTATAGTAACTTCTTACTCATATCCTTTTCCGTTGTTGTATTCGCACCTTTAGCCATACTTTTAAGGTTTGCACAAATCGAACAATACCCCATGTGTACTTTCCACGAAATAATAACATTTGTAAAGCATGTTCTCCACAATCTTGTGAACTGGTTGTATGTGACGTATTTATCACTTGACAATAGCATTTCTGATCGATACACATCATAAACTTCCTGACGTGTGTAATTATCAGAGAGGTGCATCCTGCCTGTAGTAGGCATTATTTCACAATATAGCTTGAAGTCAATTTTCATCCAACCAATAGCATGTCTTCCAGTTGCACCTTTCATACTTGGAACATCTTTACAATTGACTATGCGATCCCCACTAAGAAGACATTGTTGTACTCTATGTAGCCGCATGCTACTAACACATTGCTCAATTTTGAATGCCACTCTACATCATTGTTGCGCATGAAAGATATAATACTCGATTGATACTTTGATCGCCGAAGATTTGTCAGACACCAATTGCATATGTGAGCCGAGCTAAGTGTCCTGCTCATTACTAGTCATTGAAAAATAGTAATGCCTTAATTTACGCAACTTTTCCTTTCCAATCATAGACATACATCTACGGGCACAACATGTTTTGTGGACATGAAATCCAAGTTGCTTATATGATGTCACCAAGTTAAATCTTGCCTGACGTATTCTATGTGGGATTCTCCTGATTTGTATAGGGCTTGCTGATTGCTTTTCTTGACTATAAATAGGTGTAACCACATTAGAGACAATTATGTTGTTGTTAGCTTGACCCCCCATGATCTCCGATGTTTCATTAGCATTACCTTCATTGTTTGTATCTTTATTGTAGTCATAGTCTTCAACTAAGAACTCTTCACATGAGTTGTTATTCACAGGAGGTATAGGAGAAGATGAGCTCACACAATATTCTTCGGCAAAAAATGATGATTCTGTTGCCAAACAATTCTCTTCAACCGAAAACGGTGAGTTTTCACTCATGGCTTAAGATCCAAACAAAGTTCTCTAAATCATGTGCTTTGGCTAATATAAGAGCTTGAAACAACTGATAAGTGCCACTATATACATAAGCTCCCTCAATCTAATGTACAATAAAAAATGATATTATTATTATATAAAATATATTATATACATTATATTGATATATCTACTGTTACAACCGTTACAATTACATAAAAGAAAATAGTAGAGTATTTAAATAAATCTTGGAAGCACAAACGTTTCATCTCATGAACGTTTGGGCTCCCAATAAGTTTCTATTTAAAGAAGTAGTTGTGATTTTGAAAAGGGGGGGGGGGGGGGGGTTCCCAATGGGGAAGAACCAAGTCATTAGTTAGTAATTCGCACTTACCTTTTTTATTTCTATTGAATACAAAGAGTGTTCTCTCTCATTTTGTGCCATTGGTTTAATACTTGGTATCAGAGCAAGATAAGGATTGGCAAGCCATTCCAGCAAGAAGAGATTGAAGAAGTGGCCCACGACACCACGAGAGGAGTCAAGGTAACCACAAAGATAGTAGACTATTTTTTTTTTTTTCTCTCTCTTTTATCTAACCAATGGCGGGAAGAAGGCGAAGAAGAGGGATCAACTTGGGAGAGCTAGGGAACGAAGGAGACACTCCATTAGGGGAGATAGCCCTAGATCGAGGAGACCAAGAGGCCACCGAATTAGAGAATGGAAGGTTCAATATGGAAGATCAAAGATGGGAGAGAGAAGAAGAGGAATCGGGGCCGCAAGGGAGAAGGCCCACGGAAGGAGGACCAGGGCGTTTGGAGGAGATGGTGCAGAGGCTGGAAGTCGGGAATGCCGAGAACCGCCGCCACAACTTGGGATCATTTAAACCTATCAAACCAAAAATGTACATGGGGGAGAGGAACTCGGTGGTACTTACAAGATGGATAAGAGAAACCGAACTATTCCTCGTCCAAAGTCAAGTAGAACCCGACTTGTGGGTGATGGTCTCCGCGTGTTTTTTGGATGGACCAGCACAAAATTGGTACATGTCGGGGGAAAGCGTGTTTGAGTTCACGCCTTGAACAGAGTTTAAGCGGGAATTGCGTCATTATTTCATACCACAAAATGAACATCTCCGCATCATGGATGAATGGAGGATGTTGAGACAAGGGGAAGGGCAACTCACCATGTACATTGAGAGGTATCGCCAAGTGACATTGCAGCTGCCGCATCTTCATCAAATAACCAAACTCCACGGGTTCCTAGTTGGATTGAAGCCTCGGATCAGGATAGAGGTAGAAAAGATGAACCCTCAAACTTGTGAGGAAGCCATGAGGGTGGCAGAGAGGATAGGAGACATAGAAGGGAGCTCCCGACCTTTCCACAACAATCTAGGAAGTACATCCAACAATCGTGGGTGGACGACTAATACTAGTTCGATAGGAAGAGGAACAACACGAGGGGATCCAATTAGATCGAGCTGGACAAATAGCGGGGGAGGAGGAGGACAGCCAGGGAGTCCCATTTCTACTTCAACACAACGAACCCCACTAATTAGAAGAGGCTGTTTTGAGTGTGGAGGCCCTCACTTGGCATCCAATTGTCCAAAAAAGAAGCAACTCACGGTGCGGGCAGCCACCTCACAACTCGAGTTAACAGAGCTCGAGGAAGGTTCCGAGCAAGACATACAAGCAATAGCAGCGCAATATGAGGAAGAAGATGAAGAAGTCGCTGTACGTGCAGGAGCCGCCACCGCCTGGCCTACCTGTCTCACAGTCAAACTCAATAACACAAGTAATCTCTTTCTCAACGTAAAAATTAATGGGCATAGTTGTGAGGCAATGGTAGACAACGGTGCAACACACAACTTCATAACACCTGAATGCACGAAGAAGTGGGGATTAAAATTGCAACCTTTAACCAACCTCTCTGTGAGTTTTGTACAGGGATACACTAATAAGTGTTCATTAGCGGCCAATGTCTTGATTGAAGCGGGAGAATGGAAGGGGCGAACACCTTTTCTAGCGGTTGACATGGATGGGTGCGAGGTGATCTTAGGGCTAGAATGGGTGGATAAGTACGTCATCAACCAATTCGGGAAAAAGGTAGATAATGGAGATGGGAAGGGAGGCATCATTGTAAACATGCATAGGAGAAATGCAAAGGCAAAGGCGACAACCGTGACCGCAAAACTTTGCACGGGAAAGGTGGCAAATCGAGTCTTAAAGAAGGGCGGCCAACTCTTTCTTTGCACGGCCCTGCAAGCATCAACAACAGTGAGGAAGGAAGAACTAAGGGCAGAAAATATGAAGGAAATATTAGAGCAATACAAGGATGTCTTAACAACGGAGCTACCCAAAACTCTTCCGCCACAAAGGTCAATCGATCATAAAATCCCAACCATTCCCGGAAGCATACCACCTGTAAAAGCTCCTTACCGAATGAATGCTACTCAATTAGCAGAGCTAAAACAACAATTACAAGAATTAGAAGCATGTGGGTTCATCAGACCAAGCCAATCACCTTACGGTGCGCCCGTCATTTTTGTGGCAAAGAAGGATGGGACATTGCGCATGTGCATGGATTACAGGTCTCTCAACAAAATCACCATAAAAAATAAATACCCATTACCTTTGATTTCCGACCTCTTGGATCAACTACAAGGAGCCCGTTATTTCTCTCGCATAGATCTCAGATCAGGGTATCATCAAATCCGCGTAGCTACGGAGGATATTGAGAAGACAACATTTAGGACGAGATATGGCAGTTTTGAATGGCTGGTGATGAGTTTCGGTTTGACAGGAGCACCCGGAACATTTTGTAGGCTCGGAAATGAAATTTTTAGGGATTATTTGGATAAATTTTTGATAATTTACATTGATGATTTGTTAATTTTCAGTAAGACTTTTGAGGAACATAAACAACATGTCACCAATGTGCTGCAACGATTACGGGAGCATCAGTTATACGCAAAACCTGAGAAGTGTGAGTTCGCTATGGAGGAGCTTGAATTCTTAGGATTTCGAATAGGAAGAGAAGGGCTCAAGATGGATCCGGCCAAGGTAAAAGCAGTTCAAGATTGGCCACGACCCACCAAAGTCCTCGAAGTGCAGCAATTCATAGGCTTCGTCCAGTATGTGAGAAGATTTATTAAAAACTTCAGTCAAATCGCAACCCCACTGACGAATCTCATCAAAGGCTCACAAACATTCTGTTGGTCTGAACGTGAACAACATGCCTTCGATCAATTGAAGAAGGCAGTGTGTGTGCAACCGGTTCTTCAACTCCCGGACTTTTCAAAACCATTTGAAATTCACACTGATGCTTCTGATTTTGCTTATGGGGCTGTGCTTATGCAGGATGGTCATCCGATTGCCTATGAGTCAAAAAAGTTTTCAGCGATAGAAAGTCGGTGGCCCACACACGAGAAGGAAATGTTGGCAATAGTTTATGCACTTCGGAAGTGGCGGCACTACGTACAAGATAAATTTACACGAGTAGTGACCGACAACATCTCCTTGCAATATTTTCTGACACAACCACGACTTTCAGCAAAACAAATGAGATGGCAAGATATGTTAGCAGAATTTGATTTGGAAATTGTACATAAAAAAGGCAAGTTGCATACATTACCTGATGCATTAAGTCGATTGCCACGCATCCTCCATATTTTTGTCATCTCGGCTCAAGGATGGATAGATGAAGTACGACAAGCACAAACAGAGGATGCAGAGATGCGCGAATTAGTAACCAAAGTCATGAATGGGAGCATAACTCATGGAATGTACAAGTTGCAGGACGGCTTATTGTGGAGTGATGATAAAATAGTAATCCCGAATAATATATCACTAAAGGCAAAGATACTAAGGGAATTACATGATTGCCACATGGCCGGGCATGGGGGACAAAAGCGCACATTAAAAGCTGTTAAAAAGTTCTTCGTGTGGCCAAGAATGGAACATGAGATCATTGACTATATATGTTCATGCCAGGTATGTCAAGCCGTGAAAGCTAGGCGAGGAAAAGCGCTCGGACTACTGCAACAGATGCCGGTACCATCCCGTCCATGGGATGTAATAAGCATGGATTTTATAATTGATTTACCCTCATCCAAGGGGTTTTGCATCCTTATGGTCATTGTGGATTTTTTTTCTAAACAAGCTCACTTCGTGCCGGCAAAGCCACCTCTAACAGCGCAACATGTAGCACACTTGTTTTTTAAACATGTTTTTAAGTATCACGGGCTGCCAGAAATCATAGTATCAGATAGGAATCTAAGGTTCACTAGTGGATTTTGGCAAGAATTGTTTCGGATTCTAGGCACACAGCTCCGTATGTCATCATCCGCACATCCGCAAACAGACGGGCAAACTGAGCGACTCAATCAAGGCATCGAGGACTACATTCGATGTTATGTCAAAGCGGATCAGACGGACTGGGTGGAACACATCGACATGCTCGAATTTTGTTACAATGCTGCAATCCATTCATCAACGGGATTCTCTCCATTCGAGCTCGCCACAGGTAAAGAAGTCCTCACACCGATTGCTTTATTGCATACAAATAAGAAGACACAAGTAGAGGAATTGGATGTGTCTCGTTTTTTGGAGGAGTGGAAGGACCGGATGCAAGCAGCACAAGAGCATCTCATAAAAACAAAGTCACAGATGATCAATCGTGTCAATAAGAAACGGGAACACGTGGAGTTTTACCCAGGGGATTTAGTACTTGTCAATTCGGCTAGTTGGCCGTTACTTCAGGGCCTCACGCCCAAGTTTAACCATAGGTTCTATGGACCATACAAGGTGGTCAAACAACTCAATAATGTATCCTACAAATTACAACTTCCGGAGGCTTCCAAGATACATGATGTTTTTCATGTTAGCCTGCTAAAACGTTTCCACCCAGATGAAACATGGGGGCGCGAGGCAACTATTAGATGTGAACCTGAAGCACTTTTGAAGACACAGGTTCGTAGAGGGAGAAGACGCTACTTCATCAAGTGGCGAGGGAAACCATTATCCGAAGCATCGTGGGTAACTGAAGAAGCGTTGCTACAAGCAGGGTTTGAATGGCTACTTGAGCCTCTACAACAACCAGAGCCCTGACCTAGGAACCTTTATGCAATAGTTTCGAGGTCGAAACTCTCTCGACTAGCGGGAGAGTGTTACAACCGTTACAATTACATAAAAGAAAATAGTAGAATATTTAAATAAATCTTGGAAGCACAAACGTTTCATCTCATGAATGTTTGGGCTCCCAATAAGTTTCTATTTAAAGAAGTAGTTGTGATTTTGAAAAGGGGGGGGGGGGGGTTCCCAATGGGGAAGAACCAAGTCATTAGTTAGTAATTCGCACTTACCTTTTTTATTTCTATTGAATACAAAGAGTGTTCTCTATCTACACACTAGTCATTATCATATACATAAAATTTAATTTATACAATATTGTTGTTTATATCCCAAAATGTGTATTATATAAAAAATATATTTGTATTTGTATACATATAGTCTATATTCAAAATCATTAGAGAGTCATAAATATATAAGTTTAATCTCAATCATTTGTTCATTAATAAAGATCACAAACATTTATAAGTGTACTATGTCATTCCCCACATGTGAATAAAAGTACTATTCGCCATGTGAAAAAGAGGGACTTATATTAATTATTACCTTTATTTATCTCAATTCAATCATAAGTTCCTAATCATTTTTTGGTAATCATTATCAAACTATTATGAACTGATGCAATCAATAGTGTCCAATTATTGTTGACTTATGATTACAAGCAATAAATACAACTACAATGTAACTACTATAACCAATAGTTGCTTATCACATATTTAACTCTAACCCTAACTATAACTACCATAGAGTACCTAACTCACTAACTTTTAACTAACCTATAACTAACCTAGAGTACCTATGTCAGTAACTTTTAACTAACCAAAGAGTACTAACAACTAACTAACCTAGGGAAACAAATTAGGATCTAACCTAACCACGGTTTAAGTAACTATAGTTATTTTAACCACGGTTTAACACCCTATAAAATTAGGGACTTCCTCAATTTACGGAGGTCACACACGTAATAGAGCACTACGAGCACTCAGAGCCCAAGAAGCACACGGAGCATCACAACCACCGGAGCATGCGAGCAACTACTTGTTAGCAGCAAGCACGAAAATCATGTCTTCGAAGAAGATTGAGCACACGGACCCCATGTAGGATTCTGATTGTACGAACATGGTCGTGATTTAAACCGGAACCTGATACATCGTATGGAGATCCTGTTTAAAAGACCTACTTTAAACAGGAACTTGATTCGATGTCTTCTAAACAAGAACTCGATACATTGTATCGAGTTCCTGTTTAAAAGGCCCACTTATAAACAAGAACTCGATACATCGTAATACTTAGAGACATTTAATTATACAATTGTCTTCCATTATTTCAACCTAAAGCATAACCTTTCAAGGAAGGGAAAGAAACAATACGCTAGGAAACATTAGAAATTCTCCAGTTAGGGTAAATTTGATAAAAGTCAATTCCTCATGATCCAAGTTAGTTATATTTTCTCACTTCTTCTTTTATATAGGTCTTTTGAGAATCTTTCAGACCGTTCAGTGAAGAAAATTAAGTTAAGACATTGAAACTCACCGGTGGAGGCCCGAATACAACCAGTCGCACATAATTTGAAAAAGGGAAAGAAACTACGTTTTCACAAGGACATTAGGGAACAACCATCTGACGAAGTTAGTCAAAAGAAGATGGTTGCAGTTGTTGGTGGGGAGGACCTACCTGACCGTTGTCGTAGTGTATTTCGTACACTACGTAAAAAATGTATATAGTACTAGATTTAATAAATATGAAGAAATAGAAGAAATATAAAAAATATATATTACATGCATAGGGCAAGATTTATTATATAATATGCGTGGATTTATTACTTGTACCTCCACGCAATCGATCCGGCGCCGAAAGGCACGACACATTTGGTGAACCCTACGTGAACACGGGTGGCAAGGAGATGGAAAATCAACAAGAGGCTAACAATATGATGACAATGTTCGAGCGGATGCTACAAGAACAACGTGTGATGTCGGAGATTGTGGCGGCGGCAGAGCGGCTCGTGCAACGGAACAGGCAATTCAATGGGAAGGATGTGTCACATTATTTGCGGGACTACAGGGCAGAGATGCTACGGTGCGGAATATCGGAAGGATCGCAAGTGACATCCTTCAATTGGGTGGCTACAAACGAGCTTCAAGAGTGTATCCACAGATTACGACAACAAAATCTGACGTGGGAAGCGTTTGAAGAAGCGCTAAAGACCACGTTCGCTATTGAGGACTCTTCCAAGGCAACGTGGAGGGGATTCGAAGATTGGGTGGAAATGCCGGACAAGGGGTTGAAGGTCCTTGATGTGTCGATGTGTTTTCGGCATTCGAATGTCGATTCGGGAGGTTGTCCACGAGAGATCAAACTATCCTCGCACCGAACAAAGTGATCATGTTCTTACGAGTTGTGGACATCTGGGACCGGAAAGACCTTGGAGTGCTTCTAGAGGACACAACTACTCAGAGTGGCCTCACCAATACATGGGCAAACTTGCGGGACATCGTCGCGCGATACACAAAAAGGGGGCAATGGCTTGGTAATGAAGAAAAGAGGGTTTTAGAACCGATTCCAAAACCAAGATCCGGATTGGAAGAACATTAACCATGGGCTCGGGAGACTACGACTAAGAAGGGAATCAATGCAACCAATGTGGAGCAGTTGCTGAAGGAGATGGAGAATCTGAAAATTGCAGTGGTGAAGAAGTCAGAAGACTGTCCCACAAGTTCCAAGTATATGGACCGTCTGTGCATATGGTGCGATAGCACTGAACATGATTGAAAGGATTGTGATGAGCACAAGGAGGCGCTATGGCGGGATCTTATCTACTACAAGGGAAATCAGTTTCATTCGATGGACTGTCGGAAGCCACTCAGGCCAAACTTCCGAAAAGACGGCATGAAGAAGGTCCTAGAGGAGGAGATAGCGGCGAAAACCAATTATGTGACAACTGTGGGAATACGTGTGGGGGAGTCATCTAGAGCAAAGGCATCTTTTTGGCCGGAACTGCTAGAAATCTCGAAGAAAGCCGACTTTGATGAAATCCGGAGCACCGCAGAAGGCATTTAGCTTGGAAGCTACGGGATGGGAGTGCCCCGTAGATAAGAATAGCATACATGCGTTATGTAAATTGCATGAGGTATATGTAGATGAGAAACGATGGCACACGGATGATGTGGTTGGGCCATCAAAGACACCGGAAAGCTAGAACCTTGAAGGAAAGGGGAAGGGAAAAACAATTCTGGCATTCAAACTTGCTTCAGACATCGAACAACGGACGGACCTAAAGAAGGTATTCGAAGAGAGAATACTTGGTAGTCGGGTGGAATTTGCTCTCCGGGAATTACTTAGAATAGCAAAGAAGGAGTTCCATGATCTTCTTATGGATCTCGTAAAAAGAAAGAGACAAACTACGGAGGAAAATTCTCCAAGGGTGAATGCGAATACTGTTCTAATGAATGACACGGAAGTGGAGGATGAAATTCCAAACTCCCAATACACAAGGTCACACTGGGCACGCACAACTATAGAGACTCCGGTCCGAATCGGAAACATTAAAGAGCCTGTACTAGCGTTGATTGATCACGGGTCAGAGATCAATTTGATGTCCAAGGAATTCTATTGGAAGGGGAAGTGGCCTATAAATACCAGCCATGGATGGAAGATCCGGGCAGCCACAAAAGCCACGGAAGATCTATTTGCGGCTTGTCCGGATGTGAAGGTGAAGATCGAAGATGTAGAGATTGACCAAAATTTCTTTGTGCAAGATGAGGTCTCACATTCCGTGATCCTTGGGCAACCCTTTATCACGGCTTCATAGATGGAGACAAACGTGCTCGATAGTGGAGCGGCCTTTGCACGAATTCGGAGCGAAAGCGGAGGGAAAACCGTCCAATTCCTAACTATGTCATCGAATCACGAAAGCAACAAGAAAGAGATCTTGTCCCAAACAAAAATGGATTTTTAAAGCGGACTATTGCGGAGTGGGTGTCATGATATGGCAAGACTCGAACCCATGACCTTATGCTACATGGGTCGAGCTCTTACCATTAGACTATGAATTGTAATTTGTAAGATATTATTTTCATTTATGTTTTATCATAGAAAATTGATGTATATTCCAGATCTCTCTGGAACATTCTAGAAGCTTCAGGATTATTCCTAAAAACACTATAAAAGGAGGCACAAGGCATTGTTTTGAACCAAATTGGTTCAACACCAATCTTAAGCCTCTTAGCCGATTTGTACTTATCTTTCATATAATATAAGAGCTGCTGTCATCATCCTATCTCTCTCTCTCCTCTTCTCACTTCCTCTCTCTCGGGAATCTTACGCGGTCCCGTCCTCTTAGTACTAATAGTACTACTCTTCTTAGTACTAATTCCATCTCTGCTTTAGTACTATTCTTGACAGTTTGAACCAATTTGCCTCTTTCCTCCAGCCTACTTGTCGTTCTCCCTCATCTTCCTACCCTTTTCCCTCTACTATGGCTACTGTTAGCGCCCAAGAATATCAATCCATTTTCTCTGAGTTACAGTGCCTAAAAGAAAAGTTTGTTGCCCTGGAACAAGAAAACCAACGGCTGATAGGGGATCTGGAACAAATCGCTCTAGAAAAGCAACAAACGCAGCAACAACATGGGGAGTTAGCGTTACGGGTGCAACAACTCGAAGCGACATTGCAACAACAAGGATCAAGTCCCCAAGGATTTCATAAAGAGCTGAAGATTGAACTTCCTATGAAATTTGATGGAACGCGATCGCAATTCAGGGGATTCCTTAATCAGGTACGATTAGTCCTCCAAATGCATCCTTCCCGATACCCCACTGATGCATCCCGAGTCGGCTTAATAGGCACGTTGCTTAGCGGCTCAGCCTTAGCATGGTTCGCTCCACTTCTAGAAAAACAATCGCCCTTGCTTAATAACTTTGAAGATTTTATTAGTGAGTTGAAAGCCTGCTTTGGAGACACCGACAGCATCAGGACAACGATCAACAAGATCCGGCGATTGCGTCAAGGCGATCGTCCAGCCTCTGCCTACGCGGCGGATTTCCACCTACTCGCTTCCGACATACCCTGGGATGATCAAGCACTAATGGAGCAGTTTCACTATGGCCTGCAAAATGATGTCAAAGATCTACTTCTAACCTTCCCCGAAGAACCAAAGTCTCTTACGGAGGCAATCAGTCGAGCGGTCCGATGTGACAACCGCCTCTTCGAACGGCGTTCGGAACGTCAATTACTGTTGGGAAACAGGTCCCTCCGGATGGGAAGGAAGAAGAACAGTGCCGATGAACAAACTCGGCCGAGGCCGAAACCGTATGAGGAGGACCCGGCTACGGAGAGCTGGATGGTGCAGGCCCGGTATGAACCGGATGAGGAGTACCCGGCTACGGAGAGCCGGATGGTGCAGGCCCGGTATGAACCAGATGAAGAGACATATTCGTAAATATGTTTCTGAGAGCCCATCGAGGCTACATTTGTAAATAGCCGAAAAGTCATATTAGTATAAATATGACTTAGGGCAAACTTTTAGTTGTTGTTGTCATTCTTCCTTGTTGGTGCAAGAAGAAACGAGAGTGCGTAACTGTACAGAGAGAGAGAGAGAGAGACGAGGTCGTTGCCTCTGTTGTAACCGCTGCCTGTGGCGAAGACTTGTGAGCATGAGGTCGGTGCCTCAGTGAACTCACTGTTGTATATTCCTACATAGTGACAGTTTGCAGCTTGTGGGCTGCCGTGGTTTTTCCCCTAGTTTGGGATTTTCCACGTAAACATTCTGTGTACCCTTTTCTCTCCTTTGTGTCGCGTGCATTTCGTTTCCTGTTTTTCTGTGTATGAAAAGAATCTCGGTTGTGGCCGAGCTTTGTGCATAAGGGGCGTTGGGTTCCCGTCAATTACAGATACCACGCGCTAGGCCGGAGCCCACTTACGCCGCAGTCGCGGCTAGACTATTTGCACGAGACATACCTCAAGCAAATACTTCGACACCGATGGAGATCGATACCATGCGTCGACGCGGCCCGTTATCGGAAGAAGAAAAACAACGACGACGTGCAAATCGATTATGTCTTTATTGCGGTGGACCAGGGCATATCGCAATCAATTGTCCCCATAGGCCAAGAAGACAGGTAAATCAAATTGTAGCCTGTACTAAACCCGAGTCAATTCTTCCCTTAGGAGTGTCTGATAGTATTAATAGTACTAATAGAGTGTTTGATAGTATTCATAGTACTAATAGCCCAAGTATCTCAAATAAAATTGAAATCCTTAGTCAATTAGATGTGTTACCGGCCGACAAAGGAGTCCAGAGTGTGAAACGGGGAGTTCTTTAAGTAGTAGGAATGTGGTTGTAATTAAGCTATGAGTGAGGACGGACGGACCGGAATCGGTATGCCGTTCCGGATCTGGACTGATCCCGAACAGGTGCGAATGGCACCGTTTTGTAATACAGACCGGAAACCTATTTAAAGGCCCAGATACAATGTAATGAATAGCGGTTAATTAATAAAAGCTTAGCGTTGTTATCTCTCTGTGTTAATTGCCGTTCTGCCTTAATTGTTATATCTTACGCATGTGATTATGAAAGACGATCATGCTAAGTAACTTAATTAAGTTGGATTAAGCGTTGAGTCTAATCCGGTTGCCGTAACACCCTTTGGTGAAGTGTCTTCCGTAGACACCTTGTGTTAGGCCATTGTCCGGCCCTAAGAGTTAACACAGTTTTTGGCGACCACAACGGCGAACCCCCTTTGAAGAAGTCCAAGAAGAATACGTAGCGGCGCAAGATGCAAGAAATGGTGAAAATGTGCGAGTAATGACAACGACGTAGATATGCGAGTGCGCAAAATGATGACGTTGTGTGAGTGTGCGGTTAGTGACAAATGACGGTGACAAATGACGAATTCGAAGCATGATATGCGATGACAATGAAATGGACACAGAAAGAGACGGTCGGATGGGACGACGACGAGAGAGACCCTTTACTTTCGCGAACCCAGGAGCACAGAAGCACCAAGACGCTGCAAGATCATCAGACGAGAACCTACGCACAAACAACCCCCGCCTTCTGAACTCTCTCTCTCTCAATCTCACTCTCATCACCATCCAACCTCGCCATCGCAATCTGACCTCGACACAGACATGGACCCGCAAACGCTGTCGGAAGCCGCCAAGACATGGCTAAAGTAACACGGGCTCGAGGGCTTCTTGATGATGATGGAAGTACCGCCACACAAAGAAGCCGACAAGGTGATCAAAGAAATCGACACAGAGGTCATAACGGCAGAGGTGATTCGAGCGTTAACAGGTCTTCCGGAGGGAGGCATACTCGCGATTGACAATCCAACCCCGGAGCAACTCATCAAGTATTTTGGTGAGTACTCTCTAGCCAGCAAGGGCTACCAGACACAGGGCGACGGAGATATGCTGTTCCGCGAGATTGCCCGTGTGCTCCACGAATACGGCCATGTGTACCCTAGACCCCCTGTCATGCCGCAGAACCAGGCAGGGATGATCATCGCCACCTATGAAGGGATCAAGGTGGATTGGCCGGTATTGATCGCAGACGGGTTGTGTGCGGCGATCGAGATCGTCAGAGGCAAAGACGGCAAAGAAGGCTGAGACGGACGGAGGATATGGCACGCCGTAACGCAGTGGCTCACCTTGCTTGTGCCACCCGTCCAGCCCGTCCAGCCCAAGAAGCGAGGAAGAGTGGCAGATGGCAACCCAAAGACGGCTTCCAAACGACAACAACTGTTGGCCTCTAAGGCCACTAAGGGGAAGGCGGCGGACGCAGAACAGGCGAGAAAGGAAAGCGGCAGCCGGAAGCGGCCAACGGATGCGCAGGAGGAACCAGCGGCACGACCCGTAAAGGTTACACTCCGCCGACCGGTGAATAGAGAAGCGGACCCCTTGGCGGCAAAACTCAATGCCGGGACTCAGGAAGAGGAAATAGAGGAGGAGCCTACGGAGCACCTCCAGCGACGGTCGTCGGCAAGGACCGTTGAGGCAGCCGGGAAACATTCAGACCCTCAGACGGAGGGAACACCGGCTCCCCATACTGAGACTCCCACGCCAAGGAAGGAACCAGAACCGGTGCGCATGCCACCGGAATCAGAAGCCCCGGCACCACCGGCAACACCGGCAAGTCCCATCCCGCCAGATCCAGAAAGGTCAACACAGCCCCCCTCGGCCAGCCAAGAAGAAGCGCAAGGGGAACCAGGACAGCAGGGTGGTCCACAGGCAGAAACGGAATTGCAACTCGGCGCAATCAGGCGGGACCACCCATCTACAAGTGAGCCCATCTGTCAAACCTCCGTGCAAGCACAACAATGCACCGGTAGCCTGTGGCTCTGGTGGATAGGCGAACAGATTGCCGGAGCAATGGGGTATATTGAGGTGGAAGAAAGAGCGCAAAGCGAACGGTTGCTCGTCACAACTGAACAACTAGAGACGGCCCGGTCCAGAATCCTGGAAAAAGACTTGGATTAGGTCACGACAGAGATGGCCAAAATGGCCTTAACGGCAACACAGATCCAATCACCGGTGACTCCGGTAAGTGTACAGAATAAAGAAACGGATCGACCTGTACATACCAATATGACCCCGACAACGGAAACCGTTCCGGCGAGAGATGCGGCGCAAGCCGAGGAGCCTGCGGAATTGAGAGATGAACTTGCCGCACAGGAAGTGCTAAGGAGTCGTGAACGGGAATTGAAGACAGCGGCCGAAGCCGAATTAAAGAAGACTGCTGAGAACCTCCGCCGGGCAGAGGAGAGCCTCCGGAAAGGCCATCAAGCGTACGACTAGCTAAGGGAGGAAAAAGACAAAGTGCTGCAGGAAAAGGACAAGCTGCGGAAGACGGCGGAAACGGAAATTGAACGACTAAAGGAAGAGCTCCGCCAGCAGAAGGACCGCGAGGACCGGGCCCGTCGATAGATCAACGCACGGCTCAAGCAAAAGACAGATGATTTTGAGCACTTGCACCGGGACTACAAACGACTGGAAACGGAGCATAAAGAATGGATGGCCGAGCTCCAGTAGGAAGTTGATCAGGCCGCGACGGCGATCACCGACGAACGTGCGGAAAATACAAGACGCTTGGACGAGGCAGAGAAGGTCCGAATGGAGCTCCAGAGGCAGCAACAGGAAGAAAAAGAGAGAGCGTCAACGATATTGTAGAAATTACAAATCACATATCAAAGGCAATTGACGCATTACAAGGAGCAGGCGGAAGACAACATCAAAATCATCAAGCAACTGAAGGAGGAACGGCAAGCGGCGGAAACCAAATCGCAATTGGGAATGGGCTGGATTGAGTGCATCCTTCGGGCATGGCTGAATCAGACAAAACACTTGATTGATGAAAGCTCCGTAAGATGGTGGACAAAGTGGGCACAAAACGCGGTGGAACTTCAATTGCTACGGGCAGACGTGGCAAACCGACGGAAGGAAGGAGATGATTGTTATACGTTGACTTCCGAGGACTTCACCGCCATACGGGACGGGCTGGCCGACGACTTCCAAGTCCTGGCGGATGAACAGCTGGCACAGGTCTGGCGGCTCGTAGCTCAGCTAGACGATGATAGGCTGGACGCTCAAATCCAGTTTGAAAGCTACGAGCGGTCCCGGGTTCGGGAAGAAAAAGCACGGGCAGCAGCAACGGTTAACCTTAGTGATGAGGAACCGTCGCCGGCCGAGGGCCAACCCGGAACGAGTGAACCGGAGACTACTACGCCGGTGTCAGAGCAACAAACGGTGTTATACGTTTTAGGGTTAGGGTTAAGGACGATGATAATCATGATAAAGATAGACATGGTGGTTATGATGATGATGGAGAGTATGGGATTGATGGAGAGAGAGATCATGTGCATTGAGAAGCATTGCGGGGTGGGGGGTGGTGCCTAGAATGGCTCCACCCCCCTCCCAAGGGGGTTCAACGTAAGGGGAGATAGAAGAGAGAGATGACAAGAGAGAGATTGAGAGAGAGAGAAATGTTCATTCATGTTTCATTCATTCCCCATAAGGGTTAAATAGGTACAAAGGGGTAGATCCACAAGGGTGCAAGCCCCCTTGGCATTCACACCTAGTCACTCACTCACACCTCTTTGTATCTACCACACTCACACTTACATTCACACATAATCTTATAAAATCACACATACATATCAACACATTACATCTTTCACCCTCACTTATCACATTTATCAATCACCCGTACATCTCGTACGGTAACAGCTGGATCCATGGCGATGCCCTTTGAGGAGATGACGTAGCCTAGAAATTCCACTTGCTTGCAGTCAAAGCTACATTTTTCTAGCTTGGAAAAAAGACCATTCTCGCGGAGTCGCTTTAGTACTAATAGTACATGAGAATCGTGCTCTTCCTGGGTCTTTGAATAAATCAATAGATCATCCAGATAAATGATCAAACAAATATCCAAGAGGTCTCTGAATATATCATTTGCCATGTGTTGGAAGACTGCGGGTGCATTGGTTAGGCCAAACGGCATAACAGTATACTCGAAATGCCCATACCGCGTGCGAAAGGCAGTCTTCCACTCATCTCCCGGTCGGATCCGCACGAGGTTATACGCTCCTTGTAGGTCGATTTTAGTAAAAAACTTGGCACCATTAACTCGCTCTAACAGACTTGATATAAGAGGAAGTGCATACCTATTCCGGATGGTGACTTTATTCAATCCGCGGTAATCAACAACAAGACGAAGTGAGCCATCTTTCTTCTTGACAAAGAAGATGGGTGCACCGGCCGGAGATTTCGAATGGTGGATGAACCCGCTTGCCAAGTTCTCCTCTATGTAGGCTTGAAGGACTTCTAACTCGGTGGGTGACAAGTTGTAAATTGGTCCCCATGGTGGCTCGGTTCCTGGTTGTAAATCGATGGGACAGTCATAGGGACGGTGATGAGGAAGGGTACCGGCTTTTACCTTGTCAAATACATCGGCATAAGGATGATATTTTGCTGGAAGTTGTACTGAGGAGTCCTTCTTAATAGTGCTGGAAGGATGTATTGATATTGCAAATAGGAACATTGCCTCCTTGGGTCCTTCTTCGCGTAGTTGATGGAGTGAAATGGTCGAAACTTGGTGAGTTGATTCTTGGGGTGGTCGATATCGGACTTCTCTTGTTCTCCAATCTATGGCTGGATTATGTAATTCAAACCAAGGTAATCCTAGGACAATGGGATGCTCTGGACTACTAATTATATTAAATGATATTACACACACAAAACTACCTAGGACAACTTGAATGGGTTCTGATTCTTCTACAATATTCCCGGAAGCAATGGGACGACCATCAATGACTACTACAGATGCGGGACAAGGAAGTTTTCTTAAGGATATCTGAGAAGCTTGGGCAAAATTTCGATCCATGAAACAAGAATTAGCTCCGGAATCTAAAAGTGCTAGGACGGGTACTGGGGAAGTACTTTTAGTACTAACAATGACTTGGGCTAGGAACACATTGCTAACTTGCTTGGAAGGAATGGAACCACTAATGGGCTGTACAGATCTAGGGCTGTTGTCCAACCAAACGGCTCCTATTTTGGCTGGACTCAATCATTTAACTCTTCATCTTGTTATACGTTTTAGGGTTAGGGTTAAGGACGATGATAATCATGATAAAGATAGACATGGTGGTTATGATGATGATGGAGAGTATGGGATTGATGGCGAGAGAGATCATGTGCATTGAGAAGCATTGCGGGGTGGTGCCTAGAATGGCTCCACCCCCCTCCCAAGGGGGTTCAACGTGAGAGAGGGAGAGAGAAGAGAAAAGGTGTCAAAGAGAGAGAGATTAGAGAGAAAATGTTCATTCATGTTTCATTCATTCCCCATAAAGGTTAAATAGGTACAAAGGGGTAGATCCACAAGGGTGCAAGCCCCCTTGGCATTCACACCTAGTCACTCACTCACACCTCTTTGTATCTACCACACTCACACTTACATTCACACATAATCTTATAAAATCACACATACATATCAACACATTACATCTTTCACCCTCACTTATCACATTTATCAATCACCCGTACATCTCGTACGATAACACAATATGGCACGCCCGTGGGAGAGTGCCTTGCACGTCGATCCCACATGCCTTGATCATAATTTTTCTTCGACCGGAATTTCCATCGGTCCTCTCAACGATCGACTCCCTCGATCAGAGCGCTTGACTCGAACATCTCCGTTGGTCAGCGACTCTTCTGCGACACGAACATTCTTGTTCTGTCGACTTACGAACTTTGGTAACATCAACGATCGACTCCCTCGATCGGAGCGCTTGACTAGAACATCTTCGTCGGTCAGCGAATCTTCATCGGTTCACGAACTTCGGTAACATCATTTGGGTCATCAAAAAAATGTTGTATGTATGTGTGTTCCTTTTGTTCATTTTGTGAGTTGTGTGTCGATCGCGTCCATTTCTTTTAGGTTGATGAGTTTTCAAATTTTCGTAGGTGCCCTTTGATTTTTAAAATTTGTATTATATACCCTCGAGTTTTGAAAATTTCATTCAGTACGCCCAGGTTTCTGAAATTTTAGACTGCACTACCCTCAACATTTAAAATTTCTTCACATGCCCCTTATCATCCTCTTTTTCCCTCTTTTTTTCTTTTCTTGTTTCCTTCTATTTTTTCTCTTACTTCTTGTTTTCTTCTTCTTCAACGTCTCTTCCTCTGTGTTTTCTATTTCTTCTTCCCTTTCTCTATTTCTTTCCTTCATCTCCGCTTTCGGTTTCTTCTTCCTTCTTTCACCACCGCTATGTCCATTGTCCGTTGCTGTCACGCTCTGTTCTTGTGTGTTGTTGTGTGTCGTTGCGTATGTACGGCCTTCTCGGTTCATCTCCATCTCTGTTTCTGTTTTCGTTTCTGTTTTCGTCTCTGGTTCTGTCGCTGTCACCGTCACCGTTGTCATCACCATCACCATCACCATCACCATCCGTCGTCATTGTTTGTCCGTCACTGTTGTCTGTCGATTCGTCTTCGTCCAACGTTGTCTATCTGTGTCTCTGACTCTGTCCGGTCCGTCTGTCCAAACTGGCCATTATTGTCTTTTCGGCCCTCCAGCCACTATTCGGTTGTCCGGTTCGTCGTTTCAACGTCATCACCGTTCTGGCCATCGGCTGTCCGGCCATTCCTATCGCTTTTGAGCGTGGTGTCGCCGTTCTGGTTGTTGTCCAGCCGCTCCGGCTGTCTGTCTGGTTGCTGATTTTTGCTACCGCTGGTTGTCCGTGTCCTACCCTATCTCCCGGTCCTCCATTCGTTTGTCTGGCCCGTCCGGTCTGGCCATCTTCGTCGCTAATTTTTCGCCGCCGCCGCCGATTATTTGCTGCCACTCCAGTCGTTGTTCAGCTACTGTCCCAACCATTTGTCCGTTGTCTTCCGGTCGTGCGTTTAGTCCGTCCTCCCGGCCGCCTATCTGCTTCCTCGACCTTGTCCGACCCTCAGGCCGCTCCGGCTGCTACTGTCACTGTCCGGCTATTCCGACCGCTCTTTCCACTCTTCGGCCGATATTTGGACGTTGTTCTTGTTGCTATCTAGCCCCTCTCTGGCCGAAACTCTCCTGTTGCGGCCGCTGCTTCGTTGGGTTTTGTGGTCGTCTCCGTCGATCGGCCGTCGTCAATCGTCGTCGTCCGGCTGTCGTACCGGCATTTGTCCGGTCGTCCGTTGTTGTTTAGCCACTAACCGGTCAATCCAACTGCTTCGACTGTTGTCCGGCTGCTCTTCAGCCGTTGTCCAGCGTCGTCCGGTCTGGCCGCCTCCTTTCCGGCGCCGTTCAGCCACTACGACCGCTCTTCGGTCGCTCTCTGGCCGGCGCTTCTCCGGCCTCTCCTCTGTCGTTATCGTTGTTCTAGCCATCGAGCTGTCTTAGTTCAGCTCGTTCCGGTCCGTACCGGCCGGTTTTCTGGCAGTTGGTTCGGCTGCTCCCATCCTTGTTCATCTTCTCTGGCCATTGGTCATTCTTTCCACCGCCCTTTCTCTTTGTCACCATCATCTCTGGGAGACCCTTCGTTTTTTTCGTCTTGTTGTCCGGTCCTCCTTGTTCTTCTTTGGTGTTCTCTCGTCTTCTCCTTCTATTTGTTGTTGATGATTTTAGCAATGGTGACCCTAATGATTATGATTACAACGAAGAATGACCGCACATTCTAATTCCTTCATATGCATCATCTTGGAGATCATGGTTTATGAACAAACTATGCTTATTATGAGTGCCACCATGATATGAATCATGCTCACATGCATTATGGTGGTTAATATAGCTGTTAGTATCAGGGTTAGTATAAGGGCCAGAGGCACACACTTAGGGTTAGTACACGAAGAGTTTGGGCTAAACTTATAAGGCCCATGGGTGTAGGAGAAACTAGGGCTAGGGTATCTAGTGCAAGGAATGGTAGAGGAGTTAGGGTTAGGAAAAAAAGAACAGAAAATGGGGTTAGGGTTACAGGAGTAGTGATTATCCAAAGACCAAAAATGATGAGAATGAAGATGATAATGCTCGGAGACATCATCAATCTACCATTTTCATCATTTCTTGTACATTGTCAATTTGATTTCTTGCTCTCTTGCACATACTTCTACCGCATATCATTCCGTAAGTTCCACTCGCACATCATACTGCCGCGGATCATTCGTCGACTCTATCTCCAAAGGGGCCAAAAGGTGTTATAGGTTTTAGGGTTAGGGTTAATGACAACGATGATGATGAATGATAACTATGATGATTGGTAATGAAGATAGACATGGTGATGGAGATTATGATGGTGAGAGAGATCATATAGAGAAGCATTGCGGGGTGGGGGGTGGTGCCTAGAATGGCTCCACCCCCCTCCCAAGGGGGTTCAACGTGAGAGAGGGAGAGAGAAGAGAAAAGGTGTCAAAGAGAGAGAGATTAGAGAGAAAATGTTCATTCATTCCCCATAAGGGTTAAATAGGTACAAAGGGGTAGATCCACAAGGGTGCAAGCCCCCTTGGCATTCACACCTAGTCACTCACTCACACCTCTTTGTATCTACCACACTCACACTTACATTCACACATAATCTTATAAAATCACACATACATATCAACACATTACATCTTTCACCCTCACTTATCACATTTATCAATCACCCGTACATCTCGTACGGTAACACCAGCTAAAATCCAAACTGTACTAGAGTGGCAAATTCCACGGTCGGTACGAGATGTACAATGTTTTCTAGGTTTTGCTAACTTCTACCGTAAGTTTATACAGGATTACTCAAAGATTATTTTACCTCTCACACAACTTACGAAGAAGGGCCAAGCATTTCTTTGGTCCATAGAAGCAGATATGGCTTTTCGGCATCTTAAGAAAGCCTTTACATCAGCACCGATTCTAGCTCATGTGGATACAAGCAAACCATTCATCATGGAGGCTGACGCATCAGATTTCGCCCTCGGTAGCATCCTTTCTCAACAAGGCGATAAAGAAGAGTTGCATCCGATGGCTTTCCATTCGCGCAAATTCGATGTCGCAGAAATCAACTACGAAATACATGACAAGGAGTTATTAGCCATCGTGGATTCATTTGTACAATGGCGGCATTTCTCAGAGGGCTCTCCACATCAGGTCATTGTCTTTAGCGATCATAAAAATCTTGCTTATTTTCAAAACGCTCGCGTACTAAATCGACGGCAAGCTCGGTGGGTGCAATTCCTCACGCGTTTCGACTTCAAAATCACATATCGACCGGGGAAGCAGCAAGGAAAAGCAGATGCACTATCACGGCGTTCATATCTTGCACCTCGGCCTGGTGACGCAACATTTAATAATCAAAAGCAAGTAATCTTGGGACCAACACGATTGCACACGACGCGGATTTTTCACACCTCGATGGATTCACGGATTACCGATGATATACGTGCAACCTTGAAGACGGATAGTTTTGCTCAAGACATCCTGGCGCACATTGATACTTCTCGGGCATCCTGTTCTCAGTCTCAACAACCAGGTATTGACTACCGACAATTCGAATATCATGATGGTTTGTTATTCTTTAAAAAGCGCGTATATGTCCCCGATTGCTCCTGTCGCCTTCAAATCGTCCAACATTGTCATGACACCCATACGGCAGGACATTTCGGTAGTACTAAGACGTTGGAGCTAGTGCAACGATCTTTTTGGTGGCCCCACATGCGCCGTTTTGTCGACGACTACGTTCGGACCTGTGATGCTTGCTGCCGAGCAAAGATGCCACGACACCATCCATATGGCTTGTTGGAACCCTTACCGATTCCAAGTAAGCCGTGGCAGTCTATTTGTCTTGATTTTATCACAGATCTACCGGTCTCGAAGGGGTTCGATGCTATCCTAATCGTCGTCGATCGATATACGAAGATGGCACAGTTTGTGCCGTGTACTAAAGCCATCACTAGCAAGGAAACCGCCGCTCTTGTTATGCGTGAGGTATTTCGGCATCATGGCCTCCCAGACAGTATTATCAGTGACCGAGGCCCGCAATTTGTCTCCAAATTTTGGCAGCATCTCTTCAAGATGCTCAAGGTCTCCTGCAACCTCTCCTCCGGCTACCATCCTCAGATCGACGGGCAGGCGGAACGAACAAACCAAACGCTAGAGCAATATCTTTGGTGTTTCCTGAGTTATCAAAAGGACGATTGGGTCGAGATTCTCTACTTTGCGGAGTTTGCGTATAATAATGCTATTCACTCCTCGACTCGGGTCTCCCCATTTTTCGCTTATACCGGTTTCCATCCTCGCTGGTCGGTGATCGACACTCCGGAGCTACCTACCAACCCTTGTGCCGAGGATCATTTGGAGAGGCTACGCAAGATCCAGATGGATCTCTCTACTCACCTTCATCATGCTCAACACACACAGAAGACTTATGCGGATCGTCATCGGATTCCCTCCTCTTTTGCCATCGGAGATCGAGTATGGCTCTTACGTCGTCACATCAAGACTACTCGACTGTGCGACAAGTTGGATTATCGACGACTCGGTCCCTTCCGTATTACGAGTAAGATTAATGATGTCACCTTCCGCCTTGATCTCCTTCCGCAGCTTCAGATACATCCGGTTTTCCATTGTTCTCTTCTTGAACCTTATAAAGCAAACAACACCGGGTCATTTGAAACAGGTAATATGTCGTATTCTCTTTTGGCATAGTTGGCCAGATGTAGAAAAGTACCCTATTTTAGCCTGATATCGAAAATATACGATGCATGCGTACCCCTTTTGCGACTTGATGGTTAAATATAGAACAAAAAAGACCTAGCAATTACTAAATTGTATATGTGTCCACATTCGTGTCAATTTGCATATCATGGAGCACAATTGAAGACTTGGTTCAATATAAAGTTCTAAAATTGGTATCCATATTCAAATTGTAGAGTAAAACTACATAAACCGCAATTATAAATATGTGGTTTTGGGTTTAGGAATAAAGTAGTACCCCACTTGTTGGACGGGTATATCGATAGTTTCATTGTATAATGTCATATAGTTCATGACAATGTAATTGGTAAGAGTAACAATTACGTACGACATTCATTTATACTATGTGGAACCAATAGACTTGAACCGTAGGTAACTAAAAACCTCTTATTATCAAAAACATTCGCCTTTTCATATACAGTCATGCTAACGGAAATGAGAAATTACAATATCATGTTAATATCTCAAACTGAAGAAGAGCATGGTGACCAATTATATGTAAATACAAACTACGGTTCCAATAATGATTAAAAAGGGAAATTATGAACAGGTGAATTTAATTAAACGATAAATATTTACAGATGTTCTCATATACAAATATAATATGAAGTGATGGTGAACATTATGCCTCAAAATCCTCAATTTTTACATTACACCATCTACATCAATCTATAAGCAAATCAGGTAGAGCAGGCTCCTTTGGCGCTGATTGTTCTAGACTGTTTTCATTTGTGTCATCTCCAAGCTCTCCCGAATCTAATGTATGGTCAAACTGTGCTACATCTTCCAGGTCCACCAGCTCCCCTGCTTCTTCATCAATTGGTTCCATTGGTTCTCGTGAAGTCATCTGGAACATCTCTGTCTCGTTGATGTGTTTTGCTCCGACTTCTTGATCCTAATCTGGACAGTCCCAGATTCCTGTGATCCTCATTTTGATGAAGTTAACTTGAGCAGGGTCCTTCTCCAATGCAACACAGTTTCTAAACATCTTCAATGCACAAGCTGTCGTTGTACCTAATGGTCGCATGAACACAAACAAGTATATATAAGAAGTAATGTCTTAAACTTGATCGACAGAATTGAAATTAAATATATATATTATACCTGTGCCAGAGAACAAGTCTAGGACCCAATCATCTGGATTCGAGAAGAGCTCTATGAGGCGGTTGATCAATCTTTGAGGTTTTTGATAAGGGTTCACCATACTTTTATTCCCTGACACATGTCTTAATTTTTTGGTTACAGCTGGGCACATGATGTAGTTAACCACGTTATGCTCATTGACATATGCTCTAGCCTTCTTCTTTGTAATTGAATCATAGTAGCCCACACAAAAATGTTCAACCGCACTAACCATTCGATCGCCAGGGCTACGTGTAATATTTGTTTTGATCCTATAGAGAAAGAAAATCAAGTATTAGAGGTGTAAATGTGTACATATAATAAGAAGTACTGTAATGAGTAAAAGTGAACTATAACGCACCAATGCATGTGTTCAGTGGCATGACAACGGGACTTCAAAGCTGTTGTGACTGACAGTGATTGCCCCATGCTATGAAATATGACTATCCTCCACAAGGGGGCCAATGTCAGTTCTGCGAAATCCTTTACCATTTTCTCGATCTGAGGGTACTTGAAAGGCACATCATCATATGTTGATCCCGCAATACGGAAACCATATGGTATGTCAGCTATCAACAAAGTGTAGTGCCTTCTCGGTAACAGTTCAAGCATCTTGGATACTTCGCCATTGAAAACACTATAATGAAGCTATTTGAAAGGTCCTGGATCGGACCTATGCAAAAAACTCTTTACAGTCTCCGAATCCTCGGGCAGTTCCATTTCCTTCCCTTTGGTCATTCTCTTCTCATATTTCGCACGTTCTAAGTGCGTGATGAAGGCCGCTGGAATACCGTCATTATTGTCGTTGTTCTTTTTCGATTTTGATGGTTTCTACAAGTGTCATTGTTGTTAGCAGGGAACATTAGTTTCTAACATATCAACATTCAAAAGACACATACCCATTCTCTAAATACAATAAAATATTCCTCCAATGCCTTGTAGGAAGAAGTTATCAGGCAGGCTTGTTCAACTTCTTCCCATGTCGGTAAACTCAGTTTTTGCATCATCAACTCCTGAATCTTCATGTATACCTTGTGACTGCACAATCAATATAAAATTAGAAATAAGATATTCAAAATAATTGAAGACTTTCATGAAAAGGTATACTATAAACACTTACTTTTGCAAGTCTGTTACCATCTCGTCCAAACTAAATTCCTTGGCGACCACTCGAGATAGCACGGATATTAACAATCTATCATCTTTGATACCTTGTAATGATCTCCAAGGTAAAAGTTTCATGTCCTCTGCTAACTCCTCGATTACCAAGTCGCTTTTTCCCTTGGTCTTTGATTTCATCTCAACTTCTGGATCAATTCTTCCCTTTTTTTATCTTTGCCCCTTGACTTCTTTCCACTCCCACATAGAGAATATTTTGTCTTGGAGATCCCACACCTCTCCGGTCCGAAAAGCTAGTTGAAACCAAGAATCATATTTTCGGAGACCTTCGGATTTGGTACTCTCATCCACTGCAATCCCTACTTCCAATAAACACTGGCGTCGCAATCCAGGCCACAATCTTGGACCAAAACGATTCAAGGCATCCAGGTATTCATGATGAAAAAATCTTATCCTCTCTATACATGACATCTTTTGCCTATAATCGTTGTCATTGTTATGGTCCCATGCGAGCAGCTTCGCCTCCTTGTGAGTTAGTCCTGCATATACCTTACATTCGGCGTACTTGAAGAACGGCGTGAGAGGATATTCTTTGACAAGCTGTCGTCGAGCTTCGGCGGAATGTGATCCTCCGATTACATAGTATGTGTAATCGTCTGCAGAGCTATACTTGAAATCTGCTACTGTTGGGCATTGTTCTTGATCAACCATTACCAAAAATGGCACCACAATAGCGTGAGGATTGATTTTCATTTTGCTTTTCAGGTTTTGCACATGGACGGAGTGCGGCTCCCTAATTTCCAAGGCACGTCTTCCAGTCACGGGGTCAATGGGGGGCCTTTGGATAGAAGTAATGGGCAAATGAAATAGCTGGCCCCTGCGCACAAGTTTAGTCTTCACAATATTTTCTCTTATTTTATTTTGTTCTAACGTCAGGACACCAGAAGATAGTTGTCCGCCTAGAGCCACGACGTCGACTTGTTGGTCGTCTTCTTCTTCCACGAACTCTAATATTTCTTCTTCTTCTTCTTCGGGTCGTGGTCGTTTAGTATATTTCTTTTGAACAGGATTTGTCTTCCTAGACTTTTTCGGTGGAGTTTCTGCTTCACTGGTCATCATCTCTCCTGTCACGTACGGCCGAAGAGCTACCAACAAGTTATTTTTCGTTTGCAGGTCTTTACGCAAAGCCTTGGGATTGCAAGATTCGGGTACTAGGTTTCCCTCATCAAGTCGCAATCGCCTGTTGCCAACTGAGCTCGAGACGTCGATTAAAATACTTGTAGAGTCAATGTCTTCGTACTCTAGCTTGGTTACATGCCCATAATTAAATGTTTTTCCAAGCTGAAGTTTCCCTTCCCCGTCTGATTTTGCCGTTATCAATAACAGCACCCCATCCTCCTCGACATAAGAGAGACACCATTCAAGTTCGGGGTAATCCTTATATTTCACCTCAACCGTTTTCTCCTCTTGCGTACTACCTTTGTTGATTTTGGTAGTAGCCACAGATGACTTGGATCCTCCTTCCCCCGTTGAGTCAAATAAAATCTTTTTACTCGTGTCCTTGATGAAGGAGCCAGATTCTCACTTTGTCGGAGATCAAATCTTCAATCTAAATGAACGAACTTTTTGTCTGGGTTCACTGAAATTAAAAACGTTGGTGAAAACATAGAAACAATGTACAATTTTATCTAAATCACGCAAATTATCATTTAAATTACGTCAATTTTATGGTCCCATGCGATAGTTTTTTATCGCAAAAACAGCATTTTTTTCAACCAAAATCCGCTGCACTGCATCGGATTTTGGTTGAAAGGCATGACTTTCAACGCAAATCCGATGCACTGCATCGGATTTTGGTTGAAGGTCCTGCCTTTCAGAATTGCTTTCCAAGTTCGTTGTACAAAATAAAATAAAATTTCTATGTGTTGAGGAAAGGAATCTTTAAGGAATCTTTAGGAATCTTAAAAAATGTAAAGAATATTACTAACCTGACGATTTTCTTTCCCTTGTTCATGGTTCGTGCCGGAGGTAGTGTTGTCGACGATGTGCTTCTGAGTGCTTGAAAATTGGCCTGTGCTCTGAGCTCGATGGATTCTTTCACGTGATAATGAAAATGAAATTTCTAACCTCCTTATATAGAAGACTTTAGCATTCCTTTTAAAATAAAAAATAATTTTTAATTATTTGTTTTTTAGGAAAATTTCGGAAAATAATATAGTTAATCTAAGTCTTCGGGTAGTTATATAGTTAGGCTTTAGCATTCCTTAATTTTCTCAAAAGAAGGTTTTAGAATATAGTTAGACTCCCTCAAATGTCTTCTTCTACAAGTAGAACATCTCTTTTTTCTATTGCCCCCTTTTCATTGTCAGACAACTCGTATTTCTCAATAGAAGAGTACGACCACAAAAAACATTCACAGCTTAAACAGAAAAGTGTGGCTCCTAGTACTTCGAATTCTCTGTTTTCAATTGATCCTGTTGATGGCCCTCTTCATGCAAGCTTACAAGCGGACGATTCTTCGTCGATAGATAACAATAGCATTACTAAACCTCTAGCATTTAAAAGAGTTCCTCGACAAGTTAGTGAAAAGAGATTTAATTTCTTATGTTCTGATCGTCAACTTCTATGTGACTTGAACAAATCGTGTTGTGCGAATCTCTGTCTATCAACTTATGGAAAGTCAAGGTTACGTGAAACACGACAAAAATACTTGTCGCTTAATGGGCAAGAGCAAGATACATTTCTTCTTTCGCATATGCAACTTAAATTGGATCACAAAGCAGGGCCTAATTCAACGCAAGTTGAATATTTCCTTGGACTAAATACCAAGTGTTGTCGAGCAGCTTTTTAAATCACTCATAGCATTGGAAATATGCGGCTGCAACGAGTTCAAGAGCGACTTCTGAAGGGCTCCTGGGTACAGTTCGATCAAAATGGTTCTGGATGTAAGGGTCAAATTGGGCAATAGGCAAATAGGTGGATGGAGGTATATTTTTCAAAACAGTGCAAAGTTATGCCAACGACAGGAAGACTTCATTTGTCAGATAACTTTACTCGAAGGGAAGTTTACCAATCGTACAAGGACGACATGTCTTCCGATGTTGAGCCTTACATACAGTACAGGCATTTTAATCGACTATGGAGGTTACAATTTAATAACGTGGTTATCCCACGAAAGGTGCGAATGGGAGTCTGCTCAATATGTGCGAGTTTAAAAAGTATGGCCAAGGGTGGAAAATCAGATGTAGAGATCAAGAATTACAAGAACCTGTTCAAAGAACATCGTGAAAGTCAGGCATTGGAATGTACTAAGGCTATGCATCACCGACAAAAAGCGTTTCAATCTCCCGAAAAGTATATGTGCATGATTATTGACGGCATGGATCAAAAGAAAACTTGTTTGCCGCATTTTCAAAGACTCCCCAAGGATATTGGAGATGAGTGTCTCGTGCAAATGCATCTAGTGGGTTGTTTGACATATTGTCAAACTATAAGACCGCAAGTGTTCTTAACTTATCCCAATATCCACAACGACCCTAATCTTACTGTCACTGTCATGCACAGGGTATTGCAATCATGGTCAGGTATACTCCCGCCAGTTCTATATGTGCAACTAGACAACACAGCAAGAGAGAATAAGAACTCAACTGTCTTCGGCTATCTAAGCATGCTAGTAGAGAGGGGCATATTTAAAAAGATAAAGGTTAACTTCTTGTTGGTTGGTCATACCCATGATCACATAGATCAAATGTTCAATAGGTTCTCAAAGAAACTTGCTCGTTGTAATGCTTTCACACTTCCCACGCTATCCAAATTGATTAGTGAAGCATATACACCAAAGCCTAAAGTACAACACTTGGAAGAAGTATACGACTTTAAACGTTTCTGCATGGATAGTGACGGGACTAAAGGTAGGGTGCTTGCACCTCTTAATAATATAAGTTTCAACCATGTCTTCCTCATAAAACAAAGATCGGCCCACCTGAAGATGACGGTGTTGTTTGCGAAACAATACTCATCTAGTGCACAATGGGAGCCCCAAGAAGGTTGTAGGCTCCTTCTTCATATCCCAGATGAACCTCTACATGGTGCACAACAAATGCCATATGATGATCGTAAAAATGTAGCACCAAATAGTACTATTGATGAACAAAGGGCATATTGGTTGAGATGTCTAGAAGAGAAACAAAATAATATTGATCGGACTAAGAAGTATGCCGGTGATGAGGATGTTGAATGGTGGGAGATTTTCTTCACCCATCAACGCACCATTTTAGATAATTACATCGCCGGTTTATGGCCAATCCGTATCCCATTCACATGGAACATTGGGATGACATCAACGATAGCGCAGACTCATCACCAACAATCGAATAATATGGAGCTTCATGATTTAGTTCGGCCACTGCAAAGAGATATTTATGTGGGACCAAGAAAGTCACGTACTGTTGAGGCAAGATGGCAAGGTAATTTGCAAGAACTACAAGTGGGAATGTTGGTTGCAACATTAGCAGGGGACGATACCTTGGGCCATCCATTTTGGATTGCAAAAATTATTGAATTAGTAAGGGATGAAGAAAGTAGTCAGACAAAGTCAATAGTAGTCCACTGGTATCAGACAAATTCACCTGATGCATTTACAGGAAAGTATTCTTTAGAGATGGTTAAGGATGTCGGATGTTCAAGCAGAAAGAGAAGAAGAAAGAATATACCGAGCACGGCTACTCTCACACTAGACCGTGTTGACATACTAGTATATGACTTCTCATTGACAAAATCAGGTCATCTAAGACAAGCAACTATCAAGATAATAAAGGAGAAAATCCCAAACATGGTGTCAAACGAAATACAGAGAATAACCAGAAGCAATTCTCATAACCACAAAGATGTTGGGTTGGAATTGGATGAGGATAATGCTTTGATTTCCACTGATGATGAGGATGAGACGTCAAAATGCTCTTCTAGTCCATCAGACATGTCTTAATATATTGGTTTGGTTCAAGCTGGGGATTGTTTTACTACATGATCGGAAACTTTGTAAATTTGTTTTGGATGTAAACTCACGAATATGTATAATTGTAACTGGTAGACATGTTGTACATTATTTTGTAATTTTGGTGATGTATTTTTGGAGGCATTTTACTTATGCCTCAAAGTGGTAGTCATGTTGAAATTCAATATATTTTGCCACCTTTTCTGAAAAGCTTTACGCATGCGTCGTGTCTTTTTGAAAACTGCGTGCTTTTGTGCCCTTTTTCGACGTAGTGTTCTCATAATGCGACATATTACCTGTTTCAAATGACCCGGTGTTAAACACCATTCCCGATCGTGTGACACCACCGCCGCCCCCGCTGGAGTTGGACGCCGGCCCGGAGTATGAAGTTGCTGCCATCCTCGATTCCAAACTTGTTCGCAACAAACTTTATTACTTGGTCGATTGGCTCGGTTATAGTCCGAGCGAACGTACTTGGGAACCCGTCGAGCATGTTGCCAATGCACAGGATCTTCTTGCTGATTTTCACCGAAAGTATCCGGACAAACCCGGTCCGCAATTAGCGCCGACTCGTTCCACTCGTCGTCTTTAAGGGGGAGATAGTGTCATGATATGGCAAGACTCGAACCCATGACCTTATGCTACATGGGTCGAGCTCTTACCATTAGACTATGAATTGTAATTTGTAGGATATTATTTTCATTTATGCTTTATCATAGAAAATTGATGTATATTCCAGATCTCTCTGGAACATTCTAGAAGCTTCAGGATTATTCCTAAAAACACTATAAAAGGAGGCACAAGGCATTGTTTTGAACCAAATTGGTTCAACACCAGTCTTAAGCCTCTTAGCCGATTTGTACTTATCATTCATATAATATAAGAGTTGTTGTCATCATCCTATCTCTCTCTCTCCTCTTCTCACTTCCTCTCTCTCGGGAATCTTACGCGGTCCCGTCATCTTAGTACTAATAGTACTACTCTTCTTAGTAATAATTCCATCTCTGCTTTAGTACTATTCCTGACAGTGGGGAAGTGACAGTTTGAGAAGCCCTGATACCCCACACAAGAACAAAACTCTCGGAGCAAAACAAGTACGAATCGGTCCGGATGGGACATCTACATACACGGCCGTAACCAGAGTAATGAAGAAAGAATTCCAAAAGGTGCAAGATGAGTTACGGTCTGCATCAATCATAAAAGAAGATGAAGAGATCGTGGGAGTAGTCGAAGAAGTGTTCTATAAGAGCATCCTACAACGGCTTGAAGAGCTTGCGGAAGAGAATAGCCAGGGAGATTGGGTAGTCCCGGTGGAATCGGTCGAGATGTACGATATCATTGTGAAAATGGGGCCGGATGGGCTCCGCAAAGAAGAAGCTATGGTATGTACAAAATATAAGACCGTGGGAAAGAAGGTGAAACCGTCCCGGAACCGCTACCCGCTAATAGTGAACAAAAGAGGAAAGAAGTCTCGAGAGATCCGACACATTGGAAATTCGTGGATATCGGACATGCCTTCACGAATGAGACCCGGAAGAAACTTCGGATTGGTGGAGGTGGGTTCCTCTTAAAGAATGAAGAAGAACGATTCCATGAGATGTTGGAGCAACATGGAAAGGCATTCGCATTGACACCAAAAGAGATAGGGTGTGTTGATCCAAAGATAGTGGAGCCGATGGTGATCTTTACTATTGACCATGTGTCGTGGAACTTGATGCCAATTCCGGTGCCACGAGCACATATTCCAAAAATCATTGAATTGCTCAAAGAAAAGGTGGTGATGGGGATTCTAGAGCCATCAAACGCTCCGTACTCAAATTGATGGTTTACGATTCCTAAGAAGAATGGGTCACTCCGATTCATTCAAGATTTGCAACCGATGAACAAGGTCACGATCTGGAACTCCGGAGTCGGTCCGATAGTGGACGAATTTGCAGAAGCGTTTGCCGGACGCACGATATACTCCATCAGAGACCTATACTCTAGGTATGACCAATTCCAACTATCCGTGGAGAGCCAAGATATTACTACAATGCGAACACCGATAGGATTAGTCTGAATGTGCACGCTACCACAAGGAGTGACAAACTCGGCCGCACATATGATGAATGAATGCAATGAACAAGGTGCTCTGGGACTGCATTCCGGAGATAACAATGCCATTCTTAGATGAAATTCCGATGAAAGGATGTGTGGTTGAAGAAAAATATGAGACTATGGATGATCGAGGATGCCGAAAGTTCGTAGTTGACCATATTTGCGATTAATCTTCACGACATCCACCCCCACCAAACCGCACATCCTCCGGTATGTGCCAAGAAGAGAATGTGAGATTTCGGCTACGGTGTGAGATTCCTCCACGTCCTCATTGACCTCGCTCACGTTTGTGGGTTTCGCCTTACTATCTTCATTGTTGAGATCATCGAGTTCGGGACCCTCACCTTGTCTTTTCTTGAAGATCTTTAGTCTTTTTCCCACAATCGGTATGGCCAGCCTTGATCCGTCTAGCTCCACATATGATATGAACCACCTTCTTGCAAACTTTCTTGTCGTCTTATATTGGTTGTCAAAGCTATTGTTGCAAACCAGTACCCAACCTTCTTCTTCGATCTTCTTGGGGTGTTGACGATGTGTCTTCTCAAAACGAATCTAAAAACCGGGTGCATCTTCTAATTAGCCAATCCTTTTCTTTGAGATGGGAGATAGAAATGTTGGCAATACAACCTCCTCTGTTTAGTTGAACATCCCACCATCTTGATGCATCTTTTACTTCCTTCTTGTGTGTTGTCTTTATAATCACTTCTTTCCTTTCTTCTTTACAAGTAATAACCATCCATTTTACCACAACCTCATCTTCTTCGATAACAACCTCAATGTTAGTTATACTTACATCATCATATTCAATATCATCTACCCTAAAATTATCCTTCCCAAACACACTCACAACACCAACATTATCGTTATACATATCCCAAACCATCATAGCATTTTCTAGATTATCCTCAATATTATCAACCTTAATCCCATCTTTCCCACACATGCTCACAACATCAACATCATCATTATACACATCCCAGATAACATTTCCTAGATTTTCCTTGCTTATACCCGTGTGATCATTGTGTAACCCCAATCCACATGGACATATTTTTGCAGAACTTCCTCATCATCACAAGTACCTATTCTATTTTCATAATGGATATCCTCATGAATGTCACCATTTGATCTAGTGAAACTCTTATAAAATCTATCACGAAGAAAACCAAGGCAACCTAAAACACATGATTTCTCTTCATCACTCTCACCCTCATCATTACCCCTATCATAACCATATCCACAAAAAGTGCACAACTTTCTATCATCAGAACCCTCATTTTTCTCATGGCACTCACTCTCACCATTACCCTTATCATAACCATATCCACAGAAAGTGCACAACTTTCTATCATCATAACCCTCATTCTTCTCATGGCACTCACTCTCACCATCAATAATGCATTCTCCTTTACTATCGTCAAGCCCTAAATCGTGTGTTTCATTTCTATCATCACCGTCATCACATTTAAATGTAAAGTTTTCGCCTTTTTCTAACTCCTCTTGTTTGTGGCTCCTATTAAACCTATCATACTTGTCATCAAAATTTAAACCATGAGAGTTTTGATCCCAACCTTTCTCACCATCATGGCTTCCGTCGAGTGCTTTTTCATTAGCACAACCATGAAGAGCTCGACATTGATTTCTCCGCTTGTGTTTATAGTAATCTTTGTCACAATCATAACTTTGTAGATCTCGAGCACTCTTTGTGAGTTTGTAATGATCTTTGTCTTTGTCATAATCGTGTAGATCTTGATCTTTCTCGTCAAGCCCACGTTCTTTGTCTGATGTCTCTTCACGATTGCATCCCCGAGTATCTTGGTCTTTCCCCTTGAGCCCACGTTCTTCATCACATGTCTCTTCACGACTGCATCCTTGAGTATCTTGGTCATTCCCCTCAAATGTATGTTCTTCGTTCCATGTCTCTTCATGATCACATCCTTCTTTAGTGCATATCTCTGTTCTCTTGCGTTTGCAATGATCTTCATGACGGAAATCATAATCTCTCCCTTCAAGATCGCGTTCTTTGTCACATGTTTCTCCTTTGTCGAGTTTGCAATGATCCTCGTAACGACCATAGGCATGTCGATCTCGATCTCTCTCTTCGAAACCTTCTTCTTCATTGAATGCCTCTTCACGATCACTGTGAACATATCCATGTCTCTTGTCAAGCCCATGTTCTTCGTCACGTCTCTCTTCACAACCGCATCCTTGAATATCTTGATATTTTCTTACAAGCCCACATTCTTCGTTGAATGTCTCTTCATGACAGTAATCACGAATATCTCGATCATCTTCATCTTCATCGTTGTTGAGAAGCCCATGAAAAGGTTGAGGTTCGAATCTGGACGTCATAACTTCTTCATACCAATCCGGAACTTCTTGATATAATCTTTCAGCTTGCCTTGCCAACTTGAGATAATCCATCGCTCTATCCTTATCATCCTGCAACATCATTTCAATGGCCTTCCTTATAAATGGAAGCATTATCAGTCTCGGCCCACCTTCTCTTCTTATAGACTCTTCTAAGTCATAAGCATCCAAGACTGCATCCATCATTCGTGATGCCTCCATTACCACCTTGTGTTTTTCACGTCGGGTTCACCAAATAGATGTTGTGTGGCGCATGACACACGTGCCAAACGTCGGGATGTGCGTGTCACAAGCGCGGACAAGCACCGAGCCTCTATCCGCTAGTGGTTATGGAGGATTGATGATGGGATCATTCAAGATAACGGAACCGCAGAAGGACTAGCGCAAGAGAGAAGTATTAAAGATAAATTGATAGACATATACATGCAAGAATTCCTATTCCCGGTTTGAACCTTTGACTTCGAAATTGAGATAGAAGACACTTTGCCAATGAGATAACTAGAACTTATTAATTATTATTGATTGCATACATTCCTCCCCCCTTTTCTTTCCCTTTCTCTCCTTCTTATATAGATGCCCCCATGCATATGTGCATGTGAGGGTGTAGTACATGCATGAGATGCATGAGATGCATGATGACCATGTACCTTATCTAAGCTCTCATGTACAAATAGTTTAATAACTTTCAAATAAAACAACCTAGTCTAATGGTATGTCTATTGCCTCCTATCTTGGAGGTGTAAGGTTCAAAACCTTTACTTGCACCTCATTGTATGTGTTAGGCTTATTATATATGTGTGTGTGTGTAATGAGCACCTAAACACACATCACACATGCACATTAACCATCACCCCTTCCATACATGTGCATATTGCACCTTCTCGATTTTCCTCGTTCCACGTGATTTTCACACCGTGATGCATGATGACCATGTACCATATCTAAGCTCTCATGTACAAATAGTTTTGTATGAAAAAGTACAATTCAAATAAAAAAACCTAGTCTAATGGTATGTCTATTGCCTCCTATCTTGGAGGTGTAAGGTTCAAAACCTTTACTTGCACCTCATTGTATACGTTAGGCTTATTATATATATGTGTGTGTAATGAGCACCTAAACACACATCACACGTGCACATTAACCATCACCCCTTCCATACATGTGCATATTGCACCTTCTCGATTTTCCTCGTTCCATGTGATTTTCACACCGTGATGCATGATGACCATGTACCTTATCTAAGCTCTCATGTACAAATAGTTTCGTATGAAAAAGTACAATGAACAATAATAACTTTCAAATAAAACAACCTAGTCTAATGGTATGTCTATTGTCTCCTATCTTGGAGGTGTAAGGTTCAAAACCTTTACTTGCACCTCATTGTATGCGTTAGGCTTATTATATATGTGTGTGTGTGTGTGTGTGTGTGTAGTGAACACCTAAACACACATCACACGTGCACATTAACCATCACCCCTTTCATACATGTGCATATTGCACCTTCTCAATTTTCCTCGTTCCACGTTATTTTCACACCGTTGCTGAAAATCTTCACGACACCGTCAAAAAATGTTGTCCATCAAGCGGATAAGGTTCTTCCACCATGAGTACTTGGACGTCAAATGAAAGTTTGGTGTAAACCTTCACCCCGGACTACGTCGTCAATGTCTTCATGAGGTCGGCATTGTTGTTGACGATAATGTTAAGTCCAATGGTCTTCGTAAGTACAAGCCATGGTTTCAACTAGCCTTTAGAGATGGGGAAGGTTGGGACCTTCAAGATCACATTTTTTCAATGTGGGAGAATAAGGAGGTCAAGGTTCAACGACAAAAGAAATGTAGATTAGACCCCCAATTCGAGTTGAAATCAACAATGATGAAGAAAATTGACCTCACAATTGAAGAAGCGACCGACAACATGAAGCTTTCTCTATGGAGAGCAATGCAAAGCATAAATGATGAGCACCTATTGGTGTCAATATTATCAAGGGTTGTGGCCAAAGACTTGAGCCTAGAGGAGATGGTCAATGAGTCCAACAAGTAAGTCTTGTCGAATAGTTAAATGTAACTGTTATGGTTTATATAAAGTTCTAATCTCTATTCGTGATTTCACAGTCATAAGGTATATATTACGATCCAAGAAGTTATGATGAAACAACTTGGATGTATAACTTGGGAACAAGTGACTGAGGATTATCCTCTAACGTCTTCATATAAGGCGTTATTTCAGTATTTCATTGCATTCAAGGATTGGAATTTGGGCTAGTATTTGTTTTTAGAATAATGATTTCTTAATTTGTAAATGTTGTGTATTAATAGTCGATGCCTTATTTTCTCTATTAGAAACCTTGTCGTGGCAAGAAACCATGAGAAGTCAAGGATATACACGGCATTCCAACATCCTTCCTTGCACATCTCAAGAGAGCCAGAAAAGAAAAGGATCGTCACTTAGTCAATGCATATGAAATTGAAGAAGATGACTCCTTCAAAAAAATTAGCCACAAGAAAGACATTACGAGAGATCTATACTATAATGTGATCGGTGGCGATGTCGTAGAGATGATCTAGAAAGTGCCAAAGAAAGACTATACACTTTTCATTGCAGATATACCTTATGGATTTCGAATGGCCGGATCATCATACGATGATGAACCTTTCCAGTTCAAACAACTAGAAAAAATAGTTAAAGATTTTGCTGAGCTGACGACTGCATCCTTGTGGAGGATAGTTGTGTTTCATAGCATGGACCAAGGGTACTCAGTAGATCAAGCGTTGAGATCTCGTTGCCACGGCATCGAGAACCTTGCTTGGTAAGGATTATGTATAATTCTCATTCACTGTACTTTTGTTCTTAATTTATAGAATATATTCTTAAGTAACCTACTATTCATTGATGGGATAAAAACCAATGTGAATAGAGGACCGACCTTTCAGTTCGTAAATGCGATTGAGTACATTATTGTTGGTTATTTCGATGAAATAAAGAAACAAAGAATCCAGGGGCACTCTAATGAAGTTGGAGGTTCAAACCTGCTGGTATATCCAGCAATCACAAAAATTGTGACATGTCACCACGATAGAATGAGGACTTGTCAACCCATACCAAAAACCTCAACGACTTATGATGCGCTTGATCGAAATGTTCTCGAATGAAGGAGATTGGATATTAGACCTATTTTCTGGCACAAGTATCCTTCGAACTAGGTTTAGGTTGCTGATATAATTAATATTGATTTTGATGGTTGGCTAACTGAGTCTTCTTGCCCATTTCTTTAAAGGTACAATGTCTGCATGCGCATTGAAGCTCTTCAGAAATACTATAGCATTGGAGAAGGATGAGGAGCAGTTTATATTTATAAATATGAGGATAAAGGCCTTGTGGGAATGCCTAGACCAAGACGAGGAGGTCAGTGCAAAGCACATCGCTGATGCAGAATGGTTTCAATCGGCTTCCCGGGACCCTATTCCTCCATTAGCTGGCAAACCTGGGGAGCTAATTGAGCTTGATGACGAGCTTACAGAAGATCTTACGGTTGCTCGGCTAATAGGGGAAGACAATGCACATATAGCTAATGAGATTTCTCTAAAGGAAGATGACGATAATGACGTTGATGACTTGATTGCTATGTAATAGAATGTTTTTTTCATCAACTGTAAATTTATGAATTCCAAGTTCTAATATAAATATTGGGTTCTTCCATTCGTGTAGTCGATTGTTTACATTGTTCTATATGTTTCAATTATATTCCCATACGCTTGGTTTGTTGACTTATCACTTCGGAAAATTAAAGCAATATGAATGTTATTGCTTTATTGTGTAAGGAAACCTTACTTAACCTTAAGCTTGATTTTGCGCATATATTGTTGATCTAATATGAAGAAACATGATTTACTTAACCTTAAGCCTAATTTTGTGCATCTATTGTTGTCTCTAATATACAGAAACATGATTTACTTAACCCTAAGCCTAATTTCATGCCTCTATTGTTGTCTCTAATATGGAGAAACATGAATTACTTAACCTTAAGCCTGATTTCGAGCATCAGAGAAACATGACTTATTGATAGTGACAATCTTCTAGGTTCAAGTTTGCCTGAACATATTATCCTCATTGCCATTTGTTGCACACAATCATGTGGAGATTGTCAGTTTGGAGACTTTCAAGGCTGTCGATGTCGGTGATGTGAATGGTCGTCAAGACTGTCGAAGTGGTTAATTGAGATTGGTTGTCGAGACTGTCAAAGTGTGTCTAATATATAATTGTCCATATATTATGGTTCTTTGTCTTCAATTGCTGCTTAGAATGGGTAGTGTGTTGATAATTATCAAACTATTTTGTTTGTTTGTCTTCCATTGCTGCTTAGATTGGGTAGTATGTTGATAATGGACGATGCTACACTGTCCCATTAGTTGCACAACCTTGGAGTAACACCTCTCATCAATATCCACATGTTTCATACGCTTGTAGTTTAACTATCGTTATCATTCGGAGTTCGATCCCATGAGAATCACTTAAGGATTAGATTGCATTAACTTTAAACACAAGTATGGAAAGCTTTAATATCTTAATTATTTCAATCACATTATCCTAAGGTTCACTATCTTACATTAAGAACAATTATATAGATACGAGGGGGATACGAGTATGGGTCAAACTCTTAATTATAACTCATTTTATTAGCATGGATACAATTTCACCTCATAGTTTTGCTAAACTTACCAAACAAAGCTAAGTCTTCATCTTAGTGTTTGCCATGTCTCACAAAAGTGTGATATTGAGCCATTGTTGAACTTTATTATAATCTAATTAACATATCAAGAAATCCAAAGTTGAGTGAATTTCACATGTTCTCCATTCGGAGACCTATCATGTTTTATTGATTTTGCAAATTCTAATAAAGTTGTTGAACATGTGATACTAGTGTAGCCAATTTTTGTAGAGAGGGTATATTTGGATGATTACAAAAGGAATCTACAAGTGGAATGCACGATCCTTCCACTTGTGAACGCGAACGTGTTTTTTCCATTCTGGCCTCTTCTATCTGCTTCGTTCCAGCACTTTCCATCTGTTGATCCGTCTGCGACTCTTGTTGTTGGGGTCTTGCTTTCGTTGGCTGCTCCTCATCACTGATGTTGATTTGCTCCATCCGTCATGCAACTTCTTTCCTCCGACGTTCCCGCTCATATCCTTGCAGCTGCAATTGATCGTCTTCAAGTCCGTCCACAAGCTTCTGAACTTCCTCTATCTATGTGTCGGCCAAGGCATAAAAATCCTCCAACAATTCCTCTTGGATGGTGACTATGCTTCCCTCATTCATCGTATAGAAATTGTCTCTGTCATTCTTCCGGTTTGCCGCATCCGCCCGGAGCAGTTGGAGTTCCGCCGCTTGGTTCGACCATTGATGCCAAACTCCCGCCGAACACTGGACTATCCTTGTTTCGTCGTGGTTGTCAAAACTGTGTTAATCCTGGGCTGGACCTAGCCACAAACACAAGGTGTTCATACCGGAACACTTCTCCAAAGGTGTAGTTAGGATATGGATGTTAACCGGTGTTTATCCGATTCCGATCCGACTATTTCCTAATACTCTCCGGATTGTTAATACACAACCAATTTCGTATAACACGCATAAGATTAACAAATTAAGCGCAGAACGACAAGTACACCAAGACAAAATAGAATTAAGAACAATGTTAATATTATATTACTTCCGTTAATCATTTACATCGATTCCGGATCCTTTTATAGGCATCCGGTAGGGATTACAAAACGGTGCCTTACCGGCCACCGACTATCAATCAGTGCGGATCCGGATCGGTACAACTATCCGGATCCGTCCGTTCCTATAATATTACTTACTAATAATTATATTATTATACTCCGACTCATCCCCGTCCACCTTACTCATGTGGAACATACTCTAGGCTAACATGTGCCCATGACATGCTAACATTGTGATTATCAACTTAGAGTATATTTTTTTATTCGTTCTTGATTTTAACTTGGCTATCATGAGTTCAATGATAGATAGATAGATAGATAGATATACTTTTTAACATCCATGGGTGATGGATATACTTGCAACTATTTGAGAGTCAATTTGCTTAAATAGTTAGAAGTTTCAATAGGACTTATTATAAGTGATATGACTAAGAACCTTGACGCAAGAGATCTCAAAATTTAGTCTTTACCACACTTTTTGAAAAGAACAGTTTTTTAAATGAATACAATGAGACAAACAACATCAAATTTGGACTCTCCTATCCTTAAATAGGAAAGAAATATGTTTAATGTCGACAACTTATTCAAATGTTCAACTTTTTCGACTCTGTTCTCCCTCCACAAAGCTCAAATGTTTAAGTGCAAATACCCATTGGGTCGCAAAAAGAAGAACATGGTGTTAACTAGGATTTCTCAAATAGGTACTTCTTCATGTCGTTTAAAGCCTACTACAAATTGGCACACCTATTTGGTTAAGACATTGCTACCTTGTTCAACTCTAAAAGAGCGTGTGATGGCTTGTTTTCTTCCTCTTCTTCTATAGAATGTAGCCCCTCCTTAATAGGGCTACTCACCCTCTAGAAACATTACAGAAAATGCCAAGAAAATGCCCTCCACTCTTGTCATTGCTTTTTGTTTATGTCTATCTTTGCTTCTCTTTTGGGTTGCCTTATATTCTTTATAAAGATTTATCCCTAATATGTGTATATATGGCCTTCACCAAATTATTATTATGGCTTAAACTAGTACTACCATGTGTAATCATTCTCTTTTATGTATATGTATGCTTGATGTTTAAGCCTTCATAGGGTATGAATTAGCTTCTTAACTAGAGTTATAAAAAAGGACCATGAGTGAGAAACGAGGTTATGGTATGCGAGGCTAGGGGCTCAAGTGCAATTAACAATAACTGACGCCCTGTTCGCCACTAATAGGGATATGAAGGTTTGAATCCCTGAACCAATGATATTAGTGTGGAGGCAAAACTCTATCGATAGGAAGACATGCTCACAGTGTGAACATTTCGAGATGTCATGCGCTCACACAAGCCTTCATGAGAAAGCGATTTTCATAGTTTTAATGAGAGAATGGATATGTTATTTGGTGGAGAGCCTCCTTTAAGAAGGTTTCCCACGTGATGGCTTTACAATTTTGTCAACCTCCTTTGTGTTGAGTTGGTTGGGAGATTTGATTCCAATGGGTGGGTTGATGAATGACTCAAGAGGACCTTTAGGAGGGAATGACTCAATTGGTTCCATGTGAGAAAAAGGTGCTCTTATGAAGATCCTCATGAGGACTCCTCTCATGTCAAGACATTGCAAGGGAAATAAATAGGGGGTAATAAATACATTTTATTACAAGTAACGGTTCAATGTATGGCTCACTCCAATCTTCATGAGATAGCCACTTCATAGGTTCCATGAATAAACAAGCTTTTTCTCGAGGAGATATTTTGCAAGGGTCTTTCCCTCATGTCAAGCCTTTTGTGGAGGAGGCAATGGAAACAATTTCATATTAAAAGTTTAGTTAATATATTAAATAACAAAAACATCCCAATCTAAGCAAAATTATATAAGATTTAAGCATGTGTATACAAATGCAGGATAGGGCTTTTTTATTTATTTATTTATTCTTCTTCTTTTTTTCCAAAGAAGAATATACTCCATTAGTTAGAATGACATACAATACACAACTTTAGACATTACCCACTTCCATATGGACTACATCACTTATTTATCTTAAACTAAATAGCCCACATGTTTGTTCTCCATGTTTGTTGTGTCATTCACGCCCCTCTATCATCTAATGGGAGGGGGGAACAACCATCTCGGTACTACGTACTGCCATCGTATATCCACTCCTATTTCTGTAGCCATTGGTGTAGTACACCATCTTTTTCTGAATTTCAGCCTCATTAAATCTGAAGCATCATCTGTTCCATCAATCCGCTCATATTGGACCCTCAATGTAGTTATTAGCATGTGCCATATTAGCTTAATATATTCTATTGCAAGCCGTTTGTTTGCTGAAAAGGGTTTAGGGTTTAGAAAAAGAGGCGATAAAGTTCATGAATTTTAAACAAAAATATCCCAATCTAGGCAAAACAATATAGTTTTAAGCACATGTATGTGATTGCAAGATAGGAAAGAAAAGAGTTCGGTGGAGGGGACATTCTTGATTTGGCATCATGAATTTGTAATCGACGACAGTGTCAACTTGATCTAGTAGGCCTCCCATGTGTCATTGTGATTGTATTATGTATATTATGGAATAAGCCTTGGAATTATGGTTAATAAATAAGTGAAGGTTTAATATTTTGGCAAAAAAGAACAATCAAGTATTGCTCCCAAGTCAACATAGTAGTGTGTTAAGGGGCACGTATGGGGAATCCAGTTACAATGATCTTAACTACTTCACATAAAATTCAAGGCCATTGTTTTAATTTTGACAACAATGAGGCTTGAAGAAAACTTCAAACCGTTTTTTTCTTAAATTTGATGAATTTGAGGTGCCAACAAACCATTAAGAGATTTATGTTGTCCAAATGCATAGGAAACCAATAAGAGATCTAAATCAAATCGTTAAGAAACCACGACGATTATTGGGCGAGGCCACCTCGACACTTTGAGGCCACGAGTTGTGTTGAGACATGAATGGAAATTGTACAATTTTTCAATGCAACAAATGCCACGGTGAGGATTGTTATCAATCTACGGAAACCTCATGCGATCATTGCAATCTTAGAAAACCATTATGCTATATTCGAGCTACTTGAGGGCTTTGTGATTATGACCTATCTCCTAGGGCTCATGAGAGTCTTGAATGACCTATCAAGTGTTATACCAATCCATATAATGATTGTATGACCGATATAGTAGATTTGTGTCGAATCCTGTGTTCTAGAAAAAGTTTCAATGATGATCAATCGACTAAAATTTGGGCATGTCTCTAACAATCGGCAATGGTTTGGTTTAGTTCGAGAGTGTTAAACTCAAACCAAACCAAACCGTTTAAAAAAATTGAAACTTAAACTGAGCCAAACCAAACCACGAAACTATTTAAACTAAAACCGTTTAAACTAAACTGTTACAAAAAATTCAAGCTCAAACCAAACAGTTTTAGAGACTTTTAAATGTTTAAACCTTTAAATCATTAAAACCATCGTTTTGTGATTTGGTTTTGGTTTTCAAGTTAGCTCAAAATTCAAAATTTCACCTTTTAATTTAAAATTTTTAAAATTTTTCAATATTTCAAACGTAAATTTTTTAAAGCGTTTGAACTGCAATTTCAAACCGTTTTAACTGAAAACCGTTAAACCAATAAAGGCTCGAACCGAACCGAGCGGAGCCGGTAAACCCCCAAGCCGAAACTGAAATCAGACCGTTCACAAAAACCTGAACATGAACCTGAATTGAACCAAACCAAACCGTTTAAACCATTAAGACGCGGTTTCGCAGGTCGGTTCGAACCGAACCGAACCGTTGCCAATTGTTACATGCCTCCAAACCAATCTGGTATGGTATGTACTATGGATGATGTCCTCGACCATGTATCTTTGAATGTTCGGTGCAACATCCTGGGCTGGCTTCTCCTGGGAGGTATGGAAAGATTTGGATATAAATATCCAAAGAAGAAGTATTTAAAGAACACAAAAACCCCTGTTTATCTGTTGTACATTGAGTGAAGGGGTCTAGGCCTTTACACCATCCAATCCATGGCATGAAACCTTAGAAACAAACTACCAAGAAAGAAGAAGAAGAAGAAGAAGGAAAGGAAAGGAAAGGAAAGGAAAGGATGGAGCAGTGCTTGGGACCTTCCTCCACATTTAATCACCCTCTTCATTACCATCCTCTTAATACCTCCCTTAATCCTCGCCTTAACTGTTCTCCTTCTCTCCCTACCCATCGATTCTTTGCTACTTGTGCCCCCGGTCTCGAGGAGGTTGTATCGGCGGAGCTTTCGCACCCGCCTATTTCTGCATCTGATGTGGCGATCGGATCCTCCGGAGTCTCTTTCTCGGGCACTCTTCTCACAGCTTATAATGCCAATCTGTGGCTCCGATCCGCAGTTCGGGTCCTTGTCGAGATCGCGTCTTCTCCCTTGAATCAACAAAGGAAAGGTACTCGAAAAGACCCCATATATGAATTTGTTAGGGAATGTGTGGATTGGAAAGAGATTCTGGCTATGGATGATGTGAACCGGAATCGAAATGATGGCGATCAAAATCGTTGGAATGGAAATGATGGGTTTAATAGCACACATGGAAAGCGCAATTCCGGTAACTATAGAGGTGATAAATATATGTCAAATAGCTCAAGGTCTTCTTGGCATTTCCGGACATTTGCTGTACAGGCACGTGCCCACAATTGCTATCTCGTGAACAACACCATGTTTGCATCGGTTCGAGCAAAAGATGCGATATGTGATTCCATCCGGGATTCCTGTGGGGGTTTGAAACCACAACCCCCCGAAGAGGGTGGGGCATCTGCCGACGTTCCTTTGTTCTTGTCGCTGTACCGGGATCACGCAACCCTATACAGAGATATGAGTGGCATAAGTTTGCATAGAAGAGGATATAGGGATGTGATGCATAGGGCAAGTTTGAATGAAGCTATAGCTGCTGGGATACTTAGTATAGCTGGATGGAACCCGAGGATTTCTGGTTTTGGACTGTCTAATGAGCGTCGTGTTGAAGGGGACAATATGGCTTTGTTAGATCCGATGTGTGGTTCAGGAACCTTTCTGATCGAAGCTGCACTCATGGCATGCAACCGAGCCCCAGGCCTCATGAGACAACATTGGACTTTCCAGGTACACATTGATTTTCTATATGTAAACCCGCCATATCAGTTGCATTTTGCTAGGTCTATTTAAAATTGACCTGCATCACTTTATGTAAACTCTCTCTATCATGTGGTCAGGGAGATCAATTTAAATTAGACCTTGGACATGATTCGAGAACCTATTTAAAATGGATATGGCTCACTATATGTGAAACTTCCTATATCACTTTGTGTCCCAATGGGCCTATGTAAATAGACCACAATCCCCATAGTTAAACCCCTCTATGTTGCATGTGTTTTGGGAGGTGTATTTAAGGAGGCCCGGGTCTCAAATTGCAATGTATAAACCCTCCATAGCTCTTGCATTCCAAGAGGCCTATTTTAAAAATCCTGTTTATATCTGGATTTTTCCATAAATAAAATTCAGGCTTCTCCTGTTTCCATGGTACTGCACATTGGCATAGCAAAATGTGTAAATACAAAATCTTAAAGGTGACCTCTCTGTTGAAATCACGTGCTATGTTTACATTGAAGACTTGGGGAAAATGGCCTTTTGAGGTAATGATAGGTCTATGTAAATCCTGTATATCATGTGTGTATCAAGATCCTATTGAAAGATACTGTTATATGTGGATTTCTCTGGGTCATTTTACATGCACTCATTTTCACAAACTATATATACCCCACTAAAATGATACCCATCAAGATTCTATTGAGAGAATCCGTTATATGTGGATTTTTCTTGGTCATTTTAGATGTAAAACTCTTTATATCACTTGCACTCTTTTTCTACAAACTATATATACCCCTACTAAAATGATACCCGTCAGAATGAAGTAATATTTTATTTTTAAAAACTGTTTCTAAGCTTATTAGATTTGGGTTCTCTCAAGGAAAATGAATTCTTTTCTTACTTCATCTTTAAATGATATTCATTTGTATGTGTGTAAAATGAAGGAAACCATCTGTATCACATGCATTTGAGGCCTATTTGGAAACCCATTTATCTGGTTTCATTTTACACACATACAAATGAGTACCATAAAGAATTCATTTTCCTTGAGAGAACCCAAATCTAATAGGCTTAGAAACCATCTGTATATCACATGCATTTGAGGCCTATTTGGAAACCCGTTTATCATTTCATCCATTCCACTGGGAGTGTACAATCCCTTAAAGTTGAGCACTTCTGTAATGAAATCATGTGTAGAAAAAGAGCTTCAAAATAACTCTTTTCTTGAACTTAAGTGATATGGTTATAATGACTCATGAACATTTACTCTTTATAAAATGTTGCCTTCTCTTTCTCTCTAATATTTTCTAAGAAGAGATTTAAAGTGCTATATATATCGATCACAGACATGGCATGATTTTGATGAGGAGTTGTGGAACGAATGCAAGAGAGCAGCAGTCGAGAGTGTTGTTTTGCCTCCGAAAGAACTTGTATTATTAGGAAATGACATTCATGAAGGGGCGGTTTCATTGTGTAGCAAAGATGCCAAATCCGCTGGTGTTGATCATCTTATTGACCTTTCCTGCAATGATTGCGAAGAATATATCCCACCAATCAATCCAGGCTTGGTCGTAGTTAATCCCCCTTGGGGTGGTCGACTGGGTTCTGATAGGTAAAGTATATCATACACTTACAGAAAGCAGAAAGGTTTGGTTTCCATAGAATTGGTTTCTTCTACTTTTAATAGGTTTCAAAATAAATTGCAGCTGCAAAACAAAGCTTGATTTCCGTATATTATTAAATTTGTCTTGTTTAATAGGAAAAATCAAAAGTTATACCCAAAAAAAGATTTATAAGGAACTGTTTTTGTTTTTTTTCTCTTTTAACTGGTAAAATATTCATCCATATTCCAAAATGCAAAAAACTGTTTCTATGGATTTTTTTTGTTTTTCTAGTTTGATAACTTGAAAAGTCATCCATTTTTCATTGTTCTGATGCAAAAACCTCAATTTCTATGGGTTTTTTTCCAAATTTAATGGGGCTCATTTGGGTGCAATTGAAGTTATGACCTACTATTCATTAAACCTCAGTTTCCATGGGGTTTGTTGAATGTCGTTAGGGTGCAATTGAACTTATGCATTAATATGTTTGTTGCTTGTCTTTGAATAGCAGGGATGAACCGGAGAACGTTCTTCCTATTTGGCAAGGCCTTGGAAGTTTTTTGAAGAAGAGATGTAATAATGCCGATGTGTATGCTCTAAGTGGGAATTCATTGGCAAGTAGAGGATTGCACATGAAAAGCAATAAGAAATGGCCGATTACTGTTGGTGGTTTAGAATGCAAGTTGTTGCATTACTATGTCTTGCCACCTAAACAAAACAAGACGAGTTCTTCAGAGACTGTTTTAGAAATGGTGTAATTTCACATTGTTGTGCATTCCATGTGATCATAATGATGTTCATACCACAATTTTAACATGCAAGTCCTTCCATCTGGAAGGTCGTATCATCATTTATGAAGGAATCATAAAGCGTCATGATTCATAATTTGTAACTCTTAACATCCTTAGTTATGGAGTCATTATCTGATATCCTTATCAAGGAATTATCATTTGACTTCCTCATTCAATGAAGGAATCATTATTTATTGCTCATTTGATATCCTCCAAAAATGTATAGTAATGAAGAGAATGTATGGTATTCTCAAGTTTAATTTTATTGTACATTCAGCTCAGAGATTGATGGAGAATTAATTGAATGCATATGATCATTTGGTGTTTGTAACTTTACCAATATAATGTGCAATCAAGTGAAAAAAGACATAATAAAATGTTGAGTAAGCCAGTAACAAAACCCAGTTGTAGAACATCAGTCTTTGGGATCATCTTGAAAATGTCCCATAAAAAGTTTTAACCTTTCCCAATGAAAGAAGAGAAAAATGACATAATAAAGGCACAAATTCTAAACACAATGAATGTGATTATGTTGAGGTACATTCTGTTTCTCATGATACATCAAACATATATAATATTTAGCCAATATGCCTTCTCTGATTCTTATATAGAGCCTTATAACAAGGAAGCTGATGAGAAATCTAGTGCTACACAATCGAACTACAACAAAACTATTAAGCGAATGACTGCAAGGCAGGTGCTAATAAAACAAATTCCTCTTCAAAGAAAAGCAAATAACTTTAATGTGATTCATAGCACAGTTTAATAATCTGATTTATTTACAACTGGTTAGCAAGATCACTTGGGAAAACAAACTAATCTGATTTCTTTCCAACAGATTTGCAAGTTCGCTTAGGAAAACAAGCAACAATGCATTCTTTCAGCAAAAGTTGACTAATCTGATTACAAGTAACAACACTCTTAGATGCCCTTCAAGTACCATGTGGTTCATGAGTTGACTCAATAAAAGAAGTAAAAACACATTTTAGATGCCTTTTAACGAAGTCCAATCATCTGATTTATATACCATGGTTCGCAAGTTTTACTTGAAAAACAAATAACCCACACCCACCACCATCACATGCATTTCACATATGATCCCATCCAGGATTAAATATTAGTCAAAGCTCCACCTCAAAAAATAGAGGGTGGTCGCTTTATTTCTACCATGCACATGTTTGTTTCATCGAAAAAGGTTGGTCTTCCCACTTCTAACATTAATTCCCACCAAAATTGAAGGATGACTTGATGCTTAAAGTAGAGCATAGTACGCGTAATCCTCTGCAATTTTTTGTATTGGGAAATAGCAAAGATTCACACTTTTGAAATGGGATGAAAATGGCATTCATGTCTTCTGTCTTGCCTTTTCAATGAGTGGTTTCAATTGCTTTTTCTCAGCCAAGATCTTGAGGAAATTGAACAAGAAAGGTATGTAATTATGTTTACGACGAATATTCTCTGTTTTCCATTTCTTGAATTTCTCCTCTTCCATAGCTATCTTCTCTACAACACTCGCCATTTTGGTTTCCACTTCAGCTAAATTCTTCCTAAGTTGCCCAAAAGAACTCAAACCATAGTCAATATCCATGTGATGATCCTCATGCTTTATTCCGAGCTGTTCCAAAATCTGGGCTTTTTGTTGGTGGAGTCTCTCTAACTCATCATTATACATCTCCTTGCGGTTCCTTATGATTGCCATCAAGTTGAACCGAATCTCGCTTTTAGAGTATTTCTCAATCCTTTCTTGAATAACGGGTTGTACCATTTTCAACCAATCCATGCTATCAGGATCACCGCTTCCACACTCCCCAAGTCTTATTGGTCCTTCCTTTAATCCGTCCAGCTCATAAAGTGTACCATTTACAGGAAGATAGCTGATAAAGTGATATACATCATCGTCTTTATCGGCCACTTTCTGCTCATCGGGAACAAATGGCTCCGGCCTTGCAAAACTATTATGTGCCGCTCGGATGGCTTCACTATTGTTTATCGCGAGCCCTTTCAGCTCAGGTGGGAATTCCTTTGTAAATTCCTTCAGCATGGATAACTCCGGACCTATGTCTATCTCTGGTTGATTCATAAGAATCGAAAGAATGGCTTGCGTTGCACAAGCATTGTTTATTACCTACATTTTAGTTTATATAAGAAGCAAGAAAACACTCTTTTAAATCAGATGAGAAAACACAAGGCATAGAGGACTCGATTAGTAATACAATGCTTAACAACCTACCTGGCTTGCAAAGAACAAGTTTGAATCGTATTCTTTCATGACTGGACGTGTATCGCGCTCTCCTGGCCTCCATTTGAACAAAAATATGAAACCATATACTGGCCTGCACATATTAGAGAATTACATCGATGAGGCTAACTAATGAAAAAAACTGAAACCCTAAAATGCACAAATTTGTACCTTAATAAACTTAATGATTCAAGATCCAAGCTATAAAGCTCCTCCACCTGTAACCATGACAAAAAAAGAGACAAAACGAAGTTAATAAGCGAGTGAGATCTACAGAAACTTATTGATTACTGTAATGACGTTTATTTTTCTTTACACTGATTATATTAGTGCTACCAATGGTTTGGTTTAATACATCTCTGAGTACTCATCATACATGAATATGGAAACAAATATATTGATCTGATGTAAAAAAGTTAACAATTACATTTATAAATATTTATTGGGCAATGTCATGACTTGCTCTCTAATCAGAATCAGAATGACTCGGTAATGCTTACTAATACTTGTAAGCAGTACTAGTAATAGAAAAAGTAGAAAGAAGTGCATGTGCGTGTTGATTTTGGAGAAGTTAAAAATGAGTAAATATTATGGATGGACATTCTCAAAGAATCGATGAACATTACAATGATGATGTGAATATGGAAACCAAATTACAGTTTATATGAAGTGAAAACCTTTGCATTAACAGGATAGTTTTCTACATTAAAAGACCTGAGTGGACTGTTTTATACAATACATATCCTGCATGTAAGACATAATATTGCTCAAAGAGCACAATGAGCTCTCAAATTTCTTTATATTTATGCTGTGAGTTCAAATAAATATTTACGATTGATAATTACAAGCTCACTTGATCTAGCTTCCTATATGTAAATCCTTTAAGATCATTTCATGAAAGAAAAACAGACAAAAATGCATTGTTTTACCTGAACCCCTTTAACTTGCATCTGTTGAATAAGCTCTGTAAAAACACCTACACCAAAAAAAACATTCTATGAGATAGAACAGATGCATTATACATCCTACTTGTCAAGCCTCCACGTCACCAACCCACTAACTTAGGTTCACATTTTTTTCCTTAAATTTCGTGTTAAACTTGATGATTCATGGTCCCTATGAGTTCAATGTAACTAACAAGGGTGCTTTCTCATAGGCTCCTCTGTATGCTATCAACAGCATTCTCATACTGGAGTTGGAGGAAGGATTACAGCAACAAAAACTAGATTGTTTTGTACTCAATCAAGCACTCAGGATCAATTTATTAAAAAACCAAGGCCGTCATTGTTCATACTTCCACCACGATTATGAGAAAGAGGCATGAATCAACCTAAAAGGTTATCCCGATGTGATACAAGGTTTGAACATCCAATATCCAGCCACGTCATAAACACATTTCTGTTGGGCTATTAGACACTTCATAACGTTGTAATAACTCCTGCACTAACCATTGGAATGAAGTGTTACGAATTAGAAGATCTATGGACTTTTAAAAAGAAAAGGATTTGCCTCAAGGCTTCAAGTCTGTACTTCTTTGTATGTGATCTTTAGGAAGGTATGGGAGGTATCTCTGACTACAGGTAGAATTCTGTTACTTCTGCCTCTGATTTCTTGCATTCTTCAACTACAGGTAGAATTTTGTTACTTCTGTCTCTTTCTAAAATGTGTTAAACGGCTTCATGGTGGCCACTGTCGATTACTCATCTTGTCTAATAAGTGCATGGGAATTCAAACGTGGAATTCAGTCACACTTAACAAATACAGCCTAGTTCAGGATACAGATTTATTTCTATATACTTGGAAGTTGAGCATTGCCTTCACTAAAGATATGGAGCAGGAGCAAAGGATACTCCACCCTTTCACAAATAATAAGTGCCATTGAGTTCACTTCCAGAAGTCACAGACAAAAAACTTTATTATTTAATCCTTTTTCCCTAAATATCAAATAGAAGACATGCACAAGAGCTAATAAAGTAACACAATTGTGATATGCACACGCCATCTAAAGACGTTAGCACAAAAGCTCAATACATTTGTCACTCGTTGTGACACGTCAAAATCTTACTTTTACTGCATGAAGTGACAAAGTATCATTTGAAACGAGAACTTTTGTTTGTTTAATTACAATAACAAGACACTTGATAAAATCAGCATATCCAGAATAAACATACAACATGGGAGACTATAGAAATTCCACGATGATCATGTATTTTCCAGTTACCGTGTTTCTTTTACAATCTGTATCGAAAGTTTGACTGTATTAACCTCTTAGTAAAGATTTTTTAATTTATCAAGGGAATTGTTATTACAGCCCATAATCAAGTATTAAGATTTGAGACCTAACCAATTCGAAACTCATTTCTCTGAAAAGTATTTAGGTCATTGATATTAGTAATACAAGCAATTTTATAGATCAACATAGCATGGCGTCACTGATAAATTACAAAATTTGGATTTAATTCAACCTGGAAAGAAATGAAGTAGCAGAATAATAAACAGTAAAAATTGTACTATGAATGAGCCTTCAACAACACACAAAATGACATTTTCCTCCCTTCTTTTCTTCTAATTACAGAGATAAACAGAAATTAACATTATCTTCTTCTACACAAAAAATGTAAAAGCAAGAGTTGATTCATATGCACAACTTTTGTTCTTATTTTAGGGTTTAGGGTTTGAAGGGATGCACAGAAACAAAACCAAAAAGTAAACAAAAAGAGATGGAGAGAGAGAGAGAGAGAGAGATGGGGGGGAGGAATAAGATGAGTACCTGGGTCAGACTCTATAGTACACCAAGACATGGTTTCTTTCACTGTCTCTCTGTGGGTTTCTTTATCTGTGTGTATGTGTGTGTGTGTGTGTGTTCCTTTGCTCTGTTTCTCTGCTCTTCCAAAACTCTGTGTAAATTCTTCTTATTTACTCTTTAGCCCTACACTCTGCTTAGAACGAAAGACAGAGAAAGATCTACTCTCTTTCTCTTTCTCTTTCTCTCTGTTATCTGTGTCTCTGTTCTTCCTCCAAAACAGAGTGTTTATAGGAATTGTGAAGACACTACCCCTGGGTTTTTCTTAATTCCAAAATATGCCCCTCTCTCTTTGTCTCTTGTAAGCTTAGTGTCAATAGCTCTAAAAATAAAGATTATGATGCTTCTCGCAGGAACCCCGTAGATCTTTGTAGACCCAAATGACCGTGGTAATGAGCCACTTGAAACTCCAGAAATCCTTAAACAACTTGGCCTTGGCCTGGAAGTTCCCTCGAATCGTAGATCGAATGAATGCATCGCCCATGGCTTAGAGGTCGTGTGGGGTTTCAAGTCCCTCTATACTGTAGCAGTTGGAACCTCTGAGTTATGCAATCATTAGGCCGCTAGTGAGAAATCAAATGGGTTTCTTCTCTCCCTTCGATCACTAAGCAGTAGTCCTCTGGAAAGAGAGGATATTGGGCTTTTGAGAACACGTCCAATGGTGAGGAAATTCAATGATGGGTCGTCAAGAAATACACTTTCGACACTTTGGGTGACATTGAAGCTTCTCTTTGGGGTGGAAGTATGGGGCAGTTGCAACCCTAAGTCCAGTTGAAAAAAGTCTAAAAGTGGACCCAAATCATTTTGTTACAAATGTGCTCCACGTTAAGAAAAAATTGTTGTCATACACTTCCCTATGTCTTGAGATGGGATCACTTTGCATTGAGATCATAACTCATGGAAAATGGTTGTTGATACATGCTTATGGATCGAAAACACTATGAGGAAAATGATTTGCCACTATGAAAATGAGATCAAAACACTTGGAAGATGTATAAAAGAATTCAAAGAAATGAACTTCTATATTGGACCATTGTAAATTGGTAATGGTTGGAACAACCCATGTGGACAATGTTAAAATACACAACATATAAATCACAAGTGCAAAAAACAATACTTGAAACAAAATTACAATTTTGAGACCACTAAAAATTCTAGGTTAGTAGCTTTGAAGACTCACAAACTCTAAAATGCCCAACCATTCATTCACACATATCATCTTGTTGAAAAGGGAAATTAACAGCGTATATACAACTAATTTTAAAGAGTAGATTATAAATGGAAAAAATAAAATTTATGACTTGTAAATGATTGCTTGGATATTGAGCAAGGAGCACATTTGGAACAACATTAGCTAAGACTTATCGAAACTATCCCCAACAAGCTTGTCACTAACTCAAGATTCAATTGCGTTGGAAATATCTAAGGTTATTGTGAGCATCATGGACAATGATCTAATGGTGAGAGCCCTCCAAGAGACGGCACGACTCATTGCTTAAGAGAATCTATAAGGGCTAGAAGCTATGTCATAAATCTCATAGTTAATTGCTATAACAACAAACTTTTGTGGGTAAAATGTAGTTTGATGGAATTTGTCATTGTCTCCAACCTGTAACAACACACTTCCAAGTGCAAAATCGTTTGCATCAATCTCAAGGATGAAGGGCTTGACTAGTCTATGTGCTACTTGAGGGGGACCATTGTGGACTTAAACCCGGAAGATGGCTTTGTCGAGGAAGGATTGCAACTGATGAAATTAAGATGCACCTTCTTAATTATTGTTGATACACTTGTCGGTGCCTTCCCTATGCTTAGGAAAAATTATTTTGTAGTTTGTTTTGTAACATACAATATGGCATGTGCGTGATTTTTAATATATAAGTGTTTATGTGTAAGTGATTGAGTGCATATATGTATGTTTGCATGTTCTTAATTGTTTGTATATGAATTTTATGTATGTGTAAGTATGTGTATTCACGATTGAGCATGTCAAATTACGTGCATTTTTTTGTGCTGCACATGCTTGCACACGTGCGTGTGTGTGTGTGTAAATGTATGTGAAATTATGTATGTAAATTTGTTGGTAATGTCATAGGAATATGGGGAAATTATAAAAAAGGGAGTGGGTGTGTGTGGACTTGTGTGAGCGAATTATGGGTATGAAATTATTATTATTTTTCAAGAAAACATATCCTTCCATTAGTTTTAAAAAGCATATCAGCTAGAAATACAAAATAGATGGAAAGGAAGTGCCTATTCTTCCCCAGACCGTCTTGTGCAAGACAATGGCAATTCTTCATTTGATAGACTTGATTGAGCACTTCCTCAATAGTTGAGACATACCATGAATTTGCATATGATCGAAGCAAATCAATCTTCCTCATCATGTTCATATTCAACATATCCATATACCACATTTGGGTCATCTAATCCTTGAAAAACTTTATATGCATCAAATATACCACCACATTTAGTGTACATATTTATCAACCCTTTCAAGTCTCTCTTTTAGGATATACGAATGAAGAAGCCTTCCACAATATACAGAACCAACATCAATGTATGAGTTGAGGATGCATATGAGTTTTAGTACGAATAGTACATGAGAATCATGCTCTTCTTGGGTCTTCGAATAAACCAATAGATCATCCAAATAGATGATCAAACAAACATCCAAGAGATCTCGGAATATATCATTTGCCATGTGCTGGAAGACTATTGGCGCATTAGTGAGGCCAAATGGCATGACCGTATACTCGAAGTGCCCATATCTGGTGCGAAACGCGGTCTTCCATTCATCTCCTAGTTGGATCCGTACGAGGTTATATGCTTCTCTTAAGTCGATCTTTGTGAAGAACCTTGCACCATTGATCCGTTCTAAAAGACTTGAGATAAAGGGAAGTGCATACCTATTCCTGATGGTGACCTTATTCAAGCCACGGTAATCTACGACGAGACGAAGTGATCCATCCTTTTTCTTGACGAAGAAAATGGGTGCGTCAGCTGGAGATTTCGAATGTCGAATGAAACCATTTGCCAAATTCTCCTCTATATAGGCTCGAGGGACTTCTAGCTCGGTTGGTGACAAATTGTAGATCGGTCCCCATGGTGGCTCTTTTCCCGGTTGTAAATCGATGGGGCAATCATACGGTCGATGGTGAGGAAGTGTAGTGGCTTGTACTTTATCGAACACATCGGCATAATGACGATACTTCTCTAGAAGTTGAACGGTGGACTCCTCTTTAGTGGTGTTAGAGGGTTTTACTGATACTGCGAAGAGAAACATTTCTTCCTTGCATCCTTCCTCACGCAACTGATGTAGCAAAATGGTTGCAATCTTATGAGTAGATCCTCAGGTTTGTTGATACCGGATTTCTCTTGTTCTCCAATCTATGTCTGGGTTATGTAATTCGAACCATGGTAATCCCAAAACAATGGGATGTTCTGGGATACTAATTATATTAAATGATATTACACACGCTAAATTATCTAGGACAATATTAACGGGCTCTTACTCTTCTATGATATTTCTGGAAGCAATGGAACGACCATCAATGACTACTACAGAGGCTGGACATGAGAGTTTTCTTAGGGATATCTGATGAGCTTGGGCAAATTTCCTATCCATGACGCAAGAATTAGCTCTGGAATCTAGGAGTGTTGAGACATGTACTGGAGAGGTACTTTTAGTGCTAACTTTTACTTGGGCTAAGAACACATTGCTAACTTGCTTAGAGGGAATGGAACCACTAATGGGCTGCACAGATCTAGGGTTGTCCAACCAAATGGTTCCTATTTTGAATGGACTTAGTCGTTTAACTCTTCTTCTAATTGACTAAGGACTTCAAATTTGGGCTATTAGTACTATTAGGACTATAAGATATTCCTACTAAAATAGACTCGGGTTTAGTACAATTAGAACTAGCAACTATTTGGTTTACCTGTCTTCTTGGCCTATGGGGACAATTCACTGCAATATGTCCTGGTCCACCACAATAAAGACATAGTCGATTTGCTCGACATCGTTGCTTTTCTTCTTCCGATAATGGTCCACGACGACGTATAGTGTCAATTTCCATCAGAGTTGGAGTATTCACTGGAGGCGCATTATATGACTCCCTTGGAAAAGGTTTTGCTACCATTGAGGTGTAGGTGGGCTCTGATCTTGCCCTTGGCATTTGGAACTGACATTCCGAACGTCGTTCAAAAAGACGGTTGTCGCATCTCACCGCGCGACTGTGATTGCTTCTATCAATGACTTTGGTTCTTCGGGGAAGGTCAAGAGTAAATCCTTCACGTCGTTACGTAGACCATAATGAAATTGCTCCATTAGTGCTTGGTCATCCCAGGGGATATCTGAGGCAAGTAGGCAGAAATTTGCAGCGTATGCGGAGGCTGGACGATCACCTTGACGTAATCGTCGGATTTTGTTGATTGTTGTCCTTATGTTGTCAGTATCTCCAAAACAGGCTTTAAACTCACTTAAAAACTCTTCAAAATTGTTTAGTAAAGGAGATTCCTTTTCTAACAACGGAGTGAACCATGCCAAAGCTGAGCCACTTAACAACATGCCTATTAAACCCACTCGTGATGCATCAGTGGGATATCGGGAATGATGCATTTGAATGACTAATCGTACCTAATTAAGGAATCCTCTAAATTGCGATCGCGTTCCATCGAATTTCATGGGAAGGTCGATCTTGGGTTCTTTATGAATCCCTTGCGTACTTGGTCCTTGTTGTTGCATTGCTACTATGGTTTCTTCGAGTTGTTGCACACGTAACGCTAATTCCCCATGTTGTTGTTGCATCTGTTGCTTTTCTAAGGAAATTTGTTGAAGATTCCCCAACAACCAATGATTTTCTTGTTCCAAAGCAAGGAACTTCTCTTTCAAGCATTGCAGCTCCGAGAAAACAGATTGATATTCTTGAGCGCTAATAGTGGCCATAGGATGAGAGGAAAGAGGAATAAGTTATTAGTATGAAGGGAGGGAAACGTAAGAAGATAAAAGGAAGATGAGGAAAGAGGTGATAAATCAGTTCAAACTATCAGGAACAGTACCAAGACAGAGAAGGAATTAGTACTAAAAGATGAGGATTAGTACTAAGAGAGGTGTAGAACTCTTGAGAGAAGGAGAGAGAGAGAGAGAGAGAGAGAGAGAGAGAGAGAATGATGATAACAAAAGATATATATTATGTGAAGAGAATATACAGTAGTAGCTAGGAGGCTTAAGACTAGTGTTGAACCGATTTGGTTCGAAATAATGCCTTGTGCCTCCTTTTATTGTGTTCTCAGGAGTACTCCTGAAGTTTCTAGAATGTTCTAGAGAAATATGGAATATATATCAATTTTCTATAGTAAAACTTAAATGAAAATAATATTATTTGTTCTATAACATATAGTTTAATGGTTAAGAGCTTGACCCATGTAACATAAGGTTATGGGTTCGAGTCTTGCCATATCATGACAATTAGAATCCATCCAAAACCATTTTTCGAAACAACTGAATCAATCATGAATGATGGCCACATCTTGAATGCACTATTTGAAGAACAATGACCAAGCATCCTCTATTTTCCACATTCAACGTAAAACTCAAGCAAAGCATTATGGTATAGAGGACAATGTTCTTCGTTTTCCACATCAACCGTCTGTTCATTTACCACCAAAGTCTTGTATAAACAAAAATATTATTTGATCACATTCACACTTAACAACTAACTAGATGCTACAATTTAGTTCTTTGTTTAACTAGATGGTTCATAATAATTACAACAAGGTCTATTCACACACACATTTTCACAAATCATTCTTTTAAACATAAGCATGTGTTCACACGAGTTGAGCTTGATTTCAACCGTTTTATTCCCAATATTTCTCGAGGTTGGAAACCAACTACCCAACTTCAAAAATAATAATAATCAACCAATTGTCCATGAGTGGACTACCTTCTTGCTCATGTATCTTTTACATTTATGCCTAAATACAATATTTGATAACCCTTTTGCATGTACAATACATCATTATAAATAAAGTCCATCGCTAGGTAACTTACCCATACTAAAGGTTGGCCAAGTTGGCAATAATATGTTACATGGTCAACATAGCGAGTGACCATGAATGTGAGGTATTTTGAATCGATGACCGATTATTGTCCTTTGGTCATTTTGAGTTTGATGTTTGTTGCAAACATGGTAGGGATCCCCCACTTTTGCCAAAAAATCTCACTACCACCATGAGAGTGAGTTAATACCATCAATTTAATCGTGGTGCTCCTAAGGCATTTACTCATCCCAATTGTTCAAGAGTTTCTTCAAGGATGATTTCCTTATAGTGTAGCATGATTATAGGTTCCACATACCAATGCATAGTTCATCTCCCAAGCATATCATTTTGAGATTTGGGTTCAACGTCGTAACCTCTCAACAATAAGTTAACCTTGTTTGGCTAGGATATGGTCCAAACCTTTGTGTTCTAAATCCAACTTTATGGCCAGTACATATACTTCCCTTATGAGTAGTTATAACTTATACTATACATGTAAGTAATTGTTGTGGGACTTCCCTATTAACCTTGCCATAGTAGTTTAAGTTCTATACTCTTGTGATTCTATGTTTTGCCTCATGCAGTGACAACCTTTCAATTCCTGGTGAGGTATCAAAAAAGGGACTGTGTGTGACTTTTCTAACTTGGGTTTGGGGTTGCTTGTCATTGAATCTTTCATATTCATCACTACGGTGAAAACTTCAAAGAATAATTTAGGAAGTAAAAATACAGTATGATAGTCTAACCCTACACACTTGAAAACCTAAATGCATTATCTAGATGTTCTAGACATTCTATTGACTCATCAAGCTTTTGATGTTCCAACAACGTCAACCCTTTCCATGAGACTTTACAAAAATAACTCTCTAGAAAAGTATTGGGTGTTAGTTTACTATCCTTGGTAGTGATGCTAAAAAATGGTGGTGATCTTAGAAGTTTTTTATAGACAAACATTTTCCTTGGCTAAGTTTCCTCTCCATGTAGAGTTTGTGAGATGAGTTTGAAACAAAATGTGCCCTTATTATAGGTGGCACGAGTAGGTAATGTGTCAAACCACTCCTAAGCTTCCTTTGTTTAGTGATCATCATTAAAGCAAAGATTTGCTTAACAACTCTTGTGCCCATACACAATCAAGACATGTTAATCTTATTTAAAATTATTATTCATGGGCTTAATCACATTAAACTGTTAGAAAATACAAGTAAATAAAGAAACACGTTTTGATTATTACCCACCAATCAACTTCATACAAGAACCTCGAGTGCTCGAAGAGGTGATATTTAAGGCATGAATGGTTGGTTGAGAAGGATCAAGAAGATACATAATGGCTAGGAATATGAGGTGCGTAATTTATGCCGAATCATTACTAATAAAACTTGCTTTTCCTGTTATCAATTTGACACTAATTGGTTGTATGACCTAGTAAATGACTAGATTTGAGGAAAATAAATCATTGCATGGGGAGTGCAACGATGATCACATATGGGGTTTCTTCATCAACCCTATTGTAGACATTATCCAGATTCCATACAAAAGAGACAATTTTGTCTTTACTCATGAAACTCTCTTCCCTTGTGGGCTTAGAAGTGAAGTATGTGCTACAATAAAGTGTGAAAGAATTTCCCCCGTATTGTATACACTAATAAGTGACTTTAAATGTCCCCACAAATAATTGGTTATAGCTTGAGGCATGTGACAACCCTTTTGAAATTCCAAACTCAAATATATAAACAAATGGGTTTTATGTTTTAGTTTGAGATCATCGATGAACAATGGCATTTACATAATCAAGAAAGGGAGAAAAACTCATAAGATTGTCCTTTAATGTTAACAAACACTCAATAATAAAGCAATTATGGATTAAGAAGAACAAATTCCACATAAGTATCGACGTAAATGTGTATATAAGCTTGGTTGCACCCTCACTGTGATAGTTGCATGCGCGTGCAACACAACCATTCAATATATTCTTACACTAATATATGCAACATTCAAATCATAAACAGTTGGCATGCTTCACCAACTTTTTCTTTCCCTTGTAAGGTCATCATTTATACCTACACATTAGATCAAGCCTGAATTTTATATTCTAGCATGTTATATGGCTTCAAATATCGAAAATCTCCATTTAATTTAATATTTGCATATAAAATAAGATTGATTTCATTCATCTAGGCAAACATTGGCCTATCAAATGATCTCTTTCCATATTATTCAACATATATGGACAATAAGCCTTGTATATCACGTGTCCACACCTCAAGGTCTATTAAGAAACCTCTTAATTATACTATAGATTTTTTCTGTGTAAGACGTGTCAATTTCTTATTCGATTTGAATATTGTGTAAATATTCAATGAAAAGGGTCTAAAAGCTCCCAACTTATGTCAAGAAACATTTTATGGTTACATATTTATGTGAGTCACACCTTTGTAGACTGTAGTCAAGGTTCTACAATAGTCTTGGCAAGGCGTGCCGCATCATCAACTTAAGAACTCCATCCAATATTAATTAAATTTTGCAGTTCATATGTTCAAACAAAATTAAATCGTAGCCCTTCACCCCCTATTAAAAAGATCCCGTATACAAGTCTGTTCATGAATAAAAGGCATTGAGTTCCTATTCATTAAGTGAAATGGCACCCTTTGTTTTTCGACGTAAATATTATCTAAAAAGGTTGAACTAAAGTGCTCTGGTTACGCCTTTATGAGCGACACTCCGCCCTCCAAGTTCCTGATAGTTGTAGTCTTGAAGCATGTCTTGCTTATTTATGTCATCATCCGAGCAATATTCCATTCAAAAATATTAAATCGTGCACTTTCAGCGACCAAGATTTCCATAAATTTTATGTCAAAAGTTGATCAAATTCATGTCACAATCCATATTTGTATCCGCCTAGAAAGTGTCTTCTGCAAGGTCTTCGATTCCTTATAGATTTATGTGTCAATATTGCATATGTCTCCCAAGATACGTAAACAACTTGGCTCGAGATGAGATTTTGATTGAAGACACATTACTTTTTATTGGGGAATTTGGTCAAATTATAGTCTCCTAATCGCATGAAGTTAGCACAAATAACAGAAGTAACAATGATCGTAGGGTATTGATTTAGGTTGAGTAGAAGCATGTAATTAGTGAATCAAGCTTTGGATTGCCAAAAAAGTTGGCAAATTAAGTTTTTATGTCATAATTAACAAAACCTAACCCACACCAAATTATAAAACCCGTTTTTTAGCTCCTTTCTCATACGTTTAGTGCTGCTTACAAAAGTTCTAATAAACTAAGTTTCATGACCTCTGAACATATGGATATTCAAGGCTTAATTATCTACTTATATGCTATTTTTCATGTGATCGTTTGCCCATATTTTGGTCAAGCAAGTAAATTTGTTATAAAATAATCGACATATTTAATAAATCTCCATTATTATGCTTGCAATCAAGTTTTCGAAGTGTCTTTAGGATTAATAAAGTCATGGGCCATTTCCATAATGCCGCTCAAGAGTAATATCAGGGGGACAAAATCAAAATTGACAAGAAGTAATATCATTAAATGAATCGTATTTGTAAATCTATAGATAAGCACGATTGTTTTCTGTTGATCCACTCCATGATTCTTGTGCTAGAAGCAAAATTAGGAACTTTCGGTGCTAATATCATGTAGCGTCATTGATAAGATTTATTGATAAGCACAAGCTTTTTCCATAAATTTGTTCGACTCTAAGGTACACGTAGCACAATTATTATAAAATAAACAAGCATAAATTGTCATGGTTGATAGTTGAAGTATATTTGATTACACCAATATAATCTTGAGCATTACTATAAACTCTAATATTACACTAGACTTTGCTACCCTAAAACTATTACCACTAACCCTAATATTACCTAAAACTCAAACTGGGCCAGCATACATAAGTTGCCTAATGCCAAATCCATAATACAAACTATCAAAACATTTTATATCTTAAACCTTGGTGTATACCCTACATTTGATGTTAATGTGAACCATAACATTTGCTTGAGGTTAATGTAAACCGTAACATTTGCTTGAGGTTAATGTAAACCATAACATTACCTTCTACATTAACATGAACCAATATATTGATCGAAATCCTCACATCACAATAAATTGGGGCTTTGGCCTTTTGCCAACAACCATAAAGTTGTAGTAAAAGTGAGTTGGTCTACATTAAAGCAACTACACAATGTCTTATGCCAATAGCCATAACAGTAAAAAATAGAACTATTAAAATTGAGCCTAATATGATAATTCTATTGGGAGCCACGACAAGTTGTTGCACATGAAAGTGTCAGAGAAGTGAGAGTAACATTACTAAAAGCCATAACATTCAAATCCATAAGTTGAAGGGTCACATACAAAGTTCAACAATAACATTCAAAATGGTCAATTTTAAGCATCAAATGACAAATTGTCACAATAATTGGGAATGAATTGGGAGAAGAAGTTCTTGGCATTCTCTTTCACCTCCCAAGGTCTCTAAATTTTAAAGATTACTCTGACCCTTCCCCCAAGACCCACCAAAACCCCAATTTACCCCCTACATTACGTGAAACTCTTATTAACATGCCCTATGCTAGTACTCATAACGTACCATCAAGGATGATGTTTAAAAAATGTGGACAATTTTATGCTTTGTCCAATGCATGTGACATGAAATTTATCTTGTCAAGGGTTAACCACGAACATGATATTACTCTAGCCCACAATGCATCATGCCAATAGCCATTAGACATCACCACATAATATCCATGACCATGAGAATTTTGTTGGCCGAGAACTTTAGAATATAAGTTTTTCCAACTACATTACCATAAACCAAGGTGCAATAAACCTAGAATGAACGACAAAATTATCGTGAAATTTGTTGATGAAACATCCCATTATTTATTAAAGAAGGCTTGTTTTGTTGATAGCAAGGTTGTCATAAATAGCATATTATTGCTTAAATAAGTCATGTTCATACATAAACGGATGACAAAATGCACATCCTTCATCCTTACACCGATAGTTTACAATTTTCAACTGTCACATTTAACCAATAAACTTGAACAATATCCCAAGGGGGTAAGATCTTTGGATGCATTTATCCAACAAGCTGATAAAGTTTAGATTTTCTAGATTAGAGCACCATATAATGTGACCGTAAACACGAGCAATCAATATGGGCCTTACACTTGAACAATTTAACAACCATGTTCATATAGGTATACGCATAGTGTGCTTTGTGCTACCCATGCCAACGATTTGGTTTCAAGGGAAGAGCTTGAACTTGTGACAAAGGTCCTATAGTTGTACCAAGAATATATATGACTTCGACAATTAGTTACACATATCCATAAAGCAAGTTGTGAAGGAATGCTTCCTACAGTTTTATGATAGACTTGCCTCACATAATTGTCGTTTACAAAAAACGTCCATTGGCCATGATATTCACATTGCATCTCTGTTCTTGTAGGAAGGAAATGCTTATGACGAAGATGTTGGTAGTATAAAATATGAATCAACATCTAAGACAAAGCATCTCTTTGCCTATAAATACCACATGTGTATGGAATTCAAAATATCTCTTGTGTTAATAGTGCAAGGTCATACCCCAAGGAATAGGAGTATGTATATTCAATATATTGGCACCAAATATAAACAAGTAGAATTTCATTATTCATTGTTGTTGAGCTTGTAAACGAGGTTTCGTTATGTTCGAAGTAATGGTTTTATTTATTTATTACCAAAGCCTAAGATCACCTTTTTTCATATTATTGGCAATTGCGATCGAATCCGTTTAATGCTCACAAGAAGAGGACATGTAAAAGCGTGAAAGCGATGTGGTACAATTTGATGATCCAAACGTATGAAGCATCGAATCCCATGCTAAGCCTTCGGATTCAAGCAAGTGGTCGCCTAAACATCCAACTTTTGTGGATGCCAATCGGCACGGGTATTAAAATTTAAGACCTTTCATTAATCGAATTTTCCCCATTGGCCCCGATGGCCATGTGGAGATAATGGGTTGGCATGTGTAGAAGAATTGATCCACGTCTTTACATGTGGAGTATTGACCACGTACTATGAAGGACAATCCTTTAATTTCCTGCGAGTGCATGCATGTACATGTGTGCATCCAAAGTTACATCAACCCAAAGGCCTCACCTTTTGGTCCCAGCTTTATCGTTGTGGAACAACATCGAAGCCATACTTCCTGTCCAACGTTTCCTCGTGAAGCCTTCATGGTATGCACCCAAGTTGTGGTCATCATCGCCATCACATGAGAGAGAGAGAGAGTCTTAGCCACGTGGTGCGTCCTCTTCCACAAAAAACACCTGAGACTCTGCATTTAATTTCCAACAACTAATCTCTACGGCCAGTAGCAAGTATTGTGATGTGTGGGTGTGTATGTATGTATGTCTATGTGGCATTCAAAGTTAGTGAGCGCTTTCTTTGGTCAATCGTTCAACATTATGCATACGTATATGAGGAACATGGTTTTTGAAGGGTGGATTGCCAGGGAATTTGGGCGGACGTTTATGGTCCCTTTGACCTGACCGTCCTCCCCCCCCCGAAGACAGTGTCCGGATTGCCGAAGAGTTTCAGACTAGGCAGAGGTAGAGTAAGAGAGAGAGAGAGTTAAGTGGGTCAGGTGGGCCGGCAGGCCGCAGACATAGAGAGCAGGATGATGGGCAGGCAAGCGGACATAAGACATTATTGCTACCACAGGTCCAGACAGATAGACACACACATGTTTTTGTCGTGCAGACATAGAGAAGCGGGGTGATGGGCGGGCGGACATAAGACACTACTGCTGCGGTGGGTCCAGAGAGACACACACATGTTTGTCACGCGGACATAGAGAAGCAGGGCGATGGGCGGGCGGACATAAGACACTACTACTGCTACCTACCGTGGGGTCCAGAGAGACACACACATGTTTGTACCAAGTAAAAATGACTCCGGCCCCCCCACACATAACACACTAATGAAATCCTAACAAAATTTGTGAAAAGAGAAGAATGAATGAATGAATGAAGAAACTCTTTTTAGTTCTTCTTCGTCTTCGTCTTCGTCTTCTTCTTCGTCTTCTTTCTCAGTCAAAGCTTCGCCATTAAAGCTCGCCATTCTCCAAAGCTGAAGAGATCCTGACACACACACACACACACACAGACACGGACAGCGACCTTTCTCCACTGTTTCTTCAGACACAGACAGACAGAGAGAGTGACAGAGAGCAGAGAGAGAGAGAGAGAAAGAGAGAAAGAGCAGAGAAAGAGCAGAGAGAAAGACAATCTTCGCTGATCCCAACATCATCCAGCTCATTTCATCTCTCTTTCTTTCTTTCTTTCTTTTTCTTTTTCTTTTCTGGCTTCATTTCATTCATTCATTCAATCTTTCGTCTTGTCGGCATTCAATCTTTCGTCTTTTTTCTTCGATCCGTTCCTTCATCCAATTGTTTCTCTGCTGCTTGCTTTCCTTCTGTCTGTCATTCAGAGGAGGGAAATCAAGGCAAAGAAAACAAAAGACAGACAGACGCATACACTATATTACATTTACATACATACAAACAGACACACAGGCGGAGAGAGAAGAGAGAGCGCGCAGCAGAAGAGAAAAAGGAAAAGAAAATGGAAAAGGTAAAAGGAATGGAAATGGAAAAGGAAAAAGGAAAAAGGAAAAAGGAAAAGAAAAGAGAGAAGAACTCTCTCTCCATCTTTCTTACAGTAACAATCTTAATAATGGTGTTCTCTCTCTCTCTCTCTCTCTCCTTTCGTTTCCATTTTGTAACTGAAGGTTTGTTTAGTCTGCTGTTTCGATCCTTCTCTCTCTCTTTCTCTTTTCTTATTTGATTTCGTTTTGTTTTTTTTTTGTTTTTTTTTTACTGATCAGTTGAAGACAAAAGGAGATGTCTGTTTCCATAGTGTGTTAAATTTTTGTTGCTGCTGCTTGCTATTATTATTATTATTATTATTATTAGTAGTAGTAGTAGTAGTAGTAGTAGTGCCATTCAAATCTTCGAGTCTTGGGTTCCTTTGACCTGTACAGTGTGTTTCCTTTGCAAAACTTTTTTGAATTCTCCAGTACAGTCTTTACAAGCTCTTTGGCTATGGCGTACAAAGGTATAATATACATATACATATATATATATAGACACATATTTTATATGAATGAATCAAATGTGTATAATATATATATAATATGTATATGTATGGCTATGGCTATGGCTATCTATGGTGTCTACACACAGCAAGCTTTTTTGGCTATGGCGTACACTAGGTATTTTACATATGTATATAAAGTTTAAACACATACATTATGTACATATATAGCTGATTTCCTTTTCTGCTCCATCGCTCGCCCTCCCTAGCTATCATCACCATCGCCATAGCCATATCGCCATAGCCATAGCCGTAGCCATAGCCATATATACTTGCACTATACATTTGGCTTGGAAAATTTATTCCATAAATGCTTTTGCTTTCTCTGACACAATTGGCAAGGACAGATCTGTGCAGAAGCAAAGCCTCTTTTTCCATAGCTGTTGCAGAAGGGAAAGAGCCTCGTCTTCCTCCTATATTAGGGTTCTTTGGCATTTCAAACAAACAGGCCAGATAAAGAAAGCTTTAGCGTGTGCACAGAGAGAGAGAGAGAGAGAGAGAGAGAGAGAGAGAGAGAGAGAGAGAGAGAGAGAGAGAGAGAGAGAGAGAGAGAAACTTTTCATTAGTTAATATCCATGGTGGGGACAGGTAAAAGCTTCACGAAAGCCTTTGATATACTGATGTTGACCATCTGCAGAGATGGATGAATATGGCTTTAGAGCTGGAAATATATATATGTAAATATATATTTATGAATATTACATTTATCATTATTACCATGAGCATATATATTGATTTAATCAGAAGGAAAATGGCAGAAACTAAAAAGAGATGGAAAATAGGGTTTATGTACTCATACCGTAACAGCAGCAGAAGACGAACAGCAGTAGAAGACGATCAGTGTTAAGAAGGGGAAAAAAGGGAGAAGAAGAAAGGGAAAAGAAGAAGGAAGAAGACGAAACATAGGATTAATGTTGAAGGAAGGAAACCATGGAATCTGCAGGTGAAGAATCATCATCATTATCGCCATCGGAGAGGATTTTGGTCCTAACCAAGGTAGCCATGGAAGGTGCAGGTGGAGAATTATCATTGAAGAGGATTTGGGATATCAAGGTTTAATGTCATCATCATCATTCATCATTCATGATCATGATCATGATCATCATCAAAGGGGTTTTTCATTATCAATGTTTGATGGCCATGGTGCAGGGAATTAGCTGTCCATCATCATCATCATCATCATCATTGTGGAAGGGGCTTTTGATCAAAGTTTAATGGCTACATTAAATTCATCATTATCGTCTGTATTGATCTTGCCATGGAGGAAATGATCGTGAAGCTTTCGCTGCTTTGTGATTAATATTCGGTGCTTCCATAGCCATTTCCACGAACAGTTTTGTGAGGAAAACCTCTTCACAGAGGTTAGCGATGGTGGGATTAAGGATAAAATACAGTCACCGACATCGATTACAGTAGTCCCTCGAACTAGCCCTAGCCCTAGCCCTTAATCCTAACCAGATTTTCTTTTCCTGATCGTATCTTTGTTTTTCTCTCACCCATATCTGTTAACCCTATTATGTTCTGCCATTTCTAGTGTGTGCACAGGAGGTGATCTTTCTCTCTCACATGTCAAGCCATCGCCCTAATCTCTTCTGCCTTATCTACAGAGACACTCTCAAAGTAGTGACTTTGCACAGAATCTGACATTATCCTTCACCTGTAAAACCCTAACCCTTCACCAGTCACCATATCTCCACAGAAAAACAAGACTTTATTTGCAGGTATGCTGTCTTTCTTCCCCTCTCGTAAACCCTGACCCGAATCTATTCTGCCATATCTACACAGGCAAAAAAACAGTCATTACACTGAACCTGTCTTTTTCCTGACCTGTGTAACCTAAACCCTAATCCATTCTGCTTGTCCCACACACACAGACTGACAAAATACAGTCCTCACATAGAAGTTTGTCTTCCACTCTTAATTGATGCTGCCATATCTACATATACAAAGAAATACTACTTTTACCGAAACTGTTCTATCATCCTCACGTTGTCAAACCCACACTTGTGCATTCTGCCATATCTTCCCATACCAACAATTTAAACTTCTATACGGTAGCTGTCTTACACCTGTCCAACCCTAACTTTGACCGATTCTGCTCTATCCAGATACAGAGACAAGAACAGACAAAAGACTTATTAATTAGCGCTGATCTGATCATGAAAGGAAGAATTACATCAGAAGAATTCGAAGGTCAATCGTCAACATCAACGTCAACATCATCATCATCCATAACCTTACCGTTTGATGTCCTGGATCATGTCCTGGACCACGTCTTCAAGTTCTTGACCTCTGACAAAGACAGAAACAATGTCTCTCTGGTATGCAAATCATGGTATAAGGCTGAAGCTCAGAGCAGAAGCAGAGTCTTCATCGGGAACTGTTATGCCATATCTCCAAAGAAGCTTTCTCAAAGGTTTCATAACATTATCTCTGTCACATTGAAAGGAAAACCTCGTTTTGCTGATTTTGATCTACTACCTATGGACTGGGGTGCTCATGCTTATCCATGGATTGAAGCCTTCTGCCATTGCTATCCTTCTTTACAAGAGCTTAAGCTAAAGAGGATGACAGTTAGTGATGAAAGTCTGCAGAGAATAGCGATGGGTTTGCTTAAATTTGAGAGTTTGACACTCATCACTTGTGATGGTTTCACTCCCAACGGTCTCGCTTTCATTGCTCGTCATTGCAAGTAAGCATCTTGTGATGATGATGATTCGATATCCATCACGTCTTTGATTTGGGTCAATGAATTAACATTGTAATCTTATGATTTGGTCATCATTAGTTTCCGATGCTAGTTTGGAAGTCTCTTTGAAATAGTGATTTTATTATTATTTTTAAAATAATTAGTAAATAGCCGTAATTTATCATCATTAGTTCAGTAAGAAGCTCATAATGATCATTTGTTTCAATTCCAGGTAATCCGCTTGAGTTAATTAATATACATTAGATCTCTCCTTGGAATCCGTGGCCTAATGTTTTCAAATGACAGATTAATCTTGTAGTTTAATAATTGTTAGCATAATAAGTGCCCCTAGTTAATGTCAATGGAGTTTTCAATAATCGGGGTCAACTGTTCTGCTAATGGTTGTAATAAGCTTATTGATTGCTAATCATCATTACTTCTGATGATGATTCATTAGGACTAATTGTCTCACTACTGATGATGGTTAATTAACTAATAACCATTTGTCACAGGGCATTGAAAGTATGGTTATTCGATTATGTTTTTCCTCATTTCCGGTCAATGCCTAATGTGGTATAAGTGGCTAAATTATGTGGTGGAATAATCACCAGTAGGAACGAAGTGCTGGTTTCAATGATGGCCGCTGATTCATTAGGCTTCCTTATTTCACTTATGATGAGTCACTGTCCCTAATCATCATTACTTCCAGTTCTAGATTCATGGAAGGCTAATTTCTCAAATTAATGCAATCGTTAGTGAACTAATCGTCATTCATCACTTGGCTGTGCAAGTAAGCTGCTTGAATATTTTCCATCTCATCTCTGTTTTGATCCAGGGATTAATGTTGGAATTAGCAATTTATCACGTGATAACGAAAGAAGCCCCCCTGATAATCATTCTTTAGTTGACTGTCATCTTTAATGAAGATGACTCGTTTACTGACTACCAAACATCTTTGGTTGACTGACATTATTAATGATGGTGATTCATTTACTAATCAATAAACATCACTAATTATTTTCAATGATATAATTATTTCATGATTTAGTTATGTTTTCAATGAGTGTGGATGTTGATTAACGAGGGATAATTGTTTCAGCCCTCATCATTTGTCCTGATGTTTGCTAATTATGATTTATGAAGAGTAATTATTACCCTAAGAAGCTAATAATCATTACTTCCAATAATTTTTAATAATGATTAATTATGGCCAATCATGCTTGTGATGAATAATTTGGGTAATTTCTAAGCTACATTCAATGCTTCTAAATGATGATTAATGAAGCCTACTTATTTCAGTAATGATGATTGCACTACATACATGAATAATTCATTGTTTTGCACACTAATATTTAATCTTTCTTCCATGTTTAATTTCCCTTCAGGTCTTTGAAATCCCTTGACTTGACAGAGAACAAGGTCGAAAAATTGTTTGGAACTTGGGTAGTTGATTTCCCACCAATATGCACCTCTCTTGTTTCCCTTAATCTCGAAAATATACAAGGTGAGATTGATTCAATAGCATTGCAAGATCTTGTGGGAAGGTGCACTAATTTGAAATCTCTCAAACTCAACAACTCAATATCATTGATGCAAATGCAAGCGTTGATTCAAAGAGCACCACAACTGGTTGAACTTGGGACAGGTTCTTTTGCTCAAGATATTACTTCACAAGATCTTCTAAGGTTACAAAGTTGTATTGGCAATTGTAGGAATCTCACTTCCTTATCTGGGTTCTGGGAAGTGAGACCTGGCTCTCTTCCTATCATTTACCCCGCTTGCAAGAATTTGACTTCTTTGAATTTGAGCTATACACCGGTCGATGATACTGACTTAGCTGAACTCGTTAGCCAGTGTCACAACCTTCAACGATTGTGGGTAAGTTCTGGAAACTCTTGAATGCATTAAATGCAATGCATTTTTCTAATTTTTACTTATTACATATATCAAGCCAAGTTAGATTTTACGATCTTACTAACATTGCTTTCCTGAAAAGGTTCCAATCATAATCAATCAGTCTAGTAATATCGTGATACAAATTGGTGGTGTAAACTTGAAACTATTGATTGATGTGAATGTGGTACATGTTAGTAGTTTTCATTAGCTTGAGTTGTTATTGCATATCTTAACTTTCCCCAGAAAAGATTCTTTCATTTGTTATGTGTAAGCCTTCAATGTTTGTGGGTAAGCACCAAAACTCTTGAATGCCACAATTCTGATGCAATTTGCTATTTTTTAACTTTTGGAGTTATTGAATTTGTCATGCTTACTTTTCCAAGGATGGAAATCCTTCTACCACAAGGTAATTTGGACAAATACAGATCATGTCTACCTTCAAGAAATAAGTTTCGTATGTATGAAAGGAGGAGAAAACGCCCATAACTATCTCTGCCATGACGAGGATGGAAAGCCTAACAAGTAAAGTCTGATGTGACAATTTTATTAGCACCATTTTCTTGAATGACAGAATGAAAACAAATGAGTTTCAAGCGGAATTAGATGCCTTGAGGTCCTTATAGAGACTTGAAACATAGATGAAATTGAGTGTAAACTTCAAAATTTTTGTACCATATTCTCCACCATGAATTTGCATCCATAAGATATATCTCACTCAGGAATTAGACTCTCTATGAGTTACAATATCTGTAGTAAATCATCGGCAGAGATCTGGAGTGGAAGGCCAGGGAAGAAACAATTTCTCATTTTTTGTTCCTTGTTCTAGTTTTCTTACTGTGAGTGCTTGATCCAATATGATTATGTTTTGTAGATAGAGGTGTATGCAGAAGATGCAAAAGTTTATATTCTTACGACAATAGTCCTTATATTATCCAGAAGGATCATATATAGTTTGAGATATGTGAAGGTAGATGTGTATGTGGTTCTGGATGTTGAGATCTGATAGTTTGGAGCTTTTAATGCATGGTATGGAGATGTTGTGCTAAGTGATCCCTGGATGGTAAGTTTAGAGAGTTTTGGCTTTTCATGTGTTAATGTGGATATGTTAACATGCAGCATGGAATACTTTATTGCCCCTTTATTGAGCAGTTATTTGAGCAATTATACGATTGATTTTGATTTATTTTTTTCGCTCTTTGGAAGGCGGGGGGAGGGACCCGGGTAACTTGGGCAAATAATAAAACTTCAGGGCAGAGTTTTTCCTTGGTTTATATTATCCTTATGATAACAATGCCTTCATTTTAGCCAGCAGGAATAGTTTGGATTTCTCATTTATCATACAGGGATGTTTATGCATGTGATATGCTGGATTATATAAACTTTTGATGTAAGGAGATTGCCCAAGTTTTAACAGCCTTTGTCTTGCAGATTATGGATAGTGTTGAGGATGGAGGGCTGAAAGCCGTAGCTTCCACATGTAGAGGTTTAAAGCATCTTAGAGTATATCCACTAGGTGGTGGTGGCGGTGTTTCTGAAGATGGTCTTATCGCAATCTCTGAAGGATGCCCAGATCTTATTTCAATACTCTACTTTTGTCGGCAAATGACAAATGATGCTATAGTAACCATGTCAACAAATTGCCCACTATTGGAAAGTTTTAGACTTGCAACGATATCTCCATCACTCCCTGATCCAACCACAAATGAACCAATGGATGAGGGGTTTGGAGCCATTGTAAGAAATTGTAAATATCTCAGAAGGCTTGCGCTATCGGGTCTTTTAACTGATCGAGTCTTCGAGTATATAGGAACTTTTGGTAAGAAACTACAGAGGTTATCAGTTGCATTTGCGGGAGGGAGTGATCGAGGTCTTCAATATGTATTACGAGGATGTACAAACCTATTCAAACTTGAGATTCGAGATAGTCCATTTGGGGATGAAGCTCTCTTAGCGGGTAGTGATCGATATGAATCGATGAGGTCATTATGGATGTCGGATTGCAAAGTAACATTGCAAGGTTGTATGGCTTTAGCTCTACGGAAGCGCAACCGGCTCATAGTAGAAGTCATTAAGAAAGACGAAGACAAGGATGAAGTTGAAAGTGTTTATGTATACCGAGCAATCGCCGGACATAGAAATGATGTACCTCCTTTTGTAACAATACTGTGATCGTGTTGCTAAACACTCTAGTGGTGAAGCTTAAAAGCTACACAAGGTTCAGCTTTAAGGTATCTTCTCTTCCTTTATTTGGTTTTCTTTTCTTACTTGGCTACTACAATTTTTGTTGAGGAAATAAAAAACCACATTTGGTATCAGGTGAAAACATGTCAAATTCTTTCATTGTTCTGTTTCTATGGCTTGTATAGCATTCATTCCCATTCTCTCTGGAAAATCTTTGGAAGAAAAAATCTGTAGCACCCTTTGTTTTATGTTAAGCAATTTGCTCGAAAATTATTTGTCAGAATTGCGTCATTGTAATGGTGTATGTGCAGCATAATAACTAGAAGATCATGAGCTCAATCATAAGTTGTAGTGAAACAATATTATTGGAACTCAGAAGTCATAGCTACATGATGACTAGATAATTTGGGGGCTAGCTATATATATGATAAGAGTCGTAGCTATATGATAGCGTATGATAACTATAAATTATTTTGGCAGTAGTTATATGTGTGGTAACTTGGCCTTGACCAAGAAAGTGATCATTATCTCATTAATTGGAATCTCGGCCAAATATATATACCTTGAATGCTTGTGTTATGATAACCATGTATACTATCTACATGTCATACTATCATATACAAATGCATGTAAAGTCCGTATAAGTTGTACAATCAGACAAATTCATATTAAGTCCATAAGCCAAATGATTGTTTGTCATAATGTTGTTATTTTCATTCTTTCATATCCATCCTCAAGGATATTAATAGGATAGATTGATCCTTGTGTTCCCATAATTGATATTAATTTTAATTTGGTTGTGTGTTTCTATGCATATATCTTGTACCTTTCACATTGGTTGTGTCACATTTGGATGCTTGTACATGGGTTGCCCTCATCAGTCCATAGTCAAGGTGAGGTAGACTAGTGCTTGTACACATAAAATGAATTGACTTTTGGAACAAACCATGCTAATGCTATGGGTTCTTTCCATCAAGTGTGTTGTCCAATGAAGTCTTTCAGTGATTACAATTGGTTATTTCATCCATAAGATGGATACCAAGATAAAGTGGAATATCAGGATGATTCCTAGGAAACTCCCCTTATCTTTCTACCATGTTTCCATGTTTGCTAGCAAACTTGACTCATCTTTCTTTTATCCTTCCATGTGAGAAAAACAATCCCATTATTAATCTTGCCATCTGTATAACGATAGGTGGCATCTACTTGGCGTGGTTTAATGAAACATGTATGGGTATAGAAAATGATTGGAAAATAGTGGACCATGTTATGTGCATCATTGTTGGATGTGGTGGGTACCGCCATAATTGGAAAATATCAAGCCACTGTACATGGCACTATGCTCCCTTCCATACCCTTTTAGAGTGTGTCTGTCCAAAATATCAAATGTCGGAGGAAATATAATGGCCGTATGTATTATGTGGTCATGAATTAGTACTGGTAGATGTCAATTTAATTACATCCTCTCATGGTGCATAGTATTATTGAGATGGAATGTTATGGGGCGGACAACAAGCACACTACTTTGAATCAATGTATATTTTCTTCAAGGCTTTGGATACTTTACCTTTTGAATGTCATGTCAATAACTTTAAGCCATAAATTTTAGGCTTATACTAGTGCTAGTTTCATAAGAAAACCAACAAAGAGTTCTGATTTCTGTTTCTATATAAAAAATCTGAAGACAAGCTCATTGTCAATGATGGTGCTATAATCTATTGATAAATGAACAAACAATATCAAGAGGTTGCCTATTCCCATCAATGTATATTTATTTATTTAGAAGCCCTCCTATTTATTATAGTGTTACAATAGAATAGCCGTATGTTCTTGTAGTTAAGCATAAGGAAGTAACTAATCAAGGCTTATGAGATTGTATGCTTAACTGATTTCGAAAATATTATTTGCAAACAATAGAAAAATGAATGAAGTTGTCAAAAGGGTTTATGGCCAAAATTTACATGTTTTGGTGGGTTTTAGTACAAGTTTGATAGGCTATGTAGGCCTTTCCATTTTAGCTTGTGAAATATTGACTTCAACATTTTTTGTTAATGCTGACTGCATGTATAACTACACTCTATGAGGTGACATGAATATTCACTCATTGGTAAAAGTTGACGTCTCTCTATTATTGACTTCATCACGAATTACAAGAACCAAGAAATACCATAATAATACAAAACAAACGGTGAAAGCTTGTGACCGATGTAGAAAACGTTGTCCTAGGATTTTGATAGCTTTATTGATTAAGACATTGGTTTATAAACTTTATGAGGAGCACCTCTTCGCAAATAATTGATACCTTCAAAACTTGCAGCACAATAAATTTAAATGAAAATGAAGCAATTAAGTTTATTCAAAGTTGTGATTTTAAGGAGGGAGGGAGGAGTGGCATGTGGGTAAGGGGAATATAGTTTGAATCACCTTTATATGTGGAGCATAGTAAACACAGTACAAGGCGAGGCTGGGTGTGCTACAAGTCCACTATAAGAATAATCTATAGGACAAGTGTTACTTTTAATGTGGATTACATGGCACACATATGTACACCATAAAATTTCTCTAATGTAGCATCATATCTCAAGAAAAACCTTGTTTTATAACTTGCCAATGGTGGAACTAAAAAGAGGTGTTAAATAGAACACATTTAATTTTTGTAAGCATTGATAAGCATTTTGGCTATGTTCATAGGCATTTTCATTAGGTGCATCTAAGTTCTCCGAACTCTACCCCTGCTTAGTTTGTTCTGAATCATTCCATGGTGAGAAGATCCATAATTTCAATGTGATGAATGTAATCTTGGATTCCATCTTCTTTGTTTCAATCTTGGTGCGCCTAGAAAACATGACTATTAGGTGTAACTTTGATGTAGGTTGCATGGAAGAATTTCATCTCAAGAGTCTCTCACCTTTGAACAACATTGAGTCATTCAAGTGTCTAAATGAAGTCCATGACAATTGCCAAAATGATATTTATTTATTTAAAAAAAAACTCCTGCCATTGGTTATAAAATTGTATAGATGAGAATGTTATTTACAAATCCCTGTAGGGACACGATAATTCCATCTTATGTGGATGCCCACTGACTCAAGAAAGGGAGAGGGCGACCATGGTTGGATGAAGGCTAGTCGTTGTCTTTCAACTCGATTGGATCTGCCCGTGAGGTTGTCGTATTGGTTCTTTAACGTGGCTACAACTTCACTCCATATCTCTTCCATTAAGATTACTAGATGCACGGTTTGGTTGGAGAGAACTTGTTTACACCGTTGTTTCTATAGAATCCAACGAGTTATTGGGCTGACCAATTCCAACACAACTTGCGATTTGGCATTAATAGGAGTTGAGTGGATATTGTCAATGATGGAAAAAAGAATCTCTTGTGCTTTTATCACCATAGTCATTGCCTCCTCTTGATGTTCGTACTTGTCAACTGGGGCTTGCCATGATAACCAACATACATTTCCCCACTTGATTGTGCCTTGCACCTAGCACAATTGCAATAGGTGGCCAACCCCGGGCAGTCCCATAGGGCATGTCAAATTTATTCAATTGCATTTGGCATGGTACACAAGTAGGAGAGCTAAGGTTTCCACATTGCCACGCTCCAATCGGTAGTGACTTATGTATTAATAACCATTGGAACATGGTAATTCGTCTAGCATGTTATTGTTTCCAGAGTTCTTGCCAAAACTTAGTGATTCATAGTTGTATGAGGAACATGACATGTATGCCATACCTTTGCATCAGCCGGCTCTCGGGCGGTTCGAGCGGCTAGAATTGGAAGAAAGGGTTGACTTTGCTTCCTTGACCCACATAAGGATTTCGCCACGTCCATTGCAAAGGGTCGTAATTGACCTGCCGTAGCCATGTGCTTTCGTGCATATACATATGTGCCATTCTGGTTGTACTTTGATCGAATCGGGATCTACAATCCATTTATGACCTGTATATGCAAGTACTCGAATTGTCATATTCAATGTTTGTCATGATATAGCAAGATTTGAACCCATGACCTTAGGTTATATGGGTCAAGCTCTTGTCCATTATATCATCTATTGTAATACGTAGGATATTATTTTCATTTACATTTTATTATAGGAAATTAATGTATATTCTAGATTTCTCTGGAACATTCTAGAAGCTTCAGGATTACTCCTGAGAACACTATAAAAGAGGGCATTAGGCATTATGTTGAACCAAATTGGTTCAACGCCAGTCTTTAGCCTCATAGCCCTTTTGTACTTACTCTTCTTATAATATATAATCTGTTATCATCATCTCTCTCTCTCTCTCTCGTCCTCACTATCTCTCTCTCTCTCTCTCTCTCTCTCTCTCTCCTCTTCTCTCTTCCTCTCTCGGGAGTCTTACGCAGTCCCGTCCTCTTAGTTCTAATAGTACTTCCCTTCTCTAGTACTAATTCTCTCTTTGTTTAGTACTAATCCTCTCTTTGTTTAGTACTATTCCTGACAGTTTGAACCAATTTCTCCCTTCTATCTCTCTCCCTTCATACTAATCTCTTATTCCTCTTTTCTGTTCATCCCATGGCCACAATTAGCGCTCAGGAATATCAATCTGTTTTCTCGGAGTTTCAATGCTTGAAAGAGAAGTTCCTTGCTTTGGAACAAGAAAATCAACGGTTGCTGGGGGATCTTCAACAAATCTCCTTAGAAAAGCAGCAAACGCAACAACAACATGGGGAACTTGCATTACGCGTGCAACAACTCAAAGCAACCATCGTAGCGATGCAACAACAAGGCCCTGGAACACAAGGGATTCATAAGGAACCCAAGATTGGCCTTCCCACGAAGTTCGATGGAACACGATCGCAGTTTAGAGGGTTCCTTAATCAGGTACGATTAGTTATTCAAATGCATCCTTCCCGATATCCTACCGATGCATCATGAGTGGGTTTAGTAGGGACGCTGTTAAGTGGCTCAGCGTTGGCATGGTTCGCTCCACTGTTGGAAAAGGAGTCTCCATTACTCAACAACTTTGAAGAGTTTATAGGTGAGTTTAAAGCATGCTTTGGGGATACTGACAACATAAGGACCGCAATCAACTAAATCCGGCGATTACGCCAAGGAGATCGTCCAGCCTCCGCATATGTTGCAGATTTCCGCCTACTCGCCGCTGACATCCCTTGGGATGATCAAGCGTTGATGGAGCAATTTCGTTATGGTTTACGCAACGATGTCAAGGATTTACTCTTGACTTTCCCTGAAGAGCCAAAGTCCTTAACAGAAGCAATCAGTTGCGCGGTGAGATGTGATAACCGCCTCTTTGAGCGACGTTCGGAACGACAACTACAGATGCCGAGGGCAAGATCAAAGCGCACCTACGCCTCAATGGTAGCAAAACCTTTACCCAGGGAGTACTATAATGCGCCTCCAGTGAATACTCCGACTCCGATGGAGATTGACACTACATGTCGTCGAGGACCATTATCCGAAGAAGAAAAGCAGCGACGCCGAACAAATCGACTATGTCTTTACTACGGTGGACCAAGACACATTGCAATAAATTGTCCCCATATGCCAAGAAGACAGGGAAACCAAATAGTTGCTAGTTCTAATTGTACTAAACCCGAGCCTATTACAGTAGGGATATCTGATAGTACTAATAGTACTCATAGCCTAGATCTAGCGAACAAATTTGATGTACTAGTTAGTTAGAAGAAGAGTTAAATGACTAAGTCCAGCCAAAATAGGAGCCGTTTGGTTGGACAACCCTAGATCTGTGCAACCCATTAGTGGTTCCATTCCCTCTAAGCAAGTTAGCAATGTGTTCGTAGCCCAAGTAACAGTTAGTACTAAAAGTACCCCTCCAGTACACGTCTTAGCACTTCTAGACTCCGGAGCGAATTCTTGCTTTATGGATAGGAATTTTGCCCAAGCTCATCAGATATCTCTTAGAAAAATCCCGTATCTAGCCTCTATAGTCGTCATTAATGGTCGTCCCATTGTTTCCGGAAATATCGTAGAAGAGTTAGAACCCGTTAATATTGTCCTAGATAACTTAACATGTGTAGTATCATTTAACATTATTAGTATCCCAGAACATCCCATCGTTTTGGGATTACCATGGTTCGAGTTACATAACCTAGACATAGATTGGAGAACAAGAGAAATCCAGTGTCGACAAACCCGAGGATCTACTAAGAAGATTGCCACCATTTCACTACATCAGTTGCGGGAAGAAGAACGCAAGGAAGAAATGTTTCTCTTCGCAATATCACTAAAACCCTCCGACACCATTAAAGAGGAGTCCACCATTCAGCTTCCAAAGAAGTATCATCATTATGCCGATGTATTCGATAAAGTACGAGCCAATACGCTTCCTCAACATCGACCATATGATTGCCCCATCGATTTACAACCGGGGAAAGAGCCACCATGGGGACCGATCTACAATTTGTCACCAACCGAGCTGGAAGTCCTTCGAGCCTATATAAAGGAGAATTTGGAGAATGGATTCATTCGACATTCAAAATCTCCAGCCGGCGCACCCATTTTCTTCATCAAGAAAAAGGATGGCTCACTTCGTCTGGTGGTAGATTACCGTGGCTTGAATAAAGTTACAATCCGCAATAGGTATGCACTTCCCCTTATCTCAAGTCTTTTAGAACGGATAAATGGTGTCAGGTTCTTCACAAAGATCGACTTACGGGAGGCCTATAACCTCGTACGGATCCGACCAGGAGATGAATGGAAGACCGCATTCCGCACTAGATATGGGCACTTCGAGTATACGGTCATGCCGTTCGGCCTCACTAATGCGCCAACAGTCTTCCAGCACATGGAAAATGATATATTCCGAGATCTCTTGGATGTGTGTCATCTACTTGGATGATCTACTGGTTTATTCAAAGACCGAAGAAGAGCATGATTCTCATGTATTGTTAGTACTAAAACGACTTCGAGAACATGGTCTTTACGCAAAGCTAGAAAAATGTAGTTTCGGGTGCAACCAGGTGGAATTTCTCGGCTACGTCATTTCATCAGAAGGCATCTCCATGGACCCAGCTAAGGTCAAGACGGTGGTAGAATGGCAGGCCCCGCGCTTGGTGCGGGATGTGCAATGCTTTTTAGGCTTTGCCAATTTTTACCGGAAGTTTATACAAGATTACTCAGAGCTCGTTCTGCCTCTCACACAACTTACCAGGAAGGGACAATCGTTCATTTGGTCTGAAGAAGCAGATATGGCTTTCGAGAGTCTTAAATAGGCATTTACATCGGCTCCAATTCTAGCTCATGTTGATCCGGAACAACCATTCATTATCGAAGCTGACACATCAGATTTCGCATTGGGGAGCATTCTGTCACAACGGGGTCATGATGAGAAGCTACATCCTGTGGCTTTTCACTCACACAAGTTTGACGCAGCCGAAATCAATTACGAAATTCATGATAAGGAGTTATTGGCAATAGTGGAGTCGTTTATGCAATGGAGGCATTTTTTAGAGGGATCCTCTCATCAAGTCACCGTATTCAGTGACCATAAAAACCTTGCCTACTTTCAAGATGCTCGTGTGTTAAATCGACGTCAAGCTCGGTGGGCCCACTTCCTCACGCGTTTCGACTTCAAAATTACATATCGTCCGGGGAAGCACCAAGGGAAGGCAGATGCATTATCACGACGTTCGTATCTAACGCCGCGTCCCGGCGAGCCGGCTTTCGATAACCAAAAGCAAGTAATCTTGGGACCGGCACGACTGCAAGCAACACAAGTTTTTGGCATGCCCATGGATTCCCACGTTATCAATATCATACGTGAGGACCTGAAGACAGATGCTTTCGCCCAAGCTATACTAGCACAAATTGATCCCTCTTGAGCGTCGTGTTCACAGTCACAACCACCAGGTACAGACTATCGACAATTCACATACCATGATGGATTACTCTTCTTTAAAGAACTTTTGTATGTTCCTAATGGTTCTTGCCGCCTTCGAGTAGTACAAAACTGTCATGACACATAAATCTGGGCATTTTGGTAGTACTAAAACATTAGATTTAGTACAACGATCATTCTGGTGGCCCCGTATGCGACATTTTGTCGAAGATTTTGTTCGGACTTGTGATACATGCTGTAGAGCGAAAATGACAAGGCATCATCCATATGGTTTCTTAGAACCATTACCAATTCCAAGCAAGCCGTGGCAATCCATTGCTCTTGACTTCATCACAGATTTTCCAGTCTCTAAGGGGTTCAATGCGATTCTAACAGTGGTAGATCGATATACGAAGATGGCTCATTTCTTGCCATGTACTAAGAAAATCTCCAGTGAAGACACCGCCAAAATTGTCATGCGTGAAGTATGTCGGCATCATGGACTTCCCGATAGTATCGTCAGCGACCGTGGATCCCAGTTCGTGTTAAAATTCTGGAAGCACCTTTTTAAAATGCTCAAGGTCACTTGTAACCTCTCCTCCAGCTACCACCCACAAATCGACAGCCAAGCCGAATGAACAAATCAAACGCTGGAGCAGTATCTGTGGTGCTTTCTCAACTATCATCGGGATGACTGGGTAGATATTCTCCACTTCGCCGAATTTGCCTATAATAACTCTATCCACGCATCGACTAAAGTTACGCCATTTTATGCTTATACGGGATGTCACCCTCGGTGGAGTGTACTTGAAACCCCAAAGGTGTCCACAAATCCTTACGCGGAGGATCATTTGGAGCAGTTATGCAAGATACAAGCAGATTTATCTACTCATCTCCAACAAGCTCAACAAACACACAAGGTCTACACGGATTGTCATCGACTTCCATCTAGTTTTAACATTGGAGATCGGGTGTGGCTGCTACGACGACACATCAAGACTACTCGCCCATGTGAGAAGTTGGATTATCGGCGATTAGGTCCTTTCTGTATTATCGGAAAGATTAATGATGTCGCTTTTCGTCTCGATCTACCTCCTCAACTTCGGATACATCCGATGTTTCATAGTTCTCTCCTCGAACCCTATCACGAGAGCACCATCCTAGGACGTATTATACAACCTCCACCCCCGATCGAGCTTGAAGATGGACCAGAGTACGAGGTTGCTGCCATCCTTGATTCCAAGATTGTTTGCAACAAGCTCTACTATCTAGTCGATTGGCTAGGCTATAGTCCCAGCGAACGTACTTGGGAACCGATCGAGAATGTGACCAATGCTCGTGCGCTTCTTGAAGACTTCCATCGTCAATATCCACACAAACCGGGTCCTCCATCCAAAACGACTTGTGACACTCGTTTTAAAGGGGGGATAGTGTCATGATATGGCAATACTCGAACCCATGACCTTAGGTTATATGGGTCGAGCTCTTGTCCATTATATCATCTATTGTAATACATAAGATATTATTTTCATTTACATTTTATTATAGGAAATTAATGTATATTCCAGATTTCTCTGGAACATTCTAGAAGCTTCAGGATTACTCCTGAGAACACTATAAAAGAGGGCACTAGGCATTATGTTGAACCAAATTGGTTCAACGCCAGTCTTTAGCCTCATAGCCCTTTTGTACTTACTCTTCTTATAATATATAATCTGTTATCATCATCTCTCTCTCTCTCTCTCTCTCTCTCTCGTCCTCACTATCTCTCTCTCTCTCTCCTCTTCTCTCTTCCTCTCTCGGGAGTCTTACGCAGTCCCGTCCTCTTAGTTCTAATATTACTTCCCTTCTCTAGTACTAATTCTCTCTCTGTTTAGTAATATTCCTGACAATGTTGGTGTCTCATTGTCTCGCAATTCGTGACCTTTATATTGAGAATCGACCGGCCACAACCGGTTACTCGTATACGAATATGGGTGCAAGGATCTAGAATGATAGTGCTCACACAGACAAAAAACAGAAATACATAAAACGAGAGAACATAGGATGTTTTACATGGAAAACCTGACTCGGGAAAAACCATGGGAGTTCATAGACTCCGAATAGAATCACTAAATATGGAGAGGAATACAATGAAACTCGGAGGCAACGACCTCGAGCTTGTCTTCATCTAACAGACGGCGGCAGAGTTACAACTTGCACTCTCTAACACACTTTTAGTTACAGAAGCAGCCACTCATTGTAACTATGCCACCACAATACAACAAAGATCATCATAATACCTAACTACTTGCCCTAAGTGTGTGTGTGTGTATATATATATATATATACATAACAAACAATTTACAAATATAGCCTTAATAGGCACAACCCTAAGTGTGTGTGTATATATATATATATACATAACAAACAATTTACAAATATAGCCTTAATAGGCACATCTAGGCTATTTACAAATATAGCCCAGTTCGATTAGACCAATTTGGTTATTTGCCGAAATCGATTATTATCCGATTTTCGTTTAATCGATTTTTTGGCCTCAGTCGAGTCGAGGTTGACTAATTCCCCTTGTGCTCTTCCCATCCGATTCGACTCGGGCCCTTCCCATTCAGAGGAACCAACTTTCCCAACACTTTGGTCATGTCTGGTGTTTCCCTACCTCTTGGGATCAAAGAACCCTCCTTGTAGCCTATCCACTGCTCTATTGTCATCCTTTGATTAGTAGCTTCCCTAAGCAATAGAGCGTTAATAATTTCAGATCTCATTATAATCCATCCCATGATTCCATGGAGTATGTTGGCTTGATCTTGTATTGGCAATGACATAAACCGTCTCCAACATTCTATACTCTTTCGTGGACCTTTTGCAATGCATCCCCACGAAAACCCCTTACTTGATCCAATTAATTGCCCAGATTCATCTCTATTACATGGGTTCCATAGGATGCGTTGACTAAGCAAGGTAGGTTCAGAATTAGGCTGATCGCACTTGAGCCCTAGTCTTATGTCACACCACACATTCCACATGGATGCATTGAATCTATCCTCCAATTGGCTTGAGAAACTTGGATTGAGATCCATGTTTAGAATCCATTCCGTTTGGGGGGGCTAATTGGCCCCTTTTCGTGGCTTAAAGTAAGCGAAGCATAACCATAGTAGCATTTTCCAAGAATCATCCCCTGGTTGGAGTCTTCGCACCACAAATTTGGAGGGGATCAATCAGACCCAATCCTCCTCTCGACTTAGGTGCTGTGAGTATAGGCCACACCCCCTTGGCCCGAGCTGCAGGATATTCCTTACCAGACCAAATGTAGTTGTGTACCAATCGTTGAATCTGATGTATAATTTCCTTGGAGATTGTCCAACATGATAGGTTGTACCATGCTATTGTGAATATTACCTAGTTTGCCACTATGATGTGACCTGCTAGCGAGAGTTTTTTCGAGCTCCAATGTATCAACTTTTTTCTAATGGAGTGAATAACTGGAATGTTGAATCCAATTTGGAAACCCAAATATTTGGTGCTTGCTCCTTGATTGATCCAATTGAAAGTGGGATATGTGTGCCATGCAGGATGTGCTTCATGAGAAAGCCATATTGCATAAGATTTGTGCCAATTGGTCATGGTGTTTGATCTCTTGCAAAACATGTCTAATCCACTTTCTAGTTTCTTTAGATTTTTCAAGTCCTGTTGCATGTAGGCCGCGGTGTCATCTGCAAATTCTATATCCAAGAGGCTTTGGTGAGAGTGCAGAACAGGAAGGTCACGTAGGTTTAGATGTCGTGAGTTGAGAAAGCTAGAGAGTGCTTCAATGTATAATAGAAATAAGGATGGAGCTAATGGGCATCCTTGCCGTATAGATCACGATATTAAGAAGAAGGGGGCCCCTTTCTCGTGCTAGTGAAACACAATTGTTGGCATTCCTATAAAGGGTTGTAGTGCCTTTTATCCATGACTCTTGAAAGCCGATTTTCCCCATCACACTTTCTTGAAAATTCCAACATACCCTGTCATATGTTTTCTCAAAATCTAGGAGCATCCACAACTACCTTCTTGTTGGTACATTTAGTAAGGACTTTTGCTTCCTAGAATGAGAAAAGGTTTTCTAGGATGCTCCAATTTGTAACGAATCTTGTTGGGGAGGAATGAATGAGTTGAGGGAGAAGTGGTGCTAAGTGGTGTGCCACAATATTTGTGTGCAACTTATCGACAATATTGAGAAGCATTATGGCAAAAAAGGCAATCTATGACATGGAGTTTCATGGAAGCATGGCTCATTGGATTCAAGTAGGGGACAAAACCACGAATGAATTCTTCCGATCCAACGGATCAAGGCACGCTGAAATAGTGATGCACAACCTCAACCGAGCGGATGGAACAACCATTGAGGATGACGAAGAAATGAGGAATATTGGCACAACTTACCGAAGATAGTATGGAACAACCATTGAGGATGATGAAGAAATGAGGAATATTGACACAACTTACCGAAGATAGTATGGCCATAGGGGAAGACACAAGAGAAGATATTATTCTCCAAAGCATACCCCAGAAAGTCACAACGGAAATGAACACGATGGAAATGAATACATGACTCACGCATCCCCTATCAATCATCGAAATATGGGAGGCACTCTCTGATTTGGATGCATATAGTTGCCTTGGAATCCATGGCCTCACCCCTCACTTCTTCACAAGCCTTTGGGATACTATTAAAGAAGACCTCCTCCAGGCATATGAGGAGATCATCCCCTCTCGAAACATGTTGGAGGAATTTGGACAGGGGATAATACATCTCATTCCTAAAAGTGGTGGGAGTGCCAAGAACAAAATGATATTTATTCACTTTTGTTTCTCTAAATATAAACTCATCTAGCTTTTTAGTGACACTCTTAAGTCTAAGAGAACTAGTAGATTTGTTGTGCCATTGTTTTTGCAGTTCTTCATGTTTTTACATTATCATAAAATATTTGAGATAAAGTCACAACAAATTGTAATATTGGAAAACGACAAAACCACAAATTTCAGAAGGACAATTGATAAGGAATTTCATGAGGAACTCCTTGTCAATATGAAGGTATTTACCTCTCTAAACATGAGACATAATCCACAAGCAAAAAATTACATAACAATCTCGCGAGTCCCAACAAATGTCAAAGAAAAATCACGAGTCATCTTTTATGAACATAATGAATGAGTAAAGAAACGTTTTCGGTGTTGTTGGCCTCAATGTGGTTTATCGCATCTGCTTGGTTGCTCTCTAGGTCGGCAATCATGAAAGTTCAAAGCCTCATACATAACTTCCTTTGGGGTGGAAAAAATGAATCTTGTGCAGTGGCCAAGGTGGCATGGGATGTTTTGATTAGGCCAAAAAGTCAGGGAGGGTTGGCTCTAATAGATCCCTTGATACAATCTCGAGCTCTCTTGACAAAGTTTGTAGTTAGAGGATTGTTACCAGGGACAGAGGCATGGAAGGGTATGTTGCTGAATCAACTGATGCAATTATCTCCCAAGACGGGAGGAAATTGGTTGTCGTCTTTGAAATGGATGTTCTTGACATATATTAAGACACCGAGACAGAATCTAACATCCAGTAGATTTCTACTAGGGATCGTCAGAGCATGGGATGCAATCAATATTTTTTTACGCAAGGACATGCCTAACACATGGGATGGTTGTATGAATCAACCGCTTTTGGCTAATTCTCTTGTTTGGGATTCTATTGGAAATGTATTGGGCCTTACACCTTGTCTTGCATGGGGAAAATTAGACAATGGGCCAACAACATCAGTAGGATCATGGATTCATTTTCAGCAGATGCCAGAAGTGGATCGCCTTAAGCAATTACACTCTATATATGGGGCAAAGACAATGACAATGGATATTTCAACAGCCTTCTCTCAGGCCTCATCACGATGTCGTGAAGATCCGTCACTACGCGCGGATCGTGAGGCGGAACCGCCGGGGTTCTGGACCGGAAGGATTTAGAGTCGATACAAGCTTTGGCGAGAAAGTACTTAAGATAGATTGGGAAAGAGAGAAGTTGAGATTAAACGATTGAGAAAGATCGATTGAACTTTTTATCTTTGGATTTAAGAAACAAGTTACACCATCAATTTGATAACGAATTTCTTCTTCTTAATTTCATAATAATAAAAAAACCGTCCTTTTTCTCCTCCCCCTTCCCTCTTTTATAGATGCTCTCATGCATATGATGCATGTGAGGGTACAAGACATGCATAAATTGCATGTTTGCCATTTGGCGCTTAAGTATTACATGTGGTGCATGATAACCATGTCACTCATTTTAGCTCTCCTGTATGAGAATTTACATGTAAAACTACAATGATAGAAATATAATTTCAATTAAATAGCATGGCTTAATGGTAAACCAATTGACTCCTAACTTGGAGGTGTAAGGTTCGAATCCTTACTTGCCCTCCTTGTATATGTAAATATGTATATATATTTATTTATCTAGTCGTCGGATGCCGGTTCGCCGGATATTGTCGCTAGATGCCGTCGGTTACTGGTGCTGTCGCCGGATTGCCGTCGGATGCCGCCGAATCAACGGCTCCATCGCCGGTCCGGTTTTGGTTGGCCAAAACCCTTTACGAGTAGCTAGCCCACCTCCACTCTTAGTTCAAGTTACCTTGAACTCTCTATGCTCCACACATAGACACAAAGATAATATCTTTTGCTCCACCTTATATATGATGAGAGCTGTATTTGTCGTGCCTATGTGGGATATCTCACAATTTTCTTTTTTCCTTTCACAAACTTTATACCCTCATATCTTGACATTTAGTTGTCCGTTTCTCGTGTAATAAAGTGCATTCGAAACCTCCATCATTTTGTACTTAGATATTAAATCTATTTAAAATGTTATCTTCACAATTATTGTACTATGTGATTTATACTCGATTTCGTACATTTTATGGGATTTTCACACTATTGCCGAAAATCTTCACGACATCCACCCCCACCAAACCGCACGTCCTCCGGTACGTGCCAAGAAGAGAAGAAGTGAGATTTCGGCTACGATGATCAATTAGATTCCTCCATGTCTTCATTTTCATCCGGCCTATTATGTTCATCGTCGAGGTAATCGAGGTCAAGATCCTTGTCTTGTCTTTTCTTGAAAATCTTTACTCTTTTTCCCGCAATGGGTACGACCAACCTTGATCCGTCTAGTTCCGCAAGGTGGTATGTGGCATTATCGTTGGCACTTGTCACCACATACGGCCCGAACCATCTTCTTGCGAACTTCCTTGTACTGTGTTGATTGTCAAGGGTGCTGTCGTAAACCAAAACCCAATCCCCTTCTTCAATCTTCTTGGGACAAAGTCGATGCGTGTTGTCGAACCGAACTTTGTTCTTTACTCGGGCTGCCTTCATCATCTTTCACGCTTTTTCTAAATCTTCAGGTCTTCTTTCAAGTTGCCTTATCCGTGCCGCTAATAACACTTCTCGGCTCATCTCGTTCTCCCACGATATCGCTACCCATGAGGCGATCGTCCTTTCGATGGGTATAATCGGCTTTTGTCCATACATAAGCTCCGTCGGCATATACCCTGTCACCGAGCTATGTGTCGTTCTATCGGCCCACAAGGCATAGGGTAATAGTCGTGGCCAATTCCCGACTCGACCGTTGCATGCCCGTACGATGGCTTTAACGATAGGTCCATGCCCTCGCTCGATCTTCCCATTTGCTTCCGGATTGTAGGCAGTCGTGAGGGAGAGCTTCACGCCTAGTCTTTCGAAGAGCTCCGTCGCTTCGTGCGCGTCCAACTCCCCTCGGTCGGCCACTATCTTCCCTACACATCCATATCGGCAAACAACATCTTCAAGTAAAAATTTACAAACGGCTGAAGTCGTCTTATTTGTCAAGGCTCGTCCTTCCACTTGATTTGTCAAGTCTTCCCTTGCCAACGCTAAGTACTTCATTTGTCCCACTCCCATTGGCATCGAGACCGGATCCACCATCCATTTGAAGTGTATGGTGAGTGGGTATGTCGGCTTTAACTCATCACGATGACGTATATTTGAATATACTTGGCAAGTTTCGCATGTGGACACGAAATGGAGTACATCTTTGTACATGCTTGGCCACCAGTACTTCTCCTTCAACTTTTCGAACGTCGCCCATGTTCCTCTATGACTTGCTCAAGCACTCTCGTGGAATTCGGTCATCAGCGTCTCTTGCTCTTCTTTCTTTACCACCACTCGTCGTGGTATTCCTGTCCTTCTTTTTGGATGTCGCCAAAGGAATCCTCCCTTCAAGAAGTATCGGTAAGCTTTCTTTCGGATTCGTAGGGCGTCCTCCTTTGTCAACGAAGCATCTGTCGTCAATGTTCTTAGGAATCTACCGATGAGTAACCACTCTCCTTCGTACTCGTTCTCGTTGAAGGCGTGGAGGGTTTTCGTGTCCTGGTCTTCCTCCGACAATCGAGCCATCTTGAAGAAGTCGAGGGCGACATCTTCATCTTCCGAAACCATGTTACTTCCGTTTGAAAATCTTGCCCTCGACAGCATGTCAGCCATGGCGTTCTTCTTCCCTGCAATGTGACGGATCTCTGGGTTTAAAGACTTGATGTAGGCGATCCACCTTAGCATAGCAAGATCTGGGGTCGCACATCCCGAGACCATTCCGAGAATTGGGAGACAATCTGTCTCTATTATCACTTCTGACCCGATCAGGTAATCTTTGTCCGTCTTCACTGCCGACACAATACCCCAAAGTTCCCGCTTGACTTGGGCATATCTTTGTTGCCGTTCGCTGAGAACCTTTGCTCCGAACCGGACGGCATATTGCTCATTATCTTCACCTTCTTGATTGATGACCCACCCGATTCCGGTTGGGCTCGTATCTACGGTCACGTAAATTGGCTTCCCTTCGGCATAGTCGGCCTTCTTTAGTGCCGGAGCTTCAAGAAGCAGTTTCTTTAATCTTTGCATCGCCTTTGTGTGCTTGTCTCGCCATTCGAACTTTATGTTGGGATTTCGGTCCCTCCGGATGGGATGTCCGGAGATGAATGACGGCAAGCCCGGAGGCTGTTACGGAACCGGATGATGAAGAGTACCCGGCATGAAGCCGGATGAAGAGTACCCGGCTACGGAGCCGGATGCTGAAGACCCCGGTTACGGAGCCGGATGACGTATGTACCCGGAGAGAGATCCAGATGCGGGGACATATTTGTGAATATGTTTGCCAAGGGCCCTTGAGGCTATATTTGTAAATAGCCCGAAAGTCATATGTGTATAAATATGACTTAGGGCAAACAGTTTGTTGTTGTTGCTCATTTTTCCTATGCGAAGTGAGAGCAGCCGAGTGAGAGAGAGAGAGATAGAGACGAAGAGGTTGTTGCCTCTGTGTATTACCGCTGCCTGTGGCGAAGACAGTGAGCTCAAGGTTGTTGCCTTGTAGCTTCACCAGTGTACATCCCTGTTCATAGTGATAGTTGGAGTTTTAGGACTCCCGTGGTTTTTCCCATTTAGGGTTTTCCACGTAAAACATCTAGTGTACACTTCTCTCTATTGTTTTCGTGCATTCTTGTATTTCCCGTTTTCTTTAGTAATAGTGGGCCGTATGGCCTAAGCGAGGAGTGCGAGCGTATAACCTTCGGTGGTTGGATAGTTAGGGTAAATAGTATGGTAACTAAAGAATAGTATAAAAGAGAGTAGTAGGGGAGGAGAAGAGAGAGAGAGAGAGAGAGAGAGAGAATTCAAATTTCAATTTATGTAAGAAAAGGTCTTTTGGCAAACATGTTTCGCTCTATATGAGCTCATCAGTGCTAAAGACCATATACAAAAATGTGAGAGGCTTATATAGGGGAAGATGCAAGAAGAGTGAAGGGGAGTGGTGGGGATGGATGAGAGGGGATTTGAATGTGTATAAAGGAGGATGTGGGAGTTAGGGAGGTAGTGAATGTAGAGAGGGATAGCTTAATGAGTTTGATGGTAAGGGATGATTTGGGGATCTATTATATTTAGTTCTAGTAGAATGATAGCAATAGTAAGTGTGATGTTTTAATGGGGATTTGGGGATCTAATATATTTAGTTTTGACTAGATAAGAATAGAGTGATTTGGACTTGGTCCAACATATGAAAGGCTTAGGAATGTTTTTTAGTTGGGGATCTAGGCTAAGGTCGGTGTGTAAGTCTTTTAAGAACGAGTGGATACCTAATTTAGGGGAGTTTTTAGAGTACCTAAGCTTGAATATGGTAGGTGTAAGGGAAGATTTGTTTTTATGCTTATGGATGAGAGTATTCCTAAGGGAGAAAGGATGTTTATTAAAGGCTTTAAGGATGAAATTTGGTGGGTAACCTCGGCTAATGAGTCTAAGGAAGAAACGTTTTTTCATTTCTAGGTACCCTATAGGTGTGCTTTCTCTAACTAGGTAGCGTTTTAATTCGTTTGAAATAAAATTTTGTTTGACGTGTATAGGATGGTCTGAGGAGAAGGGAAGATATTGATAGGAATTTAATGGTTTTTGGAAACAATTGAAAGAGAACTTAGAGTTCTCTAGATTGATCCAAATATCCAAGAAAGGGAGCCTAGTGGGGGATGTATGGATCGTAAGTTTAATAGAGTTATTGGTCATAAGGCTATAGAAACTGAGGTAGTCTAAGAGTTGGGGTTTCGTACCTGTCCAAACCCCGAATGCATCATCTATGTACCTAGTAAAATAGAAGAGATGGGGTGTGGTTTGTGAGTTTTCTAGGTGTGATAAGAAAAGGCATGCATAGACAACTGAGAAGTTGCTACCCATGGCCGTTCCTTTGATTTGTTGGTATACTTGGTTATCGAAGGTTAGATAGTGATACTCTAGGGTTAGAGCGCTAAGGGTATAGATAAGATTGGTCTTGGCTAAGGAAAAATGGGGAGAGATGATATGGCGAAGTGCTTCAAGTCCTAACTTAGGGGGGATGCTAGGATAAAGGGATTCTACATCAAAAGAGAAGATGAAACTGTTAGGAGGGGGGGTTAGTTGTTCTAGTTTCTGGATGAGTGAGTGTGAGTCTTTTAGGTATTGTTTTTGGAGTACTAGGATGGGTAATAGTTGAAAATGTAGCCATTTCGAGGTTTGCTCGAATATCGAGTTATTATAAGAACAGATGGGTCTAAAGCTAATGGGTGTTTTATGGAGTTTAGGGAGAAAGTAAATATTAGATACTTGATATCCCTTTACAGGTTTATGGAGTATGTAATTAGCTTCGATAAAGGAAAGTGTCCCTAGATTTTTTTGCACTATACTATTTAGGCGATATAAGAGTTCTTCTAATGGAAAATGGGTTACTTTTCTATAGGTGGTGGTATCTGAGAGGTGATTTATAGCCTTTTCATAATAGGTATCTTTGTCTAGAACACATACTCCCATGTTCTTATCAGCCGGAAGAACGATAATTTGGTTGTTTTTCCTAAGGCTCTTAAGGGCTGTGCGAAGGTGAAATGGTGTCCTAACGGGTTTGGGTTTAGGTTGTTGGAGTTTAGACAAAAGGAGGGTTTCATGTTTTTTAATAATATTTTCAAGAGGGGGATATTGAGATGGTGGATTCCAGTTAGGATTTGGTAGTTTAAATGGATTAAGGGGGGGTGAGTCCATGTCTCTAAAGAAATGTTTTAAACGTAAAGATCTACTTAAACTAGCAAATTCTTTAATGATAGTATTAGTGGAAGGTAGAGAGGATGGTGGAATGTATTTGAGTCCTAAGCTTAGTAAATGTGTTTCATTATTTGTAAGGGGGTGTTTAGATAAATTGTGAATTTTACTTTCTATTCGAAGGGTAGCACTAAGTGGTTTCCAAAACTTTTTTCGTAGTCTATTACTATTGGATTTTTTATGGCGTGGGCGGAAGGGGAAAGATGTATTTGTATTACCTAGCCACATAGAAGTGTCTGGGGTGGAGGTGGTCCTATTAAGAAGATAAAATAGGCGTCTACAAGGATGCACGGCGTGTCTAAAGTGTTTGTTAACACGCTTAGCACGCCGTGCTAGTCGTTTTTTGGTCGGCTAGAAGGTGGGTTCCTATGGTGTGTGGTAGGGGGAGGATTAGTGGAGTGTGGTGTATTTCTATAATGTTTATGATTAGGATAGGAGGGAGGGGTGGTGTGGTGGGTGAAGGGGGTTTTTATATTAGAGAGGGGATAATAAGGAGGTTTATTAAGATACGAGGGAGGGGTAGAGTATGAATTAGAGGGGGGGGTTTCAACAAATGGGGTAAAGAAAAGTGGGGGGGGCGAATGAAAATTAGATAAAGGAGGGGGAGGGGTAGTATGTGAATTAGGGGCAAAATAGGGGGGGGCATGAGTTAGATTATCGGGAAGTAATGCAGGGGCATGTATGAGATATGGAAATAATTGAGAGGGAGAGGGGAGGGGAGGAGGCATTTGTTCATAGAGGCTGCCTCCATATGAAGACAAAGGGGGATGTGAGGAGGGAACAGAGAAATGGGAGTAATTAGGGTTCTGAAAACGTGAGAGGTGAGGCTGTTGTGAGCATGGATGAGGGGTGGGAAGGAGGGGCGGCGCGAATGTGTGTTGGCTGCCTTGCGCAGTCCCAAACAACGCACCATGTAGGGAGGGGGAAGGGTGCACGAGATGGCTGTCCAACACAGTCCCATACTCGTTTACAATAGGGGGGGGGAACGATTGATGAAAGAGGCCGCGATCAACCGCGACATGTTGCTGGTTATTGTGCAGTGGATCACGTTTCTGTGATGTCCAATTATTGTAGGGCGTACCATGTGTACGGCGGAGAAGGGGCGGCGGCGGCGGCGGGAAGTTTTGTTGGCGGCTTTGATTCGTAACAGAGTGTTGAAATTGTTGTCTTGTAATGTTTGGCAGGTGCGGTTGACGATAGTATGGTGGATGGAGCTCGGGGACGGTGTTAGGAGCCGGAGGACTTATATGCGCGGGGAGATGACCGAGGCCTATAGTTGCGAAAGCTTGTGGTGAGCGAGAATGGTGCGGTTCATTATTGGCAAAGTTTGGGTTATGAAAAAGAACTTGAGGCCCTCCATGGTTGGGATAAGGTTTAGATGTTTGTTTAACCTCATTAGTTGCGGTGTTACAGGTGAAAAGGAGGTTAGATGCTCGATGACGAGGACGTTGCGCTTGTTTGGAGTTATTATTGGAGCGGTGGTTTGGGTTAGGGTGAGAGGGTTTAGGGTTTAGGGTTTAGGGTTTAGGGTTTAGGGTTTAGGGTTTTAGATAAAGCCCTAGAACATTTATCCGACATCACTACATATAAAAAAGTTGATAGTCTCCCATTAGAAGAACTTTTAAGTCGACTACAAGACATAGTCAATTGTAATCGTAATATCTTATCTCTCATAGAAATAGAATTTATCCTACACAAACCTCCTAAAGGTTACTCAATACCTAATATGTACTTATTGCCAAAAGTACATAAAAGTCCTGTTACCCTAAAACCCTAAACCCTAAACTCTAAACCCCCTAAACCCTAAACCCTAAACCCTAAACCCTAAACCCAAAAGGGTATCACTTTTCGATGACCATCCTCAATTCATCTGCAACATGAATAACAATGAAGTTAGCATCAACCCGAACCTCAACCATCAAAACCCACAAGTACTTTTCTATAGATCGAACGAGCTTTCGGCAGGCCCGAACATAAACTCGGCCTACCGCCACCATAACCCGAACTCCGATTTCACGACACATGCTTCCCTTCGTACAGGTTCTTGGCTTCATCCACCACAAGATCACCCACACCGACCACCATCATCACTCTTCGGCGGCAACACGGACATCAACCACTTTAATCATCCACCACGAGATCTCCATCAACTACCACCATCATCACTTTTCGATGGCCACAGAGACACGAGCCACCATACACATGCTTGGTCACAGGCTGCACACCGAGGACCCCCGTCTCTGGTCCATAGCTTCTACTCTTCGGCTGCACCTGCTAGTTTCTCGTCGGCCCAACATAGCCATCAACAACAGGACGAGATTAATTCACAGGCGGGCCATAACGCTGTCCCAAACTCAGGTCCTGCGTTCGACTACAATAGAAAGCATCTCCCCCATTCTCACCTTCCCCCTCTGCTCTCCAACCCTCCTCCGTATACTAAGCCCCTCGATACCTCTCCCCCTCAATTTTCTTTCCCTCCTCCTACGCTAGGGCAACAACATAGCCCATCCCTTTACCCATATCCCACTCACTCTCAAAACCTTCCCCCTACACTTCTTAATAATTCTCTGTATACCCCCCCGTTACTTTCCAATATTCCCCTCCATAACCCCATGCCCCTTTTTTGTAATGATCCCCACCCTAATTACCCCCCTAACATTTTGTATAATTTTGGTCTTGCCCCTTCCCCAATCTCTAATATAGCCCCAAACCCCCTCAATATTTTCACAAACCCCCCCAATATTTTCACAAACCCCCCCAATATTTTCACACACTCCTCCCATACCCCCCTCTCTTTTCCTAATAATTCCACACACGGCAACCCCCTCTTATTTCCACATAATATAAATAAGAACCCCTCCCCATTTACGTCTAATACCCCTTTCCATTTTCCTGTTAGTAACCCCTCCCTATTTACATCTAATACCCCTTCCCTTTTTTGTAATTCTAACCCATCTGCCCCAGCCACCCACCCACATAATAAATCAAACCCACACAACTCTTACAAACCCCCCTATCAACCCCCATCTAAAACTCCAACTCATGTGTCGAAACCAAAAAACGTGTAGTGAGGCGTGCTAAACGAATTAGTAAACGGTTTAAGCACGCCTTACACCCTTGTAAGCGTCTTTTTTACATACTAGATAGGCCCCCTTTGACACGTGATACGTACATGTGGCTAGGTAAAGAAAACTCCCACTTCCCTTTCTCCCCTTATACTAAATCACGCCCTAAAAGGCTTAGATACAAGTTTTGGAAACCACTTACTCCCACCATAGACACTACTTCCATCTTACAAAGTAAAATTCATAATCTTTCAAGTTACACCCTTAGTAAACTAGAAATGAAACTTTTAAACCTAGGACTTAAGTTTATACCCCCTTGCCCCCCACCTACTAACCAATCCATTCTTCAAGAATACCAAAACCTAAGTAGATCCTTGAGACTTAAACATTTCTTTAGAAAATCCAACTCTCCTCCCTCTAATCCCTTCAAACTACCCAACCCGAATTGGAACCCTCCTACTAAATATCCACCATTAGAATCTATACTCCATAAACACAATATCTCTCTCTCCACAAACCTCCATGATAATATATTACCTAATATCAAAATACCACTACACCTCCAATTAGCAATAACTAGCCTTAAAAATAATAATAAAATAACCATCCTACCAGCGGACAAAAACATTGGAGTTTGTGTCCTCGATAAAAAAACATACTTAGATAAAGCCCTAGAACATTTATCCGACATCACTACATATAAAAAAGTTGATAGTCTCCCATTAGAAGAACTTTTAAGTCGACTACAAGACATAGTCAATTGTAATCGTAATATCTTATCTCTCATAGAAATAGAATTTATCCTACACAAACCTCCTAAAGGTTACTCAATACCTAATATGTACTTCTTGCCAAAAGTACATAAAAGTCCTGTTAGCTATAGACCGATTTGCTCATATAACGGTTCATTATTTGAACAAACGTCTAAATGGCTTCACCATCAACTCCTCCCCATACTTCTAGTTCAAAAACAGTATCTTAGGGACTCCCATTCCCTTGTCCAAACTTTAGAACAACTTATAACACCACCCAATAGCTTCATTTTTTCTTTTGATGTTGAATCCCTCTACCCTAGCATCCCACCTAAACTAGGACTCTCTGCCCTAAAAAACCTTATTGCCCCCCACTTTTCTAACCAAAAAACCAATTTGATTTACACCCTTAGTGCCCTCACCTTAGAATACCACTTCCTTAAATTTAACAACCAAATTTATCAACAGGTAAAAGGAACAGCCATGGGTAGTAATTTTTCCGTCGTGTATGCATGTCTCTTCCTCTCATATCTAGAAAATTCCAATCCATCACCCCACCTTTTCTATTTCACTAGGTATATTGATGATGCCTTTGGCGTCTGGACTGGTACTAAAATCCAACTTCTCGAATACCTAAACTTCTATAGTAACTCTACTCAAAACTCTATAAAACTAACCATACACACTTCTTACACGAAACTACCCTTTTTAGACCTTTGGATTAGATTAGATAATAATAGATTCACCTTTAATTGCTTTCAAAAAACACTTAACACATATCAATACATCCCTTATTCCTCCAATCACCCTCTACATGTTAAAAATAGTTTTGTTTCAAATGAACTCAAAAGATATATGGTTAGAGAAAGCACGGCCCTAGGTTATTTAAATATGCAAAAAAAATTCTTTACGAGACTTAGAGCCCGAGGTTATCCCACACATTTTATTCTAAATAACTTTCGAAAACACCCTTACTCCCTTAGACACACTCTCCTTTTCAAAGAAAAAACTAAAAAGACCACCCCACCCACTATCTTTAAACTTAGATATACTCGCCATACCCCCACACTAATTATTAAGAAAATACTAACTAACCTACACTATGATATCCAATTAGATCCCCAACTACAACATATCCCTAAACCCATTATTTGTTGGACTAAATCCAAAAACCTCCACTCCCTTCTAGTAAAAACTAAAAACATCCTAGAGCCACTATAAACATATTTTCTCACCCTTCATTTAATCTATCCCCCTTCCTTGTTCCTCTCTCCTTCCCCCTTACTTTTATTTTGTAGTCACACACATCTACTTTTTTCCCCCAATATTTCCCTTATATCTCACTAAAAACTATATTCTATCTCCCCCTCCCTTTTTTTCCCCCCCAATATTTCCCTTATATCTCACTAAAAACTATATTCCATCTCCCCCTCCCCCTTTTTTTTTCCATTTCTCATCCCCTCTTCCTCTCACTACCTTTTTATACACTCTCTCTCTTCCCTCAACCCCTCTCCCTAATACCTCTTATTAACTTCCTTTAACTTTCCCTTCTTTCTTTTATTTACATATAATTACACACCCTACCACTCATTCATTTCCCCTTATTCACCTTTTCCTACTCCCTCATCTGTCTTATCACCCTATCAATCTTCCATTCACCAGCTCATTTTGTTTCCCCCCCCATATCACCACCCCCTCTATCATCAAGATCTTCCAACTTAAAACCTTACAGCCCTCCATCTATTTACATTGTTATTGTACCCCACTCACTATGATTATACATTCTCCTCCCTTCCCCAACCTCAACATCCTATATAAACCACCTTTTGTATGTACATGACCTTTTGCACTGATGAGCTCTACCTAAAAGAGCGAAACTAGTTTGCTGCATAAGGTCTTTCCTTTTATTTTAATGGAATTTTCCTGAGTCTCTCTCTCTCTCTCTCTCTCTCTTTATGTGTGCTTAGAATCTTTTCTTATTACATTATCTATGTAAACCCTAGACCTAATCCTGAAACCCTAATCCCGAAACCCTAATCCTGAAACCCTAATCTCGAAACCCAAAACCCTAATCCCGAAGCCCTAAACCCTAATCCCAAAACCCTAAACCCTAATCCGGAAACCCTAAACCCTTTCCTATTACATTATCTACCATATCTAAAAGTCGCTCGCACTCCTTGTATCAACCTTACGGTTAATAAACAAAGCTCTCTCTATTGTTTTCGTGCATTCTTGTATTTCCCGTTTTCTGTGAATCGATCCTGTTCCTCGGTTGTGGCCGAGCACTGTTGTACGACAAGTGGTATCAGAGCGACGGTAACACAGAAAATGGAAGGCGGCAGCAGCGGGCAGCCGGGGATGATGGTGCTGAATGCGCAGAATTACGCCGACTAGAAGATCAAGATGGAGGATCTTCTGATTGTTCGGGATCTGTACGAACCAATTGACAGGTCGGAAATACCGAAGGGGGTACTTGAGTCGGAATGGAGGCTTCTGAACCGGAAAGCTGTTGCAACCATTCGGCAATACGTCGACGTGAGTGTTCTACAACACGTGGCGAACGACACCAACGCATATGAGATGTGGCGGAAGCTGTCGGGCCTCTACGAGAGGAAGAATGCGTTGAACCGGACCTCCCTGATGAGAAAGATAGTGAACCTCAAGTACCGGGACGGCGAGAGTATGGTGGAACACGTAAGCACGTTCATGGGATTCGTGAACCAGCTTGCGGCGATCAAGTTCCCGTTGGAGGATGCAATGCAAGCCATCATTCTGATGTGTACATTGCCGGACAGCTGGGAGAACTTGGTGGTGACTCTCAGCACCTCCTGCACCGAAGATAACTTGTCCCTACAAACGGTAAAGACGAGTATTTTGAACGAAGAAGCGCGTCGGAGAGATAAAGAACCGGCCTCCGACTCGAAGGCGCTGCTTACCGAATCGGAACGGGGAAGACAATGGAACCGGAGTCCGCAAAGACGGGAGAAGTCGGGGACCCGGTCGCAGTCAAGAGGAAGACCCACATGTTTCCACTGTGGGAAGCCGGGGCACTTCCGGAAGAATTGTCGGCATTACCGAAAGGAGAACGGAGCCGATGACACTGATTCGAAGAAGTCACCGGAGAGAAACGGTGCATACCGGGGAGCCACGGACCGGAGAGGTCCGGATCGGCGAGGGCAGGACCGGAAAGGAACGACGGCACTCGCGGCAAGTGAAGAAGAGATAATGCTCATTACCGAAGAGAGGGAGCTGAACCTTGCCGGTGTAGAGATGACCTGGGTGGTCGATTCCGGAGCGTCGTTCCACCTGACCCCGGAGAAGAAATACTTCTCATCCTACACGGCCGGTGAGCACGACTGTGTCCGGATGGGAAATGAAGGCACATGCTGGATTGCCGGCATAGGAGACGTGTGGCTGATGACATCAACCGGATGCAAGATGATGCTGAAGGATGTGCGACACGTTCCGGAGGTCCGATTGAACCTGATCTCGGCCGGGAGGCTAGATGATGAAGGCTACACGGGTAGCATTCGGAACGGTGTCATGAAATTCAGCAAGGGGAGCCTGATAGTGGCTCGGGCCCGGAAAGTCAACACTCTGTACCTGATGAATGCCCGGTTATGTCCGGAAGAGCTGAATGTGGCAGCCGACACTGCCGGTGAGCTGTGGCACAAGAGACTGTGCCACATGAGTGAGAAGGGGATGAAGAGGCTTGCAGAAGACAACCTTATTCCAGTGAAGCATGTGCACCTGGAGAAGTGCACCGATTGCCTGGCCGGTAAGCAGAACCGAACCTCCTTCCACTCAAGGCCACCGACGAGACGTAGTGTACCATTGGAGTTGGTACACACTGATGTGTGTCAGGTAGAAACGAAGTCACATGGCGGAGCCCAGTACTTCGTGACATTCATTGATGATCACAGCCGGAAGCTGTGGACGGCACCATTGAAGACAAAGGACCAAGTGTTGTCCGTCTTCAAAGAACTCCATGCGAGAGTGGAAAGAGAATCCGGCAAGAAGCTGAAAGCGATACGAGCGGATAACGGAGGAGAATACCGGGGGCAGTTCGCGGAGTACTGTCGCTCGAAAGGAATCCGGCTCGAGTTTACTGTGCCGAAGACGCCGGAACTGAACGGGCTGGCCGAGAGGATGAACCGGACCATAATGGAGAGGGTCCGGAGTATGCTGGCACATGCGAAATTACCCAAGGGATTTTGGGCTGAGGCAATGTCGACGGCGACGTATGTGATAAATAGATCACCCTCAGTACCTTTGGACGGAGACACGCCGCAGAAAGTGTGGACCGGTAAGGAAGTGTCCTACCGGCATCTGAAGGTGTTCGGGTGTCTCGCATACGTGCATGTGGCAAAGGACCGGAGAGGAAAGCTAGATCCAAAGACCCGGCCATGCATATTCCTCGGTTACGGCGACAACGAGTTCGGCTACCGAGTATGGGACCCGGTCGACAAGAAGATATTCAGGAGTCGAGATATCATCTTCATGGAGGACAAGACACTCGCCGACTGGGAGTCGGAGAAGAAGATGAAGAGCGCCAAGTCGACCGGTGAGGATAAACTCTACGAGGAGCAGTCCCGACCGGCAAGGGACCGGTTAGCACTCGAGGATCCGGCCGAAGATGGTGAAGAAACAGAACCGGCCGAGGAAGATGAAACTGATACCGGAACCGGCCCCGATCCCGAAATGGATTCGGATGAAGAGGAAACGGAGCAGCCGGTTACCGAAGCTCCGGAACGGAGATATCCTCTAAGAGAGAGAAGGCCCCCCCGGAGATTTCCGGAGCCAGAGCACGTGCTGCTAACCGACGAGGGGGAGCCGGAGAGCTTTGAAGAAGCAAAGCATGACACCCAGAGCCGCAGGTGGTTGAGTGCCATGCAGGACGAGATGGATTCCCTGCATGAGAACCACATATATGAACTTGTGGAGTTGCCGAAAGGAAAGCGGGCACTACGAAACAAGTGGGTGTTCAAGCTGAAACCGGGAGATGCCGGAAACCTTTCGAGATACAAAGCCAGGATCGTGGTGAAGGGGTTTCAGCAGAAGAAGGGCGTCGACTTCGACGAGATATTTGCCCCGGTAGTGAAGATGACCTCCATCCGGACGGTGCTGAGCATAGCGGCAAGCATGGACCTCGAGGTAGAACAGATGGACGTGAAGACGACATTCCTTCACGGTGACCTCGAAGAAGAGATCTACATGCAGCAACCGGAAGGATTCGAGAAAAAAGGGAAGGAGCACCTGGTATGCCGGTTGAAGAAGAGCCTTTACGGACTGAAGCAGGCTCCCCGGCAATGGTACCGGAAGTTCGACTCCTTCATGACCGACGAAGGGTACCTCAAAACGCAGTCCAACCACTGCGTGTTTGTGAAGAAGTTCGAAGGAGGAGACTTTCTAATACTCCTCCTGTACGTGGACGACATGTTGATCGTCGGACGGGACCAGGTCAAGATACGGATGCTGAAGAAAGCTCTTCACCGAACCTTCTCAATGAAGGACCTGGGTCCGGCGAGGCAAATACTAGGGATGCACATCATCCGGGACCGGAAGAAGAAGCAGTTGTGGCTGTCACAGGAGAAGTACGTGACAAAGGTGCTTCACCGGTTCAACATGTCGGAAGCGAGACTGGTCGGGTCAACCCTCCCGGCAAACTGCAAGTTGTCCAGCAAGCAAAGCCCCAAGACAAAGGCTGAGAAGGAGGACATGATGAAAGTACCATATGCCTCTGCCGTCGGAAGCTTGATGTACGCAATGGTGTGTACAAGACCGGACATAGGATATGTAGTTGGAGTGGTGAGCCGGTACATGAGCAATCCCGGCAAAGAGCACTGGAACGCGGTCAAGTGGATACTCCGATACCTGAAGGGCACGACAAACGTGTGCCTCCGATTCGGCTCCGGTAAGCCCGAACTCGATGGCTTTACCGATTCGGATATGTCGGCTGATGCAGATACCAGCCGGTCCACATCAGGGTATGTGATGACGTATGCAGGGGGAGCTGTTTCGTGGCAGTCGAGGTTGCAGAAGACAGTTGCGTTGTCAACCACGGAGGCGGAGTACATGGCGGCTGTTGAAGCCGGCAAGGAAATAATATGGATGAAGGACTTCATTAGAGAGCTCGGTATCCGGCAGGAGGAGTACCGACTCTACTGCGATAGTCAGAGTGCCATCCACCTTGCGAAGAACGCGGCCTACCATTCCCGGACGAAACACATCCAGCGTAGATACCACTGGATCCGGGAAAGGATAGAAGACAAGGAGTTCGTGCTGACGAAGATCCACACGGACGAGAACGGGTCGGATATGCTGACCAAGGTGCTCACACCCGACAAGCTGGAAGCATGCCGGAAGAGGATCGGGTTGGAGAGACATCCCATGCCGAAGTGAAGGGGGAGTTTGTTGGGATTTCGGTCCCTCCGGATGGGATGTCCGGAGATGAATGACGGCAAGCCCGGAGGCTGTTACGGAACCGGATGATGAAGAGTACCCGGCATGAAGCCGGATGAAGAGTACCCGGCTACGGAGCCGGATGCTGAAGACCCCGGTTACGGAGCCGGATGACGTATGTACCCGGAGAGAGATCCAGATGCGGGGACATATTTGTGAATATGTTTGCCAAGGGCCCTTGAGGCTATATTTGTAAATAGCCCGAAAGTCATATGTGTATAAATATGACTTAGGGCAAACAGTTTGTTGTTGTTGCTCATTTTTCCTATGCGAAGTGAGAGCAGCCGAGTGAGAGAGAGAGAGATAGAGACGAAGAGGTTGTTGCCTCTGTGTATTACCGCTGCCTGTGGCGAAGACAGTGAGCTCAAGGTTGTTGCCTTGTAGCTTCACCAGTGTACATCCCTGTTCATAGTGATAGTTGGAGTTTTAGGACTCCCGTGGTTTTTCCCATTTAGGGTTTTCCACGTAAAACATCTAGTGTACCCTTCTCTCTATTGTTTTCGTGCATTCTTGTATTTCCCGTTTTCTGTGAATCGATCCTGTTCCTCGGTTGTGGCCGAGCACTGTTGTACGACACTTTATTCTTTTCTTTAGTAGTCCATATAACGGTTCGGCGACATGAGCGTAGTGAGGAATCCATATATGATAAAACGCGCACGCTCCAAGGAACCTTCGAACCTCCGTTTGGTTTTCGCATTCTTCTTTCATGTCTTGGATTGCGTTCACTTTGGATGGCGAGGGCTTCCGGCCGTATGCTCCACACAAGTGACCTACCACCAAGATCTCCGGTTGCCCGAATGCGGATTTTTCTCCCGAAAATGTCAAATTCGCATCTTCGAGCCTTTGAAGCACCTTCTCGCAATCTTTCATATGATCCGCAACGAACTTTCTACAACCTTCCTTATCTTTCAATTCATCTTTCTCCTCATCCGAACATCCTTTTATCGGAATATCATCCAAGAATGGCATCGTGATGTCCGGAATGCAATCCTTCAAGACTTTATTCATGGCATTCACCATATGAGCCACCGAGTTCGTTGCGCCTTGGGGTAAGGTACACATCCGCACAAGCCCGATCGGAGTCCTCATGGTTGTAATGTCCCGACTGTCGATCGCCAATTGGAATTGGTCATATCCGGAGTAGAGATCGCCAATGGAGTTGATGGACCGGCCCGCAAACGCTTGGGCAAATTCGTCCACGCTCGGACCGATTCCGGCATTTCGAATTGTCACCTTGTTGACGGGTTGAAGATCTTGGATGAATCGCAATGATCCATTCTTCTTCGGCACCGTGAACCACCTATTGGAATAAGGAGCATTTGACGGTTCTAGAATTCCCATACTCACCTTCTCCTTTAAGAGCTCGATCAGCTTCGGAAGGTGTGCTCTCGGTACCGGTATCGGTTTCAAATTCCAAGGCAAATGAGGCACCGTGAAGATCACCATCGGCTCTATAACCTTTGGGTTGGCGCATTTGATTTCTCGTGGGAAGAATGCGAAAGCCTTCCCATGTCTCTCAAGCATATCGCGAAACATTCGCTCCTCTTCAGGGAGAAGGAAATCCTCCTTTCCAACTCGTAGCTTCCCCTTCGTCTCTTTGGTGAAGTCATGACCTATCTTCTTCGGATCTCTTAAGCTTGGATCGTTAGCGACTTCCTTCATCTTTTGCCAGCTATCTTCCGGTAGCGGAACCGCAACTGGCTTGATCTTCTTATCCACCGTTTTATATTTCGTGTTGATGTCAGCTTCCTTCATCGAGATGCCACGACGGTATTCATCGATGATAACGTACATGTTGACGGAGTTAACCGAAATCACGCGTTGGTTGTGAAGATAGCTCAAGTCCACGACGTCCTCGATTTCGCCGATGGTGTCGTTAAATGAGGCTTCTTCCATAATATGAGTCACGAACTCTCCTTCTTCTATTATATTCTCTTCTTTCAGCATCTTCTCGAATTCTTGTATCCGGCACTTGTGCTTCTTGTCGGGTACTACTAGTTTACATGCGCCACTAGGTGTGACACATGTTGTTTCTCCTTGCAATCCACGCACTCTTCTTTCTTGTGGGGTCTTGTGATTGCTCGGACTATTTGTGCCCCATGCTTCAATAGTCCGCTCTAAAAATCCGAGGATTCGCCTCTGAGACTATCTCGATTCCTTTCATGATTGGCTCGCACTGTTAGGAATTGGACCGATCTTTGGTTGTCAAGAATCTTTATTCGTGCGAAGGCTGCTCCATTATCGAACACTTTGGTCTCCATCCGAGATGATGTGATATAAGGTTGCCCTAGGATGACAGGATGCGACGCCGATTCTTGTACGAAGAAGTGTTGATCCATCTCCACATCCCCGATCGTGACTTTGACATTGGGACAAGCTCCGTACAAGTCCTCCGTAGACTTTGTTGCCGCACGAATCTTCCATCCGTGGTTTGTATTGATTGGCCATCTTCCCTTCTTGTAGAAGTCGGTTGACATGAGGTTGATCTCCGAGCCGTGGTCGATCAAGGCTACGACGGTCTCTTTCTTCTCCCCGATCTTCACCGGCGTCTCCGTTGTCGCTCGTGCCCAATGAGGTCGAGTGTAGTGGCTGTCCACCATATCTTCATCGATTTCGTCTCTTGCCATCGTTATGGCATTCGTTTTTGCTTTTTGCGGCTTCTCTTCTTCCTCGTCCGATTGTTGTCTCTTTCTCTTTACAAGGTCCACGATCGTGTCATGGAACTCCTTCTTCGTAATGCCAAGAAATTCCCTCAAGGACAAAGTTACGTGGCTATCAAGAACTCGTTCTTCGAGAATCTTCTTTAGGTCCGTCGTCTGCTCTATGTCCGACCTTAGCTTATAGGTAGGTATGGTCCTTGTCCTCCGAGCGGGGTCTTCGACACCAACCTTCACGGGCCGAACCGTTTCTTCAACTCGTATGCTCAGCTCCCCTTTTCGGCTTGATTCTCGTTCCTCCGTTTGTAAAGGTCGACTCGTCTCCGCATCGTCCTTCTTTTTCGCGTTCCTTGTTTCATGTCTTTTTGATGGCCCTTGCTCTTCTATTCTCTTTCTCTTTTCTTCGACGAACACCTTGTGGTTGTCGCACATCACGTCTGCGAGTATGGTGTTGTCGTCCACCGGATCCGACCACCTGGTTATGCTTTGCACGCTTCGGTCCGCAAGCTCTACCTCGTTCGATGTGATTTTTCCCTTCTTCTCATATTCGAGAACGGAAGTCCAAAACTTTGCTCCCGCTCTAGCAGCTTCAATCTTGTCTTTCCCGACTCTTATTCCGGTCGACGCAGCATAGTGCATCGCATCCACATGAGTCACATCGGCATCCTCCATAGATCTCTTCATTCCTCCTCTTCCGAAATTCACCCGTAGGGGTCTTCTAGTCTCGCTTGAGCAGATCATGTTGTCCTCTATGTATATGATATTTTGTCGAATCGCCTCTCGAAGGCTCGCACAATCCCTTCTCATGTGGTCCATGCTATCGCACCACACGCATCTAAATGGTTCTTTTCCTTTAGGGCCCCGACGATTCATGTTGGCTAGCGTGACCTTCTCGAACTTCTTCGCTAGCTCTTCAATGATGTCGTCATCAATCTTCTTTTCTTCCACGTTACTTTGTCTTGGCGGCTCAACTACTTTCGGCGGTCTTGCTTTCTCCGTGGTAGTCGGTCTCGTCAAGTCGGTGTCATCAACCCATTGGCGACGCTTGTCGAGCCTATTGCATGCCCGCTTCACCGCAATCCAATCCGCTACGAGCCCATTTGCTTGGGTATCATCTTCGAGAAGAGTCCCCAACTCCTGTCTATCCTTTATGTCCACGGCCTTCAAGAAGTACAAAGTCTTGTCCTCTTCAAGCAACACTTGGTTCGTATTGGGGAGACGACTAAACATCTGGTCGAATTCGTCGTACACCCTCGAGACGCTCATCTTCTTATTCTTCTTCTCTATCCACTTCATCAGGGCATGTTGTGTCATCCTCGTTGAGTCTTCAGTCACGAACTCTGCTAGTATCATTTTCTCGAACTCGGACCATGTTGTCTTACCTTCTTGAAGCTCGATGACGCGTCTTTGGATGTTGTTGGCGACAACTCTCTTGAAGCTTGCGATCTGACGTGCCTCGGACACGTCCCTTTGATTCATCTCCCTTCTATATGCATCAAGGAACTTCGTAACGTTCCTTCCATCGAATTGGCCCTCGAGCTCTACGACACGATCGACAGCCTTCTCCACGCTTGCATCGTTGTCCCGAGATCTCATCATTTGCTCGACGATTAGCATCATCCTTTTGAGCTCTCCCGCTTGGTTGCTTGAGGACGCCATCTCCAAGTATTAATCTCGACTTGATCCTTCCTACCGCCTCGTTCACGTCGGGTTCACCACTTCATTATGTCGTGAAGATCCGTCACTACGTGCGGATCGTGAGGCGGAACCGCCGGGGTTCTGGACCGGAAGGATTTAGAGTCGATACAAGCTTTGGCGAGAAAGTACTTAAGATAGATTGGGAAAGAGAGAAGTTGAGATTAAACGATTGAGAAAGATCGATTGAACGTTTTATCTTTGGATTTAAGAAACAAGTTACACCATCAATTTGATAACGAATTTCTTCTTCTTAATTTCATAATAATAAAAAAACCGTCCTTTTTCTCCTCTCCCTTCCCTCTTTTATAGATGCTCTCATGCATATGATGCATGTGAGGGTACAAGACATGCATAAATTACATGTTTGCCATTTGGCGCTTAAGTATTACATGTGGTGCATGATAACCATGTCACTCATTTTAGCTCTCATGTATGAGAATTTACATGTAAAAGTACAATGATAGAAATATAATTTCAACTAAATAGCATGGCTTAATGGTAAGCCAATCGACTCCTAACTTGGAGGTGCAAGGTTCGAATCCTTACTTGCCCTCCTTGTATATGTAAATATGTATATATATTTATATATTTATTTATCTAGTCGCCGGACGCCGGTTCGCCGGATGCCGTCGGATGCCGGTGCGTCGCCGGATTGCCATCGGATCACTGTCGCCGAATTGCCGTCGGATGCCGCCGGATCACCGGCTCCATCGCCGGTCCGATTTTGGTTGGCCAAAACCCTTTACAAGTAGCTAGCCCACCTCCACTCTTAGTTCAAGCTACCTTGAACTCTCTATGCTCCACACATAGACACAAAGATAATATCTTTTGCTCCACCTTATATATGATGAGAGCTGTATTTGTCGTGCCTATGTGGGATATCTCACAATTTTCTCTTTTCTTTTCACAAACTTTATACCCTCATATCTTGACATTTAGTTGTCCGTTTCTCGTGTAATAAAGTGCATTCGAAACCTCCATCATTTTGTACTTAGATATTAAATCTATTTAAAATGTTATCTTCACAATTATTGTACTATGTGATTTATACTCGATTTCGTACGTTTTATGGGATTTTCACACTATTGCCGAAAATCTTCACGACAACGACTTCAGCCAATGCAAGAGCATATGTGGTTTGGTTGCCTGACGAATGGCATGATGCTCTTTGTTAAAGGAATTTCTACAGACGGGTGTATTTTTTATTTCCATATTCAACAAGATAATAAATTGCAGCCTTATACACCCTCTGATCATTTGCTGCAAAACCTGCTTGCTGTTCCAGTTAGGGTGATTGCCAAAACTGGTAAGAAATGGCTCTTGGATCCACAACTGTCAAAAGCCCATTTGTTGGATATGCTTTGGTTATATGCACGACAACCAATAAATAGGCTAATGTGGGACCTAAGGGGATGGTCTTGGACTAGTCCCATGATGGATCCAATGCAAAAAGTTATGTTCTTTCAGTATACTGTGAAATTTGGAAGAACCTTACTCATGTCTAAGAATATTCCAACTCCTACGGCTCAAAAGCACTGGAATAGGTGGAGTGTATCAAGCAATCACTTGATGGCTTATTGGAAATGGATTTGGTCTTTTAGGGGACCAACAAAATACACTCTCTTCAGATGGCTTTTACTACATGCAACACTACCAGTAGGTCAGTCTTTGAAAGGAAACTTGGCACCCGTTCTTAGACAATGTAGTTATTGTGGTGACTTGCAGGAAACTACCAAGCATGCTCTCTGGTCCTGTTCAATAGCCCAACAGGTATGGAATAAAGTTCTTTCTTTATTCCTAACAATTAATGTAGGTTGCCTATTCTCCTGGGGATCAACGGTATGGGGGGGTTCTCCATTCCAATGTCTTATTGTATGAGGCGGATGATGCTCTAGAGGCTAAGACAGTCATCAACAAGCATCTAATATCTGTCTCCCCTTTTCAACAACCTTGAAAGCAAATGCATGCAACCCATGTATGGAAAACAATATCCACGGTTACATTATGGACCTTATGGAAGTATCGGTGTAAAAGACGATATGATTCTATAATTCCCCTTTTCTCAAATATATTGCTAGAATTATGGGACAACTTATTAGCGGTAGTGCGTGGGCAATATGACAATATGTCGGGCCCTTCGGAGGTTGTTCTTAAGAAAAGGAAAAAATTACTGCAATTATGGAGGAAGTTGCCTCTATTCACGGTCTCTTCTCAAGGACCTATCTGGAAATATCATCATCCTTGGTCCTTCCCCTTGATTATCCTTTTTGTATATAACACTCTCTAATTGTACACTTTGTAGCCTTACAACGTTTTTTCTTAATACTAATGAAGGAAATCTTTATGGAAAAATAAAGTAAAGAAACGTTTTGGTATTCCCTATTTTATGTTGCAGATGGTTCATGAGGATGGTTCATGGTGTGGGCACAAACCTCATCCAATTACCCTTGTAGGTAGTTGATAACCGAAAACCATATATCCATGATCAATTGCTATGTGTGGCATACTTGATCTTGGAAGTCCTTTAGGCAACGTGCTTTCCATACATACCATAGGTGAAACCTGCGATCAACATCCAAATCTCTTGGAACCGAGGGGTTGCGGTCTTCAAGCCTCTCTCAAATCGGGTCTTGACGAGTTTACCTCTTGTGCATTCATAGCACCAACTGTCTACATTGAAGGTCTCCGTCTAGCTATCAACCGAGAGATCAATCCAAGCCGCTCCACTCCACGATGTTGTTCCTTCCACTTCGCATGCAGTTAGGAGGCGAGTCACTATGTCCCATACTCTCTGAGTTTGAGGGCAATCCCACAAACCGCGTCTCAGAGTCTCAATAGTTGAAGAACACAAGGGCCAAGCTATCGGGCTGCCACGTTTACCTAGCCATTCGCCAATAGGAACCACGTAATGGCTTATCTGCCACCAAAATAAGTTTGATCTTCTCAGGCATGTGGAGACCCCAGAGACCCTTCCAAAAGGTATTGAGCACCTCGATAGGGATGCCCAATGTCCACCAACCATTGCGTAGGGAACCGTCCAATTGCAGTTGTATAGCCCGACCCAATTAGAATTTATCTTGCATGATGCATGATGTTGATTCAGTTATTGGGGGGTTCCATGTACCCGTTGTCGTGAAGAAAACCGTCCACAAGCGAAATCGGTGCACCGGAGCGTAGGAACCGGCTCTTCATGCACGTACGCCTTATGTTGTACATAGAAGATCCTAGGTAGGTAGATTCGGTAGGTAGGAAGTTAATGGGAAACGGTTCCTTCCTTGCCTATAAAAGGAGGGAGACGAGGAGGGTGTCGAGATAGCAAAGTAAGAGAGGACGAAGTGCTGTCGGATTGTGGGCCGAAGGCTTCTCTCTCTTCCATACTCCGTAGCTTCTTTCTGTGCAGGTTTTTCGGGAGGCTCGCGCTGCTCTGAGGAATGCCCGAGTGCTTTCGGCAGCACCTCCAACCTACTCCCTTCTTTCTGAGCGTTTACGAACAGGCATCGGCATCTGTTCACCGGCCTGTTCGGTTGTAACCGACTTCGTGCTTCTTGTTGCTTGTCTCTGTTAAGATATACATACATACCTTCGTGCCTCTCTGTGTTGGTTTCCCCGCTCGCGTCTTCGTGTCGAAGGGCCGTGTCCCTGTGGATCTACGCTCGCACGTAGTGGGTCCCTTCCCTTCTCCTTTCTCTCTTGCTCTTCGGTACAAGACCCCCGAGGTCCCGCCTCATTCCACGCATCCGCGAGGAATACCTCGACATCTTGGTGAACCCGACGTGAAAGAGGCGGCAGAAGAGCAGAAGATGAAGGGGTCAGATCTTGCGGAGGCCATGGCTTCGGCCGTGGATCGGATATTGAGCGCACGCGAGGGCACCGGCGCCCTCGACAGAGCCATTGAGGTGGTCGTCGGTACGATAGGCCGGTTCAGCGGAAAGGATGCCACGAAGTATTTGGCGTCCTACGGGGCAGAAATGCTGATGCAGGACATTCTGGAAAAGAGGCGTCTTGCCGGGTTCCCTGGAGTGGCGATGCTGAGCATCCATGCGGAGGTGCTCGAGGTACGGGCGGAGAGCCGTACCTGGGAGGAGTTCGAAGGCCGACTCCTAGAAAAATACGGGCTGGACAACGCGCTCCGGCTTTCGAAACGGGACTTCATGGAATGGGTGGAGTTCCTCGGCAAGGGAAGAAACGCGTCGGCACTCCTCCGGGAGTTTGAGGAACGTTTTGCGCGCCTTTCGGCGCTTGACCGAACCATTCTGGATACGAGCCGGGTCCTACTGTTCGTCAAGTCGGTGGACAAGCGGGACCGGGATCAAATAGGCTCCTTGCTAGAAACCGAAGACGGGCTGACGACCGACTGGGCTGACGACCGACTGGGCTGACGACCGACTGGGCTGATGGAAGAGGCAGCGGCCCGGCACGTGGAGGCCATCCACTACTCGGCGTCGGCCGGTATTCGGGTCGGGGGTAGCGAGGCCCGAAAGAAGAGCAAAGACGGATTCTGGTTGGCAATGTTGGAAGGCCTCGCCGGCGCACGGTTGAGGAAAGATGAAGCGGACCGCGCTTAGAGACGGGTCCGGGAAATAACCGGGTGGAGCGACCCGGTCGAGGAGAAGACGGGCTTCGTAGAAGCCGCATGCCGGAACTACGAGGCTCTGGTAGAAGACAAACGAGTGGGGAAAGCGGAGCGGCCGGGCCCTCACAACTGTACGAGACCCGATTCGGGCAACGACGGAACGATGTCGATGGGTCCAGCGCGCAAGATAACCCCAGGAAGGGCAGATACCGATTGGGGACGGAAATAGAAAGGACCACGGACCTACGAAAGGTCCTAGAAGAACGGATCCTCGACAACAAAGTGGAGCTGTCATTGCGGGAGGTGCTAGGGATCGCCAAGAAGGAGTTCCACGACTCCATTGTGGACTTGGTGAAGCGGAAGAGGCTGTCGACGGAGACGGAACCGGAAAGACCGGTGGAGGTGCGGATGACGCACATCGACGACTTGGCGCTGGAAGATGAGTGGGCGGAGAGCCACTATTCGAGGCGACACTGGGCCCGAGCGACCACGGAGACCCCGGTAAAGATCGGAGGTGTCCAGGAACCGGTGGTGGCACTGGTGGACCACGGTTCGGAAATAAACCTGATGTCCATGGACTTCTATAAGAAGGGAAAGTGGCCGATCAACACCAAGCACGGGTGGAAGATACGGGCAGCGACGCGCGCCACCGAGGAACTGCACGGGGCCTGCCCGAACGTGCGAGTCAAGATCGGCAACGTCGAGATTGACCAGCACTTCTTCGTACAGGAGACGTCCTCGCACCCGGTCATATTAGGGGAACCATACATCACGACGGCGCGGATGGAGACCAAGGTGCTAGACAACGGTTCGGCCTACGCGAGGGTCAAAAGCAAGGACGGGCGCCATTCGGTCCAATTTCTGACGGTGCGACCGAACCACGAGCGAAACCGTGAATCCCTCGATGGCGAGAACCGGGTGGATTTTTAGAGAGGGCTGCCAAGGCGTGGGGCCGAGACAGCCCGGACACTCGGGAAAGACCCCACAGCTGTACGATAGAACCGAAACCGAAGAAACCCTGTACGATAAGTAAAAAATTTTGCTTCTCCAACAACGGAGGGTGTATGATAGTCGGCATCATTGGCCGAGAAAAGGCAAGGGCGAAGGTGCGACTTCGAGCGTGCGGAGTTCTTGGCCCGGACGAGGAAATCAGCGGAGCCGTGGAGGCGGTCTCCTTCGACGACACCTTGGGGATGCTGAGGAAGGTAGTCGGAGAAGACCTTAACGAAGACCGGACGATACCAGTATGTTTCGAAGAAATGTACGAAGTCATCGCGAACTTCAGTCAAGGGCTCGAACCGGATCGGACGGCCCGAGTCAGCACAAAGTACAAGACTGTGGACCGGAAGGTAAGGCCAGTCGCGGCACCCTTACCGGAGGGCAGCGAATCCCGAATCAGAGGGGTTGCGTCGGACCCCAGTTTACGAGATCCGGTCTGCATAGGACACACCTTCACCGACGGGACGCTCCGGGAGCTCAAAATCGGTGGGGGCGGGTTCCTACTACCGGCGGAAGAAGACCGGTTTCGGAGAATGTTCGGAAGGCACGGGAAAGCCTTCACATTCTCACCGGGAGAGATCGGGTGCGTAGACCTGACAATCGTGGAGCCGATGGTGATATTCACGGTACCGCATGTGCCGTGGAATCTCAAGCCGATTCCAGTACCGAGAGCTCACATCCCAAAGTTGATGGAGCTATTGAGGCAGAAAGTCGATATGGGCATTCTCGAACCGTCAAGTGCCCCATACTCGAACCGATGGTTTACTGTACCAAAGAAAAACGGAACATTGCGCTTCATCCAAGACCTGCAGCCGGTCAACAGAGTGACCATTCGGAACGCAGGAATCGGACTAACCATAGACGAGTTCGCGGAGGCCTTCGCCGGAAGGTCGATTTATTCGGTCGGTGATCTGTACTCGGGGTACGACCAGTTCCAGCTAGCCGTGGAGAGCAGAGACATTACGACGATGCGAACTCCCCTCGGCCTAGTGCGAATGTGTACCCTGCCACAAGGAGGGACCAACTCGGTGGCCCACATGGTGAATGCAATGAACAAGGTACTGAGGGATTGCATCTCGGACATCACCATGCCATTTCTAGACGACATCCCGATAAAGGGGTGCCCGGTGGAAGAGAAGGACGAGACACTCGGGCCGGACGGATGCCGGCGATTCGTGGCAACACACATCGACGACTGCGAGAGGGTGCTACAAAGGCTAGAGGGTGCGAGGCTCACCTTCTCCGGGGAGAAATCGGCCTTCGGGCAATCAGAAATCCTGGTGGTCGGACACCTATGTGGACCATATGGCCGGAAGCCATCTCCGGCAAAGGTAGAAGCCATCTCCGCGATGAAGACCGGCTGTAGCTCGGTTACGGAAGTTCGGAGGTTCTTGGGGGCATGCGCATTCTACCACATATGGATCCCGCATTACGCCCACGTTGCGGAGCCGCTATACGGGTTGCTGAAGAAGGGGCGAAAATTCGAGTGGCGAGACGAGCACACGGAGTCGGTCTGGAAGCTGAAGGAAGCTCTTGCAGCAGCACCGGCGCTCCGGAAGGCGGTCTACGAGAAGGATACCCCGGTATACATAACGGTGGATACGAGTCCGACCGGGATCGGATGGGTCGTCAACCAAGAAGACGAGGACGGTGTTCGGTTCCCGATCTGATTCGGCGCGAAGGTCCTCAGTGAGCGACAGCGAGGGTACGCCCAGGTTAAACGCGAACTCTGGGGTATCGTTTCGGCAGTAAAGGCCGACAAAGACTACCTGATCGGGACAGAAGTGATTATCGAGACGGATTGCCTGCCAATTCTCGGCATGGTTTCCGGATGCGCGACACCGGACCTGGCGATGCTCAGGTGGATAGCATACATCAAGTCCCTGGACCCGGAAATACGACACATTTCCGGAAAGGACAACGCCATGGCTGACATGTTTTCGAGGGCGAGGTTTGATGACGAGGGCGGCATGGTTTCGGAGGACGAAGAAGTCGGGGTGGACTTCTTCGAGGCAGCGTACGTGATGACCGATGGGACGAGCACTCCGGCACTTAACGGCTTCGACGAGAGCAAGTACGACGGCGAGTGGCTACAGATCGGTGGTTTCTTAAGGACCATGACGCCGGATGCGTCATGGACAAGGGACGAGACCAACCGGATCCGGAAGAAAGCATACCGATTCTTTCTCCGAGACGGATATTTATGGAAGCACCCGAAGAAGAGGAACGGTGTCCCGCTCCGGGTGGTGGCGATGAAGGAAGAACAGGAGGAGCTGTTGACGGCCTACCACGACAGCCCTTGGGCTGGACACCGTGGAACGTGGGCCACGTTCGAGAAGATAAAGGGGAAGTACTGGTGGCCGGGACTGTACCGGGACGTGCATCGGTTCGTGACAACTTGCGAGAGCTGTTAGATGCACTCCATAGTCCGACATCGGGACGAGCTTCACCCTACGTACCCTCCGACCATCCACTTCAAATGGATGGTAGACCTGGTGACGATGCCGATGGGAGTAGGACAGATGCGGTATCTGGTCCTGGCTCGGGAGGATCTGACGAACCAGGTAGAAGGCCGAGCCCTTCAGAACAAAACGACCGTGGTTGTATGTCGGTTCCTGATTGAGGACATGATATGCCGGTACGGGTGCGTCGGGAAGATCGTGGCTGATCGCGGGGAGTTGGACGCCGAAGAGGTCGAGGAGTTGTTCGACCGGCTAGGAGTCAAGCTCTCGCTTACCACTGCGTACAATCCGGAGGCGAATGGGAAGGTGGAGCGCAGACACGGACCGATCGTCAAGGCGTTAGTTCGGGCATGCGGAGGTCAAGTCGGGAACTGGCCGCGGCTGCTGCCTTACGCGTTGTGGGCGGACCGAACTACGCACAGTTCGGTAACCGGATTCATGCCGGCAGAGCTCATGTTTGGGCAGAAGCCGATCATGCCAATGGAACGTACGATCTCCTCGTGGGCAACCGTGGACTGGAAAGACGAGATGAGCCGGGAGCAACTGTTGGTGGCGCGCATACGACAGCTCGAGCGAAGACCGGAGGACGTGGAGCAGGCTGCGGGAAAGCTTCGGGTGGCAAGGACGAGGAACAAAGCCCGGTTCGACCGGACGCACCGGCTCCGACCAAAGAAGATCAAGGAAGGCGACTGGGTGCTAGTCTACGACAGCAGCCTCGACAACCAGCACCGAGCGACACGGAAGTTCGCAAGAAGGTGGTTCGGGCCGTACGTGGTCCAAAGCGCCAACGACAACGGGACGTACCATCTGGCGGAACTCGACGGCACGAGAATGGCGATACCGGTAGCTGGGAAGCGGATCAAAGCGTTCAAGAAGCGTCACGACGACGAGCCGGATCCGGTTAACCTGGACCGCGACGACGAACGATCCGAAACCGAGGAAGAACCGACAGGCGGGGAATGAAGGCTGGACCGGTTTTCTCCGTCCCAACTCAATTTGGCGCACGCCTTATGTTGTACATAGAAGATCCTAGGTAGGTAGATTCGGTAGGTAGGAAGTTAATGGGAAACGGCTCCTTCCTTGCCTATAAAAGGAGGGAGACGAGGAGGGTGTCGAGATAGCGAAGTAAGAGAGGACGAAGTGCTGTCGAATTGTGGGCCGAAGGCTTCTCTCTCTTCCATACTCCGTAGCTTCTTTTTGTGCAGGTTTTTCGGGAGGCTCGCGCTGCTCTGAGGAATGCCCGAGTGCTTCCGGCAGCACCTCCAACCTACTCCCTTCTTTCTGAGCGTTTACGAACAGGCATCGGCATCTGTTCACCGGCCTGTTCGGTTGTAACCGACTTCGTGTTTCTTGTTGCTTGTCTCTATTAAGATATACATACATACCTTCGTGCCTCTCTGTGTTGGTTTCCCCGCTCGCGTCTTCGTGTCGAAGGGCCGTGTCCCTGTGGATCTACGCTCGCACGTAGTGGGTCCCTTCCCTTCTCCTTTCTCTCTTGCTCTTCGGTACAAGACCCCCGAGGTCCCGCCTCATTCCACGCATCCGCGAGGAATACCTCGACACCGTTAAAAAAATACTAAAATCTCCTCTTTGATGCATTAAACCCACTAGATAGACTATTTTTGGGATAAGTATCTATCAAACTATTTTTAAGTATAGTTTCTATTACCCTTTACTTCAATTAGAATGTTCGAAATGTGCATGCCCAAGGAAGTTTGCTCAATAACGTCCATTACAATTCCCTAGAATCACCAAAGAGAATCAATCTCTATTGAATTAGCATTGCCTATTCGTAAGGCTATGCCATAATTTAAAGAATTCTACTACCATTCCTTACGAAAACATTTGATAATGCATGAATGAAGAAAAATGGAGCTCGTTCCCTAGTAATAGTCCGTGTGCTGAATGTTGGAGCTTGATTCCTTATGGTAAAGGTTTTTAGTACACATGAAACTAGTTTTACATCGAGTGTTTACTTTGAGTCACATAGATAAGAAGTCATTGGTTGACACGATGCATGTCTTGGGGTAGAAATGAGTTGATATCATAAAATTGAGGATGTAGTGCAAGATTGGTGAATTGAGGATGTTGCGCACAATTGATGTCCAGCTACTTATCACCTAAGACAAACATTTAATGGTGGTGTTTGTGGTGTTACAAGCCTGAAGAATAATCGTTTTCTAGCATTGTTGTAGCATGAATTTTCTAGTTCTTCAAACATGGCCAAAGATGAAATGAACTTCCTTATCTATTGTTTTTTATAGAATGTGTAAGTAATTGGCGAGATAAAATGGTAATAACTAAAACATGTTGATTGGTGAATTGAGGATGTAGTGTTATATTGATGTCTAGCTACCTATCACCTCAGACAAACATTTAATGGTGGTGTTCGTGGTGTTACAAGCCCAAAGAACAAATGTTTTGTGGCATTGTTGCTACATGAATTTTCTAGGTTTTCAAACAACTTGGTCAAAGATGAAATGAACGCCCTTATCTATTAGTTTTTTTTAGAATGTGTGAGTAATTGGCGAGATAAAATGGTAATAACTAAGATATGTTGATTGCATTGATTGTCGATGCTTGATTACACAAGTAAGAACATTTAATCTAGTATTGCATAAGTGCCAAAATACAATGTGAAGGGATTGCCTTGAAAGTTAGACACTATATAATAAGAGACTTTACACATGCATGCCAATAACATATAACAAAAATCTTGTTGCGTAAACAACTTTAGGAAATACCTTCATATATACTCCTCTAAGTTGCATACATGTTAGATAAGCTTTGTGTGTCCCCACATACATGTGTATTTCTCATGCATGATAACATGAAAAAGGGTTGTAATCACGTGACAAGAGTTGTCGAGAGTAATATTTGTTAACAATGAAACTTGGAATCTGTTGATCCATATGTTCAAGCCCATACTAAGTTAGATTATGCCAATACACATGCATACATTGTCATACAAGAAAATAAACGTGTTATGAGTCATGACTATGTGTATAAGAAATAAACTAGAGCTAAGCAATCAATGACGACTCAAATGTGGAAACATCGCATGGAATTAATCGTATACAAGGCTTTGGACGTAGATATCAATTTGGTACATTCATGGGATGAATGAGTTTATTTTAGCATTACCTTTAAATATATGATGGGCTCCTCGTGCTAAACTTTGTGTTCTACAACCTTAATGTTGTGGATATCAAGCCTAACCCATATTATTATAGTATGTTCATATGTTCAAGCCCATACTAAGTTAGATTATGCCAATACACATGCATACATTGTCATACAAGAAAATAAACGTGTTATGACTATGTGTATAAGAAATAAACTAGAGATAAGCAATCAATGACGACTCAAATGTGGAAACATCGCATGGAATTAATCGTATACAAGGCTTTGGACGTAGATATCAATTTGATACATTCATGGGATGAATGAGTTTATTTTAATATTACCTTTAAATATATGATGGGCTCCTCGTGCTAAACATTGTGTTCTACAACCTTAATGTTGTGGATATCAAGCCTCACACATATTATTTTAGTATTTTCTTCATTATAAAATTGCTGATACTTTTAGTTTAAGACTAGGCACATTAACAAATTGGCCCTAAATTTTCATATTCCAACCCAAGGGTTGAAAATGATAACATTGACTTTTAGATGAACAAGTACATACAACTAGTTGTACTTTTAAAGACAAACATTTCAAGCATATTCTACAAGTGTCTAATCACCAACGAGCCAACTTATCAATTCAATATTATCTCCATATCAACCTCAATAAATAGTTCTACAATACCTTACACTTAATGTGGTCGCGAAAGTTGATATTCGTTGAAACTTAACTACTTTTTTTTTCATGGTAAATCATGTGGCAATGTGATATCATTGGTAAGATATTACAATTTACAACTACATATATAACAAGTAATGGCGAGAATTTTAGCCAGATACTTTAGCTACACCAAAGCCTAGTAGGTTGGATTACATTTTGCCCATATTTATTGCAAAATTTTGATGCACGAGCTACATGTCTTACCTCTTTAAATCCATTGTAACAAGTCTCCTCCAGTAAAATGACATTTTTCTATGAATCCACAACCCAATGCTGTAGATGATTTTCTTTAATAATTGAAGAGGTGATGCATAAATCTAGTGACCCACACCATCTTATGGTTCCCAACGTAAATATGCAACTAATGTCTAACATATTTACTACATTATGAATTTATAAGAGATATGCCATCCATGTACTCCTAAAGGCATATGCGCAAATGTAAATTTCTTAGTCTTCTTACCATATAAGAATTCCTATGGTTAGCTTCAATTTCCTAGCTCAATTTCACAAACAACGAATCCAACTTTCACACGCAATCACAATTCCTCGTAGTAAACCACAAATCCATCATATTAACATGGGACAAGGGGTCCATTAAGACAAAATAGTTGCCTCTTAAGTTGCTAGTGTTGTAGAGTTCCTAGGCATGGTTAGTGTGGACCAATATTTACATTTCAATGGCCTTGATTTAGGGGTTAGAGACACGCATGGGTGGGACAAGGGGACCATGAAGAGAAAACAATTATCCCCTAGGTTGCTAGTGGTGTAGACTTCCTAGATATGCTTAGCCGTTCTTTAAAAGAAGTGAGGGTGTTACACCATTCATATAGAGTATATATTGTAGGATCAACACATGATTCATGAATTTTTTGTCATGTAGTCACTTGTGTAAGTGTATTATATAATGATGGCGGTAACGTAATAAGATTTTAATGCTTATATGTAGTTAGTTTGTAGCTTCATACATCCCTTTCTCTCACTTTCCCCTTATTATTTTGTTACGAACTTGGAAGTTAGATCCATAATGAGGTCGATGAAGTCAAACCACAAATATCATTGAATATAGTGGTAGAGTGATGTATAGCAGAACTAATTTGTTAGCCCTATAGACTGTGATCGTGTTTCAAAAAGAAAGATTCTATGTTGATTAAATAAAAAAAATAGAAATGACAAGTCAACAACATGCTCTCTCATCCGTACGTATATATCGACATTGTTTTGTAAGGACCGCAATTATGTACGGAATGAAGAGTAAGCAGATTAACTAGCCATTGTTCTATGAAGAAGTGTAGCATATATGCTTCATGATTCGTTCCCACTTCATTATTACAAACCCCTTACCCCATGAGAAGAAATATTTTTTCTAGTAATTTCAAGTTCGCATACATTAAATGTATGGTATAAACTTATTTCATGTTGTATGAATTTTCGACTTCATTTGAACATTTGCAGAGGGAATTCCACTAAACAAATTTATTTATTTATACATCACTATCAGCTTATATGTGCATGTATGTACATGCATATGACACGTTTCTAGATTTTTTGGGAACGATAAGGAGGTGGTGTATCAATCAATCTGGTGGTCCTCGTCCTTATAGTCATTTGTTTTGGGTAGGATTTGTGTGCCAATGAAAATACATAAATGAATTCTCAAGGATGTGTAAGTCTTTCAGAAAGACAAGGACACCTATAGGGACAAAAAGAAAGGCAAAAAAGGAAATGGAGAGACAGGAAGAAGTAATGACCTGAAGACGAATCAAGAGGACGAGGATTGTGTGTACACTTGTGGATAGGCATCAAGGTTCTTTCGTAGATGTTGTCGACGATCGTAATTGAAACAAAAGGTTTGGTCTCTTTTCATTTTAAATTCAGAATAAATGTGAGGTACACCAAAACAAATCAATGGATACCTTATCAAGGTCCTCAAAAAAGGTTTTCAGGCAAATGTGACGCAAGTTCCAAGTGTGAAGTCAAAGTTTTCTATCTATGTATTTGATTAAATGGACGGTGTTCTAGAATGAAGGACAGAGAGAGTAAAAACGCTTCCAAAAGTAAAGAATATTTGAGTTAAAAGAAAAGTGTGTATTGGAGGAGGCTCATTTGTAAAGCACATGGCTTGGAAATAAAAGCATAATAAAAGTTGGATTTTAGAACTCGGATATAGTTGGGCATTGGAGAACATAAGGCATATAAATGATTATTCATATGTAATGATGCGTGTTTCCAATTTGATTGCAATAGTATAATCAAATGCTCGTCAACACGTAAATGCAAGGTGCAAAAATGTGATGACACCCTCGCTATCTTCTGATACATTTGAATGGGTCTCAAGAGTCAGCCTCTATCAAAGATGTGATGGACATCTAAGTTTGGTTCTTCCCGAGACAACCTGTTATCCTAATCTCATCCCCGATTCAATAATTTTTACAGCCACTATTTCTAGTCGGGCCTTGGAGGCTCCAATAGCCCTGAACTATGAGCAAAAAAGAAGAAGGGAGCACTGGCAAGATAATAATACTCATGTGAAATGGAAAGGGTACAAAGTTCAAGTCATAACATGGCACGCGGAGGAAGCATAGTAAAACTCAAAGATATGTTCACATTTTGTAGGATATAGTGATGCCCTGAAATGTGTCGGAGCAAGTGTCGACACCCGTTGCCACCTACCTCACTTTTTCTTTTTGTTTTACGAGAAGTAAATTCCGTACGTTGCCAAAGCACACTCCCACTCCCACCATTTGCTTTTGCTTTTGCTTTTCCTTTCCTTTGTTTGAAGATATTCGATGATGGGGACACCACGGGAAAAGGTGTGTGTGTGTGGGATTTCTCGTTTCACATGGACGAAAAAGCACCAAAGACTCTACAGGGTGTGTGTGAGAGTGTGTTTTCCTTGAACTAGTGGTTGTGGTCATGGTGGGGTCTCTCGTATTCCTTTTTTGCGTGATTTTTATCGGTTTCGCTGTCAATTCAAGCCAAGTTGGGGGGGTTCGGATTCGTTTTCCTTTTTGGTGGTCATTCGGGTCCGTGTTCCTTTTTTTCGATGGTCATTCGGCTTCGTGTTCCTTTTTGGTGGTCATGGGTAGGCATGGGGTGGGGGGTTACATTAGATTACAATGAACAACCAAAAAAAAGTACGCCAAAGATCCAATTGGGAACCGTCGTCATGTGGCATGTCATGCATGAGACTTGACTGACTGAAGGAGACACAGAAGAAGATGATCGAAAAGCAAGCGCGTTGTAATGGTGGTAATGTAATGGTGAAGGAGTGAAAAATATTAATGTTTACATATACATACATATGCATACATACATACATACACACATACACATACATACATACATACATACATACATACATACATACACACACACATACACACACACACATATACATACATACATACATACATATACTGTATACATATTATATATATATATATATATATATTTAAGGAAGATTACCTCCCAATAAATCTAAAACGCGTTTTTGGTTTTGCTTTTTTGACTTCTTCTTCTTCCTCCTCCTCCTTCAAAAAGCAACCACAAATCAAATCCACCAGAGCTCAAATCCCACCCATCCCAATCCCATTTCTTCTTCCTTCCTTCCTTTCTTTCTTCTTCCTTTTTAAAGAAGGAAAACCCCCTTCCCCACTCTTAGATTTGTGAACACAAGCAAAATCCATATCCACCATAGCTCAAAATCCACCCACACCATAGCCCATCCTTCTTCTTCTTCTTCTTCTTCTTCATCCTTTGCCCTTTGCCCCCAATTGGAAACCCTATTTGGCATCTAAAATCTATCCATAACCTTAGCCATAGCCATAGCCATAGCCATAGCAGCCCAATTCCTTCAGATGATGAGCTTATCCTCACGCTCAGGGGAGGTGCCCACCCCTGCCATGGGGCCAACAACCCTAAACTCTCAGATCATCATCAAGAAGAAGAAGAAGCGCGCCTCCCGCGCAGCCGCCGCCGCCGCCTCCAAGAGGCTCCCCACCGCCCTCCTCGCCGCAGATCCTTCCAATTTCAGAGCCATGGTGCAGCAACTCACAGGAATCAACCCTAACCCTAACCCTAACCCTAACCCTGCATCTTCTTCCCCTTCTCAAGCTGCTTTCAATATCCTCAACCCTAACCCTAACCCTAACCCTCCTCCTCCTCCTCCTATCTCAACCAATACCTTCCAAACTTATACCTTGCCCACTACCCTTGACACTTCCTCTTTCCTCCTCCACAACAACAGCAATAAAGCCTCCAAATCTAGCCACCATCTCCTGATGAGATCCTCCAACAATAGCAATCATCATCATCATCACCACCACCACCATCAGCAGCAGCAGTATCATAGTAGCAATCATCAGCAGCACCACAATCAGAGCAGTAATCATCATCATCATCATAACCATAGTCCTAGTATGGTTGATCCTAGCCATTCAGTACCATATCTACCAAGTGCAATAAGTCCCACATTAGACGCCATAAATCTTGTTGATCCTAACCCTAATACCAACAATGGTTACACCCCATCATCCCTATCCTCCTCCTCCTCCTCATCACTGTCTCCATCCAACTTGTCATGGGATGGATTGGACCATGGAGGATCATTATACCATCATCATCATCATAATCATCATCATCACCATAACAATAAGAACAACCTTGAGGAGGAACTCAGTAACATGGTTACCCTAGCCAAGGCTCAAGAAGGACTAGCAGGCTGCTCTTCTTCTTCTTCTTCTTTAATGCAAGCCACCATGGCATCCAATCCATTACCATACATGGATGACCTATCCTTATACAATATAATGATGCCACTTGAAGACATCACTACTACAGCTACTACTACTACTACTACTACTACTACTATGAATGGCAATCACTATGCTTCCATTGATTCATGGATTGCTCATGAGTTATTTGATGGATCAGCAGCAGCTATGGCCAATCTTTCTAGCTAAAGCCAGATTCATCTTTTGAGTGCATTAACCACAACATTGCTACAAAGAAAGGGGAAGAGCAAGGGGCCTTCAACAATTCAATGGAACTAAACTAACTTTAGAGGCCAAAATTTGACACTAAGCCATGTTTTGTAATAGGTGTATATAGAACATATATATATATGCCCCCATTTGGCTCCTAGGGCTAGGAGCATACATTTTAAGGCTAGGTCTAAATTTGGGCATACAGAAAAAAAAAAAAAAAATCTCCAAACTTTGTAATTGGCATAGCAAATTAACACATCTCTACATGATTATTGCTGCTAATCTAAAAATCTTTTCATTGCTAATTTTAGAGAGGCTTTTGAAGGAATGGTTTCCCAATTTTTGGCATTTATGCCTCTCCACCGTGTCCCTTCATAACATGCATTAATATGTCTTAGATCCCATCATCTCTTGGAATTGGACAGTGTAGTGTGTACACAAGATCCTTAAAGTAAGAAGGTCTATAGGAGGATTCCCGAGTGTCGTGTCTCCTGCTCTAGGTTATCGTACTAACCTTATATGTACCTCGGTATGGACATTGGGTTATTATACAAACCTTATACCTCGGTAATTTTCCAAACATTACGTCGATGTGCTTACATACACACTCTCTATCCTTGTGTCCCATGTCACCTTGAATGTGCTTACAGACGTTCTTTGTCCTCAAGTCCCATCTTGCCTTCATAATGTTGAACACTCTATGGAAACATGAGGTAAACAAGTGGGTACTATGGAACTTGGGTTGACTAAAGGTAGATCCTTGTACTTGTGATTCCATGCATGATCAACTCTTTGTTCTGAACTATACAATGACAGCTTTCCTAGTTCTCTTATAAGTATTGCATTTTCGAGAGGAGCAAAATGTCCTAAAACAACTCACTATAACATGTTCTTACCTCCTTTTGGGTAACTTTATTACTATGGAATGTTGTAGCACTCAACTTTCTTGAGTGCTTAGAATATTTCCCATGTAATATTGTTACTTCCTTTTAATGTACTATTTCGCAATGTCATTTCAATGAAGTTTTAATGCGCGCTTGGATAAAATTGTATCACTAGCCTTGCTCCATAAGGCTTTGATGTTGTCAATCATGTGACACTTTTGCGTGGTCAAGTTTTCAATCTCGATCAGTATATTACATTTGTGTAATCACCATCCTATCTCGGGTACATGAATTGTAAGTATTGGCATTGTGTTATGGTCACATGAATTATATGCATCACCGATTGATTGTTGTACATGGGCATCTCCATGCATGTCGATATGCTTGAGTTGACCTCATGATGTAGCCATTTATTATTTGAATTCAATGCCTCATTGGGTCATCCGTGACCAATTAGGGTATGCTCCTAGGTCCCTATCTCAAAATGGAGTACTCATACTATGATATGAAGGGAAAATGTTCATCCATGACAAATTAGGGTATGCTCCTAGGTCCATCTTCAGTCAATTTCTTCAGATGGACCTATTTTGTCATGCTACTTAACAACCAAGGCAAATGGTGGACACCATTTCTAAAGGTAAAATGTTCATCCCTAGGAATTCGTTAAACCATTGGCAATCTTTGTCATATATCTTGTAGGTAATTTTGTATATGTCTAGATAACAATAGGAGGCCCACACCTTGTGGAAGAAACATCAAAATATTTAATCCTTGCAATCGGCTTAACCCATGAAATAGATCATTAGCAGTCTCTTGTGAACATTAGTAATGTTTCTATTGATCTATCTATTATCTCATATGGTTTCCCAAAAAGGTTACTTGGAGACATTTACACGCTCTCTTGACCATTGAGAATGTAACGAGGAAAGATAGAACAAATTGAAATGGAAGTGTTGAGGGCGATATCTTAGAGGTAGTTGTCAATTTTTGGATTTAAAGTTTCTTGATTGGACAACATGTAGATCCTCTTAGATATTTAGGATTTAATTGTGACTAAATTTGTCAAGGCGAATTGTTATGGAATAAATGGGGTGCCCATCTTCAATAAATATGTACCAAGCTAATTTATAGCTAGCTTCACTTTTATGGCTGTTGAATAGGAGAGCGTATACAAAGCAAGGCCTTGAAAGACAAATAGATTCAAAGATGATGAAAGACAACAAAGAAACTCAAAGATCATGGTGAAAACACGTGTTAAAAACTACCAAAGCAATCCCCCCCTTTGGAATGACCAACATGAACAACAAAAATATCATCAACTCAATATTTGTACGTATCGTGGTGAAAAGTTGTGACATCCATATCCAAGCATTTGTCCGTGAGAGTAGGTAGAGGCTCTGATAAAGAGAATAAATGAGTCAAAGGTATCTCTCACTTCTCTTGAGCTAATGGGAAAGCTTTGGCATGTCGAGGACTAGCATTGAAAGGGAAAACAATGAGAAATCAATAAGCCCATCGAGCCACAAGAAAACAAAAAATGTATACAAAGAAAGAATGCATGCAATGACCATGGAATCTAATTTCGTGTGGCATTTACTCTTGATAACACATGAAATATATTCATATTGATGAATTCACTACAAGACATAGTTGGAGGACATACATTGATGATTTATGGTAGGTAACTTTGATGTGACATTGCTTAAGATTAAGACATGATGCAAATCCTTTGTAAGAAATATTTGGAACGCCAAATATTGTTGACAAAGTGGTGCTTGTCGATGTTTACAAATGTAGGCCAAGAGTGTCTTGTACTCGCATGTTGGTTGGTTTGGGGACATCTAGATAGGCACTTTGTTCAAGTCATATATGTCATAAAAGAGAAGTTGAACCCCTTTACATAAAATATATATTAAGCATAGATGGTATTACATCTCCATAAGCTTTGCATGATTGTTGACTTAGCCCTTTATTTCTCTTGTTTTTTTCTTTTTAAAGAAGATATCATGTCACTAGTGTAAACATTTTACAAGATTTTTAAACTTTATTTCCCTTGTTGCATTTGATGTCATAACAAATTGTGCTCTTGAGCCAAATCTAGCTACCTAGCCAAATTAAGTGTTAGTAACAAATTAAACTTCCGAGTTAAATTAAGCTCACAATCAAACAAACGCACAAGTCAATTCTAGATAGCAAAAAGGTTGATGCTTGGATATTCTCAAGTTCAGCATGAAAACAACCAAAGATGACGAAAGAGAAAACCTCCTTGATGTGTGATACATTGGTCAAACAAATAAAACAATATATATGATAGCTATCCCTCACAAAAGCGATTAGAATTGGATAAAAATCAAGGCATCTACTTGATGTCCACTTGCTCCTTTCCTGGTTTTACTAGTATCTAAAGCATTTTCTGTGCATCTAAATTCTCATTATGTAAATATTAAAGGGTTAGCACTACCAAAGTCAAATGTTGGCGTTGTCGTGAAGATTTTTGGCAATAGTGTGAAAATCCCATAAAACGTACAAAATCGAGTATGAATCACGTAATACAATAATTGTGAAGATAACATTTTTAATATCTAAGTACAAAATGATGGAGGTTTCGAATGCACTTTATTACACGAGAAATAGACAACTAAATGTCAAGATATGAGGGTATAAAGTTTGTGAAAAGAAAAGAGAAAATTGTGAGATATCCCACATAGGCACGACAAATACGGCTCTCATCATATATAGAGAGTTCAAGGTAACTTGAACTTAGAGTGGAGGTGGCTAGCTACTAGAAAAGGGTTTTGGCCAACCAAAACCGGACCGGCGATGGAACCGGTGATCCGACGACATCCGACCGCAATCCGGCGGCAGCATGCGGTGTCGGTATCCGGCGTCGGCATCCGGCATCGGCATCCGACGACTAGATAAAATAAATATATAAAAATATATACATATACAAGGAGGGCAAGTATAGATTCGAACCTTGCACCTCCAAGTTAGGAGTCAAATGGCTTACCATTAAGCCATGGTATTTAGTTGAAATTATATTTTTATCATTGTACTTTTACATGTAAATTCTCATCCATGAGAGCTAAAATGAGTGACATGGTTAGCATGCACCACATGTAATACTTAAGCGCCAAATGGCAAACATGCAATTTATGCATGTCTTGTACCCTCACATGCATCATATGCATGAGAGCATCTATAAAAGAGGGAAGGGGGAGGAGAAAAACATGGTTTTTTTTTATGAAAATTAAGAGGAAGAAATTCGTTATCAAATCAATTGTGTAATCTCAACTTCTCTCTTTCCCAATCTATCTTAAGTACTTTCTCGCCAAAGCTTGTATCGACTCTAAATCCTTCCGGTCCAGAACCCCGGCGGTTCCGCCTCACGATCCGCGCGTAGTGACGGATCTTCACGACATAATAAAGTGGTGAACCCGACGTGAAAGAGGCGGTAGGAAGGATCAAGTCGAGATTAATACTTGGAGATGGCGTCCTCAAGCAACCAAGCAGGAGAGCTCGAAAGGATGATGCTAATCGTCGAGCAAATGATGAGATCTCGGGACAACGACGCGAGCGTGGAGAAGGCTATCGATCGTGTCGTAGAGCTCGAGGGCCAATTCGATGGAAGGAAAGTTACGAAGTTCCTTGATGCATATAAGAGGGAGATGAATCAAAGGGACGTGTTCGAGGCACGTCAAATCGCAAGCTTCAAGAGAGTTGTCGCCAACAACATCCAAAGACGCGTCATCGAGCTTCAAGAAGGAAAGACAACATGGTCCGAGTTCGAGAAAACGATACTAGCGGAGTTCGTGACTGAAGACTCAACGAGGATGACTCGACATGCCCTGATGAAGTGGATAGAGAAGAAGAATAAGAAGATGAGCGTCTCGAGGGTGTACGACGAATTCGACCAGATGTTTAGTCGTCTCCCCAATACGGACCAAGTGTTGCTTGAAGAGGACAAGACTTTGTACTTCTTGAAGGCCGTGGACATAAAGGATAGACGGGAGTTGGGGACTCTTCTCGAAGATGATACCCAAGCAAATGGGCTCGTAGCGGACTGGATCGCGGTGAAGCGGGCATGCAATAGGCTCGACAAGCGTCGCCAATGGGTTGATGACACCGACTTGACGGGACCGACTACCACGGAGAAAGCAAGACCGCCGAAAGTAGCTGAGCCGCCGAGACAAAGTAACGTGGAAGAAAAGAAGATAGATGACGACATCATTGAAGAGCTAGCGAAGAAGTTCGAGAAGGTCACTCTAGCCAACATGAATCGTCGGGGCCCTAAAGGAAAAGAACCCTTTAGATGCGTGTGGTGCGATAGCATGGACCACATGAGAAGGGATTGTGCGAGCCTTCGAGAGGCGATTCGACAAAATATCGTATACATAGAGGACAACATGATCTGCTCAAGCGAGACTAGAAGACCCCTACGAGTGAATTTCGGAAGAGGAGGAATGAAGAGATCTATGGAGGATGCCGATGCGACTCATGTGGATGCGATGCACTATGCTGCGTCGGCCGGAATAAGAGTCGGGAAAGACAAGACTGAAGCTGGTAGAGCGGGAGCAAAGTTTTGGACTTCCGTTCTCGAATATGAGAAGAAGGGAAAAGTCACATTGAACGAGGTAGAGCTTGCGGACCGAAGCGTTCAAAGCATAACCGGGTGGTCGGATCCGGTGGATGACAACACCATACTCGCAGAGGTGATGTGCGACAACCACGAGGTGTTCGTCGAAGAAAAGAGAAAGAGAATAGAAGAGCAAGGCCCATCTAAAAGACATGAAACAAGGAACGCGAAAAAGAAGGACGATGCAGAGACGAGTCGACCTTTACAAACGAAGGAACGAGAATCAAGCCGAAAAGGGGAGCTGAGCATACGAGTTGAAGAAACGGTTCGGCCCATGAAGGTTGGTGTCGAAGACCCCACTCGGAGGACAAGGACCATACCTACCTATAAGCTAAGGTCGGACATAGAGCAGACGACGGACCTAAAGAAGATTCTCGAAGAACGAGTTCTTGATAGCCACGTAACTTTGTCCTTGAGGGAATTGCTTGGCATTACGAAGAAGGAGTTCCATGACACGATCGTGGACCTTGTAAAGAGAAAGAGACAACAATCGGACGAGGAAGAAGAGAAGCCGCAAAAAGCAAAAACGAATGCCATAACGATGGCAAGAGACGAAATCGATGAAGATATGGTGGACAGCCACTACACTCGACCTCATTGGGCACGAGCGACAACGGAGACGCCGGTGAAGATCGGGGAGAAGAAAGAGACCGTCGTAGCCTTGATCGACCACGGCTCGGAGATCAACCTCATGTCAACCGACTTCTACAAAAAGGGAAGATGGCCAATCAATACAAACCACGGATGGAAGATTCGCGCGGCAACAAAGTCTACGGAGGACTTGTACGGAGCTTGTCCCAATGTCAAAGTCACGATCGGGGATGTGGAGATGGATCAACACTTCTTCGTACAAGAATCGGCGTCGCATCCTGTCATCCTAGGGCAACCTTATATCACATCATCTTGGATGGAGACCAAGTGTTCGATAATGGAGCAGCCTTCGCACGAATAAAGAGTCTTGACAACCAAAGATCGGTCCAATTCCTAACGGTGCGAGCCAATCATGAAAGGAATCGAGATAATCTCGGAGGCGAATACTCGGATTTTTAGAGCGGACTATTGAAGCATGGGGCACAAATAGTCCGAGCAATCACAAGACCCCACAAGAAAGAAGAGCGCGTGGATTGTAAGGAGAAGCAACATGTGTCACACCTAGTGGCGCATGTAAACTAGTAGTACCCGACAAGAAGCACAAGCGCCGGATACAAGAATTCGAGAAGATGTTGAAAGAAGAGAACATAATAGAAGAAGGAGAGTTCGTGACTCATATTATGGAAGAAGCCTCATTTAACGACACCATCGGCGAAATCGAGGACGTCGTGGACTTGAGCTATCTTCACAACCAACGTGTGATTTCGGTTAACTCCGTCAACATGTACGCTATCATCGATGAATACCGTCGTGGCATCTCGATGAATGAAGCTGACATCAACACGAAATATAAAACAGTGGATAAGAAGATCAAGCCAGTTGCGGTTCCGCTACCGGAAGATAGCTGGCAAAAGATGAAGGAAGTCGCTAACGATCCAAGCTTAAGAGATCCGAAGAAGATAGGTCATGACTTCACCAAAGAGACAAACGGGAAGCTACGAGTTGGAAAGGAGGATTTCCCTCTCCCTGAAGAGGAGCGAATGTTTCGCGATATGCTTGAGAGACATGGGAAGGCTTTCGCATTCTTCCCACGAGAAATCGGATGCGCCGACCCAAAGGTTATAGAGCCAATGGTGATCTTCACGGTGCCTCATGTGCCTTGGAATTTGAAACCGATACCGGTTCCGAGAGCATACCTTCCGAAGCTGATCGAGCTCTTAAAGGAGAAGGTGAGTATGGGAATTCTAGAACCGTCGAATGCTCCTTATTCCAATAGGTGGTTCACGGTGCCGAAGAAGAATGGATCATTGCGATTCATCCAAGATCTTCAACCCGTCAACAAGGTGACAATTCGAAATGCCGGAATCGGTCCGAGCGTGGACGAATTTGCCGAAGCATTTGCGGGCCGGTCCATCTACTCCATTGGCGATCTCTACTCCGGATATGACCAATTCCAGTTGGCGATCGACAGTCGGGACATTACAACCATGAGGACTCCGATCGGGCTTGTGCGGATGTGTACCTTACCCCAAGGCGCAACGAACTCGGTGGCTCATATGGTGAATGCCATGAATAAAGTCTTGAAGGATTGCATTCCGGACATCACGATGCCATTCTTGGATGATATTCCGATAAAAGGATGTTCGGATGAGGAGAAAGATGAATCGAAAGATAAGGAAGGTTGTAGAAAGTTCGTTGCGGATCATATGAAAGATTGCGAGAAGGTGCTTCAAAGGCTCGAAGATGCGAATTTGACATTTTCGGGAGAAAAATCCGCATTCCGGCACTAAGGAAGGCCGACTATGCCGAAGGGAAGCCAATTTACGTGACCGTAGATACGAGCCCAACCGGAATCGGGTGGGTCATCAATCAAGAAGGTGAAGATAATGCGCGATATGCCGTCCGGTTCGGAGCAAAGGTTCTCAGCGAACGGCAACAAAGATATGCCCAAGTCAAGCGGGAACTTTGGGGTATTGTGTCGGCAGTGAAGACGGACAAAGATTACCTGATCGGATCAGAAGTGATAATAGAGACAGATTGTCTCCCAATTCTCGGAATGGTCTCGGGATGTGCGACCCCAGATCTTGCTATGCTAAGGTGGATCGCCTACATCAAGTCTTTAAACCCAGAGATCCGTCACATCGCAGGGAAGAAGAACACCATGGCTGACATGCTGTCGAGGGCAAGATTTTCAAATGGAAGTAACATGGTTTCGGAAGATGAAGATGTCGCCCTCGACTTCTTCAAGATGGCTCGATTGTCGGCGGAAGACCAGGACACACAAACCCTCCACGCCTTCAACGAGAACGAGTACGAAGGAGAATGGTTACTCATCGGTAGATTCCTAAGAACATTGACGACAGATGCTTCGTTGACAAAGGAGGACACCCTACGAATCCGAAAGAAAGCTTACCGATACTTCTTGAAGGGAGGATTCCTTTGGCGACATCCAAAAAGAAGGGCAGGAATACCACGTCGAGTGGTGGTAAAGAAAGAAGAGCAAGAGACGCTGATGACCGAATTCCACGAGAGTGCTTGGGCAGGTCATAGAGGAACATGGGCGACGTTTGAAAAGTTGAAGGAGAAGTACTGGTGGCCAAGCATGTACAAAGATGTACTCCATTTCGTGTCCACATGCGAAACTTGCCAAGTATATTCAAATATACGTCATCGTGATGAGTTAAAGCCGACATACCCACTCACCATACACTTCAAATGGATGGTGGATCTGGTCTCGATGCCAATGGGAGTGGGACAAATGAAGTACTTAGCGTTGGCAAGGGAAGACTTGACAAATCAAGTGGAAGGACGAGCCTTGACAAATAAGACGACTTCAGCTGTTTGCAAATTTCTACTTGAAGATGTTGTTTGCCGATATGGATGTGTAGGGAAGATAGTGGCCGACCGAGGGGAGTTGGACGCGCACGAAGCGACGGAGCTCTTCGAAAGACTAGGCGTGAAGCTCTCCCTCACGACTGCCTACAATCCGGAAGCAAATGGGAAGATCGAGCGAGGGCATGGACCTATCGTTAAAGCCATCGTACGGGCATGCAACGGTCGAGTCAGGAATTGGCCACGACTATTACCCTATGCCTTGTGGGCCGATAGAACGACACATAGCTCGGTGACAGGGTATATGCCGACGGAGCTTATGTATGGACAAAAGCCGATTATGCCCATCGAAAGAACGATCGCCTCATGGGTAGCGATACCGTGGGGGAACGAGATGAGCCGAGAAGAGTTATTAGCGGCGCGGATAAGGCAACTTGAAAGAAGACCTGAAGATTTAGAAAAAGCGCGAAAGATGATGAAGGCAGCCTGAGTAAAGAACAAAGTTCGGTTCGACAACACACATCGACTTCGTCCCAAGAAGATTGAAGAAGGGGATTGGGTTTTGGTTTACGACAGCACCCTTGACAATCAACATAGTACAACAAGGAAGTTCGCAAGAAGATGGTTCGGGCCGTATGTGGTGACAAGTGCCAACGATAATGCCACATACCACCTTGCGGAACTAGACGGATCAAGGTTGGCCGTACCTATTGCGGGGAAAAGAGTAAAGCTTTTCAAGAAAAGACAAGACAAGGATCCTGACCTCGATTACCTCGACGATGAACATAATAGGCCGGATGAAAATGAAGACATGGAGGAATCTAATTGATCATCGTAGCCGAAATCTCACTTCTTCTCTTCTTGGCACGTACCGGAGGACGTGCGGTTTGGTGGGGGTGGATGTCGTGAAGATTTTCGGCAATAGTGTGAAAATCCCATAAAACGTACAAAATCGAGTATGAATCACGTAATACAATAATTGTGAAGATAACATTTTTAATATCTAAGTACAAAATGATGGAGGTTTCGACTGCACTTTATTACACGAGAAATAGACAACTAAATGTCAAGATATGAGGGTATAAAGTTTGTGAAAAGAAAAGAGAAAATTGTGAGATATCCCACATAGGCACGACAAATACGGCTCTCATCATATATAAGGTGGAGCAAAAGATATTATCTTTGTGTCTATGTGTGGAGCATAGAGAGTTCAAGGTAACTTGAACTTAGAGTGGAGGTGGCTAGCTACTCGAAAAGGGTTTTGGCCAACCAAAACCGGACCGGCGATGGAGCCGGTGATCCGACGACATCCGACCACAATCCGGTGGCAGCATGCGGCACCGGTATCCGGCGGCGGCATCCGACGACGGTATCTGGCGAACCGGCGACTAGATAAAATAAATATATAAAAATATATACATATACAAGGAGGGCAAGTATAGATTCGAACCTTGCACCTCCAAGTTAGGAGTCAAATGGCTTACCATTAAGCCATGGTATTTAGTTGAAATTATATTTTTATCATTGTACTTTTACATGTAAATTCTCATCCATGAGAGCTAAAATGAGTGACATGGTTAGCATGCACCACATGTAATACTTAAGCGCCAAATGGCAAACATGCAATTTATGCATGTCTTGTACCCTCACATGCATCATATGCATGAGAGCATCTATAAAAGAGGGAAGGGGGAGGAGAAAAACATGGTTTTTTTTTATGAAAATTAAGAGGAAGAAATTCGTTATCAAATCAATTGTGTAATCTCAACTTCTCTCTTTCCCAATCTATCTTAGGTACTTTCTCGCCAAAGCTTGTATCGACTCTAAATCCTTCCGGTCCAGAACCCCGGCGGTTCCGCCTCACGATCCGCGCGTAGTGACGGATCTTCACGACAGCGTGGATAGCGAGTTTGCTAATGATACAACTCTATATGTTCAGGCCTCACAATTAAATTTGACACAGGTGCAAAAGGTTGTGGATGATTTCTCAGATGCATTGGGTGCATTGATAAATTGGGATAAATCATCAGGCTTTTGGGTCACTCCGGGAGATCCACCAGTTAATTTACCTTCTTCAGGATTCACCTGGATACCTCAAGCTCAGTCCATTTGGTATTTAGGCTATAGAGTGGGTTTGGGATTAAAGGTAGAGAATATGGTTGCACCTTTGTTAAGATTAAGGAATAAGCTAATATACTAGAATAAGGAAAAGCTATCCTTAGCAGGACGTATAGTTGTAGCTAATTCGGTGCTTTTGTCCTCAATTTGGTATATAGTGTCGAAAAATAGTGCACGGCCACAACCGAGGAATAGGATCAACTCACAGAAAACGGGAAATACAAAATGCACGAAGACAATAGAGAGGAGAGTACACAGGATGTTTACGTGGAAAACCCTAAATGGGAAAAAACCACGGGAGTCCTCAGACTCCAACTATCACTATGAACAGAGATGTACAATGGTGAAGCTACAAGGCAACAACCTTGAGTTCACTGTCTTCGCCACAGGCGGCGGTAATACACAGAGGCAACGACCTCTTCGTCTCTCTCTCTCTCTCTCTCTCGGCTGCTCTCACTTCTCATGAAAAATAAGCAACAACATTAAACTGTTTGCCCTAAGTCATATTTATACACATATGACTTTCGGGCTATTTACAAATATAGCCGCAAGGGCTCTTGGAAAAACATATTCACAGATATGTCCCCGCATCCGGATCTCTCTCCGGGTACATTCATCATCCGGCTCCGTAACCGGGGTCTTCATCATCCGGATCCGTAGCCGGGTACTCATCATCCGGCTTCATGCCGGGTACTCTTCATCATCCGGTTCCGTAATCGCAACCGGGCTTGCCGTCATTCATCTCCGGACATCCCATCCGGAGGGACCGAAATCCCAACAAACTCCCCCTTCACTTCGGCATGGGATGTCTCTCCAACCCGATCCTCTTCCGGCATGCTTCCAGTTTGTCGGGTGTGAGCACCTTGGTCAGCATATCCGACCCGTTCTCGTCCGTGTGGATCTTCGTCAACACGAACTCCTTGTCTTCTATCCTTTCCCGGATCCAGTGGTATCTACGTTGGATGTGCTTCGTCCGGGAGTGATAGGCCGCGTTCTTCGCAAGGTGGATGGCACTCTGACTGTCGCAGTAGAGTCGGTACTCCTCCTGCCGGATCCCGAGCTCTCTAATGAAGTCCTTCATCCATATTATTTCCTTGCCGGCTTCAACAGCTGCCATGTACTCCGCCTCCGTGGTTGACAACGCAACCGTCTTCTGCAGCCTCGACTGCCACGAAACGGCTCCCCCTGCATAGGTCATCACATACCCTGATGTGGACCGGCTGGTATCTGCATCAGCCGACATATCCGAATCGGTGAAACCGTCGAGTTCGGGCTTACCGGAGCCGAATCGTAGGCACACGTTTGTCGTGCCCTTCAGGTATCGGAGTATCCACTTGACCGCGTTCCAGTGCTCTTTGCCAGGGTTGCTCATGTACCGGCTCACCACTCCGACTGCATATCCTATGTCCGGTCTCGTACACACCATGGCGTACATCAAGCTCCCGACGGCTGAGGCATATGGCACTTTCATCATATCCTCCTTTTCAGCCTTTGTCTTAGGACTTTGCTTGTTGGACAGCTTGCAGTTTGCCGGGAGGGTCGATCCGACCGGTCTTGCTTCCGACATGTTGAACCGGTGAAGCACCTTTGTCACGTACTTCTCCTGTGACAACCACAACTGCTTCTTCTTCCGGTCCCTGATGATGTGCATCCCTAGTATTTGTCTCGCCGGACCCAGGTCCTTCATTGAGAAGGTTCGGTGAAGAGCCTTCTTCAGCATCCGTATCTTGACCTGGTCCCGTCCGACGATCAACATGTCGTCCACGTACAGGAGGAGTATTAGAGAGTCTCCTCCTTCGAACTTCTTCACAAACACACAGTGGTCGGACTGCGTTTTGAGGTACCCTTCGTCGGTCATGAAGGAGTCGAACTTCCGGTACCATTGCCGGGGAGCCTGCTTCAGTCCGTAAAGGCTCTTCTTCAACCGGCATACCAGGTGCTCCTTCCCTTTCTTCTCGAATCCTTCCGGTTGCTGCATGTAGATCTCTTCTTCGAGGTCACCGTGAAGGAATGTCGTCTTCACGTCCATCTGTTCTACCTCGAGGTCCATGCTTGCCGCTATGCTCAGCACCGTCCGGATGGAGGTCATCTTCACTACCGGGGCAAATATCTCGTCGAAGTCGACGCCCTTCTTCTGCTGAAACCCCTTCACCACGATCCTGGCTTTGTATCTCGGGGGGTTTCCGGCATCTCCCGGTTTCAGCTTGAACACCCACTTGTTACGGAGTGCCCGTTTTCCTTTCGGCAACTCCACAAGTTCATATGTGTGGTTCTCATGCAGGGAATCCATCTCGTCCTGCATGGCACTCAACCACCTGCGGCTCTGGGTGTCATGCTTTGCTTCTTCAAAGCTCTCCGGCTCCCCTTCGTCGGTTAGCAGCACGTGCTCTGGTTCCGGAAATCTCCGGGGGGCCCTTCTCTCTCTTAGAGGATATCTCCGTTCCGGAGCTTCGGTAACCGGTTCTTCTGATTCTTCTTCTTCATCCGAATCCATTTCGGGATCGGGAACGGTTCCGGTATCATTTTCATCTTCCTCGGCCGGTTCTCTTTCTTCACCGTCTTCGGCCGGATCCTCGAGTGCTAACCGGTCCCTTGCCGGTCGGGACTGCTCCTCGTAGAGTTTATCCTCACCGGTCGACTTGGAGCTCTTCATCTTCTTCTCCGACTCCAAGTCGGCGAGTGTCTTGTCCTCCATGAAGATGATGTCTCGACTCCTGAATATCTTCTTGTCGACCGGGTCCCATACTCGGTAGCCGAACTCGTCGTCGCCGTAACCGAGGAATATGCATGGCCGGGTCTTTGGATCTAGCTTCCCTCTCCGGTCCTTTGCCACATGCACGTATGCGAGACACCCGAACACCTTCAGATGCCGGTAGGATACTTCCCTACCGGTCCACACTCTCTGCGGCGTGTCTCCGTCCAAAGGTACTGAGGGTGATCTGTTTATCACATATGTCGCCGTCGACATTGCCTCAGCCCAAAATCCCTTGGGTAATTTCGCATGCGCCAGCATACTCCGGACCCTCTCCATTATGGTCCGGTTCATCCTCTCGGCCAGCCCGTTCAGTTCCGGCGTCTTCGGCACAGTAAACTCGAGCCGGATTCCCTTCGAGCGACAGTACTCCTGGAACTGCCCCCGGTATTCCCCTCCGTTATCCGCTCGTATCGCTTTCAGCTTCTTGCCGGATTCCCTTTCCACTCTCGCGTGGAGATCTTTGAAGACGCACAACACTTGGTCCTTTGTCTTCATCGGTGCCGTCCACAGTTTTCGGCTATGATCATCGATGAATGTTACGAAGTACTGGGCTCCGCCATGTGACTTCGTTTCTACCTGACACACATCAGTGTGCACCAACTCCAATGGTGCGCTACGTCTCGTCGGTGGCCTTGAGTGGAAGGAGGTCCGGTTTTGCTTACCGGCCAGACAGTCGGTGCACCTCTCCAGGTGCACATGCTTCACTGGAATAAGATTGTCTTCTGCAAGCCTCTTCATCCCCTTCTCACTCATATGGCACAGTCTCTTGTGCCACAGCTCACCGGCAGTGTCGGCTGCCACATTCAGCTCTTCCGGACATAACCGAGCATTCATCAGGTACAGTGTGTTGTCTTTCCGGGCCCGAGCCACTATCAGGCTCCCCTTGCTGAACTTCATTACGCCGTTCTGGATGCTACCCGTGTAGCCTTCGTCATCTAGCCTCCCGGCCGAAATCAGGTTCAGTCGGACCTCCGGAACGTGTCGGACATTCTTCAGCAGCATTTTGCATCCGGTCGGGGTTGTCAGCCACACATCTCCTATGCCGGCAATCCGGCACGTACCTTCGTTTCCCATCCGAACACAGCCATGCTCCCCGGCTGTGTAGGATGAGAAGTATCTTCTCTCCGGGGTCAGGTGGAACGATGCTCCGGAATCGACCACCCAGGTCGTCTCATCGCCGGCAATGTTTAGCTCACCTTCTTCGGTGATGAGCATGATTTCTTCTTCACTTGCCGCGAGTGCCGTCGTTCCTTTCCGGTCCTGCCCTCGCCGATCCGAACCTCTCCGGTCCGTGGCTCCCCGGTATGCACCGTTTCTCTCCGGTGACTTCTTCGAATCGGTGTCGTCGGCTCCGTTGTCTTTTCGGTAATGCCGACAATTCTTTCGGAAGTGCCCCGGCTTCCCACAGTGGAAGCATGTGGGCCTTCCTCTTGACTGCGACCGGGTCCCCGACTTCTCCCGTCTTTGCGGACTCCGGTTCCATTGTCTTCCCCGATCCGATTCGGTAAATAGCATCTTCGGTTCGGAGGCCGGTTCCTTGTCTCTCCGACGCGCTTCTTCGTTCAAGATACTTGTCTTTACCGTTTGCAAGGACAAGTTATCTTCGGTGCAGGAGGTGCTGAGAGTCACCACCAAGTTCTCCCAGCTGTCCGGCAATGTACACATCAGGATGATGGCTTGCATTGCATCCTCCAGCGGGAACTTGATCGCCGCAAGCTGATTCACGAATCCCATGAACGTGCTTACGTGTTCCACCATACTCTCGCCGTCCCGGTACTTGAGATTCACAATCTTCCTCATCAGGGAGGTCCGGTTCAACGCATTCTTCCTCTCGTAGAGGCCCGACAGCTTCTTCCACATTTCATATGCGTTGGTGTCGTTCGCCACATGTTGCAGGACACTTACATCGACATATTGCCGGATCGTCGCTACGGCTTTCCGGTTCAGGAGCTTCCACTCCGACTCTATTACCCCCTTGGGTATCTCGGCATTGTCGATCGGTTCGTACAGGTCTCGGACGATGAGAAGGTCTTCCATCTTTATCTTCCAGTCGGCGTAATTCTGTGCATTCAGCACCATCATCCCCGGCTGCCCGCTGCCGCCGCCTTCCATTTTCTGCAGCAGTTCGCTCTGATACCAATTTGTCGAAAAATAGTGCACGGCCACAACCGAGGAATAGGATCAACTCACAGAAAACGGGAAATACAAAATGCACGAAGACAATAGAGAGGAGAGTACACAGGATGTTTACGTGGAAAACCCTAAATGGGAAAAAACCACGGGAGTCCTCAGACTCCAACTATCACTATGAACAGAGATGTACAATGGTGAAGCTACAAGGCAACAACCTTGAGTTCACTGTCTTCGCCACAGGCGGCGGTAATACACAGAGGCAACGACCTCTTCGTCTCTCTCTCTCTCTCTCTCTCGGCTGCTCTCACTTCTCATGAAAAATAAGCAACAACATTAAACTGTTTGCCCTAAGTCATATTTATACACATATGACTTTCGGGCTATTTACAAATATAGCCGCAAGGGCTCTTGGAAAAACATATTCACAGATATGTCCCCGCATCCGGATCTCTCTCCGGGTACATTCATCATCCGGCTCCGTAACCGGGGTCTTCATCATCCGGATCCGTAGCCGGGTACTCATCATCCGGCTTCATGCCGGGTACTCTTCATCATCCGGTTCCGTAATCGCAACCGGGCTTGCCGTCATTCATCTCCGGACATCCCATCCGGAGGGACCGAAATCCCAACATATAGCATCTACATGGTTGTTTTCGAGGACAATAATGCTTAAAGGTCAACGCCTAATACGGAATTTTATTTGGGGGAACAACATTTCAGACAGTTTGGTAGCAAAGGTAGCTCAGTCAGTTCTTATACAATCTAAGTAGAAAGGAGGTCTAGGGTTGATTGATCCGTTTATGCAATGTAAAACCTTACTTTCTAAACATGTTGTTAGGAGTAGCCAGGGGAGGAGTTATGGAAAAAGCTATGGATTCGGCATTTACATAAGGTCAAGCCATCAGTAGGTGGTCAATGGAATGATAGTCTTAGATGGTTCTTGAATGCAAGTTTTCCGTTACCTGAGTCCAATGTTGGATTGTTACATTTCGTTAATGAATATTTCGGGCATGGGAAAGTCTTCGTCAAGCACTTGTTTTCTTGCCACCGAAAACTTATGCTCAATTCATGCGTCAAACTTTGATATGGAACCCTTTATTTACAGATGAAGTTGCATGTGTTTTGGTTCTATGCCTTAGGTTATCTTGGGCTGCAATGGACAATGGTCCAACCCGTACGGTTGCGGATTGGATAAAGTTTTTGCACACTTCAAGGTAGGACCAAAGGAATATGTTGTCAAACTTAAGACGAGCAAACATAATGGTATCTCAATTGTCCATGGTGTATCAGGTTACAATGCCAAGTTTGCAATCCGATCATTTTCAAGGTTGGTACAGTATGTTTTTGACACTTAATATACTTGTAGGAGCTCGTTTATATCATCAAAATGGCAGCCTCTATTTTTATGAAGTTTTGGATAATGGTAGGTTGGTATTAGTAGATGATGAGTGTCCAATTATGTCCGCTGCAAAGTAGTTACCAATGCGAGTAATTGCTAGATTGGATAAAAAATTGTTTATTGACACTAGTCCCTTAATTGCTAACTCTTCATCTCATATTTGGATTTTACACTCTAGGCCACTTGCTGATCTGTAGTGGGATCCAACGGATTATGATTGGAGATTGTCCATGCTTGACAATGCCATTAAGGTCCTCCCATTCTTCACATATTCAGTGGCGTTTGGAAGAAACTTTATGTTGAGGCAGACCGAGTCAGTACCTGCTGGAAAAAAGTATTGGGAGGATAGTAATGTCTCATATGGTGATGTTTTGGAAACAATTTTGGTCAACTAAATGTATGAACAAGATATTACACTTTCATTGGTTGATGATTCAATATGTGTTGCAAGTAGGTGATTGCTGAGGGGATTTGTGATTGATCGGTCATGCATTATGTGTGGTTTTGTATGTGAGTCATTGCATCATGTGTTTTGGGAATGTGTTGTCGCAAAAAAAAAGGTTTCGAATTCTTAGGCTACTAGGTGGTAAGTATAGGTCGGGGATTTTCACGTGGGGTGCAGTCTTCTAGGGAAGGTTGGATCAATAAATGACTTTTTATCATCATCATTCTTCTTCCTTGACATTACATGTGAGAAGTTTTCAGGTATACTCTACTTCAAGCTCCTTGCATGGAATCAAGTTTTTCTCCCAGAGTTACGTCTGCCAAATTGTCTCCTCTTTGGCTTTATGGGTTCTTTGGAAAGCTAGGTGTTCCAAGCTATACAATGATGAAAACATTCACATTGTGGATCAAGTTAAGTCTTTTTGGGACTTATTGGTACATACGATTAAAGGTGATTATGATAGTTATAAGGGTTCTGGAAATAAAACTAATAAGAAAAGAATGAGAATTTGTAGAGTTTGGTCATCTATTCCTATTATGTTGGATACAACCTCTAATGTAAAGTGGAATTACGTACCACCTCGTTGGTCGTTCCCGCCTTTGGCACTGTCTTTAGTACAAACAACATGACATAACATAGATGAGCGTTGTTGTTTTTGTTTGGATAAGTGATGTTGTTGTGGGGGCTGAAGCAGATTGTCATAACGAGAGGAATTTTTTAGACTCATTTCTTTTATATTCGTACAGGATGTTGGTGGTAGTCGGCGACATGGCAAGCTGGTCGGCAAGATGTTGATGTGGACGGAATGAAGAAGATCTTAGGTTTCTTAGGGATTGCAGAAAACAGGATCTAGTTGTTGTTTTTGTCACATAGTTATTTGTCTTTATAGCATATTGCCATGACAAGAGGATGAGCATTGATGGTGTGGGGGCTGAAGCAAATATATGAGGGGATGAGAAAACATTCTATACTCATTTTGGTGTTATTTGTACAGGAACTTGGTGGTAATCGGCGAGATGGTTGATTTGGACTTAAGTAGCAAATTCTTTTGAGGGATAAGGATGAGTGAAGATGGTGTGGGGATCGAAGCATGTTTTTTTGAGTTTATGATCAAGCGAAAGTCGACATGGCTAATGTGAGAATATGAAAGTTATGGTAAACCGGACTGTTGATGTATTATTCTCTTCTTGTGATAAAGCAGATTGTTGAGGGGTTGTGGAGATGAAGGAATTCCAAGTGCATGGGTATCATGGTAGGTTTGTTGTTTCCAAATGCATCATTTGTAACAGGTGTTGAAGAACAACGATTTCCCAAGATCTTGTGATGCAAGTCAATGAAAAACTAGTTTACAGCCTACATATCTTCGAGGAGGAAGCATATAGTGTAAAGCAATTGATAATATCAAAGACCGGTTGAGTGATTGTCCATGATCTACCGCAGAAGACCTTGAAGGAAGTATTGAAGACTATTCTTCATGTTTTAAATTTAGCATGTACACAAAATAATAGTCATTATTTGCTTTATGTTTGTTTCACATGTCAAAGACCGGTTTAGTGATCATGGATAATTTATTGCGGAAGAGTTGGACGGAAATATTAAAGGCTATTCCTCAGGTTTGTTTGAAGGAATTATCCTTACCTAGAATCATTGGATTGTTGGACTATTTTGTATATTGCCTTTGGCCATTTTCATTTTAATACCAATGAAGTATATTTTTTTCGAAAAAAAATAAAAATAAATCAAAGGCATAAGAACAACAAACTAAATTTCACTATCCCTTCGATAAGTTAAACCCCTATGCACAAGGACCTAGACATCCACCTTTGACGACTATTACATGAGAGACAAGACACGTTGTTTGAAATAAGAATATAGAACTAGGAATTGAGTTTTAGCATGACCAACTATGCAAAAGAATGCAACTCTCACTAATACAACATGATGTTTACGTAGCTTTGGAAGAAAGGACCTCTTAAAAGAAGGGCACCCAAAAAAGGTCTATACAATTTTATGTTGCAAACATAAAATTGCAAGTGGTTCCTTTCAAAAGATTATTGGCAAGTGAACATTATCCACCACATTTATATAAGGTAATGTACAACTTAAACTTTATGGATCAAACATTTATGAACGGCATAGCTATGACTTCTAGTTAAGATGGCCTTTCTTATCAATCAATTGATTGCTTATGGATTTATGAATTGAATGTAGTTTACATGGAAAAGGTAATAAAACCTACAGGGTTCAAGCCTACACGCAAAAAACGCATGAATGGGTGAGAGCTGAAAACACTTACTATCATGCAGATAATGTCAATTTCTAAAGGGACGGTCATCCTTAAGTCTTGTGTATGAACAACTTGAGAGTGTTTTGTAGGCTCGTATAATTTGTTTGAATCTTTCTACACGGTCGTAGGTGTTGTTGACTCCTATAAAACAAGGTACAAGTTTGCTTATTTGGGTTGCCTTTTGTTATCATTAACATGACTATTGTCGGGTACAAGTATCCTTTCTCTATTGTCAAAAGGGATGACAATGTTTAGATGTTGTCGGAAGTGTGTGACTAAGTTTGAATTTGACTTGTCGGTTTTATTGTTACCATCTCCATGTTTCTGGTTGTTTGTGGCATGAGTTTCTAGCTTGGTCCCGACTCCCAATGTTGTGGATCCCATTGGTGGTTAACAATGAAAAGTGGAGTTGCTAGTAAAGCCAAGCTTGCATCGGAACTCATGGAGTGTCCATAAGTGGTGGTGTGTGTTTGGTATTCACAAGATTTGACTATTTCTATGTTCAACATTTCTAAGTGCACTAATATACTATTAATATATCCTATGCACTTGCTTGAAGCTTAACAAGTCTTTGCCATAAGACAAGCAATAAGTCTTTTTGAATGGTCTAGTTTAATTTCGAGATATGCTCGAACGGAGAAACGGTGCAGAAAACATTTACCACAATTATGGTTTCAAATATCGTCTCATGGAATGCACTAAAAAGAGTCTATAGAGACTATGGATATGCCAAGGAGGGGTTGTATTAGTTTTGAAGAGATGCACCACAATATATGTATATAGTTTCCTTTAATTTTAATACCAATGGAGGATATTTTTATGGGAAAAAAAATTATATCCTATGTCCTCATTGGATTTTTCATTAGGTTGTTTTCGAAAAAACGAAATGGTTATTTATTTAAATCCTCTCTAATATTTAGAAGATCTTCTAAAGACGACTCAGGTCAATCTTTCTTGGGGAAGGGGGAGAGAAATGTAGTACTAGATCCTTTCTTGTTTGACTTACTATTGTGGCGGTCACATGGACCATACCCAAATTAGGCCCCTACCAAGCCCCATAATTAGAAGAGCTAATTGGAGCGGGAGAACACCCTCCACGCTAAGAGTAGTCTATAAAATGTAAGTTAGAACATAATGGAAAGGGGAAGTTATTCTGGAGAGCATTTCACATCTTGAGCATTTCACATCTTGGTGGAGAAGACGGGCAAAGCAACCCCAACTCATGACCCCAACAACACACGCCACGATGCAACACAACAACAATGGTGGCAACGCAAACTCAATGAATCCGGAATTCCTCCAACAACAAATTCTAGACCATCAGCCCACATCGCCAATCGACCAACTGGTTCAAGCCCTGCCCAACATTATTTTACAAGTTAACCATACTAACCAAGCCATGTTGTCATTTCTTTCAGCACGATCCGAGCCACAACAGAATCTCCCGGACCCTCGAGTTCGCCCAAAACCATTCTCCAGCCTACCATCGGAAGACGTCCTCTCTTGGCTGGATCATTTCGAAATGGTGGCCTGTTACCACCAGTGGCCACACCCCTGGAAGGCAATGGAAATGAAGACACTCCTCGAGAATATCGCAGCAACATGGCTCGTACAACAACCTGAAGAGACACGCAACGACTGGGATCTGTTACGGGCAGCCATGATTCGGAATTTTGCTCATCAAGACTCCCGCCAGACGGCCCTACAACAACTCGAGTCAATTGCCCAACAGCCACGCGAACCCATCACCCAGTTCGTGGTTCGGTTTGTGCAGATCCTATGCCGGGCTGACGCCAACATGTCGGAAGACATGAAGTTGTTTTTCTTCTGGCCGCATATCCAACATGACCTCCGCCGCCATGTACGCGATCAAGGCTCGACGACACTACACGAAGCCATCCTCACCGCCCAACGCATCGAAGTTGCAGACGCGCACGACATGCACACACCAGGTAATCTCAGTCACGATCATATAACCACTATGCCAGCCGCCACTCCCATGGACATCGACGTCCAAAACACGCAATTACGCGCCAAGCGTGCATTGCCCGAACGAGATAGCCAGGGACGCCCCAAATGTTTCTACTGCAACAACTATGGCCACATTCGGCGTCACTACAAAACCTCCCTCGGTCCGTTTTCCGATTCACCACACGATTCCTATAGGCAACACCCGCCCCATCCACGCAGCTCCTCGACGTCGCTCGCCTCTCGACCACGAGCGCATCGACAACGCCGTCAAAACTATGCTACAACAGGGGATTATCACACCTTCTGAGAGCGAGTGGATCTCGGAGCCACACATGGTAAAGAAAGGGGATGGCTCTTACCGTTTTTGTGTCGACTTCCGACAACTAAACCATGTCACCACCCATGACCGCTATCCTCTCCCTCGTATCGACGACCTCCTTGACCAGCTCGGCATGGTAAAGAAAGGGGATGGCTCTTACCGTTTTTGTGTCGACTTCCGACAACTAAACCATGTCACCACCCATGACCGCTATCCTCTCCCTCGTATCGACGACCTCCTTGACCAGCTCGGCAAATCAAAGTACTTCACCTCCCTCGATCTGGCCTCGGGATATTGGCAGATCCCTATGAATCCTAAAGATGCCCACAAAACTGCATTCCGCACTAGGAAAGGCATTTTTCAGTTCACATGAATGCCCTTCGGCCTATCCGATGCTGGGAGCACATTCCAGCGAATGGCTAACGCCATCTTCGATGATCTCATCACCTGTCGTGTCATCATCGTCTATCTAGACAATATTCTGATACATACAAGCACTTGGCTGGAACACCTTCAAGTCCTTCGGGAGGTCCTCACTTGTGTTCAATGTTATCGATTGCAGCTGCAATGGAAGAAGTGTCGATGGGGTAGTACACGCCTCCGCTTCCTCGGGTACATCATCTCCTCGGATGGAGTATAGATGGACCCAGAGAAGACGGAAGCAGTCCAAAAATTCCCATGCCCCACCACAATCAAGCAGCTTCAACGCTTCCTCGGCCTCCTCACGTTCTCTCTTCGCTTCATCCCACGGCTAGCTGACCTGTCAGCCCCACTACGCGTTGTCACATTGTTACGCGCGTGCGTGGAGAACAAGGCGGGACCACTGGGGTCTTGGACCGAGGAATAGGTGAGGAAAAACACAGAGAGAGAGAGAGAGACGCTCACGTATAGACAAAGAAGCGCACGGGGACGCGGCACAACAACACAGGATACACGAGTTGAGAACACTAGAGTATGTATGTAAAAATAGGCATGTATTTGTAAGTATGCAGATGACTCGAACGGTTACAGCCGATCAGGTCGGTGAGGTGGATGCCGACGCCTGAACACCCACGCACACAGGAGAGCAAGATGGAGATTCTGCCGGAAGCACGCGGGCATTCCACGGAGCAGAATCAGCCTCCTGAGAACCTGCGCAAAAGAAACTATGGAGAACGACAGAGAAGAAGAGCTCGGTCCTAGTCCGACAGCACTTCGTTCCCTCTAGCGCGCGATACCCTTCTCTCCCCGTCTCCCTCTCTTTTATAGCTCAAGGAGGGAGGCCGTCTTACCCGTTTACATCACATTAATTCTCTGTCCTTTCGGACAAAGATACTCCTCGATTCTCCCTATAGAATATTGCTACCTAGGATCTGACCTTTGTGCCTACCTATCTACTGTACAACAAGGGGCGTGCCCACGTGTAAGGGCCGGTTCACACACGCTATACACGGTTTGCGCCTGGGGACGGTTTTCTTCACAACAGCGCGCTCCTGCAAAAAGACACACCCTTCCTATGGACCGAAGCCTGCGAATCTAGCTTCCTGCAGCTCAAGCGAACACTCCAAGCCTCTGACCTCCTCGCCCACCCTGATTTCACGAAGCCTTTCCATCTGCAGATGGATGCCTCCAATGTCGGCCTTGGTGCGGTCCTGCTCCAATCCGACAACGACGACCAACTACGCCCGATTGCCTACATAAGTCGGTCACTTACCAAAGCCGAACAAAATTACTCGACAACCAAAAAAGAGTTGCTCGCCATCGTCTGGGCATTCCATCGTTTCCACCCATACCTACACGGATCAAATACATCAGTCGAAACCGACCATCAGCCATTGCTCTCCCTCATAAAGAAGGCTCATCCACCCGGTCGCTAACTCCGTTGGGCTTTGGCGCTACAGGATTACACATTCACGTTGCGCTATCGGCGTGGTCCCCAGAACATCGTCGCCGATGGATTATCCCGCATATCCTTTCAGGCGAACCAGATCGCCTCTGACACAATCAATTTCCCCATATCCTCGTCCCAAATAGCCAACATGCAACAACACGACAAAAAAATCCAAGACATCTGCTACCGCCTACGAGCCGAGCCCACATCATCCCTCACCAAGCAATTCATGATGTAGGATAATGTCTTGCTTTTTTGCCAAGTAGGCAAGGAACCCCGGGTCTACGTGCCTGAGCAACTGTGCTTGCTTTACCTTCTTTTCTTCCACGATCACCCGTTGTCCGGCCACTTGGGTTTTCATAAGGTGCTAGACAAAATCCGTTGCAAATTATATTGGCCGGGGCTATGCCACGAGGTCGCCTCCTACATCAAAGCATGCAACTTATGTCAGGCCATCAAATCACCTCAAGTGGCTCAAGGCCTCTTACATCCGATACAAGTTCAAGCTCCATTTGAAATTTTCGGATGGGACATTATGGGCCCCTTTCCCGAGTCACAAGAAGGGAACAAATTCATCCTCGTCATAACCGAGTACTTGACGCGTTGGGCTGAGACGGCCGCTATCCCAGATGCCAAGGCTATGACCATCGCCTCCAAATGATTGGAGAAAATCATCTTCCCCCATGGTTGCCCACTCCAAATCTTGTTCGATCGAGGACCCCAATTCAACAACGAGCTCCTACGCCTAGTTTCTACACAATTAGGAATCCAACAATTATTCATGTCACCCTACCATCCACAAACGAATGGATTGACGGAGCGCCTCAATCGAACCTTAAAACAACAAATCTCGGCCTACATCGATCCACTGCACTCGACCTGGGACCGGATCTTGCCCTTCATTACGCATGCCTACAACACAACTGTGCAAGCCTCCACTTGCATTAGCCCATTTCGGGCCCTTTACGGAAGGGACCCGCGCTTACCCCCAGAAGTGGTCGTCCCGCAACCAATCACAAGACTCCACTCTAACGCAGTGTCCTGGTGGTCCCACCTGCAACAACTCCAACCCCTCCTCTGCAAAGCCATCACGAGCAACCTGCACCAAGCACAACTACGCCAAAAATCACAACACAATGCAGGTCGCGCCGACCATCAATACCACGTCGGCGACAAAGTCCTCGTCTATTTCCCCATCCGTCGTCGTGACCTCAGCGAGTCGCTCATGCACCGATGGATCAGTCCCTTCGAAGTTCAAAAGCAGATACGCAACACTACATATCTGCTCCGCCGCGCCGTCAACATTTGCCCACCAGTCTCGCATGAAGCCCTTCCATCAGCTACCATTGCCCCCGCCCACGCCCACGCCCACGTAATGGTGTGTCACAAATTCAAGTGTGTATGTCAAAGTTTAGCAGGAACATTGGGAACTTGAACCGGGGAAGATGGCTTTGTTGAAGTCATGTTGAGGAAGGGTTAGAAGTGTTATGGATATATGTTTGTTTTGAACAATTTCTTTTTTTTCGACATTTGGTTTCTTGATAAGAAATTGTCTTAAAAATAACTTCTGAGTAACATTTTTCAATATTTCTTAGGGAAAAGTTTGAACCATTTCTTGACTTTCTCATCAAGCTTAGTTCAAATGTTGTTGTTCTTATAGTAGTTGAAACAAGTTCAAAATAGGTAAGAAGAACTTGCTTGAATCTCTTTATGTGATCACGAGCTTTCCCATGTCTTAGATATTTCAAACGCATTTTGTTTATGTTGTGTGTTGTTTCAAGGTACGCACCCAGTGAACACATTTTTCAATATTTCTTAGGGAAGAGTTTGAACCATTTCTTGACTTTCTCATCAAGCATTAGCTCAAATGTTGTTGTTCTTATAGTAGTTGAAACAAGTTCAATATAGGGACGAAGAACTTGCTTGAATCTCTTTATGTGATCATGAGCTTTCCCATGTCTTAGATATTTCAGATGCATTTTGTTTATGTTGTGTGTTGTTCCAAGGTACGCACCCAGTGAGCACGTTTATTGATCAACAAACTTCTACCTTCACATCAATTGTTGTGAGCCAAAGGAAGTGGAGCATTGTATACCCTATCGATAGCCAACCAGGTAAGAGTGGTTGTCAATCACTTTTGAGCTTCTTGTTAAGTAACCTAACCTTGCAAACTCCTGTCACTCACAATTCTTTGTGTTAACTATTAATTAAGAGATTGATTAAATCCTCTTTCACATTGGGGTAGCCTTTTGGCCTGGAGCTTTAAGGCCAATTTAGTTCTAGTTCCTTTTTTTGAATGTTCTATTGAGTTCATTGCCTACACCAGTCTTGATGTCTTCATGGATCATGTTGTGTACAACAGGTACTTAACATGTAAGAGAAGTTACCCCTTGAATGTTGATGGTGTTGGATCATTGTCCCTACACGATGACTATAAATTATTGCATAGCTTGGCATAATGCCAATGTGTTCATGTTTGGGGTTAGCATGTGTTATGTGTGCTCGTTCCATGGGGGTCTATGAGGGGATAGGATGTCATCCTTTCTCCCAAGAGTTGGCTAAGCATATATAACACTCTCAAATGAGCTTAAGCTCATGTAGCAATTCTAGCTAAAGGTAGAAGTTAATTGCATCACCTTACCTTTAACTACGAGGGCCCTATCTCCTTTTCAAAATACTTTGAGCAAAGTTGGAACTCCTAGATTATGATGGTTGAAAACTTTACTTTGGATAATTAATCAACCCCCCTTTCTATTTCCCTCAGTATAACCCTAATATTGAAGGGTATATCCTCTTGTTTCATATCTAGAGTCCAAATGTTGGTGTGTGAACTACTTCATTTAGGCATTATAATAATGGAGTAGTTCAACACATCAACTTGACAAGCATCCTAACTGTTGTTTAAGTCAAATTTCTTGTTAGGTTATGTGGAATCACCCCTCTTCTCATGAGGACCGTAATAAAGTTATACACTAAGAAATATGGCAAATTTGCACTCAACATAAATGGATCAACCCACTAGCGTTGCTGCCATCTAAAATGTTGTACTATAAGGAACACTTCATGCAGTTCTCTAAGTTAGGTTTTATTATACGACCAAAATATTAAGATAGGTTCTTACCATATGCATCAAGTATTACCATTGGACAACATAGAGTATCATCTCACCAACTTGAGGTTGACAATGGTCGTGCAAATGGAGTCCCTGGATAGGATGAGTATGTCACATAGAGATAGAGGATGAGTATCACTTTACGGGCAAACTACTAAGACATACTAGGACCCTCTCCCACCCCTTCCAAACTATTAGATACCTCAGATATAAAGAAATTAGGTAGATATATTTTAGAGTTAAAACAACATAGAGAGAATAAGCTACAAAATGCTAACCATAACCTTTTTAATATTTAGCAACATGTAACCCATGAAATTTTTCAGGGACAGGTGGGGACGATAGTGTGGACACACTTGCACCACTCAGCCTCTCCCTCACTAAAGAAAAAAACCAAAGAACAACCAAACTTCCTTAGATGTCGAGTCTCAAAGTCACTTGACATTGTGTAGAAGCAATTAAGAAGATAATGGAACGTGAGTTACACCTCCTAGAAGCTATGGTCGGAATACCTTTTACATCAGGACCATGGGGCATACCCACATCGAAACCCTTTGACCTCGCACTCCTTTTCGAGAGACTTGGATGGAAATAAAATTAGGCTTAGCACATAGCCATTTCCTTTATAGAATATGTTACAGTATAACACCTTTTGTACAATATTAGAACTCTTTTATCTATATGTTATTTTATTTTTATTTTCGATGATTGGGTGCACATCCCATTTTGTTGTAACCAATTGTCTCATGGGCCAAATTTGGTCTTAGAATACATTAATATATCTTTCTTTCTTTCCACCACTTTCCGTTTATATGGTTTGTGACCTTATAGTGTCATCACCAACTTGTCATGATATGAATACAAAGATCAATGCATCTAGTGTCACCATCACTTTCCCTTGCAAGTACAAGGATTAAGGCTTTGAAATTTAGGGAGATGGAAATCCCTAGTTCTAGAAAGTGAAAGTAAAGAGAAGAGGTAAACAACTAGTGATATGACCTTACTCCCCTTTCACATTAAAGACACACAAGGCCCTTGTCCTAGTATTTACAAATCCTCTCCCTCGTTGCCTTGCACCAATGTTAGTATCACCCAAAAAGGTGTTGGAATATTGGAAAAATGTTTAGCAAGGCCTATGATGGAAGAGACGTATGTGAGCTTCCATCACAGTGACTTATGTTGTCGGATAAAGCTTTTATGTAACTCATTCAATGAACTAGGGGTTTATCTATTTTTCTTGAGTTTTTTTTTCCAAAAAATATTTTTCTTGAGTTTATTGCATTCTCATTTAGTTTAGATTAATTTTCCCAATAATAACTAAAGCTAAACAATATACAATGAAGAAATAAATGGGGGACAAAACCCTATAAGATCTTAGCTCATCCTTTGCTCTACTTGTTTATTTCCATACAATGAGTAGTATGTCTAACCATTATGTTAGATGTGTTAAGTCCAATAAAAATGAATGAAAATATGATATATATAATAAGGAAACACAAATATCTTACAATATGAGTTTATTAATTCTAAACTCAAGCAAAAATTACTTGGATTTATTTATGCTTGGGGCCAAAGAACATCAAACTGCCAAATAGGTTAGAACCTAGAACATACATTGAAATGAGAGACTACAAGACTAAAGTAGAATGCAAACAAATATGTCATAATTTTGTGCATTGTCAGTCGAATTGAGAAGTTAGAAGACTTAAGTAGAATGCAACAAACGTATCATAATTTCATGCATTGTCAGTCAAAATGAGAGGTTGCAAGAATAAAGTAGAATACAAACAAGCATACCATGATTTCATGCATTATTGATCGAAATAGGCGATTACAAGAATGAAGTAGAGTGCAAACAAATATATCATAATATCATACACTTGCGTGAAATGAGAGATTATAAGACTAATGTAAAATGTAACAAAAAAATGTCATAATTTCATCATTGTTGGTATGTGAATCTAAACAAGTAGGGTACATTGAGCATTGTGCATCCAAAACAAATTGTCACAAGTGGTTGTTCAAGAAAATTTGTAGGGTATGAAGAGCATACTTTGATTAAATGAGGTTATAGTAACCATGCTTCATGGCATCCAAGTGGGAATCATCACAAGATATATTATTAAAATTGTTACATTATTGATCATTCACAAAAAACCCATCTTGGATCAATGACCATATTAGCACAATATATCAATTAGAAGTAGAATTTGTTCGATGGGAATGCGGTGATTAATATCATCATGGACTTGTTGATGCTCAAAACTTGTTATCAACACAATTACTAGTTGGCTAAAGTTCAAAACTTCTATTCAACACAATGTAGAGAGTTTCGATATCAAACAATGAATGCACGGTAGGTTGATCATTGACACCTCCAAAACTTTTAATATGACTAAGAAATTTACTTTCAATGGCTTCTACAACTTAATCACCTCTATGAGAATGGGGACAAGGTACGATTTATGTTAAGTTGTTGATTTCTCCGTATATATATATATATATATATATATATATATATATATATATATATGCAAGTCTACCCTTGTTGCATACTTGTATATATTACTTAGGTGAAGGCAAATGAATGGAGATGCCATAATAAACTTAAAGATGAATTAATCTGTATATCAATCCTCTTGGGGGGTTTTGTGTCCCACTTCTTCACCATAGATCCTTGAGCTTGAACTATCAAAGAAAATGTCATTGAGGAAAGGCTAGTAAAGACTTAGGCCTATCAAATGATCATAGTATGTCTACAATGATTGGAGTAAATCAATCAATACCAAGGACCATAATTTTAGAAGGTGAAAATTGACTTTAGTAATCACATCTCGTATTGGTTTTTACACTCATGCTGTTTGTTAATCTTTTCAACATAGCCTTTCTTCACGAATAGTATTATTTCCGAGCATTGGTTGAAATCAAATTCCAATTGTAATTCAGTCAGGAACCATCCCCATCTCAATGATCTATAATGTTATGCCTTCATTTCTCAATCCTAAGCTTTTCTATAATTTAATAATTACTCCATATGATATAATTAAATTATTCTAAATTTAATGTTATTAGTTTACTAAATGTAGTTACAATCTTGATGATTTAAAGTGCATGCAACAACAGGCTATAATCCTAACCAATTTTTATTTGGATTCCCTGGACTCTAATCATGCAAACAGACAAAACTGGAGTCATGTCATGTTTAGAAAAACACTTCAATCATTACAATCCACTTACCAAATGCATTTCTAACCAATGTGTGCATAAAAATGGAAAAGAAAAAACCTGAAATACTTGGCTAGTATTTTTTATAATATTGATGAAAAAAGCCCTATTATTTGCTATAAGATGGATATGGTACACAAATCAACATATTCAACCGACTTAAAACTTACAAGATCCTTTCCCATCACCCATACTCATCATATTTGAACTAGCTTTACATTCAAGATGACTTTTTACATATAGCAAATCCTGTTGCACAATTCAAAGAATGCCCACAAATATGAGAGACCACAACAGGTAAAAAAATCCTAATTTAAGTAATGTGATGAACAAAAACAGCATACACATACAATTGAAACAATGGGTTCAAGAGTGTATTAGCTTTCGATCAAAATTTCAAAACATGAAAGAAAATCATGTGTGACCAATAATACCCTTACAGGAGATGTTTTAATCCACCATATTAACATACAATATAGATCAAGGGTAAGGAATCAATAAAGGGAGGATCAACCAGATTATTATTGCTTTCTATAAACACATGCAATTTCGGACAGATTCCATGCTTATGAAAATCTTCCATTTTCAATAAAGGATCCTTACACGAGCTCCAAGAAAAAAATTTGACAGTCAAAATATCTTCTTTTTTTGATTCCTCCATTTGAATCTGTTGAAAAACACAAGTATATAACAATTGGTTCACAAACTGCGAAAATATATAAAGTTCACAAATATAGGATCATAAAACATGCCACAACAATTCTTATATTTATACACAATATGTACCTTTTTGGAGATAATACAGTCCCATCTATATATCGTGAACAAAACCGCACCTGCCAACAGAAGCCGCTACACATACACCGATCCCAAAATACTATTTACATTTACCCTAACACGATCATTGGTCCAGCTGTCCAAAAGGGTTTTTAGTTTATTCATTCACGATATTCTATATATGAAAAACATTTCAAGCTCATGCAAGTACCTAATGAAAAAACGAAATACAATGCTTTTGGGTGCTTACAAAACACCAAATAGAGAGCATATGGTCGAACACGACTTATGTAACATAAGATGAATCCCTTAAGGATTTACATAATCTACTTTTCGTGCACTACAAAAATATGAATAAAGGTCTACTTCTAAGATGATAAAAGAGATGAAGTTACATGAAAACCTGCTTCAAGCATAAATACAATATGTACAATGCTTTTACAAGAGATTCACATAACATGATATTAAAGCCTGGTTTTCACGTTTCCAAAATGGTATGCGACATAAATTCAAAGAATTTGTCCATCACATTTAAATTATTGTTCATATATCCAACTTGATATGAGCCACAAAGCTAAAATTTCTAGATTATGTAAGGCCTATTCTAACCTTCCACCCCCCTAAAACCCGATATGAGCCAAAAGGTTGGAAAATTTTGCAATCATGAGGATTTCTGGATTTTCCATAGATTACACAAGGTGAGAGAAATACCCATAGACCATATAACGCAATATTTTCACATTCCCAAAATAATACAACCCATATACTTTGAAGGATTTCCATAATGGCATATTTTAACATTCTGCGAAATGATATGACCCACAATTCCAAAGGATTCCTGTATATGATTCTATTGTCTGACTTGAGCAAATGGTTTCACAGCCCCACACTTTCCAGACATACATTTCCCAAAGTTTCTAAAGTTTTGTGCTAAAATTCCAGTCTCAACTTCCATCCATTTTTTAATGCAATACTAATACAAGATAATCTTATACATTCATGGAACACTGATTGCATTTGTGCTCACCTGCCCACCAATATTATCTGAGCTACCACCAGCCGGCAAAGAAGTGGTATGAAAAGCTGAATGTCGTGTGCGGTCCTCTAAGAGCTTATATGATAAAGGACTTGGCTCCATCACAGGTCTATGGGAGTTACCGATACTCATCTCTGACAATTTCTCCACATCGTCGATCCTTGCCGGTGGCCTAGGAGTTATAGGAGTAGGCTTCACCAGCTTTGATGTCGCCCACATCTCTTCATTTGCTGCTGCTGTGGTAGTATACATACCTTGCATCATTGGCCACATTGGTATGAAGGAGAACTGAATTGGAGGTTGCTCCACCCCTCTTTCGGTATCATCATTCACTTCAGGAACACTTTCCATCATATCCAAGCTTCTGATTGTTCCGTTCTCGGCAACCTCTTCCATGACACAAGTGTCTAAATCATTAGACTCGGTCACTTCATTGACTTCTTCTTCGGAAACCGTCATGGGCACGGCGGAAGAAACGCGTGGGGGAAAAACCCCCATGGAATAGCCACCACCCGAGAATACTGAGGCATCAATGCAATTACTCCCTCCATAGGGAATACTTTGGCCTAGACTTAGCTCAGGACACACATCTGCATCCTCAGCCGCCTCTTCTAAGATGCTTGAAACCTGCAATTAATTTCAGATATTTAAGATATAACTCAACCAGCTGAAGAGAGAAAATAGACTAAAACATTTTATTTCATAAAGAAACATTTTGCCATTGCATGAGAAGAAATTGGAATTCAATGAATACCCAAGCAACCACTCTAGTGCCAATTTATTTTGTTCTTCGCAGCTTGTGCCATTAATGTTGGTGGCCTCATTTCTATCTGCATTTATCTTACATATGACGAATGGTTTTGCAATAGCAGAATCTCAGAGATCTAATTACATAATGAAACAATTGGCCATTGCACGAAACTAAATCTCTAACTAGAAACTTCAATTAGCAAGGATTCAATATAGTGCCCATTTATTTTCATTCTTTGCACTTTCTTGCCTCGGCCTTATGGGGCTTCATATTCACAAAACTTAAAACAATAGTCATAGAATATATCAGGGCAAAACACTAAAAAATACCTGGTAACATGTTGGGTATTTACCAGAATACCCCTCAGTAATAGTAAATTTTACACTAAGGCAGGGTCTTCTGGCAATTTTAAGAAATTTTGGTATTCTGGTAAATATCCAGCACATTAGCGGTATGTTCATGTTTTCTCCTAATATATTGATACATACTGTGTTTGGAGACATGTCAAATAAACTTGACCGTCGCCTCCTTTTATTCAGGTTGTTCCGTCTCAAGAAATACTTTTGGGCATGGCTTGCAACTTGTGTGGGGGTTCTTGTTTTCACAAAGTTTCGTGAAATTCCACGCCAATCACCCTTCCCAAGCTTCTGAAGCCCAATCAAAAACGTCCTATGTTCTTCTTCTGTCCATGGAACTCCTGCAAACACATTTTGATATATCAGATGTTCCATATTTTGCAACACATCATATTACACATTATGCCACCAGATGTTGATTACCCTCACAAAGCACATGGATGGCCATATTTCAATACATATCTTAAATATGCAACCTGACATCGATCCCCATAAATTTATTCTTGGAAAAACAATGGTTATAACACAATTAGATGCCAATTTCAGCATACATGTAGTGATAGAGCGAGTGTGAATAGAGTTTATTCTCACAAGTATAATCTCAACAGAAACATAGCAATAACAAAAGCGTATACATAAATTCAGATTGCACAATACTTTACGCAACACTAACCAATAGGCAGATTGTTACAACATATGCATAAATATACTGTTCAAAGTCAATTAAGGCTAGTGTAAGCCCATTGGCTATCAGATTTCCTTCGGTTGGTCCAACTCAGTAAACAGTGTGGATGGCTATGGTCCAAACATAGATCTAGGGTTTGCGAATATATGAAGGGCTAACTACCCTTATTTTCCTCTTTTCTACTGTCACTATGGTTTCACAATCCATAGATCACCCCTATATCTGGGGTAAGTGGACCAAACCAAAGTTAAAACGTGAGCCCTGTGAGCATGACTTCGCAAGCATCCATAGCTCTAGACAGATGATGTGCTGCAGCTCAGGGTATTTATGGTAGACAGAGAATAAGACTCTTATCTTTCAACACTTTTCCCAGGATTAATTATTTATGTTTATTCAGGTTAACTGAAAGGAAAAACTTAGAGATACTTTTCCTCATTTCTGTATTTCCCAAAATGTCCTTTTGCTCAAGCTCATCATGCCAAGTATTTAACTTCTATGAAGACTCTAGAATCGTGGTTGACAGTGATTGAGACAACAGACACCCATCCTTCTTCAAATCATGATGTGAATCTCAAAATAAGCGTATGTGAATTCTTCTTCAAATTTATTTCATGATTCCCTATTGTATCTATGAAATGTATGACGGTTTTCCATGACTTCAAATCAATGTTTTTCCTATGCATCATCCTACGTGTTCCTTCCCTTCCTCCCAAAACACTCAAAATGCAAGGTGTATGGTTTCCCATGAGTTCAAATCAATGTTTTCCATGTGTCATCTTATGTTTTCCTTCCCTTCCTTCAAAAGGCTCAAAATATAAGGTGTTTTCTACCAAGTCACACAGATGCATTTTCTATGATTTCGTATACATTGCATGATTTTCAATGAATTCACTTAACAATGCATGGGTTTCCAGATGTTCACATATAAACACGTGACTTTTCTTGCATGGTTTCCCACGAATTTGCATGCAAATCCATGTTCTTCCCACCACATTATATAAATCAGAACCACAAATTTCAGAACAAATGATAAAAAAAACATGATATTTCAAACATAACTTAGAGATGGTTTGATAAGTTGGACTGAAAAAAGATTATCTAACCACAATTTTCAGATCAAATGAGAAACGACATCATCTTTCAATCATAAATATCCAGATATAACAACAGAAGAAATCTCAGATCAAAACAACAAAACATGACCTTCCAACCAGATCTTTCATATCAAATATAACAAAACAAACAGATATGACCTTCCAACATGATGATTTCATATCAAATTGGCAAAAGATATATGATCTTCCAACCACAATACCACGATCAAATCACCAACATTAAACTAGATCTTTGAACAACAAAAGGATCCAAATGAAAAGACAAACGAATGCAAATGCAAGCTTACCTTTCTTTCGTTCTCGGGAGCTACTATTGGTATGGACAAGGTCATCGGAAGCATAACCTTCCACTGCTGTATCTTCACAAACATCAGGTTGCTCTTCTTGAGGAGATGATGCTGACGGAGGAGGAGATATACCACCTTGACGATATTCCGAGGCGCCATAAGACGACAAATTTCCCATGCTAAAACTTTTCCTCATAGCCATGGAAGCAGAGGTAGCAGTCAAAGCAGAAGACCCATTGTTATCAGATGTGTTGTTTGGCAGACGTACACCAAAGAGTTTGAATGATCCCGAATCTTTCGTCGATACCATGTCCACACACGTCCGCGAGTTGTGCCCGTTGTGCCCACAGTGCGAACACCTTCTAGACATATGAAAGAGAGATTTGATGTTCTCTTTTGCTCGATTATATATGTGTAGATGTTAGAAACCCTCCCAGAGTATTGTGTGTGATATGTATATATATATATATATATATACCTGCAACACTAACAGAGTATAGTGTGATTGTGTTTATGCTCGGCCACTACCCTAACCCTGATAGAGAATCAGAATCCCTAATAGTGTGGTTAACACTTCTCAGACATGTGAAGAAGACTTCCCTTTAGCCCTAGTATGTATTATACTATTACATATTAGATCCCTTAAAACAAAGCAACGGAGGATCAGAAACCGTGCAAGAGGTTGATATGCAACCGAGAAACCCTAAAAACGCAAATTTTGACACATCCGATATTATGTGAGGATCAGGAAATTTCTAACAAAATCTGATGCTCACCAGAGATTCAAATGCCCTAAAAACGGTTGATCGCTAGCTCGGTAACCCTTAAAAAAAGCTTGGTGAGTAACTCAGAAACGCTAAAAACGCTTGATGGGTAACTCAGAAACCTGGAATTGTGGCAGGATAAAGAGTGACCAGAGATCATATTCGGATCAAAAGGCCTAAAAAGCATGACGGGTAACGGAGGCTCAGAAACCCTAACATAAACAGATCAAGAAGGTCATCCAAGATCGCATATAAGGATCAGGTGCACAGATTAAAACAGACATTCAGAGACCCTGACTTAAGGCAGAGATTCAGAAACCCTGATTAAAACCAGAGGTTAGCGAGGCCCTAAAAGAAGCAGGATGGGGTTAACTAACTGAGAAAACCCTAAACAAGAACTTTGCCCCGGAAAAGGATAGGGCAGCGGGAGTTAGAAACCCTAATTTCTGGACAGGAAAGGGGGGGGGGGGGGCAAGAAGGAGGAGGAGAAAGAAAAGAAAAGGAAAAAAAAAGCTTATGAGAGCCACACGCAAAGAATGGATGGATAAGAAGAAGAAGAAGAAGAAGAAAAACGAAGAAGAAGAAGAAGAAGAAGAAAACGAAAACGAAGAAGAAGAAGAATTTCTTCTTTTTCTTCTTCTTCTTCTTCTTCTTCTTCTTCTTCTCCTTCTTCTGATGGAGTGAAAATTAAAATTAAAATTAAATAAATAAATATTTATTTATTTATTTATTTTATTCTGCTTATTATCCTGGCCAAATAAAAAATCGTTGACTTTTTGTCTTCATAAAGATGTCCTAACATGTGAGGACTCCTAATTATACCTTATCCAAGACTCTTCTCTCTCTCTCTCTCTCTCTCTCTCTCTCTCTCTCTTTCAGACACACACACCATTCATTTCGATCATCCATGCCAATGCATTTGTCGATGACCTTTGTCTATAAATGTGTCTATGTCTGTGTCTGTGTCTGTGTCTATGTTTGTGTCTGTGTCTGTGTCTGTGTTTGTGTCTGTGTCTATGTATATATCTATGCGTATTTGTTTATGTCTGTGTGTATCTCTCTATGTCTATGTGTATCTCTTTGTGTCTATGTGTCTATGTCTATGTATGTGTCTCTGTCTGTGTCTATGTCTATGTCTATGTCTATGTATATGTATATATCTATGTGTATCTGTCTATGTTTGTGTGTATCTCTCTGTCTGTGTCTATGTGTATCTCTTTGTGTCTGTGTGTCTATGTCTATGTATGTGTATGTGTATGTGTATGTGTCTATGTATATGTCTATGTATGTATATATCTATGTGTATTTGTCTATGCCTATGTGTATCTCTCAGTGTCTGTGTGTCTCTTAGCGTCTGCATGTATCTCTGTGTGTCTGCATGTATCTCTGTGTGTCTGTGTGTCTATGTCCGTGTCTGTGTGTATCCGTCTATGTCTATATTTGTGTCTATGTTTTCATTTGCCAAGTTCTAGACACTCTCGGCATTCCGTTTCGCTCGTCCAGCCTTCTTGTCCAGTGGCTTCAGTGTGCGCATGTGCTCGATTGTATTTGTTGACATCGTCGGCATTTGGTTCGATCGTCTTGACATACATGCGTGTGACCATGTGCATTTTGGAACTTTGTCAACATTCGAACATCTATTATGACATATGTGTGTATCCATGTGCATTTTGGACATTGCCGGCATTCGAACATCTATAATGACATATGTGTGTGTCCATGTGCATTTTGGACACTATCAGCATTCAATTAGATCATTTCGATGTCCACACGGTACATAAGTGTGTGACCCTGTGCATTTTGGACATTGCTGGCAATCGAACATCTATTATGACATATGTGTGTGTCCATATGCATTTTGGACACTATCGGCATTCGATTGTGTTCATGTGCCTTTTGGACATCCTAAGCATTAGATTAGATAATCTAGATGTCTATTGGTGACATACATTTCTTGACACGATTGGCATTCAATTAGATTGTTTGGGCATACATGCATGTGTTTGTGTGCATTTTGGACAATATCAACATTTGATTCAATCATCCCGATTTCTATCGAATACATATGTGTTAATGTGCATTTTGGACACTGCAAAATTCAAATTGATCGCCAAGTCGTCTATTGGTGTGAGTGTGCTTTTGGACATGGTTGGCATTCAATTTGATCATTTGGACATCTATCAGCAACATATATGTGTGCTCGTGATCAATATTCGTTTTCAATCATCTACATGTTCATCGGTGATTGTATCCCTTTCTTATGATTTGTTTCACAACCATTGCCTCCGACCACAAATTGTGCACATGCAGCGTGAAACCATTGGTCACAATAGAATTGCAACATATCAGCAAAATATATGTGTGCTCATGATCAATATTCGTTTTCAATCATCTACATGTTCATCGGTGATTGTATCCCTTTCGTATGATTTGTTTCACAACCATTGCCTCCAACCACAAATTGTGCACATGCAGCGTGAAACCATTGGCCACAATAGAATTGCTTGCTCAACTTGTTGAAGCCAAACAAAAACTGCACGAGTGAAACCAAATTGCACTAAATCACAATGTTTTCAACCAATAAGTTGGTTGCCAATTTACTATGGCGATTGACATTTTTCTTTATCTTGTAATTGAGGGATAGTATCTACATATAGCTCCTAGCTCCATATTACGAGCAAAGACATAACCCTCCACATTATGAGCATGGAGATATCAATGCATTAATTATGCACTTCAACTCAAATTAAGGCTAGTGATAGGCCCAATCAAGACTTGATTGTGGCCACTAGTACATGTGCTAGTGGCTTTGTGTTTTCATACACGAGAGCATGAATCAAAGCCTATTTAATGAGTTGGCAAATGTTGTTGATCAATAAAGTATGATAGCGCTCTTCAATGTATTTGTCGACTCTACTTGTATCTTTGCTAGCTAAAACACGAGAAACCGACATTTCAAAAGGTTCTCTTACTTATCCACATTGGTCAAAAAATGGTATATACAAAAAGCAATTATAATAATAAATTATAGCAAAGATATAAGCTAGTGAAAATATTTTGATTGGTTGGAAAATAACATTTTTGGTGGGTCCTATGTAACAGTTCAATTATCAGAACGGATCGCAAACTATGGAATAGACAAGATGTAGGTTTACAATCTACGATAAGCTAGCAACCCTTATGAAAAGGCATTTTCTTGATCAAGTTGGTTTTAGGGATCCACCCTCAACGATTGTGGTAATGGGTTGGCTATGTCTTGAAGTGTCTAACCCAATGTTTGTCATGTGTCTATGTGGGTAGTGTGGTATTGAGATGGATCGATTGAGTCCCAAGTATCATTGTTCATGGATTTATAATTAATTATTCACTCTATTGAGGGGTCTACCCAACATTATGGTGATTGTGTTGTCCATGTACTAAATTGCATAACCTAAGTCCATAGTTTATGCTAGTCTCCTCAATGTGCATAATGGGTGGTCCAAAAGTCTCACATGGGTTGGTTGGACATCTACCCTTGTGCACAAAAGCTTCTTCTCTTCTCCTATAGTAACAACATGGAGGTGTCCACGTTCAGTGACAATGACAACAAATCAATTGCCTTATGCTAGTCATTGATGTGTATGAATATGGAATGTGCACAAGCATCTCACTACCTCAACCTATGGTTGGTGCTCATTACCAAGACATCTTTTATTCTAGCATTTTTTGTTTTTACTTCATTAAATATTAGTCTAAATATGTTCATAGTGCAAGTAGGACATAGTCTATGAATCCCCTAATTATGCCTCCTAATGAAGATGTTATGCTTTGAACACACACTTCTTTATCAACACTTGAATGAAATTTGAGAGTTTATATTCAAACTCTTAACCTCATTGATACTCTAAATTGTAGAGTGAAACATTGAAAAGGTAGTAATTACCTGCACATTGAGGGGTAATTAGCTATCGTCAATAATTTGTGCATCAAAATTATTGAAGTCTAGACTCCAGAGGTTTAGTTTATGTTCATAGTGCAAGTAGGACATAGTCTATGAATCCCCTAATTATGCCTCCTAATGAAAATGTTATGCTTTGAACGTACACTTCTTTATCAACACTTGAATGAAATTTGAGAGTTTATATTCAAACTCTTAACCTCATTGATACTCTAAATTGTAGAGTGAAACATTGAAAAGGTAGTAATTACCTGCACATTGAGGGGTAATTAGCTATCGTCAATAATTTGTGCATCAAAATTATTGAAGTCTAGACTCCAGAGGTTTAGTTTTCATGCATGTCAATTTAATTATAACTTCTTTTGATACCTAAGCCATTAAGTGAGAGCAAGGAATCATGAAGTCGGCAATCTTTCTAACTAGAACAATACATTAATGTGAAATCATCCTTCAAGGATGATAAAGTGGTGTTATAGGTGCAATCATTTTACCTTTGAGCCTCCAATGTGCACTTGTGTCAATGGTAGCAAACTATGTTTTATTGATGTTCTTGCATATCCTTAGTATGAATGCCTTAAACAAGAGTTGGGATCCATCAAAGTAGGGTAAACTTCAATATCTAACAATTAAAATGCAAGTGTTGTGTGATGGATATTTGTGCAATAATTTATGTAATACAGGGACAACATTTTGTTGTGTGATATAGACCATTGTCAAACGAGCCAATGTATAGGGTGGCGTAAAAAGGTGCATTACTTTTACATTCATAATCGAATCTCCCTTCGATTATCTAATAGATTTCTGAGTCATCTTCACTTTCCTTTTTGTATGACAAGTTTGTGACAAGGCTATTTAGTATTATATGATTACACTCAAAGAAATCTAGTATTACCATTCCACTTATAATCCAAGTAGGCCAATGCTACGTATGTTAGGATATCAACTTCATGAATGTTTATTGTACATTGTAGAAGTGGATGTATCATGTTATATCCAAGTCATTTAAAGTTGCATGACTCTCGAGGCATTAAAGAATGAGAAATGGATTTCATAGAAATTTTGTGTTATGTTCCTTTTAAACACATCAAACATGTCTACGCCCTTATCTAGTTGAAATGTCATTGATCTACAATGACCAAGCTTCTAATACAACATTTGAAGGTGAGGAGATTTATCAATAAATTATCATGTTTCGTGATGGTTTGCCATAGCCCAAAATTCAAATAATCATAGATATTTATATTGTGTGTTGCTTTCCAAATTATTATACATTCTTTTTAGTAATACTTATATTACCTAGAAAAAACTCAATGTGAAGTGAAAACTCAAAAGGAATTAGGAGAAATGTACAAAGTGTCAATTAGACACTAGGCTAAAGTAAAAAGACTAAATTTGAAGTGAGACGTCCTTGAGTTGTTAAGAGACAAATAGAAACTATATGATGAACAACTTGAAGAAAGAAACTTCCAACAATTAGTTTTGAAAAACCACATACAATTGCAACTTGCAAGACATCTAGATGGTTCAAAGTGCACAAAATATTGTCTATTTAAGGTATTTTTCCAAAAAGTCAAATTTATTTCCCAAACCTTTGTGCAAGAAATTATGTTAAAAAAGATGCAATCATTCTTTCTTATAAACTCCTTGGTGAATGGTGTTATTCATGGGTTGTAATGGGGTTATTAAGATTGTGGCTCTACTTTAGTTGACAAGCAATGGACTAATTGATGCCTTACTATGCACACACATACAATGAGATTACTAATGAGAATGGAAAATGAAAATATAGTTAAATAGTTTAAACTTTCATTAATTGAGTAGGCAGATATGAAAGAAAAAGTACAAGATACCTGCATCCTTCTAAGACTAAGCGTGGTGCTTAAAGTTGACTTAATATGTAATAAGGAACAACCAACCCTTTTCAAACCTTAAACCTATAGTTTAAGTAGGAAAACAAGGGAGAAGCTACATTGATGAGATGCTCATATAAAACCACTCATTACTTATTCTTACACGTGGTCCATTATGTGTCACAAGGAGCCTATGTAGTCATTTGTGCATATAATATTGATACGTGTCGGGATATCATAACGACTTGGGTCATGCCAATGGCTACAAGTAGCCTACAACCATGTCACCATTGTGGTAGTAGTGGCATAAGACTCCACCATACTTGGAAGTGGGGTTGTTGTCATCACGATTCCATATTGCAATGTGGTGTGGGGTGTCATCATCATGCGAGTACGTGAGTAGTCATTTTGCAAAGAGTCACAATATGGGTAATTATTGCACAAGAATGCTCGTGACAAGTAGTTGTTATGATGTGAAAAGGAATGGTACAAGTAGTCATTGTGCAAGGAGGTGCATCACGATGAGGCATCGTCATGAGTAAAGTCATGACATTTGCATAAGTAGTCAACAATGTGGGTAGTTGGCTTCGTAATAATAGTGTCAACGGGAGTATGCATCCTCATGAGTGTTGTTGTTTAGGAAATAATCTTCATCATGCATGCATACATTGTGTGGGTTTTCATCCTTGCAATGATTATTAAGGGCGAGCTTCATGATTATGAAAAATAAAAGGTTAACTTTGCATTGTATACAAGAGGTTGATTCGTTGTGGAAGTGTCTCCATGTATGCCTATAATCTAGTATAGAATGGGGTGGTTTGGGAGACGATTAGCTCAATAGACTTATGGGTTTTGTGGACTAGTAGACATTGAAGGACATTTCATGAAATTCAATGGAATGGTGTGGATGTAGTCAAGGAGATTTGGCTAACTTTGGTGCATACACTTAAAGGAGAATATGATGTTATCAAGGGTGATAATGTACTCTTTCGAAAGCAAGAGGTATTTGCCACCGGCACCTATCTAGGTATTTCCTCCACCGACATGAGGCATGTGGCCATGTACAACTGTTATTGGTAATGCATTGGGAGATATGTATGTTTGTGGCAGCCTAAGAGCAGTTGAAAAGGTAAAAATATGTGCTGAAGTATCACTTTAGACATAATATAAACCATTGTTGGCAAAAAAGAAAAAAGAAAAAAGAAAAATGAAACTCATATCTAAATAGTTTGCATCATGGAGGAAGAAGTCGATAAGTTGTCAAAGGACAAAAGTTAAGTTTGTAGCCATATAATGAAGCTTTGTAGATAGTCAATGGGTGTCGAAGTATTGATGTAGGTAATCAAAGAACTTGTCAATATGAGATCATACGAGATATGTGCGCATATTGCAATGTCAATATACCCAAGATACTTTGGTCATGTTGCTAACTTTATCTAAAAACTGAAATTTGAAATGTAACTTCCCTTCCTTTTCACTACATCTCTTTTAGTATATTGACATTTCGAAAAGACACAAACAAATGAAGATAGACCAACCTTAACTTTACTAGACAAAGGTTAAACCTCTTCAAATTTTAGTGCACAAATACAATGTGTCATGCTACCGAATCCATTGAAAATGATATGTTATTTAATTCACATCATGCAATAAATTGCTTGCAAGCTTAATGGAGAAAGCTAGTATACAAAGTAGATATATTGACATTTTAGCGAGGTAAGTAGGTTGGATAAGCATAACCACACTCCTTTATATACACCAATACTGGGTGTGACTTGCTCTTCCACAACTGCATACACTATAATGGGCAAGACAATTGGCTATATATCATGACACAAACATGTTGATATTCAATTCCATGGTTTATCGGTGCTCTAGCTATTAGTGGATCTTATGGCTTGCGAGGTAGCCACGTCAAATTGAGAAATGTACTTTGACTTTTGTTTCTTTGCTTCCAATGGTGGCTCATTTAAGAATGCCCAACTACTCTTTGTCCACCTACAACCAAAAATCAGAATTTGAAAACATTCAATTCAAGTGCCATTACCATGCCTTCAAATCTCATTATATCGATCCAACACAAAGGTTCACATAGTTCCAAAACAAATTAGTTTGATACCGTAAAAGATTAACAAGAAATGATTAAAGAAACTTGCCAATCAGTATTTGCATTGAGCTTGTTGAGTTCTACGTCCAAATATTGTGTAGCACCATCATCTCCACCAACCTTTAATACACATACAAGAACAGAAAAGTTATGTCAAAACCCCAACCAAAGCAAAGCACACAAACACGAGCTATGTATTAATGAATGAAACGGATCGACACGATGGCTTAACTTTCTTGGATTATCTTCAAGTTTTCAATGCAAATGAATGATATCAATTTATCAATTAGGAATCGACAACGACTTGGTTCAAGCCTGAACCAAACAGTTGAACTGTTTTTAATCAGTTTGGCAATTTGGCAATTTGGTTTGGTTTAGTTTAGGCTCAAGCTTCCATAACAAGTTTGCGCTCGATTTGGGACGGCTCAAGCTAAACCAAACTGATTTGGGCCAAACCGGTTTCCAAACCAATTAAGGCTTAATTGATTCCGCTAAACCGGTTTAGCCTTAACCGATTTAGGAATTGGTTTTGTTCAAGTTTGGGAACTCCCAAACCAGTTAAGCCTTAACTGGTTTGGTTTTCGACAAGGCTAAACCGGTTAAGCCGAATCGTACCATTGCCAATTCCTACTATCAACCACAACAAGAAGCTAATTGGCGTTCTGTAGGGTGGTTATAATCATTGATCAAGCAAGACAGACATGACATCCCATGGAGAAACAATGGGTGGGGGCGGGGGGGGAGGGGTAAATCTCTAAGAACCCACCATACAACTGACAACTAGCATAACATATATAGGGAACCATCGATAGTGATCTTCAATCTAGGCATAAGGTGCCTTCAAGCCAAGTTTAAGCGGTAGAGGCGACAAGCATATTGAAAATTCACAGTTTAGGGTCTATCTAACACATAGAGATATGACTAGCAAATACACTACATTCTCAATGTACCGAAGTTTCGATCTATGTCCATGTAGAGATGCTTGTATCATATGTGCACTACAACTCACTATACCAAAGTTTCGGTCTAAGACATAGAGATGCTTGTATGATATGTACACTACTACATCTCACTAATAGCGAAGTTTCGGGTTCCAGACTCAGTTGGTCATACAATCTAAATGTCCTAGCGAAGTTTCGGGTTCCAGACTCAGTTGGTCATACAATCTAAATGTCCGACCAAATTGAACCAGATTTATCATTTTTTGTGTGGCTTGGTCCCCAAATTAAAGCACATAATAAACAATGCAAGATTTTTTTTTTCATTTGTGGATTGAGCATGAAGAGAGCCGGATTTGAACCCTAGATCTCTCTCATCATGCTCAGAAATTTTTTTATCAATGAAAAACCATGGATGAGTTTGGTTAAGCTCAAAAAAAATACAATACAAACATTGTCTGCAGTGATTGCTTGGATCTGTTGAGTTGTGGTTACTCTGCTTTGCTCTGCATCTCCTCCTTTCTCCTCTTGATCTGATCTTTTCTTCTTCCAGAACTCATCGATCTCTTCCTTTGTAAACGATCGAGTTCTCAGAACTGCAAATGGTTTTTTGTTAATCCCATTAAAAAAAATCCGATCCGTAAGTAAAAAAACACAAGATCAAACAAAATTTTGAACATCTAAACTCTCAATCATTTTATCATTCCAAGTTGATTATAATTATTAAAAATGTCACTCTTTTGATTAAGGATTTTCGAATGGTTCATAAAAGAGCCCATTAATCCTAAGCAACACATACATACATACATATATATATCTATATAGGGCATAAATCATCAATCATTTGATCACTCAGTTAATTCAAGCGATTATTAAAACAAAAGCTTTTTCCCTTTCATTAATGATTCAAAACACCAAAAATCGCCCACTAAGCTCAATCAATGCATAAAACCGCCCAGTAATCACTAATCACTACATGCATATTTGGGCCACAGAATCAAACACATAAATCATCAATCGTGTGATCATTTATTTGACAAAATACAAGGAAAACAAGAAATGATTTGATGAATGATTCAAAAAATGCTCCAAACTCGCCCATTAAGTCCAAATCAACACAAAAAAAAATCTGAAGTACATAAATCAATTCAAACATACATATAAATAGATACACACTACCTTTGGGAGAACCCTTAGGTGAAAGAGAATTCCAACCAGGCATCAAAGAACCCATCAAATTGTAAATATATCCTTTTTAAAAAAAAAACTAAGTATTAATGTGTGTATGTATATAGATTCGAAGGAGATAGATTGATAGCTAATCAGATGATTATTTACTGCAGCTCTAATCTTGAAAGCTGAATCGAATGATTATTCTAAAGTCTGGACTCTGAATATGCAATATGTAATATAAAATGGCAAGCTCTGCATCTTATTAAATAGTTAATTTCAAGCTCAAAACCTTGAAGAGAAAAATATAATTTAGGAAAATTTAAAATAAATATCCAATAAATAAATCAGTGGGCTGCGCATTAAAAAAATACTAGTCAGGATTTAGATTTTTTCGTTTTCTTTTGTTTCTTTTTTGAAATTTTCCCTCTAATTATATCATTTTTTTGGATGTGTAAAAACTAGCATTACAGAATATCTGTTATAAATCAAGGTCAGTTGCAATTTATTTATTTACTAATTTATTAATTCTCTGATAATTCCACAAGATGAGGATGATGATGTGTAACAAAGAAAAAAAAAAGGAACTTTTGAAACCCAACTCTTTCTCTTTATTTAAAAAGCTATGGATTACTTCATATGATGATGCCCATGGTATGTATGTATGTATGTATGTATGTATGTATGTATGTATGTATGATATGTATATGGTATGTATGTATGATATGTGATATGTATATGGTATTTATGTATGTATGATATGTACATATGGTATGTATGTATGTATGTATGTATGTATGTATGTATGTTTGTATGCATGATATGATATGATATGATATGTATGTATGTATTTATGTATGTAGATGGTGGCCATTACTTGGCCCACCTATGGAGAGTCAAGTCTAAGTCTATGTCACAAAGATCCCAAACATATGTGGATTAGGATATGTATGAAGTGCTCAAGTCATATGTACCCCTAAAGTTTTCTAGTAACAAGAAAATGATCTTTCAAGTCCATGTATATATTACATGGATTAGGCTATGTATAGTGAGTGGCCCACTCGCTACAGTTTTCTAACAAGGAAATGATCTTCAAGTCCATGTATATCTGTGGATTAGACCATGTATAGGGACCCACTCAAACATTCCACTATCACATGTATGCAACACTTCCCATCTAGCCCTATCCTTACATCCAATTTCAATACGTGGACGAGCCTTTGAAAATCTTGAAAATTAAGTCTGTGACCCTACCTCCATGTTGGTGCTTCTATGATAGCAACATATGGATCTCTCACATCTCTCTATGTATCAAATACCTTGGCCTTGCTATTCCCTTCGATCATTGGTGGAATGATTGTTCCACTTGTTGTTTGGAAGTAGGGAAAAGGGCTTAGTAAGCATGCAATTGAGAAGTAGGAAAAAGAAAATGTCGAGTTCTTTGAAAATACTTGTTTCATATTTCAATAACATAAGTGCTTCTTGTCTATGGGATTGAAATTGGGGGTTGTAATAGCTCTAAGTTCACAGTTTGGGAAGAGTTCAAAAATGTGTTGAACATTTATTCGATTCGAATTACAAACGCATTACATGCTTGAGACTGGGTCCCTTCACATTGAGACGTGGGTATGGAGATAGTTGCTCAATACATGCTCAAACATGCTTGCGCTTTGTAATTAACCTTCACAATCAAGTTTGCTTATCCCACAACTTTAGTTTAGACATATCGCTACACACATTTCTCTCTCAATTACATGTAGAGTTCTTAGTTTTAACATTCAATAGTAGTAACACACACAATATCGAAGTTGATTCACTTTTGTCTCATAGTTCATACTTGATTGTATGATAAAATATCGTAGTGGTTAACGTTAAAGATCTTCAAAGAGGTCTTATGTTCAATCGCTACAATGAACATGATCCTCTTTTTCCATGTGTAGTTGGGAACTGGTATGAGAACAACAAACCATTTAGACAATGTATTTTGGACTGACAACATGTATCACACGATCGAGCATAATTCTCAATAAGCTTCCAATTTAAGTTGAAACCACAAATAGTTTTGAATGACAAGCTCTAAAGTATTCAACCATTTGCATGTCATGGCGATGTTATAGGAGTAGAGTCAAGAAGGCCAATTAGAAATGTATAAAGATTATTTCGAATAAGCAATCCATCATTCAATTTGGTCATGAATGGATTATAGTATTTACAAGAATTGTTAGAACTCGAACAAGAAGCTCGGTGCATAATGATATGATTCGAGTCATATTGGGTGAAAGTATTTATACCAACACTTATAAGATGGAGTATACACGGTTAAAATCTATGTGACATGCATCCCAAATGTTAGCGGCCAATGATAGTAGAAGATTGGGATCTCTAAGAAGTCATTTTCTGTAAATCAAAATCTGATCGTATTGAACAATGTGCTATATATGAATGCCAGGATATATACACAACTTTAAAAGACATAATATGTACATATGTATGGATTGAGGTTATATTCCACCCTAGATATCTTGTTTGTCTAGTCTATGATTGTTTCTTATGACATTTGGATATGTTCTTTAGGCTTAAGATAGGTTGCTAAGTGCATCGATAGATTTGTTCCTTAGCTCTACATATATCTGTTTACCAAACTTATGTTCATATACTTTCTTGTTTAGCATCGAATTGGTACTATTGGTCCAAGCCTTCCTTTATTTCAACTTTCGTCTCGTTAATATTGTTCTTTCGAGTTCCTTGTTATATCTGTTTGTCCGAAATTTGCGAGATAGTATAACATTGGGTACGATGATCATCGATATCCCGATATTTGAAGATAGTTTCTCTTCTGTTTTCGATCGAGTTTCTTAATGAGACTACCTCAACGAACAATTAGGGATTAATGAGAGAGCTCGACAGAATCGAGCGCTTAAAGTAACGATCAATGCAATTGATTGATTAACTAAGGTGGCTGACAAAGTGTTCCGACGACAATTTGAAGGAGCTACTTAGGTGCAGGGAGGGGGGGAGGGGGGGGAAGACTCCGAAAGAACAGGAAAGCAAAGGTAGGGGTATCAATGGGAATTAAGAAAACTTGCAAGGAAATATGTGGGGTGGAGAAAAGCAGAGCAGGGGTATGGATGGTAATTAAGGAAACCTGCAAGGAATTTGAGATGTGGGCGAGGTAAGAGGAGAGGATTTCATGAAAAGAAGGGCGTGACAGGATACCGCCCACCAAATCCTAGGTTTGCTTTTTTGCGTTTCTCCTCCTCCTCCTCCTCCTCCTTTTCCTAACCGTATGAAACCGCCAATTAGCACCTCTCTGTTTCCTTCCTGATATATTCCCTCTTGCACTCAGGTATGGCTTCTTATACTAGAGAGATAGAGAGATAGAGAGATATGTAATGTAATGAAATGGCATGGCATGTCATGAAATGGAATTTAAACCTCTGCAAAAGCCTGCCCAAAAGACCCATTAAAACATTATGTGATGACACATCATATAAAATGTTAGATATATGCTATAGGCATAGATAGGATATATCGGATATGGAATAGTTTTAACACTTCAATAATATATGCCACATTGATCTATGCTAAAAAGAGATGTATGTAGACAACTGTGATAGATACATAATCTACATTGATAGAAAAAGATTGATATGTCTTTGCAACTTTTTTGTTTGTGTTTTGTATGAAATCTTCCTCATGTCTATTACTCATACAAATCTTGAATCTTATTGATGTTCGTTGATGCTAGAGATTGCACCTATGCAAATCATGTTTTAACTTACTATACTTTGAATATTCAGGATTTTGTATCATGTGGCAACGTTCATAGATAATAGTCCATAGAGACAATGCGTGGTTGTAGAAAAAGATTGATATGTCTATACACAATTTTGTTTGTATTTTGTATGAAATCTTCCTCATGTCCATCACTCATACAAAATTTGAAACTTTTGATGTTCGTTGATGCTAGAGATTGCACCTATGCAAATCATTTTTAACTAACTATACATTGAATATTCAGGATTTTGTATCATGTGGCAACGTTCATAGATAATAGTCCAT